>NC_042619.1:310148566-311348566 GCF_901001135.1 Rhinatrema bivittatum | reverse complement strand
TACAACCCCTCGTAACACGTTTTCTGAAAGGCTTGCTTCACCTCAAGCCTCCATTGCGTCCTCCGGCACCTTCTTGGGACCTCAATCTGGTTTTGGGTCGGCTCATGAAACCACCTTTCGAGCCTCTCCAATCCTGTCATCTTCGCTTTCTCACATGGAAAGTTTTATTCCTTTTGGCAATCACATCTGCTCGCAGAGTTAGTGAGTTACAGGCCCTAGTTACCTATCCGCCTTACACTAAACTTCTGCAGGACCGGGCGGTACTCCGCACTCACCCTACATTCTTGCCTTGATTAATGTGGATTGATTAATGTGAAAGTGTAGTATCACACTTTCACATTAATCAATCCATCATACTATCCACCTTCTTTCCCAGGCCCCATTCCAATCCAGGGGAGCAGGTTCTGCATACCCTCAACTGCAAACGGGCTCCAGCATTCTACCTAGACCGTATAGCTGCCCACAGGCAAAGTACTCAATTGTTTGTTTCTTTTGCTTCCATCAAATTGGGTCAACCTCTGGGTAAGCAGACTCTCTCCTCCTGGTTAGCGGACTGAATTTCTTTTTGCTAATAGCAAGCAGGCATTCCACTTCAAGCCCGCGTAAAGGCACACTTGGTCAGGGCCATGGCAATTCTGTAGCGCACCTTTGCTCGGTGCCGCTTCCTGATATTTGTAGGGCTGCTACCTGAAGTTCTCTCCATACCTCTACAGCCCATTATTGTTTAGACAAGGCTGGAAGACAAGATTCCATCTTTGGCCAATCTGTCTTGCACAACCTTTTTGCAACTTGATGTACCAACACCCTTCCGCCTGCCCATTAGGGTTAAGGATGCCCTCTACCAAATTCCACCCCAATTGTTGTGCCTGTTGCACGTCTTTGGGTACCTTTGGTGCATATTCGGACATCCTCAGCTTGGTACTCACCCATATGTGAGGACTACCATCCTGCTTGACCTGTCAGAAAGCAAAATATTGCTTACCTGTAACAGGTGTTCTCACAGGTCAGCAGAATGTTAGTCCTCACGAAACCCGCCCGCCACCCCGCAGAGTTGGGTTTGTTACATTTTCTTATTTTACGTTTGGCACTTACTTTAGGTTTCAAACAAGACTGAAGGGGGACCCCTGCTGGTACGGGGGTTAGTACCATCCTGGGCATGCCCAGTAGGTGTCAGTCAAAACTCTAGAAACTTTGACAAAAGTGTTCCGTGATTGGGCTCCATCCTATGATGTCACCCATATGTGAGGACTAACATCCTGCTGACCTGTGAGAACACCTGTTACAGGAAAGCAACATTTTGCTTTATCCACTATGATGCCTAGATCTTTTTCCTGGGTGGTAGCTCCTAATATGGAACCTAACATCATGTAACTACAGAAAGGGTTATTTTTCCCTATATGCTACACCTTACACTTGTCCACATTGAATTTCATCTGCCATTTGGATGCCCAATCTTCCAGTCTTGCAAGGTCCTCCTGTAATGTATCACAATCCGCTTGAAATTTTATTACTCTGAATAATTTTGTATCATCCGCAAATTTGATAACCTCACTCATCCTATTCCTTTCCAGATCATTTATAAATATATTGAAAAACACCGGTCCAAGTACAGATCCCTGAGGCCCTCCACTGTTTACTCTTTTCCACTGAGAAAATTGACCATTTAATCCTACTCTCTGTTTCCTGTCTTTCAACCAGTTTGTAATCCACGCAAGGACATCGCCGCCTATCCCATGACGTTTTAGTTTTCTTAGAAGCCTCTCATGAGGGACTTTGTCAAACGCCTTCTGAAAATCCAAATACACTACATCTATCGGTTCACCTTTATCCACATGTTTATTAACCCCTTCAAAAAAATGCAGCAGATTAGTTAGGCAAGACTTCCCTTGGGTAAATCCATGTTGACTGTGTTCCATTAAACCATGTCTTTCTATATGCTCTACGATTTTGATTTTGAGAATAGTTTCCACTATTTTTCCCGTCACTGAAGTCAGGCTCCCTGGTCTATAGTTACCCGGATCGCCCCTGGAGCCTTTTTTAAATATTGGGATTATATTGGCCACCTTCCAGTCTTCAGGTACAATGGATGATTTTAATGATAGGTTACAATTTTTAACTAATAGATCAGAATTTTCATTTTTGAGTTCCTTCAGTACCCAAGGATGCATACCATCCGGTCCAGTTGATTTGCGACTCTTTAGTTTGTCAATCTGGCCTACTACATCTTCCAGGTTCACAGTGATTTCGTTCAGTTTGTCTGACTCATCACCCCTGAAAACTATCTCTGAAACTGATATCTCCCCAACATACTCATTAGTAAATACGAAAGCAAAGAATTAATTTAGTCTTTCTGCAATGGCCTTATCTTCACTAACAGCCCCTTTAACCCCTCGGTCATCAAATGGTCCAACCGACTCCCTCACAAGTTTCTTGATTCGGATATATTTTTAAAAGTTTTAATTATGAACTTTTGCCTCTATGGCCAATTTCATTTCAAATTCTCTCTTCGCCTGTCTTATCAATGTTTTACACTTAACTTGACAATGCTTATGTTTTATCCTATTTTCTTCAGATGGATCCTTCTTCCAATTTTTGAAGGATTTTTTTGGCTAAAATAACCTCTTTCACCTCACATTTTAACCATGATGGTAATCATTTTGCCTTCCTTCCACCTTTCTTAATGTGAGGAAATCATATGGATTGCGCCTCTAGGACTGTATTTTTAAACAATGTCCATGCCTGTTGAACACTTTTAGCTTTGCAGCTGCACCTTTCAGTTTTTTTCTAACTATTTTCCTCATTTTATCAAAGTTCCCTTTTGAAAGTTTAATGCTAGAACTGCAGATTTACTTATTGTCCCCCTTCCAGTTATTAGTTTAAATTTGATCATGTTATGATCACTGTTGCCAAGTGGCCCCACCACCGTTACCTCTCTCACCAAATCCTGCGTTCCACTAAGAATTAAATCTAAAATAGCTCCCTCACTTGTGGTTCCTGAACCAATTGCTCCATGAAGCAGTCATTTATTACATCCAGGAACTTTATGTCCCTAGCAAGTCCTGATGTTACATATACCCAGTCAATATTGGGGTAATTGAAATCTCCCATTAATATTGCTCTGCCAAATTGGTTAGCTTCCCTGATTTCTCTTAGCATTTCATCATCTGTCTGACCATTTTGTCCAGGTGGACGGTAGTATACTCCTATCACTATACTCTTACCCAACACACATGGGATTTCTACCCATATAGATTCTACTGAGCATTTAGTCTCTTGTATGATCTTTATCCTGTTAGACTCTATACCCTCCCGGACATAAAGTGCCACACCCCACCAAGTTGATCCTCCCTATCACTGCGATATAATTTGTACCCTGATATAGAACTGTCCCATTGGTTATCCTCCTTCCACCAAGTCTCTGTGATGCCAATTATGTCAATCTCATCATTTGCTGCTATACACTCCAACTCTCCCATCTTACTTCTTAGACTTCTGGTATTGGGAAACAGACATTTCAAACTGTGTTTTTTGTTTGTATTAACAGCCTGCTTTTCAGTTGATATGGATAATTCGGAAATCATTAGCTTCAGTGATTTTTTACATTTAGGCACATGGACTATGTTTGCTTTAAATAGAACCTCTCTATTGGGATGCCCTAACTCTTCTGTTTTATTAGTATTCTTCAAGGATACATTTCTCCTAACCATGCACTGCTGAGTGACTGTCGGCTTTCCCCCTTGTTCTAGTTTAAAAGCTGCTCTATCTCCTTTTTGAAAGTTAGTGCCAGCAGCTTGGTTCCACTCTGGTTAAGGTGGAGCCCATCCTTTCGGAAAAGTCTCCCCTTTCCACCAAATGTTTCCCCAGTTCCTTACAAAGCTGAATCCCTCTTCCCTGCACCATCGTCTCATCCACACATTGAAATTCTGGAGCTCTGCCTACCTCTGGGGACCTGCATGTGGAACAGGAAGCATTTCAGAGAATGCCACCCAGGAGGTTCTGGATTTCAGCTTCCTACCTAAAATCCTAAATTTGGCATCCAGAACCTCTCTCCCACATTTTCCTATGTCATTGGTGCCCACATGTACCACGACAGCAGGCTCCTCCCCAGCACTGTCTATAATCCTATCTAGGTGACGCATGAGGTCTCCCACCTTCGCACCAGGCAGGCAAGTTACCAGGCGGTCCTCACGTCCACCAGCCACCCTGCTATCTACATTTCTAATAATCGAATCACCAGCTATGATGGCCGGCCTAAGCCTTCCCTCCTGGGCAGTAGCCCTGGGAGACATGTCCTCCGTGTGAGAGGACAATACATCACCTGGAGAGCAGGTCCTTGCTACAGGATCACTTCCTGCTACACCAGGGTGATGTTCTCCTACTGGGAGACCTTTCTGATCCAAGGCAGCACTGGGGCTGCCAGACTGGATTTGGGATTTGGCTATTATGTCTCTGAAGGTCTCATCAATGTACCTCTCTCTCTGCCTCAGCTCCTCTAGCCTCCAGAGATCGGACTCGTTCCCTGAGAGCCAGGAGCTCTTTGCACTGAGTGACACATACAATCTATCACCGGCGGGTAAAAAATCATACATGTGACACTCAATGCAAAAGACTGGAAAGCCCCCCTGTTGCTGCTGGACTGCTACCTTCATCTTAGTTTTATTGAGTTCCTAGTTAAGTTTAGAATCCTAAGGGAGTTGGAATGAGAGTACTTTAAATTTACAGGTGAATTTACTAATTAATCAGCTAGTGTCCTACAAGGGGATGATTAAACTTTCAATAAGGGCTGGTATAATAGTATGATTTAGTTAAGACCCTGATTGATTTTTAATGAGAAAGTGTCTCAAGCCTAAAAATCAAGGGTTGAGTGGGTGGTAAAGACAGACACTAGAATTAACTATCTCTGGCTTGCTTATTACCTCATACACAAACAAACTCTCGGGCCGATACAGTAAGGACGCGTTAGAAAGAGTGCGGCAGTGCCAGACGCACCCTCGTTTGCCGCACGCACAGTTCGGATCACATACCGCTCGATACTCTATTTAAATTGTTTGCAAATGCAAGCCGCGTCCAACCCGCGTCCAACGCGAGTCCATGAAGCGCAATCCTTTTTACTGTATATTCAGCGCCTATACAGTATCCCGGGTGCGCTGGTACCTGTCATTTCAAATGTCAATTGAAATGACAGGTACCAGGAAGTGGATCCCAAATTAAACCAAAAGAAAACCTAAAAACCTAAAATCCCCGAATCATGGCAGGCGAAAAGCGACTTGACATGTAAAGTATTGTGTATAAGTGTAAGCAAAGTATACTTACATTTTCTTTCAGCCCTCCCAGGGGCAGCTGGCGCCGAAAGCGGCTTCCAGCGGCCCCCACCGGCGAAGATTGATGCACGCACGCCCGTTCATACGCTTTCGCTGACTTGGGGGCCCGTCAATTTGGGTGCTCAAGATGGTGAAGCATATGGACGAACGCCGTGACGTCACGCACGCCCATTCATACGCTTTCGCTGACTTAGGGGCCCGTCAATTTGGGTGCTCAAGATGGTGAAGCATATGGACGAACGCCGTGACGTCACGCACGCCCATTCATACGCTTTCGCTGATTTGGGGGCCCGTCAATTTAGGCGCTCAAGCCAGCAACGCTAGTGAACGGGCGCCGAGACGTCACGCATGCCCGTTCATATGCTTTCGCTGATTTGGGGGCCCGTCAATTTGGGTGCTCAAGCCAGAGAAGCGCATGAACCTGCATGCGTGACGTCACATGCTGCAAGATGGCGCTGGGGAGATTTATATGGCAGATGGGGAAAGGTGGGCTACATTTCTGGAGATGAAAGACACATCCACAAATTAAAGATGCACTGGTGAGGGTTCAGGGTAAAGATTGGTTGTCCAAATACCCAACTTCTAGTGAAAGCTTCATGAGTGATAAGGGGGTGAAAGGCAAGCCCTTGTGGTGTGTGTGTATATATATATATATATATATATATATATACACATATATATACACTGGAGATTATACACGCAATCCAGACATCTATGAGATGTTTGAACCTATTCATGACTTGAACTGTGCAATCCAATCATTTATTTACATATGGGGCTGTTTCCTGTTGGTTTTGCAATGTGGGTGTGCGATCTCTGTCTCACATGTTTTTCTTAAGCCCCCTCCTTATCCTGGTTTTGGCAATGGGTGTAATAATCTTCAGAAGTCTTTATCATTCTACATTATAACCTATATAGTCTCTATTGATGGGCAGTACTTTCTACTGGTCGTAGCTCTGAAGTTGATTCTTCTTCATTGGAAAGATTCCACTGTCTTTGGTAACGTGCTGGAATGCAGTGTGTTAATTTGATAAATATGAGCAAGTCAAAGCACTTAGGAGTGGGAAGTTATACTATCCCATGCAGAGGTGTATGTATGCACCCGACCTGAGCTCTAACGCCTATGTCATATCCAGCTGTGTCTGACCCATGCTGTAACAATCCCTGTCCCATGCACAGGTGTATGTATGCACCCGAACTCCGCTCTAACACCTATGTCATATCCAGCTGTGTCTGACCCCTGCTCTAACAATCCCTGTTCCATGCACTGGTGTATGAGCTTGACCTCTGCCAGTCCAATCAGTTGTACCATGGTATTCCATGTGCTCCAATTCTGTTTTGGTTGAGTATTCCATGCGATCTTCGTGTATTCTGTAGATTTTCTTGTATTCTATGTTTTTCTCTTGTATTCTATGTTCTCCTCTTCTGCTTCAGCTCAGTTTCCCTTTGTATTCCATGTGCTCCTCTTCCGGTTAATTTTCCCTTTCTTTCCCGCCAGTATGCTCTGCATGTTCTCCTCAACCTTGGCAGTCATTTGATTATGGCCGCAGTACCAACACATAAGTCGCATGCAAACAATTGTTGAAAGGAAACGAAGCAATTTTTTTTGTTCAAAAATATATTATCAAAATAAAATATACAAAATAAAATTCAACTATATACAAAAATATATTTACATGGGGGGGGGGAGCAATGGAGGGGGGTGCTGGGAAAAAAGGGGACGGAGCATGCCATGGGGGAGGAGGAGGAGCACCGTCATTGACGGTCCACAGGCGGTGGCGGTCCTGCAGGAGCCTGCACCAAGACCAGCAGTGACTGAGCTCCTGCGATTGCTCGCAGGAGCTCAACCACCTTCTGCTGGCCATGACGCAGGTCATGCAGGAGCGTCACCGCCCGCACTGCCATTCCCTCCAGGGTGTCCATGCGGCTGGAGATCTGCACCAGGAGGTACAGCATTGAGTCCAGGCGCCCCTCAATGCTGCCCTCCGGCCGATCTCCAGCCCTGGACAGCACCAGAGAGGCAAGGCTGACAACGTCAATGACGCTGTCCTCCACATCTCCCATGGCAGGCGGGGCGGGCGGGGCAGGAGAGAGTTGGGGCGGAAAATTTTGCGGGGGATGGGGGGTGGATTATACACGGGGACAGGTAAAATCACAGATAAGCACTCCAAAATGGGGGTGGGCGGGTTAGCAGGGGGAGCAGGAGACATTGGGGGGGGGGGGGGAAACTGGGACGGGAAGGATCACGGGGGGACGGTCCATGGTGGGGGGGAGCGGGATAATAGGTTGGGGCCCCATCTCTTCCTCCGAAGTATCTGAAAAGAGAAAAAATTAAGGCCTTAACCCCGTCCTACATGAATTCATGCACAACAAGAAACAGAACCTAGCTACATTTTTAACAGGAACATTACCGGTACCATTTCACACATCTACATGTGCAAATTTCATTGGCGTGACAAATGGCACAAAGTATGCCGATGCTATTAAAGGCTCACTGTGGCGTTGTTCCCGCGGAGCATATTGTTCTTCCCCGCCATCATCTATGCTGCTCTCTGAAAACAGAAATATTTAAATTTTCGCAGCTGCGCATGCAAAGATCGAGAATAGTACAATAGTAAATTTATTTATCGCTTTCAGCTCACCCTTTAAATCTATTAACTGCACCTACCGTCCTCTCTTCTGTGGGCCCGCAGGGCCCTCAGGTACTCCAGCTCCTCCTTCCGGATCCTGCGCGCCCGCTTCTTCAATGCCTCTATCTGTCAGTTATACAATAGCAAAAGGAAAAGGAAGTTGAACTACAAATTTAGAGGCTGAACTAAATTCAAACCCAACCAGTCTAACAAGTGAAGTGTCATTTTTACATTTGTCATCCCCATCCCAATAAAAATCTAGTACCCAAATACTTCAAACAAGTCAAGTCCCATGTGTCCTGTTGTGGCGCACAGCTCTACAAAGTGACCACCCAAATAAATTGTTCTACAAGTCAAGCGTCAGTTTCCAACTGTCAGATACAACAATACTAAACAAACCCACTAATCAAAGATGTTTAACTTGTAGTTTTCCATGCCCGTTACAAAATAACAAAAAAGAGAGGCCGATAAACGTACCTCCCTCGGACAATCGGCTTGGGCGTTGTATTGCGCCCTGAGCGCCCGCAAGGCCTAGTCGGCCCTCTCCTGGTCCCGCGGGCGCCCAGGGCGGAAGAATAGGTGGCGCTCGTTGTCCGCCACCAGCTGGGCCAGCAGCCTCACATCGCCATCCGAAAAATTGACCGACCTCCCTCTCGGCATTTTTGCAACCTTTAACAAAATGGCCACCCGGAAGTGTCATTGCACTTGCGAGCGCCGTGCCACCTGCTTCCGGCCCCTTTCCTCCGCCATGTTCCTACGGCGGAACAAAACAGGTGCTCAAGCCTTGACTTAAGCGTGCCTTTGGTTCGCCATTTTGCAACGGCGGAACACAACAGGCACTCAAGCCTTGACTTAAGCGTCCCTTCGGTTCGCCATTTTGCAACGGCGAAACAAAACAGGCGCTCAAGCCTTGACTTAAGCACGCCTTCGGTTCGCCATTTTGCAACGGCGGAACAAAACAGGCGCTCAAGCCTAGACTTAAGCGCGCCTTCGGTTCGCCATTTTGCAACGGCGGAACAAAACAGGCGCTCAAGCCTAGACTTAAGCGTCCCTTCGGTTCGCCATGTTCCTACGGTGGAACAAAACAGGCGCTCAAGCCTTGACTTAAGCGCCCCCTCGGTTCCGCCATGGGAATATCGCAACCAACTGTTCAGGCGCCCAAATTGGGCGCGCGTCCGGTTCGCCTAAATGGTAACTTTTCAGGCCTTTAGGGCTGGACATGGACGTTCCCGCCATTTTTGCCGCCTTTCTAGAACTGGAGTTTCCTATTGGTTTTGGAACTCTAGTTTCCAATTGGCCAGCACAGCATCCTAATCCTACCATGGGCGTGTATATAGGTCGCTTCTCTGAATGGAAAAGTCCCTTTCGACTTCATTTGGACAAGGACACACCGTGTACAACTGTTTCGTTGGATATCGAACGGGAGATCGTCAAGGCTTTCAGCAGGTAAGCACCGCAAAGCACACTTTTTTTTTCTCGCTACAACTAGGCGTCCCTTGTGGTGATCCGTGTGCCTTTACAACTCTTTTATGTGCGCTTATGCTTGGGCGCACAAGGAGGAAGCCTAGAATCCGCCGTCCCTTTGCCCAGTCTGCCTGTGCCACTGTCTTCTATGCGCTTTGACTTGTGCGTTCATGCATGAAGAGTAGAGTTTGGCGTTCCTTTGGTTCCGCGCTTGCCATGGACGTTGGAAAGTTAAAATGGCCGCTGAACAAGGATGTTCATGTTTTTTTTCTCGCATCCCTCCACGGGATCGGAATCCATGGTGGGAAGGCTGTTTTTCATTGTCTTCTTTGGAATATTTTGTTCGCCTCGTCTAGTGATGTTGCCTGGTTATGTCTCTGATGTTTCTAACTTGCAGTTCCTATATTTAACCCTTCAACTTGTATTTTAACTGGTGTTTTGTCTTTAACTGTTACCAGTTTATGTCGCCCTCTTCTTTGCATTTTTAATGTTTTGGATGTTTCGGTTTAGACTCTTGGCTGTAAGCTATCCGTTGTGCCCTGTAACTTAGCGGTCATTTGCTACGTTTTCATCATTCATTAACCCCATGTTCACCTTGTTATTTTCTCCGATTCAGACAATGATGCCCTGAAAACATAGCATTTCACGGGTGGACCTGGAGCACGGAGACCGTCAACCATTTGTGGAATGGCTCTTGATCGAGGTTATACAGGGGCCTCAATATATTCTAGTATATTTAACAGATTTAATCTCCGCCGTGCTGTCCATTAATCACGTGCTCTTTGTTACCGTTCAGGTTTAACTATGCCGGGAAAGCGCACTATCGCAGAGGTAGAGGACCATGCTGCGGAGCAGCAACGAGAGGAAGACTCAAGCACCTGCCAACCATCCCCAAAGCGAACCCGTAATGCGCGTTTTACGGATGAAGAGAAAGAGGTATTGTGCCGTGCGGTATGCGAAAAACATGACCTTCTCTTCAAGTCGAAGATTTCGTGGACCAGCAGAAAAAGGATTTGGGAAAAGATTGCCCAAGATGTAAGCTCCCTTTCTGTGACGCCCAGGGATGTTAAGCAGGTGCAGCACCAGTGGCGGGACACCAAGAAAGAGGTGAAAGAGAAGGCCGCTAAAATCAATGCCTCTGCAAAGAGGACCGGTGGAGGGCCACCGTGCAGCATCGTGCTGACACCAGTGGAGGAGATGGTTCTACGAACTATGAGGACGGAGGTCGTCGTGGGCATGCGGACACAGTACGGTGGTGACTCGGCAGCATGTGCAGGTATGTATTTAGCTAAATCTGGTTACCGTAGCATGTTAACTGTATGGTTGATGAGTGGTCGACCGATGTGTGATGGCTCTTTTTTGTTTTAAATTTTTCCTACTGTAATAAAAATGTGCATCGATTGCCCTACCGTCACTGTACTTGTCGCAATAGCATCTGATAGCATTTAGCAAATATGTCACGTCTCTCCTGCCATAAGAATTCTTGTTCCATAACATAAATATTACAATTTCGTTTGACATTGGTACTGCTATATATTATGATAAACTCTTCACAATTATGGAATGACGGTGACCTCTTTCTATATCTTTAGCCACAGAAACAACGGACAATGGTGAAGGTGACAGCGAGGAATCCAACCAGAACCAGGAATTCATGTTTCCACTGCCTAGCACAGACTCCCCCAGCCAACAGATGTCAACAGAGGACATGGTTACACTGGATCTGTACAATGTCCCTGTCAACGAAGCGCCGGAAGTTCTCCTGGACCTCCAGGATTCAGCCCCCCCCCCCCCCCCCACTTCAGCTGCGAGCTCCATGGACGGCAAGTCTTCGTCAACCTCTGCATGCACACCGAATCTCTGACAAATGTTGTGTAGCATGCAGCAGGCAACAATTATGCTCACGACCTTTTCTGCACTGTATTGCAGGGCCCCCCCCGAGCGATCCAGACATCGAAAACGCCCCTTCAGAACTCCAAAAGTGCGCTCAATCACGTTTCTGGTGCTGCCATGAGCCATTGTAGCGTTTTTCGGCAGCTGTGCCTGGGGACTGGAGCGGAGTTAGCAACCAAGGCTTCCAGCCATAGCTGCCATCACCTATGGGATGAAAAATCCGGGATGCATTGAAAAAAACTTTGCGGCGCAAAACACTGTAAACATAGAATGACATAATAAACATTACTGTATAGCGATCATCCTTAACATCCGGAGAAGAGAACACATGACAGACAGAATCACGGGAAGTAGCAATTGTCACTTACCAGGTAGCCAATCTTCACCGTACTTTCCTTCAGGGAATTGTGTACCCAGAGATGAATGTGCGAGAATGTAGGCGTCATGGCAGCTCCCTGGAAAGTTCGCTACAACATTTAGAATACGAAGGCGTGCATCGCAAACCACTTGCACATTCATGGAATGGAAGTGCTTGCGATTCCGGAACGCACTCTCTTCATCCAACCTGGGTGTAAACGCAATATGAGTACAGTCGATAGTGCCCAACACATTAGGCATCCCCGCAATACCCATGAATCTGCTGCGGATCTGTTGCAGTTCAGCTTGATCCGTAGGAAAGACGATGTACTCCCTCATCCGCTTCATCATGGCCTTCAACACCTGTGACAGGTGCCGTGAAACGGAGGCCTGTGTCATACCAGCAATTACACTCACTGGGGCAGATTTTAAATGCCCTGCGCGCGTAAATCCGGCCAGATTTACGCGCGCAGGGCTCTTGCGCGCCGGCGCGCGCAGAGCCCCAGGACACGCGTAAGTCCCGGGGCTTCTTAAAAGGGGCGGGGGGAGGGGGCGTGTCGGGGGCGTTCCCAAAATGACGCGGCATTTCGGGGGCGGGCCCGGGGGCGTGGTCAAAGCCTCTGGACCAGCCCCAGGGTCGGGTGATGGCACGCCAGCAGCCCGCTGGCGCGCGCAGATTTACATCTGCATTTAGCAGGCGTAAATCTGCCAACAAAGGTAAGGGGGGTGTTAGATAGGGCCGGGGAGGTGGGTTAGATAGGGGAAGGGAGGGGAAGGTGGGGGGAGGGCGAAGGAAAGTTCCCTCCGAGGCCGCTCCGAAATCGGAGCGGCCTCGGAGGGAACAGGCAGCGCGCGCTGGGCTCGGCGCGCGCAGGTTGCACAAATGTGCACCCCCTTGCGCGCACCAACCCCGGATTTTATAAGATACGCGCGGCTCTGAGCGTATCTTATAAAATCCAGCGTACTTTTGTTCGTGCCTGCTGCGCGATCAAAAGTACGCAATTGCGCAAATTTTTAAAATCTACCCCACTGGGTTTTGAAAGCAGGTACCAAAAAAATTTAAGGCGCACAGAAGTTTATTCAATCCGGGCACAGCATGGTGTCGATTGGCCTGGGGGTCCAGGTCCTCACGCAGGTCTTCATAGAGGGACAAGATTGCCTGTGAGCTCAGCCGGTAGGTTCGGACATCTCGCTCACACATGCCAAAAAGCGCTGTCCGTGTGCGAATGAAACATCCCGGCTGGTGGATGGCCCGCTGATGGCCTGGCATGCAGATGGCATGGTGCTCTGCCTGCAGGGAATACAACAGATGATAAAACCGACGATGATAAAACACACGTAATTCAAATTAGTAAATGGACACATATAAATGCTTTAACAACACATTCATGCTTACATCTGCCACAGGGATCTCAAAAATAATGAAACAGATGAAAGTGGCTAGAGAGAGATGGACAGATAGTCCGCCATCACCATTCAGACTAAACTACAGCCAAACAGATTGTTTTCAATGCAGATATAGCTGACACAAAATCTATCACATAAAGAAAAACAGGAAATATATACAGATAGAAAAAAAGAAAAAAGAAGCATGGCCATGGACATGGATCAGCAACACTGTTATAGGCAACCGTATAGGCGACCGTAGAGGAACCATCTCTCGGTTTAACTATACCGTCCATCCATGCCGTAAAGAACGGCGTCCGTGTAAGTCCATGTCTTCTGGCGCCCATCTCTCTGGGCGTCCATCTTCTGGCGTCCATAGAGGCGTTCTCGTCTCCGCCTTTACGGACGCCTATGTTCACGGGCGTCCATCTCTCTGGGCGCCCATCTTCCGGCGTCCATAGAGGCGTTCTCGTCTCCGCCTTTACGGACGCTTATGTTCACAGGCGCCCATCTCTCTGGGCACCCATCTTCCGGCGTCCGTAGAGGCGTTATCGTCTCCGCCTTTACGGACGCTTATGTTCACGGGCGCCCATCTCTCTGGGCGCCCATCTTCTGGCGTCCGTAGAGGCGTTCTCGTGTCCGCCTTTATGGACGCTTATGTTCACGGGCACCCATCTCTCTGGGCGCCCATCTTCTGGCGTCCGTAGAGGCGTTCTCGTGTCCGCCTTTACGGACGCCTATGTCTACCGGCGCCCATCTTCCGGCGTCAATAGAGGCACCAGAAGACACGGACGACATTCTTTACAGCTAAACAAAAACAGATCACCTACCTCCTCCGGTCTTGCAGCTGGGTTCTCAGGTCGGATGGGTTCTCCTTGCTGCAGGCCCCCCCCCCCCCCCCCGTTCACCTCTCCAATCTGTCAAGCATTTCCTGCGTTTCTCAGTCGAGCATATCTCCTTCTCCTTCTCAACCGAATGAAAATTAGCGCCAGAGCAATAACATACAGGTTGTCCATGGCGCAGTCCGGTACAAAGCTGATCGAACACCACGCTAATGCCAGGTAAAGGGTAGGCGGTAAATTAACAGGTTAAAGACGCGGCAAAATAGCAGGTTAGAAAGGAGATAATCGGAGCGCACGTTACAGTATCGGAGGAAATAGCTAATCCGTTCATTAACATATCATATACATGCCGCGTACGGAAAGGGTTACGCGTCTGTTTCAAGAAACGCTAAGGACGCGTGAAACCGGATACTGTATCGCGGGATCGCCTTACGCGTCCCAATTGTGCGCCCACAGCGGGTTAGAAATGGGGAATCTGTGGCCGCACTTTACTGTATCGGCCTGTCTAAAGAATATATCCCTTAATTTTACCTTTCACCAAACTTTTATAAGCCCAAAAATTTCTGAAAGCTATACTTACCAATCCTCTTTAACCATCATTAAATTAATCTTCACTCAGTTAATGGAAGGGTTTGACACGCGCGTCTGGTCCTCCTCTACTGCTAAGGGTACGGGGCCTCTGGAAGCTGGGACTGTGGAAGGCAATCCCTGGATCGCTTGAGGTGACCTCTGGACTCCTCTCCTGGGGGATACTGGAAGCATATGCAGATGAGCCTTCCGGTTCTCTTCTGTTATGGGAGTCTCAGTTTAGTGGACCCTTGGGCCGACCTGCAGGAGATTGGGAAAAGATGGTCACTGTCTCTGGTATAACACAGGCCAGGAGGCAGATGTTCAGGCTGGACGTAGAGGTGCTCTTCACCCTGGAACCTGGTACTCCCCTGGGAGGAGCCCGAAGGAGCCCAACCACTGGGACTTAGGTGGCTTCACCCTTGGAAGCTGAAGCCCCCCCGGGAGGAGCCCGTAGGGGCCCAGCCGCTGGGACTTAGGCAGTAGTAGTTCAGGACTGGGAACTGGAACCAGACTAGGGCAGTAGTTCAGTACTGTAACAAGGCTCGGGTTCTGGAACCAGGCAGGAACTGTAGCAAGACTCGGGTACTGGAACCAGGCAGGAATGATAGCAAGACTCGGGTACTGGAACCAGGCAGGAAATGTAGCAGGACTTTGGTACTGGAACCAGGCAGGAACTGTAGCAGGACTCGGGTACTGGAACCATGCAGGAACTGTAGCAAGACTCAGGTACTGGAACCAGGCAGGAACTGTAGCAAGCAAGCAGAAACCAAGCAGGTACTGTAGCAGGCAAGCAGGAATGGAGTGAATAGCGAGGCAGGTCGCACCGGGGCACAACGCAACAGGGATCTGGTAGGTAAGCCCATTGCAAGGCAAAGACTGGGTGGCTGTGGCCGGCTTATCAAGGCCGCGGCATCTGACGTCAGGAATTGGGCGGAGTCACCACTGGCGGGAAATAGCCTAGAAAAGCGCCCAAGTGGCGCGCGCGCGCCTAGAGACAGGGTGTCCATGGAAGGCTTCCCGGCGGCGAGGCCCTCACAGGGACGCTGGTGAACAGGCCAGGAACTAGGCCAACGAAAGCGGGAACAGGTCCAGAAACACAGAGGTAAGGGTCTGGTCACGGCGCTCGCGGACAGAACTGCAACATCTACTGCAAAGGGTGCGGGGCCTCTGGAAGCTGGGGCTGTGGAAGTCAATGCCTGGATCGCTTGCAGTGACCTGGTGTACTGCCTACTCTAGGATGGAGATGGGTTCAGAACACTGTTTCTTCTCCACTCATTTTCTAGACACTCAGAAAAAAAAGATGTCACACATTCAATTCAATGGAAAACCATGAGTTCATGCCATTTTTCATAAAACTCATTCAAATGGTTAGCTTCAGTTCCTTAAGGAACAGAGAACTCATTAGACAATAGTAGTCTATGGGTACACTGTCAATCAAAAATGTCAGCCAATCAGTGTTCACTTCCGATCTAAGCCCCACCCACTCCCATAGAAGTGAATGGGTGTACCACCCTGCCCCTCCTGCCCCTGGCCATGCCCACTCCTGGCCCTGGCCCATGCTCCGCCCATGGCTCCACCCATGCTCCTCCCCCCAAAGAAATGAATGGGGTGGCCCCTCCCACACCCCACCCCCAAACCAATCCCCCTATGTCGGCAATGGTGGCCCCTCCCATGCCCTGCCCCAAGCCAAACCCCCTATGATGTCACAGGTATGACATCACCAGAAGTCCAACCTCCCCCTCTCACCACACCCCCCAAAAACACGCCCCCTAGAACGTCATCAGAAAGGGCCTGTCACTTTTTAATGACGACAGAATTAATGGACTCTGGCTGTTTTTGATGATCTCACTGGAAGTACAATACAAAATCCAACCCAATCCCCAAAAATGCATCCCCTAGAACATCAGCAGAAATGTCCCTGTCGCTTTTTAATGACAGAGCTGCATGCATGCTTTTTTTTCTAGCCCCTGAGGGGCTGATGCAAAAAAAAGCACGGAAAGCGGGCGCTGAAAAGTCAGCGCCTGCTTTCTTAACACGCACATGGCGCCATGCTATAATTAGGGGGTCGTGTTACCCTGCTAATGTGACACCACGGTTACCGGCAGTCTGCCGGTTATTAACACCAACGCTGATAAACTCAGCGGTTTTCATAACTGTAGTCCGCCAGTTATGAAAACAGGCACAGAGTTTAAGGGTGTCATTTTATATAATGCAGCCGGACGATTATGAAAACCAACGCCAAGCATATGCTGCTGGCTGAGTTTTTTTTGGTTTTGTTTTTTAATTTTTTATTTATGCGATTTTATAATACAAAGATAACTTTGCTTAGACATCAGAAGAAAGTTACAAAAAAGAAATATATTTATCCTAAATTAAATACAAGGAAATAATTACTTTCACTCTTTTTCCAAAGAAACATGGGTGGGGGAGGGGGAGAAATGAAACAATAGAGGAGTTTTCAACAAGAAACTAATAATATAACATACTCTCCTGTAAATACCATATCTTTAATTAATTAATAGGCGAGCTTTGACTTGTTGGGACAACCATTCTGGCATTTAAGAATTCCCTTAACTGCTCTGGGTTGTAAAATACATATGCATTTCCAGAATACTTTATTACGCATCTTGCAGGATATCTCAGAAGGAAATTAGCGCCCATCGCCACAACTTCTGGGCGCATTGTTAGGAAAATTTTTCGGTGTAACTGCGTTACTCTGGAAAGATCTGGAAAAATACAAATGAACCCTCCCAAATAAGTAATATTCATTGCTTTAAAGTAATCTCTCATTAATATTGCTCTATCATGTTCCGAAAATAGTGAGACAAACAGAACCGGTCTTTCTACTACTTCAAGGCCAGAGCTTTCCAGATATTCTGATAAGTTCTCAAATTCTCCCATATTCCCTATGGGAGATATCTCTATCTGGCTTTGTCTTTGTCTCAGGTATACAATCTTTTTCAATGCCGGTATTTGATCTTCCGGGATCTTCAAAATCTCTTTTAAATATTTTCTAAATGTTAAGATAGGTATTTTGCTAGCCACCTTAGGAAAATTCATTACTCTTATATTTAATTGTCTCAAGTAATTTTCCACTGACTCCAACCTGCGCACTGAAGCTGCCTGTTCTTTCACACATATGGCGTTTGAACCAAATAGTTGTTTTAAGTCATTTTTAACCTGAGTCATGGCTCGAGTTTGCTCTTCATCTTTAAACAATATTATTCTCCAGCATTTCAATTTTCAGGGAGGTTTCCTCTGTTACTTGGGTATGTTCATTAAATACTTTGGTCATCTTTACAATCAAGTCCCAGAGCGATTCCATAGTAATTACAGCTGGTCTGACTATCTCAAGGGAGCACTTCAGACTTCGTATTACCTCAATCTCAACAGCTCCAGTTGTTGTTCTCTGTGGTATACTCTGGGGACTCTACCCACACAACGCCGATATCTCTGGAGTTCTAGAGGAAGTCGAAGGCCTCTCCCGGTCCGCTGCAGCGTCGTTCTGACCACCCGGAGTCGCTCTTGTGACCTCATTCAGTGGCGACTCTTCCATCCCAATGCTGCTTGGAGGAATTGCTTTCGGCGTTCTTGCGGCTCTGGCGGGGTCAACGATATCTCCCCAGGCGGCGAAGGGACTCCTCCTCCCGAGACCCCGGTATAAGGTATGGATGTCGCATACTGCGATATTACCCACTATCCTGGGGGAAGTGAGGGCTCGGGTATAAGAACATAAGAACATAAGAAAATGCCATACTGGGTCAGACCAAGGGTCCATCAAGCCCAGCATCCTGTTTCCAACAGTGGCCAATCCAGGCCATAAGAACCTGGCAAGTACCCAAAAACTAAGTCTATTCCATGTTACCATTGCTAATGGCAGTGGCTATTCTCTAAGTGAACTTAATAGCAGGTAATGGACTTCTCCTCCAAGAACTTATCCAATCCTTTTTTAAACACAGCTATACTAACTGCACGAACCACATTCTCTGGCAACAAATTCCAGAGTTTAATTGTGCGTTGAGTAAAAAAGAACTTTCTCCGATTAGTTTTAAATGTGCCCCATGCTAACTTCATGGAGTGCCCCCTAGTCTTTCTACTATCCGAAAGAGTAAATAACTGATTCACATCTACCCGTTCTAGACCTCTCAAGATTTTAAACACCTCTATCATATCCCCCCTCAGTCGTCTCTTCTCCAAGCTGAAAAGTCCTAACCTCTTTAGTCTTTCCTCATAGGGGAGTTGTTCCATTCCCCTTATCATTTTGGTAGCCCTTTCTCTGTACCTTCTCCATCGCAATTATATCTTTTTTGAGATGCGGCGACCAGAATTGTACACAGTATTCAAGGTGCGGTCTCACCATGGAGCGATACAGAGGCATTATGACATTTTCCGTTTTATTCATCATTCCTTTTCTAATAATTCCCAACATTCTGTTTGCTTTTTTGACTGCCGCAGCACACTGCACCGACGATTTCAATGTGTTATCCACTATGACACCTAGATCTCTTTCTTGGGTTGTAGCACCTAATATGGAACTCAAAATTGTGTAATTATAGCATGGGTTATTTTTCCCTATATGCATCACCTTGCACTTATCCACATTAAATTTCATCTGCCATTTGGATGCCCAATTTTCCAGTCTCACAAGGTCTTCCTGCAATTTATCACAATCTGCTTGTGATTTAACTACTCTGAACAATTTTGTGTCATCTGCAAATTTGATTATCTCACTCATCGTATTTCTTTCCAGATCATTTATAAATATATTGAACAGTAAGGGTCCCAATACAGATCCCTGAGGCACTCCACTGTCCACTCCCTTCCACTGAAAAAATTGCCCATTTAATCCTACTCTCTGTTTCCTGTCTTTTAGCCAGTTTGCAATCCATGAAAGGACATCGCCACCTATCCCGTGACTTTTTACTTTTCCTAGAAGCCTCTCATGAGGAACTTTGTCAAACGCCTTCTGAAAATCCAAGTATACTATATCTACCGGTTTACCTTTATCCACATGTTTATTAACTCCTTCAAAAAAGTGAAGCAGATTTGTGAGGCAAGACTTGCCCTGGGTAAAGCCATGCTGACTTTGTTCCATTAAACCATGTCTTTCTATATGTTCTGTGATTTTGATGTTTAGAACACTTTCCACTATTTTTCCTGGCACTGAAGTCAGGCTAACCGGTCTGTAGTTTCCCGGATCGCCCCTGGAGCCCTTTTTAAATATTGGGGTTACATTTGCTATCCTCCAGTCTTCTCTTTTCTCTTATGTGGCATTATATTAGAAAAAAAAACAATTTCAGAAGAAAACTTGGGAAATATCAGAAGCATCAGCGTATGCTACCGTTCAGGGAGCCATTTTGAATCTCCCCCCGTTTTATTGTTTTTTAACTTTTAAAAGAAGTACAGAAAAGCAGTTTTTTCTGCTTTTCTGTACTTCTTTTCAATGCGCTCAGCTATTAAAGCCTGCTCCAGGCTATGAGAAATAGCCTCATTCACAAGCATTTGCATGTGATAAGGACTATCCCATTCACTCCTCGTCGGCTGTGCATTAAATAGGCGCTAATCCCCCTATTGCATTAGGGGGTGGATTAGCACCTATTTAACCCGCGTCCCACTGCAGGTCATACAGTGCACTCGGCTGAGCACACTGTATTTCATTGGCCCCTCTGTTTTAAAAGTTACTAGCTGTGAGATGGCAGGAAGCTGTATCTCATTCTGTTCACAGAGAAAGGGAGAATTTCCCCCCTTCCCCTCACTGTAGATATGCATGCCCCCAACTGCCCCTATCCTGGCAGAGTGAAATCTGAGCAGAGGATAATTAATAGCAGGGTGTTGCGTGTTGGAAGTTGTGGGACTTCAAAAATTAATAAAACAAGGATTTAGTTTTCTTTTAAAAAAATCAGGCCTCTGGGTTTACAGCCATACAAAAGAGCCATGCACCAGCAGATCTTAAATAAAATTTATCATGAACCAGGCACTGTAGGTAGTTTAGCTAGTATAAATCCTCTTTTTCAAGCTGCTACAACATGAATTCAGACAGTGACCAAAAAACAAGTGACTGATTGGCTTACAGATCAAGATGTGCTATACAAACCTGCTAGGGTACATTTTAAAAGAAATAAAACCATAGTGTCTGATGTGGATGTGCAATAGCAATCCTATCTTGTTGACCTGATCAGTTCTGTCTGGTTATAACAGTTCTAAAGGTAAAACGGAGAGGTAAGAACAAGCAGTGCCTTGTGAAATGGCAAGGGGGGCCTTAAAATATAACAGTTGGATAAAAGCATTAGAGATTCAAGACGTTTGATTTGAAAAGGCCTTGTATCATAAAAAAGAAAAAAAAAAGGAATGAAGAGGGATTTTACATAATGTTGCCTAGTAATGCCTCTGTGAGAATATTTCCACAAAACACCAGTTCTAATTTCACTACACAATCAGCTAGGCCTTCTCATCTGCAGTATCACCCTGGGAACATCTTATTGCTATTTGAACTGTGTTTGCTGCATTTCCCGATCCTCGGGTTATGCTTAATCTTTTCTCTCCAATAAAGCAGAGTTTCACGTCGCTGAGACCAAACCCACCTAAAGTGAGGCTCACGGGGCTCCTCCCTGTGGGCAGAGACAACTCTCACCTCGGCCCGGCATTCACAAGTTCCTATGGAACAGTGCTTCAAGCTCTAATTTTTCAATCCACTGACTTCTGCAATCCCTACTGCTCGGATTACCCTATTCAACAATACGTCCGTTGCAAATTATGCAAAATTCCACAGCACGACTACTTACAGGTACCAACAGAAAAGAGCATATCACGCCAATATTAAAGGAACTCCACTGGTTACCAATTGAACAGCGAGTACAGTTTAAAACCCTCTGTATTCTTCACAATGCAGTACATGAGCAAAAGGTGGAATGGCTGAACGCCGCAATACAAAAAATACAATAGAAAAAATACAAAAAAAAAATACAAAAAAATGCCGCTTCACAAAAAGCAGAACAACATCGCAGCTTTCGCTGCCTGAGCTGAGGAAACACCGCAGGACGCCATCCCCCCACCAGATCACAGCAAGCAACGGGGATACACTCAAGGCCTACCAGAAAGGCCTCCGATCGGAATCCACACCACATGACCTGCAGCTAAGCCAGCCCTCTGACGTCAACGGAGGGGCTGGGTGAGTGAATTTTAAATTTACACTCACCCCAGGCGCCGTGCGCCGAAGGAGCGCATCCAAAGGAGCAGGCCCCTTTGTGCGCCCCTTCGCACAGCCCATTCAAAGCAGCCCACTATTCCTACCCACCTCTAACGCCTACCTTCCTCTTCCTGCTCCTTCCAAACACTAAAAAATCTTGAAAATGAACAAGATCTCTTCTCCAATCAACCCTCCCTCTTCTTCTAAGGAACTCTCAACACAAAAAAAACACTCTTCTTCGAAACTTCTACACAATGTAAAAAAGCCAACCTCCATCAAAAACAACACACATATCCAACTCTCAAGCTATATGCTTCTCTCATTCATACTAATCAATACTAGCTCAATAATTTAAAAAATCCCTCTATTCAATGACCTACTCAACGACTGCAAACCAGATTTCATTGCAATCACGGAAACCTGGCTAAAAAACACAGATTCCGTCCTAATAAACCAACTATCCAACCAGAACTACAACATCTCTTCAATTCCCAGAAAAAATAAAAAAGGAGGTGGCCTAATGCTTATATCTAAAAAAAACCTTCAGCTAAAACTTCATCCATCTACCATTCCTCCACCTTTTGAAATTGCTATATATGACTCACCAAAACTTCAGATATGCATCGTCTACTCTCCACCAGGAGCACTTGAGAAAAACTGCTCACCTCTAATTGAATTTCTAATAAATAACATCTCCCTCAACAAACCCATCATCTTACTTGGCGACTTCAATATACACTTCAACTTACCCTCCCAATCTAAAACCTGCCAAACGATCATTGATGCACTTTCAGCTCTAAATCTTAAACAAATAATCCAATCTCCAACTCACAAAGCAGGCCACACAATTGACCTCATCTTTATCAATACTGAAATTTGGAAATCTTTCTCTCTCACACCAAAGAAATACCTTGGTCTGACCATCACCTAATCCAAGCTGAACTACTCGCCAACCTCAACCTAAAAACGCCTCAAAGCACCCCAAAATCTTACCGTCCACCATTTAACACAGATCTCCTACAAAAAACTCTTCAATCAGAACTAATAAACATCAACCTATCTAACGCCGATAATGCTATCTTATCATGGCTAAATATCACAAAAAAGTAGCAGACAACATTAATCCCACCATTACAAAATATAAACAACAGTCCAAACACAACAACCAATGGTACAATGAAAATATCAGAACTGCCAAACGTCTACTCAGAAAAAAAGGAAGAGAATGGCAGAAAAACAAAAACCCTACCACACTAAATAACTATCGGAACAACCTTACTCAATACAAAAATATCATCAACAATGCAAAAAAGAATTTTTTCTCCAATAAACTCTCCAAATTTCATCATAACCCCAGAATGCTATTCACAATAGTTCAAAAACTTACCAAAACCACCAAAGATTCTACATGCACCAAACATGGAAGTGGTAACTTTGCGGACTTCTTCAACAACAAAATAGCTCATCTCATCCAATCCAACATAACCAACAACAACCAGAACATCAAACTCAACAGCATGATAACTTCATCCTGGTCAAACTTTGACATCTCCTCCACTCTTGAAATTAGAACTATAATAAACAAAATGAACCCAGCCAACCATCCATTGGACACCATCCCAATAACCTCCCTCAAAACAATCGAACCAACCATTTCTAAAACCATCACCAAAATCGTCAACGTATCATTGACTGAAGGCTACTACCCCAAATGCCTCAAATCTGCTATCATCAAACCAATCCTCAAAAAGAACAACCTAGATCCAGAAATCCTCACCAACTATCGCCCTATATCAAACCTTTCATTCCTGGCCAAAACCATTGAAAAAGTTGTACACACTCAATTAGATTATCTGGAGACAAACAACATCCTACATCCATCCCAATATGGATTTAGAAAAAAACCTAAATACAGAATCTCTCCTCATCTCCCTAAATGACATTATCATCAGAGGCTTTGACAAAGGTGAAAAATACCTACTCATACTCCTTGACCTATCAGCTGCTTTCGACACAGTAAACCACAATATACTGTTAGAACGACTATCTCTCTGATCGTTCATACCAAGTAGTGATCAACAACACCCCATCAAAAATGATTGACCTCAAAATTGGAGTTCCACAAGGTTCAGCCTTATCCGCTACCCTCTTCAACATTTACCTCCTTCCCATCTGCCAACTACTAAAAGATCATGGAATCTCACATTTCCTCTACGCTGATGACATTCAGCTTCTAATTCCCATTCAAAACTCAATTGAAGACGCATACAAAAAAACATCAGATCTACTTATCTCAATCAAGCACTTACTAAACTCCCTGAAACTCATAATCAACTTCGACAAAACTGAAATCATACTCATGGATAAAAAACCCAATCCAACTCCGCCACCCCATACAATTCTAGATAAACAAATAACAACGACAATCCCTACCACCCATACCAGGAACCTTGGAGTTACCATCGATGCTGAACTCTCTTTCAAACCCCACACTGTAAATAAAACAAAAGAAGGATACCACAAGCTACTAACCCTAAGACACATAAAGCCATTTCTCAACCCTTCTGACTTCAGAACCGTCCTCCAACTGCTTATTTTCTCCACCTTCGATTACTGCAACTCATTACTTATTGGAATCCCTTCATCATCCCTCAAACCACTCCAAATACTGCAGAACTCAGCTGCCAGAATCCTTACCGGAAAAAAAAGAAATGAACACATTACACCCATTTTAACCTCTCTTCACTGGCTTCCTATTTCTGCACGAATTACCTGCAAATCTATGACCATCATTCAAAAAATCTTAAATGATGATCTTCATGGTCTAAAAGGCTTAAACATAACCCTCCAAAACCCACAAAGAAACCTACGCTCCAACAACACAGGATTCCTAAACATCCCCACCTTAAGAGACGCTCATCTTTCAACTACGCGAGAAAGAGCGTTTTCCATTGCTTCCCCCAAAACTTGGAACACCCTACCCATAGAACTGAGGACCCAGCACATACAAAAAACATTTTAAAAAGACCTAAAAACATTTTTATTCCACAAACTCTATTCTAACTGACACCTGATCATCCCAGCACTCAACAGAACTCGCAAGCACAATCCTCCTCCTTCATGCTCTCCTGATGTACCCTCCTTTTCTACCCCTCCCTGCTCACTCCCTTGATCCGTTAAGTTCTTTGAAAATGTTCTCCGCAATATTCTGTTATTCAACGACTAAGAAAATATGTTGATTGTTCACAAAACCCTACTGTTCCTAACTACTATGTTAACTCCATTTGATTGTAAGATAATTGCATATGTTGGATGATAATTGCAGATTTGTAAACCGTTATGATGGCTCTACCGAATAACGGTATATAAAACCCTACAAATAAATAAATAAATAAATAAATAAAATAAATAAATAAATACAGGTACATTCACCCCAAAGAAACTTAAGATCTGCCAATAAAGGCTTATTATCTATTCCCTCAATGGTTTCGGCAAAGTTAACTTCAGTGAGAGAAAGAGCCCTATCACTCACCGCCCCAAAAATCTGGAACAATCTACCAGTTGAAATACGATTAGAAACAAATATAATAACATTCAGAAAAAAAGTCAAAGCATGGCTCTTTCAAAAAATATTCAGTGAAGGCGACAGTAACTTGTGCCTTTTTTAAAAAAGAAATTGTAATGAAATTCATAATTTTTAGTATTGTTTTTATATTGTCTGTATTTGTCATTTTGTTTTAATTTGTATTACAAAACTATGTAAACCGGTATGACTGTCCCACCAAATACAGGTATATAAATTTTAATAGATTAATAAATAAATAACATTCAGGGGTCGTAGCATGATGAGATATCCATATGGCTTTCTCGTGGTATCCTCCAAGGCTTCTAAAAAGAAGCATGACTCACCAGGGTACATCTGTCTGGCTAAAAGAGCAATTTGCAACTAGGATTCTTAAAGAGTACCATATATTTGATATTTAAAGCTATAGTTCTGCTTGTCTTGCCTTGACAGAAAATATTTTGTACAATATATATATATAATACTCAGATTTCTGTGACGCACATATTGTGTGAAGGCTTTCTCGATTTCATCACTTTTACAAGCAGATGCCATCAAATCATCTACAATAACCATATTTATTTTATTGGTTGGAAACAATTGATCATCATTAAAAGTATCAAGCAAAGAATCCATAAAGGTAATAAAAGGATATTTACACAACATTTCTTTATACAAAGGTTAGACACTGTAAAGTCCAAAAAATAACCTTTTTATTGAGTGGAGACAAATTGAGTGGAGTGGAGACAAATAACCTTTTTATTGAGTGGAGACAAATTAGACAAATTATTCAAACAAAATGTTTGGGCGTTTTGTTTGAATAATTTGTCTCCACTCAATAAAAAGGTTATTTTTTGGACTTTACGGTGTCTAACCTCTTTGTTGCCCTGACGGCGTTTCTAGACAACCTACCCTCTTGCTTCATCAGTCCTTTATACAAAGGTTGCCAGCAACTATAACACCATATAATATTGTTAGGCACATCAGTCAACACACACCCCACATGATCTAATAGCTTTTTAACAAAGAAGCTTTTGCCGCTAATTGACGGTCCAGCTAAAATACACGAAAAGGGGTGCCACCAGCACACATCCACAAAATCAATATCCACAGGGCAGCGTGTTAAATCCCACTTTTATCACCCTTTTATCGTATATAATCCTTTGTGTTTTCTTAAGTAGGCTAGTCTCTATCGACCAGGTCTTTTTGTTTCTTATGATCCCAGATTGTTGTACCTGTATCTTTTTAGGACTCTTGTCCACAGCCTCAGTTTTATAGTCAAAGACGAGATCTTTCAAATTAGTGAAATTGATGTTTTTACAATTTTCTACATTTAGCGTAATCCCTTTCACTTTCATACAGGTCTTTCCGCTAGACAGTTTATAGCCGTATGTTTTGTGCCCAGCCGATACAAACTCTGTGATATCTCGGGTATCTCGCTCGTCAACTGACCTAAATAATCTCCCAAAGGGGGGTCACTGGCACCCTCACGACTCACAAATATCATGTTATCTGTATCGTGGTACAGAGAACGTTCTTCAAACTGTCAAGCAGGTTGTACAGTTCTAAACGAGGATAAGCAGTTGTGAAACAGGCAATGAAGATGTTTGTATTACCTGACAACAAGCTCAGGTCTTTTGAATGCTTCCATATCACACAGGCTGTTTCATCATCAATAAAGTTGCATGATGAAACCTCATATTCGGGTGAAAACAAATACTTATACAGATCATCAGGATCTCTCACAATACTTGTAACAGGTAGGTTTGCTCTTTGGCCAAACTTCCCCCACAAAGAGTTTAAGAAAAGCTTAGCAATTTGGCACTTTGCGGGATTTATACTAACCTGTTCTGGCCTTAAAACTATACCTTCTTTTTTGTAAAAATCAGATATATACCGTTGCACTGGAGGTGGACCCATGGCCTGGTGCAGGATTGGTACGGCCCTCTGAGGGATCCCAGAGAGTGCCTGCCGCCAGGAGGCAGGCAGACAAGGAGACAGATCACACGAGGAGACAGATGCTAACAAGAACTTCACCAATAACGGTCAGGGGGATCCACAGGTTGAGCCCTTGGATTCCCGGACCGCCTGGGCTTAGGTGGGCCTCTGGGGGTCTCCCGGAGAGATGTTGAAGAGGTGTGGCCACCAAGAGAAGAGGTGCGTGGCTGTCGGAGAATAGGCGAGCTAGACCAGAACAGAGAGTACCAGAGACCACGGGTACGAGGCAGGAACTGAAAGTTCTCCGGGCAGGGTAGGCAGTGCCTAGTGGTCTAGCTCGAGGAAGGCTGCAGACAGCTTCAAGGCAGGTGGACCTGCCTTGAGCGGTCAGAGGCAGGCCGAGGTCAGTACCAGGTATCAGTCCGAGGGGGTTCTACCTGGGTAGCGAAACGTGGAACTAGACTCAGGAACACAGGAACGCAGGGACACTGGAACAAGCACAGGAACAAGTACGGCAACTAGCTTCACTCGAGGTGACAACTCGTTTGCCAAGGCGAAGAGTGAGCGGCTGAGCCCTGATTTATATTCAGGGCTCAAGTGACGTCATTGCCGGGTGCCGCGGAGCGGTTTCCCGCCGCAACACCTTTAAAGGTCAGCTTAGTGCGCTTGCGCGCCTATGGGCGGGGCTGAAGAGGCCGAGGCCATGGATCTCAGACGCAAACCAAGCTGTGAGGCCTGGGAGCTGGAAGGAGCCAGAGATGCGGGCGCTGGGTGTCTGAGGTGCAGGTGACTCGCCATGGCAGCCGGCAAGGAGGGGCCAGGACCCCCAGAGGGAAGAGAGAGGTAAGCAGGCCCGGCAGTGGCCTTAGTGAGGCTGGGGCATGCAACAGTACCCCCCCCCCCCGTAGGCCTCCCCCTTCTCGGTCGAGGTTTCTCAGAATGGGAGCGATGGACATTCTGTAAGAAAGCTTTGTCGAGGATGTTATGTGAGGGTTCCCAAGAATTATCCTCGGGGCCGAACCCCTCCCAAGATAGGAGGTACTCCCAACGCTTTCTCTGCCGTCTGATGTCCAGGACTTCTTTTACTCAGAGATTGGTGTCAGGTTCAGCGGAAACTTGGGTTGGAGGTGGCGGGCATCGAGAGGGCCATGATAGAATAAGAGGTTTGAGGAGGGACAGTGGAACGTGTTATGTATCCCCAAGCTTGGAGGAAGTCGGAGTTGATACATCACAGCTCGGACGCGTCGTAGTACTGTGAAGGGTCCCACATATTTTGGTCTTAGTCTCTATGAGGGCAGATGGAGGCAGATATGCCTGGTGCTGAGCCATACTTTCTGGCCTGGAAGGAACGTGGGGGCAGCGCAGCGATGAGCATCCACAAATTTTCTTGCTCATTCGGCGGCCTGACCCAGTCTCTGAGTGACTTGCTCCCACAGTTGTTCAATCAACTGGGCCGTAGCTTGGGCTGCCGGAGATGGTACGTTTAAAGGAACTGGAAGGGGATCACATGACAAGCTGAAGGGAGAAGACGTGCTCTCCCTTCCTGGGCCGTAACCTCCTCCTATCCGACCCCATCCCGCCACCTTTAGCCGCATTTTCACCTGCCCTGATCAGCAGGACAAGCATCTTGACGTCGGGGCCATTATTTGAGCGAGTGGATGGCATCGCGGGCCACTAAAAAAGATAAAGAAAAGGACAAGGCCCAAGCACCGGACCAGATACCTGAAGAAGAAGCGGGGCCGACAGATCCTGGCTCGGCGCATCAGTTGAGCCCGGTCGAAATGACTGCGGCGGTCGTGGCAGCACATACCCCAGAATTAAAAAAGATTTCAGCACAGCTCTCGGAGCTCACAGCAGGTATGGCCAGGCTAGAAAAACGTTTTGTGGAGGTGGAGGCGCGAATTTCCTCTAATAAAGATGGCCTCCTCGCGGCACAGGCCGAGATAGCAGCCCTAAAAAAGGCAATAGCAACCCAAGCAACAAAATTAGAGGATTTAGAAAACCGCTCTAGACTGTCAAATTTGCATTTTGTGGGCCTTTCGGAGGCCATTGAAAATAATAACCTAGCCCAGTTTTTGGAAAAATGGCTACCGGACAAACTCAAACTTTCAGACGCGCCTGGCCTCCTTAGAGTGGAAGGGGCACACAGACTTGGCCCTCGGTGCGAGGGCACTGCTCGACCCCGAGTAGTCATAGCCAAAATCCTCAACTTCGCCCACAAAGTGGCGATTTTGCGGGCGGCCCGACGAGGTGAACCCCTGTTGCATGAAGGACAAAAGATTTTGATATTTCAAGATTTCTCTGCTTCACTATCCCGGCAGCACCACACCCTGGCCCCATACTGTTCGCAGCTCATTGGAAAGGGTATGAGGGCTGTTCTCACCTACCCGGTTAAACTGCGAGTGCAAACCACGAATGGGGTGCAATGGTTCACGGACACGGACACCGTGCGGCAATTTCTGACGACTCTACCAGCCGGGATGTCATCTGGAGCCAGTAGCCCCAGAGCTGGCGGGAACGGGAACTTGACCTGAGGCATGAGCGGGCTATGGATTCCAGTCATTTTGGAGCAGACACGGGCTAAACCCAGGATTCCATGGACTGGGAAATTCTGGCGATTGCGTTGATAGTTTTTTACCCACAGCAAGTGTTTGTTTTTTTTCTTTTTCTAATTTGGCGCAATTTGTTGAAAGCGCGGTGACGGATGGAATCTTCATTGCTTTTTTATGAAGGCATGTACCTGGGCTATTGGTAGCCTGACCAAATTGGGTCAGCTCGGCTCTAACTCTTTGCCCTTGGGCTTGGATATATTGTTGCGGGTCTGTTGGGTTTCATTTTTTTTTTCCAAGCTGGGGGATTGATTTGGCCTTCTAGCCTTTCCTGGGCATGAGAAGATTCCGGTTCAGTTACATGGATGTTCCTTTGGCCTTACTTCACTTTGGACTGCCTTTTGAAGGGCACGACTGTCTTATGATGTGCGAGACTGCCCAGTTAGTGGACATGTTATCGAGCTAGTCTTCTCCTTGCAGAAGGATGGATGGGGGAGGGGGAGGGGGGGCCAAGGTCGTGTCACAGTGATCTCCGTTCGCTGCACTTAGAACAGCGACACTTGCGAGGGATCATGGGATGGGGTAATGGGGTGGGGGGGAAGAGGGAGGGCCGAGGGAAGGTAGAGGTATGGTGGGGAGGGGGGGGAGGGAAATGTTGGGGGCTATGTGGTACTGTCTATCTTGAGGAAACATGCTAAAGTATACCTATTTGGATTTGACAGGTGGTCTCTATGTGTCTCAGGTGTTGCTCCAGCTGGGAGAGCAGCTCCTGTTCCTCACTATGCATTGAATGTTTATGTAAAATATATGTCCTTTGTATGGAATGGCTGATACCATTAAGATTGCATCCTGGAACGTAGGGGGTATACACTCCCCAGTGAAGCGCACAAAAGTTTATACAGCGTTAAAGCGTAAGCGGATAGATATTGCCTTTCTTCAAGAAAGGCACCAATCGGATAGAGAGCATGAGAAATTGAAGAAAGGATGGGTGGGGGAGGTGTACTATGCCACGGCCACAACTAGATCTGCGGGAGTAGCTGTGCTGATACGCAAGGGGGTCCCGCTGAACATCCACCAACAACTGAGGGATCCACAGGGTCGTTATTTGATTTTGGTGGCAGACTTGTAAGGAATAACTGTAGTTTTATGCAATATTTATGCTCCTAATCAGTATACTCCCACTATTTTCGGGAGATATTTCGTCACCTACTGCCTCTTTTGGATAGTGTTTTGATTGTAGGGGGAGATTTCAATGCAGTCCGAGACCCGAGTTTAGATGCATCCCAGGGATCGACTGCATCTCGCACGCCAAGTAAAGGCATAGCGCTATTGGAGAATTCCCTTCATTTGGTGGATGTCTGGCGCACACTTCATCCCACTGACACTGACTTCACACATCTGTCTAGAGTGCATGCATCCTTCTCACGTCTGGACTATTTCCTTCTTAGTACGCAGGTGTTTCCCAAGGTAGAAGATGCGCAGATAGGGGATATCTGTATATCGGATCATGCCCCCATATGGGTGGAATTACGGTGGCTCCTGCAGTTCACATCTCATAAAATATGGCATTATCCCTATTATCTAGCAGATGATACGTCATTTCAGAATTATATTCGGGCAAAATGGACAGAATATTCACGGGCTAATGAAGCGCATGCGGGGGATCCTATTCTTTTTTGGTACACTGGCAAAGCGGTCCTCAGGGGGGACATCATTTCGTATCTAGCACACCGACGAAAGATGTTAGATAAACAATTGCTCTCATTGACAGGGGAGTTGCGGAAAACCAAGCAGATGTATCTACAGGCGCGGACACCCGTCAATCAGGAAAAATTGATAGCAGCGCAAGCAGCGGTGAACAACCTCCTCCATCAGAGGGGGAAAAAAAGTTTATTGTATTATCAATTTCGCCTGTTCCAACATGGTAACAAGACGGGGAAATTATTGGCCAACTTAATAAAATCTCACCATAATCCTAAACGGATAGTGACCTTGTGAGACTCTACAGGGTGTCTCCTCACTGATACAGCGGAGATTCTGGCCGCATTTCAACATTATTATGCCAAACTTTATGCGGCGAACGAAGTATGGGTTATTGCAATTGAAAGGTTTTTGTCTTCGGTCTCGCTTCCCTCTCTTACGCCTACACAATCTACACACTTGAATGGTCCCATTACAGCAGCAGAAGTGGCACAAGCTATTCATTGCGCACCACGACTTAAAGCGCCAGGTCCAGATGGCTTCACAGCTGAGTTCTATAAAACCCTGTCAGTGGAGATAGGAGACTTGCTGGCCTTAACCTTTAACACACTAGTCCAACGGGGATCTTATCCTGCTCACACTAATGTGGCCCAAGTTACTTTGATTCCCAAACTGGGCAAAGATCCCCTCCAGCCTGCTTCCTATCGTCCAATCTCCCTTTTAAATTTTGACCAAAAACTTTTAGCTAAGATTTTGGCGGAGTGTCTGAGCTCCATACTACCAACTTTGATCAGGCCCGGCCAAGTAGGTTTTTTAAGGGGACGTTATGCCCTCACTAACATCCGTTGGGTGACCACGGCCATGGCTCTCTGTAGACGAGTGGCCGAATCCTTTTTGGTGGTCAGCCTGGATGCAGAGAAGGCATTTGACCGTGTGGACTGGAGCTACCTGTTCCAGACTTTGCAACATATGGGTTTTGATGGTTTCTTTTTGCATAGTATCCAGTTGCTATACCGGGACCCCACAGTGTATATTACTGCTAATGCTAATCAATCCTCACCGTTTCTGGTAGCTAGGGGAACGTGACAGGGATGTCCCTTATCCCCCCTACTATTTCTCATAACATTGGAGCCTCTTTTGTGCTCCATGCAGGACACCTCAGTGATTCGGGGGATTAAATTACAATCACAGGTATATAAATATGCGGCATTTGCTGACGATATTTTGTTGTTTTTAACCAGACCAGTTGACTCCCTATGGGCATTACTGGAGGTCTTTTCTCACTATGGCCAGATCTCTGGATTTAAAATTAACTAGGATAAGTCTGAGGCCTTGGGACACCCAAATACGGTCCGCTCTAGTTGGGCTGGGACGTTTCCGTTGAGATGGGCTGAGGACTGCTTCTGGTATTTGAGTGTTTGGTTGTCTACGGATCCAGGAGCCTTATATTCCCTCAATATTCCCCGCCAATTACGACAGACTAAAGATAGACTCACTAATTGGCGGCATTTACCATTATCGTTGGGAGGGCATATTAATATTTTCAAGATGGTGCTTCTCCCACAGTGGCTATATGTGCTTCAAAATCTGCCGATACTCATGCTTAGGCGGGACATGCGGAAACTGGACTCTATTCTGGGACAGTTTTTCTGGCAAGGCAAAACCCCTAGGATTGCCTGCGCCAACCTAAAAGGACCCTGGGGGCAGGGAGGAATGGGGGTCCCCGATCTGCTGCTTTATAATCTGGCGAGTAATCTGTGTATAATTAGGGAATGGATATTAGATAGCTCTCATTACACACACATGCCGGCAGACCACACTTTGGTAACACCTTTAGATTTGCGCTTTGTCTTGCAATGCTCTAATTCACAATTGCCAGAGATCTTGAGGATGCACCCCCTCTTGGAACCTATGCAGCGTACCTGGAAAAAGGGTGTGCTTATTTACATATCCCCTCTATTTGTGCCTATTTACTGCCCGTGCGAGGCAACCTGCAATTTACACTGGGTTCTCAGACTGCGGCCTTTAAGGTATGGGCCCAGAAAGGTATTACTCAGCTGGGACATGTCATAGATGGGGAGGGATCCCTACTGTCTTTTTCTGACCTCAGTGGGTTGTATGCGCTGAGCCCCTGACAGGTTTTTCCTTATCTGCAATTGAAACATTATATATCATCTATGTCAGGGGAGTATCGGAATCCCGCCAACTTTACGGCCCTGAATAAGCTTTTAAGATTGGAACGGACAGGTAAATTGTCGCTAGCTGAAGCTCACAGAGCTTGAAAACATTCTTTATCTGTGAAGCCCTGGGGGCGGCTGGTGGTGCGATGGAACAGTGATGATACCTTTCAAGTCTCAGACCCCATGATTAGCAGCAGTTTTAAGCAAATCTCTCGGGTGACGAGTAATTCATACTATAGAGAAATGCAATACAAATTTCTGTGGAGGGCATATTTTTCTCCCCATTTCAGTGCCAGGAAAAATAGTGGAAAGTGTTCTAAACATCAAAATCACAGAACATATAGAAAGACATGGTTTAATGGAACAAAGTCAGCATGGCTTTACCCAGGGCAAGTCTTGCCTCACAAATCTGCTTCACTTTTTTGAAGGAGTTAATAAACATGTGGATAAAGGTGAACCGGTAGATATAGTATACTTGGATTTTCAGAAGGCATTTGACAAAGTTCCTCATGAGAGGCTTCTAGGAAAAGTAAAAAGTCATGGGATAGGTGACGATGTCCTTTCGTGGATTGCAAACTGGCTAAAAGACAGGAAACAGAGAGTAGGATTAAATGGGCAATTTTCTCAGTGGAAGGGAGTGGACAGTGGAGTGCCTCAGGGATCTGTATTGGGACCCTTACTGTTCAATATATTTATAAATGATCTGGAAAGAAATACGAGTGAGATAATCAAATTTGCAGATGACACAAAATTGTTCAGAGTAGTTAAATTACAAGCAGATTGTGATAAATTGCAGGAAGACCTTGTGAGACTGGAAAATTGGGCATCCAAATGGCAGATGAAATTTAATGTGGATAAGTGCAAGGTGATGCATATAGGGAAAAATAACCCATGCTATAATTACACAATGTTGGGTTCCATATTAGGTGCTACAACCAAAGAAAGAGATCTAGGTGTCATAGTGGACAACACATTGAAATTGTCGGTGCAGTGTGCTGCGGCAGTCAAAAAAGCAAACAGAATGTTGGGAATTATTAGAAAAGGAATGATGAATAAAACGGAAAATGTCATAATGCCTCTGTATCGCTCCATGGTGAGACCGCACCTTGAATACTGTGTACAATTCTGGTCGCCGCATCTCAAAAAAGATATAATTGCGATGGAGAAGGTACAGAGAAGGGCTACCAAAATGATAAAGGGAATGGAACAACTCCCCTATGAGGAAAGACTAAAGAGGTTAGGACTTTTCAGCTTGGAGAAGAGACGACTGAGGGGGGATATGATAGAGGTGTTTAAAATCATGAGAGGTCTAGAATAGGTAGATGTGAATCGGTTATTTACTCTTTTGGATAGTAGAAAGACTAGGGGGCACTCCATGAAGTTAGCATGGGGCACATTTAAAACTAATCGGAGAAAGTTCTTTTTTACTCAACGCACAATTAAACTCTGGAATTTGTTGCCAGAGGATGTGGTTCGTGCAGTTAGTATAGCTGTGTTTAAAAAAGGATTGGATAAGTTCTTGGAGGAGAAGTCCATTACCTGCTATTAAGTTCACTTAGGGGTAGATTTTAAAAAGCATTTACTCGAGCAAAACTGGTGTTTGCTCGAGTAAATACACTTTACTCAAGTAAGTGGGCTTTTCAAAATTGCTACAATATATGCCATTGAATTGTCCATAGGATTTACTCAAGTAAGTGCACTTTACTCGAGTAAATAGCTTTTGAAAATTGCTACGATAGTATGTCACATTTACATGCGTAACTCCTTTGAAAATGACCCCCTTAGAGAATAGCCACTGCCATTAGCAATGGTTACATGGAATAGACTTAGTTTTTGGGTACTTGCCAGGTTCTTGTGGCCTGGATTGGCCACTGTTGGAAACAGGATGCTGGGCTTGATGGACCCTTGGTCTGACCCAGTATGGCATTTTCTTATGTTCTTATGTATGTTTCCTTTTTCGAGCCAATTTACGTGAAACTAGCCAATGCGCCAAATGTTTCACGGATGATAGTACATTATCACATGCCTTTTGGGGTTGCCCACATATCCGCCGTTTTTGGATGGCGATAGTACAATACTTGGAGAGGCTGCTGGGTTTAGCTGTTCCTCGTACCCCCACCGCCCTACTATTTGGTAGCCTATATTCTACTCAGGTGAAGGGAGCGGAAACACGACTCCTTATTCAAAAGGCGTGTTATGTGGGGAAAAAATTGATTTTATTGCAGTGGAAAGGTGCTGAGGCACCCACCTATTACAAATGGAGGAACAATTTTCACAAGTTATTACAAATGGAGAATTTGGTCTCCCATACATCACCTCTCCACTGCCGTCGCTTCATTCGCATTTGGCTGGTGTATCTACAAGCGCTACCACACTGGATCCGCAGTCAAATCATTAACGTTTCTGGGGAGGAGTGTTGATACTTTTCAGCCGCCATACCTCGCAGTTTAGATGTTGACCACGGAAGATTACCCTCAAGATGTACCTCAACTGACTTGTCTTCTGTGAGGGGGAGGGTTAAGAAGGGGGGGGAGGGAGGGGGGAGGGTCGACAGCTGAATTGGGGGGATTATTGTAAAAGAGCTCAGGTTTGCAATGCCACCCTGGGGGTTCAGAGTAACAACGCCCAGGCTTACTGTGTGATGTTATTTTTTGGCTTATGCTCAATAAAAAAGCATTAACACTAAAGGAACTGGAAGTGGCCGACAGGGCTGCCGGCTGAAAACAATGTGGAACAGGGAGCTTCCTGTGGTGGCTGCAACGTGAGTATTATGAGCAAATTCTGCCCATGGAAGGAGATCAGTCCAATTGTCCTGCTGGTCATTCACGTAGGATAGAAGGAAGGTCTTTATTTTTTTAATTTTTTAAATTTTTTTTAATGATTTTATATGCCGACATCCGTTTGTACATCGCATCGGTTTACACATAACTTAAAACCAGGTATATAGTAGGCAAAGCCTTTACAATGAACAGAATGAACAGTCAATAAGGATATATCCATAAAACCAAATACTTTAACAGATTACTTCAATTAGGGGTATTTTACATTTGGGGATGTGGATAAAATTACTATTGGAGGGCTATGTACAGAGCTCAAAAGATAGGGACTGGTTTGTCCGTTCAGACTGACCGTTCGCCTGAGGATGATAGGCAGAGGTTAAATTCAACCGATGTGTCGTGGCACACTAGTGTGTCGCGAAGCACCGGCAGGTGAGCCGTGCAACCGCTGCTCTTCCACCCCTCTCCCATTCACCTCAGCAAGACGAACACTGCTGCCGTTCCTTCCCAGGCTATCAGCACATTCATGCCCCGAGGGGAATGGCAGCACTGTTTTGTGGAAGCCGGCAACAGGAATGTGACCTTTTCTTCTTCCCACCCCTGTGGCCCGGAGGAGGAAGTGATGTTTACCGGGCACGCAGGAAGACGAAAAGGCCATGCATGCTGCTGCTGCAGAAGGAGCACGGTGCCGCTGCGCCCCCCCGCCAAGAAAATATAAAATTAATAATAATCAAACTGCAAAAAAAAAGGCCGGGATGGGGAGAAAAGCATAAAGCAGAGTTGCTTACCTGTAACAGGTGTTCTCACAGGAGAGCAGGATGTTAGTCCTCACATATGGGCGACATCATCAGGATGGAGCCCAATCATGAACACTTTTGTCAAAGTTTCTAGAACTTTGACTGGCACCTACTGGGCATTCCCAGCAATGCACTGACCCTGCATCCAGCAGGGGTCCCCCTTCAGTGTTATAGTAAAAGTATATGCGAAAAACAAAATAAAACGTAAACGAACCCAACTCCGCGGGGTTACAAGCGGGTTTCGTGAGGGCTAACATCCTGCTGTCCTGTGAGAACACCTGTTACACATAAGCAACTCTGCTTTTTCACAGGACAAGCAGGATGGTAGTCCTCACATGTGGGTGAGTATCGAGCTGAGGATGCCTGAACAAAGCACCAAATGCACCCAAAGACGTGCAACAGGCACAACAACACGGGTGAAAATTTGGTTAGGAGGGCATCCTGAACCCTGAAAGGGTCGGTGGAAGGATGTTGGGAAGTTAAACTGAAAACAAGTGCGTAGAATGGACTGGCCAAAGATGGAATCCTGTGTGCCAGCCTTATCTAAGCAATAATGGGCTGCGAAACTATGGAGAGAACTCCACATAGCAGCTTTACAAATATCAGCAAGCGGCACCGATCCGAGGTGCGCTACTGATGTCGCCATGGCCCTGACCGAGCATGCATTTACACGGTTTTGTAGCGGAATGCCTACTTGCTGGTAGCAAAAAGAAATGCATTCCGCCATCCAGGAGGAGAGGGCCTGCTTTCCCACAGGATTTCCCAATTTGATGGTATAAAAAGAAACAATCGAGTGGATTTCCTGTGGGCCGATGTGCGGTCCAGATAGAAGGCTAGAGCACGTGTTTAAAATCATGAGAGGTCTAGAATGGGTAGATGTCAATCAGATATTTACTCTTTCAGATAATAGAAAGACTAGAGGGTACTCCATGAAGTTAACACGTGGCACATTTAAAACTAATCAGAGAAAGTTCTTTTTCACTCAACGCACAATTAAACTCTGGAATTTGTTGCCAGAGGATGTGGTTAGTACAGTTAGTATAGCTGTGTTTAAAAAAGGATTGGATAAGTTCTTGGAGGAGAAGTCGATTACCTGCTATTAATTGAGCTGACTTAGAAAATGTCCTGGACTGGCCACTGTTGGAAACAGGATGCTGGGCTTGATGTTCTTATGCAGTCCAAGGAATGCAGAGCCTGTTCTCCAGGGTTTGAATGGGGCCTGGGAAAAAAGGTAGGTAGGATAATAGATTGGTTAATATGAAATTCCAACACTACCTTCGGCAAGAATTTAGGGTGAGTGTGGAGCATTACCCTGTCATGCAGAATTTTAGTTTAAGGCGGGTAGGTAACTAATGCCTGTAATTCACTAACTCTGCCAGCGGACAGAGTTAGTACGTGAGATAGCAGAGTTCACAGGAGTGGAGAGGTTTCATGAGCCTCCCCAAAACCAGATTAAGGTTCCAAGCAGGGGCAGGAGGGCGCAGTGGAGGTTTTAAATGGAGCAAGCCTCTCATGAAACGTGATACTAAGGGTTGTGTTGAAATGGAGACATTTCCTATACCCTTAAGGTATGCAGACACTGCATTAACATGCACCCTGATAGAGGAAGTTTTTAGGCCTAACTCTGACAGGTGCCAGAGGTAGTCCAGGAACCTTGCAGTGGAACAAGTGAAGGGGTCTATGGACATGAAAGTACACCAGACTGAAAACCTCTTCCACTTAGAGCGATAAGACCTTCTCGTTGAAGGCTTTTGTGAAGCCACAAGGACTTGGGATACCGACTCTGAAAGGTTAAAATGTTGAAGTATTAACCTTTTAACATCCAGGCCGTCAGAGACAGAGCTTGGAGGTTGGGATGACGCAGATACCATTCGTTCTGAGTGATTAGAAGAGGATCCTTCCCTAGAGGAATGTGTCGTTGTACTGGAGGAATGGAAACCACAGCTGACGAGGTGAGTGGGGAGCTATCAGAATCATTAGTCCCTTGTGTTGCCGGAGCTTCACGAGGGTCTTTGAAATGAGAGGAAGTGGAGGGTACAATAAAGGAGACCGCCAGCCCAGGAGAGGGTGAAGGCATCTCTTGGTTGCGAGTGCTGACTGCGAATGAGAGAGCAGACGTCGTCTACTTTGTGGTTGTGGACTGATGCAAAGAGGTCTAATTCAAGTGTAATCCCAACGTTGGAATATCATGTCCGCTACCGTGGGGTTGAGAGACCATTCATGTGGGATAGAAAGTGTGACTCAGCTTGTCCATCAACACATTGTCTACTCCCGGCAAGTAGGTTGCTTTGAGACACATCGAGCGGGAAAGGGCCCATGCTCATATCTGTGCAGCTTCCAGACACAGGAGGTAGGAGCCCGTTCCCCCTTGTTTGTTGATGCCTTACACTCTCTAGGAAGGAGTCAAAACCCAGATGCTGGTCCAGGCTGAGAAGCTGGCTGAGACTTTTGAGGCCGAGTCTCCCTGGATTGACCTTTTTGGTAAGGTCTGGAAGGGCGTTCTCTAGAAGCCGGAGGATAAAATTTCCTTGGCTTGTAGGTCGGCCGCTTAGAGTCACGTCTGAAAGTTCTCTTAGGGGCGGAAGGGAACTCAGATGGCACAGAAGAAAGCTGGCGCAACATTTCATGGTGGTCCTTTAACTGCACCACAGTCTCTCGGATCTTTTCCCCGAAGAGATTATCACCCACATAGGGTAGATCGGCTAGCCTGTCTTGGACTTCTGGTCTTAAGTCCGAGGATTTGAGCCAGGCCCATCTTCTTGCACTAATTCCCACTGCAGACACTCTAGAGGCAGTGTCAAAGATATCATATGTAGCGTGGACCTCGTGCTTTCCAGCATCTAGACCTTTCTGAGCCAGAGTATGAAGTTGAGTCTGGAGTTGCTCTGGTAAAGAATCAGAAAAGTCCTGGATTCTTTTAAAAAGGTCTCTGTGATACTGGGTCATCTATAACTGGTAAGAAGCAATTCGAAATATGAGCATTGAGCCATGGAAGACACACCTGCCAAAAGCATCTAGGGATTTTTTTCCTTCCCTGGAGGTATGGAGGAATGAGGTTTTGAACGTCATGCCTTCTTCTGGGCTGATTCAACAACCACAGAGTGATGATCCAACTGTGACTTTTGGAACCCATGAGCAGATTGCACCAGATAGGTGGCATCTGTCTTGTGATTGACAGGTGGGACCAAACATACGTGTTCCCAGTTTCTCTTCAGGAGATCAAGCAGGATTTCATGGATAGGTATAGACATAATTTCCTTAGGAGCATCTAAAATTGGAGTACTTCCAGCATCTTGTGCCTATAGTCCTCTTCCATCTGAAGCTGAAAGGGAATGGTTTCAGACATTTCCTTGATGAAATTAATAAAAGACAGATCTTCTGGTGGAGAGCGTCGTCTTTCATCTGGGGGAGAGGGCTCTGATGGCAGATCATCTGTATCCTGGGACGATTCATCGATGCAAGGATTATAGGGCTGATCTCCAGTACCTAGTGGGTCTCCAGCAGGGAGAAATGATGCTAATCCTGAAGGACCAGGCCTAGGCATCGACAGCATCAGAGGTGGCACTGACAGCATCGAAGAAGGCACCGATGGAGGAACCAATGGCAATGATGGAGGCAACGATGGAGGCACCGAAGAGACGGGTGACATCGAAGGACGAGTCGGTGGTAAAATCCCAGACAGTGGAATGGGTATCAGTGTTTCCTCATCATTCGATGATAATGGACTCAGTGTAGAAGGCACTGGACTCACCGGTGCTCTTGGTTCCATCCGAGGAAGGGCACCGATCAACGCATCCAGTCTACCCAGTAGCGGTGCGAGTGATATGGAAATCAGATCGGTGACCGGCTCGGGGGCCAGTAACAGCGTGTAACAGCGTGTAATAGCGTGTAACAGTGTTGATGGAGGTTGGAAGCCCTGAAGTGCTTTACCAATGACCTCTTGGATCATCCAATTGAATTCCTCGCGGAAGCCTGGGGCATGGAAACCCGGCACCAAAGTAGGAGGCAGCACTGGCGTAGCCAGAGGGTCCACCAGTGAAGGTGGAATCGCGGATCCCGGCACCACTGAAGGTGGGGAACGCCTCAGTGACCCGATCACAGAAGAAGATGGGGTCTTTTCTGGACGGGGATTCTTTATCGGTGGCTCTGTCAACGTCAATGCCGAGGACTTGCCTGGATCAACGGAATGAGCCTTCCGATGAAGGTGTTGATGCTTTTCGCGATGTTCTCCTTGGTCCTTTTCTTGAGGAGGCAATCGATACCTTTGGAATTGTCGACGCCGGTCGAACAGCAGCGGTATCCCAGTGCTTGCGAAAAGTCGATGGCACCGGCTCGGACGACGTCGAAGTTATCGATGGAGTCGGGATTTTTAACGAAAGAGAAAGTCCATTTTCTCTAAACGAGCCTTACGGCCCTTTGGTGTCATTTGGGCACGTATGGTGCAAGTTAGAACATCATGGTCGGATCCCAAACACATAACACAGACCCCATGCGGGTCAGTGATGGACATTGTTCGAGTGCAGTCGGGGCACCGACGAAAACCCTACGCCATGGCTCTGCCAAAAATTTAGCCGCGGTGCGGTCGATGGCCAGTAGGCCCGAAGGGATAACTCAATGGGAATCGACCGCAACAAGGGTAAAACCTTACCTTTTGACCGCGGAGTATGGATATCGATAGGGAGACCCCTATGGGGTAGAATATTTTGAAAGAAGTTCTGAGAAGAAAATTCCTGTCAGGAATCTCAAGAGAGCTCCTTAACCCGCGTGGCTACTGCTGCGTGGAAAAAAGAAGACTGAAAGAGGACCCCTGCTGGATGCAGGGTCAGTGCATTGCTGGGCATGCCCAGTGGGTGCCAGTCAAAGTTCTAGAAACTTTGACAAAAGTGTTCCGTGATTGGGCTCCATCCTGATGATGTCAGAAATATGTGAGGACTACCATCCTGCTTGTCCTGTGAGAAAATTACATTCTCAGCTGATTGCTCTGTGCATTGATCGATTGCAGCACAAGCAAACAGCTGAGTGCTGCCTTCTTAGCACTGTGGAGCTAGGGAGGTCACTCCTGCTGGTTTCCAGCCTGTCAGGACACTGCTTTTAATAGCAGCATACCGGCTACCTTAGCTGCTATATGTGCTGCTATGTGTGCTGTGGGTGGGGATGAGTGAGACAGAGAGTGAGTCAGCATGTGTGTAAGTGTATGAGAGAATGTGTGTGTAATTAAGAAAAATGTGTGAGAGTAAGAGACTGCTCAGGAAAGTCACAGGTATGTGTGAGAGAAAGAGATGGGTCAGGCAGGTGACTGGTGTGTGTGTGTGTGTGTTTGTGAGAGAGAGAGAGAGAGAGAGATTATTCAGGCAGGTGACTGGTATGTGTGTGAGAGAGGGAGAGAGATTGGTCAGGCAGGTGACTGGTATGTGTGAGAGAGAGATTGGTCAGGCAAGTGACTGGTTTGTGTGATAGAGAGAGAGAGATTGGTCAGGCAGGTGACTGGGGTGTGTGTGAGAGATTAGTCAGGCAGGTGGCTGGTGTGTGTGAGAGAGAAAGAGAGATTGGTCAGGCAGGTGGCTGGTGTGTGTGAGAGAGAAAGAGAGATTGGTCAGGCAGGTGGCTGGTATGTGTGAGAGAGAAAGAGAGATTGGTCAGGCAGGTGGCTGGTGTGTATGAGAGAGAAAGAGAGATTGGTCAGGCAGGTAGCTGATGTGTGTGTGTGTCTGTGTGTGAGATAGACTAGTCATGGGCCCTAAGGAAGAAGAGCGCGAGGACAGAGCTTCAGCAGCCCTTGCTGCTTATGTTATGTGCTATTGGCCTACAGGGGAAAGAAGTAGGAGAGTTACTGGAGAGGGTAAGTAAAGGTGGCTTTTTAAGTTTATGTTTCTTGATTGACTGCCATTTTAATTATTAGGTATAGCAAATGTTGCTTACCTATAAAAGGTGTTCTCACAGGACAGCAGGATGTTAGTCCTCACATATGGGTGACATCATCAGGATGGAGCCCAATCACGGAAAACTTCTGTCAAAGTTTCCAGAACTTTGACTGGCCCCTACTGAGCATGCCCAGAATGGCACTAACCCTGCAGCCAGCAGGGGTCCCCCTTCAGTCTTATTTGATAGCTACAGGTAGTGCTGAAAAAATAAAACAACAAAACGTTACGAACCCAACACCGCGGGGCGGTGGGCGGGTTTCGTGAGGACTAACATCCTGCTGTCCTGTGAGAACACCTGTTACAGGTAAGCAACATTTGCTTTCTCACAGGACAAGCAGGATGGTAGTCCTCACATATGGGTGAGTACCGAGCTGAGGATGTCCGAACATGCACCAAATGTACCTAACGGCGTGCAACAGGCACAACAACTGGGGTGGAATTTGGTAGAGGGCATCCTGAACCCCACCGGGCAGGCGGAAGGGTGTTGGTACGTCACGTTGGAAATAGGTTACGCAGGACAGATTGACCGAAGATGGAATCTTGTCTTCCGACTTTGTCCAAGCAATAGTGGGCTGCGAAAGTGTGGAGAGAGCTCCAGGTGGCAGCCCTGCAAATGTTAGGAAGTGGCACAGATCAAAGGTGTGCTACTGAAGTCGCCATGGCCCTCACAGAGTGTGCTTTAATATGGTCTTGGAAAGGAATGCCTGATTGCAGATAGCAAAAAGATATGCAGTCCGCCAACCAGGAGGAGAGAGTCTGCTTACCCGCAGGTTGCCCTAATTTGTTGGGATGGAAAGAGACGAATAGCTGAGTGCTCTTCCTGTGGGCAACTGTGCGGTCTAGGTAGAACGCTAGAGCCCGTTTACAGTCGAGGGTATGCAAAGCCTGTTCCCCTGGGTTGGAGTGGGGCCTGGGAAAAAAGATAGGTAGTATGATGGATTGATTAATGTGAAACTCCGAAACTACCTTAGGCAAAAACTTAAGATGAGTGCGGAGTACCGCCCGGTCCTGCAGGAGTTTAGTGTAAGGCGGATAGGTAACTAGGGCCTGTAACTCACTAACCCTGTGAGCTGAAGTGATAGCCAAAAGGAAAATCACTTTCCATGTGAGATATTTTAGGTCACAGGAGTGAAGAGGTTCGAATGGTGGTTTCATGAGCTGCCCGAGAACCAGATTAAGGTCCCAAGAAGGGGTCGGAGGACGTAAAGGTGGCTTGATTTGGAGCAAGCCTTTAAGAAAACGTGTTACGAGGGGTTGTACCGATATAGGGACATCCCGACACCTTTATGGAAGGCGGCTACCGCACTGACATGCATTCTGATGGAAGAGGTCTTTAGACCTGATTCCTATAAATGCCAGAGATAGTCCAAAAACCTTGGGATTGGACAGGAAAAGGGATCAAGGGACTGCGAGGTGCACCATGATGTATACCTTTTCCATTTATAGGAATAAGATTTCCTTGTGGAAGGCTTTCTTGAAGCAATCAGGACACGAGAAACCGAATCTGAAAGGTTAAGTGGTTGAAGAATTAACCTTTCAACATCCATGCCGTCAGGAACAAGGCCTGAAGATTGGGATGGTGTAGACATCCGTCGTTCTGAGTGATCAGAAGCGGGTGCGTTCTCAAGGGAATGTGCCTGCGGATGGAGAGATCCTGGAGTATGGGAAACCACACTTGGCATGGCCAGTGAGGTGCTATCAGCATCATGGTTCCCTTGTCCTGACGGAGCTTCACGAGAGCCTTCAAGAGAAGAGGAAGTGGAGGGAATGCATAAAGCAGACCGGCTGCCCACGAGAGAGAGAATGCATCTCTGGGCTGAGAGCGCTCACTCCGAATGAGGGAGTAGTAATTGTCCACTTTGTGGTTCTGAGGGGACGCAAAGAGGTCTATATGGGGATGACCCCATTGCTGGAAGAGAGAGGTCGCTACCGAGGGATTGAGAGACCACTCGTGTGGTTGGAAGACACGACTCAGTTTGTCTACCAAGACATTGTGCACTCCCGGCAAATAGGTGGCTTTGAGGTACATCGAGTGGGAGAGCGCTTCCGCCCAAATTTACACAGCTTCCTGACACAGAAGGAAGGAGCCTGTGCCTCCCTGCTTGTTGATGTACCACATGGCCGCCTGGTTGTCCGTCTGAATCAGGATGACGTGATTTGATAGGTAATCCTGAAAAGCTCTGAGAGCATATCGCATTGCTCAAAGCTCCAGGAAATTTATCTGGTGTTTGCCTTCCTCTGGAGACCAAACTCCTTGTGACTGTAGATTGTTCATATGAGCTCCCCACCCAAGGTTGGAAGCGTCGGTGATGAGAATGAGTTGAGGATCTGGTAGGTGAAAAGGCAGTCCCTGGAGGAGATTGTTCTGATCTTTCCACCAGGCGACAGTCAGACGGAGTGCGTCGATGATGTGGACAATGGTTACAGAGGCTGAGTCGCTTGAATCCATTGTGACCTCAGAGTCCAATGCATGACTCTCATGGCCAGGCGGGCCATTGGTGTGAGATGGACTGAGGACGCCATGTGTCCGAGAAGGACAAGGAATTGCCGAGCTGTTGCTGTATACTGAGACTGCAACTGATGAGCGAGGGACATGAGGGTTTGCACTCGTTGTTGAGGTAGAAAGGCTTTTGCCTGTAAGGTGTCCAAGTCTGCCCCAATGAACGACAAGGTTTGAGATGGGACTAAATAGGATTTCTCATAATTGACGAGAAATCCTAGAGAAATTAGAGTGTGTAGGGTCAAATCCAGGGACGATCGAGCAGCTTGCTGGGTTGGGGCCCTGATTAACCAGTCGTCTAGATAGGGGTAGACGTGAACACCTTCTTTCCTGAGAAAGGCTGCGTCAACCACGAGACATTTGGTAAAGACTCGTGGTGCCGATGCTAGGCCGAATGAAAGCACCCGGTATTGATAGTGCTTTGGGCCTACTAAAAACCTGAGGTAGTTGCAATGAGCTGGAGCTATCGCAATGTGGGTGTACGCGTCCTGGAGGTCCAGAGAGCAGAGCCAGTCTCCTCTTTGTAGAAGAGGTAGAAGCGAGCCCAAGGTTACCATCTTGAACTTTTCCCGCTGGAGGTACTTGTTGAGTGCACGTAGGTCCAGAATTGGACGAAGCCCCCCGGATTTTTTGGGGATCAAAAAGTACCGGGAATAGAACCCTAGGCCTTTTTGCGAAAGAGGAACGGGTTCTATTGCCCTTAACTGGAGAAGAAGGGAAACCTCCTGCTCCAGAAGGACAGAGCGGTCGGTTACTCTCCACACTTGTAGAGGTGGTGATTCCGGTGGAAGAGCAAGGAAGTTCAGGTGGTAACCCTGAGCAATGATTGCTAGCACCCATTGGTCGGTTGTGATTGATTGCCACATGCCGTGAAAGTGGCACAATCGAAGGAGGAATGCGGAACGGTGTTTCTCCTCCCGATGAAGCTGTCATCGGGGAGCGCACCGGAGCCATCGGAGACCCGGGAGTCACCGGTGGAAGGGCAGTCATGAGCGCCTCCATCCAGGATAGCAGCGGTGCCAGCGCTGCTGGAATCAGGTCGGTGACCGATTCCACTCTCGGTGCCGGTGTTGGTGCCGGAGGAACCTGGAGTCTTTGCATCGCCTTGTCGATGGCCTCCTGGACCAGCCGGTCCAGTTCTTCCTGGAGACCTGGAGCAATCAGCCCCGGCTCCGTGACGGAAGAGGGAGGCTGAGGCACAGTCAGAGGGACCACCTTTACAGGCGGAATTGCAACTCCCAAACCCCGATCGGGTGAGGGTGGCCTCGATGTCCCGGTCGCAGGAGTGGTCAGGGCTTCTTCGATGGTGGCTCGGATGGTGGCGAGGTCGATGATTTCACTCCCTCGACAGTCCGAGACTTACGATGCCGATGGCGATGTTTCTCCCTACGATCCCCTCGATCTTGAGGGGGAGAAACGGGAGTCGATGGCCGTGAAGATGTCGATGGCGGGCGGTCACCGGACGGTTGTCGATGCTGGTGCGACTTCGACAGTGCTGGTTCCGATGACGTTGATGCGATGGACAGCGTCGGGGTGTGAGCACGGAAAAGGAGTCCCATCTTCTCCATTCTGGCTTTGCGACCTTTTGGTGTCATGAGAGCACATTTGGTGCAAGTCAGGACATCATGCTCATGGCCTAAACACATTACACAGACTCCATGAGGGTCTGTGATAGACATGATGCGAGTGCAGTCCAGGCACCGACGAAACCCCGACACCATGGCCATAGAAAAATCGAGCCGCGATTTGGTCGACGGCCAGTAGGCCGTGAGGGCCAAACTCGATGGTAATCGACAAAAAACGGTGAAAAACTTACCGGAGTACCGCGGCCTGTGAAAAGTTAGAGGAGGGACCCCTGTGGGGCAATCTAATTTTAATTAATTCCATGAGGAAAATTCCTGTCAGGAATCTCTTCAGAGCTCCTAAACCGCGAGGCTACTGCTGCGCGGAAAAAAGAAGACTGAAGGGGGACCCCTGCTGACTGCAGGGTTAGTGCCATGCTGGCCATGCCCAGTAGGGGCCAGTCAAAGTTCTGGAAACTTTGACAGAAGTTTTCCGTGATTGGGCTCCATCCTGATGATGTCACCCATATGTGAGGACTACCATCCTGCTTGTCCTGTGAGAATATGTGATGTGTCTGCTGTTAGAAATATTTTATTGATGTTTGGAGAATTTTTAATAATTTTGAAAGTTTTTAATGATTGGATGTTCTATTTATTAGTTGTTTGACACATTTATTATATTGTAGTTTTAGAATTATTTTATATTTCTTGGGAAATGTATAAATAGAAATGTGGAGACAAAAACTGAACTGGAAACAGCAGGAAGCCAAACTCTGTATGCAGTAAAACAACGCAAAAACAAAAACATTAGCTTTATGGTTACTTTATTCTGTATTTGCTGAGGGGTCTGTCTGTGTTCTGCGTGTGTGACCCAGCTAAAGGTGATCTGCGAGCTTGTAGCTTCTTGCTAGGGATCTATAGCAGCTTGGCTTGTTCTGTTTTCCTAATAGGAGGTGTATTGGTGTTTAGGGCCTGGTGTAATTTTTGCAGTGCTGCCTTTTTGTGAAACTTCTTCAGGGGTACAATCTTGCAACGGTGTCTACGGCTAAAATCAAACTTGAGTTAGTTTCAAAGCTATATGACAAAATAATACTGACTGTCAGTCACTCGACGCTGTAGGCATACATTTTTTGGAGTCTGTCTCATCACATAGACGCTACAGCATGATCACAGCTTTAAGAGAAGCAGGATCCGCCATTAGCTAACCGCGCTTTATTTAAAGAGAAAGTTCAGTCTTCAGACAGACCAATCAGCACAAGGCAGGAAGTTACGTGAGCCAATTACTGGTTAAAGCAATGATGACCACTCATTGGTCATCATTGCTTTAACTGTCAGTCACTCGACGCTGTAGGCATACAATGATGACATTGCTTTAACCAGTAATTGGCTCACGTAACTTCCTGCCTTGTGCTGATTGGTCTGTCTGAAGACTGAACTTTCTCTTTAAATAAAGTGCGGTTAGCTAATGGCGGATCCTGCTTCTCTTAAAGCTGTGATCATGCTATAGCGTCTATGTGATGAGACAGACTCCAAAAAATGTATGCCTACAACGTCGAGTGACTGACGGTCAGTATTATTTTGTCATATAGCTTTGAAACTAACTCAAGTTTGATTTTAGCCATAGACACCGTTGCAAGATTGTACCCCTGAAGAAGTTTCACGAAACACGGATCGTGTCGGGTCGATGCCGGTGGTTTGGGAAAAGCTGTCATCTCTACACGCTACGCATAAAAAAATGATAAGTGATCTGTCTTAATATATATCATATATAAAAAATAAGAAAAAAATTAAGAAAAAAATCACAAAGCAAGAAATACCGAATGTGGATACCAATGATTATATGAAAAAGGTCTTCTTGCGTTAAACCAATCTTCAGTATTTATGGTTAACGCCGGTGTACAATTGACACCTTTGAAGTGAGCACTCCTTGACAATTGCATAGAGGCTCTGATATTATATGAGTTATCACATTCTATACCTACTACTTATGATGTTTGCATGAATCAAGATTTAAATAGTACATCATAACCACACAGTTCTTTTGTTGGTAACCCGTGTTAAATATTTAGCAATAGCTAGCACTAGGCCTTGATGTTCGACATGACTGACCTATGTGCTGAGAGTTTTTATTATTTTCTTTATATACTTATATCTTGCTATATGAAAATGTGGAAAGAGAGATACAAACACAAAAACTGTGGCAAACAGGTATAGAGGATGAAAGAAAAAAAAATAAAACAGATATATGACAAACCTCTGTACAAGAAACTGACACACAATCATGTTTAACAAACTGAAAGATGCTGAAGTGCTAAAATGAATCTCTTCCTATTCTTGGATGAGTGATGGATTCCATATTAGAGTCCTTAAGTGCTGAACCATAGTGGAAACAAAAATATAGTTCTTTTCAAATCCAACCTCACTTCATTTCAAACAGGCCTTGTTTATAAAATAAGTGAGTTACAGTAAGCCACATCAAAGTCAAGCACTGCAACATTCTGCAAATAATAGACACAGTATATTTCTGCACAGCCAGATGATGTAATATGAGAAAGGAAATGACTCATTGGTCACACATTAACCCCTGGGTTTAAAACCCCCAAAGGAATAAATGTCCCTATATTGGTTACTGGCTTTCTTATTGTTGTTACCCTCATATTCTGAACTGATTTACTGCACCATCAGCCTGAGCCACTTCATTAGTATTAAAAAAAACCTTTCTTCTAAACTGTTCAAGGAAGACTGGATTAAGAAACTCTGATTCATATGCCAGAACTTGCAGCAGCACATAAAGCTAAATATTTCAAGCAGATGTGGGAACTCTTCAGCTGCTATTTAAAAATGTGTATGTATTTAGCTACTGTATTTAAATGGTGCTCTAATTCAGGGCACCGTACCCAGGCATAAACTGACAATCAAAAAGTACAAAGCAATGAATTGATGAACTAGGCAAAGATTAAACAAAAGAGAGATTTTCAAGGATTCTTGGAACGAGTATGGCAGTGCCAAGAAAGAGGTCTGTAGCTGGTGTTTGAAAGTAGTTGGAGGACGGCATTTGGAAAATCACAGTAACATTCCCTGGTGTATTGTTCGATGCGTGGTGTGAAGGAGTTTGAAGGAGTTTAAAGATTCCCCAGTTTGGGTGCACTATGGTGGGCCTATTATAAACGATTTGGTGAAAACAATTTGATGGTGAAATATTCCCCCTGATGAAGCTGGTTACGGAGTGATTGGTGATTTGTTGGCCTAGCTTCTGAAATAGAAGATAGACATCGACAGGATTTAATTTGCAGAAAAAACAAAGAGGAAAAGGTGCTGTGGGCACGTGAATAATTGGAGCTACATAATAGAAAGAAACGTGTGATGTTTACAGATACCATTGTGGCACTTTTATGTTGCGTAAAATATTAACAAATCTTATTTGATGTGAGAAAAAAGTTTCTTAATTGACAACTATATATTGTTACATTAAGATTGTAAGTAGCACATAATGCCACAGGGATTATAGATATTTGCGTGACATTATGTTATAAAACGTCATTGGTGCCTGTCCCATTACTGTCAATTTGATTTTAATGTGTGAATGTGTATGAATGAATAGGAGTGTTGAGTGACATGACACATTTTATGTGATTTGGATATAGTATTGTTAAAGTTTTGTAACCTCTCTTATGAGTATGTGAATATTATAATATTGTTGAGAGGGTGGAGAAATATCACCCAACGTGTATTCCTAATACAATTAAAAAATATCTATTACATAATAATTTTCACAATTTTACCTGCTATGCAGCCTCACCATGCCCTGATGTGGCCTGTTATGAAACCTCCCTGCCAGCAGAGGCCTCTAGTGAGCTCCATTCCTAGTTACCCAAGCCATCTCCTCACTAGCCACCTGATCCAGTCTGTTGTACAGACTCTGCTCCATCAGAGGTCATCAGCGAGCTTAACCTCCAGCCTCACTAAGCTCCTCCTCACTCGGGCCACACTCAAACTCCAGACCCATTTAATCCTGCCTTGCCAAACCCAAGATGCCTCCTCATGGAGTCACCCTTGGCTCTCTGACCTGGCCACTCTAGTTTTATATCTTGCCTTGTAAGTCTCTAGGTCTTCTGCTCTCTTGCTCCTTGTCTTCCATTTCTAGGCCTTCCCTTGTCTTGTGGACTTCTTGTTCCTTGCTCCTTACCTTCGGGCCGATACAGTACCGACGCGTAAAAAAAAGTGCGGCAGTGTCAGGCGCCCGCTCATTTGACGCATGCACATTTTGGTTCTCGATCCACTTGATTCAGTATTCAAATTAGATGCAAATCCAAGTGGCGCCAAAGGAGCGCCAAAAGTGTGCCTATGAAGTGATAGGCGTTCGCAATCGATTTTACTGTATAGGGTGGTATAGAGCACTTATACAGTATCCAGGGTGCACTGGCTCCATACCTGTCATTTCTAATGTCATTTTGAAAATGTATCGATCTGGAAATGTTACATTCCGAACATTTCATCAATCTGGAAACTTATCCCATTTTCTCCCCCTCTGTGACATCATCGTCGCGTCATAATCCTACATTGGACGTGTATATAAGTCGCATCGCTAAGTAGCAAAAATCCCTTTGTATTTGGTACGTGCCAGGACAGAGCGGTTACAGCGGTACCTTTGGATATCATTCGGAAGATCAGCAACGCTTTCAGCAGGTAAGTGGATGGTTCTTTCCAACAGACCCCACATGGACACCTGAACATCCGGACGTCCTTGATCGGAGGCCCCGCTATCTTCCACGTCCGGGCGCTCAAGGCAGCAGCCATGGACGTTGGAAGGCAGTGGGGCCTCCGATCATGGACGTCCGGAAAGAGGCGGGAACATCGGCCCCTACCTTCCACGTCCGGGCGCCTGTGAAGGCCTGGAAAGGCGCTCAAGGCAGTCTGGACATCCGGAAATAGATGCCTTCCAATGTCCATGGTCGCTGCCTTGAGCGCCGTGAATGCCCAGACGTGTAAGGTAGGGGCCTCCGATCATGGACGTTCCTGCCTCTTTCCGGACGTCCATGATCGGAGGCCCCACTGCCTTCCAACGTCCATGGCCACTGCCTTGAGCGCCCTGAATGCCCGGACATGCAATGTAGGGGCTGCCAATTACGGCGCTCAAGGCAGCGGCCATGGATGTCTTTATTGCATGTTCTGCAAGTGCTCCTCTTCTGTTTTGTTGATTTTCACTGTTTATTGTATTCAGTCTTTATTGTATGCTCTGCATGTGCTCCTCTTCCTTCGGGGTCATTCTGTTCTTGATTATCTCTCCATTCATTGATCCCTTTCCTCCGTTTTCTTTTCTCCTATTCAGACAATCATGCCAGGAAAACATTCCATTGCACAGGTAGAGGCAGAATCCGGAGATCGGCAACCGATGGAAGGTACTAGTTCAGGCTGTTGCTTGATGCTGTCCATGGGCCTCTCTTGTTTCTGGTTCAATATTTTTTTCATTTATTCTGCTTCGGTCAATTTCCGTCATGCTGTCTCTCCATTCATTCTTTTTTTTCCCATTCAGGCATGGCTGGAAAACGTACTATTGCGCAGGTCGAGGCAGAGTACAGTGAACATCAGAAGCAGGAAGGCACAAGTTCTAGCCAGCTATCCAAAAAGCGAACCCGCAACGCTCGCTTCATGGATGAAGAAAAGGAGTTACTGTGCCGGCTGTCTGTGACAAATATAAAGTTCTCTTCCAGTCCAAGGTTTCTTGCTCCACGAAGAAACGGATTTGGGAGAAGATCGCGAAGAATGTGAGCTCCCTTTCTGTCACGCCCAGGGACGTAAAACAGGTACAGCACTGGTGGCGTGACACTAGAAAAGAGGTAAAAGAAAAGGCTGCCAAAATTGACGCGGCAGCAAAGAGGGCCGGCGGAGGACCACGTTGTAATATTGTGTTGACACCTGTGGAGGAGCTGGTTCTCAGTACTGTGAGGCCAGAGGTTGTCGTCGGCGTGCACACACAGTTCGGCGCTGACACAGGAGCAAGTCGAGGTAGGCATAAACATATATCTTGTTTGTATTGGATGTTGACTTTTGTGTTCCTGAGGAGTAAACTGACAACGCTAACTGCAACCTCTTTCTCCATCTTTCTCCACAGATCGCGTGAACGATGGTGACGTAACTAGCGACAAATCCACTCCCACGCCAGACGATTTTGTATTTCCCATGTCGAACGCAGACTCCCCCAGCCAACACATCTCCACAGAGGAAGTGGTCACACTTAATCTGTTCGAGGTGTCTCCTGAGAGCCAACAACCTGAAGCATCTGCAGCCCTGGAAGCATCAATAACAGAACCTGAGGCATCTGACACCATGGAACCATTTCTAGCGTCAGAACCATCTCCGCTACAGGGTGCTGCTCCACCGGCACAGGAAATATCACAGGACTTGGAACAGACATTATTCGGAATAGACGGCCTAAGCGAGCAGTTTATGAATTGAATCACCTCTCGACAGGATCACCACAATGACTCCATGCTCCAGGAAATTAGGTTGATCCGAGCCGACATCAATGGTGCGCTGGCTTCCCACGCGATTTTGTTGAAGGAAATGATGACAGAATTGATCGATGCCGTTAGAGATGTCGCCTCAGCTTTTCGTTCCATTAAACAATAAATTTGAAATAAAAATTATTTTTTTGCATAAACTGATGTTTCTTTTTTATGTGCCATGCCACTCCCGAAAACACACAAAAGTTTCATGTAATAAATCAAACTCGTACAATTTTTAAATTCAGAAAAATAGATATATTTTTAAACTATTCATAAATGTTTTTTTGGTTAAAAAAATAAAAATAATTTTTTTGTGAGGGCATGGGGAAGGAAAGGGGAGGGACCGTACCATGGGGGAAGAGTAGGATCATCATCATTGACGTTGATCAGATGGTGCCCGGTCTGCAGGAGCCCGTGCCATGACGAGCAGGGACTGAGCTCTTGCCATTGTGCGCAGGAGCTCAATTATCTCCCACTGGCCATGGCGCAGGTCGTGCAGGATGGTCACCACCTGCACTGCCATTCCCTCCTGGACCTCCAGGCTGCGAATCAACTGTGCCAGGAGGACCAGCACAGCATCCAGGTGCCCCTCAAGGGCTGAGGGCCTCTGGCCGTCGACCCACCCCTGGAAGCCCAGGAGAGACAGGATTGACAATGTCAATGACGATGTCCTCCTAGTCTCCCATAGCAGGTGGGGCAGGAGAGAGGGGGTGGCAAAATAAATGGGGGGGGCTCAATAGCTGGGGGGGGACACAATAATGGGGAGGGGCTGAATAACTGGTGGGGGGGCCATGTCAGGTGGCAGTGCATCAGCCCCTTCCTCCTCTGCCGATGTGTCTGAAAAGTGAAAAAGTGAAAGCGTTACTGTTGTCGCACATGCAAACATCCAGAACAGTAGGAAGGAGAACTTATCGACATTTTAAACAGGACCCTAACATCTAGCATTACAGTGAGTATGACATTTAAAAATGCAAATGTGATCGGCGAGCCAAACAGCATTAAACATCCACATTCTTTTACTATGCTGATGCTATTAAAGGCTCACCTTGCTGTTCCTCTGGAGGAGCAGATTCAGCGGTGGATGACCCCCCCCCCCCCCGTGGTGCTCTCTGAAAACAGAAATAGCAAAAGTGTCACAGCTGCGCATGCAAAGATCCAAAATGGTACAAATGTGAAATTTCTTATTGACATTACTAAAGAAGACCTTGCCGCTTGCATGGCAACCATGACAATTGCTAACAGCACATACCTTCCTCCGCTCTGCGGTGGGCCCGCAGGTATTCGGGCTTCTCCCGCCTGATGCGCCTTGACCACTTTTTCAATGCCTCAAACTGGCGGAAATACAGCAGAAATAGGAAACACAAGTTGATATAAAACTTTTACTTTGCTTTTGAGGCAAAAAACAATTCAAACCAAACAAGTCAAACAAGTCAGTGTCAGTATTTCTTTTCTCACCCTCAGCAATACAAGACAACCCCCAAACTACTAAATTCAATTTTACTTGGTTTTTTTCCTGCGTGCTAGAAGCTTACAAGCAACACAGACCAGACCTTAGCCAACCGCAACATAGGCTTACGAATTTACCTCCCTCGGGTAGGAAGACTTGGCGTTGAACTGCGCCCTGAGCGCCTGCCAGGCCTCATCGGCCTGGTCCTGGTCCCGCTTGCACCCAGGGCAGAAATACAGGTGGCCTTCATCTTCAATTATCAGGGATGCCAGCAGCCTGGCATCACCCTCGGTAAAGTTAGGCATCCTCGGTAAAGTTAGGCAGTGTTGTCCGCCTCAGCAGCCGGTTCCACAGGCAGATCTGGCGGCAAATCTTCTGCTACCTCTGCATGCACACCAAATCATTGACAAATGTTATGTAGCATGCAGCAGGCAACAATGATGTTCGCCACCTTTTCTGCACTGTACTGCAGGGCTCTCCCAGAGTGATCCAGACATCGGAATCGCCCTTTCAGAACTCCAAAAGTATGCTCGATGAGTTTCTGGTGCAGCCATGAGCCTCATTGTAGCGTTTTTCTGCCGCAGTGCGTGGAGACTAGAGTGGCGTTAGCAACCAGGGCTTATAGCCATAGCCGCCATCACCTATAGGGGGAATAATCAGGAATGCATCAAAAACAACATCACCTATGTAAATGAACACATATTGTATACCGGACATCCCAGATGTAGAATCCCAGGCTGCAGTCGATGTCACTTACCAAGTAGCCAGCCTTCACCATACCTTCCTTCTGGGAAATGAGTGCCCATAGACGAATGTGCCAGAATGTAGGCGACATGGCAGCTCCCAGGATACTTCGCTACAACATTTGGAAACCGAAGGTGTGCATCGCAAACCACTTGAACATTCATTGAATGGAAGTGCTTGCGATTCCGGAAGGAACTCTCTTCCTCCGACCTGGGGGTAAACGCAATATGGGTGCAGTCTATAGCGCCCAACACATTCGGCATCCCTGCAATACCCATGAACCCACTGCAGATCTGTTGCAGCTCCACTGGATCGGTAGGATACACGATATACTTCCTCATCCTCTTCATCATGGCCTTCAAGACCTGTGCCAGATGCCGTGAGAAGGCGACCTGTGTCATACCCGCAATGACATTCATGGGGGTTTGAAAACTTCCAGTACCAAAAATATTTAAGGCACCAAGAAGTTTTGTCAACCCTGGCACAGCATGGTAGCGATTCGCCAGGGGATCAAGGTCACAGCGCAGATCTTCATAGAGGAACAGGATTGCCTGTGAGCTCAGCCAGTAGGTTCGGACTACATCTCGCTCTGACATGCCAAAGATAGTTGTCTGTGGGCGAATGATACGTCCAGGTATGCCGATGGCCCTTCCTGGTCTACCGATGTCCCTGTCCTGTGCATGGACGAGTCTGTCCCACTATGCCTGCGTAAAAAACAACACAAGAAAATCAGCCTAATACATCTTGATTATTCACTTCATATATAGAAGCAGAACCTCAGGGACGCATAATTGTAGACGCCCAGACACAAAATGCTACCCTTAGATATTAAAAAAAACAACACATGTACATACCTCCTCCGGTCTTTGTGCTGGGTACTCCTGTTGGCTGTTGTCTCCAATAGGCCGTCTAGAATTCGCTCGCAGAGCATTTCTTAATCTCCTTCGCACCCGTTGAAAAAAGATCGCCAAGGCCAATATATACATGTAGTCCATGACGCTGTCCGATGCTGTCCGTTGGATAATCACAACTGTCAAGAGCATAGCACCACACTAACGCCAGGGTCAGGGTAGGCGGTAAATACTGAGGGTAAAGACGCAGAAAATGTGCAGGTTAAAGATGCATTATTTTGGGCGTGCGTTACTATATCGAGGGGAATAACTCATTATACATCATTAAACACCATTAACATAGCATCTACATGTGGAGGACGTCAATTGTTATGCATCGTTTTCAACACACGCTAAGGACGCGGTAGAGCGTATACTGGATCGCGTGAGCGTTTTACGCGTCTAAAACTCACGTCCAAGTCGCATAAAAAAGCACGCAAGCCAGCCCACGCTTTACTGTATTGGCCTGCTTGTGCCTTATCTAGGGCCTTACCTTGCCTTGTGACCTCTGGGCTTTCTTGTTCCTTGCTGCTTGCCTTGTGGCCTGTCAAGGCCTTACCTTGCTTGTGGTCTCCAGGCCTTCTTGTTCCTTGCTCCTTGCCTTGTGGCCTGTCTAGGCCTTACCTTGCCTTGTGACCTCTGGGCCTGCTCTATGTTCTATGTTGTCTTGCCTACTCCTTGCTCTATGTTGTCTTGCCTACTCCTTGCTCAGTCCTGTCCTAGAATTTCTTGTCCAGTCCTGACTTTGTCTGGTCTTGTTGTGTCCTGTCCTATCCAATCTCTAGCATCCATACCCTATCCCAGTTCCTGCTTAGTATTCTGTCCCAGCCTGTACCTAATTCTAGACCTTGCTTAGCATCTTGTCCAGTATCCAGCCTTGCTTGTTTCTCTCCCAGGCCGTGCTCATTACCTTATCTTATTTCTGTCTATATGCAGTCTCAATCCTTGTTTCATGTCCAGCTCCACTATTAAATCCAACCCTGCTCCAGCCTGTCTCTGTCCTCAGTACCAATCCTTGTCTCATCCAGCCTGTACCAAGCTTTGTCTTGGACCCAAAAAGCACAAAGGAAGGCGATCTATAATAGCCGTCAGGATGAAAAGAAGAAAATAGATGCCTGTGGTCTAAAATTAAATCCTTTATTGAAGTGGAGACACAAGGGTAGCCCGACTCTGGCCGAGTTTCGCCGTTTTCAAAACGGCTGCCTCAGGGGCTAAAATATAAATAAAAACTTTAAGAATCTACCTTATAAATGGCCTGTGACCGATGGCCCGCAAATGCGCAGTAGAGCGCAGCTCTACTGCGCATGTGCGGGCAAGGATGTCGATCAGAAAAAAAAATGGCGGTGGGGCCGCAGGAGCGGGAGGAGAAGCAGCGGCGCCGCGCGCGCGCGCGCGGTGCCGCTGCTTCTCCTCCCCAGATCTGCCGGCAGATCTCGGGGGGGGTGTCACTCCCGCGCCCCCCCCCACCGAGATCTGCCGGCAGATCTCGGGGGGGGGGGGTGTCACTCCCGCGCCCCCCCCCACCGAGATCTGCCGGCAGATCTCGGGGGGGGGTGTCACTCCCGCCCCCCCCCACCGAGATCTGCCGGCAGATCTCGGGGGGGGGGTGTCACTCCCGCGCCCCCCCCCCCCCACCGAGATCTGCCGGCAGATCTCGGGGGGGGGTGTCACTCCCGCGCCCCCCCCCCCCCCCCCGAGATCTGCCGGCAGGAGCGGGAGGAGAAGTAGCGGCACCGCGCGCGCGCGGTGCCGCTACTTCTCCTCCCCAGATCTGCCGGCAGATCTCGGGGGGGTCACTGCCGCGCGCGCGGGAGTGACCCCCCCCGAGATCTGCCGGCAGGAGCGGGAGGAGTTAATGGAGCCGGGTGAGGGCTGCGGGAAGTCGCGCTTACGGCGCCGGGAGGAAATGGAGGTGGGTGAAGGGAGGGAGAGGGGGACTGAGTGAGAGGGAGGGAGGGAGAGGGGGACTGAGTGAGTGGGAGGGAGGGAGAGGGGGGGACTGAGTGGGAGGGAGTGAGGGAGAGGGGGGACTGAGTGAGAGGAGAGGGAGGGTGGAGAGGAGGGGGTGGGGGAGGGGGGGGGGTGAAGAGTGAGGGGAGAGAGAATGAGGGGGAGGTGAGAGACAGAGGGATGTAGCCCGTTTTAACGGGCTTTACGGCTTGTAAGAATATAATACTAAAAGTAACATCATAAATAGATAAATGTGACATCATAAATAGATAAGTAAAATGCATTTAGTGAGTCATTAACTTAGGATATAAATGAAAAAACGCATGGTGACATATAGAGGGTAAAAGAACTGAGAAAATTCTTATAAATACACTAATTTTCTCAGTTCTTTTACCCTCTATATGTCACCATGCGTTTTTTCATTTATATCCTAAGTTAATGACTCACTAAATGCATTTTACTTATCTATTTATGATGTCACATTTATCTATTTATGATGTCACTTTTAGTATTATATTCTTATTCTTAAAGTTTTTATTTATATTTTAGCCCCTGAGGCAGCCGTTTTGAAAACAGCGAAACTCGGCCAGAGTCGGGCTACCCTTGTGTCTCCACTTCAATAAAGGATTTAATTTTAGACCACAGGCATCTATTTTCTTCTTTTCATCCAAGCTTTGTCTTGTCCTATCTTGTTCTAGTTGCCCAGGACTCACCATGATGTACTGCCACCATAGTAAAGACCTTCTGGCCCCCAGAACTGAGAGGCTCAACCTGAGGAGGAGGGGGCTAGCTAGGCAGAAGACAGACCCCTGTCTTGTCATGCTGTCCTGTACTACTCCTGGGGTGGTGTACTCTGAGTCCAGCCTAGCACCCCTGGTATATGATGATAGATAAAGACCAAAAAAAGGTCCATCCAGTTTACCCAGCAAGGTGTTTAGGATTGTAATTGCTGCTCAATGCAGGTTACTCCCCTGCAGAAATGTTACACTAAAATAACCACTTGTTATCTCTGCTCTTCATTTCCTTCCTCCAACCACTATGGATATTCTGTATTTATCCCATGCCCTTTTGAATTCCACTACTGTTCCTAGCCTCACGTCTTCCAGGATGGGATTCCAGGTATTCACCTCCCTTGCTGCAAAAAACTACTTCCTCACACTGTTCCTTAATCTACCCCCTCAGAGCTTAATATCATGACCCTAGTTCTACAGCTTCATTTCCATCACAAAAGATTTGATTCATGTGCATTAATACCTTTCAGGTATTTAAACATCTGTATTGTATTCTCCCCTTCTCTCTCTTCTCCTATATGGAATAAATATTTAGGTCCTTAAGTCTCATCTCATATGTCTTTGGTGCAGACCCCACACCATTTTAATGCTTTCCTCTGGATTGCTTCTAACCTATCTCTATCCTTTTTGAGATAAAACCTTCAGAATTGAACACAGTACTCCAGGTAAGGCCTCACAAATAACCTGTATGGAGACATTATCACCTCCATTCTTCCTGCTGGCTATGCCTCTCTTTATGCAGCCCAACATCCTTCTTTCTCTAGTCACTGCCTTATCACATTTCTTCGTCATATTCAGATCTTTAGATCAGTCCTCAAACATTCTTAGACCACGTCTCCTTCAGGGGTGTCTACTCTGCAGCAGATCTTAGAGTCATTCGCATAAAGACACATTTTTCCTTCTACTTCTACAATATTACTCACTCTCAGGCCAATAAAGAAAACCGCGCGGGAGAGCCAGCGAGCGCCCACTCTCCTAACGCGCACACAGGCCATTCTCCTGGGCGCGCGATTCAGGAAGCCCAGGTATGCTAATTAGGGCCCGTGGTAAAAAGAGGCACTAGGGACACTAGCGCGTCCCTAGTGCCTCCTTTTTGACAGAAGCGGCGGCTGACAGCGGGTTTGACAGCCGACGCTCAATTTTACTGCCGTTGGTTGTCGAACCCGCTGACAGCCATGGGTTCGGAAAACAGACACCGGCTAAATTGAGCATCCGTCTTCCAACTCACGGGCAGTTTTTTTTTTTTTTTCGTTTTTTTTTTTACTTTTGGGGCCTCCGACTTAATATCGCTATGATATTAAGTTGGAGAGTGTACAGAAAAGCAGTTTTTTCTGCTTTTCTGTACACTTTCCTGGTGCGGGCCGAAATTAAAATGTGCGGCTTTTTGCTTTCTGGATTGCGCGGGAATGACTAATAGGCCCATCAATATGCATTTGCATGTTGCGGTCACTATTAGTTTGGGGGGGGGGGGGGTTGGCCGCGCGTTTTCAACATGCTATTACCCCTTACTGTATAAGGGGTAAAAATAGCGCGTCAAAAACGTGCGGCCAAACGCGGGCTAACAGTGCACTCCACCGGAGCGCACTTTACTGTATCAGCCTGAAAGATATTGAACAGAACCGATCCCTGAGGCATTCCACCATTCTCTCTACAGTCAACCAATTTGTTCTACATTCCATCACCTTGGGACTTACTCTCAGGCTGCGGCACCATATCAAAAGGTTTGCTGAAATCTAAGAAAACCACATCAAGTGGTTTATCTAATTCTCTAGTCACTCTATTTACAACATAAAATAAAAAATAACAATTACAACACATTCAGCATGCATTTTACTTAAAAACATAATTCTGTAATTCCAAATAATAAAATTCTAATATTAATGTTATGGTTTGTGGGTTGGTGGACCCTTGGCCCGTGGTATGAGTTTTTACAACATGTGGGGAGGAGCCGCACAGGCCCACACCGACGGGAGGTGAGGTCAGGCACGGCAAGGAGCTCTGGGTAAGACTGTGGAGAAGTCCCGAGGAGCCAGGAGGGACTCCCCAGTAGACAAGCGGCTGCCGATAATACCTTGACTAAGACCCCCGGAAGGGAAGCTGCCAGGTAGGCCGTAGAGGAGCCATGGGGAACGCAGCGGTTGAGATTGGCCTGTGCCGTGAGCAGACCCAGGGAGGGCTGGAGAACGGTGCAGGATGTAAGTAAGCGCGGTCGCAGTCATCTGCGACCAATGGGCATAACAATTAAGATAGTTTATCTTACTAATCATAAAATGATTCTATCAAATTCTGCTAGTTCCTCCAGCTGTTAATTCTTTTACTCTTTTTTCAATTAATTATATCACCCACAATTAAATCATAGCTAACATTATAAACCATATAAACTTGTGAAAGACACTGCTTATCCCAGATTATGAGCAAGAAGAATTGACTCTATTCTTTGGGATCCTGCCTGATACTTGTGATCTGAATTGGCCATTTTTGGAGACAAGATGTTGGGCTTGATGGACCTTTGGTCTGACCCAGTATGGCATTTCTTATGTTCTTATTTAATTAAGTGTCTCGTAAGCCTGCTTGAAAATCCATGTTTTGATAAATTTCCTAAATTTAAGGTAATTTCATTCTTTGCATGTTTCTAAATGTCTCCTTTGCATGTCTCCTAACCTTTAGGAAAAGACTCAAGACATGGCTTTTCAGGCAAGCCTTCCCGAACTCTACCTAATATGCACCACAAATAAATTCTCTACTCAGAGACTGTATATATGAGACGCCATATTTATATTGTACTTTTGTATATAATTAACCTCCTCTATCTCTTTCTATTTCTTACATTCCCAGTTCATTAGCCCTTGTTAATTGTAACTGCTTCTCTTCATCACGTTATTTATGTTTGGTTGTATTATTCGCACCCCTGTTATCTGTAAACCGACATGATGTGAACGAGTTCATGAATGCCGGTATAAAAAAACCTTAAATAAATAAAATAAATAAATAAATAAATAAATGAATGAATAGAATTCCAAAGCAGAGAGCCTTGGTACCTAAAAGACATAGCATACATATATTCAAGTATCATTTGAGCTAAGGATAAGATCAGTAATGATTAAAAGATCTGAGTGTCCTATTCAAAGAGTAAGGTATCAATAATTTTGACAAGTAAATAGGGAGACCTGTATAAAATGATTTAAAAATGAAATATATAGAGATCCATATTCAAAAGCCATTTAGAAGGATAACTCAAATGCCAGATAACTTCAAACATGACCAAATATTCAAAATAATCTTCCCCGGCACCAGAAATGAATCGATCACCTGGACCTTTGGAGATTGATGCCATTCCCAGAACGGTGCTGAAGATGAGCTCTCTTCCCCACAGGAACACATATTATATGGCGCTTTTGTTCTCAAATGGTCCATGCTCCTTGAAAAGTGTTTGAATTGAAGTGTGCTTGATTGGACATATCTGTGGTCAGAGTCTTTTAAATTTGCAGAGAATGGAAAAGAGATTGACTAGATAATTCTACCATTTCAAGGAAGGAAACAGGGATGTGGAGAGTGGTATCTTGTGGGACAAAGGATGAGAATGTTGATTCCAATGAAGTTTGAGATGCCATTGGGCAATTCTCATGTGCAGACGAGCAAAAGGTGTAACATGGAATGTCACTACCATGTGCCCCAACATCTTTATGAAGGTCTTTCCTAACACAGGTTTAACTGGAGATGCTTTTGACCTTAGGGTTGTTTAAAAAGCAGCCGCACAAACATGATTTATTTTTTAAATTTGGATTTGGGGGGGGGGGGGCGCTGGCGGAAGGCTTATCAGACCCAGAGGTCTACATTTTCTATCCTCAGTTAGGGGCCTAACTGAGAATTCATATAAATTTAGGACTTTAAATTTAGGGCCCTAAATTTAGGTCTGCTATTCATTTGCCTAGATATAGGCTTCTAAGTTAGGTGCCCAGTGCTGAAAATCAATGCTAGAGATCTTTGTTTCCCTTCCCTTACTCTGCCCCCATAGCCTCCCACTTTATAGGGTACTTAATTTAGGGGCCTAGGGTATTTTCAAAAGGGCCAATTTAAGATCCTTACTCCCAAAATTAGTCTCCTAAACCCTTTGAAAATTGACCTTTTCGGACCCTAAGTTTGACTGAAAATAGGCACCTAATTTAGGTACCTAACTTAGGGATCTAAATTTAGATGCTCAGCTTATTTTTATAATCAGCCTCTAGATGTTCATATCCATATGGCATTGTTCTGGAGACAAACAGTAATTTTTAAGGATGATATCCATTGTGATACAGTATCATAATGGACAAAGTTATTAACATCAATAAAAATCTACTAATTTCTGAAAGTCAAGCTATTAATCAACTACAAGTCACCTGACTAGAGGACTCAGTATGGCATGCCCTTTCCCAACCTTGATGGGAACTCTCTCTTTATCTTCTTCTCTTCCTTTCTCGCTCCTTCTTCCTGCTTCACACATAGGCTGTGAAACCCTCACAATCCAGGAGGGAGAGGAGAAGAGAAAACATGCTACCATTGAAATGAACTATAATGTAACAAACCGTTAAGCCCGTTAAAACGGGCGATATTCCATCGGTCAGACCGTCACGGTTAGAGCTGCTCTGTTCTCCACAACTTCTTACCCTTCCCACTTACTCACGCATATCCTCTTCCCTTTTCCTTCCATCCCCTCATCTTCCCTTTCCTTCCCCTCTCACTTCATCCACAACCCCTTCCCTCTCCCTCAGCCCTCCTCCACTCCCTCTTTTTCTCTTCTCCAGAACGTCTTACCCTTCTCACTTACTCACATCCTCTTCCCTTTTCCTTCCATCCCCTCATATTCCCATTCCTTCCCCTCTTCCTCAGCCCTCCTCCACTCCCTCTTTTTTTCTCCACTTTACCCTTCCCACTTACTCACTCACATCCTCTTCCTTCCATCCCCTCTCATCTTCCCTTTCCTTCCCCTCCCACCTCCTTCCACAACCCATTTCCTCTCCCTCAGCCATCCTCCACTGCCTCTTTTTATGTTCTCCAGAACGTCTTATCCTTACCACTTATGCACTCACATCTTCTTCTTCCATCCCCTCTAATCTTATCTTCCCTTTCCTTCCTCTCTCACCTCATCCAGAACCCCTTCCCTAGACGGCACAGATGGGAGGTCTCCTGGGGTCTCTCTCTCGCACGCGCTTCACCACCGGGCTCGTTGCTGGCCCACTCGATGCTTGGATATCGCCACCGCTGCTCCATGGGAGGTCTCCGGGGGTCTCTCTTGCATGCGCACCTCACCACCAAGCTCGTTGATGGCCCGCCTGATGCTTGGATAAGATGCTGCTGCTGCTCCTCCCCGCCGCTTCCAAGGCAGCCCTCACATGGCTCCATTTCCTCCCAGCGCCATGTTGCTCCACTCTGACCACATGCTCTCTCGCCCGCACATGTGCGGTAGAGTTGCTCTCTACTGCGCATTTGCGGGCCGGTCAGAGCCAAATTATATTGTAGATATTAGCTGTCAGTCTACAAAAGTCACAACCAGGCAAAAAAGGTGATCGAACCACTGGACCACTATGGTGAAGATGATCAGTCTCTATTTTTATTTATTTAAAATCATTTCTATCCCTCACTTTCTCAAGAAAGTCAGAGTTTCAGGTTAGAGATTTGTACAGAGTCAACCCCCTGAGTCTTACTGCTGAATTACAGTCACTTATCTTTTCACAAACAAATAATGGCAAAGTCATTGTTGGGCTTTGACTAAAGGAGGAATCTGTGATGGAAATGTACTAAAAGGCAATCTTATCAAACAGACAGATCCTCGCCCTGAATGAAAAGAGGGCTCAAAACCCTTAGGCATCTGTTTTTAGTGCTGAAAAAAAGGCCATACAGGATGGGAGAGGTGGCACTCTTTCACTTCCTATGTGCTGCCTGGGTCTTGGCCTTATGGCTGAGATGGGAAAGGTTTCCCCCAAACTGGATAAAAGTAGTTTAACAGACCATGGATTTAGAAGCTGGAATTATTGTGAGAATTGGAGTCACTTAGAGCTATAATCACAGAGTAAAGGGCAAGCCATAAGTCTAGCTGAGCTATAAACTCTAGCAACAGAAAACCCTCCCACTCAGAAAGAAAGCCTCAGGTCATTGGCCTTGAAATGGTGGAGCTTCGGAAATCTACACCTACTTTAGATTATTGGAAGACGACATTGGCAGATATTCTGGTGGTGGCATACAGCTATTAATTGATCTCTCTGTTTGTACTGCTGACCTGAAATTTTTGTTTTTATTTTTTATTTTTCTTTTGTACTTTATTCTTATTCTGGATATTCCTTTGGATCTTAAGAATATATTCTTGGTTTTGAGTAGCATTTGGTCATTATCTGTTATTGTTTTCTTTGTATGTTATTATCAGCAATAGTATTGTAATCACACTGTGCTTTGTATTACCTGTTGAAAATTGATAAAAAAAATGTTTAAAAAAATAATAGGGTCAGATCCCAGCAGCAGATCAGAAGGCAACATTGAGTCCCCCTGCAGGGCACAGACCCCCAGAAGCAGATTGGGAGGTAAGTTGGGACCCCCAGGAGGATACAGAACCCAGCAACAGATTGGTAATTGCAGTGGGACCCTCAGGAGGGCAGGGACCACAATGATGGATTGGGAGGTGAATTTGGGTAACCCAGGAGGATGCACTCCCCAGCAGTGGATCAAGAGGTAGAGTTGGGTTCCCCAATGCTGTATGGACCCAGCAGTAGAGCATAGGTAGAGCAAAGGAGACAGCATCAGCAGAGCAGCAGTCTGGATGCATCAGGTCTTGCCACCCCCTTTATGACTAGCAGTACCAACCAGCCCAGTTGCACTTCTTCAAATGGGTGAGACTTTGGATATAGTGGGAAGGAAAAAAGGGAAAGGTAACTGTATTGGATCAAAGAAAACACCAAAAGGTTCTTTCTTTTCTATATAGTGATACTTTGTGGAGACTAATATCCCAAGAACCCAAATATGCTTTTTGATGTCTTGTAGAAATGTATATAGTCATGTAGTACATACTTGTAAATATCACCAGCCCTGTTTGCAATCCCATCATTTTTTTCAGGTTTTCCTGGGGTAAAGGGAATGAAATCCCACTCACTAACACCTTGTGAGCATATAAGAAATTTACCCGAGGCTAATTCAAGAGAGCAGGAACCAGTGGTGAGTCTTGCCGCGCCCCCACTACCTCAGCCGGCCTATCAGGAGCTGACTGAGGACCTTTAAATCTGCTGCGACGCCGGCAACCCCCCTCTTTGCCGCCCTCCCTTCCCAGCAATAGGCCTCGCCTCACCTCGCCTCTCTCTCCGCCGGGGCTCACGCGGTCGGCGCAGCCCATTCGGGGCAAGAGCCCGCTCACCCCGAGGGTGAGCCGCGTGGAGCAGAGAAATCACTCAGCAAACGAAAAATAAATTAAAAAGACATTTACCCAAGGCTAATTCAAGAGAGCAGGAACCAGCAGTCTTGCCGCGCCCCCACTACCTCAGCAGGCCTATCAGGAGCCGACTGAGGACCTTTAAATCTGCTGCAACGCTGGTGGCGTCACGCGCCAGGCGTTGCGCACCCGAAGGAGCACAACCTAAGGGGCCTGCCCCTTAGTGCGCCCCTTTGTGAGCCCCCAAGACTGAAGCCTTCTCGCCCGCTACCACTCCCTTACAACAATTCCTCCGAACCTCCACCCAGCATTCTCCAGCCTCCATCTTTTCATTCTGCCTCACCCAGCCTCGGCCAGCAGTAATCCAGCAGTCCTCCAGTCAGCGCCGCACTCATCCAGCCAGCATTCTCCAGCATCTACCATCATCAACCCACTTCTAGCTTTCATCCAGCATTCTTCCAACACTCATCCAGCCGTGGCCAGCACCTACCAACACCCCCATTTCCCAGCATCTGCCAGACCGACTTATACTCAACTTTCTCAAGCAACCCTCAACATGCTCAACCCACGCTTCATCATAAGGACACGCTCCCAATACCCAACCTGCTCCTAATGTTCCACCACCAGCACCTCACCGCTCCAGCTCAGACTCCAATCAACCACATCAGACAAAACTCTTTCAACTCTCTCTAACAACTCCCTACACACAGCAATTCCCAACTCTCTCATCCAATCACCAACAATCATCTCTAAGACCAACTCAAAACAGGAGACTCAAAGACCACTATCTACAGCTCATACACACAACCCTCCTTTTCTGCACAATCCGTGAAGGCACTATGCAAACCTACCCCATCCCTATCATTCATCATCACCACACTCACCACTCAAGGCTTTTACAATGAGCCATACTAAGAGATCACTCATCCCAATCATGATTTCACCCCTCACCCAGCTATTAGGACTCACGATATTCACTCTAACCCTCTTCAACGCTCAGTCCCTTACAAAGAAAACCCACATTCTCAATGACTATCTGCTGGATTCCAAACCAGACGTCTGTGCCATCACAGAAACCTGGTTAAAAAGTTCCGACACTCCCCTGATAAACCAACTACTGATACACCTCTACGACTTTTTCTCAATCCCAAGACACAAAAAAAGAGGAGGCGGGCTGCTCCTAGCCACCAAAAGAGAACTCAATCTCAACCAGCAACCAGTCAAGACCTCCTCTAAAAAACTGGAACTAGGTCTGTTCAAGTCAAAACATATTCAAATTCTTCTAGTATACACTCCACCAGGATTACTCGACACCGATGCCTCCCCCCTCATAGAAACCATTGCCAAACACATCAACACAGACTCACCAGCTATGATATTGGGGGACTTCAATCTACATGTTGACGCCTCGCCGCTCTCTCCCAATTGTGAAACCTTCCTCACCACACTCAGGGCTATGGGCTTTGAACAAATTATCAATAAACCCACCCATAAAGCAGGACACACGCTCGACCTCATCTTCATAAACTCAAACCTATCATACAATAACATCCCAGACTGCACCCCCGTCCCCTGGTCTGACCATTCCCTGATATCAGCTACCCTCATGAATCAAGCAAACCCTTTGTGTTAGTCTTGTGAAACATATGTTTTATGTAGTGTCTGCCATGAGATACACCTTTTAAGCCTCAACCACACTCTACCATCCATTTCCGGAAACCAAGTGCCTCCAACACTCTTAGTGAATATCTATCCAAGGAACTCCCTAGCCTGGATATCTCCAACCCCAACTCAGCCCTTCTATCCTGGAGCAATATCACGGAGTCAATAGCCAATAAACTCTGCCCCAAACGACGAAAATCATCAATTGGACACAAAAAAGGAAACAACCCTGGTTCTCTCCAGAACTTAAACGGATGAAGCAAGACCTCAGACACAAGGAAGGCATATGGCGTAAGAAACCCAACATCACAGCACTATCCGATTATAAATGCACCCTCCATCTCTACAAGATCTCTCTTCTACAGACAAAAAAAGAATTTTATGCCAGCAGAATCCATGATATACAATATGATGCCAGGGCCCTGTTCTCCTATGTATCCCAACTCACAAAACCCTCTGCCCCAACTATCCCAGACGAACAGGCTCAATCCAAAGCTAATGAACTAGCACTCTTCTTTCATGATAAAATTACAAACACACTAGCACTTCTCCCCACCAACTCATTACCCCCTGCCCTAAACTCCAACACTACCCCTTACCCTGGAGCCACACTCGACTCCTTCGAGCCCACTAACCCTCTGGAGATCGAATCCACCCTCAAGAAATTGAAACCTTCCAGCCACCCGACGGACCACATTCCAACTAAACTTCTGCTCCTCATCCCGGGCACTATTCTCCAGATCACTGGCTAACATCATAAACTGCTCCCTAGCCCAAGGAATCTACCCGGATGAGCTAAAAACGGCATCCCTCAAACCCCTCTTGAAGAAACCCAACCTGGACACAAAAGAACTCTCCAATTTCAGACCTATATCCAACCTCCCTTTTCTAGCGAAACTCACAGAGAAAGTAGTGAACACACAACTCTCAGACTACCTTGAGGAAAATAAAAACCTATACCCTTCCCAGTATGGCTTCCGTAAATCATCTAGTACAGAAACCCTTCTCATCTCCCTATCAGACCACATCCTTCTGGGCCTAGACAAAGGGCTTTCTTACCTACTTGTCCTCCTAGACATCTCTGCAGCTTTCGACACCGTGAACCATGCCATCCTTCTAAACTGCCTCTCAGACATCGGGTTATCTGGACTAGCCCTCAGATGGTTCAACTCCTTCCTCAACAACAGAAGCTTCAAGGTTAGAATCAATAACAAAGAATCCCCAAGTTTCAAATCAACTCTAGGCATCCCCCAAGGCTCTTCTTTATCTCCTACCCTCTTCAATATCTACTTACTGCCCCTCTGTCAGCTGCTCACAAACCTAAATTTAATACACTACCTCTATGCAGATGACGTGCAGATCTTGAGCCCCATAAAAGAATCCCTCCCAAAAACGCTTACCTACTGGGAAAATTGCCTTAAGTCCATCAACCGCCTCCTCACCAGCCTGAACCTGGTTCTCAATGCAGCCAAGACAGAAATCCTTCTTATCTCCCCTGACCACTCGGCCAATACCGATCAAACATTCCCTAACTCACAGATCTCTCAAGCAAGAGACTTAGGAGTAATCCTAGATAATCATCTGAATTTAAAGAAATCAATCAACAATATCACTTAGGACTGTTTCTATAAGCTTCAAGTTCTGAAAACACTCAAACCCCTTCTTCACTTCCAGGACTACAGAACCGTCCTCCAGTCAATGCTTTTCTCTAAAATGGACTACTGTAACGCTTTACTCTTGGGGCTCCCCATCTCTGCCACCAAACCACTACAGATTCTCCAGAACACAGCAACCAGAATCTTAACCATCACCAACCGGCGAGCTCATATCACCCCCAATCTCCGAAACCTGCACTGGCTGCCAATAAAATACAGAATCCTACATAAAGCACTCACTATAATCCACAAAACCATCCACAATCAGCTCACCCTAGAGCTTCAGATCCCTTTCAAACTCTACTCATTTATTTATTTAGAACTTTTTATATACCGACAACCGTTTGCACATCGTATCGGTTTACAAGTAACTCAACTTTCCGGCAATGCCTTTACAGGGAACAATAACTATGTATACAAGAACTTGCAACTAATACAGAAAATGGGGTAACTATTTACAGGTATGATGGTAATTTACAGCAGCAATTTACAGTTTCCCAGGTACGGTGGCATATAAACAATAAACTGAGAATAGAGCTGGAAAGACAATGGGAAGTGATGGGAAGTATAAGGGAAAACAAAAGGGTGGAGAAGTGGGTTTCAGAGAGGGGTGTTAACAGGAAGGGGAGAGTAGGGTGGGGTAGGCAGCAAAACGAAGAGATTGCATAGTGGGGAAGTAGCTGGCAAAGTACGAGGTTCTATAAGACCCATCAGAGAAGCATATAAAGGAACCCTACTAGTCCCACCAACTAAATCCACCCGCCTAACTTCCACCAAAGAACGTGCATTCTCCACAGCGGGCCCAGTCATTTGGAACAAATTGCCGACTGATGTAAGACTGGAACCCTGCCTTCTTACCTTCCGAAGAAAACTTAAGACTTGGCTTTTCCTCCAAGCCTTCCCCTAATTTCTAAAATGTCAATCCAGACTCAGCCCAACTGACGGGACACACGCACTAGTCCCAGTATTCTTCATAAGTATTTAACCTCTAGTTAATTTTTGTCTTTCTACATCCTGGCTACTCTAGCCCCCAAGTTCAATCTCCTTGTTATATGTAACTTTGCTTTGTTCTTCTTGTTTGGTTATTTAGTTAGTCCCTAAGTTCCATGTAAACCAGTTTGATATGAATCCCTTCATGAAGATCGGTATAGAAAAATGTGAAATAAATAAATAAACAAACAAATAAATACATAAATAAATAGATAAATATAGGGAAAAATAACCCATGCTATAGTTACACAATGTTAGGTTCCATATTAGGAGCTACCACCCAAGAAAGAGATTTAGGCGTCATAGTGGATAACACATTAAAATCATCGGTTCAGTGTCCTGCGGCAGTCAAAAAAGCAAACAGAATGTTGGGAATTATCAGAAAGGGAATCCTACCTATAAGGGAGCTCTGATCGACGTGCCGTGCATGCACGGGCGAGAGAGCACGTCAGACAGAGCATGTCGGTCAGAGCTCAATGCGCAGTAGAGAGCGGCTCTGACTGACAACAACTAAAACTAATATGAATTTCAAGAGTCCCCACTTGAGGGAATCATTAGATAGCAAGTCCCCCTTGCCTGAAGACATCCCTGCAGGTAGCAAGCTGGGCTCCCAGAGGTCCTAAGGCTGACTTCTGGATTCGGCTTAAAAAACTGCAACTGCCTGGGTCCCTTCGTGGTGCTGGGGGGAGGAAGGTGGACCAACAACAACTGGGGCCCGTCCCTCCGCCACCAAGGAAGACGGGAGGGAGCTGGGACCCCCAGACCGTCACGCAAAAGTACAGCCGTGAGACACTTCGCGAGATCCCCCTCGGCCGCCGCTGCTGCTTCTGCCACCACCGCCGCCTCCGGCCCTTCGCAGTGATGGGGGGGGGAGGTTGGACCGACAACAGCCTGGGGAAGGGGGGAGGGAGTTGGGAAGGCCGGAGCACAGCACATCTCGCCCATTTTAACGGGCATTATGGATAGTGGTGAATAAAACAGAAAATGTCATAATGCCTCTGTATCGCTCCATGATGAGACTGCAACTTGAATACTGTGTACAATTCTGGTCGCCGAATCTCAAAAAAGATATAGTTGCGATGGAGAAGGTACAGAGAAGGGCAACGAAAATGATAAAGGGGATGGAACAGCTCTCCTATGAGGAAATACCACCCAAGAAAGATCTAGGCGACACAGTAGATACCACATTGAAATCGTCGGTTCAATGTGCTACAGCAGTCAAAAAAGCAAACAAAATGCTGGGAATTATTAGAAAGGGAATGATGAATAAAACGGAAAATGTCATAATGCCTCAGCCTAAGCCCATGCCACCGGGGAAGGGGGGGGGAGTTGGGACGGCCGGAGCACAGCATATCTCGCCCGTTTTAACGGGCATTATGGATAGTGGTGAATAAAACGGAAAATGTCATAATGCCTCTTATCACTCCATGGTGAGACCACACCTTGAATACTGTGTACAATTCTGGTCGCCGTATCTCAAAAAAGATATAGTTGCAATGGAGAAAGTACAGAGAAGGGCAACCAAAATGATAAGGGGAATGGAACACCTCCTCTATGAGGAAATACTAAAGAGGTTAGGACTTTTCAACTTGGAGAAGAGATGGCTGAGGGGGGATATGATAGAGGTGTTTAAAATCATGAGAGGTCTAGAGCGGGTTAATGTGAATCAGTTATTTACTCTTTCAGATAATAGAAAGATTAGGGGGCACTCCATGAAGTTAGCATGTGGCACATTTAAATCTAATCGGAGAAAGTTCTTTTTCACTCAACGCACAATTAAACTCTGGAATTTGTTGCCAGAGGATGTGGTTAGTGCAGTTAGTGTAGCTGTGTTTAAAAAAAGGATTGGATAAGTTCTTGGAGGAGAAATCCATTTCCTGCTATTAATTAAGTTGACTTAGAAAATAGCCACTGCTATTACTAGCAAAAGTAGCATAGAATAGACTTAGTTTTTGGGTACTTACCAGGTTCTTATGGCCTGGATTGGCCACTGTTGGAAACAGGATGTTGGGCTTGATGGACCCTTGGTCTGACCCAGTATGGCATGTTCTTATGTACCTTCTTCCTGAGGTGGAGGCATCATGCATCAAGCGCCTAAGGACTGATGGACCTCACCCAAGGGGAGTTCTAGCCAGGTTGTTCCTAGACCCAGGAATGCCCTTGCAAGGTAACTAAGCACAGGGGCATTACAGTGATAAAACATTATCAGTTCTATTCAATACAGAATCAAGCAGCTGCATTCAAGATAGGGAAATAAAAATCCTGCTCAGTGCAAATAAGATTCAAATACTCTTTGCAATGTATTATTTTGGAAATATATGCATATCATCTCTGGGATGGATGACAGTAAATTCTTCCAAAGGAAACAGAGAAGAAAAAATATTATTATCATTACCTATAGTTGCATTAACTGAGGCATAACGAGAGAAAATAACTTGCCAAGAGTTACCCAGAGAGAGAATACGCTAATTTTCCACTAGCTTGATGATGGAAATTTAACTCTAAAAATATAGTTATAAATCTACTAACTTGTTACTGAACTGTATTTGGATGTAAGTGGATTAACATAAAAAAACACATTACAAGAAAGATTAGAAATTAATACATAAAGATACAAAGATGTTTACAAATAAAATTAATTGTTGGCAGTAGGATTAAAATTTGGACAGAGATAAAATCTAGAGGAATGTCTTGGACTGATATCCCAATATTTTTGCTCACTGTTTCAACCATACATTTCATCCCAATCAACTTAATCAAGGAAAACAGCTGCAGAGAACTGGGTACTGACCATGTTTCATCAAAGTGTCCAAGCTGATATCCCACAATGCCTTGAAACAGTCCATTGAGATGTCAGAGGCCAAAGACATCAACTATGAAAGACAAGTATAAATAAAACATTAGCAGAGAAGCTTTAGAGAGAGCAATAAATTTATCCCATTCTAACAGAAAGATAAACTGTAGCAAATATATCCATTTCTTTCTCTTATCTTGCCACAAGAAAAAAGGCCCTCTGGGAATAAACATCACTTTAACAACGTCAAAATACTGAATTTTCTGTAGATGTTTATGATTCCTGATAATAGCTGCTCAGTTAACTTGTCAAAATGTATTTTTCAGTAAGCCACTCCAGATATCACTCTTTGCTACCTAACAGAATCCCAAAGGCTGAATGAGGAAGGTAAAATTATGTTTCTTACCTGCTAATTTATTTCTTAGAGACCTACCAAACCAGTCTAGACCCAGGGGTTTTATTTCCCAACTAGCAGATGGAAACAGAGAATGAAAGCTTTGATAGAAACAGCCTTACAAGTAACTGTGCCAATTGCTGCCTTTTAGTATTACCTTCCCAAAACAACCCCACTCCATAAGCAGGGTTAAACTACAACACCTTGGTAAACCTTTTAGACAGTTGAATGCCCATACTGAAAGAATTCTAAAACTCAGACGGTATTCTAAGCAATAGACATTAATGGAATAAATACACAGATGAGCAGGACAAAAGGTGAAATTCTGGACTAGTCTGGTAGGACTCCAGAAAAGAAAATTAGGAAATAAGAAACCTAATTATCCTTACCAGACAGGTCCAGATGCATGGGATGTACCCAAGTCGCCCCTAACCTGGGAGGGACCCTGAAAATACTGCTCTCAACATGCATACCCCAAATGATGTGGCATCCCAAACCTGCACATTCAGGTGATAATGCCTGGAAAAGGAATTCAAGGAGGACCAAGTGGCTGCCCTATAAATTTCTTGTAACAAAAACTGACACTCTGTCCATGACATTGCCTAGGAGGATACAGTGAAGTAAGCCCAAAGATCCTTCAGCACCACCAGACCTCTGCAAATGAATGCAAACAACCAAAAGGACTGATACCAAACAATTGGGCATCTAAGCATTCAAAGATCGACCCTGCCTATACCTCCTCGAATCCTGAAACTTATTGCGGGCTGGAAGAGAATGAGAGGAACTTTTAGGCCTATCCTCCAGAACACTTGGTAGTGTGGAATAGCCCCAGACCTTGACCATCCTCTCTAGATCTTCTACAAACAACTGCTACCCTTAAAAAGCAGCTTAGTCAAATTGGTCTTAGAAAAGGAATCCACTGACCAATTTCGTGGCCAAAGAAGTCTCCTTGCTGCTTCTATGGACACCAATCCCCTGGCAGTCATCCATACTAAACCAAGGAAAAAAGCATCTACTAGATTTGCAGACCTAGCTCCAACTGAAGGGATTCATCCACCAAAATCCTCTTCAGATGTGCTGTGCAAGACATAACCCAACCCTTGCAACTAAACTGCTGCAAGCTGCCATTTGCACAGCCAAGCTGACAGCCTCATAGGCTTGCTTCTACACTGACTATCGTCTAATCTTGAGCATCCTTCAGAGCCACACCTCCTTCTATCAAAACAGTAGTCCACTTGGTCACTGACATACCAGCAAATCTACCTTTGGAAAGCTCAGCTTGTATTTCTCCTGAAACACCAAAGAAAACAGTTTGGCCAATGCTCAACCACCTCTAAAATTTACTTAAGAACCTAAGAAATTGCCATGCTGGGTCAGACCAAGGGACCATCAAGCCCAGCATCCTGTTTCCAACAGAGGCCAAACCAGGCCACAAGAACCTGGCAAGTAACCAAACACTAAGAAGATCCCATGCTATTGCTACGAGTAATAGCAGTGGGAATTCTCTAAGTAAACTTGATTAATAGCCGTTAATGGACTTCTCCTGCAAGAACTTATCCAAACCTTTTATGAACCCAGCTACACTAACTGCACTAACCACATCCTCTGGCAACAAATTCCAGAGCTTTATTGTGTGTTGAGTGAAAAAGAATTTTCTCCGATTAGTCTTAAATGTGCTACTTGCTACCTTCATGGAATGCCCCCAGTCCTTCTATTATTCGAAAGTGTAAATAACCGAGTCACATCTACTCGTTCAAGACCTCTCATGATCTTAAAGACCTCTATCATATACCCCCTCAGCCGTCTCTTCTCCAAGCTGAACAGCCCTAACCTCTTCAGCCTTTCCTCATAAGGGAGCTGTTCCATCCCCTTTATCATTTTGGTTGCCCTTCTCTGTACCTTCTCCATCGAGGCTATATCTTTTTTGAGATGTGGCGACCAGAACTGTACACAGTATTCAAGGTGTGGTCTCACCATGGAGCGATATAGAGGCATTATGACATTTTTACGTTTTATTCACCATTCCCTTCCTAATAATTCCTAACATTCTGTTTGCTTTTTTGACTGCTGCAGCACACTCAGCCGACGATTTTAAAGTATTATCCACTATGATGCCTAGATCTTTTTCCTGGGTGGTAGCTCCTAATATGGAACCTAAAATCATGTAACTACAGCAAGGGTTATTTTTCCCTATATGCAACACCTTGCATTTGTCCACATTAAATTTCATCTGCCATTTGGATGCCCAATCTTCCAGTCTTGCAAGGTCCTCCTGTAATGTATCAAAGTCTGCTTGTGATTTAACTACTCTGAATAATTCTGTATCATCCGCAAATTTGATAACGTCACTCATCGTATTCCTTTCCAGATCATTTATATATATATTGAAAAGCACCGGTCCAAGTACAGATCCCTGAGCACTCCACTGTTTACCCTTTTCCACTGAGAAAATTGACCATTTAGTCCTACTCTCTGTTCCTGTCTTTTAACCAGTTTGTAATCCACGAAAGGACTCGCCTCCTATCCCATGACTTTTTAGTTTTCGTAGAAGCCTCTCATGAGGGACTTTGTCAAACGCCTTCTGAAAATCCAAATACACTACATCTACTGGTTCACCTTTATCCACAAGTTTATTAACCCCTTCAAAAAAAAAGAAGGAGATTTGTTAGGCAAGACTTCCCTTGGGTAAATCTGTGTTGACTGTGTTTCATTAAATCATGTCTTTCTATATGCTCTACGATTTTGATCTTGAGAATAGTTTCCACTATTTTTACTAGCACTGAAGTTAGGCTCACTGGTCTATAGTTACCCGGATCCCCCCTGGAGCCTTTTTTAAATATTGGGGTTACATTGGCCACCCTCCAGTCTTCAGGTACAATGGATGATTTTAATGATAGGTTACAAATTTTAACTAATAGATCAGAAATTTCATTTTTGAGTTCCTTTAGTACCCTAGGATGCATACCATCCGGTCCAGGTGATTTGCTACTCTTTGGTTTGTTAATCTGGCCTACTACATCTTCCAGGTTCACAGTGATTTCGTTCAGTTCGTCCGACTCATCACCCCTGAAAACCATCTCCAGAAATGGTATCTCCCCAACATCCTCATTAGTAAACACGGAAGCAAATAATTCATTTAGTGTTTCTGCAATGGCCTTATCTTCCCTAAGAGCCCCTTTAACCCCTTGGTCATCTAATGGTCCAACCAACTCCCTCACAGGTTTCTTGCTTTGGATATATTTTTAAAAGTTTTTATTATGGGTTTTTACCTCTATGGCCAACTTCATGAGATACCCATTCTTCACTACTTTATACAGACAAAAGGATTTGAAAGACTTTCTTATAGTGACCATAATGGGATCTTCCACTCAGTTAGGAGCCTCCTCTTTCTTCTCCTCTGACATATTCAGTATATTCAAAGACTGAGTAATCAAAGATGCTAGCTCTTCCTTATGGAAGAGAAGCATTGTAGAACAACCATTCTCCATTTAGATCAAAAGCAAAATTGCTTACCTGGGACAGCAGAACGTTTCTAGAAACTTTGACTGGCACACTGAGCATGCCACTATCCACGCGTCCATGCAGGATCCCCCTTCAGTCACGTAACATAGAATTATGAAAAAATAAAATACAAACATGGAAGAAACCCAACTCTGCAGGGGAGGGGGCAGATGGGTGGGTGGGTTCCATGAGGACTAACATCCTGCTGTCCTATGAGAAAGCAAATGTTGCTTACCTGATGTAACAGGTGTTCTCACAGGACAGCAGGATGTTAGTCCTCACAAATGGGTGACATCGAGGATGGAGCCCACCACGGAAAACTTCTGTCAAAGTTTAAACAGAACTTTGACTGGCCCCTACTGGGCATGCCCAGCAAGGCACTGACCCTGCAGCCAGCAGGGGTCTCCCTTCAGTCTGATTTTCAAAGCTACAGGCAGTGCCTAGAAAGTAAAAATAAAATGAACCCAACACCGCGGGGAGGCGGGCGGGTTTCGTGAGGACTAACATCCTGCTGTCCTGTGAGAACACCTGTTACATCAGGTAAGCAACATTTGCTTTCTCACAGGACAAGCAGGATGGTTGTCCTCACAAATGGGTGAGTACCGAGCTGAGGATGTCCCGACTTGCACCAAATGTACCCAACGGTGTGCAGCAGGCACAATAAGTGAGGAGAAATTTGGGAAAGGGCATCCGCACCCAACCGGGTAGGTGGAAGGGTGTTGGTACATCAGGTTGGAAAAAGGTTACGCAAGACAGACTGGCCGAAGATGGAGTCCTGTCTTCCAGCCTTGTCCAAACAATAATGGGCTGCAAAGGTATGGAGAGAACTCCAGGTTGCAGCTTTGCAGATGTCAGGAAGCGGGCACCGATCGAAGGTGTGCCACTGACGTCGCCATGGCCCTCACAGAGTGTGCTTTAACACGGTCTTGAAAAGGAATGCCAGCTTGCTCATAGCAAAAAGAAATGCAGTCCGCCAACCAGGAAGAAAGAGCCTGCTTACCCACAGGTTGTCCCAACTTATTAGGATGGAAAGAGACGAATAATTGAGTGCTCTTCCTGTGGGAAACTGTACGGTCTAGGTAAAAAGCTAGAGCTCGTTTACAGTCTAGGGTATGCAGGGTCTGCTCTCCAGAGTTGGAGTGGGGCCTGGGAAAAAAGATAGGTAGTATGATGGATTGATTGATATGAAACTCAGAAACTACCTTAGGTAAAAATTTAGGGTGAGTGCGGAGTACCGCCCGGTCCTGCAGGAGCTTAGTGTAAGGCGGATAGGTAACTAGGGCCTGTAATTCACTAACCCTGCGAGCTGAAGTAATAGCCAAAAGGAATAACACTTTCCAAGTGAGATATTTAAAGTCACAGGAGTGCAGAGGTTCGAAAGGAGGTTTCATAAGACGACCAAGAACCAGGTTAAGGTCCCAGGATGGGGCTGGAGGACCAAGGGCGGCTTTAGATGGAGCAAGCCCTTAAGAAAGCGTGTTACTAGGGGTTGTACTGAAATAGGATTACCCCCAATACCCTTATGGAAGGCGGCTACCGCACTGACATGCATTCTGATAGAAGAGGTTTTAAGACCTGATTCAGAGAGATGCCATAAATAGTCCAAGAATTTGGAGATTGGACAGGAAAGGGGATCAAGGGACTGAGAAGTGCACCATGATGTGTACCTTTTCCATTTGTATGAGTAAGACTGTCTTGTGGAAGGCTTTCGTGAAGCTATCAGGGCCCGAGAAACGGAATCTGAAAGGTTGAAAGGCTGAAGGACTAACCTTTCAACATCCATGCCGTCAGGGACAAGGCTTGAAGGTTGGGATGGAGGAGGCATCCGTCGTTTTGAGTGAGCAGATGCGGGTCCTTTCCCAGAGGAATGTGCCTGCGGATGGAGAGATCCTGGAGTATTGGAAACCATACTTGGCGTGGCCAGTAAGGTGCTATCAGGATCATGGTTCCTCTGTCCTGGCGTAGCTTCACGAGAGTCTTTGACACAAGAGGGAGTGGAGGGAATGCATAGAGCAGACCGGTTGTCCACTTGAGGGAGAATGCATCCCTCGGCCGAGAGTGCTAGCTCCGAATGAGAGAGCAGTAATCGTCCACTTTGTGGTTCTGAGGGGACGCAAAGAGGTCTATGCGGGGAGAACCCCACTTGTGAAACAGAGAGGTCGCTACCAGAGGATCGAGTGACCACTCGTGTGGTTGGAAGACACGGCTCAGCTGGTCTGCCAATACATTGTCTACTCCCGGCAGGTAAGTGGCCCTGAGGTACATGGAGTGGGAGAGGGCTTCCGCCCAGATGTGCGCAGCTTCCTGACACAGAAGGAAGGAGCCTGTGCCTCCCTGCTTGTTTATGTACCACATGGCCACTTGGTTGTCCGTCTGGATTAAGATTATCTGATGAAAGAGATGATCTTTGAAAGTGCGGAGCGCATAGCGGATTGCTCGAAGTTCCAGGAAATTGATCTGGTGTTCGGCTTCCTCTTTGGACCATAACCCTTGGGTTTGAAAGTCGTCCACATGGGCTCCCCAACCGATGTGAGAAGCGTCGGTGGTTAGGATTACGTGCAGATCCGGTGGAAGAAAGGGTAAGCCCTGAAGGAGGTTGACCTGAGTCGTCCACCAGGTTAAGGATAGGCGCAGCGCTTGTGTGACTGTGACTATGGAGGACAGAGGCTGAAAAGCTTGAATCCATTGGTGTCGTAGAGTCCATTGTGTTACTCTCATGGCTAGTCGGGTCATGGGAGTGACTTGAACCGAGGATGCCATGTGCCCTAGGAGAATGAGGAACTGGCGAGCCGTGGCAGTGTTCTGAGACTGGAGCTGGCGAGCCAGGGACATTAGGGTGTGGACCCTCTGAAGAGGAAGGTAAGCCTTTGCCTGTAAGGTGTCCAAGTCTGCCCCAATGAAGGATAAGGTTTGAGACGGGACTAAGCAAGATTTCTCGTAATTGACGAGAAACCCTAAGGAAAGGAGTGTTTGAATAGTCAATTTTAGGGAGGATTGAGCTATCTGTTGGGTGGAGGCCCTGATTAGCCAATCGTCCAGGTATGGGTAGACGTGGACACCTTCCTTCCTTAGGAATGCTGCTACCACCACGAGACATTTGGTAAAGACTCGTGGGGCAGAAGCTAGACCGAAAGGGAGGACACGGTATTGATAATGGTCGTGGCCTACTAGAAACCGCAGATATTTGCGATGGGATTGTGTGATCGCAATGTGGGTATAAGCGTCCTTGAGGTCGAGAGAGCACAGCCAATCCCCTCTTTGTAGCAGAGGGAGCAGCGCGCCTAGGGTTACCATTTTGAACTTCTCTTTTTGAAGGTATTTGTTGAGGGCTTGAAGGTCCAAAATGGGACGTAGTCCCCCTGATTTCTTTGGTATTAGGAAGTATCTGGAATAGAATCCCTTGCCTCGTTGAGAGGGAGGAATGGGTTCTATAGCATTTGATTGCAGAAGAAGGGATACTTCCTGTTGTAATTGAGCCAAATGGGTGGATAGACTCCACGCTTGAAGAGGCGGGGAGTCTGCCGGAAGAGTTATGAAGTTGAGGTGGTAACCCTGTGCGATAATTGTTAGCACCCACTGATCTGAGGTGATCTGCAACCAAGGTTGTAGAAAATGGTACAGTCGACCTCCTACAGGGATGTCCGGAAGAGGGGTTTGGCATGTGTTCCCTACAGGGGAGTCAAAGGCCAGCCGCAGGCCCAGGAGGAGGGGCTACAGTAGGCCTTTGCTTCCTAGGCTGACGCGGCTGAGGCCTAGTAGAGGATCGAGCTGGACGAGGCCTGGCCGATGGAGGGTAATAACGGCGTGGTCGAAAGAATGACTTCTTAGAGTCTTTCTTTTGCGGTTGCTTGGAGGTCAGCTCAGGTGGGACAGATGAGAGTTGTTTCAACGTCTCATGGTGGTCTTTTAACTCCGCCACAATCTGCTGAATTTGCTCTCCAAACAAATTATCGCCTAAGCAGGGTAAATCAGCAAGACGATCTTGAACCTCTGGGCGAAGGTTGGATGATTTAACCAAGCCCAACGTCTGGCTGAGATGGCTGTGGCTGAAACTTTTGTGGTAGCATCGAATATGTCGTAGGCAGTCCTAATCTCGTGCTTCCCTGCCTCAAATCCCTTGTGAAGAAGGGCTTGAAGCTGCGGTTGGTATTGGTCTGGCAACGTGTCAGCATAGTCTTGCATCTGCTTAAGGATGGCTCTGTTGTACTGAGTCATGTAAGTTGATATGAAGCTATGCGTGAAATCAACATAGCTCCATGATAGACTTTCCGTCCAACACTATCTAGGAACTTGTTGTCCCTGGTAGGTGGGGTAGAAGAGTGTGGCTTAAGACGCTTGGCCTTCTTCTGCGCGGACTCAACCACAACAGAGCGATGATCCAGTTGAGGTTTTTGGAAACCTGGTGCTGACTGGACAAGGTAGGTGGAGTCAGCTTTTTTGTTAACTGGTGACACTGATGAAGGAGATTCCCAGTTTTTCTTGAGCAGATCCAAAAACACCTGGTGTATAGGGATGGAAGCGATGATTTTTGGAGCATCCAGAAATTGAAGGAGTTCCATCATCTGGTGTCTGTCATCAGCTTCAGATTGTAGTTGAAAAGGTACAACTTCTGACATCTCTTTCACAAAATTAATGAAAGATAGATCCTCAGGAGGAGATCTTTTTCTACTCTCTGTAGGAGATGGTGGCGAAGGCAAATCTGTGTCAGAAGATGTATCATCATCATCACCCCAGGTATCGTAGGGATCAAGTGGGGCTTGTAGCCTTGATGGACCTGGCTGAGGCTCTGAAGGCATCGATGGAAACCGAGGTGGAATCGGTGCCGTAGGTGGAACCAGAAATGGCATTGATGGCTTCGGTGCTGCCGATGGAATCGGTGCCTGGCGTGGAATGGATGGAACCGAAGGATATATCGGTGGAGATATACCAGAAGGCACCGATGGAACCACCCCGGAAGGGGGAATCCGGAACGGTGTTTCTCCTGCCGATGAAAAACCAGTCGGAGACGGTGGTGTTGTCAATGGTACTGGAATCACCGATGGAAGGGCCGTCATGAGCGCCTCCATGCGGCTCAGTAGCGGTGCTAGCGCTTGTATCAACGGCTCGGTGGTCGGTTCCCTCCTCGGTGGCGAAGCCGGTGCCGGTGTCGGTGTCGGGGGCGGCACTGGAACCGGTGCCGGAGACGGTGCCGATGAAGGTTGCAATTTCTTCATCGCTTTCTCGATGGCCTCCTGGACCAGCCGGTCCAGTTCTGCCCGGAGACCAGGGGTAACCATACCCGGCTCGACGGGAGAGGGAGGCTGAGGCAGGGCCGGAGGGACCACCGTAACCGGTGGGATCACGGCCCCCGCACCCCGGGAGGGTGAGGGTTTCCTGGATGCCGGCGAACGAGACGTGGAGGGTGTCCGGTCTGTTCGCGGCTTCTTTGTCGGTGGCTCGGCTTGAGCAGAGGTCGATGGCTGTGGATCCTCGACAGGCCGAGACTTGTGCCGTCGATGGCGGTGCTTTTCCTTCCGATCCCCTCGCCCATCCGGGGAAGGGACGGGAGTCGACGGCCGAGAAGCGATCGATGGCGGACGGTCACCGGAGGGTTGACGATGATGGTACAACTTCGACGGTGCCGGTTCCGATGACGTCGATGCTATCGATGGCGTTGGGGTAGGTGCATGGAAGAGGAGCCCCATCTTCTCCATCCTGGCTTTGCGACCCTTGGGTGTCATTAAGGCACATTTGGTGCAAGTCAGGACATCATGCTCACTACCCAAACACATTACACAAACCCTGTGGGGGTCTGTGATGGACATAGTCCGGGTACAATCCGGACAACGGCGGAACCCCGTTGCCATGGCCTGAAGCCAAAATTTAGGCTGGGGATCGGTAAGTGCCAACAGGCCTCAAGGGCCAAAATCGACGGTAGTCGATGGAAAAAGGCAAAAAACTTACCGGGTTCCGTAAGATGACTAAAAATTTGTCGAAGGGAGACCCCTGAGGGGCAAATTTTCTTAGGAAATTAACTTCCAAATTCCTGTCAGGAACGTGGTTAGAGAGCTCCTTTCACCGCGTGGCAACTGCTGCGCGGAAAAAAGAAGACTGAAGGGAGACCCCTGCTGGCTGCAGGGTCAGTGCCTTGCTGGGCATGCCCAGTAGGGGCCAGTCAAAGTTCTGTTTAAACTTTGACAGAAGTTTTCCGTGGTGGGCTCCATCCTCGATGTCACCCATTTGTGAGGACAACCATCCTGCTTGTCCTGTGAGAACACCTGATACAGGTCAATTTTCTCAATGGAAAAGGGTAAACAGTGGAGTGCCTCAGGGATCTGGACTTGGACCGGTACATTTCAATATACCGTATTTTCCGACGTATAAGATGACTTTTTAACCCATGAAAATCTTCTTAAAAGTCGGGGGTCGTCTTATACGCCGGGTATCGTCTTATAGGGCAGCGCTTCTCACCGGTGTGTCGCGTGCTACCGGTCTCTCCCGCTGCTCGTCCTTCCCTGCTGCTGTTGCCGCTGGGCTATCAGCACGTTCAAGCCCAGTGGGAACGGCAGCGGTGCAAAAAAAAAAAAAAAAAAAAAAGCTGTGGCATCCGCGGCTGGCCTTTTCTTCTTCCCGCCCCCCCCCCGACCCGGAACAGGAAGTGATACGCGGTGCGCGGGAAGGAGAAAGAGCCATGCCGCATGAAAAAATAGCAGCGGCGACAGCAGCATCGTCCCTCGAACAATCGAAGCAGCTGATAATAGGGAAAGGAGACAGCAGCATGAGCCTCCCGCGGCCGATGGGATTCTTCTTTCTTGGCCTGCGGGGGCTGGAGGAGGCTGCTGCAGCTACTATTTGTGCTTGGGGGGGGCGGGAGAGGGGAGAGGAAGTGAGCGAGCGAGAGAGAGAGAGAGAGAATCAGCCAGCCAGCCTGTGTGTAAGTGACAGAATGCATTTGATTGAGAGCATGTGTGTGATTGAGAGAAACTGGTCAGAGAGCTCATGTGTGTGTATATGTGAGAGACAATGAAAGTGACTGCTCAGAGAGATGACTGATGTGTATGTGAGTGTGAGAGAGAAAAAGCATGGAAGTGAGAAATCTGGTATGTGAGAAAGCATGGGAGTAAGAAGCCTGATTATGTGAGAGAGAGCATGGGAGTGGGAGGGCTGTGTGTGTGTGCGTGCATGAGAGAGAGACTGGTTGATAAGGTGATGGTGTGTGTGAGAGAAAGAGACTGGTGTGTGTGAATGTGAGAGAAAGAATGTGATTCAGGGAATTAAATTCAGATTCTCACGTGGAGAGTGAGCATGGAAATGAGAGAGAGACTGGTGTGTGTGTGTGTGAGACAGAGAAAGTGATTATGAGAGTGAGAAGCCCGTATATGTAGGGTAAGCAGAACACGGGAGTGGGAAGCCCGTGTGTGTGTATGGCATGAGAGAAACTGTTCAGGAAGGTGACTGGTGTGTGTGTCAAAGACTGGGAGATGATTGGTGTGTGAGAGACAGAAACTGGTCATGGCAGCATGACTGGTATGGTGTGTGTGTGTGTGTGTGAGAGACATGGGCCCTAAGGAAGAGGACCATGAGTATAGAGCTTAGCCACTACTGCTGCTTCTGGTGTGTGCTACAGCCTGCATGGAAGAGGAGTAGGAGTGCTGCTGGAGTGGTTAAGTAAAGGTGGCTTTTTAAGTTTATTTTTCTTGATTGACTGCCATTTTAATTATTTAATATTATGTGATGTGTCTGCTTTTTTTAAATATTTTATTGGTGTTTGGAGAATGTTTAATAGTTTTTATGAGTTTTTTAATTGTTGGATGTTATTCTGTTCATAGCTGTTTTGAAACATTTATTCTGCTTATTAGTATAGTTTTACAATTATTTCTGTGTGGGGATCTATAGCTGCTTGCTAGTTCTGTTTTCCTAATAAGAGGTGTATTGGTTTTTAGGGCCTGATATACGGTATTTGTAGTGTTGCCTTTTCATAGATAGGGTTGCTCCTGTTTGAGTGTAAAAATTATTTTTTTTTCTTAAAAATATGTATAAAAAAGGGGGGGGTCGTCTTATACGCCGGAAAATACGGTATATATATATAAATGATCTGGAAAGGAATACGACGAGTGAGGTTATCAAATTTGCGGATGATACAAAATTATTCAGAGTAGTTAAATCACAAGCGGATTGTGATACATTACAGGAGGACCTTGCAAGACTGGAAGATTGGGCATCCAAATGACAGATGAAATTTAATGTGGACAAGTGCAAGGTGTTGCAATTAGGGAAAAATAACCCTTGCTGTAGTTACACGATGTTAAGTTCCATATTAGGAGCTACCACCCAGGAAAAAGATCTAGGCATCACAGTGGATAATACTTTAAAATCATCGGCTCAGTGTGCTGCAGCAGTCAAAAAAGCAAACAGAATGTTAGGAATTATTAGGAAAGGAATGTTTAATAAAACGGAAAATGTCATAATGCCTCTATATCGCTCCATGCTGAGACCGCACCTTGAATACCGTGTACAATTCTGGTCGCCGCATCTCAAAAAAAAATATAGTTGCGATGGAGAAGGTTCAGAGATGGGCAACCAAAATGATAAGGGGGATGGAACAGCTCCACTATGAAGAAAGGCTGAAGAGGTTAGGGCTGTTCAGCTTGGAGAAGAGATGGCTGAGAGGGGATATGCTAAAGGTCTTTAAGATCATGAGAGGTGTTGAACGAGTAGATGTGAATCGGTTATTTACACTTTCGAATAACAGAAGGACTAGGGGCCATTCCATGAAGTTAGCAAGTAGCACATTTAAGACTAATCGGAGAAAATTCATTTTCACTCAACGCACAATAAAGCTCTGGAATTTGTAGCCAGAGGATGTGGTTAGTGCAGTTAGTGTAGCTGGGTTCAAAAAAGGTTTGGATAAGTTCTTGGAGGAGAAGTCCATTAACGGCTATTAATCAAATTTACATAGCGAATAGCCACTGCTATTAATTGCATCAGTAACATGGGATCTTCTTAAAGCACACCTCATGTTTGCCACATTCCAAGCCCTGCTGGATGACCGCCGCAAAAGCATCCTGCTGTTGTTGGGGCAGCTGCTCAGACAATTTTTGGACCTGCTTCCAGAGGTTCCCAGATTATTGTGTCATGTACACCTGATAGGAAGCAATACAGACAATCAGCATGATGCCTTAAAACCCCTTCCTACCCAGCGCCCTGTGCTCCTGACCTGGAGGGGCAAATGCAGGAATGCTTGGCCTTTTTGAGGGCAGACTCTACCATGCCAGACTGATGTGGGAGCTGAAGCCTTCAAATAAACAGCATCAGACTTCTGATTCACTGGAGGCACGCAGATGGGATGCTCCCAAATTCTAAGGAGCAACTCCTTGAAAATCTCATGTACAGAAACAGTCACCACCTCTTTCTACGCATCGACAAACTGGAAGACCTCCAGCATCTCAATCCTGGCAGCCTCTTCCATCAGAAGCTGAAACGGAATGATTTCTGCCATGGACCGGACGAACCCTGCAAAGGTCAGGTCCTCAGGCGGAGACTGGCACCACTCCTACGGAGGAGAAGAGTCAAAGGGAAGATCCCCCGAGTCATCAGATGAAGACTCAGAGGATTCATCCCCTCATGGGTCATACGGGGTGTCTTCTTCACTTACCGGAATATTCATCAAGCTACAATGTGGCCTTATCGTGTGCAGTACTAGTCAAATTAAGGGAAGAAGAGGAGTGTGCGCAGGGTTTGGGCAGAGTTATGTCTCAGCAGTGCTGCAGGCGATAATATTTTTCACATTATCGCTGGCAGCACCGCGGAAAATAACTACATCTTTTCCTGTGGCGCTATGGGGGTGATAGTGTGCGGTACTGCCACACCGTGGCGGTTGAAACTGCACCGTCGCAATGCGGCTTGCTGAACATTATCACCACTCCCACCCCTTTTTTGTTCGCAGGCTTTCATTCTGCTATAAATATAAATAGAGCAGAATGATGAATCTAAGCCTAAGATCGCCCGGAAACACTATTGGAGGACCCCTCCCCTGGACGCTCGGCTTGGGCACCAGGAACACCGAGGGCATCGAGGGCCCCAAAGGAACTAGCATTGGACCTGGCAATGTCGGCCGAGGGACTAAGAGTCTCAGCGGCACCATGGGCAATGAATGCCTTTCCTCCTTGGGGGAACCCACCACAGGGATAGCACTGGGAGAAGCAGGCAATGGAGGCCACAGGGGCACTGAAGGCACCCTGAGCACCAGCAGCGGCTGTATGGGGAAAATGCAGAGGAGAACATCGAGGTGCTCCAACATCGAAGGCGCGGGCTCTGGCACTGGTGGGGCTGGAGGCTCGATGCGCTGCAGGGCTCAGACAACCGCCAGTTACACCCTGTACTCCAGCTCCTCCTGGAATGCCATTAAAGACAGAATGGACGTAGGAGGGGGCATAACCTGACTGCCCTTGGAGCCCCAAGAGAGATCGGTACTCAGCACCAGAATCGATGGGAACACCTAGGACTCCTTGGTTTGATGGAGGGCGGTATCTCCTCACCACAGGGTCGCTTCGGGGGCATCACAGAAGAAGCCAGCGCCAACCTGAGTCTGGCACCATGCAAAGACGTCGACCGGTTGTGATGTTTCCTGGATTTCCTACTATACTTGTTTCAGTCTTTCCTCGACGCTGAGGAGGAAGGAGACAATCCTGACTTCAAGTGCGTCTAGACCGATGAAGGTCGATGCCCTGCAATCCTGTTTCACCGAAGGCCCCGGCAGAGGAGTGGACAATGAAGGCTCAGTGTCCATAGGTTCGCCGCAACCTCTCTGAGTCGAGGCCCCTGACGCAGGTGTCGAGGGCTTGGATTTCTTCACTCCGAACAGTTTCTCCATTTTATCCAGACGAGCGCATCAGCCCTTGGGGAGCCATCTTGTCACAAAAATGAAACCCCTGAACGTCATGCGATGCCCCCAGGCAGAGGATACACACATTGTGAGGGTCCGTGAGGGACATAGTCCAAGGGCACAGAGGGCACCAACGAAAACCCAACACCATAGAAAACAACCTGGTGACAACCGGCAGACCCCGAAGGAAAAACAGCCAAGAATCGACTGCACAGAATGAAGAAACTTACCAAGCCACCTCACTAACAAAGCCAAGGGAAGAAAGAGAAACTTAGTGCAGGAAAACCACTGCAGAAGCGACCGGGAAAAGCTTTCCGCAAAAAAATTGAACACGAGCTCCACCACGAGACGACAACTCTGTGGAAAAGAAGAGACTGAAGGGGCACCCCAAGTGAACACGTGGATAGTGGCTTGCTGGATTTTCCGTGCCGGGCTCCATCCAATAATGTCACTCATATGTGAGGACTACCATCCTGCTTGTCCTAGGAGAAATTCACCTTCCTCCTTACTACTGCATCTGGCAACTTTGTAAAACCATCAAGGGAATCTTCCAGTTCTGAAAAATTGTCTTCTTCCAATTTCCTTTCTTCCACCCCGATCCAAAAAGGGATGGAAGACCAAAAGTGGATCCTGGGACAGAACTCTATCCCATATTAAAAACCTGCTATAAACATTTAAAAGTTCATTCCCCAGGCTAAGGAAGAAGAAGCTTCCAATTCAGCAGGAGAGGAAAATAATCCTATAAGGGCTACTGCCACGATCTCCAGCAGACCACCCAAATGCCTGCCGTTTAGGAAAGAGGAGTAGGACCCATGTCTCCTTTACTCCCCTGTGGACCTAAAATGGCCACCGTTTCTGTTTAAGAGAGGCGGGCCCCAACTGCAAAAGATTTCTTGGTAATGGCCGCTATAGCTACCCTCACCACTCTGGAGTTCTCCTGTCTTAAATAAAAAAGACACAGCAAAGTTTAGCTGCTCTCTTCGACTGCAGCTTCCTTAGGCCGCAGCCTAAACAGAATGTGGGCTATCTCCTTCACTTTGCAACAGCCACTATCGCCTTCTGCATACCCTGAATTCCCAAAAGCACTATTGAGGCCGGCAAGGAAAAGGTTGCAGCAACTCACCTAATGACTCCTCTCAAATCCAAAAACTCCTGAGCTGCTTCTGCTTCAGCAAAGCTTCCATGTCCCTTGCTTTTCCTTTTTTTTTTTTTTTTTTAAATAACTTTATGAGGCAGGTGGTCAGATTCATAAGTAGAAGGAGAGCAGGAAGAGAAGAAGAAGGAAGAAGACTGGGAGAAGGAAAAGGGCAGGAAAGAAGACGACCACCTAGCCTAGCCCAGAATAATTCTTGAAGACCCTGACCAAAACTCTGCTCAACTAAGGGAGGTAGCACCAGACTTTCACCTCAGAAGCTGTCTTTAAAACTTATAGGAGGCTTCATTTTAAACCTTTAATACTGGAAACGTAATGTTATGTTTTTAGTATTTTATTGGTTTAATATTTATAGATTTTAATAGCTAATAGGTCTTAGTTACTTTTTCTTTTAATTCTGTTTTATTTTATAATTGGTTGTAATTTGATTGTATATTTATTGTTTTATCCTTATTATTGATTGTATTTTTATTGTATAATTATTTGAAATGTAAACCGCTGTGAAGGCTATGCTGAGACAACGGTATATAAATAATAATAAACCTTAAACCTTTGCTAAAGCAATGCTCAATGGAGCATTGCCGTAGCTGCCACTTAATCCTCTTTTCCTGATCAGTCTAACTAGGCTTAGTCCAAAGCATTGTACGCACACTCTACCATCTGCTGGAGACAGAGAATATGGCAGGCTGAGAAAAGAATGGATGCATATAAGGGGCGCCTTCAGCAAGCCTGTTATTCTCTGATTCCATCTGCTGGTCTGTGGGCATAACCCATTTGTCTGGACTAGTCTGAGTGAATGATGAAAAAGTTGGTTTTAGGGCAGGAATTTGATCTCAAGTTATTTTATTTGTTATATTGCAGTGTTTCCCAAACTTTTTCTAGAGGCACATCTAACCAGTCAGGTTTTTGGAATATCCAAATTGAATATGCATGAGATAGATTTGCATACATTGCAGGCCTAATGTATGCAAATCTACCTAATGCATATTCATTGTGGGAATCCTAAAACTCAACTGGATAGATGTGCCTCCAAAAGAGGGTTGCGGAACAATGTTATACTGAATGGAGAGAAACAATGTCAGTGGAATGGCTGAAGTAGTAGTAAAATAATGATAAGCCCTTAAAGAAAGGATTGGGCCACGGTAAGGTGGCTTGCCTAAGGTGCAAACCTTTGGATTATGCTCCTTAGGTACCCCTTTAGATGGCCACGAGGGCTGGCCACAAAGACAGTTGAAAGATATGTTAGTTGAAATATGAGAACTTTTTTGATACCATGTGTCGTGATAGGAGAAGAGATTATCAGAATAAAAAGGACAGGATACTTGTGCCTTTTAAGAAAAATGTACATTACTAAATGTATAATGGTATTGCTAAGATTTTGGGTTTGTTATTTAATGCATCATTGTGAATAAGAGAAGTTTATATATGTATGATTTGATTGAGGATTATAAAGTAGATATGGCATTAATAAATGAAACATGGTTGATAATGATGGGGCTGCTTTGTCTCAAATGTGCCCAACAGGTTATCAGGCAGTATTTGCTTCACAGGTGGGTAGAAAAGGGGGGGGGGGGGGGTATAGCAATTCTCTTTAGAGAAAGGTGGGTAGTAATCAAAGTTGAAGTCTCTATTATTCAGAATAAGAAGTATTCTACTTACAAATTATGAAACCTTAAGTTTTAAATTTGTTCTTAGTTTAGGGCAAATTGACAAACTAAAGAGTAGCAAATCATTGGGGCAGATGGTATATACCCCAGAGTGCTGAAAGAACTAAAAATTGAAATTGTGGACCTGCTATTAGTATTTTATAAACTATCAGCAAAATAAGCTAGGGTATCTAAAGCCTAGGGAGTTGCCAATGTAACACCAATATTTTAAAAGGGATCAAGAGGTGATCTAGAAAAATATAGACCAATTAGTCTGATATCTGTGCCAAGCAAAATGGTAGAGACTATCATAAAGAACAAAATTGCTGTACATATAGATAAGCATAGTTTAATGGGACAAAACCAACATGGATTTAACCAAGGGAAGACTTGCCTAACCAATCTGCTACATTTTTTTTGGAAGGCATAAATAAGCATGTGGATAAAGGTAAGCCAGTTGATATAGTGTACCTTGATTTTCAGAAAACATTTGACAAAGTCATCATAAGCAACTTTTTAAGAGATAGGGGCAGTGTCCTATTGTGGATTGGTAACTGGTTAAAAAATAGAAAACAGGGGGGCGTAACCAAGATGCCCGACCAAGAGGCAGCAGTTCCCGGACGCCCTGATCGTTTCTGATTTACTTTGGTTATTATTGCCGAATTCTTTGAAAAATGCCCCACAAAAGAAAAGGTATGGGGTGAGGGTATACCCATCCGAACCCTCCCTACCTTCTGACCAGAGGCTAATCCGGGAGTATGTGACATCAGCGGCGCAGACGGTGGCTCCCGCGGGCGGAGGGGTTAGAGGAGAGCCCATTTCGCCGGGAGAGATATCTTTAAGCCCGCCGAACCCGAAACATGTGCAGCAAGCTTCCTCCCCAGAGTCCCCTGGAGCTACTGGAGAACCCAGAGTAAACTCGGTTGGAGGAAACCAGTCGGTGGGAGCCGAAGGAGTTGGCTCTGGGGCAGCGACAACATCAACCCCCATAAAGCTGAATGGAGCTGCCGGTGAAGGTGGAAGAATGGCGGAGGCAGCCGAGAGGAAATTAGGACGGCTCAGATAAGGGCAAGAATGTTTTCTGTAGTAGTGCCATCCCTTTGGTATCAATTGCCATTGGAGTTGTGATCAGAGCACTATTATCTGCGCTGCCGTAAACAATTAAAGACAGGCTTTTCCTTTTAAACTGGGGTGACTGTTGGGGTTTTTAGAGATTGTATTATATGTAATATGATATGTGTTTATGTATTGTAAACCACTTTGATTGGTTTTCAGCCAGAAGGCGGTCTATACAAATATTTTAAACAAATAAATAAAACAAACTAATAAGCCTTGTGCAGACCTTTCAATTACCTATATGCTATCACAGACACTGAAAGCCAGCCTTGCTTTTTATGTAAATGTGTCAATATTTTTATTCAAAATACAAAACTAGCAAGACATACAGAATATAAACAAATGTAGTTTTTCCCCCATAATATCCTATTAACCCCATTGAACTTTAATATCAAGGACTGCAAAGTTATCATGCTAATACTATATCTGATACCACCATACCTATGAAATAACTCTAGAACATTGTCTCTGGCACCTCAACAGTGGCCAATCCAGGCTATAAGTACCTGGCAAGTACCAAACACTAAGTAGATCCTATACTACTGATGACAGTAATAGCAGTGGCTATTCCCTAAGTCAACTTGATTGATAATAGTTAAAGGACTTCTGCTCCAAAAACTTATCCAAACCTTTTCTAAACCCAGCTACACTAACTGCATTTGCACTAACCACATACTTTGGCAACAAATTCCAGAGCTTAATTGTGCATTGAGTGAAAAAAATTTTCTCCGATTAGTTTAAAAGTGCTACTTGCTAACTTCATGGAGTGCCCCCTAGTCCTATTATCTGAAAGAGTAAATAGCCGATTCAAATCTACCCATTCTAGACCTCTCATGATTTTAAAGACCTCTAACATATCCCCCCTCAGCCGTCTCTTCTCCAAGCTGAAAAGCCCCCTAACCTCTATAGCCTTTCCTCATAGGGGAGCTGTTCCATCCCCTTTATCATTCTGGTCACCCTTCTCTGTACCTTCTCCAGTACAACTACATCTTTTTTGAGATGTGGTGACCAGAATTGTACATAGTACTCAAGGTGCGGTCTCACCATGGAGCAATACAGAGGCATTATGACATTTTCCGTTGTATTCAGCATTCCCTTCCTAATAATTCCTAACATCCTGTTTGCTTTTTTTTGACTGCCACAGCACACTGAGCCAACGATTTCAATGTATTATCCACTATGATGCCTAGATCATTTTCCTGGGTAGTAACTCCTAATATGGAACCTAACATTGAGTAACTATAGCATGGGTTATTTTTCCCTGTATACAACACCTTGCACTTGTCCACATTAAATTTCATCTGCCATTTGGATGCCCAATCTTCCAGTCTCGCAAAGTCCTCCTGCAATTTATCACAATCCACTTGTAATTTAATACTCTGAATAATTTTATATCTGCAAATTTGATTACCTCACTCGTCATATTCCTTTCCAGATAATTTATAAATATATTGAAAAGCATCGGTCCAAGTACAGATCTCTGAGGCACTCCACTGTTTACCCTTTTCCACTGAGAAAATTGACCATTTAATCCTATTCTATTTCTTGATTTTTAACCAGTTTGTAATCCCCGAAAGGCAGAGCCTCCAATCCCATGACTTTTTATAAATGAGCACTATCAATCACTCAGAGATAACACAAAACGTAGAGCAAAATCATGTATAACTCTTCCAGGAATTGCATCAGTGCTTTAACTTCAGCCATGTGAGTATTGAGCATTTCAAGTTTACTTTCCAGTGCTTCCACCATAGCAAGACAGATTATCATCTCTTCATCCAAGCCCCAGGAACGGAATTTTCGTGTACTTTGGCCATTTTGAACTCAGATGATATAGGTTTGTTTTTATCTTTTTTTAGGGTCCTCGTTGTCATTTATTGCCCATGCCTTAGCACAAACTTGTCAATACACATCCATAACACTCCAAAAACAGTACAAGGCAAAAGATATTGCAAAATTTAGCATCAGAAGAAATATCATGGGGTGGCACCCAGAACTCACAGCACTCACATCTTGCTGGGATTGCCACATCACGTGAGAATGTGATGTGGCAATCCCCCCCCCCCCCCCCCCAGTCTTACTTTTTAAATTCCCATCTCTAAGCATTCCAGGAATTGTAGGCATTTTGTTATTTATTTTGGCATTATGTGGTGCTCTAAACCAGGATTTCAAAACTCTTACACTGCAAAGTACAAGACTTTTAATCATGACTGACCAGATACAAAACAATGCAAACACAGGAAAACCAAATGTTTCGGTTTTACAATGTGATTATTTAATCATCCTCAGAATAATACTGAAAAATACATGTAAAGAAGAAAACAGTAAATATATATTTTCAACTGTTTCTCTGAAAGTGCACAATCTGTACAACAAAATACAGTATTAAAAATGCATGAGATTCAATAACAAAACCTGCTATCACTTTTATATCCTGTCTTAGATAATGTTTCAATGTTAGCCAGGGGACTAATTTACATTAACATAAAAGTCTTCAACATTAAAAAATTAACTCCCGCAAACAGTTGCTTTTTTTTAAGCATACAGCATTTATCTTTAAATCATTTTTTTGCTCCCTGTAATGCCATCATTTTGCAATCTCATTTAGTCAATCCTGTATGACTCCAAAGGTCTTTCTATATCCCTTCTCCCCATTCATCTCCCATCATTCCACCCTAGATTAGATTCCACTTGACATAGCCATCTTGCATTTTTTGCAGGGCCTATCAAATTAGGAAGCTAAAGTATTAGTGGACTGAACACATAAATGTTTTCTACGAATGCAAATTTATTCTGAAGCAAACTTTGGTGGGAAATTTAGCTACTGAGATTGTAACTAAATTCCTCTAACAATGATTATGTCCAAGATCCAAAAACAAGATCAGGTATACTAATTATCTTGTTGGTTTCAACCATTTTCCATAAGAAATGAAACTCATAAGAATATAAGAAATGCCCTGCTGAGTCAGATCAAAGATCCTTCAACATTGGTCAATCCAGGTTACAAGAACCCAGTGGATCTCAAAGAATACGTCCAAACATTGCTCTTAACCAGGATAACCATTCTCTATTTACCCGTTCCCCAGCATTCTTGATTTTATAGATCTCTATCATATCTCCTCTCATCCATCTCTTCTCCAGACTGAAGAGCCTTAACCTATTTAGGCTTTCCTCATAGGAAGCCATTCAATCCCCTTTATCACCTTTTCTAGCTCTGCTACATCTTTTTGGAGATGGGGAGACAAGAACTGCAAACAGTACTCAAGGTGTAGTCACACCATGGACGATATAGAAGCATTATGATATTTTCTGTTTTATTTACTATTCCTTTTCTTACAATACATAACATTCTATTTACTTTTTGACAGCTGCTACACACTTTGTTAAGCATTTCAAAGTGTTTTTCACCATTAATCCAAGATCCTTTTTCTGGGTGGTGATACCTAATATGGAACCCAGCATTGTATAACTATAGTTTGGTTTATTCTTCCCTCTAAGGAACACTTTGCACTTGTCCACATTAAATTGCAACTGCCATTTAGACACTCAATCCCCCAATTCACACAAGTTCCTATTGCAAATTCTTACAATTTCCTTATAATTTAACTACGATGAAGAATTTTTTGACATCTGCAAATCTAATAACCTCCCTCATCACTCCTTTTTCCAGATCATTTATAAATATATTAAATAGTATCAGTCCCAGTAGAGATCCCAAAGGCGTTCCTCTATTTACTTCTTTCCATTGAGAGAAATGACCATTCAGTCCTATTCTATGTTTACTATCCTTTAACCAGTTACCAATACCACAAAAAGACACTGTCTGCTATCTCATAATTCTTTAACTCCTGATGAGCTTCTCATTGGGAATTTTGTCAAATGCCCTTTAAAAATCCAGATACATTACATCAATTGATTCACCCTTCTCCACGTTTATTAACCTCTTCAAAAAAAAAATCTAACATTTGTAAAACACTTCCCTTTGCTAAATCTATGTTGGCTCTGCCTCACTAATCTATGTCTTTCTAGATGGCCAATAATTTAGTTCTTTGGAATAGTTGCTAATATTTTGCCTGATACTGACATCAAGTTCATGGATCTGTAGTTTCCTGGACTGTCCTTGAAACCCTTTTTAAAAAAGGGTATTATATTGGCCATCCTCCAATCCTCAGCTGATTTAAATGAAAAATTAGATATTACTAGTATTAGAGATTAATAGTCTGCAATTTCATTTTTTAGTTATTTCAGAATGCTGTACTTGAAGATTTGTTACTCTTTAGTTTGCCAGTTTTCTCTATTTCATCTTCCTCTGAATCATCACCCTTAAAGAAAGTAGCCAGCAAAGTATTTCTCCAATACCATCTTTAGTAGAGATCGAAGAGTTCATTAACTTTTTCTGCTATGGCCTTGTCTTCCCTAAATGCGACTTTAACCTGTCGAACATCCACTTGTTCAACCAAGTCCCTCACAGGTTTCTTGCTTTGAATATACTTGAAAAAGTTAGTATTTGGGGATTTTGTCTCTCTGGCAATCTTCTTTTCAAATTCCCTTTTGGCCAGCCTTATTAATGCAATATATCTAGCTTGCCAGTGCTTATGCTTTTTCCTATTTTCTTTATTTGGATCCGTCACAGTTTTTGAAAGATTTAACCATACTGGTGGCAATCACTTCATCTTCTTTCTACCTTTTCTAATACATGGATTACATCTTGTCTGGGCTTCCAAAATGGTATTTTTAACTCATGCAAATTTCTAACCTTGGTAGCTGCTCCTTCTAGTTATTTTCTAATTTCCTCATTTTCTCATAGTCTCCTTGTTTAAAGTTAAATGCTACTGTTCAATTTGATTAGGTTATCTTCATTATTACCAAGAGGACCCAGCACTTATCTCTTGCAACAGATTCTGCATTGTAGTGAGGATTAGATCTAGACTATTCTCCCCTCTCATCAGTTCCAGGACCAGCTGCTTCATGAAGCAGTCATTTATTTCATCTACAAACTTTACCTCCTTAACATATCCCAATGAGACATTTACCCAATCAGAATTGGGGTAATTGAAATTTTACATTATTATTGTGTTGCCAAATTTGTTTGCTTTCCTAATTTCTGTTAGCATTTCACAGTCTGTATCTTCATCCTAACCAGGCAGACGGTAAACTATCCCCACAGTTATACTTTTTCCTTTCACATGGAATTTCAATCCAAAGAGATATCACAGTGAATTTTGTTTCCTGTAGGATTTTTATCCTATTTGACTCTATGCCATCTTTAGCATATAGTGCCACCCCTCTACCAATTTGACACGGTTATCATTTGAATATAATTTGTACTATGTGAAACAGGTTTTGTCAGAAATTCTAAAAACATTGGATTTTTCTTCAAAGCCATTGAATGAACTCAAACACTAAGGATTTTAATCAACAATTTGTGGTATTATCTCAACAAAGCGTGATATATGAGAAATTTGCATTGGAACAGTAGCCCCTGAGGCAGCTCTGCTTTGAGTGAAACTCGGCCAGAGTCAGGCATTTTCCAATAAAGAATCCCTTGCTACACCGATCTTTACCTTTGCCCTGCTTTTCTGCAATTATTGATCGGCTTCCGCTTTGCTTTTTGGGCCAGTATGGTGATGAGAGACATCATTTTACCCGTCCCTTCTGAAGAAAGTTGATATTTCTGAGGTCCAGGATGGGCGGAGAGTAACTACTTTCTGTTGAAAGAAAGAATAGTGAGATTAAATCTCCCCCACCTCCACCCCCCCTGCGCTTTGTAGCGTCAGAGGGACTGTACCCTGAACCTTGGTACCAAGTGGGGTGGCCGCTCTGATATCCGGCAAGTTGAGAGACCAGGAGGTGTCCAACTGGCGGGGCTGATGTAATCTGAATATCATGTAATCTCCCACAGTGGATTTGCAATTGAGGCAGTGTTTGCTGGATCTTGTGTTTAGCAGATCAGCGAATGCATCTGGGATTTCGGTCCTTAATTAGGAACCAGAAGCCAGAGTATTAATCAGTACAGAATCCCGTCGCTGACAACGGGAGGATGTCCTGATGCAATCCCAAATGATTGGTAGAGAGATTCTCTTGGTATTGTGACCGACTTAGCTGGCAATAGCGATATGTGACACTAATACGATTCTTGGAAGACAAGACGACCTAGAACCTTTCGAACCATATGGCCCAATTTAGAGAACAGGTCTCAATGGGATTGTCACTGAAGTGGGATAAGAGTACTTACCATCCGTCGTGGATCACAGAAGGATGAGCCGGTGAAGATTGATGGCTCCGTGGATTTCAGGAGGCATCGAGGGACAGCCTGAAGGACGTAAACTTCCGAATCAACTCTGTAACCTGGTATGATAGCGCAGGTATAGAGGAGACACGCTGAGCGAGTCTGGCGCTACCACAGTAATTTGTGGAGGGTCAGAACCCTGCACCGGTGTCGATGGGGAACGCCTCAGGTACAGGGGAGCCATTATGACTCATGAACCCGGCCCTCTTTGCAGCGGCTCGATGTATCGTGACGCCAGTGTAGAATTCCTCGGAACTCGCTCTGGTCATTCTGGAGCACCGAGGACTGCCAGCACTGTGTGGAACAGTGGTGGTGGCAGTAGCGATGTTGCTCAGCCCGGGCATTCTCCAGCACTGAGTAAGATAGCACTGATGTCTTGGATGGCATCGGTGGCGGACTGTCACCGTGCTGGTGACAATGAGTGCCACAGTGCTCAGCCTGGTCTTTCCCCAGCGCCGAGGTGGATGCTCTCGCTGTCTTGGATGGCGAATGACGACGGACTGTCAGCATGCTTGCACTGCTCCTGGCACTATGTAGTGTCGTAGGCTGATACGGGGCTTTAGTTAAGAAGCCAAAGCATGGAGCACTGTGTTTAGGTGAGGGCATTTGCGTGTAGGTGCTATGTCAGTATTGACGGTATCGATGGCGGCATAGAAGCAGCCTCAAGAGTATCATCAAAAATATAGATGAAAAAACGTTGATGGCCCGGGTAGAGCAACGATAACAGTGATGGAGGCACCGACGGCATCGGCGTAGGTATCAATGGAAATTATGTGGCATCGAAGAATCGAATAGACATCGATGGCATCAGGAAATTGATAACGGCATCGACGGAATCGATGGCCGCATCGATAGGAACGACGAGGACACTGATGGAAATGACGTGGGCGTCGACGGCATGGGCATCGCTGGAGTCGATGGCCTCAGCCCGGGCATCGATGAAACCGACCCAGGCATCGATGACATCGATGGAAAAATCAGCGCCATGGATGAAAACATTGATGGCACTGAAAGAATCGATGCAGGAATCGATGGCATCGACGGACCGCGACAGGAGGGGGGAGGGGTATTGATGGCATCGAAAAAGGCAGGACGGCCTGGATGGGGGTACCGAGGGTAGCAATGGCGGCATGAATTCAACAGAGGCCCTGGCGGCAACAGTAACCATGGAAGTTCCTATCCCACTAACGCTAATAACCAGGCAGAGGGTCACAGGAGGACACTCGCAGGCTATCGGGCCGATACAGTAAGGACGCATAAGAAACATTGCGGTAGTGCCGGGCGCCCGCTCGTTTGCCGCTCGCATACTTTGGTTCACATACCGCTCGATTCAGTATTCAAATTAGACGCAAATCCAAGCGGCTTCCAAAGCGCGTCAATGAAGCGGTAGGCGCTCGCAATCCATTTTACTGTATAGAGCAGTATGCAGCGCCTATACAGTATCCAGGGTACGTTGGTACCTGTCATTTGAAATGTCATTTCACCAGGTAAATGGATGGTTCTTTTCTACAGACCCCACTGTCTTGAGCACCCCGCCGGACATCCAAGCCGCGACCTTGGACGTCCGGGCGCTCAAGGCAGCGGTGCCTCGAATCATGACCACCCGGATACAGGCAGGAAGGGTCCATGAACGGAAGCCGCGACCTCGGACGTCCAACCTTCCCGCCTGTATCCGAGCGTCCATGATCGGAGGCACCGCTGCCATAAGCGCCCGGCCAGACATCCAAGCTCGCGGCTTGTTTTATCAGTTTCAATGTAAAATGTTTTTAAAGTGATTTTATCATTTCAACTTGTTAAGGTACCACAGTTCTTCTCTTGGGGTTGACTCTGTGTCCAATTTGAGTTCCACATTGGGGAAAAGGCTTGCGTTAATCCTTTCAATTTCAATAGTGTGAAGGAAAACAATCAATTTTTTTTCTTTGCCATCATACGGGGTCTGATAAATATCCGGGCGTCCACGATCGGAGGCACCGCTGCCTTGAGCGCCCAGCCAGGCGCTCAAGGCAGCGGACGTCCAAGCCACTGTAGGCACCACTGAAGGCAGTCCTGCTGCTCCGCAAGGTTTCGCTTGACTTCCACCCTCCGCTAAAGTGAGGGACAGAGATTTCTGCGACAGCCAAACTTCCCTACCCCTTATTTGGATGTGAAACGCAAGGCAGAGTTGTCTTTCTTCTTTTTGTTTAATGATATGGAACAATGAAATATTCGGTGGAATAGATATTATTAGAAAGAAAGAAAGAAAGAAAGGGAAAAAAAAGCATTTACAAATGACATCTGTACCAGAATGGTGCTTGACAGACTGCCTTGTTTAGTCCTACAGTAATACCAAAGAAGGATTCCCACGGTAACCAAAAGCGAGCGAGTGAGCAAGCAGGGGAGGGGAGGGGGGAAGAGTTCTGTCTCTCTGCAAGCCATTTCAGGAGAGCTGCGATCACCTCTCCTGACGTTCCTTTTGTTCTGGGGGGCCGAGCTGAAGCTGCTGTTGCTGCTGAAGAAGTTGCAGCCCATTAAAGTGGATCCCTGTCCTCGATCTCTGCGGTGCCGGAGCGTGCGGGCGGCCCCCGCCACGGGAGGTGACAGTTGGTGGTGGTTGGGGGCGCCGCCCTCTCACGAGCGCCGCTGAGGAGAGCCTGCCGCAAAAAAGCTCCGATCCTCCCGCCTCGCGCCCGAGCTTCATTTCTGCAGCTCTCCGGAGAAAGCTTTTCTTCACTTCTGATTTTACCGAAAGACTTTTCTTTTTTTGTCTCCTCTGGATTTAGTTTTGCAATTAGCAACTTCTGCAACACTTTGAAACCGATCGGCTAAGGGGAATATTTCTTTTTTTTTAAGTTGGGATCGGAAATATTTACATTTTGCATTACTCTCCAGCAGACCCTTGTCATGCGCTGATGATAATTTTGGATGAAGCCTGAAGAGTCCTTTCATATATGATCTGTGTCGGACGCCTAAATAAATGGCAGTGCAGTTTGCTTTCGCCTGAAACCTGTCCGGTACAAAGCTGACAGGCTGGCAGTAAATATTCAGGTTAAAGACGCGGTAAATGAGCTGGTTAACAGGGCGATAATTTGGATGCACGTTACTGTATCGGAGGGAATAGCTAATCTGATCATTACCATGTCATATACATGAGGCAGGCGGAAAGGGATACGCGTCCTTTTCGGCAAGCGGTAAGGACGCGTAAAAGCCGATACTGAATCGTGGGTATGCTTACGCGTCCAAAACGTGCGCCAAAGCGGGTTAAAAACCGGGTAACCACGGCCGTGCTTTACTGTATCGGCCCGATAGGGAGAGGGAAGGCCGCAATTCGGTTGGTAGGCCGGGGAAATCGTAGTGAGGTGACAAGAACCGACCGAAAAACAGGGCATAGTACTTACTGAGCGTCGATTAAATGTACGCGAAGAAAGACCCGTGCAGCAAAAAAGTGTTTGTGAAATAAAAGTTTAAGTGGTTCTGCGAGGAAAAATTGTGAGAATTTTTCACAGAACTCCTAAACGCTATGGGGCGGATTTTCAGAGCCCTGCTCGCGTAAATCCGCCCAAAACCGGGCGGATTTACGCGAGCAGGGCCCTGCGCGCCGGGAAGCCTATTTTACATAGGCCTCCCGGCGCGCGCAGAGCCCCGGGACTCGCGTACGTCCCGGGGTTCTCGGAGGGGGGGGCGTGTCGGGGGGCGGGGCCGGAGCGCGCGGCGTTGCGGGGGCGTGTCGGCAGCGTTTTGGGGGCGGGTACGGGGCGTGGCTACGGCCCGGGGGCGTGGCCGCGCCCTCCGTACCCGCCCCCAGGTCGCAGCCCGGCGCGCAGCAGGCCCGCTGGCGCGCGGGGATTTACGTCTCCCTCTGGGAGGCGTAAGTCCCCCGACAAAGGTAAGGGGGGGTGTAGACAGGGCCGGGGGGGGGGGTTAGGTAGGGGAAGGGAGGGTAAGGTGAGGGGAGGGCAAAGGAAAGTTCCCTCCGAGGCCGCTCCGATTTCGGAGCGGCCTTGGAGGGAACGGGGGGAGGCAGCGCGGCTCGGCGCGCGCAGGCTATACAAAATCGATAGCCTTGCGCGCGCCGATCCAGGATTTTAGTGGATACGCGCGGCTCCGCGCGTATCTACTAAAATCCAGCGTACTTTTGCTTGAGTCTGATGCGCAAGCAAAAGTAGGCTGTTCGCGCGCCTCTTAAAATCTACCCCTATGCTTACTGCAGAGCGTAAAAAAGAAGACTATGGGGAGACACCTGTAGTCACAGGGATAATTGCAGGCTGAGCATGCTCAGTGCACTCAGTGTGCCAGTGTCAGTCAAAGCTTTATAGAAACTTTGACAGAAAAGTTTTCCATAACAGGGCTCTGTCCACTGACGTCACCCATATGTGAGGACTACCATCCTGCTTGTCCTGTGAGAAAATCTAGTTCATATTTGTACATTTTTAGGTCGACCCAACAGTAAATACAGATTCTAATTCTACTTACAAAACACTTTACATCATGCATTACTTATTGCTCTCTCCACTAACATTATCTTTGTATTGACATTGAGATTATCTGCATATTAGTGTTTTATGTTAAGTTGTATGCTTTGCTAAACAGCCACATTTTCAGTTCTCGCTTGAAACTCTTTCTTTCTGTTATCTGACTTTCAGGCCGCTACAGTAAAGTACAGCTGCGGTTACCCTGCTTCTAACCCGCTTTCTACTCACAATTTGGCCGCGTTAGTCCAACCCGCGATTCACTATTCCTTTTAACCCATCCTTACCGCTTCTTTAAATCAACGGGAAACCCTTTCTGCCCGCGGCATGTATATGAGATGTAAACGATCGGATTAGCTATTCCCTCCCAATCAGTAACGTGCGCCCTGATTATCGCTTTTTTAACCTGCAGTTTTGCTGCATGTTTAACCTGCTAATTTACCACCTACCCTTACCCCTGCATTAGTGTGGAGCGTCAGGTCAGAGAGATGAAATTTCACGGGCAAACGAGCTCCTCACCCCCCGGGACAAGAGCCAGGTTCGGGCAAACTTTCCCCCAGCCCCCACTCACCTGCCCTGGTCGCGTCCATGGTGCTGGTCTCCCGTGCGGGCGCGCTGACAGCTCCGGAGCAGGAAGGAAGGACCTGTTGTTTCCAAGCATAACCTAAACTCTTGCCTGCCGAACCTAAAATCCAACGCGCCGGGAAAGCATAACCTAAACTCTTGCCTGCCCAACCTAAAATCCAACGCGCTGGGAAAGCCACTCTTCAGATCGCGACTAATCCCATCTCCCAGCCCCCGCTCACCTGCCCTGGCTGCGTCCATGGGTGCCTGTCTCTGGGGCAGCCCCAGTCCTCTCTCCCATCCTCCTGGGGGCTGCTGGTGGCGAGAGCGAGAGCAGCCTGGGGCGGATCGCGAGGCGGCTTCCAGCAGCCCCCTCCCCCCCCCCGGCAAGGGTGCATGAACGCACACCGTGACCTGAGCGCCCGGCTGGACGTCAGAGGTCATGGCGTGCGCCCATTCACCATCACCGGCGAAGGCTGCTGGAAGCCGCCTCGCAATCCGCCCCGGGCTGCCCCCGGGAGGATGGAAGAAAGGACTGGGGCTGCCCCGGAGACCGGCACCCATGGACGCGGCCAGGGCAGGTGAGCGGGGGCTGGGGGATGGGATTAGTTGCTATCTGAAGAGTGGCGTTCCCGGTGCGTTGGATTTTAGATTTTCTTTTGCTTAAAGTTGGGATCCACTTCCTAGTACCTGTCATTTGAAATGACATTTGAAATGACAGGTTCCAGCACACCCAGGATACTGTATAGGCGCTGTATAGCGCCTATACAGTAAAATGGATTGCGCTTCATGGACGTGCATTGGACGCAGCTTGCATTTGCATGCCATTTAAATACAGTATCGAGCGGTATGTGATCCAGACTGTGCGTGCGGCAAACACGGGTGCGCCCGGCACTAATGCACCTCTTTCTACCGCACCTTACTGTATCGGCCTGATAGTGATTCTGGAAGAGAGTTTCACAACTTGGGGCCTGCTATGGAAAACATTAGGTCTCTTATTTGTGTTAGGTGTATGTTCCGAGAAGAAGGAATTATCAGAAGTCCTTTGTTTTGAGATCTTAGGGCTCTCTGCGGTGTATAAAGTTGAAGTGTAACTCCTAATAAACATGGGTTAATATTGTTGATGATATTGATAATTAGAGTTAATACTTTATAATGAATTCTGAATTGTATAGGAAGCCACTGCAGGAAGCCAGTGCAGTACTATCAATGAGGGGGTGATGTATTTTGAAGCAACTGCAGTGGTTTTAGAATGCCTGAGGGTAGGCCTAGTAATAGGGAGTTGCAGTAGTCCAAGTTTGAGAATATTAATGTTTATAAGATAGTTCAGAAGTCCTGTATTGTTAGCAGTAATTTCAGCCGATGTAATATTCTCAGCTTGGCATATCTTGTTTTGATTAATTTGCTTATATGATTTTTCAATAGTGAGGTTATCATCGATAGCATTCCTGGGTCTTGTACTCGATCTGAGGGAGTAATATAATTCCTAGGTCTAGAATTGACAGTTTGATTATCGTGTTATCTCTCCTTAACCACACAATTTCAGTTTTTTTAGGATTTAGAGTTTGAGTTGAGAAAGTTTTTGCTGTATGTCCGTCATGTATTTTGTCAGAGACGATGCAGATTTTTCAAATGTTTTGTCGAATGGGATGTAGAATTGTATGTCGTCTGTATATAGGAAGAAGTTGATTCCTAGATTTGCTAGAAATGCACATAAAGGCAGCAAATAGATGTTGAAAAGTGTGGCCGAGAGTGCTGAAGCGTGGGGGACACCTGTATCAATTGGGAAGGTGTCAGAAATTTGACTACCCAGTTTGACTTGGAATGACCTGTCTTTTAGGAAGGAAGTGTTACATGCGCCGGCCACGGCAGACCCACAGCTCGGCCCCCTCACCTCTTTCAAAGTGATCCAGCACCTAGTCCCTCATCTCTGGCAGCTATGGACCGCCGTCTCTGTCCTTGGGCCACCCCTGGGGCCTCCGGCTCTGCTACAGTTCCTGATGCTCTGCGTTGGGCCTCTCCACGTGGCCCGCGGAGAGACGCCGCCTCGACCAACGCCACGCCCCTCCATAGGCACGCGCACAGCTGATCCTTTAATAGGGCCCGTGGCAGGAACCTGGCCGTGGCCCCGGATGATGACGTCAGTTAAGCTCCGGTATATAAGGCCAGGCTTCGCTCTCTCAAATTGCCTTTGCAACAGGTCTAACTAGTCGAGTACTCGTTGCTTTTTCTGTTCCTGGTTCCCGATCCTGATTGCCTTCGTTCCTGTTTCCTTGTTCCGTTATCTACTAAAATCCAGCGTACTTTTGTTTGCGCCTGATGCGCCAACAAAAGTACGCCAAATCGTGCTTTCTGAAAATCTACCCCAATCTGTTGAAAAAAATAAAATAAACAAATATCTACAGACAAATCAGCAGAACAAACAATGAGCTCCTATCAAACTCTGTTTACATTTAAAGCGAGTTAACTCGCTTTAAATGTAAACAGAGTTTTGGAGGGGAAAGGAAAGGGGGGGAGGAGGAGCTGGAAAATGATGTGTATAGTGGCATGGATCAGAAAACATCAGAAGAAGAAATTTTTAATGTTTAGTGTGAAGAAGAAATGCTAAAGGCTTTATGAAACAAGTAGGTTTTTAAAGATTTCTTGAATTGATGAACAGATTATATGAGTCTGAGGGAATCTGGTAAAGAGTTCCACAAGGAGGGACCTGCGACGGAGAAAGCTCTCTTGCGGGTTAAGTCTAATCTTGCTAATTTAATTGTGGGTACATCTTAGAGGTTTATTGATAGGGACCGTAACTGTCTAGCTGGTTTATAAATACGTAAAGACATACATAGCCAGTTTGATGAAGAGTTATAAATAAGAGCGTGAATAATTGTTAAAACTTTATATGTAATTCTGAATTTTATGGGAAGCCAATGGAGGGAGTAAAGTATCGGTTTGATGTGACTTCTACGGGTTGAACCAATAAGTATTCGGGCTGCTATGTTTTGCACTAGTTGTAGATGGTGTAGTGTAGAATCAGGAAGGCCGATATAAAGGGCATTGCAATAGTCTAATCAGGAAAATACTAATGATTGCAGTACCATACGAAAATCTTGTAAAAACAACAGGGGACATAGGCGTTTCAGTAGATGCAGTTTATAGAAAGATTTTTTGATAACCGCAGAGATATGTTTTGACATAGATAGATCAGAATTTATGATCACACCTAGACTAGTAGCCTCTATGAATGGGAATGGAAGTTCCATTGAAAAGTAAATGAGAAGGAGGACCTATTGTGGACAGGACACTAATGTTAGGTAAAGTAATTCTGTTTTGGCCGGATTTAATTTCAATTGATTATGAGAAAGCCAGGTACTAATTGTGTTTAAGTATAATACAATAGTTGACAAAGTGTCAATCCATGAATTATTGTAAGGGACAAGAAATTGAATGTCGTCCGCGTAGATGCGGAACTGAATGTTTAAAGCGGCAAGAATGTGACACAGTGGTAAAAGATCGATATTGAAAAGGATCGGAGATAATGCGGACCCTTGAAGCAACCTGTAGAAGCTGAGTGCTGATCAGATGATTGGTTTTGAAAAAGAATTTGTTGAGATCGGTTGGCTAAATAAGATTGGAACTAATTTAAATCTGTCGCTGAGATACCTAATGATTGAAGGCCCGATAAGAGGATCTAGCGCATCAAACGCTGCTGATATATCTAAACAAACTAAAATGAAGTTGGTATTAGCATCAAAACCACAATATAAGGTGTTGAAACAGGAAAGAAGGAGTGTCTTTTTTGAGTGACCCTTGCGAAAGCCGTGCTGACTTGAATGCAATATATATATCATGGTCAGATAGGAAATCTGAAAGTTGATGTAGGACTATAGATTCTATTAATTTTGCTAAAGAAGGTGGAAGAGCAATAGGCCTAAGATTAGTGACATCTAGAAGGTTTTTTGATTTGTTCTTTGGGATGGGTAAATAGTTTTTTTCAGGCTATCAGGGACTAGACCTTCCAAAAGAGATTGATTAATCAAATCGCATAAAACATTACTGACTGAAGGGGCTAATGTTTTAAATAGTGAACCAGAACAAGGGTTTAGTGGAGAGTTAGAAACTTTCTGTTTTTGAATTGTTTATGATAGTAGACTCAGTTACTGGTGTAAATTCCAACCAGTTTACTGCAGATGGAGGGGGTTTTAAAAGTAGGATGTGGTAAATGAAGGAATTCTTTGGAAATAGTATTGACCTTAGATTTGAAATAAGTGGCAATTTTGTTACACATATTAGGATCATCAATGTTAACATTATGTAAGTTTAGCGTAGTGAGAGATTTTACAATGTTAAATCCTAATATGTGTAACAAAATTGAAAATATAGTGGGATTTAGATCCTCTAGTACAGTGGTTCTCAACCTGTTTCCCTTCGTGACACACCTGACAGACAACGCTCACATGTGTGACACACTGCTCATTACAATTCACGGCGGAAATAAAAATTAAAGGTCCAGTATTATTTTTATTAAGAATGACACAAGGAAAAGATATGTATTCTGTCTGAACAGAAATTGCATAAATAGTAAACATCCCACACCAAAATAGCACCAATTTCCAGCACTTAAACAGTAACCACCTTACCTAAGAAAAGGCAACACTGAAAATATTACACCAGGCCTTAAGACACCAATACATCTCCTATTAGGAAAACGGACCAAGTTAGGCTGCTACAGAGCCCTACACAGAAACTACACACCAGGAGAAAACTTCACCTGAATCACATGTGCTGACCCTCATCTAACAAAAAATAAAGAATCCAAAATGCATAACTAGAAGCATTCAGACAAAAACTGAACTGGAAACCGCAACAAGCCAGAATCTCTGTTTGCAGGGTAACAAAGGAAAAATAAAGAAATCATCCATCCTTATAAAGGAGCGCGACTAAATGCGCCCCTTTGTGCCTCCCCTTGTGCTCTCCCCTAGCTACATATAGCCCTCCAGTAATCTGATCCATCCTACCGTTCCCGTCTTTCCACCCAGTGAATCATTGTTACAGCTCCTATAATTTAGCTACACCCTCATCCTCACCTCACCCCTCCCGCCTTCCCCTTATAATTTGCCATCACACCCTATCATCCCCTCTCCCATCCCATTTCATCACTACAATAATAACTTCCTCCACCATCCTTGCCCTCCTCTCCCCCTACTAGAAACTCTATTCCTAACTTACCTGCCTCTGCCATTACACCTGCCTCCTCTCTCACTGGCAAAACATCTACAAGCGCCTCCTACTACTATTTTCTCCTCTCCCACCTTCAGACATGCTATTCTATCCTATTCCCACCCTCAAATACCACCACAAACCCCCTTGCCAGCACCCCAAAAAACAAACTCCAACTATCCACCTTCCCAAAACAAGATCTCTAGTACCAATCATGATCTCCCCTCTCACTCAATTCCTCGGCCTCTCCCTCATTCTCATTAATTCACAATCACTAGTCAAAAAAATACCTATCCTCAATGACCTGCTACTAGGCAAGCAACCGGATATTTGTGCCATAACGGAAACTTGGTTTAAACTTATTGATATAGTTCTCATCAATCAACTCCCCACTCAACTTTACAATATCATCTCTCTACCTAGACACAAAAAAAAAAAGAGGCGGTGGTCTCCTACTAGCTGCCAAAAAAGAACTAAAACTAATCCCTCAAACCGTCAAGACCTCCCCTAAATTTGAAATCAGCTTCTTCAAATCCGCTCAATTACAAGTCTGCCTAGTCTACACCCCTCCAGGTCTACTAGACAACAACGCCTCCCCCCTTATAGAATTTATAGCAGAACACAAACAATGACATCCCAGCTATTGTACTGGGGGACTTCAACCTCCATGTTGACACTAACTGCGACGCCTTCTTTTCTTTCATTAAGGCCATGGGATTTAAACAAATCATAGCCAGCCCCACCCATAAATCAGGCCAGACCCTGGATTTAATCTTTATAAATTCACTTATCGCCTACGCAGAACCCCCCACCTGTACCCCGGTTACCTGGTCAGACCACTCACTTATCAACGCCAATCTAGACTTAAAAGAAAAATCGATCTCCGCTCCCAAGACTATGTTTCACTTTAGAAAACCGACTCGGCCCTCACCTCTTGGTTTAATATCACCAACAATATCGTCGACAAAATATGACCTTTAATGGTTAAAGAACTAAATCCTGCCCACAATACCAAAAAACCCAGGAATTCTCAAGAACTAAAAAAAAAACTAAAACAAGAGCTAAGACATAAAGAAATGGCACAAAGATCCCTCCCCTAACATGTTGACTGCTTATAAATCATCTCTGCAAAACTACAGGACAACTATCCTCCAAACAAAAAGATTTCTACGCTCTCAAAATCCACAACTTTCAATATGATGCTAAGGCTCTCTTCTCATATGTTTCAGAACTGACTAAAACTTCCCCTCCCACCATCCCAGACAACAAAGCCCAAACAAAATGTGACGAACTTGCAATCTTCTTCCAGAAAAAAATCTCCAAGCTCTTGTCACAATTCAATACCACCTCCCCACTCCCTTCTACCATCCCCTATAACCCGAGAGTCACCCTTGATTCCTTCAAATACACATCCTCCCTAGAAAATGAATCCCTCCTAAAGAAAATGAAACCATCCTCACACCCATTCGACTCCATCCCGACAAAAGCACTTCTTACCATACCAAATATAATTGCCAAACCACTGGCTGAAATAGTCAACTGCTCCCTCTCTCTTGGAATAGTCCCCAACGCACTGAAACAAGCCATTCTTAAACCTAACCTTGACCCAAGGGACCCTTCTAACTTCCGACCTATTTCAAACCTGCCATTTATTGCAAAACTCATGGAAAGATTAGTCAACACCCAACTCACCGAGTATCTCGACAAACACAATATTCTTTTCCCCTCCCAATTTGGTTTCCGTAAATTTCTAAACACGGAAACTCTCTTAATTTCACTCACGGATATGCTCCTCAAGGGAATAGATAAAGGCCAATTACATATACTTACTCTACTTGATATCTCATCCGCATTCGATACCATTAATCACTCCATTCTCCTAAAGTCTCACTGACATAGATATCTCAGGAACTGCCCTCCTCTGGTTAGAATCCTACCTTAACAATAGATATTATAAGGTCAGAATAAGCAATAACTCCATTAACCACCTCCTTACCAGCCTCAACCTCGCTCTTAACACGGCCAAAACCAAACTACTCATTATCTCACCCGACCACAACAACCTTTCCCGCCTCGAGCCTTCCACCACTACAGTCTTGCAAGTGAGAGATCTCGGCGTTGTCCTTGACAACCAGCTGAACCTAAAAAAATCAGTTAACAGCACAATAAAAGACTGTTACTTTAAACTCCAAGTCCTAAAAAAACTAAGACCCCTCCTCCGCTTCAACGATTTTCGCACAGTCCTCCAAGCCACTCTATTTTCAAAAATTGACTACTGCAACACTCTTCTTCTAGGCCTCCCCGCGACCACCATTAAACCCCTACAAATGCTCCAAAATGCTGCTGCTAGAATCCTAACCAATACTCGCCGAAAAGACTACATCATGCCCATCCTCAAGGATCTCCATTGGCTCCCAATCCGTTTTAGAATACTCCATAAGAGTCATACTATTATTCGCAAGACCCTTCACAAGCAGCACTCACTTTGGCTAAAAGACTCCCTGTGCTACCACACATCAAAAAGGCCTGTCAGATCCGCTTACAAAGGATCTCTCCACATTCCCCCACCCAAACTCATTCACCACATTTCCACTAAAGAAACGTGCCTTTTTCCTTAGCAGGGCCTTCACTGTGGAACTCCATGCCCCCAGAATTACACCAGGAACATTGCCCCTTGACCTTTAAAAAAAAACTAAAGACCTGGCTGTTCAAACAAGCATACCCATAGTCTGGTCCCTCTACTTCCCCCCCCCCCCCCCCCCCACCTGCCCCTCCCCTTCTCCCCATCCCTATCCTCATCTGTTCTACTGTATTACTTGTAACTCCCAATTTTAGCCAGCATTCAGTTATTTATATGCTTTACCAACTGTTATACTAGTTGTTAATCAACACGTCATTATTCTATGTTAACTTTTGATATCTTTACCTCAATATAATATGATACCCTTATGTTACCTACATGTTACCTATATGCTACCCATAAATATGTTACCTATATGTTATCTTTCGATATTTTACCGCCATTTAAAATATTACCTCTCACCTGCCCCTCCCCTTCTCCCCACCCTTATCCTAATTGTTCTACATTATTACTTTTAGCTCCCAATTTTAGCCAGCAGTCTGTTATGTTATATACTATATCAACTGTTACACAATATGTTAATCAATACGTCTTTATACAATGTTAACTATTGATATTTTTACCTCAGTTTAATATGTTACCTCTCACCTACTATTCCTCACCTGTTATCCTTCTCTTTCCGTTAACCAAGTTCTCATAACTCCCTGTTCTATGTAACTTATCTTTCCTTTCTAAGTTATAATACCCCTGTTCCATGTTAACCGATGTGATATGCTACATGAATGTCAGTATAAAAAAAGTTTAAATAAAATAAATAAATAAATAAATAAATAAATAAATAGAACAAATCAAGAAATATAAAATCAGTAACAGTAAAACCATACTAACAAAGAGAACAGATTATTTCAAAACAGCTGATGAATGGAATACCCAACAATTAAAAACTCCTATCAAAGATTTCTAGATACCAATAAAATATTTCAAAATAGCAGACACAAAGACCCAGTAACGAAAAATAATAAGGATACAAAAAATGTTTTATTCTGCATACCTGGGAACGTTTGATATCCAGGTGCCCTGAAATTGTTTTGAATTAGCAGGAGGAGGGATGGTTTGCTTGCAAATTTCTCCTCTCTCTCTCTCTCACACTGGCTCTCAATCGCTCAAATATACACATGCTTTTTCTCTCTCATAAAGGCTCTTAATTACACATATGCTGTCTATCTTTTCACGCTTACACACACAGGCTTTCAATCACACGCATGCATGCTGTCTTTTTGTCTCACACAGAGACTCTCATTCACATGCTTATAAACATGCTCTCTCTCTTTCTCTCACTTTCACACATGCTCTCAATCACATTCTCACATGCTCCCTCACCTATACCATCTCTCAATCACACACATGCTCTCTCTTTCTCTCATTTACACACAGGCTCTCAATCACATACTCCCTCACCTAAACCAGCTTTGAATCACACACAGATACCCATGCTCTCTCTTTCTCTCATTTACACACAAGTTTTCAATCACGTACTCACATGCTCCCTCACCTAAACCAGCTCTCAATCACACACATACTACTCTCTTTCACATATACAGGCTCTCAATCATTCATATACATGCTATCTCACTCACACACAGGATCTCAAACACACATGCTTGCTCATTCACTCACTCTCCCCCCTCCCCGGAATTAGCAGCAGCAGCAGCCTCCTCTCAACCCTAAAGACAGCAGCAACCTCCTTCACTTTCAGCCCTTGCTGAGAAAGGAGTCTCATCGGCCGCAGGGGTTGACATTCTTCGTTTTTCTCCGAGCCGCGCTGCTCATTCCTCAGGCCGCGCCTCTCTTCTTCGGGCCAATGCTGCCCACACTAGCATGGTCTCTTTTTCCCGCGCACCTGCTGCTCACCATTTCCTCTTCCAGGACGCGGGAAGAAGAGAGCATGCCGTGCCGCTGACTCCAGCTGTCCTGCCACGTTCCACCTGGGATATCAGCATTTTAAGCCCGGGTGGAGGACCTATTTCGCTTGGGTAGGGGGAGCAGCTGGGTCAGTGGGGAACCGGGAAGTGTGGCGACACACCTGCATGTTCTTGGCGACACATCGGTGTGTCGCAACACACCGGTTGAGAACCGCTGCTCTAGTAGATCAGTTATAAGTGGGATTTTCTTTGATAGTGACTGAATATTTAATAAAAGGAGCGAGAGCGCTAGGCAGGAGGAGATTACAGGGGAGTTGTTACTTATCTTGGGATAGATCAGGTTTGTGCCCTTTCTTTGTTTTTGTTCTGAGGTTCTTTGAAGATTTTCATTTCTTCCACTTACTGTGATAATTTCAATGTGGCGAGCTTGCTCCATTATGAAATCTGTTTGGTAGGGCCTGTAGTTAAAGAATTCTTCAGGCGTCTCCTCAGGCATGCATGAAGGGATGAAAAAAAGGGGGAAGCTCCTTTGTTGTGCTCCTTTGTGCACACGCCACCCAGCACAAGCACCACCGGCGTTGCTGCCGCTCCTACGAGGATGCTGGGTGTTGGTGGTGGGCAGGCCTCTTGCTATGGGAGGGCAAGGGAAAGGCTCAACCTTCCGGCGCCAAGTTCAGATCTCACCTTGCAGGGGGGGGGGGGGTGGTACCTCCTGCACTCCCTCTTCTGGGTCCCTCGGTGCCAGCAGATACGGCCCAGTTAGCCACTCTCTCCTCCAACAGCATTGCTGCCACAACTACAAGGATGCCAGGGTTGGCGGTGGGTGGGCCTTTTGATGTGGGCAGGCAGGGGGAGGGCTCGACTTCCCGGCGCCAGCTTCCGCTCTCACCTTGTGAGGAGGGATGCGCCTCCCATGCTCCCTCTTCTGGGTCCCTCGGTGCTGGCAGATACTTCCCGGTTGGCTGCTCTCTCCTTCACCAGCGTTGCCTCCACTCTGACAAGGATGCCAGGGTAGGGGTTGAGCAGGCCTATTGCTGTGGACAGGCAGGGTAAGGGCTCCACTTCTCAGCACAGGCTTCCGCTTCTCACCTCATGGGGTGGGGTGCCTCCCATGCTCCCTCTTCTGAGTTCCTTGGTGCCAGCAAATACGACCCGGTTGGCCACTCTCTCCTCCACCGGCACCACTGCCACTCCTACAAGAATGCCAGGATTGGTGGTGGGAAGGAGATCAAAGCAGTGAGAGAAGAAGTATAGAGACAAAAGAGAAGAGGGCCCAGATCCGAACCTTGAAGCACACTGACCTATAATGGAAAAGCAGTGGAGGACGAACCAACAGAGAATACAGCAAATGTTGCCTCCAATCCGACAAGGATGCCGGGGTAGGATACAGCAAAAGTACAGTGGGTAACATAAGAAGAAAACCTGGTTGGTAAGACTCTCTCTGTAATAATTTTTACTGCACATATCATTGTAGAGAATTTATTTCTGTGATATTAACAGATGGTCCCTTTCAACAGTAAGTGTGCAGTTAAGGCCTGCACACTTACCCACGACCGCCTCCGACCCCGACCACGAGGCAGCCCCTGCCTTCCGCCGCTGTCTCGCCATCCTGCCGACCTTCCTCCGCCGCCGAGGGAACACGCTGCATGCTGCCGACGTCCAGCCAATCAGGGGACAGCCCTGATTGGCCTTTAAAGCTGAGAACCTCCCAGGCGCCGCGCGCCGAAGGAGCGCGACAAAGGAGCCTGCTCCTTTGTGCGCTCCTTCGTGCACTCCCTATGTGTACTCCCGCATACTTTTCTGTTTCCACAACCCTCCCCACCAATCCCTCCACAACCCACCACAACCCTCAGCAACCTTCCAATCCCCTATATTTGCCTCCCAGCACTCAACCCATGAATCTTCTAAAAGCAATCTCACAACTCACAACAATATAACCCCTCACACAAAAAACACACACAATGGCCTTAGCCCAATACATCCCCAAACTACCTCATCGCTACAACCACCACCACACTCCTAAAGCCACACCCATCACTAGACGCCTCACCAAAATCCACACCAACCCTAACATACCCTATACCACAATCACACTCATTACACTACTCCTCATCAATGCACAATCGATCACCAAAAAAATGCCAATCATCCATGACATACTCACAGACGACCAACCAGACATATTCTGCATAACCGAATCCTGGCTGAAACACTCCGACACTGTCCTACTCAATCAACTACCCAGAAATACATACAACATATTCTCCATTCCCAGAAACAAAAGAAAAGGAGGTGGCCTACTATTCCTAGCTCACAAAAAAACTTAAATTCTCCTCCCACTCCCTTAACTTACCACCTCCACTCGAAACCAACCTATTCAAATCTAAACATCTCCAAATCCTCCTCCTCTACGCCCCACCTGGATGCCTACAGCACAACCTCTCTCCCCTAATCGAATCCATCACAACCCACATCAACTTACAAGACCAGCCATTATACTAGGAGACTTCAATCTCCATATCGACTCCCATCCACTTTCTCCAACCAGTGAAACTACTCCTATCCACCATGTCTGCCATTGGATTCACCCAAATCATCAACACGCCCACACAAAAAAGCGGGCCACACCCTGGACCTAATCTTCCTAAACAACAAAATATCCGCAACTGGACCACCCTCCACAACCCCCATCCCATGGTCCGACCACAGCCTCATACAAGCCAAGCTTCAACTCCAATCAAACCCACAAAAAACAGACAACCGAATCATCGAATTCACCAAACCATGCTCCAGTGAAGATATCGCCGAACTGTTACCGGAGGCACTAAAAACAATCAACCTAAATGACGCCAACACCGCCACAAACTCCTGGATATCCATCAACGCAGACATAGCCAACACATTATGTCCCACGATAAAAAAGGAAATCAAACAATCTACAAAGCAAAAAGCCCCATGGTACACCCAAGAACTGAAAAACCTCAAAGCGAACACTGAGACAAACTGAAAAACAATGGAGACGAACCCCCACCTCAAACCTGAAAGACAAATACAGAACGCTACTACACAACTATACAACAGATCTCAACACAGCAAAGCGCAATTTCTACACGTCAAGAATTCATGATTACCAATTTAACCCAAGGACCCTCTTCGCCTATGTCAAAGATTTAACCAACCCCATCCAAAATGACACAACGCCTAACTCCAGCAACATCTCCAGCGAAAAACTAGCTCAATTCTTCAAGGACAAAGTCGACAACATTATTGCCAAGATTCCACAAACCCACAACGACCCCCACTGCCATCCACCCCCCATCCACATATGGTCACAATTCGCACCTGTTGCTTCTACAGAAATCGAACCCATCATCAAAAAAACCAACCCTGCATCCCACCCATTAGACCCCATCCCCGTCAAAACACTAAAACTCATCAGAGAGATCATTGTCAAACCAATAACCTACATCATCAACTTATCCCTCGAACAAGGAATCTTCCCAGAAAAACTCAAAAATGCCATCATCAAACCAATCATCAAAAAACCTCAACTCGACAAATCAGACCCAGCAAACTACAGACCAGTCTCTAACCTCCCATTCCTAGCAAAAATCATAGAAAAAACAGTCAACAACCAACTTACAGACCACCTTGAAACCCATAATGTTCTTCAGCCAGCACAGCACGGTTTCAGAAAATTCCTCAGCACTGAAACCCTCCTCCTCTCCCTTACTGATACCATCCTCAGAGGCCGTGACAAAGGCAAATCGTTCCTCCTGATACTCCTTGACATATCAGCCGCCTTTGACACCATCAATCACAGAACACTCCTCGCCAGACTTAAAGAAATTGGTCTTCAAGACACCACAATCAAATGGTTCAAATCCTACCCTCTCAAACAGATCCTACATCGTCAAGACAAACTCAATCCGAATCCTCTCAAGTGCCCCTCACACATGGGGTCCCACAGGGTTCTTCCCTTTCCTTCAACCCTCTTTAACATTTACCTCCTCCCACTATGCAAATTACCTTTCAGATGCAAACCTCACCTACTTCGTCTATGCAGACGACATACAAATACTTCTCCCCATAAACAAGTCCATCCAACTCACCATGGAAAAAAATGGAACAACCTCAGCTCAATCTGTCCCAATTACTATCCCAACTATCACTATGCCTCAACCAAGCCAAAACAGAAATCCTTCACATCCACGATGACCGTCCCTCTTATCCCCTCAAGTGCACCCCCTCCAACCACCCAGGAACCTCAATCAACACGGGAGTGCCACAGATCTCACAAATCTCACTCACTCCATCCACAGAAACCTAGGAGTAACAATTGACAGCCAACTCAACTTTCAACGACACATCTCCAATACAATTAAGATGGATCTCTTCAAACTCCAAACCCTGAAAAACTTAAACCCCTTCTCCAAGCGCACGACTTCCGAACAGTCCTTCAATCAATTATCCTCTCAAAACTCGACTACTGCAACTCCCTTCTCATCGGCCCTACCAGAAATCCACATCAGAACCCCTCCAAGTTCTACAAAATGCCGCCGCCAGAATCATCAACCAACAACAAAAAATCCTCCCACATCACACCTACCCTCAAAGAACTCCACTGGCTACCCATCACACAAAGAATCCATTACAAAACACTCACCCTCATGCACAAAAAAATACACAACAACAAAATGAACTGGCTAAACAACGCAATACATCCACACCCCACACAAAGAACCCTCAGATCCACCAACACTGGCCTCCTAGCCATCCCCAATCTCAAATCTGCACACCTCAACGCAACCCGCAAACGAGCCATAACAATAGCGGGACCCACCCTATGGAACACCCTCCCCACCTGTCTCAGAATGAACCATCACTGCAAACCTTCAAAAAACACCTAAAAAACATGGCTGTTTTTAAAAGCCTTCCCACCCGACCCTTAACCTGCCCGAACGCAACCCACCTCATCCATACTCAAGTCTTCTCACCCCCCTGAATCCCTCACTCCGCTACTTCCTCCCACCCCACCTTCCCCCCTCCCTTCCCTCATCCCCCCCACCTCTATTCCTAAATTACCTAACCAACAAGTCCCTAATCCTAAATTTATTTTATCAACAACACATTCATGTACATATGTTATTTTCTATAACCTTTTGTTATATCCTATAACCTTTTGTTCCATGTACCACTGTTATAATATGTTATAATTTTTTTTTTTGGTTACCATGTTATAATGTAAAATAGGGCGGACTACGCCCTATTCTCTTGGTTATCTGGAAACCGATGTGATATCTCGATTGAATGTCGGTATATAAAAGAAATAAATAATAATAATAATAATTATGGCCTACCTTGAAGTTATTTATCAAGTGTTTACTTGAGTGTCTGATTTAGTTTAGGTAGTCTCTCCCTCTCCTGGATCTCAGCATATTTATCCATCACACTGTACAGAAGTTCAACTACCAGTTCCTCTGTCTATTCATCTCTCATTTGCCTTTCCATTTGGCTCTGTTTCTTGGCCAATCTTGTGTTGCACTCATTCTCTTGTGCTGTATCCTTATCATATACTGGGGTCTCGCTCATTTTCCTTTTCAATTACTCAGGCTGTTCATGCACTTCTCTTCTGGTGATTCTCTCTATATCTCCTTTTTCTCTCTCTGTTTCTCTTTCTGCAGTATTATACAGCTGTTTTAAGGTAATATAACTTAAGTATTTCTTTTTTTAATTGTCCATCGGTTGCTTTTTGTAGCTTTTCCTATTATTGCTGAACTCTCAATTTGTATCTTAAAAATCTAAATGCAGGGTTTCTGGCTTACAAAACGCAGTCGATTATCTCCTTCAGGGGTCCACTTAACTGTATTTAATCTTCTTAATTTTTTATTAGATACTGTGGTTTGCCTCCTGCTGCAGTGGACCATGAATAGAGTCACCATGGCCTAGAGCTGTTTTCACCTGAAGATTCTGCAATTTTGTTACCACTATCATTAGCCCTAGAGCTGAGACTAAGGGTGGGCACCTTTTTATCGCAGGACATGACAAGTATACACTTTCATTTTGTTTTTTTTCATACTTCAATTGTAGTAGTCGCCTTGCTGAGATTTAGTCTAAGTATGATACAATTAGGTCCTCACATGAAGGTACTCAGTAAGATTTGACAAGAGAAATTTATTTAATTGGGATCCCCATCCTCAGACAAGAAAATTATTCCTTACCTGCTAATTTTCGTTCCTGTAGTACCATGGATCAGTCCAGACGGTGGGTTATGTCCCCCGTCCAGCAGATGGAGTCAGACAAGGCTTCGGAAGGTGCTGATATATTAACCAGTGCACCCTCTGTAAGTCCTAGTATAGAGAATATCAAAGCCAGAAAAATAACACTAAGGAGGATGGATCAAGTGTACGAATCAGAAAAGATTATCAGTAATTAAGACCAACTGGTGCTACAACTTTAACTTGCAAAGAGAACTGTCGAACAGACTGAAGAAGCGGAAGCAAACTTCAGAAACCAAAATTGTAGCAGAACAGATCGAGCAGGAGAACCCCAGGATCCCAACATTAACAGGGAGGGTGTCTGGACTGATCCAAGGTACTACAGGAATGAAAATTAGCAGGTAAGGAATCATTTTCTTTTCCCTGTACGTACCAGGATCAATCCAGACGGTGGGATGTACCAAAGCTTCCCTAAAACGGGTGGGCCCCTGAAAGCCCTGCTCGAATGACCCTGTCGCCAAAGTACCCAGAGGTTGACGACTGTAGGTGCAGACGATAATGTCGTGCGAAAGTGTGTAGAGACTTCCAAGTCGTCGCCCAGCAAATCTCTTGAGAGGAAACAGACTGGGATTCCGCCCAGTATGCTGCCTGAGAACGAGGTGAATGGGCCTTGACATCCAACGGAGGAGTCCGACCCGCTCCAATGTATGCCGCCACTATGGTTTCCTTGAGCCATCTGGCAATCGTTGTCTTCGTGGCCTGAGACCCCTTCCTTGGCCCCGACCAAAGGACAAACAAATGGTCCGAGACCCTGAAGTTGTTGGTGACCTCCAGGTAGCGGATTAAGATGCACTTGGCATCCAGGTGACGGAGAGATCTGGACTCGTCAGCTGAGAAGAACAGGAGCTCCACCGTCTGATTCAGATGAAAGGCCGAGACAACCTTGGAGAGGAAGGAAGGCACTGTACGCAAGGATACCCCGGCGTCCGTGAAACGGAGGTAGGGTTCTCTGCATGAGAGTGCTTGTAGTTCCGAGATGCGGCGTGCGGAGCACATAGCCACCAGGAAGACTGTCTTTAGGGTGAGATCCTTGATGGTGGCGTTACGCAGGGGCTCGAAGGGAGGACCTGCCAGAATCTTGAGCACCAGGTTAAGGCTCCAAGAGGGACATGGATCCTGAACCGGGGGCCGTAGATGCTTCGCCCCCTTGAAAAAGCGGGAGATATCTGGATTAGACAGAGAGGGATGGTCGGTTGACTGAATGAGCGAGCCCAGCGCGGAAACTTGTACTCGCAGGGAGTTATAGGCGAGTCCTTTCTCCAGGCTCTCCTGCAGGAATGCAAGGATCTGAGGCAACGAGACCCTTCTGATATGGGTGCCATGAGTGGTACACCAAGACTCGAAGACCTTCCAGACCCTCACATAGGCGACAGACGTCGAGGTCTTCCGGGCCTTGAGGAGGGTCGAGACTACTGTGTCGGGGTAGCCTTTGCGCTGAAGCCGGCGCCTTTCAAAAGCCAGGCCGCAAGACAGAAGCGTTCTGCCTGATCAAAAAATACCGGCCCTTGATGATGCAGGTGAGGGTGGTGACCCAGACGTACCGGGCCGTCCACTGCGAGGTTGAGTAAGTCCGCAAACTAAGGGCGCCGTGGCCATTCCGGGGCCACCAGTATGACAGGACCCTGATGTAGTTCTATTCTCCGCAGTACCTTGCCCACTAGGGGCCATGGAGGAAAGATGTATAGAAGATGACCCGGCCAAAGGAGAACCAGAGCGTCTACACCTTCTGCACCGTGCTCTCGCCTGCGGCTGAAGAATCTTGATGCCTTGGCGTTGTGAGACGTTGCCATGAGATCCAGATGGGGTGTCCCCCAGCGACGAATGAGGAGTTGCATCGCCTCGTCGGAGAGGGACCACTCTCCGGGATCCAATCTGTCGACTCAAGTAGTCCACCTGAATGTTGTCTACACCTGCGATGTGGGAGGCTGTAATGTGTGTGAGGTACCTCTCTGCCCACAACATCAGGCAGGTTGTTTCGAGGGACACGTGCCAGCTCCTCGTACCGCCCTGGCGATTGATGTAAGCTACTGTGGTCGTATTGTCCGACAGAATCCTTACTGCTTGGTTCCGCACAAGAGGCAGGAAGTGTATGAGCGCCAGACGTACCGCTCTTGTTTCCAGACGATTTATCGGCTAGGCTGCCTGTGCCTTTATCCACTGCCCATGCACTGAGCTCCGTTTACACACTGCCCCCGAACCGGTCAGGCTCGCATTCGTGATGACCACCAACCACTCCGGGATCTCGAGAAGGGTGCCCTGTGCAAGATGCAGTGGATCCAACCACCAACACAAGCTGGTTTTGGCAAGCTGAAGGAGAGGGAGGACGAGCTGGTAATCCTGCGAGACTGGTTTCCAGCGAGAAAACAGTGCCCCTTGTAAGGGACGCAGATGCGCAAAAGCCCATGGTACGAGATTGATAGTAGAACCCATGGATCCCAAGATCTGTAGATAATCCCAAGATGTGGGCACCAGAAGCATGACGAAGCGCTGAATCTGCTCTCGGAGGGATTGGGCTTTGTCTGGTCGTAAGAAAACCTTGTCCTGGACCGTATCGAAGCGTGCTCCCAAGAAATCCAAGTGCTGCGAAGGACTGAGACCTGCTCTTGGCGAAGTTCACTATCCAGCCAAGCAACTGGAGTAGTTGAACGACCCGGGTTACCGCCGCCTGCCCCTGGGAGAGAGACTTCGCTCGAATGAGCCAGTCGTCCAGGTAGGGATGAACTAGGATCCCCTCCCATCTGAGAGCAGCCTCCACTATCACCATGATCTTCGTGAACGTCCGCGGGACGGTCGCCAAGCCGAAGGGGAGAGCCTGGAACTGGAAGTGCTGGCTCAGAATCTTGAAACGGAAGAACCTCTGGTGGGCCTTGCGAATGGGGATGTGGAGATAGGCCTCCGTCAAGTCGAGGAGGCGAGGAACTCTCCCTGATGTACCGCCGCAATAACTGAGCGCAGGGTCTCCATTCGGAAATAAAGGACCTGAAGGGACTTGTTGACCTCCTTGAGATCCAAGATTGGACGAAAAGCGCCGTCCTTTTTGGGTACCACGAAGTAGATTGAATAATGACCCAAGCCCACCTCTCCGGAGAAGACGGGAGAGATGGCCCAGAGGTCCAGGAGTCTGTCCAGGGTCTGTTGAGCAACCAGCTGCTTGTGAATCGCTCCGCAAGGCGAGAAGAGGAACCTGTCCCTTGGGACGCGAGCAAACTCCAAGGCGTAACCGTTCCTTAAGGTGTCTAGGACCCACTCTCCGAGGTGATGTGGACCCACTCCTCGTAGAAGAGAGCTATTCGTCCGATGCGGGGGGGTCGAGGAGTGGGTGAGTCTGGCATCATTGAGGGGACTTGGACGAGGCCCCTTGAGACGTTCCCTCTCGAGGTGGCCTGCGGCCGCGAAAGGAACAGGGCCATGACCGAGATCTGGAAGAAGATGTCCGGGGTGCCGACTGTCTGACGCTGCGATAGCAGCATTGTGTGCGGGGCCGACTTCTGGAGGAATTAAACGATCTGGTGGTCCGCTGGCGGTACTCGGGCAGGTGATGGACCGCGTTCTCCCCTAGGGACGATGATCTGGTCGAGATCATCACCGAAAAGAAACATGCCCTTAAAAGGGAGAGATCCCAGGCTGGACTTGGAGTAGGAATCTGCCGACCAGTTGCGAAGCCAGAGGAGGCGCCTCGCCGAGACCACAGAAACCATGGCTCTCACCAGAACGCAGAGCAGGTTATACAGAACATCCGCCCCGTAGGCTATGACGGCCTCTAGGCAGTCCGCCTGATGAGCTTCCTCCAGTGGCAGGTCCTGGGAGGTGAGGAGCTGCTGGACCCAACAGAGTCCTGCCCTCTGCGCTAGAGAGCTACAGATGGCAGCGCAGACTCCCAGAGCCGAGACCTCAAAGACTCTCTTGAGGTAGACTTCTAGCTTCCTAACTTGAAGGTCCCGCAGGGCCGTGTCACCAGTAACCGGTATTGTTGTCCTTTTGGTAACCGCCGACACCACTGAGTCCACCTTATTGACCTTGAGAAGCTCCAAGAAATCCTCAGGGAGGGGATAAAGCTTTTCCATTGCCTGTCCTACCTTGAGTGAGGCCAGGGGAGTATCCCATTCCCTGGCCAATAGCTGGAGGAAGGTGCAATGTGTGGGAAAGGCCCGTGACAGGGGCGCAGGCCAGCTAGGACAGGGTCCTCCTTACTGGATGAGGTGACGACCGGAGAGGAGGGTCCTGGAGGGCTTGAGGTCCAGCTCCTGCAGGATATGAGGAATTAGAGCGACTAGCTCTTCTCTCTGAAAGATGCAGAGAACCCTCGGGTCATCTCCTTCCAGTTGTGCTGCCAGGAGAGGATCATCCGGATGTGGCGACGACGAATCTTCCCCCCGGATCCGGAAGAGAGCCTGCCCTCCCGCCAGAGGGAGGGCAAAGTGTACCATGGGCGCCCCCCCGTTGTGTCCTGGGCCCCTAGAGGAGGCTCCGATAACCGGGGGGCCTTGGCTGGCAGTGGTCCCAGCGCGGGAGCCCTGGGATGTTCCAGTCATTCTAAATAGGCATTGTACATAAGAGCAATGAACTCCGCCGAAAAAGCCGGGGGGGGGGGCCAGTGGAGGAGTCTCCCGGGAGTCCTGGAGGGACTAGGGAAGGAACTGGAGTAAAAAATCGGTGGTGGCATCTCGAAGAAATCCTCCCCTTCACCCTCAGATGGCTGCTGCACGCGCTCCTGTGTCCAAGATGGCCACCGTTCCCGCTGAAAGCAGAGACGGGGCCGGCCCCTGATGTCTGAGGCATGCTGAAGCGTGAGAAGAAAGTCTCTCCTGCGGCAAGGAGGTGCCCTCCCCACCAGGGAGGCACCTAGAACATAGACCCTTGCAGGAAAACCACGACCAAGGGTCGCCGCATGCCGCGCAAGGGACGGCTGCAACATGCTCAGAGGCGAACGGGGGAGGGGGGTGAGCCGCTATGGGGCCGGCAGAGAAATTGCGCTGCTGGGAGCGGGAAAACGCCTCCGCTACACCGCTGCCGCCTGTGATTGGCAGCAGAGGAATGAGACCTCTCTGCTGCAGCGGCCCCAGGGAATGCACATCTCGAGGCCGCGGGGCAGGACGCGGCGAGGGGGGGGGGGGAGAGGCTGGCACCACCAGCATCCACCTCCCTAATAACAGTTAGAAGACCAGAACCTGTGAAAGGATTAAGAAATGAGCGGAAAATCACAAAGAACACTTACCCCACGGAGGGAGGAATGGGGGAGGGAGAGGTGACCGAACAGCATTACTTGCAAGTCACACAGAACTCCAACTAGAGAATCTAAAACTTTCCTCTGTCCGGTTTTTTTTTTTTTTTAACAACTTGATCCAACCTTAGAGAGACAAGACGAATAAAACGAGTAGCAGGGAGGAAATATCCTCCAGACAGGGGAAGCACAAGATTCCCCTACTCCTATCTGCTGGAGTCAGAAAGATACTGAGGACTTACAGAGGGTGCACTGGTTAATATGGCAGCACCCTCCGAAGCCTTGTCTGACTCCATCTGCTGGACGAGGGACATAACCCACCGTCTGGACTCTTCCTGGTACGTACAGGGAACTCCCTCTACCTGTCCAATTATTCTGATTATGTCATGTACCAGTGTCTGTGACACTATATACACTTTCATTGTAGTATATTATTTTAGTATACAGATATTTGACATCCCCAGAGATACAAGGAAAAAAAGATGCATGATCAAAAATACTTTGCGTCACAGACAAATTCTGAGATTCTTACAACCACTTGTATTGTATCTCGTTGCCATTTACTGATAAATCCCCAATCCAGTTCTTAAATCAAGTCATTGTTACCTGGAATAACCACTGAAGCACTGGTTCAGGGCATGGCACACACCGGTAAAGGAAGTACAGGAAGCCATCTCGTACAAAAGATATCTGCTGGGAAAATGTGGCACTGGAACAGAAATAAAAGCATCATCATGAGGAGTTACAGAGATGCGGACAAGTCCTTTACTTAAGCATTATATAAAAGGGGGGGAGAAACAAGGCTTACATATTAACAAGTTACAACATAAAGGAAATTAATTAAAATAAGCCTATGGTAAATGGGAGAGGCGCTGTGCATGAATAGTCAGATGCAGCTACATCAGGTTTATTATGGTTGGTAAGAGCCCAAAACAAACTCAGGCATTTATTTACTAAACTATCATATTGAACCGCAGGGAAAAATATCTCAGGATTTACTAATCTGCATTTGACTCATATACAGACTACATTATAGTTTTCTTAGATATATCAGCAGCATTCGATACCATTAATCATCAGATACTCATTTCAGGTCTTCAAAACATAGGCATCACAGGTACAGTTTTGAACTGGTTTACATCCTTCCTCTCCAACCGACCTCAACAAGTCAATTATAGTCAGCACTGCTCTTCCCCATATATCATTAATTCCGGCGTTCCTCAGGGCTCATCTCTTTCTCCTATTCTGTTCAACATATATCTACTTCCTTTATGCTACATTCTATCCTCTCTTAATCTTCAGTTCAAAATTTATGCAGACGACATCCAATTTTTTGTCCCATATAAATCATCCTGGTCAGACACTCTATCTTTAGTTTCTCTATACTTATCTACAATCAACTCTTGGCTCTCCCACAATCGATTAAAACTGAATCCAGCAAAAACTGAGCTCGTATACTTAACTTCCATCTCTGATTCTTCATTAGGTCCACCATCACATCTTACAATCAATAATGTTACTATCCCCATAACATGCTCTGCTATAAGCCTAGGTGTAAACATTAATTCAGATCTTTCTCTAAAACAACACATATCCTCACTTACAAAAAAATCGTTTTTCAAACTACGTCTGTTAAAACATCTTCGTCCTCTACTATTTTACCGAGATTACAGAACCATTCTTCAATCCTTAATCTTCTCTGGCTTAGACTATTGTAATGCTCTCTTCCTAGGATTGTCAGACTCTTCACTATACCCCCTTCAACTGATCCAAAACTCTGCAGCCCGGATACTAACCAGAACATCTTTACGTCATCATATCACCCCTATTCTACAATCATTACACTGGTTACCCATAAAGTTCAGAATAAAATACAAAATTCTCTCTATTATCCATAGTTTAATTCATAACCATAATCATACTTCTACCTGGCTTTGTTCAATACTGCGCATATACAAACCGACGCGACACTTAAGATCACTTAACCAAAATTTACTAGATATCCCTTCTCCTAAACAAGCCAGATTAGACCTCACTAGAAAAAGAGCCTTTTCAATAGCCGGTCCAACACTTTGGAACACTTTACCAAAACATCTTCGCTCGATATCCAACCCTGCACATTTCAAAAAATCTCTCAAAACATATCTTTTTCAACTTGCATTCAACACGTCTTCTAATTAAACTTAATCATCAATACCGAAATTACCCTCTTAAACATAGTTACACCCATTACAATCCCATTTATACTACACATAACTACAACATACCTGCTCATTCACACGTTTCCAACTATCATACCCTTCTCCCTTCTTCCCTTTATCTCATATAATTTTTACGCTCTATTTCTCCCACTTCCCCTTCTTCCTCCCGTTCCCCTTCCCCCCCTTTTTCCCCTTTTCCCCCAAAACAATAAGCCCATGGTTCCAAACTTTTTATATTTTTAATAACCTTATATACTAGCATTCTGTCTAGTTATTACCAATTTTTATGTAAAGTTTAAAAATTCCATTTTATTTTGATTATTTTATTTTTGGTTTTAAATCTGTGAACCGTTTTTGATAAAATTTCTTTTTTTAAAAACGGTATATAAATACTTTTTAAATAAAATAAATAAATAAACAGATTAGTAAATCGTAAGGTAATTTTTCCTGCAGTAAAATAACACATGGTAAAATACAGCGGCACCACATGATAGAGGCCCTACATCCCAGGACTGTGTAAGCCCCAAGACCTACCCGGAGGATGGTGTAAAATTCCCTGGAGGTCTAGTGAGGACCCCCCCTACTACCTCCACCACACCCTGAGGCAGCAAAATTTTAAAAAATACAAAGAAAGAATCCTCAATCCTACCTAGATAAAATTTTAGAGAGTGCTGGGGAGGAGCCAACTATCTTGGTACATGTGGATACCAATGATATAGGAAGATGCAGGAGGAAGGATCTGGAGGTTAAATTTAAGCTCTTAGGTAGGAAACTGAAATCCAGAAACTCCAGGGCTGGATTCTCAGAAATGCTACCCATTCTATGTGCAGGACCCTAGAGGCAAGCTGAGCTCCAGAGTCTCAATGTGTGGATGAGATGATGGTGCAGAAAAGAGAGTTTTAGATTTGTTAAAACCTGGGGAACATTCTGGGGAATGGGGATCGTATTCTGGCTGGATGGGTTCCACTTTAACCAGAGGGGAACCAGGCTGTTGGCACTAAGCTTTAAAAAGGAGATAGAGCAGCTTTTAAACTAGATGATGGGGGAAAGCTGACAGACGCTCAGAAGTGCATGGTTCAGAGAAATGAATCCTTGAAGGATACTAATGAAACAGGAGAGTTAGGACATCCCAACAGTTGCAATAAAAGCAAACATAGTCCATATGCCTATATGTAAAAAATCACCGAAGCTAATGATTTCCGAATTATCCCAAGCAACTGAAAAGCAGGTTGTTAAAACAAACAAAAAACACACTTTGAAATGTCTGTATGCCAATGCCAGAAGTCTAAGAAGTAAGATGGGAGACTTAGAGTGTATAGCAGCAAATGATGAGATTGACATAATTGGCATCACAGAGACTTGGTGGAAGGAGGATAACCAATGGGACAGTGCTATATTAGGGTACAAATTATATCGCAATGATAGGGAGGATCAACTTGGTGGGGGTGTGACACTTTATGTTCGGGAGGGTATAGAGTCCAACAAGATAAAGATCATACAAGAAACTAAATGCTCAGTAGAATCTATATGGGTAGAAATCCCATGTATGTTGGGTAAGAGTATAGTGATAGGAGTATACTACCGTCCACCTAGACAAAATGGGCAGACAGATGATGAAATGCTAAGAGAAATCAGGGAAGCAAACCAATTTGGTAGTGCAATAATAATAGATTTCAATTACCCCAATATTGACTGGGTAACTGTAACATCAGGACTTGCTAGAGACAAAGTTTCTGGATGTAATAAATGATTGCTTCATGGAGCAATTGGTTCAGGAACCAACAAGAGAGGGAGCTATTTTAGATTTAATTCTTAGTGGAATGCAGGATTTGGTGAGAGAGGTAACGGTGGTGGGGCAACTTGGCAACAGTGATCATAACATGATCAAATTTAAACTAATAACTGGAAGGGGGACAATAAGTCAATTTGCAGCTCCAACACTAAACTTTCAAAAGGGAAACTTTGATAAAATGAGGAAAATAGTTAGAAAAAAACTAAAAGGTGCAGCTGCAAAGGTTAAAACTGTTCAACAGGCTGCCAGGCAAGAATGAATCCTGCCGGGTGGTGCTTGATACTGTGATGGTGGCTGGGTAACTAAAAAGATGGAGTCTATTTTACTGCAGTAGCCGGCTGTTGTGCCTGCTGTCTCTGGTTACGTGCTTTACCTCTACGTTGGTTCGAGGTATTCTGTTGTGGAGCAGTACTCTGGTAAGAAGGGTATATCTGTGTACGAAAGGACTGGTAAAACCTGTAAGGTCTCCTGGCATATGATTGTCGACGAGTAGATCCCATATAACAGCGCGTGGTCGAATAGTGGGGTTGTGATGTTAATGATTGTACAGCTAGAGTTTCCTCCTTCAGTTTACCTACTGTGTCCTGGAATCGTTCTCCGAACAGGTTATCTCCTGTACATGGGAGGTTCGCTTGTTTCTCGTGTAAATCTTCACGTATCGAACTTGAGCGTAACCATGCTAGTCTTCGGGCTGCAATGGCTGTTGCAGATGCCCTGGAAGATGTTTCATATGCTTCATAGATCGACCTCAAAAGGTGTCGAGGCAGAGGTCTTTGATCCGCAGTTGAAGCCAACATACCTTTTATAGCTTGTATGCACTCATATAGGTATTGTACCATGTAGAATTGATGGTACATAATTCGGGTATTCAACATTGAGTTATGGTATATTTTTCTGCCAAACTCATCCAAATATTTGTTGTCTTTGCCTGGTGGGTATGAGGAATGCGATTTCGTTTTCTTAAATCTTTGCATCGCCAACTCTACTACAATTGAAGCATGAGGTAATTGTGGTATAGAGTATGGTGATGTTTTCCTCATACAGAATTTTATATCCGTCTTCCTGGAAACCGCTGAGATTGCGTAAGGTGTTTCCCAGGATTTCTGTAAGACGGAATGTAGAAGTTCTTGTGGTGGAAGAGACGTTGGTTCTCCTGGAGTGTCAAAAATCTTTAGGAGACCAAGGGTTTCTGATCTAGGGTCTGACTCTTTTTGGACCTCTAGATGCAGTATTGTACCCAATTTTTCAAGAAATTTTGGGTATGTAAGGTCTTCCGGAGGGGAATACAGCTCCTGCGGTTGTTCCTGCGGATCCGATGGGAATCCCATAGATGATGATGGGGATGTTTGCGGTGAAGGAGAATCAAAAGATGTATCCTGTTTATAATTCGGTGAAGTTGGTCGGTTCACTAAGGGAGATGTTGGAGGCTCCACCGATGGTTCTCTATCAGTCTGTCTCTTATGTTCCGGAGAACTGACAGAGGCAAGATTAGACATTTTGAATGATGACTGAAGTGTTTCATAAAATCCTGCTAAGGATTGGGACAATTGATAGAATGCCTCTTTTGTACGAGGGGGCATTATTGTACGATCATCTGGTTCTTGTAACTCACATACTTTAGGTTGCACTGGAGTGGTCTGAGGTAAGTACTAGATACTTTATGGTCTTTCTGTTTCTTTTCACATATTATGTCCATCAAATCCTCTGAAGCTGTAGAAGCGTTAGAGGAAGCAACTTGTATTACCTCTCTGTGGGAGAAGGTATTTGAAGGTGGTACATGAGATGATTTAGAAGTCGAAGGGCTTACTTTCCATGTTGCACTCCTCTTTGCTGACCTTTTGTGGTGGGAGTGCCGAGAGTGCTTATGATAATAGTGTGATGGCGAGTCTGTCTGACTTCTATGTGAAGGTGGTGATCGCTTTCTATGTTTTATGGCAAACTCTGTCAAAGTAGCTCTCGAAGAAAGGGAAGTACCCGAACGAGGTGGGGTTATGGATGGAGAGGTGGAGGAAGACCTCTGTGAGTCTCCACGTCATTGTTTTAACCCATGTTGTATTATCTGAGATGAATGTTCCAATGTTTTGTGCGCTGATTTGGATTTGTGTGCCGATCTAGACTTGTGCGCATATCTTTTTGGCTCCATGCGCACAATAGTTATCGGCACCGATGTCTCCGGCGCCATGTGCACAGATGTCGAAGGCGCCGTGCGCGTAAGTGTCCTCGGCGCCGTGCGCACAGATGTCATCGGCGCCGTGCACGCAGGGTCCTTCGGCGCCATGCGCACAAGTGTCTTCGGCGCCATGTTCATAGCAGTCTTGTGCGCCGATACTTCTTCAGGCGTGTAAGGCATGTTAGGCGCATACGTTTTAGGCGCTGAGTTTTTTGCCGCCAGTGTCCCTTGCGCCGGCGATTCTGGCTCTATGGATTGTTTAAAATCCGATGGCCTTTGCTGGCTCGCCAAGTCCTTACCTCCAAGATTGGAGGACTGAGGATCCCATGATGATGCCCTCTTTTTTGAGGGAGCCGGTAAGGTAGCGGGGCCAGGTGATGAGTGAGCCTCTGAAGGTTCCGATGAGGCAAAAAGTTCTTGAGGCCTGTAGGCCCGTTGTTTCAGGGCTCTCTGAGACATCCTTGAACAAAATTCACAATCCTCACGATTGTGATCTGGCCCCAGGCATCGGTAACATCGGTCATGACCATCTGTGACCAACATTACCTTGCCACAATTACAGGGTTTAAACCCCGATTTTGACATTTAATTTTTTTTTTTTTTAATGCTGAGGAGAAGAACAGCTCTGTGTGCGATCCCGCACGCGGAAAGAACGGACTGAGGAGATTCAGTTACTTTTCAGCGTGGGAACACATGTGCAGCCGCAGAGAGCAAAACTCTAACCTCTGCTTTGACAAGCTCCGCCTCCCAGATCTGATTGACAGATCCCATGACAGTATGGCTAATTCAGCCCTGCTATCAACTTGAAAAACTCTTTCTCCTTGGTGCGAGTGAGGTCTGGGAAAGAAGGTGGGCAAATTTATAGACTGATTCAAGTGGAAGTCAGTACCCACCTTGGGAAGGAATTTAGGGTGAGTATGGAGTACCACTCGGTTATGTGGAAACCTGGTCTAAGGTGAGTATGTTACAAGTGCTTGTAACTCACTAACTCTTCTAGCAGATGTAATAGCTACTAGGAAGAGAACTTTCCATGTAAGAAATTTAAAATCGCATGAATCCATAGGTTCAAAAGGAGAACGCATGAGTCTTGCTAGTACCATGTTGAGATCCCATTCTGTGACTGGTAGTCGCAAAGGGGGTTTAAGCTTAATTAAACTTCTCATAAACCTACTGACAAGGGATTGCGCTGATATCGGTGCATCCCCTACCCCCTTGTGGTAAGCTGAGATAGCACTCAGATGTACCCTTACTGACAAAATTTGGAGACCAGAGTCTGAAAGGTGCCAGAGATAATCTAGTAAAGATGATGTGAGGCAGGAAAAGGGGTCAATACTTTTCTGTGTGCACCACATACTAAATCTCTTCCACTTGGAACGATAGGATTTTCGCTTGGGAGGCTTTCGTGAAGCTACAAGCACTTGAGATACATTGGTTGAAAGATTGAGTGGTTGAAGGATTATGCTTTCAACATCCAGGCTGTGAGGGATAGGGATGGAAGGTTGGGGTGGTGCAACCTGCCCTGATCCTGAGTTATGAGAGTGGGTGCTGTGCCCAGGTGAATTAGTTCCCTGATCGAGAGGTTGAGAAGTATGGGAAACCATACTTGTCGAGGCCAATATGGGACTATGAGTATCATTGACCCTTTGTCCTGTTGTAGCTTCACTAAAGTTTTGGTTATTAGCGGTATCGGAGGATACACGTAGAGAAGACCGGAGTGTTCCAGGGGCGAGCAAAGACGTCCTTGGCTAACTGGTTTTTCTGTTTGAGTAGGGAGAACATGTCCACTTTATGATTCAGTTCGGATGCAAAGAGGTCTATTGTTCGCTGACCCCAACAATGAAATAACTTTGTCGCTACTAAAGGATACAGGGACTACTCATGAGGCTTGAATTGACGACTGAGGCGATCTGCAACTACGTTGTGTACGCCTGCTAGATAGGTGGCCCGGAGAAACATGGAATGTGTCGGGGCCCAATCCCAAATCTGTGCTGCTTCTTGGCAAAGGAGATAAGATCCCGTACCTCCTTGTTTGTTCAGGTACCACATGGCAACTGTGTTGTCTGTTTGTATTAGAACAGTCTTGTGTGAAAGGCAGCCTTGAATGCATAGAGAGCATAACGTATAGGTCGAAGCTCCAAGAAGTTGATTTGGAAGGTTGCTTCGGGTGTTGTCCAAGTACCTTAAGTCTGAAGATTTTCTATATGATCTCCCCAACCCAAGATGGATGCATCTGTAGTTAAGGTTACTTGTGGAACTGGTTGCTGGAAAGGTAGGCCTGTGAGCAAGTTGTTCATGTTCACACACCAGAGGAGAGATGAACATAACTGGTGGGTTATTTGAATTGGAGATGACAGTGGTTGAATGGCTTGGAGCCACTGAGATCTCAATGTCCATTGCATTATTTTCATGGCTAATCTGGCCATAGGAGTGACATGGACAGTGGAAGCCATGTGGCCAAGCAGAGTTAGGAACTGATGGGCCGTCGCTGTTGGCTTTGTGCGCAGAGAGTTCGCTAATTTGGAGAGTGTCTCTGCGCGGTCTTTTGGAAGGCAGGCTTTGGATACGGTGGTGTTCAATTCTGCTCCGATTAATTGAAGAAGGCGAGATGGTATAAGATGAGATTGTTGGTAGTTGATTAGAAATCCCAAGGAGTGAAGCGAATTGAGAGCTCCTTGCTTTGACTGGCTCTTGATGAGCCAGTCATCTAGATAAGGAAACACAGCTTTCTTTGCATAGATGGGCCGCTGTCACTGCTAGGCACTTTGTGAATACTCGGGATGCGGAGGCAAGTCCAAATGGGAGTACCCGGTTTTGAAAGTGTTGATGACCCACCAGGAAGCGCAGGAACTTGCGATGAGGGGGAAATATTGGAATCTGAGCGTAAGCGACTTGAAGATCCAGAGAATAGAGCCAATCTCCTGCTTGAAGAAGGAAAAGCTTGGTGCCTAAGGACATCATCCTGAACTTTTCTTTCCATAGAAATTTGTTGCATTTTCAGAGGTCTAAGATGGGACGTAGGCCTTCTGTTTTCTTTGGAATGAGAAAATAGCGGGAGTAGAATCCTCTGCCCTGCTGAGGTCGGGGAAACTGGTTCCACAGCTCTGGCTCTCAGGAGGGTGGATAATTCTGTTTGCAGAAGAGTGGAATGATCTTTGTGAACCCAAAGAGACCTTGGTGGAGAATGGTTGGGCACTGTGAGAAAATCCAGATGGTAACCTTGTGTTATAATGGATAGTACCCATCGATCCGTTATGTTTGACCAACTGGGTAGAAAGAAGAAGGAGATCCGACCTCCCACTGGTACATCCGGGATCGGGTTGCTGGAGTGCCTGCTGTTCTCTGGCATGTTTTCAAAATCCCGATGCTGGGCCTGTCTGAGGAGGAGGCTGAGGCCTAGGTGCCCTTGGTTGCCTGAATTGACCTCTCTGAGATGGTCTTGATGCCCTACCATGAGGTGCTGGAGGATAGTATCTTCGTGGTCTGTAATAGGGTTTCCTGATGTCTTTCCTGGCTGTGAGCCATGCAGAAGATGGCGTTTCTGCCGGAACAGCGAAGAGTTGGCATAGAGTTTCAGTATGTTCCTTCAGCTGCGCCACAGCATCTTGCACCTTCTCTCCAAAAAGGTTGTCTCCAGTACAAGGCAGGTCTGCCAATTTTTCTTGAACCTCAGGCCTGAGGTCAGAAGCCTTTAGCCAAGCCTATCTGCGCGCACTAATTTCTGTTGCAGCCATTCTGGAAGACGTTTCAAAACTGTCATAGGCTGCACGAACTTCGTGTTTACCTGCCTCTAGGCCCTTATAAATAATATTATTTAGGGAATTTTGATATTGTTGAGGCAGAGACTCAGACAACTCTTTCATCTGCTTCCATAAATTGCACTGGTATTGAGTCATATATAATTGATATGACGCAATTCTGGAGACAAGCATGGAACCTTGGAACATCTTTCAGCCAAGAGTGTCCAGGAATTTCTGCTCCTTGCCAGGTGGCGTAGACGAGTGTGGGCGGATTCTTTTTGGGCAGATTCCACCACTACAGATTAGTGCGAAAGCTGAGGTTTTTGAAAACCTGGTATATGCTGAACCAGGTATGTTGCATCAGTCCGCTTGTTTACTGGTGGAATTGAACAAGGATGTTCCCACAGTCTATGCTGGAGATCAACGAGGACTTCATGCACTGGTATGACAAGTACCTCCTTAGGAAGATCTACAAATTGTAAGACCTCCAGGGTTTTGCCTCGTGTCCTCTTCAGCTACCAACTGGAAGGGAACAATGTCTGACATCTCTTTCACAAAATAAGAAAAGGAGAGGTCTTCCGGTCGCGACTTCCTCCTTTCTTCTGGTGGGGATGGGTCCAATAGAATATCCTTCGATGAAGATTCGGTGTCTCCTTCGTCCCAGGTATCTGATGAAGGATGCCGTGGAGGAGTAGAGTGAGGTATGAAACTTGGCATCGAAGGTATCGATAGTTTCATCGGTGGCATCGAAGGTGGAAGTAATGGAACTGATGGAGAAATTGGGAGTCTCGGATGCAAAATCCCCAACGGACCTGGTATTGGCTCAGGCATCGGTGAATCCTCCGAGGCATCGTCTTCCCTGGGATTGGGAATCGGAGTCTTCATTCCCGATGGCAACGGTTGCATTGGGAGGGCACCAATGAGGGCATCGAGCTTAGCGAGTATCGATGCGAATATTGATAGGTCCGGAGTTGGCATCGGTGCAGGCATTGATGTCGGTGACTTTCGGTGCAGGCATCGGCATCAATGGCTGAATGTCTCGCAGAGCGTCTTTAACTGCCTGGTGGATGAAACTGTTCAGTTCCTCCCATATAGCTGGTGAGGTCAGAGCAGCTATAGGGGGTGGCAGAGAAGGCGGAACCGGCTCTTCCACAGATCCCTGTGGTGGCGTGGTACTTGGCACAGATATAAGTGGGGTTCACCTTGGAGTGAGAGGCATCGAGGGCATCGATAGCTCTTCTACTCAAGACCTTTTCGGTGTCGGCTCGACAGGCATCGAGGGCGCTCCAGGAACTGATCCGACATTGGGGGTCGAAGTCCTTCGGTGGCAGTGGCGATGTTTTTCGCGATGCTCGGTGCCCTTTTTCGAGCACAGAGGTCGATTTTATCGATGACCGAAATGGAGTCAGAGATGATCAGTCACCGCTTCCATCAGGACGACGTTTGGTTCTAAAAACTAAATTTTTGGCCGCTCCAGCCAGAGACGACTGTGTTGATGTAGACGTCGATGGAAGTAATTGAATATGGAAGAGATGTTCCATCTTCTCCAGATGGGCCCATCTGCCTTTTGCCGTCATTTCGGCATGTTGTGGACACATTATGTCCCTCGCCCAAACACAGAACACACTCGACATGCGGGTCGTGATGGACATGGTGTGAGGGCAATTCGGGCATTGCCATTTTGAAGGCCGGACAGCCATCGACAGCCTTCTGATAAGAAAAAAGCGTGAAATGGTGTCGACCGGAGAAAAAGAATAAGTACTCACCGATCGGTGGAGAAAGGGAGACCCCTATGAAGGGAATTAAATTTCAGAAGTTTTAAACTTTTTTCTGTGAGGAAAATTACTATGTGAAACAATCACACAGGGCTCCTTCACCGCGAGGCTAACTGCAGCGCGGAAAAAAGAAGACTGAAGGGAGACCCCCTGTGGCTCAGGGGATCATGGCATGCTCAGTGGGCTCAGTGAGCCAGTCAAAAGATTCAAGAAACTTTGACAGAAAGTTTTCCATGATAGGGCTCCGTCCAGTGACGTCACCCATATATGAGGACTATCATCCTGCTTGTCCTGGGATAAATATCAGTATGCAAACTTTAATTACTAAGGAAATTAGTCAACTGAGAAGACAACGAAAATATATGATACATCTTTATATTTTATGTAAATTTACATGGATATTAAAAAATAAAAAATGCCCCTAATTGCAAACTCTGGGCCGCATAATAAGAAACTGCTTCCTCTTCCTTTGCGTTTGTCTTGACACATCAGGGAAAACTTTAAGAACATAAGAACATAAGAAATTGCCATGCTGGGTCAGACCAAGGGTCCATCAAGTCCAGCATCCTCTTTCCAAAAGAAACCAAACCAGGCTACAAGAACCTGGCAAGTACCCAAACACCAAGAAGATCCCATGCTACTGAGGCAATTAATAGCAGTGGCTATTCCCTGTCAACTTGATTAACAGCAGTTAATGGACTTCTCCTCCAAGAACTTATCCAAACCTTTTTTGAACCCAGCTACACTAACCTCATTCTCTGGCAACAAATTCCAGAGCTTAATTGTGTGTTGAGTGAAAATTAATTTTCTCGGATCAGTCTTAAATGTGTAACTTGCTAACTTCATGGAGTGCCCCCTAGTCCTTCTATTATCCAAAAGTGTAAATAACCAATTTACATCTACTCGTTCAAGACCTCTCATAATTTTAAAGACCTCTATCATATCCGCCCTCAGTCATTTCTTCTCCAAGCTGAACAGCCCTAACCTCTTCAGCCTTTCTTCATAGGGGAGCTGTTCCATCCCCTTTATCAGATTGATGTCAAAATAACATCTTTAAAACCCAATTTCTGTCAGGTTCAAGAATAAAAGAAACCACCAAGGTTGCAGAAGTTGCAAGTTCACTATCCAGTGTCTCGAGGAGAGTAGAAATATTCAAATTACTCAGGTCTGTTGATATCAAACCTGTTGTCCCATATCCAAGCTATTTCCTTCTTAAATTGTGGCAAATAAAAACCCTAGAAACTGGAGGGCCACTTGTTCAGGTATCTGCAGTACCTCTAGAAATTATCTTTTAAACAGATCCTCGGAATGTGATAAAGGTAACTTAGGAAAATTAATAAACTTGTGTGCGTTTTTAATTATTGGATGTTATTCTATTCATCAGCTATTTTGAAATATTTATCTTTTTATTTATATGGTTTTACTATTATGATTCTTTTATATTTCTTAATGTAGTTGTTTGATGAGTTATGAGGCATGCTGCTGTTTCTGCTTTTCCATTGTTGCACTGCATACAGAGTCTAGCTTGATAAGGTTTCCAGTTCAGTTTTTGTCTGCATATTTTTATTTATAGTTTTTTATGGTCACTTTACTCTGTATTTGGTGGGCTTCTGCATGTAATACTTAGGTGGGGAATTCTGCTTGCTAGCATGTAGTTTCTGTGTAGGGATCCACAGCAGCCTGGCCCATTCTGTTTTCCTAACAGGGATATACTGGCAAGAAGGGTGGAGGGAATAAGAGACATTTTTTTCTTCTCCTTTTAATAATTTTGTTTATGCATGACAAAACACATATCAGTTTCAATCATATTTTTACATAACTTGAATAACTGAAAATTAATATCAATTAAAATTAGTATTCAAGAGTTGCGTGAAAGGAATCTGGTAGTCAGGGTGCTAACCAGTTGTGGCACTTAAGGACTGGAGTTACTTACCTCAATTTAAATCTTGGGATACCACTTCTGAAAAGTTGCCTACCCCTGATGCAGAAGATCTACAGATTCTGTCCTATTGAATCTCTAATGTGTCATTCACTGAACATGCTGGACACACAGATGCCATATTAGAGGAATCTACTTTAAAGCTGCACCTAACACTAGCATTACATTTTGTTAGATAATTATAAAACAAATAAGCAGGTACAAACTATCTGGGAGATGCATCAAGCTGCAGTAGGGCTCTAACTTGCATTAAACAGCATATGTTGTGTGATATATGCTGTTTATCGCGCAATATAGCCCTGTCACAATGATATGCGATATATATACGATATTTTGTATACCCCTGCCCAGATTCTCTTTCCTATTACAACGAGCTGCTGCTTTGCATGTGATTTGTATGCACAAATTTTGCAAATCCATGCAAAGCAACTCATTAATAGGGAATATGATGTTAATAGCATGGCCAACTTAGAAAGCGGGTCCCAAGACTCCTGCATTAAATTTAAAGGGCCAAGCAAATCCCCCCAAAAAAACCACGCAAAAAAGAAAAAAAATGTGCAGGGATCATGGATGATCCCCTGTTCACTCCAGGGCCATCACTTGAGGCGGCCCTAACATGCCAAGCATAAAAAATATAAAATAGCTGTTCACATAATGACAGCCCCCCAACCCCCAACCAGCATTGGAGCTCTGTGCACCCCATAGCAACAGACTAGTTGGCACCATTTTTGACTGGGGGAAGGTCAGGTTGGAGCCAACGCTGGAGCCTGTTTCCAATTTTGAGGTTAGGGAATGCAGGAGGAGGACAGTTCGGGCAGTTAGGAGGGCCCCACTAGAAGGGTTTTCAATGATTTGGAGTATTGGGGGGAGGGGGAGGTTTTAGGGGGACCCTATACCCAATGATTCTTTCTTTACCATTGGGATAAGAGTACGAGGTAGTTGGGGGAACCATGCAGGGACATACTAGTTTTGTCCTGCAGTGTTTTGCCACAAGCAAAACAATGTGGTGATACAGCCACAATGTTTTTTCAAGAGAGGGGCCCACTATTACAGCAATACCCCCTGCAATGCTCGTACCCCACATGCATTAAAATGAGAAATTTCTACTTGCCCAATAATTTCCTTTTCTTTATGAGAGACAAATGAATACAGAATTAGTGGGTTATGCACCTCTACCAGCAGATGGAGACAGAGCAAAGCTAACATCACAGTATATATACTCCTGCAGTGGCATCAGCCTGCCCATATTCTCTTAAAAAGCCAACTGTGGACAGGCTAGCAAAAACTTGATTAAAAGATAATCATTTTAGTTCTCAGCCAACAGGAAACACTGATCTTAAATAAAGAATGCATCGACACTATTCTAGGGACTGAACTAACACTTACCAGTATCCTCTGGAACACGTAGCCACGCAGGAGCACCTCAGCACAATCATTCGGTAGCCAAGGGCGGGAAGCCGGATTCATCTGTCTATCCTAAAAAAAAAAGAAATTATCAAGTAAATAGTAATTTCTCATTTCTTAGCATCTAGACAGATGAATCAAAACCAGTGGGATGTACCAAAGCTACTCCCAACAGGGCGAGAGGCTGCCCGCGGTACAGTCATAACCGCACAAGCAAAGGCTGTGTCCTCTCGAGCCTGCACATCCAGATAATACCTGGAAAAAGAATGTAAGGAGGACCATGGTACAGTTCAGCAAATGTCGATGGGAGACAATTTAACTTCCACCCTTGACACTGCCTGAGCCCTAGTGGAATGAGCTCTAACCTGTCTAGGCAACAGCTATTCAGCATCCCCATACTCTGCCATGACTACCTCCTTAATCCAGCTGTTGTAGCCCACGAAGCGTTCTTGCCCTGTTTACTACAACCATGGAGGACAAACAGGCGATCCATCTTCCAGAAAGGTTTAGAAACCTTCATATGCCTCCTGATATCCAAGGATCGCAACAGACGATATTCCTTTGCATCTCTTTCCCTATCCAGAGACAACAGGGAAATGGACTGATTCAAGTGAAAACATGAGACCACTTTTGGCAAAAAGGAAGAAACAGTATGCAGATGTACCGCCCCTGGAGTCACTCGAAAGAATGATTCCCGGCAAGACAAGGCTTGCAGCTTGGAAATTCAATGTACAGAACAAATTGCCACAAGAAACACCATTTTCAAGATCAGTAACCGCAAGGAAAGGTTACACATCGGTCTAAACCTAGAGCCTGCTATGAAATCCAAAACCAGAATAAGATTCCACAAGGAATCTGCAAGGGAGGATGAAGATGTTTCACAACTTTCAAGAAACGCACCACATCTGGATGAGCCAATGAGGGACCACCATTCACCTGACCCCTGAAACAGGCAAGAGCAACTAACTGCACTATTATTCAATCCATCCTCCAAAAATTCCAAAATGAGCGGGATCTTAACCGAATGAGGAAAAACACCTCGATCCTCACATCAAGTCTCAAACACTCGCCAAACCCACACATAGGCTAAGGAAGTGGAGAACTTTCTTGCTCGTAGCAAGGTGGAAATCACCGCAGTAGAATATCCATGCTTCAGCAAGCAAGCCCTCTCAAGGGCCATACCATAAGACAAAACAGAGTCGGATCTTCGTAAAGAACAGGTCCTTGCCACAACCGATTCCTCTGTACTGGAAACCGGAGGGGGGAATCTACAAGAAGCCTTCGCAGATCCGCATACCATGGACTCCTGGGCCAATATAGTGCCACCTGCACTACGTCTGTGACTCTGGACCCTCCGAACCATCCTGCCCAACATGGGGCAACAGAAGACAGGCATACAGCAGCTTGTCCTCCAGCCATTCCTGCATGAGAGCATCAATGCCCAATGACTTCGGATCTCTCCTGCAACTGAAGAATTGAGGAACCTTCATGAGAAGCTGCCAGCAGGTCTAGAAATGGAAGGCCCCAGCGATCCACTATCAGCTAAAACACCTCAACTGACAACAGCCATTCTCCTGGTCCCAGACTCTGCCTGCTGAGAAAGTCAGCTCTTACATTGTCTTTTCCTGCAATGTGTGAGGCTGAGATCTCCTGAAGATGCACTTCCACCCATTCCATAAGTTGGTCCATCTCCTGGCTCTTGGTTCCTCCCTGCCAATTGATGTAAGCCACTGTCATTGCATTGTCCAACATTATCTGGACAGCTAGACCCTACAACCTGCCGCTGAGCTGTAAGCATGCCAACCGGAACACCCGGGCTTCCAGGCGATTGATGTTCCAGAAAGACTATTCTGCACTCTAGCGTCCTTGCGCTGTCAGTTCCTGACAGTGAGCTCCCCAACCCTGGAGGCTCACATATGTTGTGAGTACTAACCAGTCTGGTGATTTAGGGAAACTCCCTTTCTTAGATGATCCGCTTGAAACTACCACTGTAGTTGACAGCATGCCTCCATCGGCAGGAGAAGCTGAATCAAACAGCCCTGAGACTATGGGCTCCAATGAAACAGCAGAGAGTGCTGAAGAGGACGCATATGCACCTTCGCCCACGGGACCACTTCCAGGGTTGCTGCCAGCAAACCGAGTACCAACAGATAGGACCACATTGTCGGGCATATAGTGTTCATCAACAGACACACCTGCGCCATTAACTTCTGAAAACTAGCTTCGGGCAGGAAAACCCTGCCCTGCTTCATTACGAACCGAACACCAAGATACTCTAGGAACTGAGATGGCTGAAGACTGCTCTTGGCCAGGTTCACCACCCAACCAAGCTCCTGCAACAGGGAGATCACCTTGTGGGTCACCTGGCGTCTCACTTCCAGAGATTTGGCCTGAATCAGCCAGTCATCCAAGTATAGGTGTACTAGGATCCCATCTTTTCTCACTCTGCCGCCACCACCACCATAACCTTAGAAAAAATTCTGGGTGCAGTGGCCAGACCAAAAGGCAGCACCCAAAACTGATAATGGTCTCCCAAAACCGCGAATCACAGAAAACTTTGGTGCTCTAGTCGGATGGGAATATGCAGGTACACCTCAGTCAGATCCAAGGAGGTCAGAAATTCCCCCAACTGCATGGCCATTATCACTGAGTACAATGTTTCCATGTGAAAATGAGTCACCCACAAATGATTGTTGAATCCTTTGAGGTCCAGGATGGGACAAAAGGAGCCCTCCTCCTTGGGCACTGGAATATCGATGCATATTTCTTGAGACATGGGCACTGGAACCACAGCCCTCAGACTGAGAAGCCTTGACCGTGTAGACTCCACTGCCAGCTTCTTCTGCAGGGAATGGCAGGGAGACATCATGAACATGACCTGAGGAACACTGAAAAACTCCAGCACAAATCCCTCTCGTATCATCTCCAGGACCCACTGGTCTGAAGTGATTTTGACCCACTTCTGATAAAAGAGAGAGGCGCCCTCCTCTCTCCTGTTCCTGGGGGTGGGTTGGCAAACCTTCATTGGGAGGCTCGGGAGGTTCCCCTACACCAGCCTGCACCCAAACTGGGTGCAGGCTGGTGTAGGGGACAAAAGGACTGAGACTTACCGAAAGGTTGAATCCTCTGAAAGGTTGCGCTTCTGTAGGATCGAAAACGCTTGGATCCCCTACCACGACCTGTCATGGCAAAGGAGCGCTGTGTCTGCTTCTTATCCTCCAGCAACTGAGGATCTGGGGATTCACCACACTTATTGGCCAGTTTCTCCAACTTGCTCCCAAACAAGGGCGAGCCTTTAAAGGGCAATTTCATAAGGTTAGCCTTGGCGGTCACATCAGCCGACCAATTTCTCAGCCATAACTGACACCTGGCCACTATTACCGAAGCCACCTCTCTGGCTGATGTGCGGACCAAATCGCAGCCCACATCTTCCAAAACGGCAGCTGCTGGCTCCATAACTGCCCTGGAATTCACTCCAAATTCATCAACCTCCTGAGAGAGAAGTAAACAAGAGCGAGCCCCACAGAACAAAAAGAAGCTATCTGTAAGGTCATTGCCACTGTTTCAAATGCTTGCTTAAGAATGGCCTCAATCCTTCTATCGTGCACATCCTTCAACACCACTCCTCCCTCCACAGGGATAGTCTTCTGCTTGGAGATGGCACAGACAAGCGCATCCACTTTCGGAAAACACAACCGCTCTTTCGTCATTGGATCAAGGGAGTATAGACTTTCCACAACTCGACCCCCTTTGAAATTAGCCTCCAGGGCACCCTACTCAAGATCAATCAATTATTGCATGACCTCCCTATGTGCAAAGAAACCAAAATAGAATTTTTCTTTGGCTCAGACATGGAATCAGACCCAGGTACTCCCAACATCTTTAATGTCTAGGAAATCAGAGCCAGTAACTCATCTCTATGAATGAACTGCAACACAGACCTATACAGTTCAGGCCAGAGGAATTTCCCCATCCTCCAAAGAGTCAGAATCGGCCTCATCATCTGTACCATCCGGATCCCTATTTGGAAGACGTGCTGCCAATCTAGGTGTACTTCAGTGCTTAACAGTAGTACCAGGTGAGTGAAAGGTCACCACCTGTGACTCTGATCTGGCAAAATTAGTCTGGGCTGAGGACTGCACCTGAAAAAAGAATTGCAATCCTTGAAAAATTTCCACCCAAGAAAAGAGAGAAGGATCCAGGCCAAAACTATAAGGCACCTGTGCTGTGCCCACTGAGCTACTTCTCCCACTGATGAAGCAGTTAAGGGAGTTCCAAGGTCAGGCACCCCTCCTGACATATCTTTACCCAGGCCCTCATCAGGCTGGAAAGAACCAGACTTAGTAAAATCAGACGAAGATAATTCTCCCTGAGCGTCCAAGCAGTGCTGACACAAGTTAGAGGGTACACCAGGCTGAGAAGCCTGAATATGACAGGCAGCACAGAGGGAAAGGCGCTTAAGATTCTTAGCTATAGACACCATCAGTCTGTCAGTACGCTTAACAGAGACTAAAAGATGTGCGTCCAGCTGAATTCATGCTGTAAAATATATGCGTCCAAAATTTAGGCGTCCCAAAATCTAGGCGTCCCAAACTTAAGCGCACAACCAATATGCTCCAAATTGCGCGTACAGCTAAGTGTGTGCCCAAAACAGATGCAGCTATCACCTGGATGCCCAAGCACGCATCCAACCAAGCATCCAAAAACACAACGCACAACCTGGACACCCAGCCAAACACACTTGCAGGAACTGACGGTTCTGAAGAGGACAGCTTAATGCGCAGGAAAAGGAACGCAAAAACGCTACTGTGGCATACCACATGGCGCACAGAGAAAATCCTAAAAGCGGGGCCTAGCCCAAAAGGGCTGCTCAACCCATCAGGCTGCCTACACCCCTTAACCTCTCTCAGGGGAGGGAACGAACGTTGGAATGGCGCACCAAGCACGGAGACCAGTGGAAAGGAGGAATCCCTACAAAATACCCTCCTCCTCTGTCTTTAATTTTTTTTTGTGTGTGTGTTTAAACAATTTTTATTGGCAATCCAAAAGTAAGATTACACATATCTGATCTTGTAACAAGCAAGTGCAAAACAGCATTCTTTACCAGGCATATGTCAACCAGAAAGCATTAAAAGCAAAAGAATTACCATTTTTTATCCCGGAAGCAACACCACCTCCCCCCCCCCACCCCCACCCCCATCCCACACACACAACCTGAATTACATCATAGGGGATAAAATAGCCACAGGAAAGACAATGGAGTAGAATAAGGAAATGGAGAAATGGAATGCAGGTACACGCTGCTGTTTAGTAAATATCCGCAAGCCCCAGATGGCAAGTAAGCAGCCATGTTGAGTAGCAGCGTGATAAAGCAAGCAGGCGATCATAAATGGAGTTCTCTGGGAAAGCTGGGGTCATGCTGTTCCCATCCTTCAAGTATATTATTATTATTATTGCTAGGCTTGCTCGACAAGCTAAAGTCTATACGGTTCCCAAATTCTCTGAAAGGCCGCCATTCGATCCTGGTGGAGGGCGGTAAGTTTGCCCAATTGATAATAGGAGTGTAGGCAGGGTTGAATGTTAGCCAGATGTGGGGTGTTGGCTCATTTCCAGTGTAATGCAATCTCCGCCCGTGCTGCAATAAAAACTTGCAATACCAGTCGCTGTGTGTCCTTCTTATAGTCCGGCATCAGAAGTCCAAGGAGTGCATGCCATGGTTTTACGTCCACAGGGGCATGAATAATCTGAGACAGCCACTTAAACACCATCTGCCAGCACACAATGACCTTAGGGCATGCCCATCATACATGATAATACGATCCCAATTCCCCACATCCCCTCCAACACATATCTGAAATAGTGGAGATAAACTTCTGAAGGGCAACAGGTGTGTAATGCCAGCGATAGATCATTTTATAGTAGTTTTCTTGAAGCCCAACAGATAAAGAACATTTATGGGCCACAGTGTATATCATTTCCCATTCCTGATCCTCCAAGAGTTCTTGAAAGTCAGTGTCCCATAAAAATCGATGCCTCTGCGCCCCCAATCGTCTACCATTAATAAGGGTGTAGATTTTAGAAATAGCACCCCTGAGTGAGGAAGCATGCTTGCAGAAAGTTTCAAAGAGGGTACTCTGTGTCCTGATAGTGCCCTCCCTCATTCCTTTATGAATAAAATGGTAGACTTTAGCATACATAAGGAAATCAATATTATCAAGGGAGTACTTAGCACACATCTGGTCCTTAGATAAAAAAGCATTTTGTTGAAAAACATGCCCCACTCTCTGTATGCCAGCCTCCGTCCACTGCTGCTTAACTTTGGGTTGGAAATTGGCACTACTGAGTTGGTAAATAAATGGGTTATCAAGGAATATTGTTCCAGCCCAACCAGGATAGGCTTCCATCGTCGCCAAACCAGTAGGGTGGATTTTAACGCAAATAGAAGGTAAGGAACCCCGCCCCATGAAGACAGAGGCTGCCAAGGGAGCACAGTAATAGGAAAGCACCACAGTTGCATTTGTTCCAATCGCACCCATTGTGGTATGTCATGCATAAGGTGAAGTGCTACCAGAAAGCAAAACTACTTACCTTGTAATAGGTGTTATTCCAGGACAGCAGAATGTAGTCCTCACATATGGGTCTCAAATTTTTTCTTTTTTCAGGAATTTGTTGAGATTCCGGAAGTCCAATATGGGACGTAGGCCTCCTGTTTTCTTTGGAATGAGGAAATAACGGGAGTAGAATCCTCTGCCCTGCTGAAGCCGGGGAACTGGTTCCACGGCCCTGGCTCTCAGAAGGGTGGATAATTCTTTTTGTAAGAGTGTGGATTGGCTGTTTTCCCTATTCCGGAAAACTTTCTGTCAAGGTTTCTAGAAACTTTTGACTGACATTCTGAGCCTACTGAGCATGCCCAGCATGCCATGATCCCTCGAGCCACAGGGGTCTCCCCTTCAGTCTTGTTTGTATCAATTAGCGTTAGCCAAAAATAAAATAATAAAATGTATCGGACCCAACTCCATGAGGTGGCGGGTGGGTTTCGTGAGGACTACATCCTGCTGTCCTGGAATAACACCTATTACAAGGTAAGAAATTTTGCTTTATCCCAGGACAAGCAGGATGCTAGTCCTCACATATGGGTGAATAGCAAGCTATAGGCTGAATCATTTTGTAGTGGACCAACAGGGAAGTATTGTTGGGAAAAATGAGGCAGCCTGAAATCACGAAAGTTTGGATGTGGAAGGAGTTGGGATCATACTGGAAACAAGTTCTTTAAGAAAGATTATCCATAGGCTGAATCTAGTCGTCCTTCCTTGTCGAGACAGTAGTGAGCCGCAAAGTTGTGAAGGAAACTCTATGTTGCGGCTTTACATATGTCAGCTATTGGCACTGAACGATAGTGTGCTACTGAGGTTGACATTGCTCTTACTAAGTGAGCCTTTATTCGCCCCTGAAGAGGAAGGCCTGCTTTTTCATAACAAATTTGTATACAATCTGCAAGCCAATTAGATAGAGTTTGCTTGCCCACCGCTTTACCCGGTTTGTTTGGATCAAAAGAAACAAAGAGCTGGGTGGATTTCCTATGGGCCGTAGTGCGATCTAAATAGTACGCAAGTGCACGTTTACAGTCCAAGGTGTGTAAAGCCCTCTCTCCTTGATGAGAGTGTGGTTTTGGGAAGAAAGTAGGCAAGATGATGGATTGATTCAAGTGGAATTCCGTAACTACCTTGGGAAAAAATTTTGGATGTGTACAGAGTACCACTCGATCATGTAGGAATTTTGTGTAGGGTGAGTATGTGACAAGTGCTTGTAACTTGCTAATCCTTCTCGCAAATGTGATGGCTATTAAGAAAATAGTCTTCCAAGTGAGAAATTTAACATCACAGGAATCCATGGGTTCAAAAGGAGAACACATGAGCCTGGTTAAGACTACATTTAGGTTCCATTCTGTGCCCGGTGGTCGGTGTGGGGGTTCAAGCTGAATTAAACCTCTCATAAACCTACTAACGAGGAGCTGCACTGATATTGATGCATCTCCAATGGTATTGTGATAAGCTGAGATTGCACTTAAATGTACTCTTACAGATAAGGTCTGACGACCAGAGTCTGAGAGGTGCCATAGATAGTCTAATAAAGATGATGTAGTGCAGGAAAAAGGGTCAAGACTATTTTGTGTCCACCACATGGTAAACCGTTGCCACTTAGCACGATAGTTCTTTCATGAGGAGGGTTTCTGTGAAGCTACAAACACTTGAGAGACGTTAGTTGAAAGATTGAGAGGTTGTAGAATCAAGCTTTCAACATCCACGCTGTGAGGAATAGGAATTGAAGGTTGGGATGACGCAATCTGCCCTGATCCTGAGTTATGAGATTGGGTGCTGTGCCCAGGCGAATTGGGTCTCTGATCGAGAGATCGAAGCGTATTAGAAACCATACTTGTCGAGGCCAATATGGGGCTATGAGTATCATGGACCCTTTGTCCTGTTGTAGCTTCACTAGAGTTTTGGTTATTAGCGGTATCGGGGGATACGCATATAGAAGACCTGAATTCCAGTGGTGAGCAAAGGCGTCCCTGGGTAAGCGGGTTCTCTGCTTGTGTAGGGAGCAATAATTGTCCACTTTGTAATTCAGTTGTGATGCAAAGAGGTCTACTGTTGGTTGGCCTCAACGCTGAAAGATCTTGGTCGCCACTTCTGGATTCAGAGACCACTCATGAGGTTGGAATTGACGGCTGAGGCGATCCGCCACTACGCTGTGAATGCCTGCTAGATAAGTGGCCTGTAGAAGCATTGAGTGTGTTAGGGCCCAATCCCAAATCTGTGCTGCTTCTTGACAAAGGAGATACGAGCCCGTACCTCCCTGTTTGTTTATGTACCACATGGCTACTGTGTTGTCTGTTTGTATCAGAACAGACTTGTGGGAAAGGCAGTCCCTGAACATATGCAGCGCATAATGTATAGCTCAAAGCTCTAGGAAGTTTATCTGAAAGGTAGCTTCGAGTTTTGTCCAAGTACCTTGAGTCTGCAGATGGCCAATGTGTGCTCCCCACCCTAAGGTGGATACATCTGTAGTTAACATCACTTGCGTAATTGGTTGTTGGAAAGGTAGGCCTGTGAGCAAGTTGTCCATGTTTGTCCACCATAGGAGCAAGGACCGTAGTTGCTAAGTTACTTGAACTGGATAAGACAGAGGTTGAATGGCTTGTATCCATTGGTTTCTGAGTGTCCATTGAATGAGTCTCATGGCTAATCTGGCCATAGGAGTGATGTGAACTGTGGAGGCCATGTGACCCAGAAGAGTGAGGCATTGATGAGCTGTCATCTGTGTCCGTGCGCATAGAGAATCTGCTAATGATGCGAGTGTCTGTGGACGGTCTTTTGGAAGGAAAGCTTTTGCTGTTATGGTGTTTAATTCTGCTCTGATGAATTGCAACATTTGAGATGGTGTGAAGTGGGATTTCTGGTAGTTGATAAGGAATCCCAACGAATGGAGTAGGAGTTATTGTGAGCTTGAGGGAGTTGAGAGCTCCTTGTCTTGTTTGGCTTTTGATGAGCCAATCGTCCAAGAAAGGAAACACGTGCACTCCTTCCTTGTGCAAGTGGGCAGCTGCCACTCCTAGGCACTTTGTGAACACTCGAGATGCTGAGGCAAGACCGAATGGTAGCACCTTGTATTGGAAATGTTGACTTCCTACTAGGAATCGCAGATATTTGTGATGAGGAGGGAATATTGGAATGTGAGCGTAAGCATCTTGAACATCCAGAGAACAGAGCCAATCTCCTTTTTGAAGTAGAGGTAGCATGGTGCCCAATGATACCATCCTGAATTTCTCTTTTTTCAGGAATTTGTTGAGATTCTGGAAGTCCAATATGGGACGTAGGCCTCCTGTTTTCTTTGGAATGAGGAAATAACGGGAGTAGAATCCTCTGCCCTGCTGAAGCCGGGGAACTGGTTCCACGGCCCTGGCTCTCAGAAGGGTGGATAATTCTTTTTGTAAGAGTGTGGATTGGCTGTGTACTGTCCAAGACGAAGTGGGTGGAGTATCGTTTGGTACAGTGAGGAAGTCTAGGTGATACCCTTGAGATGTTATGGAGAGTACCCATTGGTCCGTGGTGATGTATGACCAATTGTGTTGGAAAAACGTGATCCAACCTCCTACTGGCAAATTTGGGGTTGGATTGGTAAACAGGCTGCTGTTCTCTGGTGTCGTTTCAAACCCCCGAAGTTGATCCTGTTTGTGGAGGGGGTTTAGCTCTAGGCACTCTTGGTTGCCTGGTCTGCGTTCTTTGAGGTGGCCTAGATGATCTTCCATGGGCAGGAGGTGGATAGTAACGCTCGGCCTGTAGTATGGCCGTTTAGATTCTTTCCTTGGGAGTCTTCTTGATGATGTTTGAGACTCCTGAGGCGCAGAGGACAGCTGTCTCAATGTTTCTGAATGCTCTTTTAGCTGGGAAACTGCTTCCTTTACTTTATCCCCAAAGACATTGTCCCCTACACAAGGGAGATCAGCCAGTTTTTCCTGTACTTCCGGTCTCAGGTCGGAGGCCTTGAGCCAGGCCCATCTACGAGCACTTATACCGGTGGCTGACATTCTTGATGCAGTCTCAAAACTGTCGTACGCTGCACGAACTTCGTATTTGCCAGCTTCCAAGCCTTTATGTATTATGGAATTAAAAGACTCTTGGAATTTCTGGGGGAGAGTTTCAGAGAGTTCTTGAATCTGTTTCCATAAGTTACGCTGATATTGCGTCATATATAACTGGTAGGACGCAATTCTGGAGACAAGCATGGAACCCTGAAACATTTTCCTGCCTATGTTGTCCAAGAATTTATTGCCCTTACCCAGTGGATTAGATGAATGATTAGATTTATTCGTTTGGATTTCTTTTGAGCTGACTCAACTACTACTGATTGATGAGGTAATTGAGTCTTTTGGAAGCCTGGGATGTGTTGGACTAGATATGTGGCATCAGTCCTTTTATTTACCGGTGGTATGGTGCAGGGATGCTCCCATAGCCTGTGTTGCAAATCAAAAGGACTTCGAGAACTGGAATTGCTAACACCTCTTTAGGTGGGTCCATGAACTGCAACACTTCCAGGGTCTTTTGTCTGGTGTCCTCCTCAGATTCAAGCTGGATAACACATTCAAGCTGGATAACACATTGAAATCGTCGGTGCAGTGTGCTGCGGCAGTCAAAAAAGCAAACAGAATGTTGGGAATTATTAGAAAAGGAATGATGAATAAAACGGAAAATGTCATAATGCCTTTATATCGCTCCATGGTGAGACCGCACCTTGAATACTGTGTACAATTCTGGTCGCCGCATCTCAAAAAAGATATAATTGCGATGGAGAAGGTACAGAGAAGGGCTACCAAAATGATAAGGGGAATGGAACAACTCCCCTATGAGGAAAGACTAAAGAGGTTAGGACTTTTCAGCTTGGAGAAGAGACGACTGAGGGGGGATATGATAGAGCTGTTTAAAATCATGAGGTCTAGAACGGGTAGATGTGAATCGGTTATTTACTCTTTCGGATAGTAGAAAGACTAGGGGGCACTCCATGAAGTTAGCATGGGGCACATTTAAAACTAATCGGAGAAAGTTCTTTTTTACTCAACGCACAATTAAACTCTGGAATTTGTTGCCAGAGAATGTGGTTCGTGCAGTTAGTATAGCTGTGTTTAAAAAAGGATTGGATAAGTTCTTGGAGGAGAAGTTCATTACCTGCTATTAAGTTCACTTAGAGAATAGCCACTGCCATTAGCAATGGTTACATGGAATAGACTTAGTTTGTGGGTACTTGCCAGGTTCTTATGGCCTGGATTGGCCACTGTTGGAAACAGGATGCTGGGCTTGATGGACCCTTGGTCTGACCCAGTATGGCATTTTCTTATGTTCTTATGAAAGGGGATGGTGTAAGCCATATCTTTGATAAAATTTGAAAGGTCCTCTGGAGGGGATTTTCTTCTTTCCTCTGGAGGAGAGGGTTCTGAGAGGACTTTCTCTGAAAAGGTATCAGTATTGGGATCATCCCAGGTATCCGGTGTATGTGGGCAAGGAGGTGTAGATGGCATGGGTAATGTTGGCATCGACAGTTTTTCCATGAGTTTCGTTGGGAACAATGGACAAAAAATGCTGGACGTGGACGTGTAATCCCCAATGAGCCTGGGAGTGGTTCAGGCATCTGAATTTCCTTTGATATGTCCTCTTCCCTCGGTGCTGGCATCGGTAACTCTGGAGATTTTACCGGAATGGCACAGATGAGAGTGTCCAATTTTGCTAAATTCGGCACAAAAAAGGATACATCCAGCATCGGTATTGGTGGAACCGACAATTGTGTCTGTACTGGCATCAGTTTGGGCACCGGTGATGGAAGTGGAACCTGTACCGGCGATGGTGCTGGCTTCGATGGCGGACTCGGAGCTGGCATCGGAGGCATATCGAGGAGTGCATCCCTAACTGCCTGGCGGATGTAACCCTCCAGTTCCGCTCGCATAGCTGGTGAGACCAGAGCAGCTATGGGGGGAGGCAGTGAAGGCGATACCAGTACCTCCGCAGAGCCCTGTGGAGGTATGGTTCCCGGCACCGATATCGGTGGAGATCGCCTTGGAGTGGAAGGCCTCGGTGGAGCATCCTCTCTCCGATGTTTTTTCAGCGCTGATTCAGGATCCATCGATGGAACACCGGTTATCGGATCACTTTCGGGATCGTGAGGCCTCCAATGCTGATGCTTCTGCTTGTGCTCTATGCCTTTCTCGATGACTGACGTCGATTTTATCGAAGACTTTGAAGGGGTTGGTGACGGCCGATCCCCCGCTTCATCCGGTCTTCGTTTTTTTGAGGATGACCTTCCTAATTGCTCCAGCCGGAGACGACTGCGTGGATGTCAATGTCGAAGGCATTAATTGGAGATGGAACAAATGCTCCATTTTCTCCATCCGTAGTTTTCTGCCTTTCGGCGTCTGAAGTTTTTTCCGGTTTTTTTGAACTTTTTTGTAAGGTGAAAATTCACCACACAGGACTCCTAGAACCGCGAGGCTAACAGCTTTGCGGAAAAAAGAAGACTGAAGGGAGACCCCCTGTGGCTCGAGGAATCATGGCATGCTGGGCATGCTCAGTAGGCTCAGGATGCCAGTCAAAAGTTTCTAGAAACTTTGACAGAATGTTTTCCGGAATAGGGCTCCGTCAGTGACGTCACCCATATGTGAGGACTAGCATCCTGCTTCTCCTGGGATAACTCGTAAGTTCGCAGCACAAAAGTACCAAGCCAGATTAGGCAATTGCAGCCCCGCCCCCCCCCCGCCTGTTTTTAGGTTGATACAAAGTGGTCCTAGCAACCCATGGAGGCCTCCTGCGCCACATAAACCCACACAGAAGTTGTTGCCACTGTTTTAACAAGAGTGACGGAATGTTGATAGGTATCGTAGTAAAAAAATATAGGAAACAGGGAAGGACGTTCATCTTAACTATGGCCAGTCTCCCTAACCAAGAATGGGTATAGCCCAACCATTTGTCAAGATTAGCTCTGATGGTGGTAAGCAATGGCCGGTAGTTTAAGTCAAACTATTGGTTTATATGTGAACCCAGACGAACACCTAGATATTTAAGTGAAGTGTCAGCCCACTTAAAGGGAAATCTTTGACGCAGCGCATGTGTTTCCTTAGGGAGCAGAGTCAGGTTGAGGAGTTCAGACTTCTCATAGTTGACTTTCATGCCGGACACCGCCATAAACCTCCCCAATTCTTCCATGACGCCCTGTAGGGAATGTTCCGGTTCGGTTAGAGTAAACATGACATCGTCCACAAATAGGGAGATTTTCAAGTGATCATTACCCCTAATTACCCCGCAGATATCGACTGCCCCCCTAATTCTGATAGCAAAGGACTCAAACAATAAGAGCAAACAGCAAGGGGGATAACGGGCATCCCTGCCTAGTCCACCTCCTAATCGCAAAGGACGTCCTATAACTACCATTTACTTTTACCCTGGCATAAGGTTGTTCGTACAACTTTTGGATCCAGGCAAGAAAGGGTTCTCCAGAGCCCATATGATGCAACATCTCAAATAGGAATGCCCAATGGACTAGTTCGAACGCCTTTTCTGCGTCCAAGGCAAGGAGAACTGCGGGAGTATTATCATGATGCACCAGGTCTATGATGTCTACTATTCTGCGGACATTGTCAGCCACCAACCGCCCTGGAACAAAACCCACCTGATTATTATGAATCAGGCCAGGAAGGACCCCATTTAACCTAGCAGCCATTACTCTGGCTAAGATTTTTAAATCAATGTTAATTAGGGAGATTGGTCTGTAAGAGCTGCACCTGGTGGAATCCCTACCCGGCTTGGCCAATACAATTATTCCCGCCGTGTTAGCATCACTGGCGAAGTTTCCCCCCAGGACAGAATTAAAGGCACTATTCAGGGGGTCCATGAGGAGTGTAGCGAATTTACGATAGTAAGTACCCGTGAAGCCATCCATCCCGGGCACCATCCCTGGTTTTAGTTTTTTCTTTTATTGTCCAGAAACTCTTTTTGTGCGAGTGAAAGCTTGGGCAATGGGACCACCTGCAGATAGTCTTCAATATACCCCTGTGATATAGAGGCATCCCTTGAATAGAACTGGGAGTAGAAATCAGTAAAAGACTGACATATATCCACTGACGAGGTAAAGCAAATGTTGCTTACCTGTAACAGGTGTTCTTACAGGACAGCAGGATGTTAGTCCTCACATATGGGTGACATCATAGGATGGAGCCCAATCAAGGAACACTTTTGTCAAAGTTTCTAGAACTTTGACTGGCACCTACTGGGCATACCCAGCATGGCACTAAACCTGCAGACAGCAAGGGCCCCCCTTCAGTCTTGTTTAAAGCTACAGGAAGTGCCCAAAAAATAAAATAAGAAAACGCAAGGAACCCAACACCGCGGAGTGGCGGGCGGGTTTCGTGAGGACTAACATCCTGCTGTCCTGTGAGAACACCTTACAAATTCTAAAAAGAGAGATCATATTAAACCTGCACTCATAGAGCTACATTGGCTTCCAATTAAATCGAGAATCCTATACAAAACCTTATCCCTCATTCATAAGTGCATCATAAATGAGAACACTCACTGGATCAACCCTCCACTCACACCACGTACCCTCCACAAGACCTACTCGTTCCACCCACAAAGGAACGCTCCGCCCCCACCTTCGATTAAGTCCACCAAACTTACCTCCACAACAAAAAGAGCCTTCTCACTGGCTGGCCCCACCCTATGGAACTCCATGCCTCCAGACTTACGTACTGAAACCTCCACCCCTAAATTTAAAAAAAAACTAAAAACTTGGCTGTTTCTACAGGTCTTTCCCTCAAATACCCCTCATTGCTGAACCACCTGACAATGTAAATGAATACAGTCTGTTGCTCTACATTCTATCGATACCAGATATTTCTGCATATTATTGTATATATTTACCTGTATACCCAGTTTTTCCTGGCCTTGTTCTCTAGCTTCTCATTTTAACTTAATAACCAACCTCATCTCCTTATATACTTTTAACCTCTTTTCCAAGATACCCCTTCAAAAATGTTGTACCTAGTTAATCGGTAATTCGTAAAATTATACCTAGTTAATCTGTTTTCAGTCCTGTGCTACAGTTCTTGTTCTATGTAAAGGCTTCGCCTGTTGTTGCGGCGAAGTTGTTTTATGTTTCATGTAAACCGATACGATGTGCAAACGGATGTCGGTATATAAAAAAATGCTAAATAAATAAACACCTGTTACAGGTAAGCAACATTTGCTTTCTCACAGGACAAGCAGGATGGTAGTCCTCACATATGGGTGAGTACCAAGCTGAGGATGTCCGAGAAATGCACCAAACATACCCAAGATGTGCAATAGGCACAAGGACTGGGGTGGAATTTGGTAGAGGGCATCCTGAACCCTAACGGGCAGGCGGAAGGGTGCTGGTACATCAAGTTGTAAAAAGGTTGCGCAAGACAGACTGGCCAAAGATGGAATCTTGTCTTCCGGCCTTGTCTAAGCAATAATGGGCTGTAAAGATATGGAGAGAACTCTAGGTAGCAGCCCTGCAAATGTCAGGAAGCGGCACCGAGCATAGGTGCGCTACTGAAGTCGCCATGGCCCTCACAGAATGTGCTTTAACACAGTCTTGAAGCGGAATGCCTGCTTGCTGATAGCAAAAGGATATGCAGTCCACTAGCCAGGAGGAGAGAGTCTGCTTACCCACAGGCTGCCCCAATTTGATGGAATGGAAAGAGACAAACAATTGAGTGCTTTTCCTGTGGGCAGCTGTATGGTCTAGATAGAAGGCTAGAGCCCATTTGCAGTCAAGGGTATGCAGAGCCGTTCTCCTGGATTGGAGTGGGGCCTAGGAAAGAAGGTAGGTAGTATAATGGATTGATTAATGTGAAACTCCGATACTACCTTAGGTAAGAACTTAGGGTGAGTGCAGAGTACTGCCCGGTGCTGCAGAAGTTTAGTGTAAGGCGGATAGGTAACTAGGGCCTGTAACTCACTAACTCTGCGAGCAGATGATATTGCCAATAGGAATATCACTTTCCATGTGAGAAAGCGAAGATCACAGGATTGGAGAGGCTCGAATGGTGGTTTCATGAGCAGACCTAAGACCAAATTAAGGTCCCAAGAAAGGGCCGGAAGACGCAGTGGAGGCTTGAGGTGAAGCAAGCCTTTCAGAAAACGTGTTACGAGGGGTTGTACCGAAATAGGAATGTCCCCCGACACCTTTATGGAAGGTGGCTGACATGCATTCTAATGGAGGAAGTTTTTAGACCTGACTCTGACAAGTGCCAGAGATAGTCTAGAAACTTCGAGGTGGAACAGGTAAAGGGATCAAGAGATTGAGAAGAACACCATGACTTAAACCTGTTCCATTTGTAGAGGTAAGACTTTCTCGTGGAAGGTTTCCGTAAAGCAATCAGAACATGGGAAACTGGCTCCGAAAGGTTAAGTGGCTGAAGAATGAACCTTTCAACATCCAGGCCATCAGGGACAAAGCTTGAAGATTGGGTAGCGTAGACACCCGTCATTCTGAGTGATCAGAAGCGGGTCCTTTCCCAAGGGAATGTGCCTGCGAATGGTGGCTGATACTGGCGCAAATTGGACGGTGCCGGTCCAGACGACATCGATGCAATTGACGTCGTCGGGGTTTGAGAACGGAAGAGAAGTTCCATCTTCTCCATTCTGGCCTTGCGACCTTTAGGTTTCATTAAGGCACATTTGGTGCAGGTCAGGATATCAAGCTTGCACCCGAAACACATTACACAGACTTTATGCGGGTCTGTTGTGGACATGGAACGAGTACAGTCCGAGCACAGACGGAACCCTGGCTCCATGGCCTTTGAAAAAATTTAGCCTCAGTACGGTTGACGGCCAGTAGGCCGCGAAGGCCAAACTCGACGGGAATCGACCGAAAACGGGTAAAAACTTACCGGAGTACCGCAGAGTCAAAAATTCGAAGGAGGGACCCCTGTGGGGTATGAAATTTTTCAATAATTCCGTGAGGAAAATTCCTGTCAGGAATCTCTGTAGAGCTCCTTAACCCGCGTGGCTACTGCTGCGCGGAAAAAAAAGCCTGAAGGGGGACCCTGCTGGCTGCAGGTTTAGTGCCATGCTGGGCATGCTCAGTAGGTGCCAGTCAAAGTTCTAGAAACTTTGACAAGTGTTCTGTGATTGGGCTCCATCCTGTGATGTCACCCATATGTGAGGACTACCATCCTGCTTGACCTTTGAGAAACAGCTGCCCATGGTGATCATAAATCTTAGCCACTACCGTCTGTGCCTGAGCAGCTCTCAGCTGCCTTGCCAGATACCTGCCTGCCTTGTTACCCCCTTCATAGAATTGCTGTTTTAGTAAGGTGAGGTAATGACTAATAGCAATGTCCTCCAGAGAGCGCAACTGGTCCCTGACCTCCAGTATTTTCCGGTAAAGCGCAGTGGATTTAGTGGCACTATGACCTTTCGTTAAGGCTGAGATTTCCGCTAGTAATCGTTTGCGTTGGGCGTCCCGTTCCTTATTACAGCGTGCAGCTCGTGCAACTCATGAGCCCCAGACCACCACCTTTGAGTATTCCCAAATCATCAGAGGGGACATGCCATCTATTTGGTTTTCCCTAAAGTAATTCGTCAGTTGGTTCTTCACCTGAGTGGTAAAAATCGGATCTTTAAATAGGCTATCATTAAGTCTCCAGGGGCAGAACACCCCCCCCCCCCCCGAATCCCCAAGGCAGCACCCCACCCACACTGGAGCATAGTCAGACCATGTTATGTTGTCAATATCTACTCTTTGAACCCTAGGCTGCAGTATTGAGGGGAAAAAAAGATAATCGATCCTGGAATATGTGTTGTGCGGGCTGGAACAGAACGTGTAGGAGCGAGAGTGAGTGTGCCTATTCCTCCATATGTCCATTAAGCACCATTTGTCCATAAAATCGCGCCATTTCCGCCTCACGGTGGGGGCAGAGTTAATGCCAGAACTGGAATCCAGAGATGGTGCCTGCACAAAATTAAAGTCTCCTCCAAGCATGAGATCCCCCTCTAAGTGTTGCTGCAATATTCTAAGGAGCCTGTCAATAAAGGAAGCTTGATGCGTGTTTGGAAAATAAACATTAAGTAGTGTGACTATTAGCTTGCCTACTTTAATTTTGACAAGAACATACCTGCCGTATGGGTCACTAACATGGGAAATCTCTTCATGCACAAAGGTCGAGGAAAACAATATCCCCATCCCTGCATACCTGTTGTCCTTTGTGCTAGCAGCCCAGTGGGAATCGGGGAATTGAGGAAAAACCAAGAGACATTCATGATGTTTCCTAACATGCATCTCCTGGACAAATACAATGCCAGCTTGTTGCCTTTGGAGTTCCCTCTTGAGGAGCAGCCGTTTCCTAGGTGTGTTCAGTCCCTTGACATTTAGAGAAAATGATATAGTCACCATTTACCCTTACATGTGATAAACCTACCCTGCTGCGTGCCATCTACCCCCCAAATTCACAGACATCTCCCTGCTATCTCCAGTGAGAAAGTTCCCATAGACTCCTCCGTATAGTGTAAATTTCTCATGTCCCCCCTCCAAAAAGAAAAAAAGAAAGCTATAAATTCCGGCGTGTCCCCTATGTATCCTATAGTATCCTGGTAACCTCCTTTGGGATACCCCTCTCCTGGAGGCCTGCCACATCCCACACGTAGCGAGGTGCTCCCGTTCCCCCTCATCCCCACCGAGCTCTTTTGGTAAGCAAGTGTAACAAGCATTGAAACTCTAACCCCCAAAAGTGTTAACAGTATAGATTGTGTAACCAATATTAACCACATATGCCTTCAATAACAACAGCAGATAGCAAACCGCCTCCAATTCAGGCCCTGTCACCTGGCAGTCATCGTCCTGGCGTAATTGCGCCTATTTGAGCAGTGAGATCCTCAGTAAACTGTACCTCTCTTCAACCTTGATCCTGTAGCGAAGAGCGGAGGTCATCCGGTTGTCTACGGAGCCTCTTACCCCCCTTGCCCGCTCTCTGCCAGTGGGGAGCTGCATCAGGTTGCTGCGCAGTGGCCATTTTAGGCGCCTTGAAGGAAACAGGCAGTTGCGCTTTGTTGAAGGCCTCCACAGCCTCTGTAATCCTATACGAAACCCCTTGTACTTGAAAAGTCAAACCAAAAGGGCCAGCGATAATTGATGTCCTTCGCCCTTAGGGTGGCAGTGACCTCCTGAAGATCGTAGCGTTTCTTAAGCATGATCGGCGCCAGATCCTGGTAAAATAACAAGCTGTGATTGCGCCAGTTAATATCTTTCATCTGCCTGGTCATGGCGTAGATTTGTTCTTTTAGAGGAAGTGACGTCAGCCACTAGATGGCTGCCTGACTCTCGAGCTCCCGACACCGACCCCATAAAAAGCTACTAAATCGGAGTTAGCCGACGCCCAAATTTCTCCAACAACTGCGGCGGACACCAGGAACACACAGGCATGGCTGCGAAAAAAAAACTGTGGACTTCCAATGCTTTTCATATCAAAAAGCAGGCGATGCCGACCCCGGGCCCGGGGAGGCAGGCGCGGCCGCAGCGCTAATGGAGCAGCAGGAACCTGATGACGACTTTAATGTCGGGGCTGAGGGAGCGCCCTCGCGCTCTGAGTTCAGGTCTTGGTTTTGTAGTATTCGACAAGACCTTAAAACGTATAAGAAGGAAATGCATGAAATGATGGAGGACCTCCGCGAAGAACTTCAATCGGTTGGCAGGCGTGTGGATGAGCTGGATTGCAAAATGGACGGTCAATCTACACTGACGGCACAGTTACAGGAGGTCTGCACTGAGCTGCAGGATGAAAACGCTGCCATGCGGGCCAAGATGGCTGACCTCGAAAATCGGGCAAGGAGAGGAAATCTGCGTTTCAGAGGCTTCCTGGAAACGGCTGAGAACGCAGACTGTGCGAACCTTGTGGCTAGATTTTGTGCCCATCTCTTGTCTATTGGGAGCACTGCTGCTCCGGTCACACCGGAGGACATTAAAATTGATAGGGCGCATCGCGCGCTACGCGCGGCCCGCGCAAATGCACCAAGAGATGTGATTGTGTGTTTCCACCAATACACGCAAAAAGAGAGCATTGCAACCGCGGCGAGACAACAGAATAAATGGCTCTGGGAGACGCAGGAAATCTCTATCTATGCTGACCTCTCACAAGCAACCATGCAGAGCAGATATGAATTTCGAGAAGTTACTCAATTTCTTAGAGAGAAGAATGTGAAATATCGCTGGCTACATCCGTTTGGCCTCATATACACGTGGGATGGAGCTTCTACACAACTGCGGGCCGCGGAAGAAGCGGCACGATTGTTGAAAGATAAGGGGTTCCTGCCGCAAACCAGGTTGGAGCGGAGTTCGCGTCCATCTATTCTCAAGGAGCAACCACCCAGATGGCAGAGAGCCACCTCCAGGAACAGCAGGCTCAAGCGCAGTTCTGACAATGCCAAGCCAGCACACGGCAAAACTTGAGGGCTAAGACTGGCAAATAAATCTCGGCACTACTTACTTACTGTATATGCTTAGAAAGAGCGCGGTGACGCTATTATTAAGCAGTTAATGTTCCGGTTGGATGGTTTCTTGTTATATCAGTTATACTGTTGTTCTATGATTCTCTAAGGTCGGCTACTTCTCTCTCTTCCTTAGCTAGGGACGGTGGGGGAGCACTGTTAGTTATTACTTTCCTCCTCAAGTTGTGGTAAAATGGATCTGCCAAGTAGCGAAAGCAGATCCGAGCAGAGGGTGGGGTGGGTGGGGGGGGAGGAGGGGAGATGGGGGGAGGGGCGGTGGGTGGGCAGAATGAGGGGACAGGCAAACTTTGGGAAACATGTATCTTTATATCCTGTTTCAAGTGTGAATGTGTGTGTGTTCATGATAGAATTGTCTTGTGGAGGGGGGGAGCCGCGAAAAGCATATGCTACTTCAGCCATACTGCGGAATGCGAGTGATTGTGTCTAGCTGATACAATGACGACAATCCGCATTATATCCCTTAATGTGAAGGGATTAAATACCCCGCATAAGCGGCGTCATTTGTATAAAGAATTGGGGCAGCTGAGGGCTGATGTAGCCTTTATACAGGAAACTCATTTGAAGGCTAGGCATGAGTCCCTAATGTCATCCAATGCCTATCCATATCAATACTACTCAGCTTGTACTCGGCACTCTAAGTACACGGGGGTGGGCATACTCTTGGCGCGATCCTTGGTATTTGAGCTTAAGGGATGTGTGCGAGACCCCTTGGGGCGGTACCTTATCCTCACTATTGCTATTAATGGAGTTCTGTACACCCTTTTCAACATATATGCCCCGAATAGAGACCAGGGGATCTTTTTCGATCAGATGCATTCTTTGCTCACTACTCATGGCCAAGGTTACACACTGATGGGTGGGGATTTTAATTTGGTGCGGTGCCCTTCGGTGGATGCTTCTAGGGGTTATGTGTCTGCTTCTACTGCTCATAGAGCTAAACTACAGGAACTGATGGACCAATGGCTGCTACTGGATGTGTGGAGAACGTTCTTTCCCAGGTCACGCTCCTACACCTTCTATTCATCACCCCATGCCTTATACACTAGAATTGATTACTTTTTGTCGGATAAGGGGCTTTTCAATCACATAAAAAAGGCTGAAATTAATCCTGTAGTGTGGTCGGACCACGCTGCGGTGTGTCTAGATGTTGAAATCCGCGGGTATGATGCTGGCCTCAAATTCTGGCGTTTGAATGAGGCCTTGCTGGGGGATGCTGACTTCAATAAGGGCCTCATCTCACAGATTAAGTCCTTCTTTATCATCAATGACTCTGGTGGGGTTTCACCGCCAGTGGTCTGGGAAACTTTTAAGGCCTATCTTAGAGGATTATTGATTTCAAGGGGGGCATATATCAAAAAAAAAGACGACAAGGCAGCACAAGAGCTTAGAGACACTATAACTCTTTTGACTCACCAACATCAGACCACTGGTGCAGGGAATGTCTTAACCAGACTTACTAAGGCGCGGGAAGATTTGTTGAGATTAGAAACCCAGAAAATCAATCATCATATGCTATTAACGAGGCAAGAATATTTCGAGGGTGGGAATAAAGCAGGGAAGCAATTGGCCAATAAATTGAAAAAACTTCAGTATCAAAATAATATTGCCAAGATTAAAAGCGAAACTGATGCCATATTTACCTCTAACACCGAAATTCGCAAACGGTTCCTGGAGTTCTATTCCAAGTTATATGGACATAACAGGGACATACATCAGACATACGTAGATGAATATTTGTCTAATACGCCTCTACCTTGCTTATCTCCTGAAGCGCAAAGGGAGTTGGAGGCCGAAATTTCCACGGTAGAAATTTTGGAGAGCATCCGATCTATGAAGTCAGGGAAATCGCCTGGCCCGGATGGGCTGACAGCCAAATTTTACAAACAGTTTGGCCCCTATGTAGTGGCCCACTTGCAAAAGGTATACAACTCCCTGAGGGGTGGAGACTCTCTGGGGGCCCAAGCAAACTTAGCAGGAATCACGGTTCTACTTAAACCGGGGCGCGATCCTGCTAATTGTGGGTCATATCGACCGATTTCCTTAATTAACTTGGACCTTTAAATCCTAGCAAGAATACTAGCGGGGCGTATGAACAAATTTATTCTTTCTATTATCCATCAAGACCAAGCGGGACTTATGCCAGGCAGAATGGCCGGAGACAACATCCGTAAACTAGTTAATTTACTATGGATAGCGCATGACAGACAAGATGAATCTCTGCTCCTATCAATGGACGCAGAGAAAGCGTTCGATATGGTCCACTGGCCCTTTTTATTTGGGGTCCTAAAGCAGATGGGGTTTGGTCCCTATTTCTGCGCCTGGATTCATAAATTATATGACCATCCCAGAGCGTGTCTTAAAATAAATGGCGGGTACTCAGATAGTTTTGAGGTTGAAAGGGGTACGAGACAAGGGTGCCCCCTTTCTCCCTTGCTTTTTGCTATTTTCTTAGAGCCTTTGGCGATCTGAATTCGTAACAATGTAGATATTAAGGGATTTGAGGTGGGCAAGCAATGTTATAAACTATGTCTTTTTGCGGACGACATTATTTTTACAGCCCGGGACCCTCATCAATCCTTACTGACTATTGAACAAGAAATTAGACAGTTTAGTGCGGCCTCAGGCTACAAAGTCAACTGGGATAAATCCGAAATTTTAAATGTCTCCTGCTCCCAGGAGTCGGTACAGGCTCTGAAGCCATTACATCCCTTTAGATGGGCCACCCAAAAACTCAAATATCTTGGAGTTTACCTGACCTCTCACCCTAAGGATTTATACTCTTCTAACTATTCCCCACTCCTTACTAAAATATTTTTTGATTTGGATAAATGGCATCGGTTACCGCTATCTTGGCTAGGTAGGATAGCAACTATTAAGATGAATATTTTACCTAGGTTATTATATCTCTTCCAGTCCCTTCCCATTCCTATACCTGAAGCGGCTATCAAATACTGGCAGCGGCGGTTCTTTGGGTTTATTTGGCACAGAAGGCCGCCACGAATAAGCAGACAAGTGTTGTATCAATTCAAGCTGGAAGGGGGTCTAGGGGTTCCCAACATTCTTCAGGAAAGACTAAAGAGATTAGGACTTTTCAGCTTGGAGAAGAGACGACTGAGGGGGGATATGATAGAGGTGTTTAAAATCATGAGAGGTCTAGAACGGGTAGATGTGAATCGGTTATTTACTCTTTCAGATAGTAGAAGGACTAGGGGACACTCCATGAAGTTAGCATGGGGCACATTTAAAACTAATCGGAGAAAGTTCTTTTTTACTCAACGCACAATTAAACTCTGGAATTTGTTGCCAGAGAATGTGGTTCGTGCAGGTAGTATAGCTGTGTTTAAAAAAGGATTGGATAAGTTCTTGGAGGAGAAGTCCATTACCTGCTATTAGGTTCACTTAGAGAATAGCCACTGCCATTAGCAATGGTTACATGGAATAGACTTAGTTTTTGGGTACTTGCCAGGTTCTTATGGCCTGGATTGGCCACTGTTGGAAACAGGATGCTGGGCTTGATGGACCCTTGGTCTGACCCAGTATGGCATTTTCTTATGTTCTTATGTTCTTAAGTATTACATAGCAGGGCAACTGTGACCGATAGTTGCTTGGCACGACAGTCGAGCTCCTAGACACTGGGTTTTGATCGAGCAGCAGCAGGTGGGGCGAATGGCTCTTGATGCCCTCCCGTGGCAGCCGGTTAACACTTGGAGGGAGTGTACGGGCATGTTACCCACCACAAGGCACACATTGTCCTTATGGAAGAAGTGGAAACTTAAAGTAGTGGGCGCTAAATCATATTATTATCTTACCAGTCTTTATCATAATACATCATTCCAGATCGGACTTCCAGAGCTGGCTTTCCAGCTATGGAAACAGAGGGGTATTCTGCATATGGAACACCTATGGGGTGACACTGAATTTCTTAAGTTTGCACAAATTAGGGAGAGATTTCATCTACCGGATACAGAGTTCCTCTCTTACAAGCAGCTTTCCCATTTTTGTCAGGCCCATGCGATTTCTGCGGATCTGAGGGGTGGGAAGACGCTTTTTGAGGGCTACTGTTCAGATCCGCATAAGCATACCGGCCTGCTCTCCAAGATCTATAAATTATTAAACACTAAAAGGGTGGAGATATCCTCCCATATTAAGGCTTGGCATGGTGATCTTGGTAGGCAGATGGATGAGAATGAATGGGAACAGATTTATTTAAATATAAGCAAAGCTTCTGTATCTTCCACGGTTGTGGAGAATGGGTATAAATTACTGTACCGTTGGTATATAACGCCAGTCCGATTAAGGAAAATGATACCTGGCTCTGAGGGACTTTGCTGGAGGGGCTGTAATACCCAAGGGACTTTTCTGCATATGTGGTGGACTGGTGTTTGTATTCAACCACTGTGGCATCAGTTGGAGCAATGGATTTCGACTGTCCTGGAAACGTCCGTGAGTCTCTCCATGGCAGAAGCCCTGTTGAACTTTCATGTGGATGGAGACCCCTCTACCACAGTGGAATTTCGGGTACAGGCGTATACAGCCACCAGGATGGAAATCGCGAGGACATGGAAAGGAAAATTAGTTTCTTACCTGATAATTTTCGTTCCTGTAGTACCAAGGATCAGTCCAGGACACCTGGGTTGTGACTCCGCACCAGTAGATGGAGACAGACTAAAACTTGTGGGCGGAGCCATATATGCCCCTGTGCCAGTCACAGCCCCTCAGTCATACGTAATGTCAAAGTAGAAAACACAACCAGAGAACTAAAACCAAAACTAGCTATAAACCGCTAATAGAACGGGGAAAGAAACACCCCTTCAGGAAACGTACTCTCCCACCGAGAGAGCGAAACAAGCGGACAAGATTAACCCAGAATAGTGAGCGGACTCTCCGTTACTTCAGCGCAGCACTGCGGGCGGGATCCTGGACTGATCCTTGGTACTACAGGAACGAAAATTATCAGGTAAGAAACTAATTTTCCTTTCCCTGTACGTACCAGGATCAGTCCAGGACACCTGGGATGTACCAGAGCCAACTTACCGAGGGTGGGAAGCAGAGAGTCCCGCTCGGAGTACCCTCTCTCCAAATCTCCCGGAATCGGTAGCCCGGACATCCAACCGGTAATACCGGATAAAGGTATGCAACGACTTCCAGGTAGCCGCCCTGCAAATCTCTTGAGGCTACACCTGAGAAGCTTCCGCCCAAGACGCAGCTTGTTATTGTTTGATTAACTAGTGAATGCTTGTGGGAGTATCATTCATATTAAGTAGGAATCTAGAGGGACACACACCTATGCACTACACCTGATAAATACCAAGGTTAGTGGTTAGGACACACTGAGAGCGAGTCGAGGGAGCCCGAAGACCCACGGGAAGTGGTTTACCCCCGCACCAAGTACGCCGAACCAATGGCCTCCTTGAGCCAACGGGCAATCGTCGTGCGGGACGCTGCAACTCCTTTCTTTGGACCAGAAAACAAAACAAACAGATGATCTGTGACCCGAAATGGATAAGTGACCTCCAGACAGCGAAGGAGGGATCTCTGCACGTCAAACTTCCGTAACTCCCACGCTTCTGGATCAGAGGGCACCCCGACCGCGAAAGCGGACAGCTCAACCGATTGAAAAACATGGAAGGCCGACACCCCTTTCGGCAGGAAGGAAGGAACCGTCCGCAAATAAACTCCGGAATCGGAAATACGCAAGAAGGGTTCCCTACAGGACAAAGCCTGTAACTCCGAAACACGCCGTGCCGAAGCAATCGCCACCAAGAACACCGTCTTTAACGTGAGAACTTGAATATTTAAGCGGTTCAAGGGTTCAAACAGCGCCGCACATAAAGCGGAGAGAACCGAATGGAGGATCCAAGCCGGACAGGGGAGACGCAATGGAGGACGAAGGTGCTTAGCTCCCCGAAGGAAACGGGAGATATCCGGGTGAAGAGCCAGGAAAGTACCACGGACCTTACCTCGCAAACAACCAATCGCCGCCACTTGGACCCGTAGAGAACTGCAAGCCAGACCTTTGGCAAGACCTGCCTGGAGGAACGCCAGAATGTCGGAGACAGAAGCCGCAGTAGGGACCACCCCACGCTGCACGCACCATTCCTCAAAATCCACCCAGACACGGACATAAGCCAGGGACGTCGCCTGTTTCCTGGAACGTAGCAACGTGGCTACCACCGCATCTGAGTAACCTTTTCTCTTCAGCCGATTCCTCGCAAAACCATGCCGCGAGACAGAAGTGATCCGCATTCTCCAAACAGACGGGGCCCCGATGGAGTAGACCCGCCATTCCCTGGAGCTGAAGGGGTGCCGCCACTGTGAGCTGGACGAAGGCTGCGAACCATGGCCGGCGCGGCAACTCCGGTGCCACCAGGATCACGTTGGCTGGGTGCAACTCTATGCGCCGCAGAATCTTGCCAATCATCGGCCACGGGGGAACCACGTACAGCAGAACATCCGTCGGCCCGGGGAGCGCCAACGCATCGACGCCTTCTGCCCCCCTTTCTCGACTTCGACTGAAACATCGCGGAGCCTTCGCGTTGTGCCACGTGTCCATCAGATCCATGTGGGGCACTCCCTATGTTTCGCAAATGAGAAGAAACGCTTCATCCGCCAGCTCCCACTCTCCGGGATCCAGGCGATGCCGGCTGAGAAAAAAAAATCCGCCTGAACGTTGTCGACTCCTGCACTGTGAGAGGCTGCTATGTTGCTGAGATGTAGCCCTGACCAGGCCATCAAGCGCTGAGCCTCCTCCGCCACCTGTGGGCTCCTTGTCCCGCCCTGGCAGTTGATGTAGGCCACGGTGGTCGCGTTGTCTGACAACACTCGGACCGCCCTTCCCCGCACTACCGGTAGGAAGGCTTGCAGAGCCAGACGGACCGCTCTGGTCTCTAGTCTGTTGATAGACCACTGGGCTAGCGACACTGACCATAGGCCTTGGACCGAGGTCCCTAGGCAGACCGCTCCCCCACTGGAGAGACTGGCCTCCGCGGTCACCACCGTCCCATTGGGCACCAGAAGAGACATTTCAGAGGACAGATGACTGGAATCCAGCCACCAGAGCAGGCTGGACCTCGCGAGTCCCCCTAGTGGAAGCGGTAAATGGAACTCCTCTGAAACCGGCGCCCAGCAAGATAGTAAAGACGACGGTAAAGGCCGCAGATGAGCGAACGCCCAGGAAACCAGCGCAAGTGTGGAAGCCATAGAGCCCAGGACCGTAAGGCAGTCGCAGACCCGCGGCCGGCGGAGAGACAAGAAGCGCCTTACTTGAGCTGGCAGCTCTTATCTCCGATCATGTGACAGGAACACCAAGCCCTGTGACGTGTCGACAACGGCTCCCAGATATTCCAAGGTCTGCGAGGGTGTCCAAAGACTCTTGTTGAAGTTGACCACCCATCCTAGGGTCTGCCAAGGTGTAGGACCCTGGCCAACTGACAACCGACATTGATCCTCGGGCTTCGCCCGAATCCACCAATCGTCCAGGGAAGGATGGACCAGGAGACCTTACTGGCACAGCTGCGCCGCCACCGCGACCATCACCTTCATGAATGTACGGGGGCAGTCGCGAGACCAACCGGGAGCGCTTGAAACTGGCAATGCCGTCCTAGAACGCAGAACCTGACGAAGTGCAGGAACGACGGCTGCATGCCTATGTGAAGATATGCCTCCACGAGATCTAGGGAGACCAGAAACTCGCCGGGCCGCCCCGCAGCCATTACCGACCGAATCGACTCCATTGTGAAGTGATAAACGGGAAGGCATCGGTTCACTCCACCAAGATCCAGAATAGAGCTGTCCGTGCCGCCTGTCTTGGGGACGACGAAGTAAATGGAGTAACGGCCCCTGCCGTGTGGTTGACCGGAACGGAGGAGGCAGCCGAGTCTGATCACGCGGAGGACCCACTGGTCTGACGTTACACCGGCCCATCTCTCTACAACCGAAATCAACCGCGCATTGGGAACGGCGTGCTGTGGCTGCGGTGAGAGAGCGAGAGGCCGACCATCTTTTATTGCGAAGCTTAGGACTCCTGCGCTCGCCAGGGCTCCCTCGTTTCCCCCCGAAAAGACTGCTGCTGCCATGGCGGGGACCGGGAGGAAGAAGCCCTATACGACTGACCAGGAGACCGTTGAGGACGCGACGTCCTGGGATCACGAAAGCGGGACCTGGCCGAAAACGAATACCGTGCCCTGAATTTATCCTCGGGCCTCGGGAAATCATTCGATCTCCGGCAAGGGAGAGAGCTTACCCATAGCGTTCGTGACCTAGAGGTGCAAAACCGGAGTATCCTATTCACGATAGAGCAGGGCTGACACAGAGAGGTGAAAAGGAATGAAGCCCAGCCGAGACTACCCCCAGCGGGGTGGCGATGCCCCACCCCTCCAGGATGGCGGGAATCAGGGGCCAGCTCCTTCCTGATGAAGAGGCGGATTAAGCTCGAGTAATCCCCTTCCGAAGGCAGTGTCTGCCCCGCCGCCCCCTGCGGCGGCGTGCCATCCCCCTCAGCCCCCCTGGGAGGCGGGGAGGACGCCTTGGAAATCTGCGGACCCGACGATTCCGATGTAGACCTCTCCCCCAGCCCCCCTCGGAGGAGGGGAGGGCACCGAGGAAATACCGGATCCGACGAGACTGAGGCAGGGTCCGTGCCCAAGCTAGGCGGTAGGGCCCCCCTTGGCGGTAGGGCCCCCAACGGGCGTTTGGCTATGAATCGGCCCGCCGCGATCTGCGGCCAAGTACGCGTCCGGTCCAAACTGATAGGCCTCTCCGACCCCCCCAGCTGGCCAGAAGGTCACTTGTGGGCTCTGCGTGCCTTCAAGGCCCTAAGCCAGGCCACAAGAAAACCAGGGCAAAGAGCGTTTCTCCCCCAGCCCTCCCCCCCACCGCCTCCGATGGCAAACAGACCGCGGAGTCGGCCACTGGGGGGGGGAAAGGAAACGAGGGAAACCCTGGGACCTGCCGCGCTCGGTGTCGCGCTCGATGGTGGCCCCAAGATGGCCGACGTTCCCGCCAATTTCGCGCGAGAGGTCGGCGTCTTTTTTTTTTTTTTTTTTTTAAATCTTTTCCCGCGGCAGACAGGAACTGCCTGGGGAAGGCCGCCGGATGGTCCCCGACCACAACCGCAAGAGGCTGCCGCCGACCAAGCACCTCCCCGAAGTCAGGCCGCCAATCCTGCACCCCCCTTACCGCCGCCTGAGGAAAACCGCGCTCGCTAGAGGCGCGCAGCGCTGGAGCCGCAAGTCGAGCAGGCCGACCCAAGCGGCCTGCTCGGAAGAGAGCACTCCCCACGCTTCGACGAAAACGCCAAGTAAAAGGAGAGAAGGTGAGAGGGAGAGAGGGAAAAAACGCCGAAAACGACCGCTGCAGCAAAGACCCCGGCACACTGAAAGGAAAACTGCACTTTTTTTTTTTTTTAAACCGAGCTGTCCTTTGCAGCGGTCCGGTGGTCCGACCGGGGCGAGAGAACCGAGCCGCAGGCCCTGCACTGCGAACCCCGAGGCATGCCGACGAACGCGGGAAAACGGAGGCGCGCCGAACAAATTCACCACACGGGGAAAAAAAAAAATTTAAAATAACTAAACGGCGCAATTCGGCGACCTCCCCCCTGCTGGCGACGCCCCCCCACCGACCGAAACGGAGCGGCAACGCCAGGCAACGGAGAGCCGCAAGAAATAAAGGTAAAACTTTTTTTTTTTTTTTTTTAACACAAAAAAACGCGCTGTCCCTGGTTCTGAAAGCCCTATTTCCTGCAGGGGTGAGTGAACCAGGCTCCCTGGTGTCACCCCTGACGCTGCCACTAGCTCAGCCGGGTCCTCAACCCTGGCAGCGGCCTCAACCGGGGGAGGGTAGTCCCCTCAGGACCTCTCAACCCCCCCTGGGAGGCAGGGCACCCGGGACTAAGGATTAAAACAAACCCCAATTTAACATAAAACAACTAGGCCTAACAAAAACTAGCCCAAAAATCAAACCTGACTAACCACCAGAATCAGGTCAGGCAGGGCTGTGACTGGACCTGCACCATCTACTGGAGACAGAGTAAGACTGAGGGGCTGTGACTGGCACAGGGGCATATATGGCTCCGCCCACAAGTTTTAGTCTGTCTCCATCTACTGGTGCGGAGTCACAACCCAGGTGTCCTGGACTGATCCTGGTACGTACAGGGAAGGATGGAAAGGGGCCGACGTTTGCATCAGTGCTGCACCGGCTTGATCATCTTTGCACTATGTATCGCCTCACCGCTACCAAGCATAACAGGCTCGGGAAATACCATCAGACTTGGGACTCTTACCTTTGCTGGAGACAGACTTGGCATGCATAGCTCAGTGGTTCTCCCGGTCTAAGGACTCTACACACATATGCACACACACGATGGATTCTGAGTTCATTTATAGTTTCTAAACTTTATTGTTCAGGATTTCTTATTCTTGGAAATTTGTTGATATCTTCTGCCATACATTAGTAATTGCCTGTATGGGAGGGAAGGGGATTTCTAGGGGTACTTCATGGAAAAACCATGGTGATACTTCTATATATGGAGTTACAGATTTTTTGCTGTATTTTCTGTTTTGGTCACCAATAAAATTATAAATTTAAAAAAAAGATTTGTTCTTTTAGAGGGAAACTGGTAAAACATAAGACAATGTCCCTTGGTCTCTGGTCCCTTCGTGGGCCGAGAGGGTGATGCACCCGCTCAAAGCGCACTTCTGGGGAGGCTGCGGTTCCCTCCGAGAGACCTGCTCCTCCCTGTGATAATATAAATGTACAGATTTGAATAGCCACCTCGTGTACCTCGGTGAACTCTGGAGTTTCCGGGACACCCCATATGCACAAACTATTCCTCCTGCTCCGATTCTCTAAGTCCTCCACCTTGGCCTGGAGCACTTGAATTTCAGAGACCGAGGTTGTGTGCTGGGTGGACAAATTATTAATTGCTTCTCCGTGCCCCTCTATGCAGACCTCTGCGTCGTCCACGCGGTTCCCAAGTGCCGCCAGGTCGTCTTTCAGATCTGCTACCAATGCCATGATGTCCGTTTTATGTTGTTTTAAGTCAGCTCTCAAGTCAATAAACCACTGGCGAGCCTCATCCCTGGTGAGTAAGGTCGCTATAGTCACCACATCCTGGGCAACCGGTTCACGTGTGTTTTCTGCAAGTGCCGCGGCCTCCTCCTTTTCCGAGCCCGGGGACTCATCGCCATCTTGGCCTGGCTCTAATTGAGTTTTCTCATAGGAAAATTGGCGCAGATCCGTGATTTTCCACTTCAATGTCATCGGGAGCGCTAAGGTAGTAATGCTGCACAGTTTAGCTATGCGGTCAGCCAAAATTCAGGGTAAAATCAACACTTCAGCGGGTTTTAGGGCTCATGGGGAACGGAGCCGATCAGTTAAGCATCCTCATGCATCGGATGCCAACAGCCTAATTTTTTTTTTTTTTTCAAAGCTTTATCTAAGTTCAGCCCACCTTTGGCTGCAGGGGGGAGAGGGCATATACTGTCACACCACACTCGACTTCCTGCACCTGCTGCCTTTCAGCTGTTTTAACAGCTAAGCCCATGCCAGCTGACAAAATCAGCTACCGGACCAAGGCACTCATCTGAGAGACCATGGAAATCACCTCAGGAATTCTCAACTGGAGGAGGGAACATTTGGTATCACCACAGGAGAGCGGGGCGAATTAAATTTCCTTCTTTCTTTCTCCTTCTAAAACTTGAAGCAATCCCCAATAGGAAGATGCACATCCACCATCTGCTGGAGATGGAGAATACTGGCAGACTGATGTCACTGCAGGAGTATATATACCGTGACGTCAGCTTTGCTTCGTCTCCATCTGCTAGTAGAGGGACAAAACCCACTGGTTCTGGATTCATCTGTCTAGATGCTAAGAAAGTGGCTATATAATTTGTACCTGTCTGTGCAGGTGGCCAAACTGGGACAAAACAACATGTGCACTTTTGGAAATCCCATATAGGTATTCTGTTTTCCTCCCCTGATCATAACGCACCCACAGAAAAGCAAACTTTTAATACAGCTGACAATATACATGCTATGGCAGCCATGCATACCTTTTGCTGCATTTGAGAGAGGTATTTTTCACTCAGGAGTATAATATTCCATGTACATTGTATTGATACTGTTGTTACTACATCAAAATAAAATATTCCTAGCATCAGAAAAATTCCAATATTGAGAGCAGAGCTTCTCTCACCTACCTGAAAAGCATCTGCTCCAAGGGAAGCCGGGCCTGCAGTGCTGTTGCATCTAGAACCAAAGAGGCACTTTGTTTCCTTAAACAGGGCTGGTGGAACAGAGAGAAGATGTTGTCCCCTGGAGGCACGGTTGGAATCCCTTCAGAAGTCATCGAGTACTTCTGTATGAATAACCTGACACAGGAAGAATAACAAATTAACCATTTCATACCACATGGATTGATTCAAAAGTCTCAGATGGAAATTTTTATTTAAGAAATCAATTAATAAACTTGCCACAAAAATTTAATATATCCACTTTACTCCAAATCCCACACATGCAATGCTTGGAACTTTTTGGTTGTAGACTATCACAAGCTGATTTTACCCCACACTGGAGGTAATTCACCCACATAGTTATGAGCCTCTCACAGTCAAATAGTGGCAGATCTTTAAGTTTTCCCAAATAGCAACTATCATAAAAGGGTCCACTTAAAAACTATTTGAGGTACCACGAACTTATTTGGCATTGCTTGAAATAAAAAGATTTGTGGCAAACAGAAGGCAGAGCCACCAAAGATCTTTCATTAACACTCTGTTCATAAACTAGTTTATAATGGGCTATTCACCCACACATTTGCTTGTGTCTTATTCTCCTCCCGGAGACCTCCAGCCCAAATATATTTACTCCTGCTTAGGGAGTAAGTCTGATCAGGCTTCCCTACTGATGCATACTTTTGCCAGGCTATAAAGTAATGAAGCATCTATATACAGTCATTGGCCTAAATTAAAGACTAATTTGAAGGTTTACAGTGCTGCCTAAAAACCACATAATCTGATATTTATTTATTTATTTTTAACTTTTATATACCGACATTCTTGCATTAAATGCAAATCATGCCGGTTTACAGTGAAACAGAAAAAGCAGGAAAAAATTCCTTAGTCGAATACAATGAAACAGCTTAGTTAAAGGAAACATAAAAATAAATTTTTACATATACCCAAAGGTTTGCACGAAGGGGTGCATAAAGGGGAGAGCCCCTTTGTCGCGCGCCTTTGGTGTTGAGATCCCCTGCCAGCACATTCCAAATAGAGGGGTCAGCAGCAGAGCAAGACCTCCTCTGACAATCAACTAATATAGTATCAGCAAGAGTTGGGATTCGGAGAAATCAGTCTTGACTTGATCATAAATTCCTACCTGAAGTATAAAAAAAACAAAAAACTTCCTAAATATTTTGGCTTTTGATCATAGATTGCCTTGCGAACCAGGGCTAGAATGTTACATTTAATTCTATAGTCTATTGGTAACCAGTGAAGACTTTCTATGACTGGAGAGACATGATTTCTAATTTTCAGCTCTAACAGCAATCAGGCAGCAGTGTTTTGTACAAGCTGAAGGTGATCTAACTGCTTTTTGGTCAATCTCGCAAGCAGAGAGTAACAATAATCATTAGGGCTTGAATAATTACTAACAGATCATTTTGTGACAAGAATGGTCGTAATCCCCTAATAAACCTAAGATGATAAATTGCTTTGATAATTGTCAAAAGGTGAGATTGCACTGACACAGACTGACCCAAAACTGCAATTATAGGAAGGTCATATTTAAAGGAAGTAATCTACAGGGCCTCTGTGATCATAGGCTTTAACTATAATCAATTATTTGCTATCCAGTTGCTAATATCTATCACATATAGGAAAATTAGTTCTTACCTGTTAATTTTCTTTCCTGTAGTACCACAGATCAGTCCAGACCATGGGTTAAGCCTCCTTTCCAGCAGGTGGAGACAGACCAAAACTGAAAGGGTATCCTATATGAGGACAGAGCCTACCCTGCAGCCCTTCAGTATAACCATTGTCAAAGCAGAAAAAGGCATAAGATCAAGAAAGTAACAGAATAACTAGCAATTTAGTGTAAACAATCAGAACAATAGAACAAGTGAATGAACTTACTAAAAACGCTCTTGCATTACTACCCCTGATCATCGTAAAGATGCTTCCGGTGCCTGTAATGAAATTCCATGAGAGCCATGCAGAGACACTAATGACTCCTATAAGAAGGAGAAAACAAGAAAGAAATTCGAGTGGACAGAAAAAAATGGGAGGGCGTCTGGACTGATCCGTGGTACTACAGGAACGAAAATTAACAGGTAAGAACTAATTTTCCTTTCCCTGTACGTACCTGAATCAGTCCAGACCATGGGATGTACCAAAGCTTCCCTACAAACGGTGGGACCTAGACAGTCCCGCTCGAAGCACCTGCCGACCAAAGGAACCAAAGACTGGTGCCTGAGTGTCAAGGCGGTAATGACGAGCAAAGGTATGCAGGGACTTCCATGTAGCTGCCCTGCATATTTCTTGTGGAGAGACCGACTGACTCTCTGGCCAAGAAGTAGCTTGAGAATGCAAGGAATGAGCTTTCAAACCTTCCTGGACAGCCCGGCCCTTGCAGATATAGGCTGAAGAAAATCGCGTCCTTCAACCAGCGAGCGATCGTAGTCTTCGAAGCTTCTTTGCCCCTGTTTGGACCACTCCACAGGACAAAGATGATCCGAGACCCGGAAGTCATTGGTAACATCAAGGTAACGCAACAAGGCGCGTTTAACATCGAGACGGCGAAGTTCACCACCGTCGGACCCCGCGATATCCTCAGCAGAAAATGCGGGGAGCTCCACCGACTGGTTTACATGAAAGGAGGAAACGACCTTTGGCAAGAAAGAAGGTACTGTCTTAAGAGAGATGCCCGAGTCCGAGAACCACAGAAAAGGATCCCTGCAAGAAAGAGCTTGAAGCTCTGACACCCTCCTGGCGGAGCAAATAGCAACCAAGAAGACAGTCTTGAGCGTCAAGTCCTTGAGAGTAGCCCGATGGAGAGGTTCGAAAGGGGCCGAACAAAGAGCCAGAAGCACCAAATTTAAACTTTACGAAGGACAAGTAGGCCAGATGGGCGGTTTCAGGTAGTTAGCACCCCTGAGGAAACGAACTATAAACGGATGAGAGGCCATCGCCCGGCCCTCTATGGTGCCCAGAAGGGAACCAAGAGCCGAAACCTATACCCGCAACGAGCTGACAAAAAGACCCTTGGATAGTCCCCGTTGCAGGAAGGTGAGGACTACAGCGACCGAAGGCGAACGCGCCGAAACACCCCACTCCTCACAAGCGTTTTCAAAAACCTTCTAGACCCGGACATAGGTCAGAGACATAGACTGCTTGCGAGCCCTGAGCAGAGTGGCAATAACCGCTTCCTTGTAACCTTTTCGCCTCAAACGTCGCCATTCAAAAGCCATGCCGCTAGACAGAAGCGATCCGCCTGGTCGAAAAATACGGGACCCTGTCGAAGAAGATGGGGCAGGTGGCCGAGGTGAAGAGGACAGTCCGTGAAACACGGCCCGCAGGGACACTCGGGGGCCACGAGAATGACCAGACCGCGATGGAGCTCTACTCTGCGGAGAATCTTCCCTACTAATGGCCACGGCAGAAACACGTAGAGGGGGACATCAGGAGGCCAAGGAAGAGCCAGCACGTCCACTCCCTTTGAGCAATGCTCCCTCCAATGGCTGAAGAACCGGGGAGCCTTGGCTTTGTCCAACGTTGCCATGAGATCCAGCTGAGGGGGACCCCACCTGCGAACAATTAGATCCATCGCCTCGTCGGACAACTCCCACTCGCCGGGATCGAGATGTTGACGACTGAGGAAGTCGGCTTGAACATTCTCCTTGCCCGCAATGTGGGAGGCAGCTAAACGACCCAAGTGCCTCTCCGCCCAGAAAAAGAGCTTCCTGGCTTCTAGAACCATCAGACGACTTCGAGTACCCCCCTGTCGATTGATGTAGACCAAGGTGGTCGAATTGTCCGACAGAACTCATACCGCCCTGCAGCGGATCAGGGGAAGAAAAAACTTGAGGGCCAGGCGCACTGATCGGGCCTCCAGGCGATTGATGTGCTAACGGGACTGGAGCGGAGAGCAGTAACCCTGAGTCGCTTGAGATTGGCAGACCGCCCCCCCACCCGGAGAGGCTGGCGTACGTCGTGATCATGACCCACGAGGGAGTCAGAAGAGGCATCCCCTTGAGGAGGTGCGCCGGCGAGAGCCACCACTGTATGTCAGCAATAGTAGAGTCGGAAAGAGGCAGGACCTCATGGTACTGCTTGGACACCGGTTGCCAGTGGAATAACAACGCTTTCTGTAAGGGACGCATATGCGCAAAAGCCCAGGGGACCAGGTCGAGCGTGGAAGCCATGGTCCCCAGTACCTGCAGATAATCCCAAGCCGTGGGAAGCGGAAGGGAAACAAAACTGTCCACTTGATCGATCAGCTTGACTGCCCGCGAGTCCGGGAGAAAAACTTTCCCGACCCGAGTGTCGAAGCAAGCTCCCAGGAATTCCAGAACCTGAGAGGGCTGAAGATTGCTTTTGGAGACGTTGATTATCCAGCCGAGCGAAGTGAGGAGGGCTAGCACCCTGTCGACTGCGCGAGCGTACAGGGCGGAGGACTTGGTCTTTACAAGCCAGTCGTCCAGATAAGGATGGACTAAGATTCCGTCCCGGTGGAGTGCAGCCGCCACGACTACCATGAAAAAGTGCGGGGAGCAGTGGCAAGGCCAAAGGGAAGAGCCCTGAACTGAAAGTACTGGCCCAGGATATGAAATCGAAGAAATGTTTGATGTTTTTTAGAATTGGAATGTGGAGGTAAGCCTCCGTCAGGTCGAGGGAGGCTAGAAATTTGCCTGGGCGGACCGCTGCTATCACCACCTTCAGGGTCTCTATTTTGAAACAGGGAACCCTGAGGGCCCAGTTGACCCTTTTGAGATCCAGGATTGGACGGAAGGTATTGTCTTTCTTGGGAACTATGAAGTAAATGGAATATTGGCCGGCGCCTTGTTCTTGTACTGGCACCGGAACGATCACCCCCAGTTCCTAGAGCCTGTCCAGGGTTTGACAGACCGCAGGCCACTTGGATGGGCTGCAAGGGGAAACGAGATACAGATCCAAGAGGTCCCGGGCAAACTCTAACGCGTAACCGTGTTCTATCAGCTCAAGAACATAGTGATCGAACATAATTTTGGCCCACTCCTCGCGAAACAGAGAAAGACGCCCACCTAAATTTCGTACGGAGGAATGGACTGGCCGGATCTCATTAGGGAGCGGACTTAGTGACCGGGTGTTGCTGGCTGCCATCTCGGAAACCTCGACGGCCCCGAAAGGAACGAGACCACGACTGGGACCTGGACACGCCACCTCTGGGATATGAACCACGCACCCTGTTGCAGTACCGGCGTTGCAATAATGGGCTGTAAAGGTATGGAGAGAACTCCAGGTACCGTAGCAGCCCTGCAAATGTCAGGAAACGGCACTGAGCGTAGGTGCACTACTGAAGTCAACATGGCCCTTCCAGAGTGTGCCTTAACACGGTCTTGCTATCAGCAAGCAGGCATTCCACTTCAAAAGGATATGCAGTCCGCTAACCAGGAGGAGAGAGTCTGCTTACCCACAGGCTGCCCCAATTTGGTGGAATGGAAAGAGACAAACAATTGAGTGCTTTACCTGTGGGCAGCTGTACGGTCTAGATAGAATGCTAGAGCCAGTTTACAATCAAAGGTACGCAGAGCCTGTTCTCCTGGATTGGAGTGGGGCCTGGGAGTTTCATTAATATGAAACTCCGATACTACCTTAGGCAGGAACTTAGGGTGAGTGCGGAGTACTGCCCGATCCTGCAGAAGTTTAGTGTAAGGCAGATAGGTAACTAGGGCCTGTAACTCACTAACTCTGCAAGTAGATGTTATTGCCAGAAGAAAGATCACTTTCCATGTGAGAAAGCGAAGATCACAGGATTGGAGAGGCTCGAAAGGTGGTTTCTTGAGCCGACCTAAAACCAGGTTGAGGTCCCAGGAAGGGGCCGGAGGACGCAGTGGAAGCTTGAGGTGAAGCAAGCCTCTCAGAAAATGTGTCACGAGGGGTTGTACTGAAATAGGACCGTCCCCGACACCTTTATGGAAGGCGGCCACTGCACTGACATGCATTCTGATGGAGGAAGTTTTTAGACCTGATTCTGACAAGTGCCAGAGATAGTCTAGAAACTTCATGGTGGAACAGGTAAGGGATCAAGGGATTGAGAAAAACACCATGACTTAAACCTGTTCCATTTGTATAGGTAAGACTTTCTCGTGGAAGGCTTCCATGAAGCAATCAGGAACACGGGAAACTGGCTCAGAAAGGTTAAGTGGCTGAAGAATTAACCTTTCAACATCCAGGCCATTAGGGACAAAGCTTGAAGACTGGGGTGGCGTAGGCACCCGTCGTTCTGAGTGATGAGAAGCGGGTCCTTTCCCAAAGGAATATGCCTGCGAATGGAGAGATCCTGAAGTATTGGGTACCACACTTGGCGAGGCCAGTGAGGTGCTATCAGGATCATGCATCCTTTGTCATGACATAACTTCACAAGCCTTCGAGAGAAGTGGAAGCGGTGGGAATGCATATAGCAGATCGGTTGCCCATGAGAGGGAGAATGCATCTCTTGGCTGTGAGTGTTGGCTGCGAGTGAGAGAGCAAAAGTTCTCCACCTTGCAGTTCTGAGGTGACGCAAAGAGGTCTATGCGAGGATGACCCCAACGTTGCAATATTGAGTCCACTATTGTGGGGTGGAGGGACCACTCGTGCGGATGGAAAGCACGACTTAGGTTGTCCGCCAACACATTGTCCACTCCCGGCAAATAGGTGGCCCTGAGGTACATCGAGTGGGAGAGAGCCTCCGCTCATATCTGTGCAGCTTCCTGACACAGTAGGTAGGAGCCCATCCCTCCCTGTTTGTTGATGTACCACATGGCCACCTGGTTGTCCGTCTGAATCAGGATGACCTGATTGAAAAGGCAATCCTGAAAGACCCTGAGAGCATATCTGATTGCTCGCAGCTCCAGGAAATTGATTTGGTGTTTGGCTTCCTCTGGAGACCAAGTTCCTTGTGTTTGCAAATCGGCCACATGGGCTCCCCAACAGAGGTTGGAAGCATCGGTGGTGAGAATTATTTGAGGGTCTGAAGCCTGGAAGGGCAGGCCTTGGAGGAGATTTATCTGATTTTTCCACCAGGCTAGAGACTGACTGAGTGAGTCGGTGATGTGGACAGTGGTCGATAGAGGTTGGACGGACTGAGTCCATTGTGACCTTAGAGTCCACTGCATGACTCTCATGGTCAAGCGGGCCATTGGGGTAACCTGTACTGAGGATGCCATGTGTCCCAGTAGGATGAGGAAGTGGCGTGCAGACGTGCGGCACTGAAACTGTAGCTGGTGTGCGAGAGAGATGAGAGTGAGAGCTTGCTGTCGAGGCAGAAATGCCTTTGCCTGCAAGGTGTCCAAGTTTGCCCCTATGAATGATAAAGTCTGAGATGGGACTAAGCAGGATTTTGCATAGTTGACGAGAAATCCTAGCGAAATCAGAGTGTGTAAAGTAAGACATAGGGACGACAGAGCAGTTTATTGAGTGGGAGTCCTGATCAACCAATCATCTAGCTAGGGGTAGACGTGAACACCTTGAATCCTGAGGAAGGCTGCTGCTACTACTACGAGGCACTTGGAGAAGACTCATGGTGCAGATGCCAGGCCGAATGAGAGCACTCTGTGTTGATAGTGCTTGGGGCCTACTAAAAATCTCAGGAACCTGCGATGAGATGGGTTTATCGCAATGTGTGTGTACGCATCTTGGAGATCGAGAGCGCAGAGCCAGTCTCCTCTTTGCAGAAAAGGAAGGAGGGAACCCAAGGTTACCATCTTGAACTTTTCTTGTTGGAGGTACTTGTTGAGAGCACGTAGGTCCAGAATTGGACAAACGCCGCCCGATTTTTAGGGGATTAGAAAGTACCAAGAATAGAATCCTAGGCCTTGTTGAGAGTGAGGTACTGGTTCTATTGCTCTGGACTGGAGGAGGAGGGAGACCTCCTGCTCCAGGAGTAGTGAGTGGTCGGATGTTCTCCACGCCGGGAGAGGTGGGGAGTCCGGTGGAATGGAGAGAAAGTTCAGGCGATAACCTTGAGAGATTATGGCAAGGACCCACTGGTCTGAGGTGATGGTGTGCCAACTGTTGCTGAAATGGCACAATCGACCTCCCACAGGTATCTGGGGCAGTGGAAACTGGCTGCTGCTCTCTATGGAGGAGTCAAAAACCGGAAGCAGGGCCCGGCTGAGGAGCTGCTTGTGGCTTTTATTTACGAGGTTGACGAGACTGGGCCTTTTGGAAAGGTCTTGTGGAACGAGTCCTAGACTGTGGTGGATAGGACTTCTTTGGACGGAAGGAGGACTTTTTAGTATCCTTCCTGAAAGGCTGTTTGGAGGAATACTCAGAGGGAATCAGAGGGAGCTGGCAAAGGGTCTCATAATGGTCCTTGAGTTCCGCCACCGTCCGCTGAATCTGTTCGCCAAACAGATTGTCTTCTATGCAGGGCAGATCAGATAATCTGTCTTGTACTTCAGGGCGCAAGTCCGAAGACTTAAGGCAGGCCCATCTTCTCACCGAAATAGCAGTTGCAGATACCCTGGAAGCGGTGTCAAAGATATCATAAGAGGATCTTATTTCATGCTTCCCTGCTTCAAAACCCTTGTGTACTAAGGTTAGAAGTTGTTCCTGGAATTGCTGAGGCAGGGACTCTGCAAAGTCCTGTATCTGCTTGAATAGGACCTTGTTGAACTGGGTCATATACAGCTGGTAGGAGGCGATCCGAGAGATAAGCATCGATCCCTGGAAGACACGCCGGCAAATGGCATCCAGGAATTTCTGTTCCTTACCAGGGGAAAAGGAAGAGTGGGGGGTTTGATCTTTTTGCCCTTTTTTGGGCAGATTCTACAACCACAGAGTGGTGATCCAGCTGAGGTTTCTGGAAACCTGGGGCTGACTGGACCAAATAAGTGGTATCAGCTTTTCTGTTGACTGAAGCAATGGAACCAAGGTGTTCCCAGTTCTTTTTGAGGAGATCCAAAGGAACCTGGTGAATAGGGATGAAGGTTATTTCCTTGGGAGCATCCAGGAATTGTAACAGCTCCATCATTTGGTGTCTGTCATCTTGTTCAGTCTGCAATTGGAAGGGAACCAATTCAGACATTTCCTTCACAAAATTTATGAAGGATAGGTCCTCTGGAGGAGAACGCTTCCTGCTTTCAGTAGGAGAAGTTGGCGATGGCAAGTCATCGGTGTCTTGGGAAGAATCGTCGGTCCAGGTGTCATAGGGATCAGCCCCTGCCCCTCCAGGAACTTGAGAAGGATGGGACGTTGGAATTCCTGAAGGTCCCGGTCTAGGCTCCGAAGGCATTGAGGGAAGTACTGGAGACACCGATGAAGGGCACCGGTGCAGGCATCTGGGCATCGATGGATCGGTGGCGCTGATGGGCGCATCGGCATCGATGGTTGAGACATCGGTAGGACACCCCATGGCGGAATGCGGAACAGTGTTTCTCCTCCCGATGCCAGAGTAAGGGGGGAAGGCACCGGAGCCATCGTTGACCCAGGATCCATTGGTGGAAAAGTGGCTAGAAGCGCTTCCATCTTCGAGAACAGCGGTGCCAATGCTGCAGGAATGGGATCGATGGTCGGTTCCACGACTGGCACCGATTTTCGGCACCGGGGAACCTTGGAGTCTGTGCATCGCCTTATCGATGGCCTCCTGAACCATCCGGTCCAGTTCTTCACGGAGACCTGGAGCAAGCAGCCCCAGCTCTGGAAGGGAAGAAGGAGGCAGAGGCATAGCCAGAGGGACCACCGTTAAAGGTGGAGTTGCGGTTCCTGATACCTGTCCGGGTGAGGGTTGCCTTGGTGACCCGGTTGCAGAAAGGGTCTGTACCTTTTCTGGACGGGGTTTCTTCGATGGCAGCTCGGACGATGGCGAGGTCGATGACTTTCCTTCCTCGATGGTCCGAGACCTCCTGTGTCGGTGCCGATGTTTCTCTCTATGATCCCCTCTGTCCTAAGTGGGGGGTAGAGGCAGTCAAACGCCGAGAAGTCGTTGACGCCGGGCGGTCACCAGCCGGTGGCTGATACTGGCACGAAATGGACGGTGCCGGTTCGGACGACATCGGGGTTTGAGAACGGAAGAGAAGTTCCATCTTCTCCATTCTGGCCTTGCGACTTTTAGGTGTCATTAAGGCACATTTGGTGCAGGTCAAGACATCATGTTCGCATCCAAGACACATTACACAGACTTTATGAGGGTCTGTTATGGACATGGTGCGAGTACATTCCGGGCACCGACGGAACCCCAATGCCATGGCCTCTGAAAAAAATTGAGCCGCGGTACAGTCGACGGCCAGTAGGCTGCGAGGGCCAAACTCGACGGGAATCGACCAAAAACAGGTAAAAACTTACCGGAGTACAGCAGAGTCAAAAATTCTAAGGAGGGACCCCTGTGGGGTATGAAAGTTTTTAGTAATTCCATGAGGAAAATTCCTGTCAGGAATCTCTGTGGAGTTCCTTAACCCGCGTGGCTACTGCTGTGCGGGAAAAAAGAAGAATGAAGGAGGACCCCTCCTGGCTGTAGATTTAGTGCCATGCTGGCATGCCCAGTAGGTGCCAGTCAAAGTTCTAGCCCCATGATTGGGCTCCATCCTGTGATGTCACCCATATGTGAGGACTACCATTCTGCTTGTCCTGTGAGAAAACGTGCACCGTACAATGCCTGAGGTATGCAGCCATCACTGCTAAGCATTTTGTGAAGACGTGAGAGGCTGATGCCAACCCAAAAGGCAGCACCTTGTACTGGTAATGAACTTTCCCCACCATGAAGCGGAGGTAGTTTCTGTGGCTGGGGAAGATAGCTGTGTGAGCATAAGCCTCCTTGAGATCAAGGGAGCAGAGCCAATCTTCTCTTTTGAGGAGGGGGATCAGAGTGCCCAGAGAAACCATCTTGAACTTTTCTTTCAAGAGAAATTTGTTCAACGCCCTGAGGTTAAGAATGGGACGCAAGCATCTGTTTCTCTTCGATATGAGGAAATACCTCAAAAATAGAACCCTCGGCCCTGCTGAGGGTGAGGAACGGGCTCTACTGCTCCTGCCCTGAGAAGGGTGGAGAGTTCTGTCTGAAATATGACCTGCTGGATGGACGAACCCTGCGCAGGGCAGGTCTGCTAACCGGTCCTGCACTTCTGGGCGTAGGCCCACCTTCTTGCACTAATCCCCGCTGCAGACACTCTGTAGGCAGTGTCAAAAATATCACAGGCAGCACGGACCTCATGCTTGCCAGCATCTAGGCCTTTCTGAGCTAGAGCATTGAGTTGATCCTGGAATTGCTCTGGTAAAGATTCAGAAAAATCTTGGATCTTCTTGAAAAGATCTCTGTTATACTGGATCATGTATAACTGGTAGGAAGCAATGTGAGAAATGAGCATTGAGCCATGGAAGACACACCTACGAAAAGCATCCAGGGACCTCTGTTCTTTTCCTGGAGGTATGGAAGAATGAGGTTTAAAACGTCTTGCCTTCTTCTGGGCTGACTCCACAACCACAGAATGGTGATCCAGCTGTGTTTTTTGAAACCCAGGGGCTGTCTGGACAAGGTAGGTGGCACCTGTCTTTCGGTTGACAGGTGGTACCGAGCCTGGGTGCTCCCAATTCCTTTTCAGTAGGTCAATTAGGATTTCATGAATAGGATAGGCATGATTTCCTTTGGGGCATCAAGAAACTGAAGTACTTCCAGCATCTTGTGCCTCGAGTCCTCTTCTGTCTGAAGCTGAAATGGAATCGTTTCAGACATTTCCTTTAAGAAATTAATAAAGGAGAGATCCTCTGGAGGAGAGCATCGTCTTTCCTCGGGGAGAGAGGGCTCTGAAAGCAAATCATTAGAATCCTGGGAAGAGTCATCGGTCCAAGGATCGTAAGGTTGATCCCCAGATCCCATAGGATCACCAGAGGGAAGAAATGGTGTTAATTCTGAAGGATAAGACCTAGGCATCGATGGTATTAGAGGAGACACTGACTGTATCAAAGGCGGCACCGACGGCATCGAAGGCGGCACCGATGGCAGTAAAGGCATTGATGGAACCGGCGACATCGACGGGTGAGTAAGTGGCAAGATTCCAGATGGTGGTATGGGTATCGGTGTTTCCTCATCTTCTGATGACAAAGGAATCGGCGTAGAAGGTGGTGGACATACTGGTACTCTCGGTTCCACCGGTGGAAGAGCACCGATCAGCACATTCAGTCTGCCGAGAAGCGGTGCAAGCACAGTGGGCATCGGGTCGATGACTGGGACTGGCATCGGTGTCAGTGCCGATGGAGGTTGGAAGCCCTGAAGTGCCTTACCGATGGCCTCTTGGATCATCCGATCCAATTTCTCGTGGAAGCTTGGAGCATGTAACCCCAGCTCCGGAGTAGGAGGCAATAGAGGCGTAGGCCTGGATCAGCGGACTGAGCCTTCTGATGCCGGTGTCGACGCTTTTCACAATGTTCTCCTCGGTCCTTCTCCTGACGCGATGAGGAAGAAGTCAACACCTTTGGAGTAGTCGATGCCGGTCGGGCAGCACCAGAATCCCGCTGCTGGCGAGAGGTCGATGGCACCGGCTCAGATGAAGTCTAAGCGTCGATGGAGTCGGGGGTTTTGAATGAAAAAGAAACTCCATCTTCTCTAAGCGGACCTTACAGCCCTTCTGCATCATTTGGGCACATTTGGTGCAAGTTAGGGTATCATGGTCGGACCCCAAGCACAATACACAAACTCTATGCGGGTCTGTGTTGGACATTGTCAGAGGGCAATCGGGGGACTGACAAAAACTCGACCCCATGGCTTCAACAAAAAGTTTGCTGCGGTGCGGTCGATGGCCGGTAGGCCCCAAAGAGAAAACTTGACGAGAATCGACCACAGACGAGGGCAAAGCCTTACCTTTCCACCGTGGAGTACGGATATCGATAGGGGTCCCCTGTGGGGTAGAATTTTTTGAAAATGTTTAAAGAAGTTCCGTGAGGAAAATTCCTATCAGGAATCTCTAGAGAGCTCCTTAGCCAGCAAGGCTATGGCTGCGCGGAAAAGAAGAGGGTTAGTACCATGCTGGGCATACCCAGTAGGTGCCAGTCAAAGTTCTAGCAACTTTGACAAAAGTGTTCCGTGATTGGGCTCCATCCTGATGATTGTCACCCATATGTGAGGACTACCATCCTGCTTGTCCTATGAAAAATAGCGAAAAACTGCAAAAAAGAAGTTTTCCACGAGGCAAAAACCAAAGGGTTTAGAGCGCAATCCAACCGCTTTGCTGACAGCTCCGTGGGAAAAAAAGAGAGAGACTGAAGAGGGACCCTGTGTGGACACACAGTATAGGGCAAAGCCAAAAATTTTAGAGCTCAATCCAACAGAGATGCTGATAGCTCCGCGGAAAAAAAGAGAATTAAGTGGGACCCCCACATGGACGTTTGATATAGGGCATGCTGGGCATGCTCAATGTGCCTAGTCAAAGTTTTTAGAAACTTTGACATGTTCTCCGCATCAGGCTCCATCTATTTATGTCACCCATGTGTGAGAACTACCATCCTGCTTGTCCTTGGAGAATAGCACAATACCTCACCTTGGTCACACATGAAGAACACAAAATAAAGAGACCATAAAATATAAATAGAAATGTGCAGACACAAACTGAACTGGAAACAAAGGAAAAATAGAAACATAACCATTCCTCATAAAACATCAAACAATGAAATCAAAAAGTATAAATCATCAAAAAGCCAAATACACTAATAAAAAGTATAAATATTGCAAAACAAATGATGATTAGAACATCCAAAAACTAAAAATGCCTATACATTTTTTTTTAAATTTCCCAAACCCAATAAAATATTTTAAAACAGCAGTTTATAATTAAAACCAATAAGAATTTAAAATATTCCCGCTTTATATACTTAGGAACATTTAATTTCCAGTCACCCCGAGGTTGCTATGGATTAGTGGAGATAGGGCATGTACAAACTTTCTCCTTCCTCACACATCCACAATCAGGCTCCCTCTCACACACACACACACACACACGCTCATATGCTGATACACACACACTCATGCTCTCACATGCGCTAACACAAACACACATACTCTATCGCACAAGCCCTCATACACACATATTCACATATTCCCTCGCACACCCTAACACATACATATACATGCTCCTTTGCACACCCTCACTAACACGGTCACAGTTTCTCTCACTCTTCTCCCCTACTGCCTCTGGATTTGTAAAAAAAAAAAATGTTTTAACTTACATTGGCGATCAGGGGATCCAAGCAGAGCTACCTGCTGATGGTCTGGTGTGGAAAGAGGTGGGCAGAAAGGTCCCTATGCTGGGTGGGGGGGGAAGAGTTATTAATTTTTGCCACGGCCCCAGCATAAAGGGACCAGCCAATTGTAGATATCAAGGAGAGGCCTTCAGCCAGTGGTGAGGCGGCAGCGGGAGATCTGCTGGCTGCCTCCCGCCACAGAGACAGTGACATAGGGCCACTTTGATCAACACCAGTCATGTGACTATCTTTAGCAACCCAACGGAATATACTCGAAACCCCAATAGGCCAATCCACCCCTGGTGCCAAGGACCAGTGAGTCAACAGTGCTGATGGCTGGTGCATCGACAGCTCTCCAAGCTAATACTTCAACAAGGTTGAGGACTGTTGCATCAATGGTGCCAGGGGCCGGTGCACACCACTGGATCTAAATGAGCCGAATGGCAAATGATCTTCGGCTCCAAGCCCTGATTAGAGGGAAAAGTGACCTAGACTGTGCCAAGGAGTGTTCCAGGTCCTACACTCAACACTTTCGTGCTTTGCTTGACCAGTGCTGCAGCTGGGGGAGTCTTGCTTGAGAAGCTCCTGCTTGATTCAACATGGAGGGAGCCTGAGGAGGTACCACTATGAAAAGAAGAAAAGCTCCATCTTCACTGACTTTCGGAGCTTCTCAATCTTCCAGACCCGGTTCTGCTGGGATCTAGGTGACCTCTGACCACAGTCATAACAATTAGCTGAGTCATGATCAGGTCCCAGGCACTTGTAGCAGATATCGTAGCCATCAATGATGGACATCTTATGGCCACACACACATCCTTGAAGCCACTGGTTGTGGCCTTCTTGAAGCCAGATATATCAACTTCTTTTTCTTTTTGCAAAGAAAAGCGCTATTGAGGGGCTGCCAAGGCAGTGAGGCAACTAAAAGCTAAACAGAAGTAAAAAAGCAGAAATCTGAAAAATAAATAAAGCAAGAGAGGATACATATCCATGAGAAGCTCAGACAAAAATAGAGGCTCAAAAGGCAATGTGTATGTGGGAACCTCCACACATGCTCAGTAGTAAAACTTTACTAAGCTAGAGAGGTGAGACCCTTCAGCATCATCAGATCACATCATGCATGCATCATGGCTAATTCAGCCCTGCTTGTCAATAGAGAACCTTTGATCCTTTCAGGCGGCATAAGTGATCTCCAGGTGTAATATTTCTCTGTTAATATTATCTTTCATCAGTCATTATGCCCTACTACTTACTAGGTTATTATTTATCCACTATAAGCTTTCGTCTCAGTTTATGTTTACCAAATATGAGTCTCTCTCTTTGGCATCATTAATCTAAGGTACTATAAAACTACCCAAAGAAACTAGCTGTCTACCTGTGCTCTTCCATGAGTGCTGTTTGTTCTTCAGAGTTATTACAGGAGGCATGCTCCATGCTGTATCCCAAAAGTAGGCTCTCTTTCAGTTTCTCTTCCAGATCTGCTTCCTCCTTTGTCTGCTCCCTAAGTGTTAATACAAATACACCCTGTGAGTAGGTCTGAAAACAGAGGATTAAAAACAGTAAAGTCAATTTTCAAAGGGATTAGGCGCTTTTCTTTGAGGAGGACCTAAACTGGCTCCTTTTTAAATTAACTAGGTCTGAGTGCAATTTAGGGTCCTAAATATTGGATGGGCCCGGGAGGAGGATTACGTTTGAGGAGAGAAAGTTAAGTGGCTAATACTGATTTTTAGAGCTAGCCACTAAACTTGGCCAGACAAATCTAGGCGCTCTTATAGCAGGCACAAATTGGGCTGGCTAAATCTTCTCTTTCTCCCACAATTAAAAGCTGAGCAAGAAGAGCCTACAGCCCCCCAGCAGCCCCTCTCTGCTACTGCTTTTAAAAGTAAATCAGGAGTCAACAGACCTCCTTCTCACACACACCCATCCTCCCACCAAACATCAAAGTAGAGCCAAAGGACCAATAGCTGCCCCATCCCTCAGGATATTCCTTATTTTCCTCGAACATGCACACAGGATGGGTATCCAACTGCCCCCTTGCAGTCCCTCCTTCCTGATTCCCACCTCGCACGCTCCAGATCCTGCTCCCTCCAAATCTCCTCATTGAACCAGAAGAATTGAATCAATGCTGGATACCAACCTGGGAAGATTTAAAACTCAACCTTCCTACTGACTCAACTTGGAGAGGTTTGGAGGGGGTCAGGAAAGAGCATTGCAGAAGGGCAGTTGTCCTATGTGCACATTAGTATACGAGTAAAAGGGATCCTGGAAGGTAGTTGTTGATCCTTCAGCTCTACTTTGAAGTACAGTGGGATGGAGAGGAGAAGTAGTTGGGGGGGACACTGTTGGCTTCCCAGCTCTATTTTCAAAAGCAAAGCGAGGGAAGAGGGAATGCCAAAGTAGGTGGGTTGTTGGCCCACTCTACTCTACTTTTTAAAAGTGGCAGAAGAAAGGTGGATGCCAGCGGGCTGTCAGCCCCCTACCTCAACTCTGAAATGTAATGAACGAAAAGAAAATTGTATGTTACTTAGGCACATATTTTCAGTCATGGTTGAGAGGACTAAATCTATGAGAACAAATTTTGGCTGCCTAGATTTAGGGGAATTTTCAGTTAGTTTATTGGCTGAAAATTCTTCTAAATCTAGGCAATCAGAATTTGGCTGCTTAGATTACATGCTCTACCTTGGATGAAAACCAAGCTGAAACGAGAGACAGACAACACAAAGAGAGAAAGAGTCTCTGGGGTGGACAACGGTCCACAGAGTTCAAGTTTCATCATGCGGTATGAGGAGCACCACCTCATTGATGGGCCTGTAGAAGATCTTGGCTGTCCCTTGGTTCACAGTCTTTACTTCAATCTTGTGAACATGTCCGTCGTTTCCGGGGTAAGTCTTGACAACGAGTCCTAGAGGCCAGCTGTTGCGTTGGGTTTGGCTGTTTTTGAGAAGGACGAGGTCACCTTCTCGGATGTTGGCTTTGTTGGATTGCCACTTGCTTCGATACTGGAGAGTCGGCAAGTACTCTTTCTTCCAACGACTTGTTTCCAATGGCATTTGTAGAGCTCTTTGTTCAACTCTTTACAGGTTCCCACGAAGTTAGTTCCACAATCGGAATGGATCAAAGTGGCTGAAAGCAAAATTGCTTACCTTGTAATAGGTGTTATCCCAGGACAGCAGGATGTAGTCCTCACATATGGGTGACGTCATTGAACAGAGCCCAGGCGGGAAAACTTTCTGTCAAAGTTTCTAGAAACTTTTGACTGGCCCAGTGAGGCCACTGAGCATGCCCAGCATGCTATGATATTCTCTGCCACAGGTGTCTCTCTTCAGTCTAGTATGTAGCAAAAGCTTTAGCAAAAAGAATAATAAAATAAAAAAAGGGCCCAACTCCGCGGGGTGGCGGGTGGGTTCTGTGAGGACTACATCCTGCTGTCCTGGGATAACACCTATTACAAGGTAAGCAATTTTGCTTTATCCCAGGACAAGCAGGATGCTAGTCCTCACATATGGGTGAATAGCGAGCTAGAGGCTGAGTCATTGTGTAGTGAAATGTTTTTGTGGAATGAGTCAGCCGAAGATCACAGCAGTTCGGTTGTAGAAGGAGTTGGGTTTAAGCTGGAAACAAGTTCTTTAAGACAGATTGTCCATAGGCTGAATCTTGTCATCCTTGCTTGTCCAAACAGTAATGAGCTGCAAAGGTGTGAAGAGAACTCCATGTTGCTGCTTTACAAATGTCAAGTATTGGCACTGAACGATAGTGTGCAACTGAAGTTGACATTGCCCTAACTGCATGTGCTTTTACTCGCCCTTGGAGAGGAAGGCCTGCTTTCTCATAGCAAAACTGTATGCAATCTGCTAACCAGTTTGATAGAGTATGTTTACCCACTGCATTACCTGGTTTGTTTGGGTCATAGGAAACAAAGAGTTGATTGGATTTCCTGTGAGCTGCAGTGCGGTTTAAGTAGAAAGACAGAGTACGCTTGCAATCTAAGGTGTGTAAGGCCCTTTCTCCTTGGTGAGCATGAGGCCTTGGAAAGAAAGTGGGTAAAACTATAGATTGGTTTAAGTGGAATTCCGTAACTACCTTAGGAAGAAATTTAGGATGAGTACGGAGAACCACTCTGTCATGTAAGAACTTAGTGTAGGGTTCATATGCGACTAGTGCTTGTAACTCACTAACCCTTCTAGCTGAAGTAATGGCTATGAGGAAGACAGTTTTCCATGTAAGAAATTTTAGGTCACTGGAATCAATGGGTTCAAAGGGAGAACGCATGAGTCTAGTTAGAACCAAATTTAGATCCCAGTGAGTGACTGGGTGTCTAATTGGTGGCTTAATAAGTAAACCTCTCATAAATCTTTGTACGAGAGGTTGTGTAGAAATAGGTGCATCTGATACCTGATTATGGTAAGCTGAAATTGCACTTAAATGTACTCTTACAGAAGAAGTCTGTAGACCAGATTCTGAAAGATGGTACAGGTAGTCCAATAAAGACTTTGTGGGGCAAGTGAAAGGATTGATGTCTTTTTGCCTGCACCACAAAGTGTATCTCTTCCATTTGGAAGCGTAGTTCTTCCTTGTGGAAGGTTTACGTGAAGCTATAAGAACTTGGGAAATGTTAGCTGGAAGATTGAGTGGTTGTAAGATCAAGCTTTCAACATCCAAGCTGTCAGTGATAGGGATTGAAGGTTGGGATGTCGCAACCGACCCTGATCCTGAGTTATGAGAGTGGGAGTTACTCCCAGGCGAATGGGATCCCTGACTGAGAGGTCTAGAAGTGTGGGAAACCATACTTGTCGAGGCCAATATGGGGCTATGAGTATCATTGTCCCCTGGTCCTGTTGTAGCTTCACTAGAGTTTTGGTTATGAGTGGTATCGGAGGATACGCATATAATAGGCCTGAGTTCCAAGGGCGAGCAAAGGCGTCCTTGGATGGCCTGTTGTTTATGTTGTATAGGCAACAGTAGTTGTCCACTTTGTGATTTAGATGTGTTGCAAAGAGGTCTACTGTTGGTTGTCCCCAACGATGAAATATCTTGGTCACTACTATGGGATCTAGTGACCATTCGTGTGGTTTGAATTGACGACTGAGTCTGTCCGCTACTACATTGTGAATGCCTGCTAGGTAAGTGGCCTTGAGAAACATGGAGTTGTTCAAGGCCCAACCCCATATCTGAGCTGCCTCTTGACAGAGGAGGTACGAGCCTGTCCCTCCCTGTTTGTTGATGAACCACATGGCTACTGTGTTGTCTGTTTGGATTAGCACAGTCTTGTTTGTAAGGCAGTCCTTGAAGGCATGCAGAGCATACCGTATAGCTCGAAGTTCCAGGAAATTGATTTGAAATGTTGCTTCGAGCTTTGTCCATGTTCCTTGTGTTTGGAGAGTCCCTATGTGAGCTCCCCAACCCAAGGTGGAGGCATCCGTAGTCAGAGTTATTTGTGGAACTGGTTGTTGAAAGGGTAGGCCCTTGCACAAATTGTCCTTGTTCACCCACCACAGCAGAGAAGAACGTAGTTGGTGGGTTACTTGAATTGGAGAATAAAGTGGTTGAATGGCTTGGATCCATTGTGATCTTAAAGTCCATTGAGTTACCCTCATGGCTAGTCTTGCCATAGGAGTGACATGAACTGTGGAGGCCATGTGGCCAAGTAATGTGAGAAACTGATGAGCTGTTGCTTGTTTCTTGGAGTGAATCGAGCTTGCTAGTAGAGACAGTGTGTTTGCTCGATCCTCTGGTAGAAATGCCTTTGCGAGGTTGGTGTTTAAATCCGCTCCTATGAACTGAAGCAGGTGAGATGGAGTGAGATGGGACTTTGGATAATTGATGAGAAATCCCATGGAGTGCAGTAGAGCAATAGTTTTGTTGAGAGACTGTATTGCTCCTTGTTGAGATTGGCTTCTGATGAGCCAATCGTCTAGATATGGGAAAACATGTACACTTTGCTTGTGTAGGTGTGCTGTTATTACTGCCAGACATTTGGTGAACACTCTGGGTGCAGAAGCTAGTCCGAATGGCAGTACTTTGTATTGGTAATGATGAATGCCCACCTTGAAGCGTAGATACTTTCGATGAGGAGGGTATATTGGTATATGGGCGTAAGCATCTTGAAGATCCAGAGAACAGAGCCAATCTCCTGCTTGAAGAAGTGGGAGCATTGTGCCTAGGGAAACCATCCTGAACTTTTCTTTTTGTAGAAATTTGTTGAGATTTCTGAGGTCTAGGATGGGTCGTAGGCCTCCAGTTTTCTTTGGAATGAGGAAATATCTGGAGTAGAATCCCCTGCCCTGCTGAGCCCTGGGCACTGGTTGAATGGCCCTGGCTGTCAGAAGGGTGGATAATTCTATTTGTAATTGAATTATTTGGGAATTTTGTTGTGGGTAGGAAGTTGGTGGGAATTCTGGAGGAACTGAGAGAAAATTTAGTTTGTAACCGTGGGCTACAATAGAAAGTACCCATTGGTCTGTTGTTATCTTTTCCCAACTGGTGTGGAAAAGGGAAATTCTTCCTCCCACTGGTATGTTTTGATTGGGGTTTTGGAGGGTGGGTCTGATCTCTGGATCTGTGTTCAAAAACCCGTAGCTGGACCAGTCTGTGAAGGAGGCTGAGTACGGGCTGTTCTTGGTTGCCTGGCTTGAGAACGCTGGGTAGGTCTAGAAGGTCTAGTTCTCGTAGGTTGATTGTAGTACCTTCTTGGCCTGTAGTATGGATGTCTAGGTTCCCGACGTGGAAAACGTCTAGGGGCCTGGGTGGTTGGTTCTTGAGGTAATTGTGACAGTTGCCTTAAGGTCTCTGTGTGATCCTTAAGTTGTTGGACGGCATCTTGCACTTTTTCCCCAAATAAATTGTCTCCACGGCATGGCAGATCTACAAGCTTGTCCTGTACTTCAGGCCTGAGATCTGATGCTTTCAACCAGGCCCATCTTCGAGCTGTGATGCCAGCTGCTGCTGTTCTTGAGGCTGTGTCAAAGTTGTCATAAGCAGCCCTAACCTCATGTTTCCCAGCTTCTAGGCCCTTGGCAATGATTGATTGTCCGGATTCTTGAAACTGTTCTGGAAGAGAATTCGTGAAATGCTCCATCTGCTTCCAGAGATCCCTCTGGTACTGTGTCATGTACAGTTGGTAAGCAGAGATTCTGGAAGATAAAAGTGCGCTTTGGTACACTTTTTTGCCCAAAGAGTCCAGAAAGCGATGATCCTTTCCTGGGGGAGCTGATGAATGTGGACGTACCCTTTTTGATTTTTTCTGGGCAGATTCCACTACCACAGATTGATGTGGCAACTGTGTTTTTTGAAAACCTGGTGCCTGCTGCACTAGGTAAGTGGTGTCTACCCATTTATTCACTGCTGGGACCGTGCATGGGTGTTCCCACACTCGTTGTTGTAGGTCCAACAGAACTTCGTGGATGGGAATTGCCAAAACTTGTTTTGGTGGGTCCACAAATTGTAGTACCTCTAAGGTATGCTGTCTTGAATCATCTTCTGAGGAAAGTTTGAATGGAATTGTATCCGCCATCTCTTGGACAAAACTTGAAAAGGATAAGTCCTCAGGTGGGGATCTTTTTCTTACTTCAGGTGGTGATGGTTCTGACATGAACTCTTCTGAAGATGTATCAGTTCCTTGCTCATCCCAAGAGTCATCTCCATCTGGATCTTGATATGGAGTTCTTGGGGTTGTTTTAGTAGGAATACCTGATGGTCCAGGTAATGGGTCATCGATGGAGATTATTGGAGGATTCATCTCCATACGTTTCTGAGGAGTTTTATCGACGACTTTTTGATATTTTTGTGAAAGTCGTCGAAAAAGTGCCAATTCCTGAGCATCAGTATCTTCCTGCTCTGTAATTGTCGAGGGAAGGATGGGTGTCCTCGAAGTAGTTGTCGAGGGTAATGCTCTCGGTGTCGATTCCGTCGACGGTGGTAACATTACAGCCGGGATTTGGGCGTATATCGACGTCGATGACGTGATTATTTTTGGTGTCGACGTCGAATCTCTTTGAACCGGAGCCAAAATTGACCCCGGCATCGGTGTAGTCACCGGCATCGGCAAATTTGCCGGCATCGATGTGGAGAACATCGGCATCGACAATGAAGTCGGTATGGTGAATTGTTCCTTCAGAGCCTGTGAAATCGCTTGACGGATTAATTCCGACAATTCCGGCCGCACAACCATTGGGAGCAGAGCGGTTGAGGGCGGTGGCGTAGGCTGAAGCACAAGTTCCTGACACGTACCTTGTGGTGGCTCTGGTGTCGATATCGGAGTGGAGGTAGGCCGAGGCGTTATTGACTCCGAGGTTTCTTGATTTTTAGGCCGCTTCGCTGTCGAGGGTTCCTGGGAAGCCGAGTCGGACAACGAGGGGCTTCGATGACGGTGTCGATGTTTCGACTTTGATTTTTCCATCGATTTCGTCGACGTCGAGGACAATGAAGGGGACGAGTGGTCTCCCGAAGGTCCCGGTTGAGGTTTTTTAAGTATTACCCTCTTAGTCGCTCCAGCCGGAGACGACTTCGACGACTGCGATGTGGAAGGAATGAGTTGCAGGCTGAATAAATGTTCCATTTTTCCAAGCCTGATTTTCCTAGTTTTTGGAGTCATCTCCGCGCACTGTGGACAGTTATGGACATCATGCTTATCTCCTAAACATACCACACATTCAGTGTGCGGGTCTGTAAGAGACATTTTTCTCATACACACAGGGCATTTTTTAAAACCTGTGGACATTGTGAATCGACGGCCGTCGATTCGACTGAGGAGAATTTTAAAATATCTCCAAATCAAAATCTTTTTGACTGGGTTACTTACCGGCCGGCAAGAACAAACCCCGAGAGATTTCTGTGACAGAGAATTTCAAATTTACGACTATTAAGTCGAATAACAGTTGAGGTAAACTCAATGGCTCCGGATCCGCGATGCTAGCTGCAGCGCGGAAAAAAACGAAGACTGAAGAGAGACACCTGTGGCAGAGAATATCATAGCATGCTGGGCATGCTCAGTGGCCTCACTGGGCCAGTCAAAAGTTTCTAGAAACTTTGACAGAAAGTTTTCCCGCCTGGGCTCCGTTCAATGACGTCACCCATATGTGAGGACTAGCATCCTGCTTGTCCTGGGATAACCCCAGAGTTGAGCGTTGTAGATGTAGCGTTGTAGCTGTAGCTCAGTACTACTTTTCTGTCCGTGTGAAGATGGATAGTATCAATTTGTATGTCCGTTTTGGCTGTTATTAACTCCACTATTTCCACTGCTAGCACCGCTCCACACAATTCTAGATGTGGTATGATGTGGTTAGACTGTGGTGCTAACTTGGCTTTGCCGAAGCTGAACCCCACACGCACTATTCCTTCTGCATCCGTTACTCTCAAGAAGGCTACCGCAGCTATTGCCTTCACAGATGTGCCAGAGAAAACACAGATATCTTTGCGGCTGATTGTATTGAGTGGTATTGGGATTTAAGTGCGTGGTATGTGGAACTGTTCAAGCACTTTTAGGGAGCTCTTCCAATTTTCCCATTCTGGCTTCATTGCTTGAGGTAGTGGAGTGTCCCACTCGGTGGTACTTGATGAGAGTTCTCTTAACAAGGTTCTTCCTTGTATCGTGGCTGGAGTCACAAATCCCAGTAGATCGTACAAGCTGTTGACTATTGGCAGGACACCTCGGCGAATATATGGTTCATCTCGAGTTGAGACTTGGAATGTGAAGACATATCTCTTTACATCCCAATTTAATCCAAGGCTTCGTTGGAGAGGAGGTCCACTCTCAGGTCCAAGTTCTTTAAGTCTTTGGCATGATCGTCTGAAGGAAATGCTCTCATTGCTTCAGAACTATTGGAGGCTATTTTGGGAAGCCTTAGATTGGCACCTGTAGCATTGTTTATGTCATCCTTATTAAATCGATTGCTTCCTCTGCAGTAGGTAAGGACTTTAGTCCGTCATCTACGTAGAAGTCCCTTTCCACAAAGTGTCTGGCATATGCGCCGTACACTTTTTCTCCTTCTTGGGCTGTCCTTCTGAGCCCGTATGTGGCTACTTCAGGTGATGGACTATTACCGAAGATGAGCACTCGCATCCGGTACTCCACTATCTCCTTATTGATGTCGTTGTCGCGGTACCTCAGGAGTCTTAGGTAATTTCTGTAGTCTTGGTGAACGACAAAACAGTAGAACATTTGATGGATGTCGGCTGTCACAGCGACTGCTTCTTTTCTGAAGCAGATCACTACTCCTAACAAGTTGTTGATCATGTCAGGTCCCGTGAGAAGGAAATTGTTGAGTGAGATTCCACGAAACTGCGCACTGGAATCAAAGACGATCCGGATCTGGCCAAGTTTCTGCTAATGGTACACACCAAAGGTAGGTAAGTACCAACACTCTTCATTATCCCTTAAGGGTGGAGCTAGTTCTGCGTGGCTATTGTCCAACATGTCATTCATGAAGTTAATGAAGTGTCGTCTCATCTCCGGTTTCCTTTCCAGAGTTCTCCGCAGTGGCATAAGTCGTGAGAGTGCTTGTTCTCTGTTAGGGAATCGAGGTCTGGGTGTCCGGAATGGTAGAGGAGCTACCCAGCTATTTGATCCATCTATAAAGAACTCTTTATTCATAGTTCTTAAGAATTCTCTGTCTTCTACAGAGAGAGTAGATTTGTCGTCATCCTTGGTGACTTGAAACACTGAGTCTCCTAGATGTTCTTCTACATCTGATGGGGAGGTGATCTGACTGGTAGCTGAATTGAGATTCAGTTCCTCGCAGCTTAAGATCTCCTTGGCACTTAGATGGTTAGGACATGGTTCAAATAGAGTAGGATGTCCATCCTCTAAGACACTCATAGCGTATGCATGAATGCTTAGTCTCCTTGTTCTATTCAAGCAGACATCGCCGACTATCACCCATCCCAAGGCGAGTCGGTAAGCATAGGGAGCAGTTGGTGGGCCATCACGTGTCTCCAGGACCTTGATCAGTGCCGGTGTTTCTCTGCCCAATAACAGCAGGATATCTGCTTCCGAATCTAGAGGTGGGAGCTGATGCATTATGGGGCTTTAGATGAGAATGGTACCGAGCGGCTTCTGGTGTAGGAATCTCATCTCTGTTGTCAGCCATCGTGTTGCACTCGATGAGTGTGGGCAAGTTTGACTTGTTGCTGCCGTCTATCGCCTCTATTTCATATCCGCTTACTCTCCTCCCTGTCACACTGGTAACCCCTGAGCAGGTTTTGAAGTTGTACAGAGAGGAGTGGTGATGGATATCAAACAAGTCAAAGAATTCTGGCCTTGCCAAGGATCTGTTGCTCTGCTCATCTATGATGACATACATTTTGACTGCCTTCTCAGGTTGCTCTTCGGGATACACTCTAGCCAGGCATATTTTTGTGCAGGATTTCTCGTTGCTATTTCTCCCGCACACTTGTGTGCATTTGAGGATCACTTCAGGTTCTGGCGTTTATTCTGCCCTTTCCTCCCCGCTGTGGTTTGAACTAGGGTGTGGGGTTCACAAAGGATGAAGTTTTGCTCCGTCAGGGTGCAGGGTGCTATCATGTTGGTCACTCCCACACTCTGAACACTTAATGGCTACTTTACAGTCTTTAGCCATGTGGTTAAATGAAGAACAGCACCGGTAGCAAATTCTGTACCTTTTTAAGAGTTCTTTGTGCTCTTTCGAGGTTTCCCTTTGAATCCTCGACACTTTCTGAGTGGGTGAGGTGTCTTGTGTATTGGGCACTGTCGGTCTGGGACTTCTGCCCTATCCATACTGGGAAGTTGGTCTGATGTAGATGTTGCAGACACTTCCATTTTGTGCACAGAGATGGGCTTCCTGCTGCCGTTATGCTTATTGGTTGGCCTCTCGCTCACTCGGTGGTTGATTCTGTGTTTTCACGTGTGCTGAATGAGAAGCTAGAGTCATTCCTATGGTCCGCTAAATCTCGTATGAACTTTGTGAAAAGGTGGGTACTCTTTGTGGTCTTCTTTGTACCGTGCACCATGAGATGCCCATTTATCTTGTATATCACATGGCAGTTTGTTTATGATGGTGTTCGTGCCTCGTGGTGTGTCCAGAAAGTTGAGACTTGGATAAATGAGCTCGTCCTTAGCTGTCTCCACCTCTTGGAGGAGATCTCCCAATTCTTTCTACTTTCGGTTATCCCTACTAGATGTTTCTGGAAAGTCTTCCATTTTCTCAAATAACTCATTCTCTTTGGCAACTGGGTCCCCATAACATTGCTCAAGTCTCTCTTGTACCTCTTTTAGTGCTGTAAAAGGATCACATGGGTAGATGTTTTTTAATCCTTTCACGTGTTTGACTGATTCACGTCCCAACCATTTTACCATCAAGTTTAATTCGTACTTCGGAGTCAATCTCATATCCTTCACAGCATCTTGGAAGTCAGATTTCCATGCTCTGTAACTCTCAGGGCAGTCGTTGAACTTGTAGAGCCCTGCGGTTATGAATTCTCGGCGGGTCATATACCTTGCTAAGTCTTCTCTTTCTGAAGACTCGTTCTGAAAGGCAGTAGGTCTTGATGGGCGGGTGTCTTGTGGTTGACTGTGTACGTCACCCTTGTTGTACATTGGCTCGGGCCGTGGTTAATCAATTGTCTCCTGTTTTGGCACCGGGTACTCAATTGGAACCCTTCTTGAGTGTAGTTGCTTAGCTCTTTCTCGTTCCCAGTCCTCACGGGACGCTGGGATCCATGGTTGCAGGGAAGTGTTTTCTTTGGGGCGCGTGTTTGGCGCGTGAGTTGACTGCCATGCATTCGTGTGATCCAGAGCCGGTGGATCACTGCCATGGCGTTCAGAATTCGTGGCATTTTGCGTTTCAGGTCCGATTTCTTTGGTGAAGCCAGACATTTGTGAGGGGGAGTGTGTTCTCCCATGATGCGTGGGTTGCTCTGAGAGAAGCGGCGCTTTGGCGCTGGCTTGGGTAGGAGGGTGAGCCATGACATACTCAAACGTCCACTGGGTCATGTCCTGCTGAGTCATGGAGCTGAGTCATGGAGCTGAGTCATGGAGCTGAGTGGGTTCCTCCCCCCCCCCCCCCATCGCCTTGGTCCAGGGCCGCATCAAATACCTTAATTTCGGCTTCAAGGGCTGCTGCTTCTCCTTTCTGCCGCAACAAGTCCAGGGTGATATCTAGTTCAGTCTTTCTGTATACCTGGGTGGCAGCTGTAGTGGCAGCTGTAGCAGCAGCGGCCTTCTGTTGTTCTTCTATTCTGAGCCCTTCTCTTTTAAAGGCTGCTGCTTGTTCAGCATACTGTATGTGTGCTATGGCTGCTTGAGACTCTGCTTTCTTTTGGAGAGTGATTGAGCTGAGCTGCGAACGGTTCAAGCCTCTTGACCCATGTGACCTTACGGATCTCGTTGCATACTTAGAGGTGTAAGAGTGCTGAAAGCCGATCTCGCTTATTGAATAGCTTTCTTCTGCACTGTTAATGGTATCCACTACCATTTTCGGCGTGTTTGGTATAAATTCTGTTGGCGGCCTTTTTCTTCAAGGCTTTCTGCAGTGTTAGTTTGTGTTAAGAACTTGAGATACTCTTCTGTGATGAGCCGATAGGTTTGGGAACGAAGCTGCAGCTCTTCTATAGGGTACTTAAGAATGGTGGAGCTCTCTGTGACCTTCTCCCTTTCCTGCTCCATGCTATGCCACTCTCTCTCTATCCTGTGTTCACGGCCTCTATCTTTTTGCCTCATATCTCTGCGTAGCTTTCTCTTTTGGCTTAGTTAATCTCTTTGAATTACTGCTTTCATCCCCTCCTTCAGCATCTCTCCCTTTTTGCTCTGTGTCATCTCTTAATTCAATGGCTTCAGCTAGCTGTTTCAAGGTGCTTTTGTCTTTCTGTACTGCTGCTTTAGCCATGTGGACAGCAGACACTTTTTCAGCCACTGAGTTAAGGGAATAAACTTTGAATTGCTTTAGAAGCAGAGGGGCAAGGCTAGCTAACACTTCAGGGAAGTTTACCTGGAGCTTTCTGCTCCCCGTCCCTGGAGTCAGCAGAAATCTGGTATCTATAGCAACCTTCGGCGGCAAATGTGAGACAGAGAGATGGGGGAAGGGCAGAGCAACTTTCGCAATCACTGTCCTTCAGTCCTGTCTGTAGAGTCAGCAGATCTGGTATCAATAGCAACTAATTACTCTCTGCTTCTAATAGTGGCAAAGAGAGGGGCGAGCTGCTCACAGGTGAGAATTCCTTGCTCAGCAACAGGGAAGCTTGATTGGGCTTAAGCACTGTCGTTAAGTCCTTTTGTCTAGAGTTTGATTCTGGCGGGATTGCTCTTTGTATACCTTGCTTTTAGTATGGGCTCATATTACATCTGCAGTTTGCTTCTTATATGCTTGCAGACTCAAAGTCAGTTCTGATAGTATAAATCTTCACAATCTTAGGGTTTTTATATTTGATTCCCTTGCCTCTCATCACAGCTGGGAGGTGTGGAAGGCTTATTTCAAGTGCAAGGCGGTGCTTCTAACAACCCTTCATCTTTAACGATTTCTACTCTGTGTAGACTTCCCTTTCACAGGCTGTGCTTTGGGGCTGAAGACCCTGTTTCATTGCACTGTATGCAGTTCTTTTAAAATGCTTCAGTTCACTGGCTTTCCACTGTTACTATCTTTCTGTTCAAACAAGTTTTTACTGTTCTGGATCAAACTGACATCCGAGTTTGCCATCCAGACAGCTAAACTTTTTCTCCAATCAGTCCTCAAGACAAAGATTCTTTAAGTTTGCAATTATTTATTGTACAGGTAAATTCTACTTACAATTGTTGCATCTCAAACGTGAGCCCCAAGGCAAAGATCTTTGGTAACTGGAGACAGGGTAGCAGGAAAGAGAAGGGAGTCTTTTATGTTGCAGGAGTTGGTTTATAGTAGAGGTAGGAAGCATGAGGGATATGAGGCTGATTTAGTCTTTGGAAGAAGGCAGTAAGAGAAAAGGTAAAAACTCGATCATTTCAGAAAGTTTTACAGAGCGCTGCTGGCTCGGAAGGAAGCGTGGGGTGAACTGAACTTTCGTCGAGAGCTGCTAAAGGAAACGCTGGGGTCAGAGGGCAAGGTCCAATGGCAGCAAGCCTAAGAACCATGTGATACAGGGGGAGCAGGAAGGGCAGTCCCTTGAGTCTATAAGGCATCTAGGAAGACTCAAGTTAGATTGAGGGGCATTCAGGCTCTTCCGATAGTGAGAGAAAGCGGAGGGGGGAGGGAGCTTCTCTTAAGGGCAAAGGCTCTTCTTAAAGGCAAAGCTCACAGACTTTTATCATGGGTTTCAAAAAGTGTTTCAGTATCAAGAATCCTCAGAAGGAAGGACTGCACTAAACACAGTTAAACTACAATATATACAGATACAAACAGGTATCCGTTGCTGGGGACAGAACAAGGGCGCGTGGCGTGGCAGCACTCCTTCCGAATCCTTCTTCATTCCTGAGTCCATGTCTGAGTCCTTGTCTGATGTCTTCACCCTCCAGCCACTGTCTGACCTGTCGCATTTGCTGCTCCCATGCGGCAGGTCCGAAAGGGCTATCGAGTAGCCGGAGGGCTACTCCAGAGACCAACATTGCATTGTTGGGTCTCTTGATGCGACAGGTTCAGCAGGGGCCTGGTCACCACTCCATCCCAGAGGAGGACCTGTCTCGCCGTAAGGGCATACACTCCTCATCCCACACTGGAGAGCGCCCCCTAGCGCTCCCTTCCATCGAGGTGCAACAGTGTGCGTTGAGATTTTTGTTGTTTCTTCTTAGCCATATTATTTCAGTTTTATTGGTGTTAAGTGTAAGTTTTAGAAGAGAAAGATCTTGTTGGATTGATCTCATGTATGTTAGAACATAAGAAATTGCCATGCTGGGTCAGACCAAGGATCCATCAAGCCCAGCATCCTGTTTCCAACAGAGGCCAAGGTTGCTGTAGTTCTTTCAAAAGTTTTCTTTCATGGAATGTAAAACTGAATATCATCAGCGTATACGAAAAATTTCATGTTCAGATTTTCTAAGAAGGCTGCTGAACATTATCGGCTGCTGAACATTACCTTCCCTTCCTGCTGGTGAGCTGTGCACGTTTCCTCTCTGCCCTGGTCCCTGGCTGGCTGGTCAGGGGGAGGAGTTGGAGACTACAAAAGAGGCGCGGCTGCGTCTGTAATGCTGCTGCTGAACATTACCTTCACTTCCTGCCGGTGAGCTGTGCACGTTTCCTCTCTGCCCTGGCCCCTGGCTGGCTGGTCAGGGGGAGTTGTTGGGGACTACAAAAGAGGTGTGGCTGCGTCTGTAACGCTGCCGCTGAACATTACCTTGGCACGCGGCTTAGCCCGGAGAAGCACGGAGGAGAATTAAGAGGTATATAATTTCTTGGATTTATAGTGAAACTGTAAGTTTTGATATTTCCTGCAGCCATAGAGACACTACAGGTTTCACTGTTATTGGTTATTCTTCTGTGATCAGTCTCCTTCCTTGGAACTGCCTTTCCATATTAGTTAATAGTTTTCTATTGGTTTTTTCTGATTATGCCACATACAAAAAGGAAGACACCTGTTAAAGAGATATCGTCAACGCCTAATGCAAGTATGAGTCAACAGAGGATCAAAGACTGTTTCATAAGAACGTCATCTTTAGCTTCGGGAGGAGTCACAGGGGATATCACCTTGGAGCAGGAGGTGAGCCCCAGGACATTTGAAACATCTTTGAGCCCCGGAGCCCCAGCAAAACCTGCCCCACCGTTGGGTAAGGATGAGGGCAATTTTCAAGAACAATTATCACTAATTCAACTCCTGGTACTCAGAAAGGGACAGATAGTATATCTGCATCCTTGGGGAGCCCCATAAGAGTGGGTTCCAGAGAACCAGGAGAAGTAACATTTACTAACCAGGTTGGGATGGCTACTATGGGGAAGAGAGATGAAGGTGTTCAGATAATAATGTCAAAAGAGGTAACATCTTTATCCTCAAAGAAATTTTCTTTAGAAGAGATAGGAAATATAATAATCTTAATGCAAAAATCTATTAATAATTTATCTGAAAAATTACAGGATGTATTACAGCAAAATGGGGTAATTAATCAAAAGGTGGGGGAACTGGAAGAAACTGAATATCATAGAAGGGAAGATTGTGGAAAATGAGAAAATTCAATCTAATTTGATTAGATCTGATAAAATATGTATGGATAAAATAGAATCTTTGGAGAATCACATTAAGAATTTTACACTTAGGGTTTTAAATTTCCCAAAGATCCATCTGATTTCTCCAATTGATCTGTTTAGAAGCTATTTAATTAATATATTGAAGTATTCGGAGTCTGCGATCCCGGCTATCTCAAGAATTTACTATCTCCCCTTAAAGGGAGAAGAGAAACAGCAGTTGGAAGAACAATCTGAGATAAATTTAGATTTAACAGATATAATGGAGAAATCATTCGAAGTCAATATAAAATCTAGGGCTACTTTGATTGTGCAATTTGCGTTTTTGATGGAAAGGGACTCAGTATTGAAGATGTATTTCCAAAATCAAAAACAAAACTTCTATGGTGAAAATATAAGAATATTCCCTGACTTAGCCCGGAGTACTCAACTTCGACGAAGGAAGTTTATTTCGATGAGAGCTCAAGTTCTTGGAAGAGGGGCTAAGTTTACACTGAAGTTTCCTTGTCGTTGTCTGATTTTATATCAGAACACTAGGTATGTTTTTAACTACCCGGAACAGTTGAGATTATATCTGGACTCCCACTCTTGAGAACCCCATAGGTTTGGGAAAAAGAAAATTAGAAGATGACAAGATAACTAGGTTGTTTCTATGATTACCTAAATCTCTGCTCTAAGGGGTAGATTTTCAAAGGGATACGCGCGTACCCCCCGAAAATCTACCCCAAACCCCCCCCCCCCCCCCTGCGCGCGCCAAGCCTATTTTGCATAGGCTCGGCAGCGCACGCAAGCCCCGGGACGCGCGTAAGTCCCGGGGCTTGCATGGAGGGGCGTGTCGGGGGCGTTTCGGGGGCGTGTCTGGAGTGACGCTGCGTTTCAGGGGCGTGTCCGGGGGGCGTGGTTCCGGCCCGGGGGCGTGACAGCGGCCCCTGGACCAGGCCCCAGCCCGGAACATAGAGCGCGGCAGCCGGCCCGGCATGCGCAAAGTTACGCCTGCTTCAAGCAGGCGTAACTTTCGTGATAGAGGTAGGGGGGAGGTTTAGATAGGGCCAGGGGGGTGGGTTAGGTAGGGGAAGGGAGGGGAAGGTGGGGGGAGGGCGAAGGAAAGTTCTCTCCGAAGCCGCTCCGATTTCGGAGTGGCCTCGGAGGGAACGGAGGAAGGCTGTGCGGCTCGGCGCACGCAGGCTGACGATTTTGGGCAGCCTTGCGCATGCCAACCCCGGATTTTACAAAAGTGTGCATTTATAAAATCTACCCCTAAGTGAAATACCTGTAATGTCTCAAAGTTTTTTCCTTATGTTTAGGTATTAGTATAAAGAAGGAGTTTGTTGAATCCTTGGTTGTTGGTTAATAAGAAACGATTGCAATATCCTCTTGTATACTGTCTTACTGTATTCCTGTAAAAATATGAAAAGTTCAATAAAAATTAAATTAAAAAAAAAGATTTTTTAGGAACGTGCTTATTGATAGGAGGCAGATGTTGAATAGGGTTGCCAAGAGTGCTGAGAATTGTGGAACTCCTGTGTCTATTGTAAATATGTCTGATAATTGGTTGTTTAATTTTACTTGAAAAGTTCTATTCTTAAGGAAGGGGGACAACTGTGAACTTTTCCATCAATTCCAATTTTTTTTTTAATTGTTGGCAGAGTAGATGATGGTCCATAATGTCAAATGCTGCTTTTAAGTCTAGTAGAACCAGTAAATATGATTCATGTTCGGGCGGGGCGCTACAGTGAGCCCTGCTCGGGGTGTTTAGTGTGCCCTTGGGCCTCAGCCCGACCCCAGACGCGTCCAGGACCGATCCGAGGGTTGACGGCGTGTTCCAGCTTGCCTGACAGTCTGACCCTCCACCAGGCCTGCAAGCTCCCATGGCCAACAACAGAGAATGTTGGAAGTTGAATGGTGTAGAATTCTGGTCGCCGATTCTCAAAAAAGATATAATTGCGATGGAGAAGGTACAGAGAAGGGCTACCAAAATGATAAGGGTAATGGAACAACTTCCCTATGAGGAAAGACTAAAGAGGTTAGGACTTTTCAGCTTGGAGAAGAGACGACTGAGGGGGGATATGATAGAGGTGTTTAAAATCATGAGAGGTCTAGAACGGGTAGATGTGAATCGGTTATTTACTCTTTCGGATAGTAGAAAGACTAGGGGGCACTCCATGAAGTTAGCATGGGGCACATTTAAAACTAATCGGAGAAAGTTCTTTTTTACTCAACGTACAATTAAACTCTGGAATTTGTTGCCAGAGAATGTGGTTCGTGCAGTTAGTATAGCTGTGTTTAAAAAAGGATTGGATAAGTTCTTGGAGGAGAAGTCCATTACCTGCTATTAAGTTCACTTAGAGAATAGCCACTGCCATTAGCAATGGTTACATGGAATAGACTTAGTTTTTGGGTACTTGCCAGGTTCTTATGGCCTGGATTGGCCACTGTTGGAAACAGGATGCTGGGCTTGATGGACCCTTGGTCTGACCCAGTATGGCATTTTCTTATGTTCTTAGGTTCTTATGTTCTTATGTCCTCCGACCATTCCGAGCCCTTTTGGACCTGCTGCGTGGAACAACATGGAGCAGCAGGCCTGGCCTGAGGTGAGGGCAGACGGAGGCCTTGACACGTAGACAGGACTATGATTGATGCGACGGCATCACGGACGAGACTTGGATTGATGCAACGGCATCAGAGACGAGACGGGTTGATGCAACGGCGTCACAGACGAGACTAGGAACTTGATAACAGCTGGGAGGAAGGGCATTTGCACTGTCTCTCAGGGCGCCCTACTCAGCCTACCCGTGGGACTGAGTCGCGGACCACCCTGTCCCACTGCACGCCCTACACAGCCCTAGGAGGCTGGTCACGGACCACAAGGAGAGCGGGACAAGCGCAGGGAAGATCCAGGCAAGGAGGAACTCCGATGACGGAGCCGATGTCCTCCGAAGCTCCGCCTATAGCTGGCGGGAAAAGAAGCTCAGGTGTACAGGGACAAATCCTTCCTGCTGGTCACTCCATTCTCGGGCACTACATCATCCGAGAACCACAGCCCTACAGGATCAGAAGGCTCAGGTGCACCAGACGAAGACGCAGGGAAGAACATCCGGACAGGCAGGCACATCAGGACGTGGAAGATCATGATGGAACATCAGGACATGGAAGATCATAATGGAACATCAGGACATGGACAGGGACTTCAGGCAAGACATCAAGACACGAAGACGTGGTACGAGGCAAACAAAACGAGATGAGTAGCTCCATGAGAACAGGAGACCTTACAAGGTCTGGCAGGCAGGAGCCTCCAGAGAGATGTCACTCCGATGCAAGGCCAAGACGTACTGTGAAGACAGCCCTTAAATAGGGCTAGACAGGAAATCAGTCCATAGGTGGGGTCAGCCACACTTCCTGTGGCTGGCCCTTTAAATCCTGAAGAGAGGCGCGCGCGCCGGCGCCTAAGGAGCAGGCAGGAGAGCTGTGCAGGACCGCGGACAGCGGCCTGCACTGACGTCGATGTGGGAATAGGCAGGGCTGGGCCAAGACGCCGGCCCTGACATCGGCAGCGGCTCCGACCGCTGCAGGACTCCCCGGGGGCGGCTCCAGCTGCCAGGTGGGACCAGGGCTAGTGGCCTAGCGCCGAGAAGATGGCATCAGCGTCGGCGGCGGTCCCAGGCCACGAAGATGACCCAGGAAGTCCACGGATCCGGCCGCGATGAAGACTGCAGCACAGGCGGCCTCCGGGCTGCAAGGGAATAACAAAGTCCGTGGCTCCGGCCGCATGGGAAGGCCGACGGCGGCGTCCTGCCACGTCGGCTGAAGAAAGGCAGCATGGTGAGTGAGCCTGCTTGCAGGGAGAACCGCGGGCAGAGGGTTCACAACAATTCATTATGATCAAATCCTTTTAGTATGCTGTTTGTTAGTGATATGAGTAAAGTTTCAGATAAATGTTTTTTTCTAAATCCAAATTGGTTTGGGAATAGAATATTGTTGTCATCCAGATGATTTTCCAATTGAGATAATACTGCTTTTTCTAATAATTTTGAGATTAAAGATAAGTTTGAGATTGGTCTACAGTTGTCCCAGTCATCTAATTTTCCAGTTTTATTTTTCAAAGTTAGTTTCACAATAGCTTATTTTCCCATCTTGGGAAAAATTCCTTGTGATAGAGAGTGGTTTATAATTGTTGTGATTATTGGTGTGATTACCGTGTTTACTTTTTTAAGGGTATTAGCTGGGATAGGATCTAGTGGGTGGGACGCAGGTTTTTATTGATTATCGGATTCACATCTAGGTTTCATACTGTATTGAAAGACGTCCATATTGGTTTGGAAGGATGAATTTCTGAGATATATGCTTGATGGTCGTTGGAGAATTGTGACTTGAAGGTATTTATTTTATATAGAAAATAGATTGCATAGTCATTGCATGAGGCTTTTGTGAGGTCATAGCTGTTTGAAGTGGAGGATGTTGGATCTTTGATAAGGTTTCTTACTGTTTCATAGAGAAGTTTTGAGTTGCATGAATTTGATTAGCATAGTATTGTGTTTTTTTTTATTGTATTTATTAGTTCTTGGTATTTAGATAGTTGTAATTTGTATTTTGCAAGGTTTTCTGTTGATCCGTTTTTTCTCTATTTCTTCTCATATTTTCTTAGGGTTGGTTTGGGTACATCGTAAGTCTTTGATGTACCATGGTTTCTTTTGTTTTGAATAATTTTCTTTTTGGTGGATTTTTTTTCTTGTTCAGGACATAGATCGTCGGCTATATCGTTGATGGTTTTTTGCCAGAAATCAAAAGGTGATGAAATATTGTTTATATCTTTTTTTGTAAATTATTATTTTATTGGTGTATATCATGCGTTACATTGCAGAACCACAACACAATACCAGAATAGATAAATAACACCAAACAACAGAACAAGCTCTAGGATCAAATAAACATGTACATAATTATACATAGGGGGACATTATGATAATATGACATTCGAAAAATGTAGAAACACCTTGTATGCATATATTCAGTACATGAAAATAAAAGATGTTTTGGATCCTGTGCTAGTGCTGAAACCACAAAAGCAACATGTAAGGAACCATCAGACAACTGTGTTGGTACTATGATGGGGTTCCATATCCTACTGCGTGTGGTAACCTTCCCTATCATCCCTTCCCACCCCAGACCCCTCCCCCCTCTCCCCCCCCCCCCCCCCCAATCCCTTAAATTCTATCCGCAGATCGTCTCCGCTCTCCTCTGCTTTAGTAGCAGAGCTGGAGTAGCTATAGAGCAGAAATACAACAGTAAGTAAGGCAGCAGTAGGGCAGTATTGCGACTGTGAATCAACCAGCATGGTGACTGGTAAGTGAAGTCCCACAAAGTCCATTATTGTAGACCGTACCCTGTGCACTCATGAAACTATCGTGTCCTCTCCTCCAGAAGGGACTTAGAAAAGGAGCTTTACGACTGGCTGACACTACTCCCCCCAGCCATTGGAGCAGTGTTTCTCCCTGATATATAAGGTTCCCATATTCTGTGGAATTTAGGCAATTTATCATTACGGATAGCTGTTAAATGGCTTAAGTGATACACTCTATCTAGTCTGGCAAGTATGTCACCCAGCGCCGGCGTCTCGGCTTTCTTCCACCAATAAGCAATCTCACATCTGGTTGCTAAAATCACTTGCATGGCTAGCCATCTTTGCCAGACATTGCCTCCTTCCAGGGCATCTTGCAGCAAACAGGTCCGTGGTGTTAAAGTTACTGATATCTTTAAAGTGTGTTGGATATAAGCCATAACCTCCTGCCAAGTATGTGTCACCATAGGGCAATCCCACCACATGTGCATAAAGGTACCAGCCATACCACACTGTCTCCAGCATTTGTCATTGGATCGAATAGACATCTGATGTAGCCTGTCAGGGGTTAAATACCATCGATATAGTACCTTATAACCATTTTCTTTTAGTAATGCTGAAACTGAGCTACGACCTATACTGAGATGGCATTTCTCCCATACTGTGGCCGGCAAAGTTTCACCAATATCGCGTTCCCATTTCACCTGGTGTGTCGGTTTTGCTCCTGGCTGACCATTTAGTAGTGAGTATATTCTAGAAATTGGTTTCCCAAATTGGTCTGCAGTTTCACAAAATCTAACAAACGGAGCCTTTTCCTGACTGAACAATTTACCTAGTCTATGAGTTGAAAAAAAAATGCGCGAGTTGGGTATACGCATAATGATCGGACGCGGTGAGGGAGTAACTATCCTGCAGCTCGCAGAAGGGTACAATTTTATTGTCCTTCCACAATTGACCCAGTGTGGTTAGTCCTTTACTCTGCCATCTCTTAATAAAGGCCCCTTCCATTCCTGGGGGGAATAGTGGGTTATATAAAAATGAAGTATGATGATGGAGAACATTGTCCCCTACGATTTTCCCTTTCCATTTCACCCATGCTTGCATCACCACTTCTGAAAAAGTCGTAAGGTTAGCCCCTTGCTGTTTGTGGGACGACCAAATTCTATATATTAAGGGGGGTTCCCCCACCAAGCCCCGCTCTATCATTATCCACGGTTTGGTGGTGCTTCTACTGTGCCAGTTAACCACCACTGCTAAAAGGCTGGCATAGTAGTACCAAGATAAGTTAGGGACATTCAGACCTCCATGTAGCTTATCTCTATACAAGACAGAACGGGCCACCCTGGGAGGCTTACGCTTCCATATAAAATGAAACAGCTTTCTCTGCCACAGTTGTAAGGCTTTATCTGGGACCTTGACAGGGAGCGTCTGAAACAAGTAACAATATTTTGGTAGAACTGACATCTTTACAACAGCTATGCGCCCCATCCAGGATAGACTCAATCTATCCCATCTATCCAGATCGTTTTGGATGGATTTGGTTAAGGGTTCATAGTTTAAGGCAAACAGCTGTGTGAGGTTAGAACATATCTTGACCCCTAAATATTTTACCCACGATTTAGCCCTTTTAAAGGGTAATTGATCCGCTAGTGCCTTGTATCGGGCCGCGTCCATTGAAATATTCAGCAATTCTGATTTATCCTCATTCATTTTGAACCCGGACACTGTCCCAAACTTCCGGATTTCCTGAACCAATTCTGGCAGTGATATCTCAGAGTCAGTAACGGTGAACAATAAGTCATCCGCAAAAAGAGAGATTTTATAATCACATCCCCCCACCGGGATACCCTGGATTGTCCTTAAACTTCTAATCCGTGCAGCGAGGGGTTCTAGTGTGAGAGCAAACAAAAGTGGTGAGAGCGGACACCCCTGCCTGGTCCCTCTCCTAACCTCAAATGAAGTAGAGTATGCTCCATTAATCTTAATACGAGCCTGGGGATGGTCATATAATTTAGCCACCCAATTGGTGAAGTGAGCCCCTAGCCCCATTTTGGTAAGGACTTGGAAGAGGAACGGCCAATGAACTCTGTCAAAGGCTTTTTCAGCATCCACAGACAGAAGAGTGGTGGGTATATTATTCTTCTGAACATGTTCAACTAACTCAACCACTCTCCTGACATTGTCAGACGCTAGTCTGCCTGGTATAAATCCCGCTTGGTCAGGTGCAACTAAAAGCGGGGCTACCTGACCCAGGCGTCTAGCCAAAATTTTTGCCAGAATCTTCAGGTCAATGTTAATGAGTGATATCGGCCTGTAAGACCCACACAGTGTGTGGTCCCGTCCCGGTTTAGCCAATATAGTGATCCCCGCCGTGTTGGCCTGGGAGGATATCCGGCCAGATGTCCTTAGACCGTTAAACATATTTGTTAGGGAGGCCCCTATCGTCTGACCAAAGACCTTGTAAAATTTCCCCGTGTATCCATCCAACCCCGGTGCTTTCCCCGTTTTCAGCTCTTTAATAATCTGCATCGTTTCTGGGATAGTCACCGCTCGATCTAGAATCTCACTAGCTTTCCCGTCTAGTACCGGGAGATTTAGGTTCTCTAGATAATGAGAGACGTCCGAGTCGAGGATTGTCCCATCCGAGTCATATAGCTCCTGGTAAAATTTATTAAACCGTTCCCCAATCTTCCCCTGGGAATGAATATATTGTCCATCAACATCTCTAATTTTGGTAATTTGGGATTTAGCCTCTTGTTCCTTTAATTTCCTCGCTAGCTGTTTGCTCGCCTTGTTCCCGTATTCAAAGTGTCGCTGTTTAAGTAGGTCAAGCTGATGGGCCAGCCGTCCCAACTCCAAATCTTGCAACTCCCTACATGCCTCCTTTAACTGCTGCAATATATGGCTCTCCCTGAACTGTTTGTGACGGAGTTCTAGTACTGCAATAGATTCCAAAAGGTGTAATCTTTTCTTTGCAGATTCACGTTTAACATGTGTTGCCCGGGATATAAAAAGGCCCCTCAATACCACCTTGAGACTTTCCCATAGAATGCCTGGCGATACCTCCCCATCATCATTATTGTCAAAAAAGTCCTGTATGCCCTTTTTGATCTCCTCTACGAAATCTTTGTCATCTAGCAAGAGGTCATTGAGTCGCCAAAACCTTGTCCCCTGGGCGTCTCCTGCCTGACTTAATGTTAACCAGATCGGAGCATGGTCTGACCAAGTGATACTGCTAATGTCAGTATCCAAAACTCGGCTTACCAGTGCTTTGTCTATCAAGAAGAAATCAAGTCTCGAATAGGACTGATGCGGGTGAGAGAAGAATGTGTAGTTTCGTGTCGAAGGATTCAGTAACCGCCAGATATCTATAAGTCCCCTATCGTCAAGGAGGTGCCTTAGTGCTAATCTTCCCTTTCGGCCACCACCAGGTCTAGAGCCCGTGTTATCCAAGTATGGATTCCTAGTGATGTTAAAATCCCCCCCTAATATTAGGTGACCCTCCGTCCACTCCCCAACTATTTTAGATATCTTATGGAGGAAATCTGCTGGGTCACCTGCTGGTGCGTATATGTTGGCCAATGTATACACTACATTTTGTATGGTCACCTTCAATAAAATATATCTACCTTCTATATCTCTTAAAACCGTGCCCACCTCTGCAGTAATATGCTTGGAAAGCAATATGCCCACCCCACAATATTTACCCCCTTTTGTGGCGGCAGCATGATAATATTGGGGAAAATCCTTGGAGTTCAGAAGTTTTTCAAATCTTTTTGCCAAGTGTGTCTCCTGACAAAATACAATATCAGCCTTCTGGGTCTTCATGTCATGAATAAATGTTTTCCGTTTCCTCGGGTTGTTTAACCCTTTGGTATTGATAGAAACTATTTTCAGACTAGCCATCTACCTGAGTAATAAGATGGGTAAGGCACATTTCTGGCCCCCATGCTGGTATAAGAAACTGTTTAGACACGGTACATGTCTCAGCCGCCCTATGCTGCGCGCTCCAAACTTATGCCACGGATCTGCCTTATCTGGAAGTGTAATGCCCTGACCCCTCCCACGCCCCCCCGTCCCTTCCCCTTCCCTTAGTGACCCACTCATCCAGCCGTGGATCTCGCCTTTCGAGAGCGATGACATCATCGGGCAGGCTCCTCCCCCATCCCCCCACCATCTAAGTGTAACCAAACCTGCATCAACCATTCAACAATCACATAACTTAGTGCAAAAACACCATCCAAACTTTAACCAAAACCAAAACTTTGGCCGTCTTTGAGATTCGCCAATATGACCTTACGATAAGTCCGTGTGCCGCCAGAGCTGTCAGGAAGCTCTAAATTGTCCCTTCACCTCATCCAGGGCCTTTAGACGTGGAAAGTTCTTCTGGGTGTCTACGTAGCCGCTTCCCTCCCTTAGGCACCCTCTGCCACCTGGGGTATTCTCGCTGACGTGTAGTTTCCGTGCTCTCTGCCGCTGAAGATCTGTTTTCTGCAGGAAGAATGCCAGCCGCTCTAAGGATGTCCTCTGCTTCCCGCACTTTCTGTACCCTGGAGGTTATCCCATTAATAGTGAAGCTGAGGCCAAAGGGAAAGAGCCACTTATAGCGAAAGTTCTGCGCGCGTAAAGCTTGTACCACGGTTTTGAACTCTCGTCGTTTCTGGATAGTGGTGAATGCGAGGTCCTGAAAAATTTCTATCTTATGACCTTTCCAGGTCACAGTCTCTTGTTTCCTGGCGAACCCCATCACTTTTTCCTTGGTAGCAAAATTGTGAAAACATGCAATTATGTCCCGGGCTTGATTATTCCTCGGGGCTCCAAGTGTTCTGTGTGCCCTGTCTAGCAATATACCGGTGACATCTGCCGGGCTGTCGCCTTCCCCTAACAGCTGAGCACATATTTCTTGCACCACCCTGGCACTGTCGGAGAAGGTCGCCTCCTCAGGGATGCCCCGGAACCTAAGGTTGGATCTACGCAGTCTATTCTCCATATCCTCCATATGTCTGGCCAATTCATCGTGCGAGTCCTTAATTTTTTGATAATCCGTGTTCAAGACCTGGACTGCGGCTTGTTGCTCTTCCAAACTGTCTTCTGTAGACTCCACGCGGTGCTGGAGCTCAGTGACGTCCGTTTTAATGCCCGCTACGATTTCCTCCAGCTCCTGACGAAACTGAGCCATGTCCTCATGCAGGGCCCCAAACCATGCTTTAAACTCCTCTCTGGTGGGAATCAGAGTATCCCCTTGCCCCAGGGACCCCTGCATTACCTCTTCTGCCGGTCCCGGCGCTGATCGCGGCCCGTCCGCCATTTTGGCTCCCTCCTCTGATTCCAACTCTGCCGCGGCAGCGACAAAAGAAAATTTTTTAAGGTCAGTTTTTTTTTTGGCAGCCGTCATCCCTACGCTTTGGGCTGCAGCTGGGTGGTTTTGCTGCGAAAACCGAGGCCTGGAAGCGCCGATGGCAAGCGATTTTGGTGCCGGGGATGAGCAGCTCGAGGCTCAAGCTGCTGGCCTGCGCGGTGACGTCATCCGCCCTCGAAATATTGTTTATATCTGAATCCAAAAATTTATGTATGATATGTTCTTCTAGAATTTCAGGTTCTATTTTTTTTCTGTATTTGATAGATTATATTGGGGTTTTATTTTTAGTGAAGTTTGGAGTGTAATATTCGCTTTGATTAGTTGATGATCTGCCCATGGTACAATCATTTTGGGATAGATTTGGCAGTTATTTTGATTTGCAAAAATAAGGTCAGGGATATGGCCTGCTTTGTGTGTTGGTTTAGTTACAAACTGGTTCCATCCCAAGGCTTTTATTGTGTCCAGGAATATTTTACGAGTTGGATTTAGGTGTGTTATCTATATGTGGGTTGAAGTCTCCTACAATTATGGTTGTTTGTGTTTGGAAATGATTTTGTGAAGATTTCAGTTAAAGGTGAACAATCTTTTAGGAGTATTCCTGGTAGGCTGTATATTAGACCAATATTTATTTTTTGTGTTTTCAGTATTGCTACTTCATGTGGCCGCTATATCTCAATTTTGTATGACTTTATGTTCTTTTTTGCAAATTATTAGGAGACCTCCTCCTTTTCTTTTAGGTCTGGGAAAATGGAACATTTCGTGGTTCAGACATTTAATTTGGTTTAGAAGAATATTGTCAGAGTCTTTTAGCCATGTTTCAGTTATGCAGAATATGGAGGGGTTTAGATCTTCTATTATATAATTTATAAATGGTGATTTTTTTGCTAGGGATTGTACATTTTTTAGTAGAAATGTTATAAGGAATGGGAAGTTTTCAGTGAGATTGTTGTTACACACTGGATAAATCAGATTACAGTAATTTCTTCTGATTTTTTTTGTTTTTTCATTAGGTATCTGCTATTTCTTTTGTTCTATATTTTTTCAAAGGATAAAGATGTCTCCATTTTTTAGGCTTTTTATTTTAGAGTTTAAAGTGGTTGAATTTTCATAGATTTTTGAGGAATTGTTTTGATTTCAGGCTGCACTTCAGGCTCGCACGAAGGAGCGCACAAAGGTGCATGCTCCTTTGTTGTGCCCCTTCGTGCGCATGCCAAGGGCGCACGCCAGCCGGCACTTCGCTGCTGTTTAAATTGTTTTCCAGTGCTGCTGTTGGGTGGGCTTCGGGAGATGGGCAGGTCAAGGAAGGGAGGGAGGGATCTTCCCCTTAGTGGCAGCCCTCTCGTTCTTCTCCTCCCGGAGGTTTAATGCATGGGGGGGGATTGCTTCCTCACCCCAGACACTGATCCCTGAGCCATTTACTGTGGCAGCCGTGCAGGCTTCCCTACCTGCCTCTTCTAGTGCTTCACTACTGTTTAAATTGTTTTCCAGTGCTGCTGTTGAGTGGGTTTCGGGAGGTAGGCAGGATGAGGGAGGGTGGGAGGGATCTTCCCCTTAGTGCCGGCCCTCTCGTTCTTCTCCTCCCGAAGGTTTAATGCGGGGGGGGGGGGGGGGGGGGACTGCCTCCTCACCCTAGACACTGATCCCTGAGCAGTTTACTGTGGCAGCCGTGCAGGCCTCCCTACCTGCCTCTTCCAGTACTTCACTGCTGTTTAAATTGTTTTCCGGTGCTGCTGCTGGGCAGCCTCTCTCTCTGTCCAGGATTGGACTGATTCAGGTGAAATTCAGTAACTACCTTCAGTAAAAAAAAAAAAAAAAAAGGAACAGTATGTAGCTGTATCACCCCTGGTGTTTCCTGGAGATATAGCTCTTAGCAAGACAGGGCCTGCAGCTTGGAAACTCTCCGAACAGAACAAATTGCCTCAAGAAACACCGTTTTCAAAGTCAGTAACCACAAGGACAGGTTAAACATCGGTGTAAATGTAGGACCGGCTAAGAAATCCAAGACCAAATAGAGACTCCATAAGGGTAATGGAAACTGCAAGGGAGGATGAAGATGTTTCACTCCTTTCAGGAAATGGGCCATATCAGGATAAGCCAACAAGGAACCACCATTGAGCAGGCCCCTGAAACAGGCGAGAGCCGCTACTTGTACCTTTAATGAATTAAGGGCAAAACCTTTATTCAAGCCATCCTGCAACAATTAAAAAATGAGCAGAATCTTGACGAATGAGGAAGAGTACCTTGATCCTCACACCAGGCCTTAAACACATGCCAAACTCGCACATAGGCCAAGGAAGTAGAGAACTTTCTAGCTCTAAGCAAGGTGGAAATCACGGCCACAGAGTATCCACGTTTCAGCAATCGAGCCCTCTCAAGGGCCATATCGTAAGAGATAACAGAGTCGGATCTTTGTGAAGAAGCGGACCCTGACTTAGCAGGTTCCTGTGTGCCAGAATTCAAAGGGGAGAATCCCCTAGGAGCCACCGCTAATCCGCATATCATGGCCTCCTGGGCCAATCCAAAGTAACTAAGAGCACAATCCCTCTGTAGCGCTCAATTCTTCAGATCAATCTGCCCAACATGGGCCATGGAGGAAAGACATACAGCAACTTATCTTCAGGCCACTCCTGCACCAGGACATCAATCCCCAACGACATAAGATCTCTTCTGCAACTGAAGAATCATGAAACTTTTGCATTGCAAGAAGTCGCCAGGCGGTCTAGGAACGGTGGACCCCAGCGATCCAGAATCAGCTGAAACGACTCGCCCAACAAAGCCCATTCTCTGGGGTCCAGACTCTCCCTGCTGAGAAAGTCTGCTCTTACATTGTCTTTTCCTGCGATGTGTGAAGCTGAGATCATCTGGAGATGCACTTCTGCCCATTCCATACGTTGATCTATATCCTGCGACACCTGCTGGCTCTTGCTTCCTCCCTGTCTGTAAGCCACGGTCGTTGCATTGTCTGACATTATCTGCAACAACCAACCAACCCTGCAGCCTGTCGCTGAACTGCATATATGCCAATGAACCATTCTGGCTTCCAGTCAATTGATGCTACAGAGAGAGTCTTCTGTATTCCAGTCCCCTTGCACCGTCAGCTCCTGAAAGTGAGCTCCCCAACCATGGAGGCTCGCAACCATTGTCAGTAGTAGCCAGTCCGAAGATGCTAGGCAAACTCCCTTCAATAGATGATCCGCCTGCAGCCATCACTGCAGTTGGGAGGAGACTTATATCGGCAACAGGAGCTGAATCGAATAGTCCTTAGACTGTGGGTTCCACTGAGACTGCAGGAAGCGCTGAAGATGATACATATGAACCCTCGCCCATGGTACCACTTCCAGCGTTGCTGCCATTAAGCCAAGCACCTGCAGGTATGACCATACAGTCGGGTGCAGACTGTTACGATCCCCCCTGTTGCTGCGCTACAGGAGGTATCTTACCTTCCCTCCGGAGGCCGCTCCGAAGCCAGGGCCTCGCCTGTGCACCATCCAGGACTTGCTCCAGGGCCTGGGAGGCCTAGCTGTTCCTGAGGCCTGCCTGTGGCTTGCTTGGCTGCGTTTGGACTTCCTGGTTGGCCACGGCCTCCTCCCTAGGAGCCGGCCCGCAGCTCTCCACCCCAGTTATAGGGCCAGCAAGGGGCGGTCCTGGCAAACTCCTCCCAGGGAGTTGCCTACATCCTGCAGTATATAAGGACTCTCATTTCATTGCTACTTGCCTTCGGATTAGCCTTGCACATCGCTGTGTTCTGTCTGCTGATCCAGGTCCACCATGGTCTCCTGTGTCTTGATGGCTTCGTGTTCAGTGTCTTCTTGTTTCCAGTCCTGATGTCTGCCTTAGGATTAGCTTTACACATTGCTGTGTCCTGTCGGCTGATCCAGGTCCTCCGTGGTCTGCTTTGCTTTGATGGCTCCTTGTCCTGTCTCTGCCTTGATGTCTGCTCCTGATGTTTCCTGATCCAGTTCCGGTTGTTCTGCCCTACGTCTTCGTCTGGCTCCTGAGCCTTCTGTCCTGTTGGTCCCCGGAGTGGCCAACAGGAGGGATTCGTCCCTGTGCTCTGGAGCTTCCCTTCCTGCCAGCCGATGGGGCTTCGGATGTCATTGTTCCCGGCATCGGAGTTCCTTCTCGCCTGGATCTTCCCTGCGCTCTTCCGCTCTCAGCATGGTCCGTGACCAGCCTTCCTGGGCTGAGCAAGGCGCGTATGGGACAGGGTGGTCCGCGACTCAGTCCCGCGGGTGGGCTGAGTAGGGCGCCCTGAGGGACAGTGCCCATGTCTCCTCCCAGCCCTCATCTCTGATGTCTCTGTACCAGCCCTCATCTCTGATGTCTCTGCACCAGTCCTTGCCTCTGATGTCTCTGCACCAGTCCTTGCCTCTGATGTCTCTGCACCAGCCTTGTCTACGATGTCTGCACTAGCCTTCGTCTAAGATGTCTTCCGTGTACTAAGGACTCTGTACCTCGTCCTCTGTCCGGCCTGCCGCCCTTTGCAGTTACCCAGCGGCAGGTCCGAAAGGGCTTGGAACAGTCGGAGGGCCGTTCATCAACCAACATTGCGTTGCTGGTTGTCATGGGCGTGCAGGTCCGGCCGAGGGTCAGACTCCGCTCCTTAACCCCTGCTTTAGTACCCGCCTGGCTCACCATGCCAGCACCGGCTCACCTCTCACGGTGTGGCTGGGGCTCCTCCCTAGCTCTCGCCGTGGCCCAAGGGCTCACACCACCTGCTCTAGAGACGGCCACGCTCCTCGCGCCTACGATAAGTACCCGAGGGCCTCCAAACCCTCGGCCGTCAGCGGAGTGGCGGACGCACCCGTAACACAGAGTGTTCAATAACAGACGGAGCTGTGTCATCAAGTTCTGAATGCGTGCTTCCAGCAGGAAAACCTTGCCTTCCTTTGTGTCGAACCAAACTCTGAGGTATTCCAACAACTGAGCAGGCTGAAGAATGCTCTTGGCCAGGGTCACCACCCAGCCAAGTTCCTATAAAAGGGAGAACACCTTGTGGATCACTCTGCAACTCTCACCCAGGGACTTGGCTCAAATCTGCCAAATACGGGTGTACAAGGATCCCATCTTTTCTCAATGCCGCTGCCACTACCACCATTACCTTGGAAAAGGTACGTGAGGTGATGGCCAGACCAAAGGGCAGGGCCTGAAACTGATAACGGCAACCCAGAACTGCGAACCGTAGAAAGCGTTGATGTTCCAGTCAGACGGAAATATGAAGCTATGCCTCAGAAAGGTCCATGGAGGTCAGAAATTTCCCAGACTGCATGACCAATATTAACGAGTGCATTGCAAGAAGTTGCCAGGAGGTCTAGGAATGGTGGACATGCGCCACCCACAGATGACAGTTGACAAAAGGTGCCCTCTTTCCAGGGCATGAAATAAATGGAATATCAACCTGTATTTTCTTGAGACTGTTAGAAACTGTTATGTTGTGGACCCTGGATCGCGGTGAGAGTTGGCTCCACCCAAAGGGAGGAGCCCTGTGGGGACCCACCGAGATAGGCTAGCCTCGGCTGAGACTGACACAAGCAGGAAATAACTTTATTCTACTGGAAATGTAGAAGCCTCCCACCAATGGGAAGAGAGGCACAGTCCAGAGTACCAGGTAGCACAAGCTGATATCCCTGGTAGTGGTCCGCAGAGCGGGGTAACCTGGGGAATCTCTCCTAGATGGAACTTCTCTGTCGTGTTCTGGTACTGGCCCGCAGCGCGGGGTATGCTGAGAATCTCAGGAGAAATGTTGAGAGAAGAGCAGGAGGTCAGCAGAGTAGAACAGCTGGTGGTATTCTCTCTTGTAGCGTGCAGAGATGGTTGCTGAGGTGGGCACGGGGTACACCGAAGTTCCGTCAGCAGATGCAGCAAAGTCGCCAGGCAGAAACAAACACACGCACAGCAGGTGAAGAGAACTCTAGGCAGGAAGGCCCTCTGAGGAGCAGATAGCCAGAACGAAACTAGGCCCCCGAGGAGCAAATACCTAAGGCGTTCAAGAGTCAGGTTCTGTAGCGAAGCATCTCCAAAGGAGTGGAACATAGCAAAATGGAAGTCCTTGCTAACTCATAGGAAGGTTCGTGAGACAGACTTAAATACACAGGCAGAGATGACATCATGCGGAGGGGACGCCCCCGAAGTTCCCGCCATGACGTGTATTTGGGAGGCCCTGGCACGCGTGAACCTTAGGTAATTCCTGTATCAAGATGGCGGACGGAGTCACTCATGCTGTCTCGGGGACGCCGAGAGAAGCAGAGTTTGGAAGCGGAAGCCGCCATTCGTCCAAGAGATACCAGTGCAATGAGAGGTCTAGAACGGGTAAATGTTAATCAATTATTTACTCTTTTGGATAAAGCAGAGTTGCTTACCTGTAACAGGTGTTCTCCCAGGGCAGCAGGATGTTAGTCCTCACAGATGGGTGACATCATCAGATGGAGCCCTGTAACGAACACTTTTGTCAAAGTTTCTAGAACTTTGACTGGCACACTGAGCATGCCCAGGATGCCACTAACCCTGTGGCCACATGGGGTCCCCCTTCAGTCTTGTTGTTTTAAAGCAAAAAGTACGAGCAAAAAATAAAACAACAAACCATAGGCGAACCCAACTACGCGGGGTGGCGGGCGGGTTTCGTGAGGACTAACATCCTGCAGTCCTGGGAAAACACCTGTTACAGGTAAGCAACTCTGCTTTCTCCCAGGACAAGCAGGATGGTAGTCCTCACAGATGGATGAATAGCAAGCTACAGGCTGCCTCAGAACATAATGGACCAACCAGCGCCCAAAAATTTATTTATTTATTTTGAACTTTTTTATTCCGACATTCATGTAAAAAATATATATCACATCGTTTTACAGTGAAACAATTATAGGATAAAGGCATTACATAGAACAAGGGGATGCATAGAACTGGGATCCGGGAAGTTAAAATTAACAACTGCTAATATATAATTAAGATAATAACCAAGCATTGAAACGGAACCGAAATCGAAACGTCACCTCCTGTGGGGATCTCAGAGTTATTTCCGTGGTGGGATAGAGGCACGGATCTAGTGCGGATCAAGGGTGGGAAGCTGTGGAGAGGAGATTCTTAAGGTGGATTAGCATAAAACGATTAGCATAACAACGATTAGGTCAATTTAACATAAGGATGACAGAAGGTGACTAAGGGACTGAAGTTATTGGGATGAGGAAGTGACTCGATAGGGAGAGATGAGAGTTCATCTATTAGGGCGAAGCTTAGAAACATAGAAACATAGAAATGACGGCAGAAGAAGACCAAACGGCCCATCCAGTCTGCCCAGCAAGCTACGCACTTTATCCATTTTTTTCCCCTTTTTTTCTCTCCCACCTGTTACTATTGGCTTCCAGTACCCTCCAGCCCTAATTCCCCTCCACCCCACCACCAATTTAGAGAGCAGCGCCGTATCTGCATCCAAGTGATCGTCCAGCTCAATTAGGGGTAGCAACCTCTGTAACAAGCAGGCCACACCCTTACCCCATACTCTTACCCACCCCTGTTTTTATTTTTTTGTCTGTTTTTTGGGGGGGGGGTTTTTGGAGAAAGCAGCCCTCCATCCTTCCGCTCCATGAAGGTAGAACACCAACTACTGGCCACTGGCATCCCGCTCTGTGAATGCCTCTGTGGCTACTGCCGCTCCGTGCAGTGTTTTGCTGCCTCCTCTTTATTCACGCCCTCTAGACTTAATGGATCCACAGTGTTTATCCCATGCCCCTTTGAAGTCGTTCACAGTTTTAGACTTCACCACTGCCTCCGGTAGGGCATTCCAGGCATCCACCACCCTTTCCGTGAAGAAATACTTCCTGACATTGGTTCTTAGTCTTCCTCCCTGGAGCCTCAGCTCGTGACCTCTGGTTCTGCTGATTTTTTTCCGACGGAAAAGGTTTGTCATTGTCTTTGGATCATTAAAGTTTTTCAAGTATCTGAAAGTCTGAATCATATCACCCCTGCTCCTCCTTTCCTCCAGGGAGTACATATTTAGATTGTTCAATCTCTCCTCGTATATCATCCGATGAAGACCCTCCACCTTCCTGGTCATCCTTCTCTGTACCGCTTCCATCTTGTCCTTGTCTCTTTGTAGATACGGTCTCCAGAACTGAACACAGTACTCCAGGTGAGGCCTCACCAAGGACCTGTACAAGGGGATAATCACTTCCCTTTTCTTACTCGATATTCCTCTCTCTATGCAGCCCAGCATTCTTCTGGCTTTTGCTATCGCCTTGTCACATTGTTTCGCAGACTTCATATCATTAGACACTATCACCCCAAGGTCTCTCTCCTGCTCCGTGCACATCAGCCCTTCTCCCCCCATCGAATACAGTTCATTTGGATTTCCACTCCCCATATGCATGACTCTGCACTTCTTGGCATTGAATCTCAGCTGCCATACCTTCGACCACTCTTCCAGCTTCCTTAAATCCCGTCTCATTCTCTCCACTCCTTCCGGCGTGTCCACTCTGTTGCAGATCTTAGTGTCATCCGCGAAAGGACAAACCTTACCTTCTATCCCAGTGGTTCTCAACCCTGTCCTGGGGACCCCCCAGCCAGTCGGGTTTTCATGATATCCACAATGAATATGCATGAGAGAAAATTTGCATACACTGCCTCCATAACATGCAAATTTTCTCTCATGCATATTCATTGTGGATATCATGAAAACCCGACTGGCTGGGGGGTCCCCAGGACAGGGTTGAGAACCACTGTTCTATCCCGTCCGCAATGTCGCTCACAAATATATTGAACAGGACCAGTCCCAACACCGATCCTTGTGGTACACCACTTAAAACCTCCCTCTCTTCAGAGAGAGCTCCATTTACCATCACACATTGTCTTCTGTCCGTCAACCAGTTTGCAATCCAGGTCACTACCTCGGCACTCACTCCTAAGCTTTTCATTTTATTCACCAGTCTCCTGTGTGGGACTGTATCAAAAGCTTTGCTGAAATCCAAGCAGATGACATCGAGTGCTCTTCCTTGATCCAATTCCTTGGTTACCCAGTCAAAAAAGTCAATCAGATTTGTCTGACAGGATCTTCCCCTGGTGAATCCATGCTGCCTCTGGTCCAGCAATTCTCCCGACTGTTGGAGTAGCCAAGATTGGAGTAGCCAAGATGTCCTGTCCAGAATGAGCCAAGATTGTCCTGTCCAGAATGAGCAAAAGTTCGTACCATTAGGGGAATGCTTGACTGAATAGCCAAGTTTTGACCTTTTTTTGGAATGTCAGCGGGCAAGGTTTTTGATGGAGATCTGGAGGGAGAAAATTCCATTGTGGGGGACCAGCTGTTGATAGGGCGTGTTTCCTTAAGAAGGTCTTGGCTAGGGGAGCATACAGAGTGCCTTTGTATGCTGATCTGACAGGTCTCAAGTACGTGTGGAGACGAAGAGGGATGTTTAGATCAAGAGGGGAGAGATTGTAAATGGCTTTGTGAATTATCGTTAGGACTTTGTGGAGGATTCTGAATTTGATGGGTAACCAGTGAAGGTTCTAAAGGATGGGAGTGATGTGCTCTCTTTTGTTGGTGTTGGTCAGAATCCTAGCGGCGGAGTTCTGTAACATCTGCAGGGGTCTGATAGAGTTTGCTAGGAGGCCGAAAAGGAGAGAATTGCAATAGTCGATTTTAGAAAAGATGATGGATTAGAGCACTGTGCGGTAGTCCTGATAGTGGAGGGGTTTCAGCTTTTTTAGGACTTGTAATTTGAAGAAACATTCCTTTGTGGTATCGCTGACAAATTTTTTTAGGTTTAGGTGGTTGTCCAGAGTAACACCAAGGTCTCTCAGTTGGGAGGAGAAACTTTTTTGGGATGTGCAGGGTTTGTTGAATATTTCGTTGTTGTCATCATGGGAGATAAGGACCTCCGGTTTGTTAGTGTTGAGGATTAAGTGGAGGCTGGTGAGAAGGTGGTTGATTGACTGAAGACAGCTATTCCAGAAGCTGAGGGTTTTGGGGAGGAAATCCGTGATCGGTATGAGTATTTGCACATCGTCGGCATAAATATAATGAGTTATAATGTGCAACAGGCACAACAAGGGTGCTGATGGTAACAAAGGGCAGCCTGAAATTCACTGTGGGCCGAGGTAGGAAGAGTTGGGTTCCTACACTGGAAACAAATTATGCAGGACAGACTGGCCAAAGACACTGTCTTGCCTACCAGCCTTGTCCAGACAGTAATGAGATGTGAAGGTGTGGAGAGAGCTCCAAGTTGCAGCTCTGCAGATGTTGATAATGGGTACTGAACGGAAGTGTGATACTGACATTGCCATGGCCCTGATTGAATGCACTTTCACACGTCCCTCTAGCAGAAGGCCTGTTTGCATCAGTAACATGGGATCTTCTTGGGATTTGGGTACTTGCCAGGTTCTTGTAGCCTGGTTTGGCCTCTGTTGGAAACAGGATGCTGGGCTTGATGGGCCCTTGGTCTGACCCAGCATGGCAATTTCTTATGTTCTTATGACATCACCATAATTTCCTCAGAGCCCTGAGGGAACTCAGTGCCCAGCACCGGCATCGGTGGGAAACACCTTGGACTCCCGGGTCCAATGGAGGTCGAGGCCTCATCCTCATGGGGTCGCTTCGGTGACATCATGGCAGCTGCCAGTGACGAACTGAACCCAGTGCCATGCGTCGACGGCAACCAGTGTTGATGCTTCCGGACTTCCCTCGGTGCACGGCCCAGTCTTTCCCCAGTGACAAGGTGGATGGAAATGATCCTGACGTCTTGCAGTGCAACGACACCGGAGACAGCCTTTCTTCAGCCCCAAGAGAGAGAGAGAGAGAGAAAGAGAGAGCCCTGTTGGAGGGGTGGACATTGACAGCATGTCCAAAGGTTTCCCGCGACCTCTGGGTGTCAATGCTCCTGATGCCGGAGTCGATGGATCAGACGTTTTGGCCCACAAAGCTTCTTCATCTTATCCAGGTGGGCACAATGGACTTTGGGGGTCATTTGACTGCAAAAATGGCACCATCGGACATCTTGCGATGCCCCCAAGCACAGGATGTAAACCTCATGCGGATCTGTGAGGTACATGGTCCACGGGCTCTGGGGGCATCGCGAAAAACCAGACGCCGCCATGAAAAAATGCCAACGAGTGATCGATGACCAGCAGCCACCAAGGAGCGACACACCGGGAATAGAACGTGAAGAAGGTAAAACTTACCACGCCGACTTACTGGGAACCAACCGGGAGAAGAGGGACCCGGCACAGAAAAAGACAGTAACCGACCGAGAAAAGCAAGTTTGCTTACCATAAATGTTTTCCGTAGATAGCATGATGAATTAGCCATGCTGTCTGGGACATCTTTCCAGAGTGGCTGAGGTGGAGTTCCAAAAACGACAGAGCTTTGCTCTGTGTGCGGCTGCACGTCCTTTCCCATGTGGCTCCATTTTCTCCTCAGTTTATTTCAAAGCGTATCAGCGATGTCACAAATGCTGTCGCTTGCTCTGGAATGATGTGAGCCCTTGGGCCATGGCGTGGCTCAGGGAGGAGCCCCAAGACACACACACTGGGAGGTGAGTGTGTCCAAGCACAGGCTGAAGCTGGAACAAGGCTGGACCAGAATCAAGACATGGAACATCGTAGGCCCTGGAAAAAGCAGGCTCAGACCTCCACTGGACCTGCCCGCACAGGTGAAACTGGGCAATGCAATGCTGGTCTCAAGTGTAGCCCTCCAGCCACTCGGTAGCCATTCCAGACCCGCCGCTTGGAAACAACGAGTGCGTGAGGCCAGACTGAGGCTGAAGACAGGAACAAGACAAGACATGGAACTGAAGAACTTGGAAGACTCAGACGAGGACACAAGGACCTTGGAAAACTCAGACGAGGACTAGAGGAACTTAGAAGACTTAGATTCAGATTCAGGCACTAGTATGGGGTGAGTACTGCACCGCAGCATGCCCTACACAACCGCCCGAAGCTGGTCACAGATAATGCTGGAAGTGAAGCAGACTCCAGATGAAAAGATGACGGCTTGAAGCTGGAAACATGACAAAGATTTAGGAGAGGCCTGTACTGAGGCACGCCCTACACAGCTGTCCGTGGCTGGTCACGGACCACGCTGAAGCGGAGCAGGCTCTGGCTTGGGTCTAGGGCATGGACGGAAGCAGGAACAAGTAACTCCAAAGACCAGGAACAGAATTCAAGGATTCAAGACTCAGGAGTCAGGAACAAACCTCGGCATTAAATGCAAGGGCCTTCCGAAGACTTGCGCTGCAAACATGAAGACAGGACTTGTGCCAAAAAGCGCCCTACACAGTCTCCCATGGGCTGGTCACAGATCACGACAGTGGCACGCCAGGAAAGGTGGACAAGAAGGAAACCTGGAAACAGGATGAAGAGCCGGAACATGGAACATCTGGAACACAGAACATGGAACATCTGGAACAGGCAATGAAGGAGCTCCGACGAGGAACAACACTAAGAACATCAGGAACATCCAAAGAACATCCAACGAAGAGCCATCTAGACACGAGGAGACCACAGAGGCCCCTTGACCGGAGAAGAGACCACAGGCAACTGTGAAGATCCAATGCAAAGGCCCTGAAGAGTGGAAGCAGACCCCTTTTATAGAGCTAGACATTGTAAAGAGTGATGACATCATCCATTGGGGCAGCGGGGCTTTTCCCACTGCTGGCCCTTTAAATGCAGTACGGCGGCGCGTGCGCGCGCCTAGAGGAGCCGGATAGTGAAGAAGGCAGTTGGAAGCCCCCCCCCCCCCCTGCTGCGAAGGAGCTGGAGGCTAATGGCGGTGGCACTCGTCATAAAGAGATAAGGAGCAGTGGCAGGAGAAGCAGGAGAAGCGATGGCAGCTCCCGGCCGCATGAAGAGCACTGATGGTAATGGCAGCCGTACTCGCCACGGACAGCTGCGTCGGAGCTGGCTCCTCAGCCGCGGAGATAGGCAGCACTCAGGAACCGGGCCGAATGACATGGCACAGGCAGCATGAGAGAGGTGAGGGGCTGCTCGCTGGCCCGACCGCAAGCAACATCGGTAACAGCGAAGCTGTAAGTGGAGACTGTCCAGGAAGGTGGGCGGGTCAGCATGGCTAATTCATCCTATCTACAGAAAACACTGTTTACAATAAGCAAACTTGCTTTTTTCCCCACAGATAAGCAGGCTGAATTAGCCATGCTGTCTGGGAGTCCCCAGCAGGTTAAGAGCACAGTCTGAGAATTCATCATAAGAATGTAGTGTTCTTATCAAGACTGGGTACACTTTGTTTTTCTTATCCTTAAATATGCGCACTTAAAGTTCCGCCTCCACACTATTCTTATAATTTAGATGTTTGCATAATTATTGGATGATGCTTAGTCCTGTTTTGTTTGGTTTTTTTTCTTGTATCTTCTATGTATTCTTTGGATGATTGCAAACATCAATTTTGCTGTACAAGAGGTATTCTTGGGTATAATTTCAAAAATTTTGAAAATAAAGAATTAAAAAAAAAAAAAAAGACTGGGTACACTGCCTGCATGCAACCTAATCCCTGCTACAGGCAGAGTGTCTCATGAATGGTTAACTGACTGGAGTATGGCCCTGTCCATTGTTGCATCCGATGTGGCTTGCTGGTCAAGACAGCAGTGCAACATAAACGTGTGCAGGGAGAACTAAATGGCAGCTTTGCAGATGTCCAACAATGGGACCTGGCAGAGTTGAGCCACCGAAGCTGCCATTGCCCTCACTTAGTGTGCCTTTGGCGAACTAGTCAGGGTCTCTGATTTTTTACTGTAGCAAAAGTGAATGCACTACGAAATCCAATTGGAGAGAGTTCTTTTGGATACTGGAAGTCCCGGGGCATTCGGGTTGAAGGAAACAAATATCTTTGAAGCTGTAGCCTCCGAATATGTTCTATGTTTATATTATGCCAAGGCTCTCTTGCAGTCTAGCGTGTGAAGCCCATGCTTGCCTTCATTCTTGTGAAGTTTTGAAAAGAAGGTGGGCAATGTGATTAATGTGGAACGCCAAAACCACCTTGGGTAAGGAGGGGTGGGTTCGTGAAGTCACTATCATGGTGGAACTGTAGGTACAGAGGATAGTGAACCAAAGCTTGCAGCTCACTGACTCTCCTTGCTGAGGTTAGGACTACTAAGAACAGCACTTTCCCCATGAGATATCTCATATGGCTACTCTCCAAAGGCTCAAAGGGGGGAGCATAAGCTGCTCCAGCACCAGGTTGAGGTCCCACAGTACAGGTGGTCTTAAGCGCAAGATGCCCTTCATGAATCGGGAGACTAGCAGGTGGTTACATACCAGTAGATCATTGCACGGATAATGGTAGGCAATGAAGCTGTCGCCGGCCCCATTAAGTATAAGAAATGGAGATATTTGAGCAAGAGCTCCGGCGAGCAGGAAAAAGGTCCACTCCCCTGCGAACACACTAGGTTGAATAACTGAGCCACTTGGCCTGATAATTTTTCCTTTTGGAAGACTTCTTGGATGACAGCAGGACCTCCTGGATCTCTGTCGGCAAGGGTAAGTTGCTCAATACTGTCCTTTCAACCTCCATGCTGAGAGATGTAGCAAGGAGTGCATGGGGTGAAGCAACGTGCTGTCATCCTGCGTCAGGAGGCCTATCTCGTAGCCTAGCAGGATAGGCGGGGTGATGGAGAGTCTCGCTAGATAGGCGTACCATGGGCCCCTGGGCTGAAGTTGTGACCGCTCTGTCCTGGCTGAGATTTTCTGCCACTTGTGGAGGGGTTCCTGGAATTGAGGCAAAGAACGTTTTCCTCCTAGACACAGATGAGAAGTCCAAGAATACTCTCTCCGAGAACTCAGAGGAGCCTTATGGGGACTCCGATACCCGTCCCACATCGGAAAATCCCAGCTTGATCAATTCGTCAGGGGTAAAGACCACTTCTGGGTCTATTTTCTTAGTGGATTTTTTCGAGGAGGAGGTCGACTGATGCTGGTGACTCCTTGATGTCTTTTGAACAGAGTGCATTGGAGTCCTCTTCCCTTACGTTGGTTTTTGCATCAAGGCCAGAGCATGCATCAAGCTGGACAATGCAGGGTGACAGCACGTCAATGTGTCAGGTCCCGACTCCTCTTTGCGTGGAGGCTTCAGCTTCGAGGGGTGCGTCAATACTGCATCCTGTGCACTTTGCTTCAGCCTCTACATCTCGTCAGCCGGGGCCAGTAATTGTGTCGAAGCCCCGATGCTCCATGCACCTTGGAGTCATGGGGGCACTGAGGCATGGAGGCCTGTGTAGGGCGATTGTCCGTTGGTTCTAATGAGGAGGCTTTGGATTTCTTGGGGCTATCCTGATGCGGCTCCAGGAAAGAATGGGCAGATAGGCACTCAGTGCTGGGGGTATAGGTGATGGACATAATTTTTTCGCACTGGCAGAATTTAAAGCCAGGCGGTCTGGGAGGCATCTTGAAGTCACCTGAAGCGATTGCTGTAGAAATGAAAGGTGATCTCTGAGGAAATGCAAAGCTCCGCATGCGACCAGTAACGCAGAAAAAAATGGACAGGAAAAAATGGAGTTGTGCGGGAAAGGATGCACAGTTGCACAGAGTTGCTCTATTATCTTTGGAAGTTCCGCCTTGGCCACCCCGGAGGGACGTCCCAGACAGCATGGCTAATTCAGCCTGCTTATCTGCGAGAAAAAAATACTCTGAAAAGAGCAGAGCTCCACAATCACAGGGCAAACACTTTATGGAAAGAAAGAGATTGAAGAGGGACCCCACGTGGATGTGTGGACAGTGGCATGCTGGGCATGCTCAGTGTGCCAACGTTCTAGAAACTTTGACAAATGTTTTCCGTGCCGGGCTCCATCTGATGATGGCACCCATATGTGAGGACTACCATGCTTATCCTAGGAGAAAAGAGAATGATTCCAGAAGACTTAGAAAAAGTACAGAGAAGGGATGGAACAATTCCCCTAGGAGGAAAGGCTAAAGAGGTTAAGTCTCTTCAGACTGGAGAAGAGATGGCTGAGGGGAAATATGATAAAGGTCTATAAAATTAGTAGAGTGGAATGGGTAAATGCGAAACCATTGTTTACTCTTTCAAAATGTACAAAAACTAAAGCTCACGAAATGAAGTTACTAGGTAATACATTTAAGACAAATAGGAGAAAATATTATTTTATTCAATGCTAATTAAATTTTGAAATTCATTGTGTAGAATGTGATAAAGCTGTTAATATAGTTGGGTTTAAAAGAAGTTTGCACAAGTTCCTGGAAGAACCATTATTAAGATGGACTTGGGGAAATCCACTGCTTATCCCTGGGATTAAGCAATATGGAATCCATCGACCTTTTGAGATCCTATCAGATATTTGTGACTTGGATTGACCACTGTTGTAAACAAGAGACTGGGCTTGAAAGTTCTTTGATCAGACCAAATATTACAAATCTTATATTCTTATGTAACTTCTACCAAAGAGACAGGTAAAGTTCTTACCCTTGTATCTTTTCTTGAAGCAGATAATCAAGGCTATTTACATAGTTTTCTGTTATTGGTGAAATGAACTGTTCAGAGAGAGAAGAAAGAACAGATTTATTTCCAAGTTGTCTTCAATTCATCAATATTACATAGACATTTTCTCTACAGTTATTTATATTTACCACTATGGAACTGAGTCATTTGAAATGAGAAATTACTAATTACCTGATAATTATCTTTTCTTTAGTATAAACAGGTGGATCCAGAACAAGTGGGTATTGCAACTCTACCAGCAGATGGAGATGGAGCAAAGCAGACATCACGATATATATATCCTGGTACAGAAGTCAGCCTGCCAGTACACACTGCAAAAGCCAGTTGTGGATAGACTAATAAAACTTGATTAACAGATAACCATTACAGCACTCAGCCAACAGGAAAACACTGAGCCCAGACAAAGAATGTATTAACAGTAGTCTAGGGACTGGATTAACACTTACCAATAACCCCTGGAACATGCAGCCACATAGGAAGATAATAGAACAACCCTCCAGCAGCCAAGGACGGGAAGGTAGATCCACCTGTCTATACTAAAAAAAAAAAAGGGAAATTATCAGATAAGTAGTAATTTCTCATTTCTTAAAATTTAGACAGGTGGATTCAGAACAAGTGGGATGTACCAAAGCTACTTCTGAAAAGAGCAGGAGGCTGTCCGCGGTCCAGTCAAAACCGCACTTGTGAAGGCTGCTTCCTCCTGGGCCTGCACATCCAGATAATAATACCTGGAAAAAGTGTGTAAGGAGGACCACATTGCAGCTCGGCAAATGTCAATGGTAGACAACAATCTAACTTCCGCCCATGACTACCTGAGCCCTAGTGAAAAGAGCCCTAACCTGACTAGGTAGCGGCTGCTCAGCATCCACATATGGGCCATGACTACCTCCTTAATTTTGCGAGCTACTGTAGCCCACACAAAGCCGGCTTGCCCTGTTTTCTTCCACCATGGAGAGCAAACAGGCAATCCATCTTCCTGAGAGGTTTAGAAACCTCCAGATATCTCTTGACATTCAAGGGCCGCAACAGGCGATATTCCTCCACATCTCTTTCCCTGTCTAGAGACAGCAGGGAAATGGACTGAAATCACTTTTGGTAAAAATGAAGGAATAAGTAAGCAGGAAGAAATCCAAAACCACTCTTAGCAAAAAGGAGGAACAGTACACAGCTGTATCGCCCATGGAGTCACTCGAAGGAATGGCCCTCGAGATAAGGCCTGCAATTCGGACACACTATGCGTCGAACAACTGCCACAAGAAACACCTTTTTCAAGGTCAGTAACCGCAAGGAGAGGGCAAGCATTGGTCAAAAAGTAGGGCATGTTAAAAAATCCAAAACAGGTAACAATGGAAGATCTGAGCTCACTGGGAAGAATGGAACAAAATGTTTCTGCTTTTCCGTTTTCCTCCAACACAAAGAGGTCGATGGAGGGATGTCCCTAAAGACTGAACAGTCTGTTGTCTGTTGTAGGAACCATACGTGCGGATAAAATATCCTGCTGAAGTGATCTGCTAACATGTTGGTGATCCCCAGAAGGTAGGTTGCTTGAAAAGCAACTTGATGATTGCATGCCCATTTCTATATCTTCATCACCTCTTGCCTCCTTGTTTGTTGGCATTGAATATGGCTACTTGATTGTTGGTTGAAATGACAATGCTCATTCCCTCACAGAGTTGCAAGAAAATTGCTAAGGCATGTTTGATCACTCGTAGTTCTAGAAGGTTGAAAGAAAACTGCTAACAACCAAGTCCCTTGGGTTCAAAAGAGAACTGATTTGATATTTGTATCGAGAATGTCGGTATATAATAGCAGGAGTAGAAGCCCTGGCCATGTTGATTGGGCAGGACAGGTTCTATCATCTCCTGTGTAAGGAGCAACTCTGCCTCCAGGCAGAGTTGCATTGAGTGAGAAAGATCAAGATTGAAGGCTAAGCAATGAAGAAACGTTGGAAGCCAGGAGAAACATAAGCAGTAACCAGACCCTACAATATTGAGAATCTAGCAACATTTGGTGATCCTGTCCATTCCTCCAGGTAGAGGCAAATTATCCTCTTGACTGGAGAGGATAAGTGCTGAGTGTGGAGACTGATCAAAATCTTGGTTAAGGTTTGGGCCGGACTTGTGTTAGTTTTGGTTGGTGTCTTTCATGCTATCCACTTCAAGCCGGAAGCTGTTTTTGCTGCATAAACAGAAATGGAACTCAGTACTGCTGGAATTGCTGGAAAGGCTGTCTCTGAAATTATAACTGCTTATAAGTGAATTACAGCAACCTTGAAGTGGACTGTTGCTCTGAGTCAGTTGAGAGCGATTGGACTGCCACATGGTGCAACTGTTTGAGCTACTGTTTCTCCGTCTCCGAAGAGATGATCTCCCAGGCAGGGGATATCTGATAAGTTAAGTTATCATGGGCATCTTCAGGCAAACTGCTGGCACTCAAGCAAGCCATTCAGCATGCTCCAATGGAGGATAAAGAGCAGGTCATATCAAATGCCTCATAAAATAAGTCTTATTCGATGAGTTTATTTTATTTATCTTTATTTATATACTGCCTATGCCTAAGTACTAGGTGGCAAACAGTAAGAACATAAACAAATTAGGAACATGTATATAAAAAATAAAATTAATGACTAATATGTATCAGACAATACCTGTAAATCAGTACAGAAAAATTCTGTTATAAGCAAAAAATCACTGTCCCAAATAAATATAAAGAGCCAAATTGAATATATCAAACATACAAAATTTATTTAAACCAACCCAAATATAAACCTATATAGACAATAAAAACTAAGCTAGCACACTCACGCATTCATACCCACACATTAAAAAATATGTTTTTGAGATATCACGTACAAATATAATCTCTTGCTACAAATACATTGCACATATATACTTTCTTTACAAACAATCAATAATGCATATCTCATATATTGCCATGATTTTTTTAAGCTGAGAAATCATGGCAATATATGAGATATGCATTATTGATTGTTTGTAAAGAAAGTATATATGTGCAATGTATTTGTAGCAAGAGATTATATTTGTACGTGATATCTCAAAAACATATTTTTTAATGTGTGGGTATGAATGCGTGAGTGTGCTAGCTTAGTTTTTATTGTCTATATAGGTTTATATTTGGGTTGGTTTAAATAAATTTTGTATGTTTGATATATTCAATTTGGCTCTCTAAATTTGTGTAATTTTATGACAAGATTATAGAGAGTTGTACTTAACGTACCCTTTGTGTAATTATATACCAAATAAATATAAGCCATATGTTAATTTAATCAAAGACCAACCTGAATAAGTATGTTTTCAAAAGGGTTTTAAAGGATTTTATGCAGTTTGTTGACCATAATTCCCGAGGAACAGATGGCATATACTCTTCCACATCTAGGGCCACATCTAGGAGCAGCTGTGGGTACGGAGGAAGAAAGGTCTTCTCTTTAATATAATCATGTAAGTATTGAACCAAGTAAAACTGGTTAGCAAAAATATATGCAATAAGCATAGAGCTCTAGAACACCTGTTTACCTAAATTGTCCAGGAGCTTGGGATCTTTGCCTGGTGGAGTGTTTGAAAATATTGTTTTCTTTGCTCTTTTTAGAGCTGACTAGCAACTGATTGATAAGGTGGCTGTGCTACTCCAAAACCTAGAGTCTTCTGGACACTACTTGAAGTCTATCATCCTCTCTACTGGGGCACAGGAAATCGGATTCTCCAACATTCTTGTTTGTAACTCTGTAGCAGGATAGCGTGGATTGAAATGGCTGCCAGCTCCACTGGCATATCTAGGATCTGGTGAAAGCCAAAGACTTCTGTGTAAGGGTCTTTGTCCTTACGGATAATAACTCTGAGCGCCTTACCCAATTTATACAGAAACCTGGAGTAAGAGAGGTCTTCAGATGGAGACAAGTATTTTAGAGGCTCAGGTAGGGGGTCAAAGTATTCTGGTCGAATCCTCCTCAGATCCTAAAAGGGAGGGAACAGTAATCCAGGATCCCAATGATGAAGTAAGTGCCTGAGGAGGGGCCCTTGGTCACCTCAGAAAGGTGTATTCCTCGTGGACATCCTCCAATTGGCTGGACTGGACTCCATTACAAGTGAATGCCAAGACTAGAATCACCTCACGGGAGTAAATCTGATATCCTGGAAATGTTAAAAAGAGTATCCTCCTTGTCCTTAATTTCATTTAGTTATTTAATTGACTTATATACCGCCTTTTGGCACTTCAAAGCAGATTTCATTCAGGAACTATAGATATTTTCCAATCCCCAGAGGGCTTACAATCTAAGGGCCTGATTTACTAAAGTTTTTTCCCATTCTATGTCTATGGGAAAATGCTTAGTAAATGAGGCCCTAAGTTTGACCTGAGCCAATGAAGGGTAAAGTGACTTACCCAAGATCACAAGGAGTGGGATTTAAACCAGGTTTCTCTGGTTCACAGCCTGCTGTTCTAAACACTAGGCTACTCCTCCACTCCATCACAGAGGTAAAGAAAGTCTTCACCAATTCTGCCACTTGAGCTAAGGACTAATGTGCCCTCTGGTTGGGCATTGGAGATGGAGCATCCTCTTCATGAACTAGGATGGAATCTTCTTCCACATCCTTTGGACTATTTATTTGACAAGAGGTGGATTGCACCTTATAGACTAACCGATTAATTGAAGCATGAGCTTTCAAGGACAGAGTCCACTTCGTCAGCATCTGATGCCTGCCTCTTTTTTGCTACACCAGACTAACATGGCTATCCCGCTGAATATTTATTTAAAATGTTCTATTCTGCTCAAATCAAAAAATGTGTCTAGAAAACTAATTAGTGGATTCACCAGGGGAAGATCCTGTCAGACAAATCAGATTGACTTTTTCGACTGGGTGACTAGGGAGTTTATTTATTTTATCTATTTAGCATTTTTTATATACCGAGGTATAGCAGAGTTGCCTTCACTCCGGTTTACACTTATAACAACCTGTTACATTTAAAGTAATTTAACAGCAAAAACTGCAGAAATTGGTATATAACAAAAGCATAAACTGATCAAGATATACAATAAAATAGGAATACGAAAATATCCGAGTTCAAATCATGTAGGGGACATCTGTAGTAGAACAAAATGGGACGGATTCTGGTAGTCAGAAAGAAAATTAGTCATTGGAGGGAGATTGAATGTCAGAAGGAGGGTCATGCAGAGGGAGAGGTCTGTGGATTTATCTTTTAAGATCTTTGAGTGTGCTGTCTTTAAGAGTTTGGCTGAGCAGCCAGGCTTTTAGGTCTTTTTTAAAAGATTTTTTTTTATTTATTTATTTATTTTATTTTAACACTTTTTTATACCGGCATTCGTAGGACACATCATGTCGGTTTACAGTCAACTGAGAAAGGAAATTACAAAGAACAAGGGAGGGGCTAACTGGGTAATACAAAATACCAAGGAAGAGAGAGTTAACAGCAGAATTACAACTTTTGCATTCAAGTTAGGGTTAAGTATGCAAAGGAACTTATATACAAATTAAACGAGGCATGTACACTTGAGAAATTGACATGTGTGGGCTTATTTACAGTAAGGGGAGGCAAGTGCACATATGTATAGTTAAAAGCTAGAGGGGGGGAGAAAGTAGGGAGGGAGCAGGGGGAGAGGGGCGGGTGGGGTAAAGTGAAAAAGGGGTACAGTAAGGCACGGGTACTTTGAGGGAGGGGTTACTAGGGGGTGAGAGGGAGGGGTAATAGGGGTATTAGGGGTATTAGGGGGCTAGGAGTGTATTAGGAGTGTATTAGGAGGTATTAGGTATTAGGGGTATTAGGGGTATTAGGGGGCTAAGAGTGCAAGGGAAGGAAGCAGGAGGGGTGATGGGAAGGAGAGTGGGAGGACAGGGAGGTGGTATAAAGGCTGTTTTCTTGAGCGGTTGTGGTATAAAGGCTGTTTCTTGAGCGGTGGTATAAAGGCTGTTTTCTTGAGCGGTTAGGTGATAAGGTAACGAATTCCATAACTTCGGGCCAATGATGGAAATGGCTCTGTTGAGTTGGATCAAAGAAGAGCGCTCAACGTCATCTACTTGGATTTCAGCAAGGCTTTTGATACAGTCTCGCACAGGAGGCTGGGTGAATAAAATGAGAAGCTTAGGAGTGAGTACCGAGGTGGTGGCCTGGATTGCAAACTGGTTGACGGACAGAAGACAATGTGTGATGATAAATGGAACTTACTCTGAAGAGAGAGCTGTGTTAAGCGGAGTGCCGCAAGGATCAGTGTTGGCACTGGTCCTGTTCAATATCTATGTGAGCGACATAGTGGACGGGATAGAAGGTAAGGTTTGTCTGTTTGCGGATGACACTAAGATCTGCAACAGTGTGAACACGCCGGAAGGAGTGGAGAGAATGAGACAGGATTTAAAGAAGCTGGAAGAGTGGTCGAAGATATGGCAGCTGAGATTCAATGCCAAGAAGTGCAGAGTCATGCATATGGGGTGTGGAAATCCGGAAGAACTGTATTCGATGGGGGGTGAAGGTGCACGGAGCAGGATCTGAAGTCGGCGAAACAATGTACAAGGCGATAGCTAAAGCCAGAAGAATGCTGGGCTGCATAGAGAGAGGAATATCGAGTAAGAAAAGGGAAGTGATGATCCCCTTGTACAGGTCCTTGGTGAGGCCTCAACTGGAGTACTGCACTCAGTTCTGGAGACCGTATCTCCGAAGAGACAGAGACAGGATGGAGGCGGTCCAGAGAAGGGCGACCAAAAAGGTGGATGGTCTTCATCGAATGACTTATGAGGAGAGATTGAAGAATCTAAATATGTACACCCTGGAGGAAAGGAGCAGCAGAGGTGATATGATACAGACTTTCAGATACTTGAAAGGTTTTAATGATCCAAAGATAACGACAAACCTTTTCCGTTGGAAAAAAATCAGCAGAACCAGGGGTCACGATTTAAAACTCCAGGGAGGAAGATTCAGTGCCAGTGGCCAGTAGTTGGTGTTCCACCTTCACGGAGCGGAAGGATGGAGGGCTGCTATCTCCAAAAAAAACAAAAAAAACAAAAAAAAAACCAAACAAAAAAATAAAAACAGGGGTGGGTAAGAGTATGGGGTAAGGGTGTGACCTGCTTGTTACAGCGGTTGCTACCCCTAATTGAGCTGGACGTTCACTTGGATGCAGATACGGCGCTGCTCTCTAAATTGGTGGTGGGGTGGAGGGGAATTAGGGCTGGAGGGTACTGGAAGCCAATAGTAACAGGTGGGAGAGAAAAAAAGGGGAAAAAAATGGATAAAGTGCGTAGCTTGCTGGGCAGACTGGATGGGCCGTTTGGTCTTCTTCTGCCGTCATTTCTATGTTTCTATGTCAGGAAGTATTTCTTCACGGAGAGGGTGGTAGATGCCTGGAATGATCTTCCGGAGGAAGTGGTGAAGACCAAAACTGTAAAGGACTTCAAAGGGGCGTGGATAAACACTGTGGATCCATAAAGTCTAGAGGATGTGAATGAAGAGTGGGTGGCTCACGGGAACGACGGCTACTACCTGGTGATAATATCCTTATTCAAGAAACATACACACGGTTAATGCGACTCCAACATAGCTCTAAGCTTCAGCAGCAATGAGGAAATATGGAAAAAAGGATTTGCATTCACAAAAAAGCAGGGAGTAGCTTGCTTGTTACGGCAGTTACTACCCCAAACCAAATATGCCTGATACTTCACTTTCAATGCATATCCAGCATAGTTCTCTGCTTCAACAGCAGGGGAGAAAGTCTGACACTTCACGCATATCCAGCATGGCTCTCTGCTTCAATGGCAGGAGGGGGATGAAGAAAGGTGGATCTATATTCAGGCAACAACCAAGGACTGAATTACATAGTCTGGATAAACAGATAAGCATGGGTGTAGCTTGCTTATTGCGGTGGTTAATACCCCTAACTAATTAAGCTATTTCACTTAGATGCAGTTCCTACACTGCTCTCTACATTAATGGCGGGGGTGGAAGGGAAATAGAATAAAAAAGGTTACTAAGAGCCAAGAGAAACAGATAAGTATGTGAGAGAGAAAAAAAAAAGTGCGAAAGCTTGCTGGGCAGACTGGATGGGCCGTTTGGTCTTCTTCTGCCATCATTTCTATGTTTCTATAACACCAAAGAGCAAATGAGATCTGCTATGTCAAGGATTAGGCCTTGTTCTAGTAACTTTAATAGGGACATTGTTCTAGAAATCGGCAGAGGTAAGTGAAGAGTATCTCCTTCGGCCCCTGAAAATCTTCCCAAAATGTATGAAAGGAATTGATGATTTACTGAAGAGCTGCATCGAAAGCACTGCGAATTAATAAAAAAAACAAAGATAGAGTACATGTCCATGTTGATGCTTGGATGAAAAAAGACTGAGGGACTCACGAGTCAATGCCCACTTGGGAACTTCCACATATGCTCAGTAGAGCAAAAGCTCTGTGAGCTAAGCATGAAGCATCTAGTCAGCACCATTGGATGGTGTAACCTATGTGTCATGGTTAATTCAGCCCTGCTTGTCAGAGAAAATTATTTATCTGGTTAAGTTGTTATCCAGCTAAATGGTGGGCAAGACAGGCCAAGCATTTAGCTAGAAAACCACTTAACCAGATAAATATCCCAACTTAGTTAGCCTGATAACTACTTAACTGGATAAATATCCCAGCTAAGTTAGTTGACATAATATATTGGGCTAACTTCCCTAACTGGATAACTTTTGAATAAAGATCTCAGAATTAGCTTCATAAATATTTTAACAATCATGGTTCTCTTCATTCTGGAGAAGTTCTAGTACAAACCAAACTGGCAGAACTTACTTCAGGAGATGGCAGCAGGACCAAGCTCAGGTCTGTGTCATAGCTTGGTGAGGACACATCTTTTGAATTTTTCATAGTCTTCAGAACATCTTTCAACTTTGGCAAAATATCATCATCCTTCTCCTTGTCTGAATTAATAACCAGTGTATCCCTGTAATGAGCCAGCTCATTCGATGATGTAAAGTTGGGCATCTGGTCTGAATAAGGGGGATATGGAACTGAAAAATATTCCAAGTCGTTGTCTATTGCAATATGGTTATGAGAAGCTGTATCACTAATGAGAGAAGGCTGCCTACATTCATTGGACACTTCTGGATGTTCTCTATGGATGGAACTTATAGAATCTGTCACTTCATAACTAGCTTCAGCAATCTCAAGTTGACCATGTAAATTCTTTGTCTCAAAGCAATCTTCCTGTAAAGTCAGTTCCAGCAGCATCACTTCTTCAGATAAATGCAAGTTTCCTGGCAATGGCAAAATTGCATCTGAACCTCCATTACCATCCTCTTCCCCTTCCAAAATATCAGTCTCTGCAACTAGAGGAGTCAGCAGACTCTTACTGTACAAAACTTCAATTCTGGGAGGACTCCAGTCCAAAGGGAATGTATCATTGGAGGCATCACCTGACAAGGACAAGCCACCAAAGCTGGTATTCTGAGGTGCATTGATGCTGTTGTAGCTCCTAGTGTTTTCAGCATCCATTTCTAATTGGATATTTCTGGAGTTCTCCTGAGGCCAGTTATCTTCCTGCTGATTAAGACAGTGTGGCTGGAAAGATTTAGGAACTGTCACTAACTCTGTATCTCTGAGCAGAGCCTTCTTTCGTTTTTTAGATGGTGTCTTCACGCTGCTGTTGGGCTCAGGTGACCTTTTCAGAATCGTTGCTGTCTGTTCCACTGAAGAGAAAGCTTTGGAGCCGCAGCTAACATTTGAACAGATGAGAATTCTTTTTAGTGATGATGGTGATATGGCACTGCCTGTTAGTCTGTGCTTTGATGCTGACAGCTGCCTGGGCAACACATCTGAAGATGATTTGACTGCAGAAAAAAAATCAAAATATACTGCTGAGACATTGTAGTCATTCACAAAACTATTTATCAGAACATTTGCATACCTGCATCTCAAATATTGGTAAAAATCTGTTATCAAACACTAGCAGGACAGAATACTAGACAATACATTACTGGCAGCTATCAATTTGTGTATGTCTACTATACTCATATTCATTGAGGTCGATATTCAATGGGCCAGTGAGCAGGAAAGTCACCCAGGTGACTTTACCAGGTTAACTTTACCTCGAAATTCACTTAGCTGGATAAGTCTTCCACTGACTACACCCAGATAAAGTTACCTAGGTAAAAAAAAGTCAGGTAATTTTTCCCTCAGGAAAAAACAATACAGACGTCACAAAGCTGCAGTAAATGACCCTGTCGTTTTGTGACTTCCATGGTATTTTTTCCTCATAGTAAAATACTGCCAAGAAAAATACCACAGCCTTAAATGGCCCACAAAATTCACACAATGGCGGCCCTGGGACTCTGGAGCCACCAACTCTTAAAGGGGCTGATGGCTCTAAATAAGCCTTCTCCCCTCTCCCCCGAAAGTTGCCAAACACCATAGCAGTCTCCACAGACCCTCTGTCCCACCCACTACCCACCCCTGGAGGTGGCAGTATAAAACAAAATTAAACAAACATTTTTAAGGCGCTGGTGGCCAGGACCCCACTACCCACTCTAGCTCACCTTCTGGACCCCCCCACCCTACTCATAATGTAAGCCCTAGTGATTATGTGGGGGCCTGGAGTGCCCTCTAAGCTCTGGCTCAATGGTAGCCATTTTTCAAAATGGCGCTGCCCAGCCTTTGCCCCATTTTCAAAAATGGCTACTGCTGGGCACAGAGCATAGGACCCCCACTGGACCACTACCTTTTCCAATGTGAAAAAGGGGGGAGGTAGGAGGGTAGGCATGAGGAGGAGTAGGATTTCCAGCCTCCAGGGGCCATATTTTTGTATTAAAGGGGGAAAATGGGGGGGACAGGACAAACAGGATGGTAGTCCTCACACAGGAGTGAATCCCTAGCTACAGGCTGCTCCCTAACACAAAGGGGGACCAACAGATACCCAACTAGGTGCCAATAGGCACAACAAAAATAGTGTTGTTGTTAATGGAAGCGGAGACAGCTTGAAACCAAACAGTTGGCCCTAGGTGGGAATGTTGGGGTTTACACCTAAAAAATGTTCCGAAGGACAGACTGGCTGAAACTGTCGCATCAGCCATCCCTATCCAGACAGTAAGGAGATATGAATGTATGGAATGAACTCCACATCGCAGCCTTGCAGATCTCAACGGGGAATGTTCGCAAGTGGGCCATGGACACTGTCATGACTCTGACAGAATGAGCCTTTACATGACCCCCAAGATGCAGCCCCGCCTGGGCCTAATAGAAGATGCAGCAATCTGCTAGCAAACTGGATAATGTCTGTTTGGCAACAGCCAAGCCCAACCTATTCCTATCAAAAGAAATAAAAGGTTGGGTAGACTGTCTATGGGCTTCTGTCTGCTCCAGATAGAAAGCAAAGGCTTGCTTGCAGTCCAAACTGTGCAGGGCTCATTCGCCTTGCTGCAAATGGGACATTTCATTTATTTATTTATTTATTTATGGCTTTTATATACCGATGTTCCTGTACTAGTACATTTCACGTCGGTTTACATAGAACCAAAGTTGGAAATTACATCAAACAAGAGGGTACAGATAACAGGGCTAACTTCGTATGAACTTATAGATAAAGCAGCGAACGACTTAAAATAAAATAATTATAAATATAAGTATAAATATACAAAATATAAATAAACATAAACAATCAACAAACTTGGATTTACAGCAGACTTGAAAAGCTTGAATGCATTATAACATACAGCTAGCGGGGAAATAATGAGATTAACTTATAAGATTAAATGGGAAAGAATGTTGACAAGACAATTGACTGGTTAAGATGGAAGTCTGTCACCACCTTAGACAAAAACTTAGGGTGCGTACACAAGACCATCCTGGCATGAAAGAACTTAGTATTTATTTATTTATTTAGAATTTTTTATATACCGGCAACCGTTTGCACATCGTATCGGTTTACAAGTAACTTAAAACTTTCCGGCAATGCCTTTATAGGGAACAATAACTATGTATACAAGAACTTACAACTAATACAGAAATGGAGTAACAATTTACAGGTTCGATGGCAATTTACAACGGCAATTTACAATTTCCAAGGTACAGTGGCATATAGTCAATAAACTGAGTAGAGAGCAGGGTAGACAATGTAAAGTTACGGGATGTATGAAGAAAAACATAGGGTGGTAAAAATAGGTTTCAAAAAGGGGTGTTAACAGGAGGGGGGAGAGTAGGGTGGAATAAGCAGCAAATCAAAGTATAAAGGTGGATAAGTCACTAAGGCCTGGAGCTCGCTGATCCTGCGCGTTGAGGTGACCACCACCAAAAATATGACCTTCCAGGTCAAGTACTTCAGGTCATAGGTGTGCAGCGGCTCAAAAGGAGATGTCAACAGCAGAGTTAACACCTCATTGAGGTCCCAAGATACAACGGGAGGCCTTCGGGGAGACTTCAATTAAAGCAGGCCCCTCATGAAATGTACAACTATAGGCTGTACAGAGATGGGCGAACCATCTAAACCTTGGCGCTATGCACCATCTGCACTGAGATGACTGCTAACGGAGTTGGTCTTTAAGCCAACTTCCAATTTGTGTAGAAGGTAGACAAGCAGTTTTTGTGAGGAGCAGGAGAACAGATCTAGGGCCTTCTGCTCACACCACATGGAAAACCTCCTCCAATTCAGTCCATAGGGCTTTCTAGTGGAACACTTTTTAGAAGCTACCAGGACCCAAGACACTTCCTCTGAAAGATCAAACTGCTGTAGGATTAACTTCTTAAAATCTAGGCTATGAGCAACAGGACCTGGAAGTTGGGATGTCGCAGCCTGCCTTGATCTTGCATGATGAGATCTGGGGAATTCCCCAGACTGATCGGTCTACGGATGGACAACTCCCGTAGGAGTGGAAACCAGACCTGTCTCAGCTATGAGGATAGTAGTCCCCTTGTCCTCGCAAAGCTTCAAGAGAGTCTTAGCCAGTAAGGGAATCAGAGGATACACATACAGAAGACCCTTGCCCCAATGACGGGCAAGGGCATCATAGGCTGGTTTGCTGTCCATCCTATACAGGGAGCAAAACCAAGTTACTTTCCTGTTCCAGCGAGATACAAACAGATCTATGTCTGGACTCCCAAGAGCAGAAGGTGGTTCAGGGACTTGTGGAGTCTGAAGGCATTGAGGTCTGCCTGCCACCACGTTCTCTGTACCTGCCAGATACATTGCCCTGGACACCATCTCATGGGACAGGGGCCATGACCAAATCTTGACCATTTCTGACATAGGAGGTATAATCCTGTACCACCATGCTTGTTGACATACTACATCACTATCTGGTTGTCTGTTTGAATCAGGACAACTTTGTTGGACAGCCGATCTCTGAAAGCCCATAGCGCATACCTGATCACTCGGAGCTCCAGGAAGTTGATCTGGTAACAGCTTTCCTGAGCGGTCTAGAGACCCTGGGCACGGAGTCCATCTACATGAGCTCCCAAGCCCAGGGTTGATGCATCCGTGGTTAGGACAAATTGTGTAGGATGACTGCAGAAAGAGATACCCCATTACAGATTGGAGAGTACCCACCACTAGGACAAAGAGTTCAGGAAAGATGGGGTAACTTGGATGCAGGCCTAGAGGCTCTGCGTGGACTGGCACCACTGTGACCTCAGGGTCCATTGGGTTCTGCACATGTGTAAACATGCCAAGGGAATGAAATGGATGGTTGCGGCTATGTGGCCCAACAACCTCAACTTGTGCCGAGCTGACACCTGCTGGCTCTCCTGGATCTCTGCCGCTATGGACGCTGGGGTAACAGCCCGTGAACGAGGCAGGAAGACTTTTGCCTGAGTTGAGTCTAGCACGGCTCCTATATAGTCCAAGTGAAGTGATGGGATGAAATGGAACTTGGGTAGTTGATGATGAATCCTAGCGACACCAACACCCGGATGGTCAAGTGCAAGAACCTGGTGGCCCCAGCCTGAGACATGACCAGCCAATAATCCAGATATGGGAAAATATGCACTACCAGCCTGCGGAGGTGTGCCAGCCAGACATTTTGTGAAGACTCGTAGGTCTGACAAGCCCAAACGTCAATGCCCAGTACTGGAAGTACTGTTTTTCCACTGCAAATCGGAGATACTTCCTGTGACTGGGGAAGATCTCAATATGAGCATATGCGTCCTTTAGATAGGCGCTTCTCAAACGGTGTGTCGTGACACACCAGTGTGTCGCCAAGCACCGGCAGGTGTGTCGCGTGCTCCCGGTCTCTCCCGCTGCTCTTCCTTCCCTGCTGCTGTTGCCACCGGGCTATCGGTACGTTCAAGCCCAGTGGGAATGGCAGCGGTGGTAGAAGAAGCAGTGGCACTGCGGCTGGCCTTTTCTTCTTCCCGCGCCCCCCCCCGTGACCCAGAACAGGAAGTGATACGCAGTGCACGGGAAGGAGAAAGAGCCGTGCTGCATGGAAAAGTAGCAGGGGTGGCAGCAGCATCGGCCCCCGAGCAATCGAAGCAGCTGGTAAACGGGAAAGGAGACAGCAGCATGAGCCTCCCGCGGCCGATGGGATTCTTCTTTCTTGGCCTGCGGGGGCTGGAGGAGGAGGCTGCTGCAGCTACCATTTGTGCTCAGGGGGGGGGGGGGGGAGAGGAAGTGAGTGAGAGAAAGAGAGAAGCAGTCAAACAGCCAGCCTGTGTGTGATTGAGAGAAACTGGTGAGAGAGCTGATGTGTGTGTATATGTGAGAGACAATGAAAGTGACTGCTCAGGGAGATGACTGATGTGTATGTGAGAATGTGACACGTGGAGAGTCAGGGAGGTGACTGAGGTGTGTGTGTGAGAGAGAGAAAAAGGCATGGAAGTGAGAAATCTGGGTATGTGAGAAAGCATGGGCGTAAGAAGCCTGGTGTTGTATGTGTGTGGGGGGGGGGGGGTGAAAGAAAGCATGGGAGTGAGAAGCCTGATTATGTGAGAGAGAGCATAGGCGTGGGAAGCCTGTGTGTGTGTGCATGCATGAGAGAGCGAGACTAGTTGGTAAGGTGATGGTGTGTGTGAGAGAAAGACTGGTGTGTGTGAATGTGAGAGAAAGAATGAGAAGCCTGTGCACATGGAAAGCGAGCATGGAAATGAGAGAGAGACTGGTGTGTGTGTGTGTGTGTGTGTGTGTGTGTGTGTGTGTGTGTGAGTGTGTGTGTGTGTAACAGAGAGAAAGTGATTATGGGAATGAGAAGCCTGTGCATGTGAAGAGAGTGAGCATGGGAGTGAAAAACCTGGGTGTGTGTGAGACACAGCATGGGAGGGAGAAGCCTGTATATCTGAAAGAGAACATGGGAGTGGGAAGCCTGTGTGTGTATGCATGAGAGAGTTCAGGTGACTGGCGTGTGTGTGTGTGTGTATGTGTGTGTGAGAGAGAGAGAAAGAAAGTGATTATGGGAATGGGAAGCTTGAGCATGTGGAGAGAACAAGCATGGGAGTGAGAGACTGGTGAGTGTGTGTGTGTGAGATAGAGACAGTGATTATGAGAGTGAGAAGCCCATATATGTAAGTAGAACACGGGCGTGGGAAGCCTATGTGTGTGTATGGCATGAGAGAAACTGTTCAGGAAGGTGACTGGTGTGTGTGTGTCAAAGATTGTTTGGGAGATGATTGGTGTGTGAGAGACAGAAACAGGTCATGGGAGCATGACTGGTATGGTGTGTGTGTGAGAGAGACATGGGCACTAAGGAAGAGGACCATGAGTATAGAGCTTAGCTTCTACTGCTGCTTCTGGTGTGTGCCACAGCCTGCATGGAAGGGGAGTAGGAGAGCTGCTGGAGGGGGTAAGGTGGCTTTTTAAGTTTATTTTTCTTGATTGACTGCCATTTTAATTATTTAATATTATGTGATGTCTGCTTTTTTGAAATATTTTATTGGTGTTTGGAGAATGTTTAATAGTTTATGAGTTTTTAATTGCTGGATGTTATTCTGTTCATAGCTATTTTGAAACATTTATTCTGCTTATTAGTATAGTTTTACAATTATTTCTGTGTGGAGATCTATAGCTGCTTGCTAGTTCTGTTTTCCTAATAAGAGGTGTATTGGTTTTTAGGGCCTGATTTAATATTTGTAGTGTTGCCTTTTCATAGATAGGGTTGCTCCTGTTTGAGTGTATTCCATAATACAGGTGTAACTATGTGCGGATTAGTTTATGTGCATTATTACAGATCCTGGGAGTATGTTAGGTCAGTTCTGTGTCTGTTACCGAGATGAGATATTTTACTAGCAAGTAAGCGTTTGTATCAGTCTTATTTGTTGTGTTTTCTCAAGAGGACATGCATTGGTGGTAAACTGCTTTCTTTTCATAAGTAGGGCTATTGAGCCTGGAAATGGAGTTTGAGTTGCTGTTACTGAGATGACACCAGAACCAGAATATCTTTTTTGTAGGGTGAGTTATATGGGGAATGTCATAATTCTGCTTTACATCTATTATTGTGGGTCAGGGGGGTTCCTGTGGATGCAAACTGTACTTTTACATCTAGCCCCGTGACGATCATGGGTCAGTGCGTCATGCATGTGAGAACCATCTGTCAGGTGTGTCCCGACAGAAAAGAGGTTGAGAACCACTGCTTTAGATCGAGGGAGCCCAGGGAAACCAGGAAACCATCCTGAACTTTTCTTTTCTTAGAAATTTGTTCAAGGCCCTTAGGTCTAGGATGAGACAAAGTCCTCCTGTTCTCTTTGGAATCAAGAAATACCTTGAGTAGAATCCCTACCCTCTTTGCCCTGGTGGTACAGGCTCAACCACCTTTGTGGTTAAGAGGCAGAAAACCTCCGCTAGTAGTACCGCCTGCCTGATTTATTTATGTATTTATTTTTAACTTTTATATACCGATGTTCCTGTATAGGATACATATCGCACCGGTTTACATAAAACTTAACGGTTGCCGAAATGGCGGATACAATGAAACATGTGGTACAATGAACAAGCGGAACAATGAACAAGTTGCAATGTACAAGCAGAAGCAATAAACATGTGGAACATTAGAAGTCTACTATAAAATTAATGGAAAACATAGGGCAATACTTGATGAAACTTCCAAATAATGTTGAGATTACTTACCTGATAATCTCCTTTTCCTTAGTAGACAGATGGACTCAGAACGAATGGGTATAGTATGCTCGTGCTAGCAGTTGGAGACGGATCTGACGTCAGCACGGGTATATATACCCCCACAGGAAGCGTAGCAACTTAGTAATCTTCCTTGCAAAAGCTGTTATGGATGTGTATACTGACACTCAGTGAAATAGTGAAACAGGATTCCCCTGACCGATTGACAGTAGCTGGAGACCGCCAGCATTCCCAACCGGACGGCGTCGACACCTGGCAAAAGAGGACGCTCTTTTGGAAACAGATGACATGGCTTACCTTGAATCGGTGAAACCCATGTACACAGGCAGCTGGGCGGGATGCTGAGTCCATCTGTCTACACTAAGGAAAAGGAGATTATCAGGTAAGTAATCTCAACATTTCCTGGCGTGTAGCCAGATGGACTCAGAACGAATGGGATGTACAAAAGCTTTACTCCCAGCCTGGGTGGGAGGCTGCCTGAGGACCATGTAGGACCGCCCTCGCAAATGCTGTGTCCTCCCTGGCCTGGATATCCAGACGGTAGAACCTGGAGAAGGTATGGAGGGAGGACCATGTCGCCACTTTACATATTTCTGCAGGTGACAGCATCCTGGATTCTGCCCAGGATGCCGCTTGTGCTCTGGTAGAATGAGCCTTGACCTGTAGAGGTGGAGACTTCCCAGCCTCTACGTAAGCTGCTCGGATAACTTCTTTAATCCAGCGGGCGATGGTGGGCCGCGAGGCCGCTTCACCTTGTTTCTTACCGCTGTACCAGACGAACAGATGGTCCGTCTTTCGTATTTCTTGTGTCACTTCCAGATATCTGGGCAGCAATCTGCCAATGTCGAGATGGCGTAATAAACGCCCTTCTTCAGATTTCTTCAAACCCGCCGTGGTAGGCAAGGATATGGTTTGGTTAAGATGAAACTGTGAAACCACTTTAGGTAGAAAGGAGGGAACCGTACGAAGATGGATAGCCTCAGGAGTGATTCTGAAAAATGGATCACGGCAGGACAGTGCTTGTAGCTCTGAGATGCGGCGTGCTGAAGATACAGCCAGTAAGAACACCATCTTCAAAGTGAGAGAACGGAGAGACAGGCCTCGAAGGGGTCTGAAGGTGGATCCCGCAAGGAAATCCAAAACAATGTTGAGGTTCCACAAAGGCACTGGCCACTTCAGTGGCAGACGAATGTGCTTGACTCCTTTCAGGAAGCGAGAAACATTTGGGTGCTTGGCAATGGTCTTGCCATCCCTCCTGGGACCGTAGCAAGACAGCGCAGCCACCTGAACCTTGATGGAGCTGAGGGAGAAACCCTTCTGAAGTCCATCTTGCAGGAAATCCAACACAATAGGGATTGTGGTCGCATGTGGATTGGCGCCATGAGTGTCGCACCATGCTTCAAATACTCTCCAGATCCTTACGTAGGTGAGGGGTGTGGAAAACTTGCGAGCTCGGAGGAGTGTATCTATCACGGGCTCCGAGTAACCTCTTTCCTTCAGTCTAGCCCTCTCAATGGCCAGACAGTAAGAGAGAATTGAGCTGGATCCTCGTGGAGGATGGGACCTTGTCGTAGAAGGTCCCATAGAGGAGGCAGGGGAAGAGGCTCCCCTGCCAGCAGTCTTCTCATGTCCGTGTACCAGGGTCTTCTTGGCCAGTCTGGTGCCACTAGAAGAACTAGACCCCGGTGTTTCTGAATCTTGTGGATGATGGCCCCCAGCAGAGGCCACAGAGGAAAAGCGTATAGCAGAGTCCCTGGAGGCCATGGCTGAACCAGGGCATCGATTCCGTGTGAGAACGGATCGCGCTTGCGGCTGAAGTATCTGGGTACTTGAGCATTGGACTTGTCTGCTAGTAAATCCATGTCCGGAATCCCCCAGTGATCCACAATCATCTGAAAGGCTGTGGGGGACAGCTGCCACTCTCCCGGATTTAGGCTTTCTCTGCTGAGGAAGTCTGCCGTGGTGTTGTCCTTCCCGGCAATGTGGACGGCAGAGATGTCCTGAAGATTCGCCTCTGCCCAAGTCATCAGTGGGGTGATCTCCAGAGATACTTGTCGGCTTCTGGTTCCGCCCTGATGGTTGATGTATGCCACCGTGGTGGCGTTGTCGGACATCACTCTGACTGCTCTGTTCTTTAGTCTGTGAGCAAATCGAAGGCATGCCAATCGGACTGCCCGAGCCTCTAGACGGTTGATGTTCCACGCTGACTCTTCTCTGTTCCACCGCCCTTGTGCGGTGAGTCCTTCGCAGTGTGCTCCCCAGCCGCTCAGGCTGGCATCTGTGGTGAGCAGGGTCCACGTGGGGGAGGACATCTTCGACCCCCTGCTCGTGTGGTCGGTACTCTGGGTCCGTACTCTGGCAGGCAGAGGTAGGTGCGTGGAATAGTTCCGGAAACGGAGGCTCCAGCGAGAGAGCAGAGAGCGTTGCAGAGGTCTCATATGGGCCCTTGCCCAAGGTACCACTTCCAGGGTGAATGCCATGAGGCCGAGAACCTGCAGATAATCCCAAGCTATGGGCCGACTGGCTCTCATCAAGTACCGGATACGCGTCTGAAGTTTTAACCTTCTCTTGGTAGTGAGACTGACTGTATCTGCCTGGGTGTCGAATTGTACTCCCAGGTATTCCAGCGATTGGGAAGGCTGTAGGCAACTCTTGCTGAGGTTGATTACCCAGCCCAAGCTTTCCAGAAGGGCGATCACTCTGTCGGTTGTCCGATGGCTCTCTTCTCGTGATTTTGCCCTGATCAGCCAATCGTCTAGGTAGGGATGTGTTAATAAAAGTGCGTTAAGAAAGATTCACTTAGAACGATTCATAGAGGGACTAAGTGATTTCTAGCTGCGAGTAGATCCACGGCTAGGTTAAGGAATTAATATAATCTTTGTCTCACGGAGTAGTTAAAGATTTGAGGGATATGTGGAGGGCCATTATGGAAAAGGGTGCTTGGAATCGCACATCAGGTCTATAGATGGACATAAACCGGGGGAGCCTCAATGCAAGAACTTAACAATCCGAAAAGGCCTGGCTGAAGAGCCAGGTTTTCAATTTCTTTTTGAAAACCAAAGGGCAGGGTTCTTGGCGAAGGTCCGGTGGGAGCAAGTTTCAAAGGGGAGGCCCAGCTGTGGAAAGGGCGCACTTCCTTAAAGATGTTTTTGCAGGTGGGGTATACAGCGTGTCTTTGTATGCTCTTCTGATGGGTCTGTCTGAGGTGTGTGTCCATAGTTGGAAGGATAGATTGAGGGGGGAGATATTATGCAGGGCCTTGTGGATCATCATGAGGGCATTAAGGGCTTGGAGTGTGGAAAACACGATGTCCGTGTTTTCCACACTCTAAGCAGTACGAGGAATAGGCAGCACCGGGTCCAGTGCCATCAATGCCACAAGACCGAAGTCCTGCAGCACCCCGTCCACTGCTAGCTGGACTCTGTGCTCCATCTCCTCCTCAAATGTTGCCGATGCCAACACCGACTGGAAGGAAGGAGGGGTGACCAGATGTTCCGGACACTCAAACTGGCATGAGGATCAGTGGAGACCATTGCGGACCCCCAGCACAGATGGAGATTTGGTATTCCTTGCCGCAGATTCGCTTTGGGGGCATCGCAGCAAAAGCCAGTGCATATCCATGCCCAGAATCATGCATCGATGGGGACAGGTGCCATTGCGTCTTCAGCTTCCCTCAAACTTTGGCCTGGTCCTTCCCCGTCTGAAAGAAAATTGATGAAGGCTGGTCTCTGGCGCCCCTATCCACCAACGGCAGCAACAGAACCGACAGTTACGCAGATATCAATGGCTTGGTTTCCATCGGTGCAACTTCTTGGACCTTTGATGCCGATGCCATCGATGCTGATGGCTTGGACTTCTTTGACCCGAAGAGCTGCTCCATCCTGTACGACATCCCTTCAGGGTCATCTGGGCACAAACAGCAACCCCAGATGTCATGCGAGCCCCCAAGCAGAGGACAAATTTCTCATGGAGAACTGTGATGTAGTACCAGGGGCATCGCCGAAAACCAGATGTGGCCATTTCGGACAAAACAAAAGGGGCATGAACTAAAAACAATGGCGGCGGGGTGGTGATGGCCAGCAGGGTCCCGATGTACTGCCGCTATGGGGAATTAACCCCAAAAGGAAAGTTACCCGAATTGCAAAAACCCTGACTAGGAGACACTATGGGAGGCTACAGAGAGGAACACGGCGACAGAACAACGAGGAAAAACCCGCGAAAAGCGTGAGAAAAGCAAAGTTTACAAAAAAAAACCCAGCCAAAATGAACACACTCACATTGCAAAGTTTACAGCTCCACAGAAAAAGAGAGACTGGAGAGGGACCCCTCCTGGACGCGTGGTATAGGGCATGCTGGGCATGATCAGTGTGCCTAGTCAAAGTTCTAGAATCTTTGACATAATTTTTCCACATCAGGGCTCCATCTGATGATGTTAACCGCGTGTGAGGACTACCATCCTGTTTGTTCTCGGATAAAATTAGTTACAACTGTTTTTGGTTTGTACGCCACCTAGGGCCAAGGTACAGGCGGGATATAAATAAATAACTTCTTGAATTGTAGCTACCTCAGGTCAAATACCGCAGTTTGTGATTTTTTAAGCAAGCCACATTATTTGATTTATATTGCTTAATGAAATAATGAGCTGATTAGCATGCATTTGCTGCTAATCAGGTGTCAGGGCCAAAATAACACTAGATATTTCAAATACTTTGCATTTTCCCCATGTTAGGCCAATTACCACTTGGTAAACAGTTTATCGCATAGTAAATGGCTTAATGCAACTTTGTGAATGAGCCCCTAACTTTGCCCAACTAGCAGTGGTGTCGCGAGGGGGGGGGTGGGGGGGCTAAGGCTCCAAGAAGCCAAGCTGTAGAGGGCACCTGAAAGCAATGTTCCCTCCAAGCTGTACACAGCTTTTACCCCCCAGGAAGACCAGAAGAGCTGTGATGGAGCTCATCCTACCACAACCCGAAGCAAAGAAGAGACTGGCGGTAGCAGCAGCATGTCTGGAAACTCCAGGCCCACCCCCCCCCCAAAAAAAAACAACCCCCCACAACAAACAACTTTGGGTGCTTCTCCTCCTTCCTGCCTATGTGACCCTGAAAGAAAAAAATGCTGGAACCATGTGGGCAGGAAGGAGTAGGAGCATTGTTCCATGTGCAGAAGAGGAGCAGCTGCTGCATATCTGTGGCAGGACAACTGCGGATCCCATTTCATGGTGGCCCAGGGAGTGCCGGTAGCAGGGCCACCACAGACCTCATCTCACGGCAGCCCAAGAGGATGCCCGGAGGCGAGAGGGAAGCTGAGTCTAAGGCCATGTGTGTGTGAGTGTATGAGAAATAGACAGAATGTGAGAGTGAAGAACTTGTGAATTGTATGTGTGTGAGAGCATGTGACAGTGAGCAGCTGTGTGTCTTCTCAGAGAGACATGAGGTCCTATAACAGTTACGTTACTTTCCAAAAATTTATTAAATCTATTTATCATGTAATAACCTCCTCTAATACATAGGAACTCCTATCTAGACAATACATGTATTAAAACATAAACAGTCATTCATTACCCTGCAACCACACTACCCACACATACTCACAACATTCACTTATCCCATAAAATCCCCCAACATGATTATTAAATACACAAATATATAATACGTATTAATCTTTTACAATGTGTAGCGTACTGCCTTACAATGATTAATTAATTAATTATAAAAATACATAGTATGATGGTCATTCTCATATGTGACTTTATATCACCCGACGAAGATCTCGTTTCACCCGCGAATGCGGGCTTCCTCAGGGACTGTATCCACAAACTCGTGGTGGTATCATGTTGAAGAACCCAAGTCAAACTACCAATCTCCCAATTTAATGGTCACGAATTATCTTCTTTCCACCATACTCAGAAATATTCATTCCTCGTCTAGCAAAGGGTCCTTAATGCCAACTTTCCACTAATGATTACAATGTTTCCACCGTCTATGTAATGATTCACTCCCATCCGTCTTCATGTGTTACCAAAATTACAATGTAACTGTGTCACACTTCCGGCGCTGCCAACATTCTTTATATATGCCCTTTCTTCTGAATCTCAACTTTCTACGTTGAAAACACCGGTCTCAACATTCTTATATATATCGTTGTCCTGCCACAATTCGACTATCTTCTTCTGTGTGACACCGCCGAACAAAACGCATTCCTACCCGCTGTATTTTTTGTACATTTTTTGTATTTTGGTAATTTGATATTGTAGGTTTAATAAAAACTTGTCTTTGCATATTTGTATTATTTAATATATCACTATGTGTTCGATTTGTTTATATGTGTGATATATAATTATTTATTGCCTTTTTTGTGGAGTTTTTTAAAATAGCATATACTCACACATATGTTATTTTACATGTGTAAGAGCTGTTTTTTACTCATGTGACTTTTGAAAATTCATCTTAAAATGAGCAAAAGTGGAAAAAAAATATAGCTGCTAAAAATAAAATCCCATATCTCCTAAGTATTGTATGCCTTCCTTCCCCTCGCATAACTGGAAGTGGGTAGAGCTAAAGCAGGATCTTAATTGGCTGAAACTGCAAGAATCAAAGAAGAATAGCTGGCAAAAATAAATGCCTGCCATTCTGAATGTCTATACTTTAGAAAGGTAGCAAATAAAAAAATCACAAATATTTCAATCCAAAAGAATGGGACAGGATAAGAGTGCAATAATGGGCATAGCAAAAACAAATCTCTTGTACTTAGATATTACCTTCTTTTCTGGATACTGGAAACATATTGCTTTTCATGTCATCAGTGCTCTTTCTTCTACCATTTGTTTCCTGTAAAATACATCCAACATTCAGTCATGCCTACAGCCAACTCCAACAAAACCAATAACATAATAGGTATACTCTCAAATGGTCAAAATAAATATGTTCACATTTTACATTAGGCCAGACTGACCTAGAAAGGTATATATATACCTACTGGGGAAGGCCAACAATATAATTAGGATCTTTCAGTTTCCCTCTCTTTCTGCAGACATCATTTATTCCCAAATAGCTCTCCCACTAGCTTACATAGCAGTCCTTAAGGAAGTAAAATTAAAGCATTAAATATCTTACACTTAAAATCACAAAACTGCAATCAAGGATACATAAGGCAGGTTACTGTAGTCTAGTAGGAGACTAACAAAAAGGCATTTTCAAGTAAATAACTCTATTCTGCTGAATCCCACCATAGATTGTACCAGATGTAACCTCAAGGGGTGAGCTCTTAATTTTCACTAACTGTATATGCAACCACAAAATGAATTATCTGGCATCTGCACAAAATGGACACTTAGCCTGTTTTTCTCTGCATTAAGAGATGATGGATTTCTCTGACCAGTCAACTTGTGTGCCTGGCTTACCTACTCTACAAAGACAGATCATTTGCAAGACCACTTGCAAATAAAGAAGACTATTCTCTATAAACACAGAGAAAACAAAGACAATGAAAGGTTTATATGTTTGGAAAACTAGACATTTCTTAGCCCCCCGAAAAAACTCAAACTTTGAGACCTAGTAATCAAGTCATCCAAGCCAATCTGCAGCAGAAGATTTATCAGTAAGGTGTCAGCCAGAGACCACTGGCTTAGAGCTGACCCACCAGGATAAAGAAGCTGTCCAGAGTGGGGAAAAATGGACCAATCACACCTCTAATGGTGCACCTACTTTCATATGCATTAGCTCACTGAACAATGCAAATCAAAGCCCTTAAAACAACAGGGAAAAGAGAAGAAATTAGCATCAGAAATTAACATCACCAGCAAGAGGAACAGCACCCTTATCAGAGCCCAATGCTCTCAGCATCTCCCTGCATTAGGGCTGCCTCACCATGACTCAGCATCACTGGAGGGCATGGCACAGAACTGAAGTTTCCTTTACTTGATATACCTTAACCCAGTGCTTTGTTCCCCCTCAAAGGATAAAGTGAGTTCCCATCTGGTTAAGCGAGGTGCCGCAAGACAAGCAGAGTATAGGTCCCTATAGCAGAGACCCAGTTTGAGTCAAAACAAATAATGGGCGATAGCTTAACCTGAATCCATCCTGAGATAATCTTTGCAGTCTAGACTCACCTAAATTCTTTGAGCTCTTCACCAAACAAATAACTATCCTGGAAAAGCAATCTGCACAAATCTGTTTTTGACGATGAATCTGCTGCCCAGTGGTGAAGCCATAGTTGCCTGCTCATGCCTACCGAAAGGGCCAAAACTCCTGCCGAGATCCTTATCAGGTCATATACACCATCAGTTAAATAAGCTGCTGTATCTGACGCAATAAGGCTCTTGCTACATAACTATTACAGAATACTATCTGCAAAGCTAAAGAACATGCTGAAAAGGTATGCTTTAAACTGAGTTCCAGTCTTGTATCATGTGCATCCTTTAATGCAGTACCACCCTCCAGCGGGATGGTAGTCTTTCTTGGCATTACTGCAACCATGGCATCAACTTTGGGAAAATAAAATAAACACTCCAAAATATCAATAGGCAAAGGGTATAATTTACTATAAGCCCTCAATCGCCTACATCCTGACTCCAGAGACTCCCACTCTGAAAATACCGCTGCCTAAATTTCTTGATGTAATGGAAAAGAAGTTGAAGCCTTATGTTGACCCTTTACAACAGGATCCCAGTCTAAGGTTTCTTGAACTTTATCCTCAGTAAGTCTTAATACTCTGGTAACTTGCACTATATTAACACACTTATCTCTTCCCTATAAAATAACCTAATTTGTTTGTCTTTCTTCCAAGATGTCGGGTCACTCCACACAATCTACAACATCACTCTCCGCTTTGATGGCAATTGGTGGGGAGGGGGGGTGGAAGAGGAATTGGATTCAGATGACAACAAACATGGGCCCTGACTTTTACAGTCTAGGGTACTGATAAGCAGACATAAGTGAAAAAGCACAAGAATGCTTCTAAGGCCAAGACCATAAGCAAAACACATCAGCACTGTCTGAATTTTCAAAAAGGTTCATCACCCAGTAAAAATGTATTTATTTGTTTTAGATTTATATTCCACTTTTTGCACTTTTTTCAGCGCTTCAAAGTGGATTACATTCAGGTACTGTAGGTATTTCCCTATCCCCAGAGGGCCTACAATCTAAGCTTGTACCCAAGGCAATGGAGGGGAAAGTGACTTGCCCAAGGTCACAAGGAGCGACAGCAGGACTTGAACCCTGGTCTCCTGGTTCATAATCAATTTTTTTGTATTATCATAAAGCTTGGCAATAACAGAGCAGCAGTTGTTACCCTTAAGAGAAACATAGGGGTAATCTGCACAGTGCACCATATATTACCATAAGAAGCTTACTGGGCAGACCGGATGGACCCTTTGGTCCTTTTCTGCTGACATTACTATGTTACTATTATCTAAACCAGCGAGAATCATACACTCAGGTGAGCTCTAATCAGATTCCCTGATAACAATCTCCTCCTTTTCTAAGGTCTACTCACTTCTCCTATAGATCTCAGCAGAAGTCAAAAAACCTCATCACCCTTATCCTGCAAAGCCTGGAATGTTGATGCAAAAACCTACAAATTCAGGGGACTAAAGCAGCTGAAGAAGAGTTTGTTCCTTCTAAAACAGCTCCCAAACCCAAATAATTCTCAGGGAACAAATGGTAAGCTCTTTATTGCTCAAAATCTCAGTCTGTAAGGACCCCATCACTGAACACAATGATTTCAAAATGGCCACTGCGTCATCAACAGCTGAATTCCCTTTGCTAACAGCCTCTGCAGAGCTTATAATATGCTTAACGAGCTCTCCCAATGGAAACTGACTCACCCATTTGTTTTTTAACCTGCTGTTGATTTATAGAGCAATTGGTTCAGGAACTGATGAGAGCGGGAGTAATTTTAGATCTAATTCTCAGTGGAGCACAGGATTTGTTAAGAGAGGTAACAGTAGTGGGGCCGCTTGGCAATAGTGATCATAATATGATCAAATTTGAATTAATGACTGGAAGGGGTACAGTAAGGAAATCCACGGCTCTACTGCTAAACTTTCAAAAGGGAAACTTTGATAAAATAAGAAAAATAGTTAAAAAAACAGAAAGGAGCAGCTACAAAGGTAAAAAGTGTGCAAGAGTCATGGTCATTGTTAAAAAATACCATCCTAGAAGCACAGTCCAGATGTATTCCACACATTAAGAAAGGTGGAAGGAAGGCAAAACGATTACCGGCATGGTTAAAAGGGAAGCTGAAAGAAGCTATTTTAGCCAAAAGATTTTCATTCAAACATTGGAAGGATCCAACAGAAGAAAATAGGATAATGCATAAGCGTTGGCAAGTTAAATGTAAGACATTGATAAGACAAGCTAAGAGAGAATTTTTAAAAAAGTTGGCAGTAGAAGCAAAAACTCACAGTAAAAACTTTTAAAAATATATCCGTAGCAGAAAGTCTGTGAGAGAGTCAGTTGGACCATTAGATGATCGAGGGGTTAAAGGGGCACTTAGAGAAGATAAGGCCATCACAGAAACATTAAATGATTTCTTTGTTTCGGTGTTTACTGAACAGGATGTAGGGGAGATACCCGTACCGGAGAAGGTTTTCATGGGTAATGATGGACTGAACCATATCACGGTGAACAGAGAAGATGTGCTGGGCCTGATTGATAAACTGAAGAGTAGTAAATCACCTGAACCGGATGGAATACAACCCAGGGTTCTGAAGGAACTAAAAAATGAAATTTCAGAACTATTAGTAAAACTTTGAAGGCTATCATTAAAATCATCCATTGTACCTGAAGACTGGAAGGTGGCTAATGTAACCCAATATTTAAAAAGGGCTCCAGGGACGATCCCGGAAACTACAGACCAGTTAAGCCTGACTTCAGTGCCAGGAAAAATAGTGGAACGTGTTCTAAATATCAAAATCACAGAACATATAGAAAGACATGGTTTAATGAAACAAGGTCAGCATGGCTTTACCCAAGGCAAATCTTGCCTCACAAATCTGCTTCACATTTTTGAAGGAGTCAAACACGTGGATAAAGGTGAACCGGTAAATGTAGTGTATTTGAAGTTTCAGAAGGCATTTGACAAAGTTCCTCATGAGAGGCTTCTAGGAAAAGTAAAAGTCATGGGATAGGTGGCGATGTCCTTTTGTGGACATCGCCATCTATCCCATGACTTCCACAGCCCCAGCTTCCAAAGGCCCCACACCCTTTGCATTAGAGGAGGGCCGGAAGCACTCAAACCCTTCAATTAACTGACTGAAGATTAAATTTTTTTTTTAATTTTATTTTTATTAAATTTTTACATTTCTTAAGATACAATACAAACAGCAATTATATCATCCACAAATTTATATTAATATTCAATGTATTTTATCTAAGAATTAGACTGAAGAAAATTAACGGTGGTTAGAGAAGATTGGTAAGTATAGTTTTCGAAAATCTTTGGACTTATAAATGTTTGGTAAAAGATGAAATAGAGGGATGTATTCTTTAGAGTTTGTGTGTGTCTGAGGTAATAATCAAGCCAGAGATAGTTAATTCTAGGGTCTGTCTTTTCCACCCACTCAACCCTTGATTTTTAGGCACAAGACACTTTCGCATTAAAAATCAATCAGGGTCTTATCTAAATCATACTATTGTACCAGCCCTTATTGAAAGTTTAATCATCCCTTGTAAGACACTAGCTGATTAATTAGTAAATTCACCTGTAAATTTAAAGAACTCTCATTCCAACTCCCTTAGTATCCTAAACTTAACAAGGAACTCAATAAAACTAAGATGAAGGCAGCAGTCCAGCAGCAAGAGGGGGGCTTTCCAGTCTTTTGCACTGAGTGTCACATGTATTTTTTACCCGCCGGTGAGAGACTGAATGTGTGCACTTGGTCTAAAGAGCTCCCAGTCTCAGGGAATGAGTCCGATTTCTGGAGGCTAGAGTAGCAGACTTGGAGGAGCTGAGGCAGACAGAGAAGTACATTGATAAGACCTTCAAGAACATAATAGCCAAGTCCCAAATCCAGTCTGGCATCCCCAGTGCTGCCTTGGATCAGAAAGGTCTCCCAGTAGGAGAACATCACCCTGGTGTAGCAGGAAGTGATCCTGTAGCAAGGACTTGCTCTCCAGGTGATGTATTTCCTCTCGCACTGAGGACAAGTCTCCCAGGGATACTGCCCAGGAGGGAAGGGTTAGGCCGGCCATCATAGTTGGTGATTCGATTATTAGAAATGTAAATAGCAGGGTGGCTGGTGGACGTGAGGACCGCTTGGTAACTTGCCTGCCTGGTGCGAAGGTAGCAGACCTCACGCGTCACCTAGATAGGATTATAGACAGTGCTGGGGAGGAGCCGGCTGTCGTGGCACATATGGGCACCAATGACATATGAAAAAGTGGGAGAGAGGTTCTGGAAGCCAAATATAGGATTTTAGGTAGGATGCTGAAATCCAGAACCTCCAGGGTGGCATTCTCTGAAATACTTCCTGTTCCACGTGCAGGTCCCCAGAGGCAGGCAGAGCCCCAGGGTTTCAATGCGTGGATGAGACAATGGTACAGGGAAGAGGGATTCGGTTTTGTAAGGAACTGGGGAAACTTTTGGGGAAGGGGGAGACTTTTCTGAAAGGATGGACTCCACCTTAACCAGAGTGGAACCAAGCTGCTGGCACTAACTTTCATAAAGGAGATAGAGCAGCTTTTAAATTAGAACTAGGGGGAAAGCCAACAGTCATTCAGAAGAGTGCATGGTTCGGAGAAATGTATTCTTGAAAGATATTAATGAAACAGGAGAGTAAGGGCAATCCAAAAGAGAGGTTCCAATAAAAGCAAATGCATTCCATGTGCCTATATGTAAAAAATCACCGAAGCTAATGATTTCCAAACTATACCTAACAACTGAAAAGCAGGTTGTTAATACAAACAAAACACACACTTTGAAATGTCTGTATGCCAATGCCAGAAGTCTAAGAAGTAAGACGGGAGAGTTAGAGTGTATAGCAGCAAATGATGAGACTGACATAATTGGCAATACAGAGACTTGGTGGAAGGAGGATAACCAATGGGACAGTGCTATATCAGGGTACAAATTATATCGCAATGATAGGGAGGATCAACTTAGTGGGGGTGTAGCACTTTTTGTCCGGGAGGGTATAGAGTCCAACAGGATAAATATCATACAAGAGACTAAATGCTCAGTAGAATCTATATGGGTAGAAATTCCATGTGTGTTGGGTAAGAGTATAGTGATAGGAGTATACTACCGTCCACCTGGACAAAATGACAGATGATGAAATGCTAAGAGAAATCAGGGAAGCTAACCAATTTGGCAGTGCAATAATAATGGGAGATTTCAATTACCCCAATATTGACTGGATAAATGTAACATCAGGACTTGCAAGAGACAAAGTTCCTGGATGTAATAAATGACTGCTTCATGGAGCAATTTGGTTCAGGAACCAACAAGAGAGGGAGCTATTTTAGATTTAATTCTTAGTGGAATGCAGGATTTGGTGAGAGAGATAATGGTGGTGGGGCCACTTGGCAACAGTGATCATAACATGATCAAATTTAAACTAATAACTGCAAGGGGGACAATAAGTAAATCTGCAGCTCTAACAATAAACATTCAAAAGGGAAACTTTGATAAAATGAGGAAAATATTTAGAAAAAAACTGAAAGGTGCAGCTGCAAAGGTTAAAAGTGTTCAACAGGCATGGACATTGTTTAAAAATATAATCCTAGAGGCACAGTCCACATGTATTCCACGCACTAAGAAAGGTGGAAGGAAGGCAAAACTATTACCGTCATGGTTAAAAGGTGAGGTAAAAGAGGCTATTTTAGCCAAAAAATACATCCTTCAAAAATTGGAAGAAGGATCCATCTGAAGAAAATAGGACAAAACATAAGCATTGTGAAGAAAATAGGACAAAACATAAGCATTGTCAAGTTAAGCAAAATTGCTTACCTTGTAATAGGTGTTATCCCAGGACAGCAGGATGTAGTCCTCACATATGGGTGACATCAGTAATGGAGCCCTATGTACGGAAAAACTTCTTTAAAAGTTTCCATGAAACTTTTGACCGGCACCAGAGTGCCTACTGAGCATGCCCAGCATGCCATGATATTCCCTGCCACAGGGGTCTCCCTTCAGTCTGTTTTGTAGCAATTAGCGTTAGCCAAAAATAAAATAATAAAACGTATCGGACCCAACTCCGCAGGGTGGCGGGTGGGTTTCGTGAGGACTACATCCTCTGTCCTCACATATGGGTGATTAGCAAGCTAGAGGCTGAGTCATTTGGTAGTGAAACAACTGTAAAGTATTGTTGTTGAAATGAATCAGCCGAAGATCACAGCAGGTTGGATGTAGAAGGAGTTGGGATTAAGTTGGAAACAAGTTCTTTAAGACAGATTGTCCATATGCTGAATCTTGTCTTCCTTCTTTGTCTAAGCAATAGTGAGCTGCAAAGGTGTGACGAGAACTCCATGTTGCTGCTTTACAAATGTCCAGAATAGGTACAGAGCGAAGGTGTGCTACTGAAGTTGACATCGCTCTGACTGAATGTGCTTTTACTCGCCCTTGAAGAGTAAGGCCTGCTTTCTCATAACAAAACTGTATGCAATCTGCTAGCCAGTTTGACAAAGTATGTTTACCCACTGCTTTACCTGGTTTGTTTGGATCGTAGGATACAAATAGCTGACTGGATTTCCTTTGGACTGTTGTGCGGTTTAAGTAGAAGGATAGCGCACGTTTACAGTCCAAGGTATGTAAGGCTCTTTCTCCCTGGTGAGAGTGAGGCCTTGGAAAGAATGTTGGTAAAACTATAGATTGATTGAGGTGGAACTCCGTGACTACCTTAGGAAGGAAATTGGGATGAGTACGGAGGACCACCCTGTCATGTAGGAACTTAGTAAAAGGTTCATATGTGACAAGAGCTTGTAGTTCACTGACTCTTCTAGCTGATGTAATGGCTATGAGGAAGACAGTTTTCCAGGTAAGATATTTAAGGTCACAGGTATCTATGGGTTCAAATGGGGAATGCATAAGCCTGGCTAATACTACGTTCAGGTCCCATTGTATGCTTGGGGAATGAACTGGAGGTTTAATATGGTTTAAGCCTCTCATAAATTTACTGACGAGAGGTTGTGTAGAGATAGGTGTGTCTCCCAGCTTGCTGTGATAAGCTGAGATTGCACTCAAATGTACTCTCACAGATGAAGTCTTAAGGCCAGAGTCTGAAAGATGGTATAGGTAATCTAGTAGTGAGATAGTGGGGCAAGTGAAAGGATCTAAAGATTTCTGAGTGCACCACAAGTAAACCATTTCCATTTGTAGGAATAATTCTTTCTAGTGGAAGGTTTACGAGAAGCTATCAGCACTTGAGATATAGTGGTCGGAAGGTTGAGTGGTTGTAAGATCAAGCTTTCAACATCCATGCTGTCAGGGACAGGGATTGAAGGTTGGGATGGCACAACCGACCCTGATCCTGAGTTATGAGATTGGGAGCTACTCCCAGGCGAATTGGATCCCTGACTGAGAGGTCTAACAGTGTGGGAAACCATACTTGTCGAGGCCAGTATGAGGCTATGAGTATCATAGTCCCTTTGTCCTGTTGTAGCTTCAGTAGAGTTTTGGTTATAAGCGGTATTGGTGGGTACGCATATAACAGGCCTGAGTTACAATGGGGAGCAAAGGTGTCCTTTGGTAGGCTGTTCTCCTGTCGTAACAGGGAGCAGTAATTGTTCACTTTGTAGTTCAGATGGAGACGCAAAGAGATCTATTGTTGGTTGACCCCAGCGTTGAAAGAGCTTGGTTGTTGTCACTGGATCTAAGGACCATTCGTGTGGTTGGACCTGACGACTGAGGCGATCGGCTACTATGTTGTGGATGCCTGCTAGGTAAGTGGCCCGTAGAAGAACTGAGTGTGCTAGGGCCCAGTCCCAAATTTGTGCTGCTTCTTGGCAAAGGAGGTAGGAACCTGTTCCCCCTTGTTTGTTGATGTACCACATGGCTACTGTGTTGTCCGTTTGGATCAGAACAGTCTTGTGTGAAAGGCAGTCCTTGAATGCATGTAGTGCATAACGTATAGCTCGAAGCTCTAGGAAGTTTATTTGAAACGAAGCCTCGAGTTTTGTCCAAGTCCCTTGTGTCTTCAGAAGACCAATGTGTGCTCCCCAACCTAAGGTGGATGCATCTGTAGTTAACGTCACTTGTGGAACTGATTGCTGGAAAGGCAGACCTTTGAGCAAGTTGGTCGGTGATGTCCACCAAAGGAGGGAAGTACGTAAGTCCTGCGTTATTTGGATGCGAGTGGATAATGGTTGAATTGCCTGAATCCACTGTGATTTGAGTGTCCATTGCATGAGTCGCATGGTCAATCTGGCCATGGGAGTGACATGAATTGTGGAGGCCATGTGCCCGAGGAGGGTGAGGCATTGGTGATCTGTAACTTGATATTGATTTCGAAAAGAGTGTGTCAGGAGAACGAGTGTTTGAGCACGGTCTTTTGGAAGAAAAGCTTTTGCTGTGATGGTGTTTAGATCTGCACCTATGAATTGTAGTAGGTGAGATGGTGAGAGATGGGATTTCTGGTAGTTGATGAGAAATCCCAAGCAGTGAAGTAATTGGATGGTGAGGTTGAGGGAATTGAGATCTCCTTGTTTTGTTGGACTCCTGATGAGCCAATCGTCCAGGTAAGGAAACACATGCACCTTTTCTTTGTGGAGATGTGCCACCGCTACAGCCATGCACTTTGTAAATACTCGAGGGGCTGAGGCTAGGCCGAATGGGAGCACTCGGTATTGAAAATGTTGACCTTTGACCAGAAATCGCAGGTACTGGCGATGAGGAGGAAAGATGGGAATGTGCGCGTATGCGTCTTGAAGATCCAGAGAGCAGAGCCAGTCTCCTCTTTGAAGAAGAGGTAGTATGGTGCCTAATGACACCATCCTGAATTTTTCTTTTTTGAGAAATTTGTTGAGATTTCTGAGGTCTAGGATGGATCGAAGGCCTCTGGTTTTCTTTGGAATTAGGAAATAGCGGGAGTAGAATCCTCTGCCCTGCTGAGGCCCGGGGTCGTTCTATGGCCCTGGCTCTCAAAAGGGTAGATAATTCTGCTTGCAGAATTGTGGAATGTTGATTCACTGACCAAGATGGAAGTGGTGGATTTTCTTTTGGTACAGTGAGAAAATCTAGTCTGTAACCGTGAGTTGTTATGGAAAGTACCCACTGATCTGTAGTTATGGAGGTCCAGGTGTTCTGGAAGTAGGTTACACGACCTCCTACCGGTAGGCTTGGGAGTGGGTTGGTGGGGCTGCTGCTCTCTGAGTTGTTTCAAAAACCTGATGTAGAGGCAGTTTGTGGAGGCGGCTGGGGCCTTGCAGGCCTTTGCCTAGGTTGTTGGCTCTGAGCCGGGCGAGATGTTCTTGTCCGGTTTGTTGGGGGGTAGTAGCGACATGGACGATAATATGGTCGCCTCAAATCCCGTTTTGGAAGTCTTCTAACAGGGGGTTGAGGTTCCTGAGGCAGCAAGGAAAGTTGTTTAAGTGTCTCAGTGTGGTCCTTGATCGTAGCTACTGCTTCTTTAACCTTTTCTCCGAAGAGGTTATCCCCCAAGCAGGGAAGGTCAGCTAGCTTTTCCTGGACTTCTGGGCGGAGATCAGAAGCCTTAAGCCAGGCCCATCTGCGTGCTGTTATTCCTGAAGCCAAGAGACGTGCTGCAGTTTCAAAACGGTCATAGGTGGCTCTGACTTCATGCTTGCCCGCCTCTAACCCTTTCTGGATAAGTTGATGGAAAGGTTCCTGATATTGGTCAGGGAGTGTCAGTGCTAGGTCTTGAACATGTATCCAAAGATTTCTTTGGTATTGATTCATGAACAGTTGGTAAGATGCTATTTTTGAAACCAACATGGAACCCTGAAAAACTTTTCGGCCCAAATTATCCAGAAACCTGTTGTCTTTACCAGGTGGTGTAGAGGCGTGAGATTTTAATCTTTTAGCCTTTTTCTGGGCGGACTCTACAACTACTGACTGGTGTGGTAACTGGGATTTCTGAAAACCAGGTATGGGTTGTACCAAATAAGTGGCTTCTGACCTCTTATTTACAGCCGATAAGGAACCTGGATGCTCCCATATGCGGTACATGAGCTCCTGTAATACCTCATGTACCGGCACTGCCAGAATCTCCTTGGGAGGGTCTACAAATTGTAGAACTTCCAGTGTTTTTTGTCTGGCATCCACCTCAGTTTGGAGTTGGAAGGGAATGGTGTCCGCCATGACTTTTACAAAGTTTGTGAAGGACAAATCTTCAGGAGGAGACTTCCTGCAGTCCTCAGGAGGAGATGGCTCAGATAATATTTCTTCTTCCGAAGAATATTCAGTATCTGTGTCTGTACCTGTGTCCTTTGGTGATGTTAGTGGTCGTGGTGTAACTGGCACCAACGGTGGCTCTCTTGGCATCGATGGAAATAATGGGGATCGAGGCCGAGGAACTCCAGAGGGTCCTGGAACAGGCTCTTCTGGTTGCTTATTAGACAAAATATCGAGGACAGAATCCAATTTTGTCATGATTGGTTGGAGAATCGCGACATCCGGAGATGGCACCGATGGAGTCACCGGTGGAATCGGTGAAGGTATCGGGCAGGGCATCGCAGGCATCGGCTGTGGCATCGATGGCCGTTCCGGCAGAATCGATGGTGCGAGCGGCATCGATGGTGAGGGTTGCTCGGCATAGGAGCTGGCATCGATGGTGTAATCGGTGTCGATGGTCTGCCAGGAATCGCATCGAGAAGCGCCTGTTGCACCGCTTGACGAATGTACATGCAAAGTTCCGCCCTCATAGCTGATGGAATCAGAGCAGCTATGGGGGGAGGCGGTGATGGCGATACCGATGTGCCCGGCACCGATTTCGGTGGGGATCGCCCTGGTACTGTAGGCCTCGGAGCCTCCGCACTCGTCCGAGGTTTCTTTGCTGGCGAGGCCGTACCCTTCAATGGCTCATCAGACACCGGCGTGATGGCGTCGATGTCGATGCCGATGCTTTTCCTTATGTTTCTCGCTTCCGGAGGTGGACGTCTTCGACGATGGTGACGGGGATGGGGTGGAAGCATCCCTGGCCTCTCCTTGCAGTCGCCTTTTCAGGACAACTTGGCGAATGGATCCGGATGGCGATGACTGGGCCGACGTCGATGCAGTCGGGAGCAACTGTATTTTAAAGAGGTGCTCCATTTTTTCCATATGGAGACGACGCCCCTTCGATGTCATTTCCGCGCATAATGTACATGATTTTACATCGTGTTCTTTGCCGAGGCAAAGAACACATTCTAAGTGCAGGTCCGTAATGGACATATTCCTCGCACAGTTCTGGCATTTTTTAAAACCCGAGGCCATTTTTACCGGACAGCCGTCGACGGCCATGACCAAAAATTACCGGTATGAAACCGCAAAAAATACGGGAAAAAACTTACTGCGATGGAATTGAAGGGAAACCCTTGCGGTGGAATAAGTTTTTCCGAATTTTTCTAACAATTTTGTGAGTGCTGAATTCACCACAGGACTCCAATTTAACCGCGAGGCTAACGGCTCCGCGGAAAAAAGAAGATTCCTGTGGCAGGGAATATCATGGCTTGCTGGGCATGCTCAGTAGGCACTCTGGTGCCAGTCAAAAGTTTCATGGAAACCTTTAAAGAAGTTTTTCCGTACATAGGGCTCCATTACTTGCCTCCCTCCCTTGTATATAGTACTTATTCTTCTTCGTTCACCCTCTTTATTTCCTACTCCCAGTTAAGGCTTCCTTGTTATAATGTAACTTTATGCTCTCTAAATTGTCTCTTGTTGATTGGTTATGTATAGTTATTTATAGTTATTGCTTAGTTCGATGTAAACCGAGTTGATTTAATTTGTATCAAGAAAGTCGGTATATAAAAGCCTTCAATAAATAAATAAATAAATTACTGATGTCACCCATATGTGAGGACTAGCATCCTGCTTGTCCTGGGATAAAGTGTAAAACATTGATAAGACAGGTGAAGAGAGAATTTGAAATGAAGTTGGCCACAGAGGCAAAACTTCAAAAACTTTTTTAAAATATATCTGAAGCAAGAAACCTGTAAGGGAGTCGGTTGGACCATTAAATGATCGAGGGGTTAATGGGGCTCTTAGGGAAGATAAGGCCATTGCAGAAAGACTAAATGAATTCTTTGCTTCCGTGTTTACTAATGAGGATGTTGGGGAGATACCAGTTCCGGAGATGGTTTTCAGGGGTGATGATTCAGATGAACTGAACCAAATCACTGTGAACCTGGAAGATGTAGTAGGCCAGATTGACAAACTAAAGAGAAGCAAATCACCTGGGCCAGATGGTATGCATCCTAGGGTACTGAAGGAACTAAAAAATGAAATTTCTGATCTATTAGTTAAAATTTGTAACTTATCGTTAAAATCATCCATAGTACCTGAAGACTGGAGGATGGCCAATGTAACCCCAATATTTAAAAAGGGCCCCAGGGGCAATCCGGGCAACTATAGACCAGTGAGCCTGACTTCAGTGCCGGGAAAAATAGTGGAAACTACTCTCAACATCAAAATCGTAGAGCATATAGAAAGACATGGTTTAATGGAACACAGTCAACATCAATTTACCCAAGGGAAGTCTTGCCTAACAAATCTGCTTCATTTTTTTGAAGGGGTTAATAAACATGTGGATAAAGGTAAACTAGTAGATGTAGTGTATTTGGATTTTCAGAAGGCGTTTGACAAAGTCCCTCATGAGAGGCTTCTAGGAAAACTAAAAAGTCATGGGATAGGAGGTGATGTCCTTTCGTGGATTACAAACTGGTTAAAAGACAGGAAACAGAGTAGGATTAAATGGTCAATTTTCTCAGTGGAAAAGGGTAAACAGTGGAGTGCCTCAGGGATCTGTACTTGGACCGGTGCTTATATGCATATATATATATATTTTTTTTTATTATTTTTTTTCAGTATATTTTAATCTGCAGCGAGAGGCTGCAGATTAAAGATTTATAGAGCCTTGACTTATGATATTGTCATTTGGTGATATTAAGAATTATAAAAAAACGTTTTGTGGAGTTGTAGATTATATTCTGTCTCCTCTCTCCTTGTATCTATTTAGTGATATATATATATATATATATATAAATGATATGGAAAGGAATAAGACAAGTGAGGTTATCAAATTTGCGGATGATACAAAATTATTCAGAGTAGTTAAATCACAAGATGATGGTGATACATTACAGGAGGACCTTGCGAGACTGGGCATCCAAATGGCACATGAAATTCAATGTGGACAAGTACAAGGTGTTGCATATAGGGAAAAATAACCCATGCTGTAGTTACACGATGTTAGGTTCCATATTGGGAGCTACCACCCAGGAAAAAGATCTAGGCATCATAGTGGATAATACTTTAAAATCTTCGGCTCAGTGCGCTGCATCAGTCAAAAAAGCAAACAGAATGTTAGGAATTATTAGGAAGGGAATGGTTAATAAACCAGAAAATGTCATAATGCCTCTGTATCGCTCCATGGTAAGACCGCACCTTGAATTCTATGTATAATTCTGGTCGCCGCATCTCAAAAAAGATATAGTTGCAATGGAGAAGGTACAGAGAAGGGCAACCAAAATGATAAAGGGGATGGAACAGCTCCCCTATGAGGAAAGAATGAATAGGTTAGGGCTGTTCAGCTTGGAAAAGAGACGGCTGAGGTGGGATATGATAGAGGTCTTTAAGATCATGTATGGCATGTTCTTATGTTCTTATAGCTAATACATGGAGAAACCAACTTCCAGGGAAGGCGGGTGGGTTTCGTGAGGGCTAACATCTCTGAAAATAAGCAGGATGGTAGTCCTTACACATTCCCAAGCTGTAGGCTGTCCGAGCAGGACAAAGAGGGAAACCGCACCATGCTGAAAGCACCACCTCTCTCCCTTTTGCATGTGAAGCAATGACCACCAAATGGGTCTAGGTGGGAAGAGAGTTGGGCTCTACAAAGAGAAAACCATAAAGACGATTAAGACACAAACCCCCCATGAACAGCAGGGGAGCCTAAGGCCAATGATGCAAGTGCCAGAAAGATATATACTCCGCATTACGCAAAACATTACAAGCAGGGCTTTGGATCAGGAAACCCAGACAGCAACAGTAGGTCTAGAACCTCCTAGATACAGGAAAAAGTCTAGAGATATAAACAAGAGAAGGACTCTTGGACAAAGACCGCATAGTTTCTTTCATTGTTACAAGACAACCGAAAAAAGAACTGAGGCCCGACAGCTCTCCAGAAAGAAACTGCAGTCCACTGGCATCTGAAGGACAGAATGCATCTGCAAAAGAGTGTCCATGTTTGGCTGATAGGCAAAATGGGCAGAAAAACCTAAGCAACACTTGGAAGAATGATCAGCAACAATGGCAGGATCTGTGACAGACTCTACGAACCAAACCACCAGACATAGCTGACCATGCAGGACGATATCAAGAGTTTCAAGGGATGAAAGGCAATCAATCCCTAAATGGGATCACTAGATCAAAACCCCAAGCAGGAAGATAAATTAGGCCTGGAGCTAACCCACACTGCACCCTGTCAAGGGCAGGATTATCCATTCTGTCTACAGGATAGCTCAGGTGAGCAGGAAGGCACTTTGGACAACCTAGTAAAGTGAGAAAAACTAAAGACAGTGCTGACCAGAACTTGGTGAAAATATAGGGGAAAGTGGTGTATCTTTCCCTGCAGGTTTACATTAAGATATACCACGAACGCCCTAGCTTTTCCTCCTCTCCCCTCGACATTCCAACTAGAAGTCAGAAGGAGTAAAGAACATAAGGAAGCAGACCGCTGGACTGCAGGGGGTAAGAATAAGTCGCTAGGTTTTATATCTCAACTCCAAGCGAATAACTCACTGCTGATTCTAGTAGGGAGTTACCCACCAAGATAGAGCCCTCAGCTTGCTTGGAACAGCTGAAACTGAGAGTGAATCCCCCAGGGAAGAAATCCAGAAACGCTCCAAGAGACAGGAAAGCTGGGGTGCCACAAGTGCAGACCCCTGTCGAACAGGATTTCTTCATCGGCCTGGAAACCCTACGTGTACCAGGGTAGGGCCAGTGTGATCGCAGAACAGATTGCCACAAACCTGGCTTAGGTATTAATATCTCAGCCATGATTACATATATGTCCTCCAAGGAGGCACACAGTCCAGTAAATGGAACAATCATTCCATGAACCAGGACTTCCCTGTCTGCAGACAGGTTTATCCCTAGATTGGGGGAAATATAGCTTGCAAACCACTGCAACCAAAGAGCAGCACCTCTATTGCAGGTACCCTCATCCCCCAACTCCCTCAGCCATGGATATGGTGACAGGTTGAAAGGCATATTTGCCAATTAGAAGGACTAGAACCCTCCTCACTGAGGAAGGTCCCTGAAGTGAAAATGACTGGCAATAGTGGTCCTCATCAAAAAATGGCCATTGAGCTCAGCATGTATCAAAGGTGACTCTTGGATGGGAAAAACCCCTTATCTTCACCAGGAAGCTACTCTGGAATAGCTCCTTCAGGAAATAGACCTGCTGTGACTTAGGACAACATAAGAAGAGTGCTACCACTCGACCGGCTCACACATAGAAACATACAAATGACGGTAGAAAAAGACCAAATTGGCCCATCCAGTCTGCCCAGCAAGCTCCCACACTTATTTTCCCATACTTATCTGTTTCACCAACCACCAAGTTCAGGGCCCTTGTTGGTAACTGTTTGATTCAAATTTCCAGTCACCCCCTGCCATTGATGCAGAGAGTAATGTTGGAGTTGCATCAAAGGTGAGCATAAGGCTTAATGGTTAAGGGTAGTAACCGCCGCATCAAGCAAGTTACCCCAATGCTTGTTTACCCTTGTTGGATGTTGTCTGAATGTAAATCCTGTTTTCCACATTTCCCCCTGCTGTTGAAGCAGAGAGCAACACTGTATATGCATTCAAAGTGATGTATCAGGCTTAATTGGTTTAGGGTAGTAACCGCCTTAATAAGCAAGCTACCCCCACTGAAGTTCAGTCCTTGTTGGTTGTTATCTGAATGCAAATCCTCTTTTCCACATTTCTCCTTGCCGTTGAAACAGAGAGCAGTGTTGGAGTTGCATTAACCGTGAGAAGGCTTATTGAGTAAGGGTAGTAATCACCAGGTAGTAGCCTCCACTCCAGTAATACACCCCCATGGCTCTTCTCTTCATTCCCATCCTCTAGCCTTTATGGATCCACAGTGTTTATCCCATGCCCCTTTGAAATCCTTCACAGTTTTTGTCTTCATCACTTCTTCTGGAAGGGCATTCCAGGCATCCACCACCCTCTCCGAGAAGAAATACTTCCCGACATTGGTTTTGAGTTTTCCTCCCTGGAACTTCAAATCATGACCACTAGTTCTACTGATTTGTTTCCAACGTAAAAGGTTTGTTGTTGACCGTGGATCATTAAAACCTTTCAAGTATCTGAAAGTCTGTATCCTATCACCCCTGCTCCTCCTCTCCTCCAGGGTATACATATTTAGGTTCTTCAATCTCTCCTCATAAGTAATTTTATGAAGACCCTCCACCTTTTTGGTCGCCCTTCTCTGGACCGCCTCCATCCTGTCTCTGTCCATTCGGAGATACGGTCTCCAGAACTCAGCACAGTACTCCAGGTGAGGCCTCACCAAGGCCCTGTACAAGGGGATCATCACTTCCTTTCTCTTACTAGATATTCCTCTCTCTATGCAGCCCAGCATTCTTCTGGCTTTAGCTATCGCCTTGTCACATTGTTTCGCCGACTTTAGATCGTTAGACACTATCACCCCAAGGTCTCTCTCCTGCTCCGTGCACATCAGCCCTTCACCCCCCCCCCCCCCCCCCCCAATCAAATACAGTTCTTTCGGATTTCCACACCCCATATGCATGACTCTGCACTTCTTGGCATTGAATCTCAGCTGACATATCATCAACCAGAATTCCAGCTTCCTTAAATCCAGTCTCATTCATTCCTTCCGGCGTGTCCACTCTGTTGCAGATCTTAGTATCATCTGCAAAAAGACAAACCTTACCTTCTATCCCATCCGCAATGTCGCTCACAAAGATATTGAACAGGACCGGTCCCAACACCGATCCTTGCGGCACTCCGTTTAATACCACTTTCTCTTCAGAGTAAGTTCCATTCACCATCACACATGGTCTTCTGTCCGTCAACCAGTTTGCAATCCAGGGCACCTCCTTGGCATTCACTTCTAAGCTTCTCATTTTATTCACAAGGCTCCTGTGTGGGACCGTATCAAAAGCTTTGCTGAAAATCCAAGTAGATGACATTGAGCGCTCTTCCTCAATCTAATTCCCTAATCATCCAATCAAAAAAGTCAATCAGGTTTGTCTTATAGGACCTTTCCGTGGTGAATCCCTGCTGCCTCTGGTCCAGCAATTCTTCTGTAGATAGTTCACTATTCTTTCTTTCAGCAGCGACTCCTGTAGTTTCCAGCCTCCTCTCTGATCCCACTCTTATAAAGCGGGACCACCACCGCTCTTCTCCAATCACTCGGCACCACTCCCGTTTCTAGGGATCTATTGAACAGGTCACACAGCGGACCCACCAGCACATCTCTGAGCTCCCTCAGTATCCTGGGATGAACCTCATCAGGCCCCAAGGCTTTGTCCACTTTTAGTTTTCCTAGCTCTTCCCATACATTCTCTTCTGTAAACGGAGTTACATCTACTCCACTCCCCTCCGGTTTCTTGTTAACTAGAGACGGTCCTTCTCCAGGGTCCTCTTTAGTGAACAGCGAACTGAAGTATTCGTTTAATATTTCTGCCATTTCTTCGTCTCTCTCCATTGATCCTTTTCACCTTTCAATTTCACTATACCACTTTGAACTTTTCTCCTTTGTGATGTATCTGAAAAATACATACACCTAACCTACGCCCACTCACCTAACATTCCCCCTACTCATATCCTGCGCCCTTTCTCCCTCTCTCCCACTCCCACTCCAACCCCACCCCCCTCCCCACCCCATCATACTCTTCAAGGCCCCATCCTTTCCATTGACTCTTCCTCCCCTTCCCGACCCCCCTTCCTCCCCTTCGCCTTTCCACCTCCTTTCCTCTGTACATATTCCCCCTTTCCCTCATTCTTTCCATTAAGTGTAAATAAGGAGATTACAAAGGACGATATAATCTCATACTCATGTATATTTACCCTATAAATGTAGATATCCCCCCTATATTCAGATTTTTCTGCTCCTCCAAGTTAGCTAACCTTCCTTACCTAACCTCCTTACCCATATATTACTTGTAAAAACGAAGCTATTATATGTAATCACTATTGGTTTAACTGTTCTTCATATAATCATGCGTTAATTGTAAAGCCTGTTGCTAAATTTTGTGTTCTCTGTAAACCGATGAGATGTTCCCAACGTTCGTCGGTATATAAAAGCCATTATATAAATAAAATAAATAAATAAATAAATGTTTTGTCATCTTGCTTTAACTCTGGCAATCCTTTCCTCCGCTTGACTTTTTGCTGTCTTGATTACTTTCTTTGTCTCCCTCAGTTCCACCAGATATTCTTCCTTGTGCTCCTCACTTTGGGATCCTTTATATTTCTTGAACGCTGTTATTTTAGCTTTTATTTTGTCAGCCACCTCCTTTGAGAACCAGATAGGTTTCATTGTTCTCTTGCTTTTCTTTACTTTTCTAACATATAGATTAGTTGCCTTGGTAATTGCTCCTTTTAGTTTGGTCCATTGTTGTTCCACATCTCTCTTGTTCTCCCAGCCTTCTAGTTCTTCCTCCAGGTACTTCCCCATTTCATCAAAGTCTGTGTTTTTGAACTGCAAAACTCGGGTCTTTGTGCTTCTTCTCCGTATCCTATTTGTGATATGAAACCATACCGTTTGATGATCACTGGTGCTGAGGTGGGCACCCATCTGGACATTAGAGACATCATCTCCATTAGTGAGCACTAACTCCATTATAGCTCCCTCCCTCGTGGGTTCCATTACCATTTGTTTGAACAGAGCCCCTTGCAGGGCATCCACTATCTCTCTACGACTGTTAGATTCTGCAGAAGGGATTCTCCAGTCTACATCCGGCAGATTAAAATCTCCAACTATTACCACTTCTCCCTTCTTTCCCATCTTTTGGCACGCAAGGAACCGAGAGAGACCGCCAGTCAGAACCAATGACATCCCTTCTATTGGAAACAATTAATGAGGGACACCCCTTGTAGGGGTGGACAACTGGGTGTCCAGAGGGGAAGCCATAAGCACTGCCCTGGAACCCAGTCAAATCTCCCCTTCCTGAAGCGACAGGAAAGCAACGGGAATCAGGGGCTCCCGATCCCAAAAAATCTTTCAACTCTCCAGTTGAGAGTTGCATTACAATGACTGATCACTGAGTTCAGAAGCAACCAATCTGCCACTGTCAGCTACCCTCAGATGAGGTAGGTCACCACAGTAATCAACAGAGGGAACCCTAGCAAAAAAGGTCCAATGACTGCCGCTGCAGTCCCCCAGTCCTAACCTACAAGGAGAGGCAACAATACAAAGAATTGAGGCTCCAGTTCGATGATAACCTGCCAGGGTCGGAGCCCCAAGGGCTGCCCCACAAAGGGGATTTGTGACTCGGGAGAGGTCAAACGACCTATTCCCTTTCTGAGGAAGAAGACTCCCGACAATATCCTTTCCTTATGTCTACTCCCCTAAGGGTTCAACCAGGAACGCAGTCCTAGGTCAACCCTGTGGCTATGGCACACAACCTATTGTGCTCACCATGAGAGAAGCACACACACACACACAACCAATACCCATACAATAGAGAGCAACTGGAAGAATAGAGCCCTCCACTGTAAAAGCACGCTGACTAGTACTCATAAGTAGGTGGAGGCCCACCTACTTATTTGTAAACCGTCGTGATGGTTATTAACTTAACAACAGTATATAAAACATATTAAATAAATAAATAAATAGACCCACTCGCCATGCTTGTGGGTAGAATCCCACGGCACAGCAAGGGCCAAGCACCACCTGTTAGAGTCACTGGAGGCGCGATGCCAAAAAGCAATCACAGAGTGTGTGATGATGCCTTCCTTGCCAGTGTTCCCCAGCACTTTGTGGTGTAGAACTGATGAGGAGACTGATACCTTGTCGCAATGATCGCAGAACCCTGGCATGGCAAAGTACTGCACAAACAGGGAGAATGCCACCTGCCATCGCCTGAAGCACTTGGAGCAGTTGCCTTCCCGTACCCTATCGCTCATGCTGCGTGACATTGTCACACTAACGCCTAATGAAATGAACAGGAACAGTGTGACGACTGCATCCCCAGTACCACGGCACTTGATATATCCAAGGCTGAAACCCCTGTTACCCGAGGGCTTCAGTGGTATTCAAAGGCTCTCAAGAGCCCCAGCGGTCATTGGACTCAAGGCCGACCAGGGTGCTCAACAGCAATCCCAGTGCCTTGTTAATGGGGCCTACTAAAAACATGGCTTTTTATTAATTCTGCAGATGGTTTTTGTCTTATTTTGTCTTTGTACTATGACTACTGATTTTATGTAAATGATGTGATTATGATTATGTACCACGCCTCGATAAATCCTCGCGATCAAGAAATCCAAATAAAAGATAAAGATAAAGGTGCTTGTCCTCATCGAGAGTGGCAATGAATGGCATTGGTGGCTAACATGCCTGATGGCCTCTGTGGCGGTCCTGCACCTTGATGGCATTGAGAGCATCGATGGTATCGAGGCAGCTCTACACTGTGATGGCCTCGAGGGCAGCCATGGCATCAAGGCCATGCACCTTGACAGCATCAAAGGCGGCCACAGCATAGAGGCCACGTACCTCGACAGCATCAAGAGTGGCCATGCACGCACCTCGACAGCACCAAGGGCGTCGATGGCCTTGATGGTATTGAAAGCTCTGAGGGCATCGAGGGCAGCATCGATGGCATTGAGGGTGGCTCCAATGGCATCGAGGGGGACCATTGAGCTTGATGGTAGTCCTAGTGCCTAACACTAGAGGTCAGTGCCACTGCTCCGCCACATTGAGGCCCAAGGCATTAAGAACATAAGAAAATGCCATACTGGGTCAGACCAAGGGTCCATCAAGCCCAGCATCCTGTTTCCAATAGGGGCCAATCCAGGCCATAAGAACCTGGCAATTACCCAAAAACTAAGTCTATTCCATGTTACCATTGCTAATGGTAGTGGCTATTCTCTAAGTGAACTTAATAGCAGGTAATGGACTTCTCCTTCAAGAACTTATCCAATCCTTTTTTAAACACAGCTATACTAACTGCACTAACCACATCCTCTGGCAACAAATTCCAGAGTTTAATTGTGCGTTGAGTAAAAAAAGAACTTTCTCCGATTAGTTTTAAATGTGCCCCATGCTAACTTCATGGAGTGCCCCCTAGTCTTTCTACTATCCGAAAGAGTAAATAACCGATTCACATCTACCCGTTCTAGACCTTTCATGATTTTAAACACCTCTATCATATCCCCCCTCAGTCGTCTCTTCTCCAAGCTGAAAATTCCTATCCTCTTTAGTCTTTCCTCATAGGGAAGCTGTTCCATTCCCCTTATCATTTTGGTAGCCCTTCTCTGTACCTTCTCCATCGCAATTATATCTTTTTTGAGATGCGGTGACCAGAATTGTACACAGTATTCAAGGTGCGGTCTCACCATGGAGCGATACAGAGGCATTATGACATTTTCCGTTTTATTTACCATTCCCTTTCTAATAATTCCCAACATTCTGTTTGCTTTTTTGACTGCCGCAGCACACTGTACTGACGATTTCAATGTGTTATCCACTATGACACCTAGATCTCTTTCTTGGGTTGTAGCACCTAATATGGAACCCAACATTGTGTAATTATAGTATGGGTTATTTTTCCCTATATGCATCACCTTGCATTTATCCACATTAAATTTCATCTGCCATTTGGATGCCCAATTTTCCAGTCTCACAAGGTCTTCCTGCAATTTATCACAATCTGCTTGTGATTTAACTACTCTGAACAATTAGATGACTCCAGTGCATTGAGACGATGTCTACAGCTCAGAATGCCCTTACAGCATAGAAGGCGGTCACACACCTCGATGCCATTGAGGGTGACCATGGCGCTCAATGGCAGCCCTGGTCTCTGACGCGGTCCTGATATCAACACATCATGGGCAATTGTTACTGGGCATGACATCAAAGGTGCGGTAGCAAGCTGCTTGCCCAGGCTTCTTCTCACTCTCTCTCTCTCTCAAGAAGACTGCACTGCCATCACAGGAAAGCAGAAAGGGAGAATACGTCTTCCAGGACTCCTGCCTGTGGAGTCTAGGTTCCTTTGAATGTGGGTGTTGCGCTGGTGGTGGACCCATGGCCCGAGGTGGGGTTGATGCTACCCATAGGACAAGACCCACAGGTCCCCACCGTCGGGAGGTGGAGCACGCCAGGAGACAGAGGCCAACTGGATCTTCGCCAATACCAGCCCTCGTTCCCCACAGGTTGTGCCCTTGGGTGCCGGGGCCAGCTGGTCTTAGTCAGGCCTCCATCAGATGAATCCCGGTGGATGTTCGGAGTAGATGGCCAGAGATCAGCAGAGGTATCGGAGGGACCTAGACAGGTCTGGATGAGGCAGGAGTCCAGAGGCCCAGGCGGCAATGACGAACCAGCATGCAGGGATAAGGTGACGCCCGGGCAGTAGAAGGACGAAGCTTAACAAGGCCAAGTCTGAAGAGATACCAGAAACAAGGTCAGGAACAGGCTGGCATCACGGCAGGCAACAGTGCTAGGATAGGTACAGCGGAGCAAGGGTCAAAGCCAGTAATCAGTCCAAGGCAGAAGCTAAGTAGGAACCAGAAACAGAGTCAGGAAAAGAAAACAGGAACGAAGTCAGGAACAGGAACAGGCAACGGAGCACACGACTAGCGTGGAGACCTGTTGCCAAGGCAAGGAGTGAGTAGCAGGCCCTGCCTTAAATAGCGGGGCTCGATAATATCATCATCCGGTGCCGCATGTTAAGTTTCCCGCCACGGCCCCTTTAAAGGCCTACAGGACGCTCGCACGCCTAGGAGGAAGCAGGACGCTGGACGGCAGCATCTCCCCACGACACACGTGGGGAGACCTGCCGGGAGCCGGAGGGGTCCGCCGAGCAACTGGGAGCGCCTGAGGAGGCAGCAGGGGTGCGGAAGCGCAGGTGGCTGCCTACCTCCGCCAGTGAGGACGGGCCAGGACCGGGAGCTGGGCGCCGGAGGTGAGTAGGCCCAGGGCACGCAACAGTGGGGAAGATGAGCTCTCCCTCCCCATAGGAATGGTGTGGTCCTTGATCTACTTATTATCTGAACCTCCATCAATGCTGATCAAACAATGAAACGACATGGAACTCCTGCGAGTCCCGAGGCTCAGCGACTTACACAGATCACCAACGGACTGCATTCAATCAGTCCTGCCAGCACCTGACAAAGGTACAAAAACAGTCAGAGCAAGGAGAGGACACAGACATTAAACTGCAGGTACAGTATTTATTTAATAAAGGGATAATAATAGACTCTGCCAGACTGCACAGCAACTAAGGCACGCCATGCGGCTGGCAGACATTTGAAAGAAGAGGAAAAAGGAAAATAAAATAAAACTACCTTAAAGGAAAGGAAAGAAAAATAGCTGCAGCTCTAGAAAAAGCAGAGTTGCTTACCTGCAACAGGTGATCTCCCAGGACAGCAGGATGTTAGTCCTCACAGATGGGTGACATCATCAGATGAAGCCCATCACGGAATACTTTTCTCAAAGTTTCTAGAAACTCTGACTGGCACACTGAGCATGCCCAGCATGCCACCATCCCCGTAGCCACACGCGGTCCCCCCTTCAGTCTCGTGTCAAAGCAGAAAAATACGAGCAAAAAAATAAAACAACAAAATGCAGACAAACCCAACTCCACAGGGTAGTGGGTGGGTTTCCTGAGGACTAACATCCTGCTGTCCTGGGAGAACACCTGTTACAGGTAAGCAACTCTGCTTTCTCCCAGGACAAGCAGGATGGTAGTCCTCACAGATGAGCGAATACCAAGATGCAGGCTGTCCCCGGAACACACTGGGCCAACAGACACCCAATAACGTGCAACAGGCACAACAACAGGGGTGCTGTTGGTAACAACGGGGCAGACTGAACCTCATACTGGGCCCTAGGTAGGGAGAGTTGGGTTCTCACACTGGGAATAGGTTGCGGAGGGCAGACTGGCCAAGGACACTGTCCTGTCAACCATCCTTGTCCAGACAGTAATGAGCTGCGAAGGTGTGGAGGGAATTCCACAACACGCCCTACAGATTTCGGCAATAGGGACTGCCCAGAAGTGTGCTACTGACGCTGCCATGGCCCTTACTGAGTTCGCTTTCACTCGGCCTCTGAGTAGAAGGCCTGCTTGCTCATAACAGAAAGCGATACAGTCAGCCAACCAATTGGACAGGGTCTGCTTGCCCACTGCAACTCCAAGTCTATTTTTGTCAAAGGAGACACAAAGGAGACAAAGAGGTGGATGGACTGCCTGTGGGCTGCAATGCACTCTAAATAAAAGGCCAGAGCACACTTGCAGTCCAAGGTGTGCAGAGCCCGCTCACCTGGATCAAAGTGTGGCCTCTGGAAAAAGGTGGGTAACACGATGGACTGATTTAAGAGAAAGTCAGTCACCACCTTAGACAGGAACTTAGGGTGAGTGCGCAGCACCACCCTGTCGTGGAAGAACCTTATGTCAGGCGGATAGGTCACTAGGGCCTGCAGCTCACTGACTCCCAGCAGAAATAATTGCCACTAGGAAGATGACCTTCCAGGTGAGGTGCTTCAACTCGCAGGAGCGCAGGTGCTCAAATGGAGGCTGCATGAACCATGGGACTGAGGTAGTCTGTAACCCGGACTCTGAGAGGTGCCAGAGGAAGTCCAAAAACATAAGTGTTGGGCAAGTGAAAGGGTCAAGACCCTGATCCACACACCAGAACGAGAACTTCTTCCACTTCGCTTGGTAGGACTTCCGCTTGGAAGGCTTACGTGAAGCTACCAGGACTTGCGAGACATTGTCCTAAAGGTCGAGGGACTGCAGCACTAGCCTTTCAACATCCAGGCCATGAGGGCCAATGACCAGAGGTTCAGGTGACATAGCCTGCCCTGATCCTGTGTGATGAGGTCTGGCAAGGTGCCCAGGCGGATGGGCTCCTGGACCAACTGGTCGCAGAGGACTGGAAACCTGACCTGCCGCGGCCAATGCAGAGCTAGGAGGATCATGGAGCCTCAGGCCTGTTGTAGTTTCATGAGAGTCTTGCTATGAGCGGAATCTGAGGGTATGCATACAGGAGACACGCACTCCAGGAGTGGACGAAGGCATTCAGGGCTGGTCTCTTTCCCTCCCAGCGCAGGGAGCAGAGACAGTCCATCTTGTGGTTCTGCGAGGACACGAAGAGATCCATGACCAGCTGACCCCACCGGTGGAAGATCTTGTCCACCACCGAGGGGTTGAGGAACCACTCATGGGGGTGGAATGGACTGAGGCGGTCTGCCACCACATTCTCCGTCCCTGCCAGGTAGATCGCACGCAGGAGTATGGAACGTGTCAGGACCCAGGCCCAGATCTGTGCTGCCTCTTGGCAGAGGAGATAAGAGCCTGAAACCCCTACTTGTTCACGTACCACATGGCCACTTGGTTGTCTGTCTGGATCAAGATGACCCTATTGGACAGGCAGTCCTGGAATGCATAGATGGCTCTCTTCTCGTGATTTCGCTCTGATCAGCCAATCGTCTAGGTAGGGATGGACAAGGATTCCTTCCCGTCTGAGCACCGCTGCTACTGCTACGATCACCTTGGTGAAGGTCTGCAGCGCTGTGGCAAACCCGAAGGGCAAAGCCCGGAATTGGAAGTGTTGTCCCAGAACCTTGAAGCGTAGGTAGCGCTGATGATCCCGATGGATCGGGATATGTAGGTAGGCTTCTGACAAGTCTAAGGCCGTCAGGAATTCCCCTGGCTGTACTGCGGTCTTGACTGAGCGCAGAGTTTCCATGCAAAACCTCGGGACCCTTAAGTATCGATTGACTGACTTGAGGTCCAATACGGGCCGGAAAGTGCCCTCTTTCTTGGGTACCATGAAATAAATGGAATAGTGCCCAGAATCCATTTCCCATGCAGGTACTGGGATTAAGGCTTTCAAGGACAGGAGCCTCGCCAGGGTAGCTTCCAATGCTGCCTTCTTGTGGATTGGACACGGAGATTCCACAAACCTGTCCGGAGGGATGTGATGGAAGTCCAGATAATACCCCTCTCGGATGATGGCGAGGACCCACTGGTCCGATGTAATTTCGACCCATCTGGGTTAACCTGCCCCCTATGGCTTCGTCCCCCGGATGGATCGGCTGATTCTCATTGTGGGGTGCGGCCGGGACCCGAACCCAAGCCGGCTCCCCTCTTGTGCTGCTTGGTCCGAAAGGACTGGTTCCCAGTCTGAGGACGAGGTGCCTGGTAGCAACTCCTATAGGGAGTGAAGCTTTGGGAGCTTCTACCTCTGGAGGGCCTCGGAAAGGTGCGCTGGTTCCTCTTGGACCTGTCTTCCGGCAGTCGAGGTACTGGAGAGGCGCCCCATGTGCTGGCCAGTTTATCTAAGTCACTGCCGAACAGAAGAGACCCCTTGAACGGCATTCTAGTGAGACGTGTCTTAGAAGGGGCGTCGGCTGACCAGTTCCATATCCAGAGCTGCCTCCTGGTTGCTACTGAGGATGAGACCCCCTTGGCTGTCGTACGGACTAGGTCAGAGGCGGCATCCGTAAGGAACGAGAGAGCTGACTGCATCTGTACAAAGGCGTGGATCCCCTTAAATAAATCCACCCAGGAAATGGAAGCAGTCTCTAGCCGTCGGGGTAACAGGTCCCCCGGGATTCCTGGCTGGTCGAGACGGCCCGCTAGATCTGGGGTGGCCCCTGGGGAACTGTCGGTAAACCTCGGTTGAGACTGGTCCTGGCCCAAGGCTCCCACGGCCTCCTCCCATTGGCTCCTCGCTCTGCGTGGCTCTAAGCTGGCATGCTGAGCAGAGGCCGAGAGCTTTCACGCCGGAAGCAGGAGGTGCCGCCTCTGGAGACGCCGGGGCGTTTAAATGTTCCATCGCGTCTTGCGAATGCAGAGCGCCGGCACTTATGCTGCCAATAATATGCGCTCAATAATATGCCTTCAGCAATATGCGCTCAATAATATGCGCTCAATATAATATACAATATGCGCTCAATAATATGCGGTCAGCAATATGCGCTCAATAATATACAATATGCGCTCAATAATATGCGGTCAGCAATATGCGCTCAATAATATACAATATGCGCTCAATAATATGCAGTCAGCAATATGCGCTCAACAATATACAATATGCGCTCAATAATATGCGGTCAGCAATATGTGCTCAATAATCTACAATATGCGCTCAATAATATGAGGTCAGCAATATGCGCTCAATAATATACAATGTGCACTCAATAATATGCGGTCAGCATATGCTTTAGCAATACATATATATATGCTGCGCACAACGCAGGGCTTAACATGGGTGCTCAATACCTGAACAAGGCAGCAAAATGGCGACCTCCACGGCGTGCCACATGCAGGCAACGCCACCGATCCTCGTACCTCGGAGACCAAAAAGTAAGAGATGTACGCCTTACCTGATCCTCGGCACTTCCCGGCTGTAACCCGGGCGGTCTCCGGCTGCGGGGGGAGAGGGGAAATACCTTCACCGCTGTGCTTGAGGAAATGCACCCGCTGCCTCTAAGCCGCCGAACTCGTCTCGCTCGGGGCTAAGTCCACGCCGGGACCGAGGCGTCTCTCAGCCAGGCCCGAGCCCTTCTTGCTAGGGGGCTAGATCCCTGCCGCGATTCGGCCACCGGACCGAGGCGTAGACCTCCGAGGGATCGCGGAAATCACCCCGGGAAACTCAACTGGGGGAGGGACCCGAGGGTATCACCGCAGGAGTGCGGGGCTCGTCTTCTGATAAATTTGGAAAGTAGAAAGTAGATTTGGAAAACACGCTCAGCGAGCGTGCAGGCGCTCCAAACTGCTTTGGAGACGGAAATTACTGAGTTGCTTCACTTCCTGTGGGGGTATATGTACCCGTGCTGACGTCAGATCCGTCTCCAACTGCTAGCACGAGCACACTATACCCACTTGTTCTGAGTCCCGCTTGTTCTGAGTCCATCTGGCTACACGCTAGGAAAACTTTAATTATTTTTTTAAACAGAAGGAATGTATAACATAGCAGACTAACTGAAATGTAGACAACAAGCTGGGGTGTGCCATTTCATCTTTTCTCTCAAATAACGTGGACCCTTACTCCTCAAAGAGCACAACACCAGACAGAGAATCTTAAACCACATCCTATACTCAATGGGCAGCCAATGCATGGCAATAATACGAGAATACACAGATGTCTGCCTACGGGAGGCAAAAATAGTTCTTACTGCAACATTCTGAAGTCTGCACAAAAGCTTTTAAGGGAAGCAGACCAACGTGCAAATCATTCCAATAGTCCAGATGGGATAAGCAAAGAGATTGGACCACAGTTCTAAAAGACTCCCTGTCCAAAAAAGACTATTGTTTCCTCTAAATTCTCAATTACAGAAAAGCAGTTTGGACAACTTGAGAAATCTAGGCAGCCAAACTAAATTCTAGATTAAGTATCACCCCTAATGATTTCACTTTAGAGGCTGCCATCAAGGTACCCAGACTTTCCCACACAACAGTGACAAGTCTTGATTAGGATTACCAATAAGATGCAATTTGGTCTTCTGAATATTCATTATATTAACTTGCTCATCTTAATCCAGTATGTGTTGATTTGGAATTTAAATGAGATTTACAAGTAACCCATATCCTTAGTAGGGTCCCAAAGACTACCAGCTGAATATCATCAGCATAAATATAGTCCATTAGATTTAACAAACAAAATAAACAGCCAAGTGGCTGCAAAAGAAGTTAAAAAAACATTGGTGACAGTGATGATCTTGAGGAATTCCACATAATAGCCGACTAGTTATAGAGACCAACTCTAGTATCTTGATATAAAGCCACCCATTCTGCCAGGAATTAAGCCATCCAGGGCAAAGCTATACCATGAAGCCCAACCAGTTTGCATCTTTCTAACAAGAGTGGGTCTAAAGCTCCTGCAGCTCCAAAGCAGTAACTTGGAAGAAAGATGAATTATGACCTGCAGGCTCTGTGGAAAGGAGACTGAAAGGACGTGCAAGGAAGTAGCTAGGGCTGCACATAGCCAATCGGGTATTCTCAGAGTTTCAAGATGCTTTGACGTCAAAGTTCCATGCTGAGCTCCATCTGATGATATCACCCCATGTGTGAGGACTGCTATTCTACTTGTCCTCAGAGAAAATAAGACCTATTCTATGCATCTAAACAACAGTAAAAGTAAATTTAAAATGACTGAGGTTCATCTGGCACCAGGATATGAATGTAGCTCTACACACAAGCCCACAGCATCTACATTTAGGTTTCCTGTCTATCAGGGCCTATGATGAACAAAAACATTGCTGATAAAACGTGCTTAACCTGTTGTGGAAAACAGCATGATTACTATTGTTTAAGTATCTCTTAAGGATTCAGCCTCAAAGAAGGCTTTCCCTTCAAGCCTTGCATTGACCTGAAATCATTCAAGTAATCAGCCCCTGGTATGTGAATGAGAAAATAAAGCAAGAGTACAAACAAAATATAGCCTTAAGATAACCTTTTCTTTTCTAGGTATGACCTAAATCTGTCAATGGGACTTACCATTATTCTATTGTTTTCTTCGTCTCTTCCTGCTGACCATGCTGAAGAAGTGCAAACACAAGGACAAATTTTAGTGGCTTTCATTTTTTTTATTTCCCTTTGTCGCCTGTACTCCTCCAGGCTTGACTGGAACCGCTTGCTGAACAGGCCTGACTTATGTTGCCTTGGGGAAGACAGTGGGATTTGGTACCAGCGCATATCCAGCCTTGGATCAATGGAATCTATAGCAGATGAGAAGGGAGCAAGTGCTGTGCTGTGGTGAATTCCAAAACTATTACAATGAAGTTTACACTTTGTGTGGGTGATTAAGGCTAATCTTTTGCTTTCATTTAAATAGGGAGCCTGGAAACAAACTACTTTGGGACTATGGATTTTAGTTTGGCTAGCAGGTGACTGAGAATCTGAATAGCTTTTTTTCACTACTTTGGTCATCTGTTTCTCCAGTGGATCCATTCGATGCCGCTTCTGGGGCTGTGAGTTGCCTTCACCTGCCACATACATAGATTCATTGGATAAGTACTTAATGTTATCTCTCTGACTGAACAGGTCACTGGAGCCTTGGTTGTTCTTTCTCGTTGCTGAAGTTTTCACAGCAGATCGGAATGATGGACTACTGTTCTGGAGGGGAAGAGGCAAAGTTATCTTCCTCTTGCGTGTCGATGCTAACATCTCAGAAGTGTTGGTAAAACTGCTTCCAGAAATTGGTGGTGGGAAGGAAATAAAGGGGGGCTTCAACTTTGAAGAAAGTTTCATTTGATCTTTCACAGCTTAAAGAGAAAAGAGAAAATATATTATTTAATCTTTATTCAGAAAAAAATGTATGGATATTTAACATACCTTTTTCTTTACCCAGCACATCTTTTCTTCTCAGTTGGCACTCACAGCCACATGCCATCACGCTGAGAGGATAAGCCTGAAACTAAGGCATGATAGGGCAAATTTTCAAAGGCGTTGGTGACTTTTCCATGGGTAAAAATAGAATTAAACTAAATTAATTATAGTAGACATTGGGAATATAATAATGCCTCTATCTATCCATGGTGCAAACACACATTCAGTATTTATGTCAAAAATCTTATATACCAGTTTCTGATCACAAGATCATCAAGGAAGTTTATATCATTAATATATACAATTCATAACTCAACAAATATAAACACCAAACATAACAGCAGCAAACGGGAGCATCTTATCGTCGTAACAACCACAACCCATCAATCTCACCCCAAACACCTAATAATAGCCTCCCTCCACGCCTCCCTTCAGTACTGTGTGCATTTCTGGTACATCTCAAAAACGATATAGCAAAACTATAAAAAGTGCATGGAAGAATAACAAAAAAGGATAGAACTGCTCCCTTATGAAGAATGGTTAAAACAGGTTAAGGTTCTTCAGCTTGGAGAAAGCAAAGTTGCTTACCTGTAACAGGTATTCTCCTAGGACAGTAGGATATAAGTCCTCACACATGGATGACATCATCGGATGGAGCCCAGCATGGAAAACTTATGTCAAAGTTTCTGAAACTTTGACTAGGCATACCGAGCATGCCCTATCCCATGTGTCCACGCAGGGTTCCTCTTCAGTCTTATAACACAGAATTATAATAAATGAAAAAATATAAGGAGAAACCCAACTCTGCAGGGTGGCGGACAGGTTTCATGGAGACTAAATCCTGCTGTCCTAGGAGAACACCTGTTACAGGTAAGCAATTCTGCTTTCTCCTAGGACAAGCAGGATGATAGTCCTCACACATGGGTGAATCCCTAGCTACAGGCTACTCCCCAACACAAAGGGGGACCAACAGACACCAACCAGGTGCCAACAGGCACAACAACCACAATGCTGTTAGTAACAGAGGGGGAGACAACCTGAATCCAAACAATGGGCCTAGACAGGGAGAGTCTGGTTCTATACCTCGAACAGATTCCTGAGAATAGTCTAGCCGAACTTACTGTCATGTTGGCAGTTCTTATCCAATCAGTAACGGGATATGAATGCATGGAGAGAACTCCACGTCACAGCCTTGCAGATCTCCACAGGAACTGCTCGCAAGTGGATGTTAGGAACCCCAGCCACGGTGGCCCGCAACTGGGTCCCCTTACCTGCGCCAGCCGGAGGCTCGGCTCTGCCGCCACCGCTCCCGGCCACCGACTCTGCCCGTGGCCTGCTCTTGCGGCGCCCTGAGCACTACCAACTCCAGCTCCTTGTGGTCTCCTCTCTAGTTGCCCGCGTCGAGTCACAGGATTTAAAGGGCCAGCGGTGGGAAAGTTCCCCGTGACCCGGATGATGACGTCAGGCTAGGCGGTTATTTAAACCCTGCCCCAATTCGCCTCAGCAACGGGTCCTGCTCTCCTGAGAGTGTGAGTTGTCTGCGTTCCTGATCCCTGCATTCCTGACTCTGCCTTGCTTTGTTCCCGATCCCTGGTTCCAGTGTTCCTGTTCCTTGCCTCTGGTTCCTGCCCTGCTGCTCGTCCCTTGGATTCCTTTCTTGGTTCTGACTCCTGGCCTGGTACTTGACTCTGCCTGCCCTGACTCCTTGCCTGGTACTTGACTGCTTGATCGCCACCAGCCTCTACACCTGGACTCCTCAGACACTGCCTCTATCCTCTCCTATTGGTTCCACTCCTGAGAAGACCCACGCCTAAATCCTGCCAGTCCCGGTACCCAAGGGCTCAACCTGCAGGAAACGAGAACTGGTATAGGTGAAGGTCCTGTTGGGTATTCTCTCCCAGAACCGCCGCCCAACGACAAGGACCTCCAGGGGCCACCCCCTGGGAGTAGCAACAACCTCGTCTCAGCTAATGGGTCCACTTTCCCCAACAGATTGCTGAGGCCATGGACCCGGCGGACCTGCCCGGCCTACAGGCCATTCCTGTCCTGGCCCAGGGACTGAAGCAACAACAGCAGTGCTTGGATGTGCTAGCTGCAACCGTGGAACGCCTAGCGAATCGACTGGACTCCACACCCCGTCTTCCAGTTCCCAGCTGGCCCCACTTCCAGTATTTATTTATTTATGGCTTTTATATACCGAACTTCGTAAAGAAACATCAGATCGGTTTACAGTAGAACTTCAAAATTCAGCAACTAGAGCTTTACATAGAACTTATAAGAGAACAGTGAATAAAACTACAAAAATTAGAAACTAGGCTTAATGTAGAAACCTAGCTAGTGGTTATTGGTAAATATAAATAAATATAGATAACATTGGGAGAAATGTTTGGGTGCAGAAGCAGGAGGGAAAGATTGGGGGGAGGGGGGAGGAGGGAGGGGGGAGATGGCAAGGATCTATTTACAATATATACATTTGAGTGTTTATATAAGTCATGACATAATTGTTAAGTTTACAAGATAAATGCGATTGTGAGAGATAGACATCGTATGCGAGACCAAGTATTTAGAACTGAAGGATCTGTCGCGGTGGGGACATGGGAAGGTGGTGCATTGAGGGGGGGAGGGAGGGGACTCAGGGAGGGGAATTACAGGGGGCTGTAGGTGGGCTGAGAGGAGGGAAAGGAGGATGAACGGTTGTGTGGGAAGGGAGAGAATAAAGTCAGTAAAAAGGATAGTGTTGAGAAGCACTATGGGTATGTTGAGGTGAAGAGCGCTATGAAAAGGCCTTAGTGAAAAGTCATGTTTTGAGTTTTCGTTTGAATGTTTTATGGCATACCTCTTGGCGTAGGTCTACTGGCATGCTGTTCCAAAGGGTTGGCCCAGAGACTGAGAGTAGACGAGCTCTAGTGGAGGCAAGTTTAGTGGTTTTGTGCGAAGGGGTTTGCATGGTTGCATGATATTGGTGTCTTGAGGGTCTCTTGGCTTGGTGGAATTTAAGGGAGCCATTAAGGCAGTGCATTTCGGGATTGTAAAGAGCTTTATGAATGAGAGAAAGGGATTTGTACTGAATGCATGATGTAATGGGGAGCCAGTGAAGGTTCATGAGTACAGGTGTTATGTTCTCATTTCTACGTGTATTGGTTAGAATTCGAACGGTGGTGTTTTGGAGAATTTGTAAGGGTTGAATGACGTTTTTAGGTAACCCCAATACCCAAGGCTCCCACGGTGAACCTCCATCTGCCGGCGCCACCTCACTACGCAGGAGATCCCCAGCAGTGTCGTGACTTCCTAAACCACTGCTTCATGCACTTTTCCTTACAGCCGGCCCAATTTTCCGACGGAATCAAAACAACCTTTATTCTGGTGCTCTTGGATGGCAAGGCGCTCTCGTGACCTCTTCCCTCTGGGAACGAGGTGACCCCTTGCTCCAGGACCTCCCACGCTTCGTCCAAATGTTTAAACATGTCTTTGATGAGCCTGGAAGACAGTCTACAGCCGCTTCCGAGCTTCTGCACTTACAACAGGGGTCTCGACCCTTGCCGGAGTATGTGGTAGAGTTCCACATCCTAGCATCCGAGTTGGGATGGCGAAAGAACAGCCTCCGGAGTATCTTTCTAGAAGGGTTGTCTTCCAGAATTAAGGACAAATTGGCTGCCCGGGATCTTCTGGATGATTTAGAGGCCCTGATTGACCTTGCTGGTCGAGTCGACCGAAGACTACAGCAACACCTCCGAGAATTGCGCCCCTCCCGCAGGCCAGTGATGCAAGCTCCGTCCTTCACGCAGCCCATAACGCCGCCCACCGCAGCAGCGCCCAAGACACCCCTTTCGGAAGAACCCATGCAACTGGGGCAGAGCCAGTTGACCCCTGAAGAAAGACAGCAACAGCATGCCCTAGGCCTATGCCTGAACTGTGCTGGTAAAGGCCACTTGTTGGCCCAGTGTCCCGAGAGGCCGGGAAATGCCAGAGCCTAAGTGACAGTGGAGAGATGACCCTTGTCTGCACCAATTCTGCTCCCCAATGTATCGTGCCTGTGACCTTCCACCATGTCCACGGGGACTTCATTACCCAAGCCCTGATTGACTCTGGCGCCGGAGGAAATTTTATTTTGGCGGATCTCGTCCCACATCTGGATCTGCCAACACTGCTTAGAGAACAACCATTGACCATTTCTTCCATCTGAGGAGATTCTCTTCCCATGAGGATTACCTGCACTACTGCTCCTGTGAGACTCCGCACCGGGATCCTTCACAAAGAGGAGCTCACCTTCTTCATCCCGGAGAAGACAATACACCCGGTAATCTTGGGCCTTCCCTGGCTCCAGAAACACTCACCCGCATCGACTGGCAGACACTGCAAATAGCCTTCTGGGATCCTGTGTGCCATTCATCCTGCCTCCAAGAGGTGCCTCGCCCTGGTCTTCTCGTGGCTACCACCTCCCTTACCTAGCCTCCACAGTACGCTAACTTTGTGGACATTTTTTCCAAGGAGAGGGCCGAGACACTCCCTGAACATCGCCCCTTTGACTGTGCGATCGAGTTCCTTCCAGGTACCATGCCCCCTCGAGGGAGCGTATACCCTCCATCACTACCAGAAATCCGCCATGTCCAAGTATGTTCGGGAGAACCTTATTAGAGGCTTTATCAGACCGTCCACATCCCCAGCGGGAGCTGGCTTCTTTTTCGTGGCAAAGAAGGACGAGTCATTGTGGCCCTGCCTTCAGCTGGCCCTCGGCCCTGTACAGCCGGTCCCCTGCTTCCTGAGCTCGACCCTGGTTCACAAACTTCCTTTTTTAATGTTCACAAGCTTCCTTTTTTCAGATTCGGAAAGCTCTTGAAAAACACTTTAACTTAGCTGGGTCCCTAAGACAGTTAAATGGTGTAGAGAAATATCTGAGTGATCCGGGGCAAAATCAAAAGGGATTGCTAAGAAGGAAATGATGTCATGGTGCTGAATGGCCCCCTGACGACCATGCTCCTGACCCCGGCTAACTAATCTCCCCCAGTGCATTGCCATCAGGCAGCATAAAATGGTGACAAACATAGCAAGTGCTGCAGAGACATCAAGGATGGCCGGCAGAAAGAAATCGGTGGCCCTGCGGCACTTTTCATTCGAAACGACAGCAAAAAAGGGAGCAGACCAGGCAGTACAGGAAAGAGGAGAAAATGGCAGCAGCGGACCAGGACAGGCGAAGGAGAATGCAGAGATGGCCCTCCCCACCCCAGCGAGTAGATCTCCCTCTTTCCCGGGACGATTTTCAACTTTGGTTTGGGGAAATAAGAGCGGATATGAGCTCTTTGAAAGAGAAAATCAAATCAGTTGTGGGGAAGCTGAGCCGTGAATGTGAAGAATTAGGAGACAGAGTAGATACTGTAGAGCATAGAGGACCAGGATGGGACTTGTGAGACTCTGCAATGTGACATGCAGAAACTTCAGGAAGAAAATGTCCAATTGAAAGACTGGGTGGAGGACTTGGAAAATCGGTCCCGAAGACGGAACATGAGATTCCAGGGCCAGCCTTTTCAAGATTGCACAAATGTCATTTTAGATATTTGTGATTTAATTCTCCTAAGCAGCAACGAGAGCGTTGATGCCCCTAAGCTGATCTTGGATAGAGTGCATAGATCCTTGGCCCACCCGCGTGGAAACCTGCTTAGGGATATAGTAGTGTGCATTCACGACTATGTTCTCAAAGAGAAAGTTATGTTGCAAGTGAGGAAGATGAAAAATATTCAGTGGCAGGGCAATAAAGTGGAAGCTCATCAATAACTCTTGCTTCCCTGCAATAACTACACCTTAGATTTTGCTCATCTGCTTATCCGTTTTTTGTTTTAATTTTTTATTTATACTAATTTGCAATAATTACAAGAACATTTCTTGAATGGAAAAAATACAAGAGATTTGACTTATATAATGTAAATAATGAATAAACATTAAATCAAGAAATCATGTCAATTTCAATCTCTCTATTTTAAAGTCCTCAAAAGGATGGGGATGGATCCTTCACAACCTTAAGAAAGAAAATGAATATTTTTTCATTTCAGGAAATAGACAGATACATAACAGAGATTCTTTTCCACTTTAAGAGAGATCAGGGGAATCTATACAGGGTGCTGCAGGAGTTATGGGGGATTTCCCCACTAGGAATTGAGTTAACTAGGGCGGTTCAAAGAAAACATATGTATTCTGCAAATACTTAACCACGCACTTGCATGGAAATTTGAGGAAATATTTCCCCACAATTAACAAGACCTGAGGTCTCAGCAAGAGGAATGCTTTTCTCCTCTTCTGGGTCTCACGAGAGACATCCGGGAAAGCTCTTATAATACATCCCATAAATCTCTCATTCCTATATTTCAAACATAATTTTAATAGCCATTCTCTGTCAGTCTCTAGTGCCATAGTCACAATGAGGGTTGCAGGTACTGCTAATTCAGAATCTGATGCTTCCAAAATTGCCAAAAGATCAAGAGACTGCTCCCGAACTGGTCTTAATGATTCTATATCTCCTTCTTGGTCAGCGGCCACTCTTCTGGACTTAGATATATAATATATCTATGTTATCGGTGGTATCATTGATTCTGAAACCTTGAGTATCTCTACTTCTTAAAAACCTCTCTCGGGGATCTTAATGGTATCTGAGGAAAGTTTATAAACCTCAAATTCTTGCTTTTTACCATGTTCTCAAGGTTTTCTTATTTCAACGCTGTATTATTTTTATCTTTCATCATCATCATTACTTGCGACTGTTGAATCGTTTTAATCTCAGTCTGGATAGAGGAAACCTGCTGCTCCAATTCCACATTTGTATTAGCAATAACTTCTATTTTTTCATCATGTCGTCTAATTTGCTCCATAACTGGAGTCAATTGCAGTAATATGGACAGTCTCATTTCATTTATGGCTTCCTACAGCGTCTCAAATGAGAAAACTTGCAGTCTTACCATTGCTGGTATTTCTTTAGTGGGGATTCCTCCAACTGCACCCACAGCTTCTTCCCTCCATTCTCCTGCCTCCATACTGGTTTGCCCTAGTGTTTTCCTCAGGCTTGAAGATGCCACCAACACTCCTCCCAACCCCACGGGGCTGAACTCCACACTTTGGTCTAAGAGTTCCTCCCTCAGTTGTGGAACTGTTCTTGTGGCAGCTCGGTTAACGGAGGGGTCCTCTCTACAGGACTCAGCGGTGATAGTGAGCCTAGGACAGGGGTCGGGAACCCATGGCTCGCGAGCCAGATATGGCTCTTTTGAGGGCTGCATCTGGCTCGCAGACAGTCGCCACACTTTCCCGCTGACCCAGCTGCTCCCCGGTCCTCCTCCGCCCGGGCGGAACGCGGCAGGACAGCTGGAGTCAGCGGCACCGGCATGCTCTCTTCTTCCCGCCCCCCCCCCCACGGCCCGGAAGAGGAAGTGGAGAGTATCGGGTGCCTGCGCGGCAAGAAGAGGCCACGCTGGTGCGCTCGGCATCGGCCCGAAGAAAAGAAGACTGCAGCGCGGCTCGGAGGAAAATGAAGAGGTTCAACCGCGGCCGATGGGACTCCGCCTCCGCGAGGGCTGAAAATGAAGAGGTTAGCGTTGGGAGGAGGCTGCTGCTGCCGCGCGTTCCCGGGGTGGGGGAGAGAGAGAGTGAATGAGCGAGCAAACACAGCTCGCTCATTCACTCTCTCTCTCCCCCACTCTCTCTCATCCACTCTCTCTCTCCCCCACCGCGTTCCCGGGGTGGGGGAGAGAGAGAGTGAATGAGCGCTTTGCTCGCTCATTCACTCTCTCTCTCCCCCACCCCGGGAACTCGCGGCAGCAGCAGCAGCCTCCTCCCAACACTAACCTCTTCATTTTCAGCCCTCGCGGAGGCGGAGTCCCATCGGCCGCGGTTGAACCTCTTCATTTTCCTCCGAGACGCGCTGCAGTCTTCTTTCCTTCGGGCCGATGCCGAGCGCACTAGCGTGGCCTCTTCTTGTCGCGCACGCACCCGATACTCTCCACTTCCTCTTCCGGGCCGCGGGGGGGGGGCGTGTGTGTGTGTGTGAGAGAGAGATTGCATGTAAGTGAATGATTGAGAGCCTGTACATGTGAAAGAGAGTATGTCTGTGATTGAGAGCCTGCCTGTGAGAGAGAGCATGAATGTAAGTTTACCATTGGGAACCTGTATGTGAAAGTTTGTGATTGAAAACCTGTTTGTGTGAAAGAGTATGTGTGTATGATTGAGATCCTTTGTGTGTGAGAGAAATCATGTGTATGTATGATTAAGAGCCTGTGTGTATAAGTAAGAGAGAGATCATGTGTGTCTGTGTGTGATTGAGAGCTGGTTTAGGTGATGGAGCATGTGAGTATGTGATTGAGAGCCTGTGTTTAAATGAGAGAGAGAGACCATGTGTGTCTGTGTGTGACTGAGAGCTGGTTTAGGTGATGGAGCATGTGAGTATGTGATTGAGAGCCTGTGTGTAAATGAGAGAAAGAGAGGACATGTTTGTAAGCATGTGAATGAGAGTCTGTGTGTTAGAGAAAAGACAGCATGTATTTATGTGATTGAAAGCCTGTGTGTGTGTGTGTAAGCGTGAAAAGATAGACAGCATGTGTGTAAATGTGTAATTAAGAGCCTATGTAAGTGAGAGAAAAAAACGTGTATATGTGAGTACTGAGAGCATGTGTGTATAGGTGTGTCATTGAGAGCCAGTGTGAGAGAGAGCGCTGGTATGTGACAGAGAGGAGAAAAGTTCCAAGCAAACCACCCCACCTCCTGCTAATTCAGAACAATCTCAGGACACCTGGATATCAAACGTTTCCAGGTATGCAGAGCAAAAAAATGTTTGTATCCTTATTATTTTTCATTACTGGGTCTTTGTGTCTGCTATTTTGAAATATTTTGTTGGTATCTGGAAATGTTTTATATGAGTTTTTAATTATTGGATATTCCACTCATCAGCTGTTTCAAAATATGTTCTTTTTGTTAGTACAGTTTTACTGCTGATGATTTTATATTTCTTGATTTGTTTTATAAGGATGGGTGATGTTTCTTTTTTCCTTTGTTACACTGCATACAGAGACTCTGCGTTGTTGCAATTTCCAATTCAGTTTTTTCTGCATGCTTATTTATTTATTTATTTATTTAAGTTTTTTATATACCAACATTCAAGACAGTGGTCCCATCATGCTGGTTCACAAGAAACAGGGGTGAAATTATAATAAACTTTACCATTTAAACAATAGTGCAGAAAAGCAGTTACATATAACAAGGAAAACAATAACTTGGAATGAGTTTTGGTCTCTTTATGCGTTTTGGTCTCTTTATTCTGTTAGGTGAGGGACAGAATGTGATTCAGGTGAGGTTTTCTGCTGGCGTGTAGTTTCTGTGTAGGACTCTATAGCAGCCTGACTTGGTCTGTTTTCCTAATAGGAGATGTATTGATGTCTTAAGGCCTGGTGTAATATTTTCAGAGACTTATTGTACTTTAAAACTGTGATCTTACATAAAATGCACACATTTACTTGTATTTAGTTTTAAACATATTGTATGGCTCTCATGGAATTACATTTTAAAATATGTGGCATTTATGGCTCTCTCAGACAAAAAGGTTCCTGACCCCTGGCCTAGGAGCTCATATTCCCCTCCCCCTCTCTCCAGCGGCTGCGGTCTCGTTCCTCTTTCACTGTGCTTTACATGTGCGTCCATTGGGCCAGTCAGATGAGTTGCCGAAGTTGCCGCAGGGTACGGGTCCTCGGCTTTCTCTTCCTCCTCATAAGGTAAGAAATGCCGCAAGAAACTAAACAAACTACACTCAGCCGAGAACGCTCACGCGTCGCTAAAGTGTCTGGAAGCCATCTTGGTTCCACCCTCTGCTTATCCGTTGTATATGTTACGTTTAATCGACAAGAAGTGTCCCAGAGCTTATCTACTCCTCAGTTCCCTGTATACTGACATGACATACAATATCTATACCTTTGATTATTTGGTTAACTGTTTATCAAGTATAGTAGTTCTCTTGTAATATATAATCTCTGCACTATGACTATTTGTTTAACGGTTTTTTGTTTGTTTTTTTATCCATTTTTCTCTTATTGATGTTCCTTGTATCAAACAAAAGGAAATGCCTGATTTCCTTCCCCACTCAGTTGCCTGTAAACGATGTGATATACAAAATCGAACACCGGTATATAAAAACAAATAAAGTTTTTCAAGATCTCTCCTTTCATACCATAGAAAGACACCGCAACTTCTGGGAGGTGCTACAGGTTCTTCGAGATAAAAATTATCTTTGTAAATGGTTGTTCCCTTTTGGGCTCCAATTTTCCATCAATGGTATAGCCTCATGAGTAAAAACTGTAGAAGAAGCATAGAAGATTCTCCAAGCTGCAGGACTAATGAAGTCAGCGGATCCAGGAGCTCAAAGCACCTATACTTCTACGACTGAAAGTTCCAGCCTCTGTAGGCATTGAATGCAAAATGGAGGGAAGCACCTACAGAGACAGTCCGGCGGGTCTGTCCTCAAGGGAAGCAGCAACTTGCGGGCAGAGTGTGAACATTTGGAACTGATGGTGCTCTTTAGACAGTTTAGCATATTCTGAACCGGGTTGTTTTGGGCCTCCAAATGTTATGTGGGGGTCCAATATTTCGTTTGCCATTGCACTAATTTCCTGCATATTTAAGTGGGAAAATGCAAACAGTTAATTAATTAATTAATATCTGCGGAGGGTCAGCTGAGGTTGGTCCAACCTTGGGTCAAGGGAGGCTCAATGTAGTCATTCCTCAGGGAGGAGGATGGTGTATTGTGGGGACGGGGAGGGGGGGAGGGGTACGGGGATATTGGCAGATGAGGGACCGGCAGCCGAGAGGAAGCAGCCTGCACTGCAAGGCCGCAATCCTCATTCAGACACCAGCAGCCAGGAGGGAGGAAGCAGCCCTAGCTGCAAGGCCGTATTCCTTCCATTCTTCAGGAGCAGGGAGGGCGAGTGAGGGGATCGCGGCAGCGCTGCCAGGGCAAGCTGCATTAAGGAAAGCATGTGCCGTCCCACTGCCACCAATGAGGCTTCTCCCGTTATCGGTGGACCTCTGCCTTCCAACGCCTTTGATAGAAAAAGTAGCACGGCCCCACTAGAATCATCAGTGTCGCCGGCAGGCCGCACTGCTTTTACACTTACTGAGATCCCACACGGCAGTGCCTTTGGTCGGCTCTGAAAATCCGGACAATTTACGGATATTTCAGCCCTCTGGTTGGCTTTCCTACACAGCCTTTAAATTCTGTACTGTCCGGAGAAAATCTGGACAATTGGCAACCCTAGCGACGGCGCTCGTGCCCACAGAGAGGGCTCTGAGTGCTCTCTCTGGCATGCGTGCAATAGGTTCACCACCACTAAGAGTAAATAACTGATTTGCATTTATCTAATTCCACTCATGATTTTATAAACCGCTACCATTTCCATCTGCAGCCTTCCTTTCTCCAAGCTAAACAGCCCTATCCTCTTTAGTCTTTCCTCATAGGGGAGCTCAGTGGAACTCAAAGCCCTACTAGACTGGAGAGAATTCCATTCAGTGCCACCGTATGACATCACCCACAGATCATGGCTAATTCAGCCATGCTTATCAATGGAAAAATAATATGTTTCAAAAGTGTTCTGAAACAGGATTTGACAGTATGCGCTCATTTGCATATTTGATAATGGATTATGCATATACATCATTACACATGCATGCCTGTTTTTACACCTAATAATCAAGTCAAGGATAATAAATCTGACTTTTCCTTTGTCTGCACTTTTTAGGTGGGGGATCCGAAGAAAGCAGTGGAAAGTGTGAGTGAACTGGCAACTGTCTGGGTCAACTGCTGGAAGTCTCAGCGAACTGGTGCTTGGAAGTATGCACACAAGTATTTTTTATAAGTGATATATGCACATTCACCTGTCAACTTTATAAAATACCTGCTTCTGCACATAAATCTGAATTATCATGTGTACATGTTGTAATTATTTAATGTGTAAAAGAGCAAGTTTGCTTACCGTAAACGGTGTTTTCCATAGATAGATGAATTAGCTATGCTGCCTGGGTACGTCCTCCGTGCCACTAGGTGGCGGAGCTCTCAAAGATCACCAAAGTCTTTTTGTGAGGTGATCCCTCCTGTATCTCCTCCTTTCCTCCAAGTCTCCTCAGTCCTTATTCAAGCAAGACAAGATGTAACGGAGGAACTGTTCGGGGAGGTGGGCAGGTCAGCATGGCTAATTCATCTGCTATCTACAGAAAACACTGTTTACGGTAAGCAAACTTGTTCTTTTCCCGTAGATAAGCAGCATGAATTAGCTATGCTGTCTGGGAGTCCCCAGCTGCAGTATTGAGCGTTCTTTAGTAATGTGTTGTACTGAGAGTAATGCGCTCAATATGGTAAGAAAAAACATAGGTGGACAGTTCTTAATGGCTTTTGTGATGAGAAGTAGAGGTGCTTCCCTGGAGAATAGTCCGACCCATGTGTGCGTCATCCGCAGTGTTTGTCTAAACAGTAGTGGGATGTGGAAGTATGCAGTGAGGACCAAGGGCTGCCTTACAATTGTCTAAGATAGGCACTTCGTGGAGGAGGGCAATTGAAACAGCCATTGCACGTACCTAATGCACCTTGGGTGAAGCAGGTAGCGTCTCTGAACGTTTTTGGTAACAAAACTGAATGCAGTTAGAGATCCAGGACAAAAGTGTTCTCTTGGATACTGGTAGTCCTGGTGCATTTGGGTTAAAGGATAAAAAGAGCTGAGAGGGACTGAGCAGAAGAGCAAGTTTGCTTACCGTAAACGGTGTTTTCCATAGATAGCAGATGAATTAGCCATGCCGTCTGGGTACGTCTTCCATGCCACTAGGTGGCGGAGCTCTCTAAGTATAGTAAAGACTTTCAGCCAGGTGCTCCCTCTTATATCCTCTCTGATTCACCTCAGGCTCCTCAGTCAGTATTAAAGCAAGTGCAGGTGTTGCAGGAACTGTTCGGGGAGGCAGGTGGGTCAGCATGGCTAATTCATCTGCTATCTATAGAAAACACAGTTTACGGTAAGCAAACTTGCTCTTTTCACGTAGATAAGCAGCTGAATTAGCCATGCTGTCTGGGAGTCCCCGGCTGAGGTATTGAGCAGTCGTTTAGTGTAATTTGTAATTAGCTCAATACAGAGTTTGAGGCGGACAGTTCTTATGAAGGCTGTATATGTGAGGAACATGTGCTCTTCTGTAGGATAGTCCTATCCATTAGTGCATCATTCACAGTTTGTTTGTCCAAACAGTAATGGGATGTGAAAGTGTGCAGCGATGACCATGTTGCAGCTTTGCAAATATCTATGATGGGAACTTCATGGAGATGGGCCATCGAGGCTGCTAGTGCACGAACTTGGTGTGCTTTTGGATTAGAAGAAAGAGTTTGCGACCATTGATTGTAGGAAAATTTAATACAGTTCAAAATCCACGTGGAAAGCATTCTTTTAGTCACTGGATGTCCTTGCGCATTCTGGTTGAAAAGCCAGAAAGAGTTGCGAAGGTCTGTTAGGTGGAGTAGTGCGCTGCTTGAAGTAGGCTAGTGCACGTTTACAGTCCAAAGTGTGGAGTTTTCTATCATTGTCATTTGCATGAGGTTTTGGATGAAAAGTTGGTAAGGTTATGGTCTGGTTAATGTGGAAACAGGAAATAACCTTTGGCAGGAATTTAGGGTGAGTGCGAAGAGTCACCTTGTCATGGTGAAATTGAAGATAAGGCGGATAGTGGAATAGCGCCTGCAGTTCACTTACTCTTCTTGCTGAAGTTAACGCAACTAGGAAAAGTACTTTCCATGAAATGTATCAAAGGTGACGAGTGTCTAATGGTTCAAAGGGGGGAAGCATTAGTTGTTCAATGACCACCTTAATGTCCCATTGGTACTGGTGGTTTTTGTAATGGAGGGCATAGATGCAACACTCCTTTCATGAATCTGGAGACTTTTCAGCTTGGAGAAGAGACGGCTGAGGAGGGATATGATAGAGGTGTTTAAAATCATGAGAGGTCTAGAACAGGTTAATGTGAATCAGTTATTTACTCTTTCAGATAATAGAAAGACTAGGGGGCACCCCATGAAGTTAACATGTGGCACATTTAAAACTAATCGGAGAAAGTTATTTTTCACTCAACACACAATTAAACTCTGGAATTTGTTGCCAGAGGATGTGGTTAGTGCAGTTAGTGTAGCTGTGTTTAAAAAAGGATTGGATAAGTTCTTGGAGAAGTCCATTACCTGCTATTAATTAAGCTGACTTAGAAAATAGCCATTGCTATTACTAGTAACAGTAGCATGGAATAGACTTAATTTTTGGGTACTTGCCAGGTTCTTATGGCCTGGATTGGCCACTGTTGGAAACAGGATGCTGGGCTTGATGGACCCTTGGTCTGACCCAGTATGGCATGTTCTTATGTTACGAAATGGGTTCTCCATTAAAGTAAGTATGGTAAGCTGCAATAGCGCTTAAATGGACCCGGAGTGAGGAAGTCGCCAGGCCTTCATTATAGAGTAAATGAAGGTATGAAAGAAGCTGTTCAGGTGGCCAAGTGAACGGGTCTGTTTCTGTTGTTGAACACCAAGAAGCATAGCGAGACCACTTTCTTTTGTAACTGAGTCGAGTTGAAGGTTTTCTCGATGATACTAATATCTCTTGAAGAGCAGGAGAAATATCTAGGTGTTGGTATGCGATCCATTCCATCTCCAGGCTGTGAGATGTAGGGAGGAATGAAGAGGATGTAGGAGAGACCCGTTGTCCTGTGTTAACAGCTGAGGGCTGTTTCCCAAGGGACTGGGGTTGCATATCGAAAGACAAACTAGGTAGCTGTACCATGGTTGTCTTGGCCAAGCTGGTGCTATTAAGATCAGATCGGCTTTGTCTTCGATGCATCTCTGTATGGTGCAGGAGTTGAGAGGCATCGGGGGGGAATGCATACAGTAGGTTGTGAGACCAACTCACGAGAAAAGCATCCTACGCGATTCTTTGTGAGCTCAGATATAACTGAACAGAAGTTTCTCAGCTGTGTGTTGTTTTCTGTTGCAAAAAGGTCAATTGAGGGGTGACCCCAAATCATGAATAGGCGTTGAGCTACTTTTTTGTCCAACTGCCATTCATGAGGATGAAATATCCTGCTGAGTTTGTCTGCCCTGGAGTTTTGAATTCCAGGCAGATAAGTTGCTTGAAGCGATATTGTTCGTTGATGAGCCCATTCCAGTAATTGAACTGTTTCCTTGTAGAGGTTCCAAGAACTGGACCCTCCTTCCTTTTTTATGTAAAACATTGTGACTTGGTTGTCCGTGTGAATCATTACTATCTTCCCTCAAAGGGATTCTTCGAAAGCTCGTAGGGCGTTTGACCGCTTTTAGCTCTAGTAGGTTGATGTGTCGAGTCCTCTCGAATGTCAACCATAAACCCCGAGTTGCCAATTGGTCTAGATGAGCTCCCCAACCCTTGGGGGAGGCATCTGTGGTTAGTATTAGATGATGTCGTAACGGTCTCAATGGCACCCCTGTCTTCAGTGTTATGGAGAAATCCACCACTAAAGGTCTGTTTTCATACTGTTTGTCATGGTAATGGGTGGAGACAATGGGTGGAGGAATTGATTCCATTGGTTTTTCAGGCCCCATTGCAGGCGACGCATGAGGAGTCATGTATGAGGGACTACATATATGGAAGCTGCCATGTGGCCGAGAAGGGTTAGAATATGGCGAGCTGATGTTATCGAAGTTTGAAGGAGATCTGTAGCCAAAGTAGAGAGAGCCACTGCTCTCAGATGGGGAAGGAAAGCCTTGTCCTGTATCATATCGATGACGGCTCCTATGAATTGTAAAGTTTGAGTGGGCTGCATATTTGACTTTTTGTAATTTATGAGAAGGCCTAGATTGTCTAAGCAAGAAATAGTTTGTAGGACAGTGGTTCTCAACCCTGTCCTGGGGACCCCACCAGCCAGTCGGGTTTTCAAGATATCCACAATGAATATGCATGAGAGAACATTTGCATGCACTGCCTCCATAACATGCAAATTTTCTCTCATGCATATTCATTGTGGGTATCCTGAAAACCCGAATGGCTGGTGGGGTCCCCAGGACAGGGTTGAGAACCACTGTTGTAGGAGATTGGTCCGCAGCAGAGCTTGATTGGAGGCTACCAGGAGCCAATCATCCAGATAAGGAAATATTTGCACCCCCTGACGATGAAGGTGCACTGCTAATCACTTGGTGAAGACTCTGGGGGCAGAGGATAGGCCGAATGGAAGAACCTTGTATTGGTAATGTTGATTGTCCATCTGGAAACATAGGCAACACCAGGAACTGGGGTGCATTGAAATGTGTGCATGCGCATCCTTTAAGACCAGGGAGCACATCTAATACTTTGGTTGAAGAAAGGGAAGGATGGATTTGAGAGAAGTCTTTTTTAATTTCTCCTTGTATAGATGTTTGTTCAGGGAACGCAGATCCAATATCGGACACAGCCCCCCTGATTTCTTGGAAATTAGAAAGTATTGGGAGTAGAATCCCAGACGGGATTGTTGGGAAGATAAGAGCAAGTTTGCTTACCGTAAACGGTGTTTTCCGTAGATGGCAGATGAATTAGCCATGCTGTATGGGTACATCCTCCGTGCCACTAGGTGGCGGAGCTCTCAAAGACTAGTAAAGTCTTTAGCCAGGGATTCCCTCACCCTCCTGTATGCTGCCAGGATTACCTCAGGCTCCTCAGTATCAAAGCAAGGTAGGTATGCTAGAACTGTCCGGGGAGGCGGGCGGGTCAGCATGGCTAATTCATCTGCTATCTACGGAAAACACAGTTTTCGGTAAGCAAACTTGCTCTTTTCACGTAGATAAGCAGCTGAATTAACCATGCTGTATGGGAGTCCCCAGCTGATGTATTGAGCAGCAGTATGTGTTAAATAATTTATTTTTTTTTTGCTCAATACGATAATATTGGCAGACAGTTCCTTTGAAGGCTGTATTTTGGAATTATTGCACTTCTGTAGGATAGTCCATTGCAAAGGATCATCCACTGTCCGATTGTGCAAACACTGGTGGGATGTGAAAAAATGTGTAGCGATGTCTATGTTGGCGCTGCACAGATGGCCATAAGGGGCACTTAAAGGAGAGAGAGGCAAACTGTTTGCTCTTTCCTGCAGTTGATGTGCCTGTAGGGTTGCAGATAGCGTGTGCGATTTCTATTATAGCTGGAATGGATATAACTAGATATCGTTGTGGATAAGTTGTTTCATCACTGAATGTTCGTGGTCATATGTATTGACGAAAGAAACAGCTGTGAGGGTCAACATGATACAGTATGGCTCTGTAGTATGCCAGTGCTCGCTTACAATAAGAGGTATGTAACCTTTGTCTCATTGTCATTTGTAAGAAATTTTGGGTGGAACGAGGGTAAGGTGACAGCTTGGTTAATGTAGAAACTGAACATCACCGTTAGTGGAAATTTTGGGCAAGCGCGGCAGGCACCCTGCCTGTAAAGAGGGCAGTGAAGCAATGTATGCAACACACTCATTCTTACTGTAGAAGTCAAAGCGACCAGGAAAAAACATCATTCATAAGAGGTGCAAAGGATGAAAGACATTACTTATTCAAGAATTATGGAAAGGTTCCACGCTATCAGTGGTTTTGTAAAGGTAGATATAGGTGCCATATGCCCTACATGAATCTGTATACTAATGAATAACTTGAAATTAGGACCTCCATCTAGATGCAGTTGATAAGCAGATAAGGTGCTTACAGGAACTTGTAGCGAGGAGTCGCAATGTCGCTACTGTATGATAGATGGAGGCAGGACAGAAGTCAGCCAGGTGGACAAGTCAAGGGACTACAGCCCTTGATGAATATCCGGACGCGTCGTGGGTTAACTCTCCTGGTAAATGAATGTGAGTATAGGAGAAAAAATATTGATAAGCAAGTCCATCAATCTCCATGCCATAAGGTGCAGGGAGGGGAGGAGAGGATGCTCCTTCGTGTTAGTGAGGAAGCCGTGAGCTGGCGCCCAGAAGAATTGGATTGCGGATTGCAAGCCTCCGTAGAGAACTGTATCATGGACGCCGTGGTCATGCTGGCGCGATAAGGAAAAGATCCACTTGGTTCTTTTTTTTTTTTTTTTTTTTGCATATCCGTAATTACGACATCTCTCTCTGGTCGTCTATGCATCTCTGGAGCTTCCGAGAGATGATTGGTGAGGGAGGGAACGCATAAAATATGTGTGGTGACCAAGTGACGAGAAGGGCGTCTGGAGGCTGAGTGAGCTCAGAGAAATTGAACAAAGTTCTCCAATTTTACTGTTGTACAATGTTGCAAGAGCTCTATTGTAGAGAGATCTCTTAGTGAGAATATATATAATTTATTTTTTTTAATTTGAATTTTATTGTATTTTTAACACATGTGAAATAAGTAACACATAACATTATGTACATATAGGAGATATCACAACCAATACTGGATTAACAGAATAACATGAAAGTACTGCTAATATCCATTACTCCCCCCTCCCACCCCACCCCCCTAAGCAGAGATGTATTAAAGCATCAAAATAAAACAGATTCATGTAATGCAAAAGTACATTTCACATTAGAACATGTTAAACAATTAGTAAAAACTAAATAAAGAAAAAATTTAAATAAAGAATGGTCCGTGTATGGTCCATATATGGTAAGCATCACAGTTGTGCAATATAATCTGAGAAAGGTTTCCGGTTTTTATGAAAGGAACCAAGTACGATATTTTACTGCAGTTAAAGAGGCTAATGTGTAATAAACGTGTAACCTAGCAAGAACATCACTAAGCTGGGGCAGCTGACTCATCTTCCATTTAAGGGCCACCAATGTGCAAGCTGCAATAAATACATGGACACAAAATCTGTGATAGAGTTTATCCATACTGTCAGGAAAGACATGCAGCAGTGCGGCCTCTACAGAGGGAGCAATTGGGACTTGGAGAATCTCGCCAAGCCACTCAAAGAGAGCATTCCAAAAAGGTGTGATCTGAGGGCATTCCCACCAAATATGCATATAGGTGCCTCGTGCTCCACAATTACGCCAAAGATCTGACAGTTGTGGGTAAAACCGATGAAACTTATCTGGTATGAGATACCACCTATATATCATCTTAATGCAGTTCTCTTGTAAACAGGCTGAGATGGAGCTACGTCAAGCTCTCAAAAGAATCTCTCCCCAGGTTTTGTTACCCAGTGGATTACCCAAATCGATTGCCACTGAGCGACAAACCTGCATGGCTCAGTTTGAATCGGAATTAACAATTGATATATTTTAGAAACTGATCCCTTGAGTTCATCACTGTGAAGAAGATAAGATTCCAACATTGACCTAACCGGTCGCAATGATTGGGCACGTTGTAAGCCTCGCACAAAGTGATAGACCTGTGAATATGCTAAAAAATCTCGGTGGTCAAGGTGAAACGTTTTAAACCAACTGTCCCTAGGAATGAGATTGCCCTGAGTAAGCAATTGCCCAATGGTTGTGAGTCCCTGCGCTCTCCATGCAGCTAGCCATTGAGTTTGATAGCCCATAGCAAGTTGGTTAGTGTTCAGAATGGAGGACTGATAATAGTATTGATATTTCCCAACCAGTCGTTGTCTATAGTTTGCCCATATGCGTAAAGTAACGTTCAGCAACCAGGGAATTTTGCGTACTGGGCACCAAGTGGTGCAGGGTTCCCACATCATAGCAGTTAATTCCATGGGTCCCACAATAAACTGCTCAATTTGAACCCATTGCTTTGGATCTTTGAGGCGGTAAAAATCTACCATAGCCCGCAATTGGGAGGCACATTAAAACAAGGTAAGATTAGGTACCGCCATTCCTCCCAGGGATTTTGGTAAATAAAGCACCTGTCTGGCTATTCTCAGGGGTCGCCGCCTCCAAATGAAATCGAAAATGTTTTTCTGCCAGGATTGTAAAATGGATGAGGGTATAGATACTGGCAGCGATGAAAACAAGTATAGTAGTTTGGGAAGTACTGACATTTTAATGATAGCTATTCTGCCTAGCCAGGAGAAGGCATCCTTATTCCATCTGCTCAAGTCTGTGACAATCTTGGTAATAAGCGGTGTGTGATAGAGTACAAATCGGGAAGGTTTGCTGAAATGCGCACTCCCAGATATTTAATAGAGGATTTAGCCCACTTAAATGGGAATTGTTGCCCAATTACTTGTACATCCTGAGGGGCCAGAATAATATTAAAGGAGCTCTGGTTTTTCTAAATTCACTTTAAGGCCAGTAAGCTTACCAAAACCATTTAATTCCCGCATTACTCCCTTCAAGGAGTTAACTGGGTCAGTTAAAATAAGAAGAACATCGTCCGCAAATAAAGATAGTTTATATTGCTTTGTACCCAGTGAAACTCCCTTAATGTCGGAGGCCAATCGAATTTTGGACGTTAGTAGTTCTAAATAGAAACATAGAAACATAGAAACATAGAAATGACGGCAGAAGAAGACCAAACGGCCCATCCAGTCTGCCCAGCAAGCTTCACATTTTTTTCTCATACTTATCTGTTTCTCTTAGCTCTTTGGTTCTATTTCCCTTCCACCCCCACCATTAATGTAGAGAGCAGTGATGGAGCTGCAACCAAGTGAAATATCAAGCTTGATTAGTTATGGGTAGTAGGGGAAGTAACCGCCGCAATAAGCAAGCTACACCCATGCTTATTTGTTTTACCCAGACTGTGTTGTTCAGCCCTTATTGGTTGTTTTTCTTCTCCCCTGCTGTTGAAGCAGGGAGCTATGCTGGATATGCTTGTAGTATCAGTTTTTCTTCTCCCCTGCCGTTGAAGCAGAGAGCTATGCTGGATATGCGTGAAGTATCAGTTTTTCTTCTCCCCTGCCGATGAAGCAGGATATGCATTGAAAGTGAAGTATCAGGCTTATTTGGTTTGGGGTAGTAACCGCCGTAACAAGCCAGCTACTCCCCGCTTTGTGAGTGCGAATCCTTTTTTCTTCTCCCCTGCTGTTGAAGCAGAGAGCTATGCTGGATATGCGTGAAGTATCAGTTTTTCTTCTCCCCTGCCGTTGAAGCAGAGAGCTATGCTGGATATGCGTGAAGTATCAGGTTTTCTTCTCCCCTGCCGTTGAAGCAGGGAGCTATGCTGGATATGCGTGAAGTATCAGTTTTTCTTCTCCCCTGCCATTGAAGCAGAGAGCTATGCTGGAAATGCATTGAAAGTGAAGTATCAGGCTTATTTGGTTTGGGGTAGTAACCGCTGTAACAAGCCAGCTACTCCCCACTTTGTGAGTGCAAATCCTTTTTTCCACATTTCCTCTTGCTGTTGTAGCTTAGAGCGATGTTGGAGTCACAGTAACCATGTGTATGTTTATTGAATAAGGGTATTGTCTCCAGGCAGTAGCCGTCATTCTGGCTAGCCACCCACTCTTTATTGACGGCCTCTTGATTTTATGGATCCACAGTGTTTATCCCACGCCCCTTTGAAGTCCTTCACAGTTCTGGTCTTCACCACATCCTCCGGAAGGGCATTCCAGGCATCCACCACCCTCTCCGTGAAGAAATACTTCCTGACATTGGTTCTGAATCTTCCTCCCTGGAGCTTCAAATCGTGAAGTCCTTCACAGTTCTGGTCTTCACCACATCCTCCGGAAGGGCATTCCAGGCATCTACCACCCTCTCCGTGAAGAAATACTTCCTGACATTGGTTCTGAATCTTCCTCCCTGGAGCTTCAAATCGTGACCCCTGGTTCTGCTGATTTTTTTCCTATGGAAAAGGTTTGTCGTTGTCTTTGGATCATTAAAACCTTTCAAGTATCTGAAAGTCTGTATCATATCACCTCTGCTCCTCCTTTCCTCCAGGGTGTACATATTTAGATTCTTCAATCTCTCCTCATAAGTCATTTGATGAAGACCTTCCACCTTTTTGGTCACCCTTCTCTGGACCGCCTCCATCTTGTCTCTGTCTCTTCGGAGATACGGTCTCCAGAACTGAACACAATACTCCAGGTGAGGTCTCACCAAGGACCTGTACAAGGGGATAATCACTTCCCTTTTCTTACTCGATATTCCTCTCTCTATGCAGCCCAGCATTCTTCTGGCTTTAGCTATCGCCTTGTCACATTGTTTCGCCGACTTCAGATCATTAGACACCATCACCCCAAGGTCTCTCTCCTGCTCCGTGCACATCAGCCTTTCTCCCCCCATCGAATACAGTTCATTCGGATTTCCATTCCCCATATGCATGACTTTGCACTTCTTGGCATTGAATGTCAGCTGCCATGTCTTCGACCACTCTTCCATCTTCCTTAAATCCCGTCTCATTCTCTCCACTCCTTCCGGCGAGTCCACTCTGTTGCAGATCTTAGTGTCATCCGCAAAAAGACATACCTTACCTTCTATCCCTTCCGCAATGTCGCTCACAAAGATATTGAAAAGGACCGGTCCCAACACCGATCCCTGCGGTACACCGCTTAAAACCGCTCTCTCTTCAGAGAGAGTTCCATTTACCATCACACATTGTCTTCTGTCCGTCAACCAGTTTGCAATCCAGGCCACCACCTCGGCACTCACTCCTAAGCTTTTCATTTTATTCACCAGTCTCCTGTGCGGGACAGTGTCAAAAGCTTTGCTGAAATCCAAGTAGATGACATCGAGTGCTCTTCCTCGATCCAATTCCTTGGTTACCCAGTCAAAAAAGTCAATCAGATTTGTCTGACAGGATCTTCCAATGGTGAATCCATGCTGCCTCTGGTCCAGCAATTCTCCCGACTGTAGATAGTTCACTATTCTCTCTTTCAACAGTGACTCCATTACTTTTCCCACCACCGAAGTGAGGCTAACCGGTCTGTAGTTACCAGCCTCTTCTCTGTTCCCACTCTTGTGAAGCGGGACCACCACCGCTCTCCTCCAATCATTCGGCACCACTCCCGTTTCTAGGGATCTATTGAATAGGTCACACAGCGGACCCGCCAGCACATCTCTGAGCTCCCTCAGTATTCTGGGATGAACTTCATCAGGCCCCATGGCTTTGTCCACTTTCAGTTTCACCAGCTCTTCCCATACATTTTCTACTGTGAATGGAGTTACATCTACTCCATTCCCCTCCAGTTTCTTGTTAACTAGTGTTGGTCCTTCTCCAGGGTCCTCTTTAGTGAACACAGAACTGAAGTATTCATTTAATATTTCTGCCATTTCTTCGTCTCTCTCCACACATTGATCCTTTCCACCTTTCAATTTCACTATACCACTTTGAACTTTTCTCTTTTCACTGATGTATCTGAAAAATGTTTTGTTACCACTCTTTACCTCTTTGGCAATCCTCTCTTCCGCTTGACTTTTTGCCATCTTGATTAATTTCTTCGTCTCCCTCAGTTCTACCAGATATTCTTCTTTGTGTTCCTCCTTTTGGGATCTTTTATATTTCTTGAACGCTGTTCTTTTAGCCTTTATTTTGTCAGCCACCTCCTTTGAGAACCAGATAGGTTTCATTTTTCTTTTGCTTTTCTTTACTTTTCTAACATATAGATTAGTTGCCTTGGTGATTGCTCCTTTTAGATTGGTCCACTGTTGATCCACATCTCTCTCGTTTTCCCAGCCTTTTAGTTCTTCCTCCAGGTACTTCCCCATTTCATCAAAGTCTGTGTTTTTGAACATCAAAACTTGGGTTTTTGTGCTTCTTTTCCGTGTCCTTTTTGTGATATTAAACCATACCGTTTGATGATCACTGGTGCTGAGGTGGGCACCCACCTGGACGTCTGAGACATTATCTCCATTAGTGAGCACTAAGTCGAGTATAGCTCCTTCTCTCGTGGGTTCCATTACCATTTGTTTGAACAAAGCTAATTGCAGGGCATCTACTATTTCTCTACTATTATTAGATTCTGCAGATGGGATTCTCCAGTCTACATCTGGCATATTAAAGTCTCCAACGATCACCACTTCTCCTTTCTTTGCTATCCTGTGGATGTCTTCAATCAGATCTCTGTCCAGCTCTTCCTTTTGGTTTGGAGGCCTGTAAACCACTCCAATAAAAATGGATGCCCCATCTTTTTTTAAGTCGGCCCATAGTGCTTCTTCTTTGCCCCATGTTCCTTGCAGCTCAGATGCTTGGATATTGTTTCTGACATATAGAGACACTCCTCCCCCTTTCCTATCCTCTCTGTCCTTCCTTAACAAGTTATAGCCTGGTATTGCCGTATCCCAGTCATGATATTCTGTAAACCATGTTTCCGTGACAGCAACAATGTCCAAGTCTGCCTCCACCATTAGGGCTTGCAGCTCTGGGATTTTATTACCCAAACTACGAGCATTTGTGCTCATAGCTTTCCAGCTTTCTTTGCTCAGGTTACTGCTGTTCCTGGACTCCTTTTGTGACCTATTTAGTTGAGTTTTGTTATCCACTTTTCTCTTTGCATTTGTGCAAGGGAAGATATTAATGCCTCTGATGACAGAGTCATCCATCACTGTGAGCTTTTTCCTTTGGTTTCTGATTTGGAATTTCTGTATGCATTGGGTTTTTTCTCTCTTTTCCGATAACATTTCAATCTTTTTCTCAAGGACTTCTTCAGAATTTAATACAGAGAAGGCATTTTGTACTTGTTGCACTTGATACAGTGTGTGTCTACGGAACACAGGTCTTATTCTTCCAGAGCCCACTGTAATACTTTTTAAGTTCCTTAATGGCCTGTGTGAGTGGTGGGATAGAGTTGTGGGTTGCACAGCTTTCAATAATGGGTGTCTGTGGGTTACAGGTCTTATCCTATCTGAGCCCACGGTAAATCTCTTTTTTCTTGAGTTTTGGTTATTCAGTGGTAAGTGGAAATTATTTCCTGAATAATGTACCGTGGCTGAGACTCTCTTTATTGAAGCTAATTCAGCTTTAAAGTCATCCAGCTCCTTTTCCAAGGTAGAGAGTTTTGAACAAAAGGGGCAAGCCTTAAGTTTCCATATGATTACCCTCAATATAAAGGCTCCACAGCAGTTGCATTGAATAGTACTCATTTAGGTAAGTTATTTGATTGGTGCACCTAAGGAATAATCAATTTACTAATTTATCTGGTTGCCTAATTATGAAGTTAGGATGACTACATTAGAAATACAAACCTAGGGGTGGGTGGGCAGAGGGGTAGGGTGGGAGGGAGTTAAACAGTTTATACCTAGGTCAAGCTGGGTAGGGCAAGACACTTTCTTGTCCTTTAGCTAGTAAAAGATCCCACAGCACTTATATCCCAATTTGGAACAGATTATATGACAGCTATACAATAAGAGGGATACTGGGAATTTTTTTTCTTTTTTTTGGCTTTTTTGAATCTTACAACAATCTAATATCAAGAAACCAAACAGATTAGTATACAATATAATCAAGAAACCAAACTGATTACAGGGCAAAGAGTAAGGGCGATAAGGGACACCCTTGTCTAGTGCCACGCCCAATGTCAAACACCTGCCCATACCCATTGTTGACCTTTACCCTAGCTTGAGGATGGCTATAAAGTTTTTGGATCCATGTGATGAAAAAGGGCCCAAACACCATCCTCTGCAAGGTAAGGAACAGGAATGGCCAGTGGACCAAATCAAACGCTTTTTCAGCATCAATAGATAGGAGCACTGCTGGCTCCTGCTCCTCATGCACCCACATCAAATCCAATACCTTACTAATGTTATCCGCAGCCATACGTTGTGGCACAAAACCCCACTTGAACCGAATGTATTAAACATGGGAGGTACTTATTAAGCCGTAGTGCAAATAGTCTAGCCAAACTTTTAAGATCCACATTTATTAAGGAGCTAGGTCTCAATGAACTACATTGCGATGGATCCCTCCCCGGCTTGGCAAGAATAGTGATGCCCGCTTCATTAGCTTGAGCTCCAATCGTCCCAGCTTCATGAAGACTATTGAAATACTGGGCTAGAGGCTCTGCTACTGTTTGTGCACATTTTTTTTTATAGTAAGCTCCCGACAGCCCGTCAAGGCCAGGAGATTTACCCATCTTTAGTGACTTAATAACAGGAAGTACTTCACCAGCAGTGATCGGTGATTCAAGAGTTAAGCATTGTTCGGGGTGAGACTGGGTAGAGTGACACAGACTGTAAATAGTCCTCTATTTGGGAAGGTTGGATATTCTCTTCCTTGCTATATAGCTTCTGATAAAAAAGTGAGAAGACCTCACAGATTCTCGGGGAATCAGTGATCATGCTCCCAGTTGAGCCTTTGATCTTAGAAACGTTGTTCTGAGATATCCGGGCTCGTAGTTGTCTAGCGAGAAGACGCCCCATTTTATCTCCCCCTTTATAATATATTTCCCTAATGATGTGTATGGTATGGAGTAATTGTTTGTGATCTAATTGATAGAGTTCGAATTTAAGTGCTAAGAGCTTATTATAGCAACGACTGGATTGGATTCTCATATGCTCCTTGGCTAAGTGATTGATCTTGGAAAGCAATGCTGCTCTTCGTTGGTTTTGTTGACGTTTGCATTCTGTTGCCCTGGAGATAAGTAGTCTCCTCACTACGGCTTTGGAACAATCAAACAGGGTGCTGGGCGAAATTGAAGGGTTAGCATTTAATAAAAAATACTCTTGTATCCGAGTATCTAATGAATGAACAAACTGATCATCCTGTAAGAGGGACTCGTTTAGTTTCCAGTAAGGTCACCCACATCCCTTACTCCCATCTCGACCTCCAAGCTTACTGGTGCATGGTCTGACCACATGATAGCTTCGATATCAACTATGGACCTGATTACATAATAGTTTATCAACCAGCAGGTAGTCGATACGGGAATAGTTAGCGTGGGGAGCTGAATAAAAAGTGCGGGAGTGAGGGTACAGATTCCATCAAACGTCAACCAGCTGCCAGCAATCCATAATACCCTTCAGCTTAAGACGGCTATGCTTGGTTGCGGAGGCTTGACTGCTAGAGGTATCCAAGGCCTGGGATAGTGCAATATTAAAGTCGCCCCCAATAATTAGAGTTCCTTCCGCATATTTTAACAGGATGCCTTGAAGTTCCTGCAAAAAAGCCTCCTGATCCCGGTTTGGGGTGTAAAGAGAAACCAAGGTGTATATTTGGGATCCTATTTGGATTTTTATCAGTGCATATCTGCCTGAAGGATTCAGGACTTGGGCTAGAAGGTCAAATACTACCTGAGCAGATAGAATGCCTGTACGTGCATATTTATTAGTGTGCCTGCTGGCAGCCAAGAAGGCATGTGGATATTCCTTAAAAGCTAAAAGATGGTGTTTACGTTTCAGATGCATTTCCTGAATAAAAGCAACATCAGCTTTGAGGTGTGTTAGTTCCCATCTGAGGAGAAAGTGCTTCCTATAGGTGTTAAGGCCTTTCACATTAAGAGAAATGACTTTAACCATGGTCCTTAGTAAAGGGAGACAGTCTATGCAGTGACACTTCCATTATGGGCACGGTACCTGAAGCTAATATCTCTGTCCAAACTAGTGCATATATCACAAAATATAAAGTAACATCAACAATCTCATAAATCTGAGAAGAAAGAAACAATGTGAACTCCGCCATTCCCCATACCCAACTAAAGAAAGATTCGCCATCCCTTCGCGAATCTGAGTGCTGGGAGTAGATATGGGCCATCACTACTGACCGCAGTCTAACCGCTCCCTCCCCCCCATCAGCTGAGATGATGAGATAAAGAAAAATAGGCATAAAATCATAGACTTTTTCATTCTGTAGCAAATCCTGAAATTATTACTCGCTGCCAGCAAGAGCAAACCATGACATAAATTCTTATAAACTGTCCCGAACCCGGTTAGAGCTTAAATCATCAGCATGGTGACAAGATATCAGCCCTCGTCTGCTTGCAGCTCTCCAAATTTAGACCGTTGTCTGCGAAGTCGTCCTGTCCCGGGGCCCGGCCGATGCCATCTTGGAGTAGCATCTGGTGGAAGGGCTTGTGTCGGTTTAACCAGTGTAGCAAAGGTGGCCTCGATTCCCGCCTGTTGAAAACCGTCCACAGCATTTGCCAAGGTTTTCACACGATAAGAGATACCTTTCCATTGGAAAATGAGGGCAAATGGAAAAGCCCACCTATATCGGATCTCTGCATTTCTCAGTGCTGTAGTCACGTCACGCAATTGAAATCTTTTCTGTAGCGTTGAGGGGGCCAGATCGTTCTAAAGTGAGACATTAAGATCCTGCCAGCGCCATTCAGGATTTGATCACGCAGCCTTAATGATCTCTTCTTTGACTTTAAAATGATGAAATTTCACAATTATATCCTGCGGTTAATGATCTCTTCTAGGTCCCAACGCACGATGATCTCTTTCCAAATCGATCTTGAGTTCTTCCCCGTTGTCCTCCGATGCTGAACTACGGCTATTAAGCAGATGCTTACACAATGAGGTTATCGTTAGCATGCAATCCTGAAATTGCTCCGTCTCTGGTACACCCTGAATCCGAAGGTTCGCACACCTCGACTGGTTTTTAATATTCTTAACCTTATCAAATAGGGCCTCTAGCTCCGATGTAATTTGTTTATTTTGAAAGATTAAGGTTTCCACCAAATGGCTCTGATTGTCGGCCCGTACATCTAGTTCATCCACCCGGTGCCCCATGGAATTGATATCTTCTTTCATTTCGGCGATAGAAGCCAACAATTCTGCTTTATGGGACTTAAGATTCTCCCGAAGCTCCATAAACCAGTGCCGTATCTCAGACCGGATCGGGAGGTCCGGATAGGAGCCCTCAGTATTCTGGTCAGACATGCCTGCAGGAAATTTGTTCAGTCCTGCCATGGTGTCAGCGTGATCCGTAGGCTTTAAGACCTGCTCATCACTAGCCTGAAGCAGCTCTTCAGCATTTTTACTAAATGAGAATGCTTTAGTAAAGCGGTTGGTAGCTTACGGAAGTCATCCTGAGCAGTTTCCGCGGTAAGTTTTTGCAAACAGAGTTTATTCAGGGCTAAATTTGCTACCAAATTTGCCTTTATAGCTGTGAGGGATCGCGGAGCAGGCAGATCAAGCGGCCATTTTGCAGCGCGGCACAACAGCGCCTTTTTATTTTTTTACGTATGTATTAGTTCCACTGTGTGGGAGTGAGAACTGATGTTGAGTTTGCCCTCTCTGGAATCAAGAATTCCGGGCAGATAAGATGATTGGAGTGCTATGGATATTCGGTGAGACGTATTATCTGAACTGTCCCTTTGTAGAGGTTCCATGAATCAGACTGTCTGGTTTAATTACAGATAGACCTACACACAAAGCATGGCACTCCCTTGACCTGACATATATCAACCATAGCTTCTTAGAACTCAGACACTAATTATAATCCAATTCCATGGTCAGATCATTTTCTAATTCAATCTACCATTAAATGCCTGACAACACAAGAAATACAAAGAAAGGAACCATTGGAGTTTAAGTATCGCCCACCATATAACACTGAAATACTAAAACATAAATTAGAAGAAACATTAATACACTTTGACCACAAAGACTGCAAAGCCGCAACAACAACATGGCTAACAACCACAAATAAACTAGCAGAGGAAATAAACCCCACAAAACAAATAAGAATCAATAAGCCTAAACAAATAAACCCGTGGTACAACAAGAAGATAAAGGAAGTCAAACGAGAGCTGAGAAAAAAAGAAAAAGAAAAGAATGGAAAAAATATAAAACAGTAAATCTGACCAAATTCAGGAAACAACTAGCTTATTACAAAAAAATAATTCTGAACACAAAAAAACAATTCTTCAGCTCAAAAATTGAAAAATTTGCGAACAACCCAAAAACACTATTCAACATAGTAAAAAATCTGACATGGAGATCACGTGATGTGGTGAGCCGGAAGGACGGTTCTCTTCGGGCTCCGGGTGTCCACCCTGGTAATCTGCTACCATCTGCCTCAAACCTGCGAAAACCGTTTTTTTGAACCCTGACTGGGGACGAGCATATGTCCATCGTGCGATATATGAGCATATCGCCGCTGAGTATGGCTGCAAAAAGCGCAAAAAAAGACAAGGAGAAACCGCGTGGCGGAGAGTCCAAAATGGCGGCCGGGACTGACCCCGCAGGGAATGGAGCTGGAACAAGCATCACCCTGGCTGATATTAAAGACACGGTGCGAGCAGCTCTAGATGAGAAATTTGGTGAGAAACTGGCAGGGATAGAAGAGAGGCTCACCGAGGTGTGCTCGGCGATTACGGAACTCACGCCGCGAATCGAACAAGTAGAAACCCGGCTCTCCACGTTAGAAGATGAGAGGTCAACTATACCGACTTCCATAGCAGAGCATGGCACACAGCTACAAGCATTGGAACAAAAGTTAGACGATTTGGAGAATCGCAATCGCAGAAGCAATTTACGTTTTTTGGGCTTCCCTGAAAGTGTAGCCGACGGGGAGCTGTGTGCAATACTAGAAAAATGGCTGCCGGAGGAACTCGGGCTCACCACACTGCAAGGCTGCCTCGTGGTCGAGAGGGCGCACAGGCTCGGGGCTAGGAAAGATGGCGTGGCTAGGCCACGAATTGTGATCGCGAAACTCATGAACTACCGCCATAAACAAGACATTTGGCAAGCGTATCGAAGAAAGAGATGAGCTATAATGGATCTAAGATACGAGTATTTCAAGACTTCTCACTGCGCGTATCTGAGCTGCGAAAATCATTTGCTCCTATATGCACGGAGCTTTATAACCGCCAGATCCGCTTCTCCCTGCTGTATCCAGCGAAATTGAAAGTTTGGAACGCGGATAAACAGGTTACCTTTGACTCCCGCGAGGCGGCCCAGAAATATCTACAACAGCTTGGTTAAGATTGCGGGAGGCTTTTTGGAACTGTTTTCTCCCTTTTCGGTCTCCCCCCACCGGATCCTGGGACGTTTGGAACTGGAGCTGCGGATCATGGTAACTGGCTTTCTTTTTTGTGGTATATTACTTAAGTTTTACACACAGCAACTATTATAGCAACGACGGCTACTGTGGCGTATTCTAGCCTGCCGACGACAGTGACAGTATTGTTTTAAGAAAGAGGCATACACTGAGGCTGCATAGCCTACTACTCAAACGCCGCTTTATATCTCTATTTCTTTATTTATTTTTCTTTTTGTTTGGCTGCATATTTGCTGACGGCGATTGCAGGAAGCCAGGCAAGGCTTAGAGCCTGCCAAGGGACACACCGCAGCTGCAATATTTTTGCTCTTCATTTGCTTATTTACCTTTTCTTTGAGGAAGCCAGCATGGGACTTGTACAGAGCTCTCCTTTTTCCCAGGCCTATGGAGGAGGAAGATGGCTACTCCACAGACAAGTTTTCAGCGATCTTTACATATGGCTGGTTATGCTGAACCCGAGAAAACTGTTATTAACTGGCTCAGTTCCCTGCTGTAGAACTTGACTACAGGGGACAGCAGGTTCTGAGTTCAGAACCGTATAGAGGTTTGCTACTTTGGAGTTTCTTGGATTGTTTGATATCTCAGAGGTAGACCGTCATATTCTATATGAAATTTGTCATGCGCAGAATATAAATTCTGTTTCCTAAATTTTATTTGGGACAGGGATGGGACACCCGGGCACATACCAACACGTGATCCCCATGCCACTGTGGATGTGGCTATGTTTAGTTTTTGGGATGGGGAAGGAGGGTGGGATTGGGGGAGGGGGGGATGATGGGGTGGGTGACTACCAAGGTTGGGGAACGCAATGGATTGGATATCAGGCGCACCATCTTACCTGGTTCTGGGCCGACGGGGGGATTAGGCTGGGGATTCCCCTGTATCTCACTTTGTTACTGTATCAGGGGCTAGTGCCCCCAGGCTACAGGGCATTATATGACAATGGATAAAGTGATATCGTGGAATGTCAACGGTTTAGGAACTCCAATTAAAAGAAAAAAAACTCTTACTACCTGAAGCATTTAAAGGCGGATATCGCTTGTATACAGGAAACGCACCTCTCTCCATCAGAGAGTGCGAAACTCCGTAGAGAATGGGTGGGGACCTGTATTTTTTCGGCAGCCCAAGGCCAGAAGGGAGGCGTGGCTATCTTAATCCGCAAAAACCTTAATTTCAATATCACAGGACAAGTTATAGACTCCGAGGGACGATATGCTATGATCACGGGTGTATGGGAGGGAAAGTTGGTCACCATATGTAATGTATATGCCCCAAATGAGTACAGACACAGTTTCTTTGAACGTTTGGGAAATCTTTTATTGACACATACACAGGGAATTCTTTTCCTTATGGGAGACTTCAACTGTGTGCACGATGCTAGTATGGATCGGAGCCCCCCGATGCTAATGACCCCAAGCAAAAAGTTGAAGGGCATTGCATTTCTCTGTTCTCAGTTAGGTCTCCTGGATATATGGAGAGTTTTGCATCCAACAGAGAGAGACTACACACACGTATCCAGGGCACATTCCTCACTATCCCGAATAGATTATATTTTAGTCTCACAAGCTCACTTTGCTAACATTACATCCGCCACTATTGAAGCACAGGCCATATCAGATCATTCACCAGTAGCTTTGCAAGTTGCTCTAACACCTCCTGGGGATGGTCCGAAAATGTGGCGTTTCCCTGCTTACTTATGACAAGATCTACAATTTCAGAAATTTTTACAGACAAAATGGGATGATTACTTTCAACACAACCAACAACACACGGATAACCCGCAGGTCTTTTGGGAGGCAGCCAAAGCTGTACTACGAGGAGAAATCATCTCATACACACATGCATTGTGTAGGAAGGCTGAATCAGATATCCTGGCATTGGAGCAACAGCTGCAATGTCACAAAAAGGTACTACTTGCCCACCCACTTCATTCCAAGACAGAATATTACAATACTCTATCACGACTTAACACCCTACTGCATACACGGGCACAACGGCAATTACACAAGGGGGAACAAACACTGTTTCAATTTGGAAATAAGGCTGGACGACTGCTAGCCAATGTGGCAAAGGCAGCCCGGTCTTCAACTTTCATATCACGTATGAAAGATGCTCAAGGCAAAGAGGTTACACAGAAACCAGATATTTGTGAGGTGTTCCGGGAGTTTTACACACACTTATATAAGGCTGAACAGAATGAAAATCGCACTGCCGAAGCAGAATTCTTCCAAGACATCTCCATCCCGCAGCTTTCGCAGACACAGGTGGGATTCCTTAATCGCCCTATAGAGACATTGGAAGTCTTACATGCTATAGCTGCTGTCCAATCCGGGAAGTCACCAGGACCGGATGGATTCTCATATGATTTCTACAAAATATTGAGAACTCAAGTCGTAGATCCTCTTACCACTTTTTATAGAGACGGGCTTGATAAAAATGTTTTTCCAACAGACTTCAACCTGGCACACATCACAGTTCTACCGAAACCGGGCAAGGATCCTTTGCTCCCTGGGTCGTATCGACCCATTTCGCTCTTGAATTGTGATCTTAAATTACTAGCCAAAATTCTAGCAGAACGCCTCAATATGCTTCTCCCTCAATTAATTTCTCCCACCAAGTGGGTTTTGTGAAAGGGCGTAAGGGGAATGCTAATATCCTTAAATTGATTACAGCTATGAAGTTGTGCAGATCTAACCACACCCCTGCATTGGCAGTGGGATTCGATTCGGAGAAAGCATTCGATCGAGTCTCATGGAACTATATGTTCTTTCTATTGCAAAAATTGGGGATGGAAGGGCCTTTCTTAAACTACATTTCTCTACTTTATCGCTCCCCGATATCTAGAATCATTGCCAATGGCTTCGTCTCAGAGAATGTACCCATCTGTAGGGGAGTACGCCAAGGATGCCCCCTATCCCCGCTACTTTACATACTGGCTATAGATCCTTTACTGCGGAAAATTGCTACGAACCCCAAGATAACAGGGTTTGGGGGCCCCGCACAACCATTTACAGTTGCAGCATTCGCTGATGACGTTTTCATTTTTGTGCTAAATCCTGACATCTCCCTGCCAGAAGTTTTAAGGCTCCAACAAATTTTTGGCTCCTTTGCTGGCTTAAAGATTAATCAGGAAAAATCTGAGGCTGTAGATGTCACGGGGGCGGTGCGGGATCAGTGGAAGGGTTCATTTCCACTACGATGGGTTGACTCAGAGTTAAAATACTTAGGTATAAGAATCCCCACTGATATAGATGAGTTATACACGGTTAATATTCAACCATTATTACAACATACTCTTTGCAAATTAGAGCATTGGCAGAACTTACCACTTTCCTTAAGGGGACGTATACAACTCTTTAAGATGATTATACTTCCCAAGTGGTTGTATATACTCCAGATGGTTCCCTTGTGGGTGACTAAACAAGATAGGCAACGCTTCAACAGGTCACTCCGCACTTTTATATGGAGACGGAAAAAGCCAAGGATCTCTATGGAGATTCTATGCAGACCGGTTGGAGAAGGGGGACTGGGTTGCCCTAATCTTCTCTGGTACAATATGGCGTGTAACCTCCGCTTGGTGCGGGACTGGCTACTTGCTACACAGGCCTTTGTCCCTTGCAAGACCTTAACGGCATGGTATGGGGTGTCGGGATTAAATCCCCTTTTGCAGCTTGATGCTAGTAGTGTTCCACATCACCTTAAGTCTCACATCCTACTGACCTTTTGTCGTAAGACATGGAGACAACTCTTAAAATCCTTCGGTATCTGTCACCGATTAACCCCATTTATTTCTATAGTACATAACCCCGAGTTTCCACCAGGGCACCACAACTCCACTTTTCATAAATGGCATACTCATGGTTTGAGATATGTGTACCAACTCTTTGACAGTAATACTGAACAACCACAGACGTTTTTGTCTCTACAAAACAAATTTGACTTACCATCACAAGACTTATACGCTTTCTTACAAATTCAACATTATTTAGCTAGTCAACGAACGAGTTTGACTCTAACTCCCTCCTTCAATAAATTTATGGAATTATTTCCTGAATATCCAAAACAGAAAATGAACATTACGTGGTATTATACGATTCTTTCCAAGCGGGGCTCACAGGACCCTATCCACCGCCTCTATGAGAGGTGGGTAGATTGGCCAAAGTTTAAACTGTCTTATGAGACTTTCAAACGGCTATTTGAGATAACCAGATGTATAACGGATAATGTTCTCTTACAAGAAACTTTTTATAAATTCATCTGGAGATTCTTTATTACTCCCGCTAAAGCGTTCCAGATGCGCTTAGGTACTATGGATCGTTGCCCAAAATGTGAAACGCAGTTAGGTACATATGTCCATTGCTTTTGGGAGTGTCAAAGTATCCACATATTTTGGGGAGGTGTTGCTGTGTTATGCTCAAAAATTCTTGGTCATCCCTTGCCCACAGACCCAAATTTATGGTTATTTGGTTGTACTGCTTACCTACATTGGGATCCTACGCCACACACAGTACTCTTTCTACATAGAGCAGGATTAATAGGAAAGAAACTGATCTTACTGCATTGGTTGACTGAGACTCGTCCTAGTGTGGAGGTCTGGTTTACCAGGATGGTATCATTGAGTAACCTTGAATATGCCGCAGCTAGTAATACCTCATTTAAGAAACTTTGCATGATCCAAAAAATTTGGACGGATTTGTTCGCTTATTTGAAACCCACCATCAATGCTAATGGGCAACTACCCAATGATCACTAGTGGGTCCTGGGATAGGTACCGTTGTTCTAACCATTTGGTGTCTACTGTATGTATTGTTTCGACCACCGCTATACTGAATTGGAGTTTCTGAAGGTTCTTTTATCTTTTGTGTTGGACTTATTTTTCCACATGGGTTACCTATCTTAACACTAGGCCCACTACTCCATATCGGACAGGGTATGGGTGCATGTTAAAAACTGCCGTGATTCAGGGCATGCAGATCCCTAACTCGGTAGATGGGTTGCTTAGGCGGGGAAGGGAGGGGGAGAAGGGGTGGGAGGGATGGGTGGGAGGTATAGACACCATGTAAGCATGAACTTCCTGTACTATTACCATGCTTTTGATCCCTTGACGAACAGACAAAGTCAACCACTGGTTGTTATCAAAATTGTTATATTGCTGTATATATTGCTGTATATGTTGGTGTTTTTGTTCTAGTTTCAAGTATACCGAAAGTTAGCAAACATGTCCCAACTTTGTTTTTACAGTGGTCAGGCTGACTTCTGGTTTAAACTTCCTCACCTGTTTAATTCTGTTTAATTCTGAACATGTATCTGCAGATGTTGGTGTTTAAAACTCAATAAACAGATATTAAAAAAAAAAAAAAAAAAAAAAATCTGACATATGATAAAACAGAGGCTCCCCATAACCTACCAGAGAATAAATGTAACGAAATAGCGCACTATTTCATAGACAAAATCACAAACCTAAAAACTAAGATCCTAAACTCAACAAAACAGGATATTAAGATGCACAAAAGAGATGTAACACAATGGTACACGTTTGATGAAGTCTCAAATCTGGAAGTAGAATCTATGCTAAAAAAAACTAAATCCTGCCCCACATATAATCGACACCATACCTACCATGGACATAAAAAAACTAGCGAACAGTTTCCTATACTTTAACTAAAATCATAAACCTATCCCTTAATGAAGGATCAATGCCAGATGTACTTAAAGGAGCTATAATCAAACCGATATTAAAGAAAAAAAAAACAGCGACCCAAATATATTGAGTAACTACAGACCAGTCTCTAACCTACCCCTACTTGCTAAATTAATAGAAAAAACGGTACAAAAACAACTAGCTGAACACCTAGATAACAATAACATACTTTATCCCTCACAACACGGCATTAGAAAATACTATAGCACTGAAACATTATTAATCTCTCTAACAGACAATGTACTGCGAGGATTTGATAGTAGTAAACACTTCATTATGGTACTATTAGACTTGTCAGCAGCATTTGACACAGTAAATCATATCATACTACTAAAAAGACTTGAAGAAACAGGACTACAAAACAATTGACTGGTTCAGATCCTTCCTAAACAATAGATATTTTCTAGTACAGATAAAAACGCAATATCAGACAAAATAGAGCTAAAAACAGGAGTACCCCAGGAATCAGCACTCTCGGCGACACTATTTAATATTTACCTGCTACCCCTATGTCACCTCCTGGCTGGATTAAGTATCATACATTACATATACGCTGACGACATCCAACTAATACTACCCATAGATGAAACAATTGAAAAAACATTAAACCTAGTAATAATATACCTAGATATAATTAAACAACTGCTAAACCAAATGGAGCTAGTAATCAACATCAAAAAAATGGAATTTATACACATGCCGGATTTACGCGCGCAGGGCACTCGCGCGCCAGCACGCCTATTTTGCATAGGCCGCCGGCACTCGCAAAGCCCCGAGGCTTCGTAAAAGGGGCGTGGCGATGGTTCGGGGGCGGGCTGGGATGGCGGTCCCGAGTCCCCCGGAACTGCGGCCTGTGCCGGGGGATGCCGAGGTGTCGCGAGCAAGTTACGCCTGCTTCAAGCAGGCGTAACTTGCACAACAAAAGGTAGGGGGGGATTTAGGTAGCGCTGGGGGGTGGGGTAGATAGGGGAAGGGAGGGGAAGATGGGGGGACGCGGAAGGAAAGTTCCCTCCAAGGCCGCTCCGAAATCGGAGCGGCCTCGGAGGGAATGGAGGCAGGCTGCACGGCTCGGCGCACGCAGGCTGCCGATTTTGCGCAGCCTTGCATGCGCCGACTTTTTTAGGTTCTACCTCCTACAGCGAAAAAACATTGAGTTGATTCAAACCCCCATCAGACTTAAAAATGATCAGAAAGCAGATCTAGCCGAGAAAGCTCGAAACCTAGGTGTAATAATCGACACGGAACATAGCCTTAAACAACACATATCACTGAAGGGCAAAGAAGGTTACGCCAAACTTATGGTCCTCAGGAGGCTGAAGCCCTTATTAACCCAAACACACTTTCGAACAGTCCTACAGGCACTCATTTTCGCTAGCACAGATTACTGCAACACACTGTTTCTGGGATTGCCGTATTCAACTATAAGACCACTCCAAATCTTACAAAACTCTGCCGCCAGAATACTTACTGGTAAAAATAAAAGAGATCACATCTCTCAAACACTTGCCGAACTACACTGGCTGCCAATATAATAAAGAGTTCAATATAAAACACTCTGCACAATTCACAAACTAATTAATGAAGAAAAAGCAGATTGGTTAAACACAGCGCTGCGCTTACATGTCTCCCAGAGAAATCTTAGATCAGCCAATAAAGCCCTTCTAACCATCCCTTCAGTCAGGACAGCCAGACTGACTCAAGTCAGAGCGAGCCCTATCCTTAGCTGGACCAATTTTGTGGAACACAATGCTCCTAGAAACTAGATTACAGAGAGATTTAAAACTCTTCAAAAAAAGTCTAAAAACCTGGCTTTTCAAAAAAGCTTTTTACAATGAAAATGGAGAATAAGAAATATGAACTAATAGGCAACGGAACATCAACACAGCACAAAGTCACCTAGATGCGTATTTGCATATTTTATTATTTTCTCTCATACTTACTTTTAAAGCTAAATAGAGACAGTATAAAGTACTATACTTATATGGTTACCCTATAAATCATATATATGGACAACACCCATGTCACCTTTCATATAGATTGTATTATTGAAACATGTAACCGAAACTATATTGGCACTTTGTAAGATAGTATGACCCAAGCTGAACATTAAATATATGTGCCTCTCTGTAAACTGTTGTGATGGTGCATACCAAACGATGGTATAGAAAAGATTTTAAATAAATAAATACATTTGGGTTTTGTAGGTTGAGGATCTGTAGGATGCCGCGGCTGGCGAAGCGTCCAAGCACTCTAATGTGGCGCGAGTTATAGATCAGTTTGTTGTCTCAATTCAGATGGAGTGTGGCTTGAAGATAATTTTTTTTTTTTTTATCCTCAGTAGAGGCTGAAGCTTTGTAGCCGTACTGGTCAACAGATCTCTTATTAAATTGTTTGGACAACGTGGTGGATATGACCTGTTGTTGTGAAATATCGTCTCATATGGCGCAAGAACGTAACCCTGGAAGGTGGTTGGCTGCCAAGGTATTTGCCAAAGTGTAAAGAGACTTCCGAGTTTCGGAAAATAAACTAGTTCAGGAAGTGCCTTCACCTTTTCTCGAGGGAAAGGTATTGAGGCAAGGCTTGTTGAAAACGTGGTTCTTAGAGCCTGCCGGATATGAAGATATATATGATGCAAATTGGTGATTGCATGCAGGTTGTGAGCCTCTGCTGAGAAACAAATTTACCCATTTTGTTTTCATTTATCCTCAATTGGGAGTGAAGTGGAAGAGATGCTGGATCAGGAGATTGCATCGTCAAGTCAAACACCCCGGAGTAATATGAAAGGTGAATTCTTCATCTGAACCTCAAGTCGACAGCAGTAAAAAAATGTTGGAGGACCAACAAGAGAGTCTTCCCAGGATCTTCCAGAAATGGTGTCCTCTGGGAGCTGTGGTAGGGCAATGGTTCAGCAGGAACCCCCAAAATCTTTAATATGCCCAGCAGTCATGGGCGTACAATTGACGAACCTTTATTAACAGCGTAGGTAGTATACGTGCTCAAGGAGGAATCCGGCTCCAATATGCCTGTCTCCATCAGCATGCTCACTTTTTTTTTTGGATGCCTATTTGTAGGCTTCGCATTGGTTTGCGGGGCCGCTTTTGTTAAAGTTTTGGGGTTTTTTTGCAACGCACGGTGTTAACAGGCATCTGGTGGGCAGAAATGCGTGTGCACGCCCGGCAGAATTGCGTGTGCACGCTCAGCACCTGTGTTGAAGTGCTGGCGTGTCCGGTGCCTGCGCCGATAGTCTGGCGTGCTCAGTGAGCCCTGCTCTCACCTTCTGGCTGTGAGTCGCGCCCCAGCTTTGTATTACATTTCTTTCACATCAATGTCTTGGTTTGCCCGCCGATGCTTCGGTCCGCCGGCGCCCATGTCGCTGCGTAGGCAGCCGCGTCGATGCGTCAGCATGCTGGCTATTAAGACGATGCGACGGCGAATTAGCTGATGGTAGCGCGCCCTCGGCCGTGTCGATGGGTTAGCGTGTCCTCTGTGTTAATGAGGATGGCGCGGCCCACGGCTGCGTTGATGCGCCTGGCACACCCGTGGCTGCATAGATGCGCCAGAGGCCTCTTCGATGAGGCGGCGGCTGTGTCGATGTGCTGGCATCAATGGGCTGGCGTCCGCGTCGACGCCTGCATCAACGTGTCTGCCCTCCGGTGCCCGCATCGACGCCTGCATCAACGTGCCTGCCCTCCAGTGCCTGCGTCGACATGCCGGCATCCATGTTGGTGTATCGGCACCCGAGCAAGGAATCGGCGCTCTGGGTTTGGCTTTTTTTTTTTTTTAAAGGTCAGTATAGTTGTTATGAAGCCGCCAGTAGTCAGCCAAGAGATCGTGTTCCTGTGCCCCTCCCCCGGCCTCTACTCAGTGTTTGCCTGGTAAACGGGGGTCATCCGAGGAGGTTAGTTAAGGCAGCAATCGTTCGGGAGGGGGAGAGGATGCCCCAAGATGTTTTAGACAATCTCGTAAGGGCAGGCTGCTGAGAAACTTTTTTTTTTTTACTCGTTTCCTTCCTTCCTTCATTTTGAATATAGCAAATGTTGCTTACCTGATGTAACAGGTGTTCTCACAGGACAGCAGGATGTTAGTCCTCACAAATGGGTGACATCGAGGATGGAGCCCACCACGGAAAACTTCTGTCAAAGTTTAACAGAACTTTGACTGGCCCCTACTGGGCATGCCCAGCAAGGCACTGACCCTGCAGCCAGCAGGGGTCTCCCTTCAGTCTGATTTTCAAAGCTACAGGCAGTGCCTAAAAAAGTAAAAACAAAACGAACCCAACACCGCGGGGTGGCGGGCGGGTTTCGTGAGGACTAACATCCTGCTGTCCTGTGAGAACACCTGTTACATCAGGTAAGCAACATTTGCTTTCTCACAGGACAAGCAGGATGGTTGTCCTCACAAATGGGTGAGTACCGAGCTGAGGATGTCCTGACCTGCACCAAATGTACCCAACGATGTGCAACAGGCACAACAACTGGGGTGGAATTTGGTAAAGGGCATCCGCACCCTACCGGGAAGGTGGAAGGGTGTTGGTACATCATGTTGGAAAAAGGTTTCGCAAGACAGATTGGCCGAAGATGGAGTCCTGTCTTCCATCTTTGTCCAAACAATAGTGGGCTGCAAAGGTATGGAGAGAACTCCAGGTTGCAGCTTTACAGATGTCAGGAAGCGGCACCGATCGAAGGTGTGCCACTGAAGTCGCCATGGCCCTCACAGAGTGTGCTTTTACACGGTCTTGAAAAGGAATGCCAGCTTGCTGATAGCAAAAAGAAATGCAGTCCGCCAACCAGGAGGAAAGAGCCTGCTTACCCACAGGTTGTCCCAACTTGTTAGGATGGAAGGAGACAAACAATTGAGTGCTCTTCCTGTGAGCAACTGTACGGTCTAGATAAAACGCTAGAGCTCGTTTACAGTCTAGGGTATGCAGAGTCTGTTCCCCAGAGTTGGAATGGGGCCTGGGAAAAAAGATAGGTAGTATGATGGATTGATTGATATGAAATGCAGAAACTACCTTAGGTAAAAATTTAGGGTGAGTGCGGAGCACCGCCCTGTCTTGCAGGAGTTTAGTGTAAGGCGGATAGGTGACTAAGGCCTGTAACTCACTAACCCTGCGAGCTGAAGTGATAGCCAATAGGAATAATACTTTCCATGTGAGATACTTCAATTCACAGGAGTGCAGAGGTTCGAAAGGTGGTTTCATTAGACGACCAAGAACCAGATTAAGGTCCCAAGATGGGGCCGGAGGACGTAAGGGTGGCTTCAGATGGAGCAAGCCTTTAAGAAAGCATGTCACCAGGGGTTGTACTGAAATAGGGACACCTTCTATACCTTTATGGAAGGCGGCTACCGCACTGACATGCATCCTAATGGAAGAGGTCTTTAGACCGGATTCTGAGAGGTGCCATAAATAGTCCAAGAACTTAGAGATTGGACAGGAAAGGGGATCAAGGGACTGAGAAGTGCACCATGATGTGTACCTTTTCCATTTATATGAATAGGATCTTCTGGTGGAGGGCTTTCGTGAAGCTATCAGGACACGAGAAACCGAATCCGAAAGGTTAAAAGGCTGAAGGACTAACCTTTCAACATCCATGCCGTCAGGGACAAGGCTTGGAGGTTGGGATGGAGGAGGCATCCGTCGTTTTGAGTGAGCAGATGCGGATCCGTTCCCAGAGGGATGTGCCTGCGGATGGAGAGATCCTGGAGTATGGGAAACCACACTTGGCGTGGCCAGTGGGGAGCTATCAGGATCATGGTTCCCCTGTCCTGGCATAGCTTCACGAGAGTCCTTGACAGAAGAGGAAGTGGAGGGAATGCATAAAGCAGACCTGTCGTCCACTTGAGGGAGAAGGCATCCCTCGGCTGAGAGTGTTGGCTCCGAATGAGAGAGCAGTAATCGTCCACTTTGTGGTTCTGAGGGGACGCAAAGAGGTCTATGCGGGGAAAACCCCACTTGTGAAACAGAGAGGTCACTACGAGAGGATCGAGTGACCACTCGTGTGGCTTGAAGACACGGCTCAGCTAGTCTGCCAATACATTGTCTACTCCCGGCAAGTAAGTGGCCTTGAGGTACATGGAATGGGAGAGGGCTTCTGCCCAAATCTGCGCAGCTTCCTGACACAGAAGGAAGGAGCCTGTGCCTCCCTGCTTGTTTATGTACCACATGGCCACTTGGTTGTCTGTCTGGATTAAGATTATCTGATCTGATAGATGATCTTTGAAAGTTCTGAGCGCGTAGCGAATTGCTCGAAGTTCCAAGAAATTTATCTGGTGTTCGGCTTCCTCTGGCGACCACAACCCTTGGGTTTGTAATTCGTCCACATGGGCCCCCCCAACCGATGTGGGAAGCATCGGTGGTTAGGATTACCTGTGGATCTGGTAGGAGAAAGGGTAAGCCCTGAAGGAGATTGACTTGAGTCGTCCACCAGGTTAAAGACAGGCGTAGCGCTTGTGTAACTGTGACGATGTAGGACAGAGGCTGGAAAGCTTGAATCCATTGGTGTCGCAGAGTCCATTGCGTTACTCTCATGGCTAGTCGGGTCAAGGGAGTAACTTGAACCGAGGATGCCATGTGTTCTAGGAGGATGAGGAATTGGCGAGCTGTGGCAGTGTGTTGAGACTGGAGCTGGCGAGCTAGGGACATGAGAGTTTGGACTCGTTGAAGTGGAAGGTAGGCTTTTGCCTGTAAGGTGTCCAAGTCTGCTCCAATGAAGGATAAGGTCTGAGATGGGACCAAGCAAGATTTCTCGTAATTGACAAGAAACCCTAAGGAGAGGAGTGTGTGAATTGTCAACTTTAGGGAGGATTGCGCAATTTGAGGGGTGGAGGCCCTGATTAGCCAATCGTCCAGATAGGGGTAGACGTGGACACCTTCCTTCCTGAAAAATGCTGCTACTACTACGAGACATTTGGTAAAGACTCGTGGAGCAGATGCCAGCCCGAAAGGTAGTATTCGGTATTGATAATGGTCGTGGCCTATCAGAAAACGCAGATACTTGCGATGAGATTGTGTTATCGCAATGTGGGTATAAGCGTCCTTGAGGTCGAGAGAGCACAGCCAATCCCCCTTTTGCAACAGAGGGAGCAAGGTGCCCAGGGTTACCATCTTGAACTTCTCTTTTTGCAGATACTTGTTGAGGGCCCGAAGGTCCAGAATTGGACGTAACCCCCCTGATTTCTTTGGTATTAGAAGTATCTGGAATAGAATCCTTTCCCTTGTTGACAAGGAGGGACGGGTTCTATAGCATTTGATTGTAGAAGAAGGGATACTTCTTGATGTAATTGAGTCAAATGGCTGGTTAGACTCCATGCCTGAAGGGGCGGGGAGTCTGGCGGAAGTGTTATGAAGTTGAGGTGGTAACCCTGTGCGATAATTGCTAGCACCCACTGATCTGAGGTAATCTGTTTCCAACGGGGTAAGAAGTGGTACAGCCGACCTCCCACAGGGATGTGTGGAAGAGGGAGTTGGCATGTGCTCAATACAGGGAAGTCAAAGGCCCGCCGCAGGCCCAGGAGGTGGGGCTACAGTAGGTCTTTGCTTTCTCGGCTGACGAGGCTGAGGCCTGTTAGAGGACCGTGCAGGACGAGCCCTAGTTGACGGAGGGTAGTAGCGGCGTGGTCGAAAGAACGACTTTTTAGAGTCCTTCTTTTGCGGTTGCTTGGAGGTCATCTCAGGTGGGACAGATGAGAGTTGTTTCAACGTCTCATGGTGGTCTTTTAACTCCGCCACAATCTGTTGAATTTGCTCTCCAAAACAAATTGTCGCCTAAGCAGGGCAAATCAGCAAGACGATCTTGGACCTCTGAGTGAAGGTTGGATGACTTTAACCAAGCCCAACGTCTGGCTGAGATGGCTGTGGCTGAAACCTTCGTGGAAGCATCGAATATGTCGTAGGCAGTCCTAATCTCGTGCTTCCCTGCCTCAAATCCCTTGTGAAGAAGGGCTTGAAGCTGCGGTTGGTATTGGTCCGGCAACGTGTCAGCATAGTCTTGCATCTGCTTAAGGATGGCTCTGTTGTATTGAGTCATGTAAAGTTGATATGAAGCTATGCGTGAAATCAACATAGCTCCATGATACACTTTCCGTCCTACACTATCCAGGAACTTGTTGTCCCTGGTAGGTGGGGTAGAAGAGTGCGGCTTAAGACGCTTGGCCTTCTTCTGCGCGGACTCAACCACAACAGAGCGATGATCCAGTTGAGGTTTTTGGAAACCTGGTGCTGACTGGACAAGGTATGTGGAGTCAGCTTTCTTGTTAACTGGTGACACCGATGAAGGAGATTCCCAGTTTTTCTTGAGCAGATCCAAAAACACCTGGTGTATAGGGATGGAAGCGATGATTTTTGGAGCATCCAGAAATTGAAGTAGTTCCATCATCTGGTGTCTGTCATCAGCTTCAGATTGTAGTTGAAAAGGTACAACTTCTGACATCTCTTTCACAAAATTAATGAAAGATAGATCCTCAGGAGGAGATCTTTTTCTACTCTCTGTAGGAGATGGTGGCGAAGGCAAATCTGTGTCAGAAGAGGTATCATCATCATCACCCCAGGTATCATAGGGATCATGTGGGGCTTGTAGCCCTGATGGACCTGGCTGAGGCTCTGAAGGCATCGATGGAAACCGAGGTGGAATCGGTGCGGTAGGTGGAACCAGAAATGGCATCGATGGCTTCGGTGCTGCCGATGGAATCGGTGCCTGGCGCGGAATCGATGGAGCCGAAGGATAAATCGGTGGAGATATACCAGAAGGCACCGATGGAACTACCCCGGAAGGGGGAATTCGAAACGGTGTTTCTCCTGCCGATGAGAAACCAGTCGGAGACGGTGGTGTTGTCGATGGCACTGGAATCACCGATGGAAGGGCCGTCATGAGTGCCTCCATGCGGCTCAGTAGCGGTGCTAGCGCTTGTATCAACGGCTCGGTGGTCGGTTCCCTCCTCGGTGGCGAAGCCGGTGCCGGCGTCGGTGCCGGGGGCGGCACTGGAACCGGTGCCGGAGACGGTGCCGATGGAGGTTGTAATTTCTTCATCGCTTTCTCGATGGCCTCCTGGACCAGCCGGTCCAGTTCTGCCCGGAGACCAGGGGTAACAATACCCGGCTCGACGGGAGAGGGAGGCTGAGGCAGAGCCGGAGGGACCACCGTAACCGGTGGGATCACGGCTCCCACACCCGAAGAGGGTGAGGGTTTCCTCGATGCCTGCGAACGAGACGTGGACGGTGCCAAGTCTGATCGAGGCCTCTTAGTCGGTGGCTCGGCCTGTTCAGAGGTCGATGGCTGTGGATCCTCGACAGGCCGAGACTTGTGCCGTCGATGGCGATGCTTGTCTTTCCGATCCCCTCGCCCATCCGGGGAAGGGACGGGAGTCGATGGCCGAGAAGCGATCGATGGCGGACGGTCACCGGAGGGTTGACGGTGATGGTGCAACTTCGACGGTGCCGGTTCCGATGACGTCGATGCTATCGATGGCGTTGGGGTGGGTGCATGGAAGAGGAGCCCCATCTTCTCCATCCTGGCTTTGCGACCTTTGGGTGTCATTAAGGCACATTTGGTGCAAGTCAGGACATCATGCTCACTACCCAAACACATAACACAAACCCTATGAGGGTCTGTGATGGACATAGTCCGGGTGCAATCCGGACAACGACGGAACCCCGTTGCCATGGCTGTAAGCCAAAATTTAGCCTGGGGATCGGTAAGTGCCAACAGGCCTCGAGGGCCAAAATCGACGGTAGTCGATGGAAAAATGGCAAAAAACTTACCGGACTCCAGAAAGATGACAAAAATTTGTCGAAGGGAGACCCCTGAGGGGCAAATTTTCTTAGGAAATTAATTTCCAAATTCCTGTCAGGAACGTGGTAAGAGAGCTCCTTTCACCGCGTGGCAACTGCTGCGCGGAAAAAAGAAGACTAAAGGGAGACCCCTGCTGGCTGCAGGGTCAGTGCCTTGCTGGGCATGCCCAGTAGGGGCCAGTCAAAGTTCTGTTAAACTTTGACAGAAGTTTTCCGTGGTGGGCTCCATCCTCGATGTCACCCATTTGTGAGGACAACCATCCTGCTTGTCCTGTGAGAACTATCTATACAGTTGTCATATTTCCGAAATAGAAGAGAGGATAAGTACAGGGCTCCGCGCACACCGTTGCGCGGAAAAATCAGACTGAGGAGCCTGAGGTAATCCTGGCAGCATACAGGAGGGTGAGGGAGTCCTGGCTAAAGACTTTACTAGTCTTTGAGAGCTCCACCACCTAGTGGCACGGAGGACGTACCCATACAGCATGGCTAATTCAGCTGTTTATCTACGTGAAAACCTCTGAATGTAGTTGTTCTGTAGAAGATTCTGAGTTTCCTTCAGTAGAGGTTCTCTGTGAGATGTTAATTGTTTTTGTGGAACCCAATGTAGGTTGGGAGGGATGAGAAATGAAGATTGTAACCGTGGGCTATGACTGATAACACCCACTGATCTGATGTGATAAGATTCCAGGCGGGAAGAAAGCTTGACAATCTGCCTCCTACTGGAGGGTGATGGGACGGTGGCGGCATCATTCTTAAAAACCGGTTTGAGTTTTGGCGGGCGGGCTAAGGGTCCGCCTGTTGTCTAGGCGGGCGAGGGGCCCTTGCTCTTTGGCAAGGCGCTGGAGGTTGGTATGGTTGTTGCCTCGATGGTAACGCTGAGGTTTGTAGTATGAAAACAGTTTGTATGACTTAAAGGGTGGTCTTCTGTATGAACCCGAGTAGTATATTGCCGTCTCGAAGTGGATGGCTGATGTGGTAAAGGAGAGGACAGCCGTCTTCTGCTCTTTAATCTTCGATACCGTTTCAGTGAATTTATCTCCGAAAAGGTTGTCTGGACGACACGGCAAATTTGCTAATTTGTCATGGACATCATCTCGTGTGGCGTTAGAACGAAGCCATGCGAGACGTCGTGCAGCCAGAGCGTTTGCTGAACCGCTTGATGAGATATCAAACCCTTCATAAACAGTTCTTAGTAAGTGTCTTAAGCCTTCCTTCATACTGTGATATTGAGGAGGCAAAGCCATATCTGGAAAACTCTGTTGGAGATTTGTCTTAAGTGCCTGTAAATTGTCAAACAGGTACTGAGTAATATAGAATTGGTGATTCTGAAATTGCGTGTTTAACATCACTGAATTAAAGGAATTCTTTGCAAATTCATCCAACAGCTTATGGTCTTTGGGAGGTGGTGTATTCGAATGAATACAAGATTTTCGTGCCTTCTGCATCGCTGACTCAACAACGACAGAGTTATGTGGAAGCTGAGTCGAAGCATGAAAGGGAGAATCTTTCATCTTATATTTCATATCAATCTTTCTGGATGTTGGTAGTGTGGACAGTGGAGTGTCCCAGGATGAGGGAGATCAGAATGCTGTGGTAGGGCTATTGGCTCTGTGGGGCAATCAAAAATCTTCAGTATGCCCATCATTTCCTGACGAGGGTCAGGTATTTTCCTGGTATCTACATTTAGGAATTTACCAACCTTCTCTATAAACTGAGCATAAGATAAATCTTCTGGGGAAGAAGATGGTTCTGGAGGTATCTCTGCCGGATCAGATGGATAACCCGTGGAAATATCTGCAAAGGAATCAGTATCATATTCAATTGGGGATGAATGTGGTACTGGATGAACCTTGGGTGCTGGACCTGGTCTGACAGAGACCACTGGAATTGTTGGTAATTTAGCAGGTTGAGGTGGAATATTTGATTTTTCTACTAATTGAAAAACTGAGACAGGATGTTGGTAATTTGGGTCATGACTTGAGTAGTGAGATCCGAAATAGACTGTACTGGTGTTGGCTCCATACTTGGCAGTAGAGTAAATGGTATTACATCTTCTGAACCCTGTACTGGAGCTGGCTGAGGTTGGCCAAGGCTTGGTGCACCAATCAATACTATGGATTCAGATGAGACTGTTCCAGGTGAGGTAGGAGTTGTGGGCGAAATAAGAGGAGGCGAAAACTCTGGTTCAGACTCCAAAATTGGCAGAGGAGATATGTTTCTTGGCCTCTTCTGGCCCAAATGGTGCTTATGTTGTTTTTGTGGAATTTGCGTCGGCTGTGCGTCAATGACGCACCTATTAAATGAGGCATTGAGGCAGAAATATTTGTGCGTCGATGCGTCTGTGGTTTAGCTGTTGCGCTGGTTTGATGCAGCTTTGACGCAGAGGCATCCCTGCACCGGACATCTTTTGGTGCTTCGATGCATCAAACGTCCCTCAGTGTGTCGGTGCACCGTACGTCCTCTGGTTCGTCTATGCGTCGCACTTCCCTTGATGCCTCGACGCTTCGAAATTTGAGCCGTGTCGGCGCATCTAACTGCTGGCTGTCTATGTGTCGAGTGCATTGGTGATCCCACTGATGCATCCCCGGCCTGGTTTTTCACGGGTAAGCAATGGTAGGTGTTCTGACCTGGGGGAGGGTTCAACTGAGGAGGCTCTCCTTGATGAGGGAGACCTTTTTCTTCTTTTTGGTCCTGGTGATGACCTTACCAAAGCCTCAGATGGTGCATAGGAACCCGAAGTCCTGGATTGAAGGTCCTGTATCTGCTGCCCGCTAACGCTAGGCACGTGGGGACATGCGTCCGCAGTCCGCACAATTAACTTGGTTGGGGGAGGGTCCCAGACACAAGTAACAGAATTTGTGGCCATCAGTGGCCGACAATTTTGCCACAAGAGCAAAATTTGAAACCAGGACGTGGCATTCTTCTATCTGTTGTTAATTCAAAGAAGTGCTGATGATTTTCACTGGTTTCTTTCCTTTTTTTTTTTTTTACTACACAGAAGTTTCTCTCACAGGAGAGCAGAGCTCCGCTCGCCAACTGCCATGCGGAAAAAAAAATGACTGAGGAGCCTGAGGTGAATCAGAGAGGATATAAGAGGGAGAACCTGGCTGAAAGTCTTTACTATACTTAGAGAGCTCCGCCACCTTGTGGCACGGAAGACGTACTCAGACAGTATGGCTAATTCAGCTGCTTATCTATGTGAAAATGCGTGCGTTGTTTATAATAGGCGAGGGCTCGTTTACAGTCTAATGAATGAAGTCGTCGCTTGCTGTCATTCACATTAGGTCTTGGAAAGAAAGTAGGGAGGCTTATGGTCTGGTTTAAGTGAAATGCGGAAACCACCTTCGGTAGGAAGTTAGGGTGGGTACGCAGAGTAACTTTGTCATGGTAAAACTAAAGGTGGGGTGGATAGTGAACTAATGCTTGCAATTCACTAACAAGTTTCTAATGGTTCAAAAGGCGGTAGCATGAGCTGTTCCAACACTACGTTTACGTCCCATGGTACTGCAGGTTTTTTTTAGTTCGGGGCCAAAGATGTAGGACATCTTTCATGAATCTGGAGACCAATGCATGACAAGAAATAGGTTCTCCGTTGAGAGGTATGTGGTAAGCCACTATGGTGCTGAGGTGTACTCGAAGCGAAACGGTAGCCAGACCTTCCCTGTAGAGTAGATGGAGATAATTTAGTAGGCGCTCTGGTGGACAGGTGAGTGGATCTGCTCCCTCGGCTGTACACCAGGATGCATAACGTGACCATTTTCGTTGATAACTGAGTCTAGTTGATGGTTTTCTCGAGGGCAGTAGAATATCCTGGAGATGAGGAGGGATGTTTAGGTTTTGGAATAGGAGCCTTTCAACCTCTAGACAGTGAGATTCAGGGATGAAAGCAGTGGGTGCAGTAGATGTCCCCCCTCCAGGGTAAGCAGTTGAGGGCTGTTGCCTAGGGGGGATTGGTTGGTGGGTGGACATTTGAATGAGGTAGCTGTACCAGGGTTGACCAGCCCATGCTGGGGCAATGAGAATTAAATCTGCATTGTCTTCGATGCAACGCTGGACTGTGTGAGAGATGAGAGGTATTGGAGGGAACGCATAGAGTAGGTCCTGGGACCAATCGATGAGGAACGTGTCCTATGCCAGTCGGAGCGGGCTGGGGTATACTGAGCAGAAAAGCTTGACTTTCCTGTTGTATTCTGTGGCAAAGAGGTCGATCCGGGGGTGACCCCAAGTGGAGAAAATTCTATTGGCTCCCTCCTGCTGGAGTTCCCATTCGTGAGGGTGAAAAATTCTGCTGAGCTTGTCTGTTCTGGAATTGTTAATTCGCGGTAGGTACGTGTTACGATCCTGTCTGCGGACCCCATCTCGCGGCAGGCCCTCCACCTACCGCCATCGCGGCCTTCCCGGCCCGATGCTGCTACCTTCCTTTGTGGCCCGGACCGCTGCTGAGCATCTCCCCTATGAGGAAAGGCTGAAGAGCTTAGAGCTGTTCAAGCTTGGAGAAGAGACGGCTGAGGGGGGATATGATAGAGGTCTTTAAGATCATGAGAGGTCTTGAACAAGTAGATGTGAATCTGTTATTTACACTTTCGAATAATAGAAGGACTATGGGGCATTCCATGAAGTTAGCAAGTAGCACAGTTAAGACTAATCGGAGAAAATTCTTTCACTCAACTCACAATAAAGCTCTGGAATTTGTTGCCAGAGGATGTGGATAGTGCAGTTAGTGTAGCTGGGTTCAAAAAAGGTTTGGATAAGTTCTTGGAAGAGAAGTCCATTAACGGCTATTAATCCAATTTACTTAGGGAATAGTCACTGCTATTAATTGCATCAGTAGTATGGGATCTTCTTAGTGTTTGGGTAATTGCCAGGTTCTAGTGGCCTGGTTTGGACGCAGCTGGAAACAGGATGCTGGGCTTGATGGACCCTTGGTCTGACCCAGCATGGCAATATCTTATGTTCTTATGAGCTGCGCCTCCCTCTATCTTTGCAGCCTTGCTGCCGCTGTTGCTCTCCTCCTTCATGGCTGGAGCCGCACCACTGACTCTGCATCTAGCAGGCAAGTCCCTGCTGGGATTCCCTCTTGCGGCGTGAGCCGCCACCGTCGGGGCTCCATCTTCACGGTGTGGATGCCACATGCAGCCTGGCTCCTCTTCGCGGCAGGAAGCCGCCTCCGACCTGCTTTCTCTTCCTCATGTGGCTGGACGCCGCCGCAGACCTCAGCTCCACCTCCTTCCTTCATCCGGGGTTCCTCTAGGCATGACTGTGCACCTCTCTATCTCATTTAAAGGGCCAGAAGCAAGAAGCACCCCTCGGCCCCACTAGATGACGTCCTCCGGGCACTTCCTGGACCTGCCCTATATAAAGACCCTGCTTCAGTTCCTCAGGGCCTTCAAATGGAGTTGTATCAGCTCCAGGGAGTTACAGCTAGCTCCAACACTTTCTTGGAGTTCCAAGCTCCAGAGAGTTCCAACTGAGTTCCATCTACCTGCTACTGACCAGATGACTTCATGTTCCATGTTCTTCTTGTTCTCGATGTCTTCGTCTGATGTTCCGGGTTTCGTCCCTCGTCGGATCTTCTTCGTGGTATGTTCCAGTCCTCGACTTCCCTTCCTGAAGTCCTGGAGTTGCTTGTCTGTGTCTAGATGTCCAGACGTCCACTCGTCCAGATGGCCTCTCATCCAGAAGTCCGCTCGTCCAGTTGTCTGGACGTCCACTCGTCCTGATGTCCTCATTTAGATGTCCAGATGCCCACTCGTTCAGATGTTCAGATGTCCAGGTGTCCAGACGTCCTTAGGTACCATTCTCTTGTGTACCGATGTCCTTCGTTCCTTATCTCGATCCTGAAGAATCCGCAAGCAGCCTTGTCGTCCACCGGACTTCATCTCCAGCCATCCTGCGAGGGAGTAAATCCATCTCATTCGGTGTCCGTCTTCGGGTGACTGGCATCTCCTTCCGGCTGGGCCTCTCTCAAGCGCTGTCCAGATCCCCTCTCCGTCCTGTGATGTTCCGCTCTCCGCGTGGTCCGCAACCAGTCTCCCAGGTTGTGTAGGGCACACAGCAGGACAGGGTTGTCCATGACCAGTCCACGTTGGGCTGTGTAAGGCACCCTGAGGGACAGTGCCTTCCAAGTTCCAAGAATCTCGTCTCTTCCAAGTTCCAGGAGTCCTCGTCTTCTCTATGTACTTTGACTCTCTCTTGTTTCTAGGATCCAGCGCCTCCTGTTCGTTCCTTGTCTCTTCGTTTCCAGCCCTCTGCCTCCATCTGACTTCACTGGTGCGTGTTAGCTCAGGGGGGGCTGACCCTCTTTCATCCCAGCTCCTGTGTACTTCTTCACCCGTGTCTGCACTCGCTCACTTCCCTTAGGGCGTGTCTTGGGGCACCTCCCTGGGTCGTCCCGAGGGCCAAGGGCTCACTCTCTCCCAGAAGCAGGCGATTGCGCCTCCGTATCCCTCCTCAGGGCCCGCCGGGCACATTCGCAACAATATGTGGCCTGTAGGGAGATTCCTCTCCTGTGAACCCATTCTAGGGTTCCTATTGCTTCTTGGCAAAGGGTCCATGAACCTGACCCTCCTTTGTTAATGTAGAACATTGCCACCTGATTGTCTGTGTGGATCATGACAACCTGGTTGTCGAGACTGTGCTCCAAGGTTCGAAGGGCGTGTTGAAAGGCCCAGAGTTCTAGGGGATTTCTGTGTTGGGTTTGCTCTTGGTTGGATCAAAGTCCCTGAGTTTGTAAGTGTGTGAGATGGGCTCCCCAACCTGAGGGAGATGCATCTGTGGTGAATTGTCTGATGGCGAAGGGGGCATAGAAACGAGCCCCTTGTTAGTGCTGGTGGTGTTATCCACCAGTGAAGATCTTGCTTCACGCTGGTTGTTATGGCGACCTTTGTGGAGAGGGAGCTGCGAAATTGGTCCCACTGTGTCTTTAGGCCCCATTGTAAACAACATATATGAAGACGCTTGTGTGGAACTACATAAGTAGCTGCCGCCATGTGTCCTAGGATGATGAGAACTTGACGGGCTAGAGCAACTGTACTGCGCAGAAGTTGATTGGCGATTGTTGTCAAAGTGATCGCTCGAGGTTCTGGTAGAAAGGCTTTGTCTTGAATGGTGCTGATAAGGGCACTGATGAATTGGAGGCACTGAGTAGGTCATAGGTTCAATTTCTCGTAATTGTTGAGGAGGCCCAGATGGTCTAGGAAAGATATTGTGCAGAGTAAATTGCTTTGCAGGGTTGAGTGGGTGGGGGCTACCAACAGCCAATTGTCTAGGTAAGGAAATATCTGTATTCCCTGTCAGCAAAGGGATGCCACTGCTACCACTAAGCATTTCGTGAAAACTCTCGGGGCAGAGGAGAGTCCGAACAGTAATACTTTGTACTAAAAGTGTCTCCCGTTTGTGGTGAAGCAAAGATATCGCCAAGAGTTGGGATGCATCGGTATGATGCATACGCATCTTTCAGATCTAGAGAGCACATCCAATCTTTGGTTTGTAGGAAGGGTAAGATGGATTTCAGGGATGTCATCTTGAATCTCTCCCTTCGCAGGTACTTGTTGAGAGACCGTAGGTCTAGGATGGGCCATAGTCCTCCCGATTTCTTGAGAATGAGGAAGTATTGTTAATAAAATCCTTGTTGGATTTGTGGTGATGGTAGTTCCTGGATATATTTCTGATGGAGTAGATGATTTATCTCCTGTAGGAGAGGTACCTGGTATATCCTTTGAAATTTTTAGACAACCAAATGTGGGAGAGGAGGGCAGGTTTTGAAATTTAGGGAATAACCTTTCTGTATTATGAGGACCCAAAGGTCGGATGTCACGGTGCTCCAGGCTGGTAGAAATTGTGAGAGTATGCCCCCTATGGTGTGGCTCGGTAGCGGTGTTAATGTTATCCTTAAAAACCTTGTTGGTTCTTGGCCGGATGAGATTCTGATGATTGCTTTTGCTGCCGTGGAGCTCAGGGGCGTTGTCGCATTCCTGTTTGCTGGTAAGGTTGTTGACGGCTGGGTTGGTAAGGCTGTGGCTGATATGAGGAGTAGGGTCTGTAGGTACGAACGAGGGAAGTTGGACTTTCTAAAAGATGGTAAATGACGTCGTGGGCCTTCTGGTGGGCCAGTTAAGGACAGAACTGCTACTTTTTGCTCCTTTAGTTTGGCTACCGTCTCTGCTAACCTGTCATCAAAGAGGTTGTCTGATAACATGGGAAATCTGTTAACTTCTCATGGACGTCATCCCTTATCGCATTTGATCTGAGCCAGGCCATGCGTCGTGTTGCGATGGCATTTGCAGTGGATTTCGCCGATGTTTCAAATCCTTCGTATATGAAACGAAGGAGATGCCGAAGTCCTTCCTCCTTGTCAAAAAATTCCTGAGGAAGGCAGGCATCTGACGAGGCATACAGCAAGATGGGTTTAAGAGATTGGAGGCACTCAAACAAGTATTGAATGACGTAAAATTGATGATTTTAGATTTTTGCATTTAACATGCCCGATTGATAAAATTTCTTCCCAAAATAATCCAAATATTTGTGGTCTCTTCCCGGAGGGGTGTTAGCATGGAGCTTAATTTTCTTGCCCTTTGCATTGCTGATTCCACGACTATGGAATTGTGGGGGAAGTTGCACCGCACTGTAATAGGGTGAATCCCTCATTCGATATTTTAAATCTGTCTTCCTTGAAGTTGGTAGTGAAGTGAAAGTAGATTCCCACGCCCTCTGCATCAGTGAGTCAAGAACTGAATGTGTGGGAAGTGCTGTCGGCTCCGATGGGATATCATATTTTTAGGATACCCATTTCTGTCTGGGATCAGAAATCTTTTTAGTTTGTATGTTGAGCCATCGACATACCTTCTCTAAAAATTGCGAGTAGGTAAGGTCTTCTGGTGGTGATACCGGTTCCGGCGGGATCTCTGCTGAATCGGACGGGTAACCCGTGGAGGTATCAGACTAGATTGATTGAGGAGGAGAATGCTCCCTCGGAGGAGAAGAAATAGGAGGCTGGTGCTCGGGCGTAGGATCCCGAGTTTGGGGCCTTTGAGGTAGTAGTTGATTTTGCTGTTCTACTGATTTTAGGAATCGAGATAGAATCAGTGATATTTGCGAAATTGCCTGGGAAGCCATTCCTAATGAGGGAGGTAGTCCTGGCTGTATCGGTCTACCCGTTGGGGAAAGTGCTGCCAGTAGTATGTCCGAATCCGATGTTCTGGGCTTAATTATGTCAACCCGTGGTTGATCTACCTTTTCATAAGGAGGGTCCTGAAGGCTGGAACACGTGCATCGTCTCAATGCCAATGAAAGTCCTGAAAAGACTTCAGATGAGGATGAAGCTTTATCAGAGTGACGTGGGGAAGATGGACCCTCCTCTGATTCTACATTTATTAAGGGAGAAAGCTTCCTGGGCCTCTTGTGACCGGAGGTGTGCTTTTTGTACGATCTAGAAGCAGGCTGCATCGGCAGCATCGGTGTAGAATGAGTGGGAAGTGGTCCCATTGAAGGCTGCGTCGACAGCATCAATACAGTAGTCAATGCGTCGATGTACAGTGTCAGTGGATGCAGCGTCAGTGATGGTGCGTCGTTGGGAATGAAATGCAGCGCTCTGTGCTCCGTGCGTCAGTCGCCCTTAGAGGCATCGATGCATCGGTGTTTTCTTCGTGCGTCGGCATTACCATGCTTGCTTCGATGCATGCCTGTGCTTTGATGTGGCCAGTGCATCCACGGCACCATGCGTCGATTTTGGATGGGCTTTTTTTGGCACCAAATCCGCAGGTCCAGGAGGGTCTGCTGAAGCTGCCCTACGGTGGGAGGGGGATTTTGACCGTCGATGAGGGCCCAGGGAGGATTTTGCAGAGGCCTCTGATGGGGATAAGATCCCGATGCTGCCCTAAGCTGCTCAATCCTGGCAGCTCTTTGCCTCTGAGCCCATGGGGACATGCGTCTGGAGCCCCAGCAGTTAGCCTGGTCATGGTTTGGACCCAGGCATATATAGCAAACCTGATGCCCGTCCGTGACAGACATTTTTCACACAGTGGCAAAATTTAAAGCCTGGTGGACGAGGCATGATGAAGTTTTCTGCCAATCCTGAGGTGATTGATGTCTTTTTTGGTTTTTTTTTTTGTGAAGAAACAACTTTCTCACAGAGAGAAGAGAGCTCCGAGTGTTCTCTGTCACGCGGAAAAAATTGGACTGAGGAGACTTGGAGGAACGGAGGAGGATACAGGAGGGATCACCTCACAAAAAGACTTTGGTGATCTTTGAGAGCTCCGCCACCTAGTGGCACAGAGGACATACCCAGACAGCATGGCTAATTCATGCTGCTTATCTACGGGAAAATGTATGTGTGCACTTCTATATAATAGGTATATAAATTATGCAGATCTCTGCATTAAAAAAAATCTACATGTAATAAAACATTAACAAACTTTTGGGCCAGTGACACATGGTATTTTATAAACTGTGGAACTTCCACTGCATAATTTATAAAATGCTCTTGTAATTTTAGGCACACCTATTTATGCATGTATGTGCTGAGCTTTACACACTATTAAAAATTACTCTCCCTGTGTAAACATAATAAGCTGAGGGGAGGGGCAGAGGTTGATTGGTTTGTTTGCCCCCCCCCCCCAACCAAAAATCCATTCCACTGCCCATTTGGTGATATGCAAAAGATTCTCCTTAGGTATACCCACTGCAACTGGGCTATCATTTCTCCCAACCAATGCATTCCTAGAAGTAAAATTTAAACCAGAGGCTCCCACCATACCTGAGTGGGATCTTGTGGAAGACATTGCATGTGAAAGATCTCTGAAAGACAAAATGAACAGAGCAGCATCAGTGAAAATGTTCTAAATTACTGTATATTACCAAAAAAAATTTTTCTGGCACACTGAGGACAGTTTTCAAAAGATTTTACCCAGATAAATAAGCAATTACCAAGATAAAATCAGGGCCTGAAAATTGACTCTGCAAGCAATGAGATACTGACCACTTTTATTCATTCCACAAAGGGATGGGTTTGAAGAGAATAATGGCATAAGAACTTAAGAAACTGCCATACTGGGTCAGAACAAGAGTCCATCAAGCCCAGCATCCTGTTTCCAACAGTGGCCAATCCTGGCTACAAGTACCTGGCAAGCACCTAAACACTAAGTAGATCCCATGCTACTGATGCCAGTAATAGCAGTGGCTATTCTCTAATTCAACATGATTAATGATGCATTAGAATTAGGGCATCCCGACAGTGAGGTTCCAATAATAAGAAAAGTAGTCCAAGTGCCTGTAACTAAAAACTCACCTGAGCTAAAAAATTCTAACTTATCCCTATCAATTAAAAAGCAGAATGAAAATACAAACAAAAAACAAACTTTGAAATGTTTGTATGCTAATGACAGAAGTCTAAGTAGTAAGATGGGAGAATTAGAATGTATAGTAGTGAATGATGACAGACTTAATTGGCATCTCAGAGACATGGTGGAAGGAGGACAACCAATAGGACAGTACTATACCGGGGTACAAATTATATCTCAATGACAGAGAGGTGCACCCGGGAGGCGGTGTAGCGCTTTATGTCCGGGATGGCATAGAATCCAACAGGATAAACATCCTACATGAGACTAAATGCACAATCGAATCTTTATGGGTAGAAATCCCTTGTGCGTTGGCGAAGACTATAATGATAGGAGTATACTACCGTCCACCTGGTCAAGATGGTGAGACGGACAGTGAAATGCTAAGAGAAATTAGGGAAGCTAACCAAATTGGAAGTGCAGTAATAAAAGCAAGTTTGCTTACCGTAAATGGTGTTTCCGTAGAGAGCAGGATGAATTAGCCATGCTGTCATGGGAATTGTCCTTCAGTGCCCAGGAAGCGGAGCTTCAGAAGTAGAATACAGAGCTTTGCTCTGTGCGGCTGCACATGCTTTCCCGTGCAGCAGAAGAGAATCACAGACTGAGGAGAATAAGTAGGATTCGTTGACTGACTATCCAGGGAGGTGGGTGGGTCAGCATGGCTAATTCATCCTGCTCTCTACGGAAACACTGTTTACAGAAAGCAAACTTGCTTTTTCCCGTCAATAGCAGGGCTGAATTAGCCATGCTGTCATGGGAGTCCCAAACTCCCTATCACACTAAGTAGCACAGCACACACCAACGGCTTCACCAGGTGATATTGACCGAATCCTAGTACGCCAGGTAACTTTTTTTTTTTTTAGCGTGATCTTGGTGGTGGATAATGCAGACTAGGATTAATGAATGACAGAGTGTAGTACGGCCTTGCCTACAGCCGCATCCGCTGCTGTTTGTTGATCTAGACAATAACGAGACATGAAAGTGTGTAAAGATGACCATGTTGCTGCTTTACAAATGTCAATAGGCTGGATGCAACAGAGATCCACCACTGAGGCTGCCATCACTCGTACTTGATGTGCGTTCGGGGTAGAGGTTAGGACTACCTTTCGCTTTTGGTAACAGAACTGGATACATTGAGCAATCCAACTGGAAATAGTTCGTTTTGCTACCGGAAGTGCTGGAGCATTTGGATTAAATGAGACGAACAATTGTGATGATCTGGATGTAGAGTGTGTTCTAGATTTGTAATAAGCCAGTGCTCTCTTACAATCTAAGGTATGCAGGAGTTTCTCCCTATCATTACGATGCGGTTTAGGAAAAATTATAGGTAACTCTATGGTTTGATTTAAATGGAATTGAGAAACCACTTTTGGCAAAAAGGAGGGATGAGTTCGCAGGATCACCTTGTCATGGTGAAATTGCAAGTAGGGCTGTAATGCACCAGTACTTGAAGTTCACTGACTCTGCGCGCTGACGTTACCGCGAACAGGAAAACCACTTTCCACGTGAGATACTTTATGTGCGCAAATTCAATTGGTTCGAATGGAGGTAGCATGAGTTGTTCCAGGACAATATTGAGATCCCAGGATATCAGTGGTTTGGTGATTGGAAGCCGCAACCGTATGCGACCTCTGAAAAATTTTGACACCATTGGATGTATGGAAATGGGCTGACCTCTGTGCGGTCTGTGGTATACTGCTATAGCACTGAGATGCACTCGAAATGAAGAGGTGGCTAGACCTGCTGTGTTTAGGGTGTGGAGGTAGTCTAATAGTGTCTCCGGCGAACAATCTATGGGTTGGACCCCATGAGTTAGACACCAGTTGGCATAGCGTTTCCATTTGAAACTATAGTTACGTGTCGTGGATGGTTTTCTGGAGAGTAAAAGGATGTCCTGAGCCACCATGGATATACCCTGCTCAATCAAAAGGAGCTGTTCAACCGCCACGCCATCAAGTGGAGGGATGCTTGCATCGGATGCAAGAGCGTCCCTTCTTCTTGTGTTAGAAGGTCTACTTGAGGTGGTAGTGTGAATGGTTTGTCTATGGACAGATCGAGAAGGTAAGTGTACCATGGTTGCTGGGCCAAGCTGGTGCCACTAAAATCATCTGTGCCGCGTCTCGTATGCACTTTTGTATAGTTTTCGTGATGAGCGGAATTGGGGGAAAAGCATACTTGAGAGGTTCCGTCCATGGAATCAGGAACACGTCTTGCGCTACTCTGTGATTGCTGCTCCAGACAGAGCAGAAGCAAGGAACTTTTGTATTGTGTTCTGTAGCGAACAGATCTATTGAGGGTGTTCCCCATTTCCAGAAGATGGTTACTGCCACCTGGTGATTCAATTCCGATTCGTGAGGGTAGAAAATCCGACTGAGCCTGTCCGCTCGAATGTTCACCACACCTGGTAGATATGTGGCCTGTACCTGTATACAGTGCTGATGTGCATGGTCCAGAATCTGAATCATCTCCTTGCACAGTATCCAGGAGCTGGACCCTCCTTGTTTGTTTATATAAAACATGACTACTTGATTGTCGGTATAGACCATGATCCGTCGACCCTGGAGATGGGGAAGGAACGTGCCAATTGCATTCTTGATCGCTCAAAGCTCCAACAAGTTGATTTGTAGGAGCTGTTCTTGTGGGGACCATAACCCTTGAGTCTGCAATTGATCCAAATGCGCTCCCTATCCCCTGCAGGAGGCATCAGTGGTCAAGACCGCATTGTGTGGAGGTGGGGTTAACAATGCTCCTTTCGTAGTGTTCGGGTTTTTAACCACCAGTCCAAATCTGTTATCATTTCTGCAGTGAGAGATATTTGCGTTGCGAGAGGTTGCGAATGTTGCCTCCACTGCCTCTTTAGTCCCCACTTGTATAATCTTGTGTTGGGAACTGTATAGATGGCTGCTGCCATGTGTCCCAGGACTGTGAGAACCTGACACGCTGTCGGACGTGGTGTTAGGCGGAGAGATCGTAATAGAGGATGCATCTCTACTGTCCTGTCTTGAGGCAGAAACTCTCGTGTCCTGATGGTATCCAAGCACGCGCCAATGAATTGAAGAATCTACGTTGGCTCGAGAATGGATTTCTGGAAATTGACCAATATTCGCAGACGATCCAAGCACTGGAGCGTCTAGTGAAGATGGCGTCAGAGCATTTCGGAATGCGATGCCACCAACAGCCAATCGTCCAGATATGGAAAGATGCGGATGCCTAGTTTCTGTAGATGCGCCACCACTACTGCCATGCATTTTGAGAAAACTCTGGGGGCCGCCGAGAGGCCAAATGGGAAGACTCTGTACTGATAATGTTGGTTCTGAAATTGGAAAAAGAGGTTTCGCCACAAAGAGGGGTTGATTGATATGTGTTTACGCATCCTTCAGATCGATGGAACACATCCAGTCTTTGGGTTGTAGAAGTGGTAGAATATTCTTTAAGGATACCATCTTGAATCTTTCCTTGGTTAAGTGTTTGTTGAGCTCTCTGAGATCTAAAATTGGTCGGTGACCTCCTGTCTTTTTCGGAATGAGGAAGTATGGTGAATAAAAACCCTTGTGTCGAGCATACAGTGGAATTGATTGGATTGCTCTTGTTTCTGAAGGAAGGGATAGTATTTCCTCCCATAGTAATGATTGGTGTGGATGTTGTATTTTGCAGACAGGATGCGGGAGTTGAGGTTTTGTCACAAACTGTAGCTGGTATCCCTTTTCCACTACTTCCAGAACCCACTGGTCTGATGTTATAGTCTTCCATTCGAATAAGCAAGTCGCAATTCTGCCCGGCGGATATAGACGGGGTAGTGGTGGCGGTATCTCTAAAAAGAGGACTGTGTCTTGGCGGAAGACGTAGTCTGTTGACTTTGTGGGCGTTGTCCTCGTGGTCAGCCCCTTCGCTGCTATTCTTGATTTTGTGGTTGTTGCTGAGCACGCTGCGGTTGAAGATAAGGTTGAGGTCGATATAAAGGTACTGTCACATCGGCCTAGTCGGACAGGACTGTTTGCGCCCTGGATTTAGTATTTTCTCTGTGATGAGAATCTGGATGGCTGAGTCAGGGACTGGACCACTACTGCCTGTTCTTTAAGTTAGCTACTGTCTCTTGGAATTTATCCCCAAAGAGATTATCCCCTTTGTAAGGTAGATTGGCAAGTTTTGAATGTAGGTCCTCATGGATGTAGCTAGAGCGAAGCCATGCGAGCCTTCTCGCCACTATTGCCGAGGTGGACATGCGAGAGGAAGTTTCAAAAGATTCATAACTTGTCCTTAATACGTGTTGGATACCTTCTTCCATATGATTTAGTTGATGACTAGACTCTGTGTACAGATGCTCCGATCCCGGAACATTTCTCTTCATTTGTTGAATGCACTCAAACAAATATTGGACAATATAAATCTGATATTGCTAAATGCGTGCAGACAACATTGTTCCCTGGAAAGACTTGCATGCAAACTCGTCCAGGAGCTTTTGATACCTACCCGGTGGGACCGAGACATGCAGCTTGGATCTTTTGGCCCTCTGCATCGCAGATTCCATGACAAGTGAGGAGTGTGGAAGTTGTTGGACCGAATAGCGGGGATCGTTCTTCATTCTAAACTTTAAATCCGTTTTCCTGGATATGGCTGGAATGGAAAATGATGTTTCCCACGACTTGTCAAGGACTGAATTTAAGATCTTATGTGAAGGCAAGGATGTCGGCTCAGCCGGAACGTCAAATATCTTGAGTAAATCTAAGGGATCTGCCAGGGGATCCTGCAGCTTCTGTATTTCAAGATTCAACAGAGATCCCACTTTTTCCAGGAACTTTGGATATGATAGATCCTCCGGAACAAAGTATGTTCCGGGGATCGTCCGGGGGATCAGATGGGAATCCCGTGGATGAAGACGGCGATGTGTGAGGGGAATTCGGGTCCGTCTCGTACCCAGGTTCCTGGTCAATGCATACAGGCACCGCTGGTGGTGGTGTTCGCTCGTTTACCGGTGTTGTTGTTGCTTCCTCCTGGGAGGACGACGGTGAAGAATGTGGTGCTTCACTGCCCGCTAGTGAAGTCAGCATGTCAAACGACGATTGCATGACTCCAAAAAAGTCAGAGAGGGCCAGCGAAAGCTGCATAAACTTCTTTCGTCTGAGTTGGCATTTTTGGCTTGGAGCCGAGTCGGGCTGGTTGAGACCATGAGGAGACCATGAGGAGACTCGACCCTTCTCCTTTTCCTTTGCGGTCCCTGTGGGAATTCGTCAGTCACGCCATGCTTGGATGATGTATCAGAGCAGATCCTGACCGATGAGCAGGATGACTGTGAAGAAGAATGTGACGTGGTCCACCCTCTTTCGTAGCCCGATGGTAGGACTTCCCTGGAAGAATGACTACTTCTGGAAGAAGCCTTCCGTGTTCAGGAACGTGGATGAGTCGAGGGTATCATAGTCTGCATTGATCCTGACGCATGGTGCAACAATCTTGACCCCGGTTGCGTCGTGAGCGATCCAGATGTCCTGGCTGGTGCTCCGTGTGCTTCTGTCGACACCTTGTGCATCGCTGCCGACGCCATGTGTTATCTTGACGCCTTATGCGCCGATCCCGACGCTTCTCTGTGGGAGTGATTTGATCCCGATGCTCCCTGCGATTCCTTTGATGAATGGTGCGCCGCTCCCGACACTAGTGGAGTCGATTTTGGCGCAATTTGCATTGATCGTGGCATCGAGGGCATCTTCTTCAATGCTGCCATCATCGGCGTCGACACTGGCACCAACAGTACCAAGCTTTGAGCCATTTTAGTAGCGTTGCGTCATTCATGCGATTCAGCGTCCCCATCTTCAACCGCTTCCCTGCCGTGAGGAGCCCCTCCGACGCCGGCGATCGAGGTAGGGACGGTTCCCAGCACTTTGAGGCCTTCTGGTGCAGTTTGCCCTCCGATTTGCGGCCTTCCGAACTCCCAGTCCTGGGGGTGTGGGGATCGATGGACGCTGACCGTCTTACCTTCGGGCCGGATTCCTTCACTGGCCCCAGCGAGGAATGGGCCTCCGAAGATGGGCCATGTGATTCAGCTGGCATTGTTTTAAGCTGCTGAATCTTCTGAGCTAGCAGCGACACTGAGGGCATGAAGCCTGCATATGGTTAGGCCCAGGCATCGATAGCAGAGATCATGTCCATCGATGATAGACATGATCTTTCCGCAGGTACATTTTTTGAACCCGGAGGATCTTGGAGTCGTTATTCTCTCTGTGGCTGAGGAGAACCACGAAGCGCAGCATGCGATCCCACGCGCAGAAAGAAGAGACTGAGGAGAATCTCTTCTGCTGCGGGGAAAGCATGTGCAGCCGCACAGAGCGAAGCTCTGTATTCTACTTCTGAAGCTCCGCCTCCTGGGCCCTGAAGGACGGTTCCCATGACAGCATGGCTAATTCAGCCCTGCTATCGACGGGAAATGGGTGATTTCAATTACCCCAATGTTGACTGGGTAAATGTATCATCAGTATATGCTAGAGATATAAAGTTCCTGGATGGAATAAATGACATTTTTATGGAGCAATTGGTTCAGGAACAGACAAGAGAGGGAGCAATTTTAGATCTAATTCTCAGTGGAACGCAGGATTTGGTGAACGGTAACGGTGGTGGGGCCGCTTGGCAATAGTGATCATAATATGATCAAATTTGAATTAATGACTGGAAGGGGGTCAGCAAGCAAATCCACGGCTCTCGTGCTAAACTTTTAAAAGGGAAACTTTGATAAAATGAGAAAAATAGTTAGAAAAAACTGAAAGGAGCAGCTACAATGATAAAAAGTGTGCAAGAGGCATGGTCATTGTTAAAAAATACCATCCTAGAAGCACAGTTCAGATGTATTCCACACATTAAGAAAGAAGGCAAATCGATTACCGGCATGGTTAAAAGGAGAGGTGAAAGAAGCTATTTTAGCCAAAAGATCTTCATTCGAAAATTGGAAGAAGGAGCCCACAGAAGAAAATAGGATAATGCATAAGCGTTGGCAAGTTAAATGTAAGACATTGATAAGACAGGCTAAGAGAGAATTTGAAAAGAAGTTGGCCGTAGAGGCAAAACTCACAGTAAAAACTTTTTTAAATATATTCAAAGCAGAAAGCCTGTGAGGGAGTCAGTTGGACTGTTAGATGATCGAAGTGTTAAAGGGGCACTTAAAAAAGATAAGGCCATCGTGGAAAGATTAAATGATTTCTTTGCTTCGGTGTTTACTGAAGAGGATGTTGGGGAGGTATCCGTACCAGAGGTGGTTTTCATGGGTAATGATTCAGATGGACTGAACCAAATTACGGTGAACCTAGAAGATGTGGTAGGCCTGATTGCCAAACTGAAGAGTAGTAAATCACCTGGACCGGATGGTATACCACAGAGTTCTGAAGGAACTCAAAAATGAAATTTCAGACTATTAGTATAATAGTGTATGATCAATCAATAAATCTTCTTTCCAAGGCTCCGGTCTTGCTTTATTTTTTCACATCCGTGGCTTTTCTAGACCGCCTACCTGTTGCATCCGGTCTTCTGTGTCTCACCTTTCTTTCTGCTCTCCCCGCTAGCCTTGGGAAGATGGCTACTGCCACGTCTGCATGCTGCTCTCTCTGGCGTCCCCGGAACGGCAATGGCAAGGCTATCCGCCATGTTTCTCCTGAAGGCCTCCTAGGGTGCACGCGCGCACGCCACCCATGTCTTTATCCACGTCATGGTGGGAACCTCAAAGAAGTCCCCCTCGAGTGACATCACGCCATCCGGGCATTTAGCCTGCCCTTCGTTTGCTAACAATTCGAGTTAGCAAGGATTGGATACGCCTCCAGTCTAAGCTACTCTGCCATTTCCATGCTGCCACTGGAAGCTCTCTCTGCCCTTCAGAGTATTTCATCTAACCTGGGTACCCGCTCCTCAGGGGCCCTTTGCTTTCTTTTAGGTGCCTATCTGGGATACTAGGTACTCGCTCCTCGAGGGCCTGCTCTCCCTGCTCGGTGCCTGCAATCCAACTACTTCTGCCTGCTGGGATCTCCATCTATACAGCTACCAACTTAGTGAGTAATCTAACATTGTCAGTGTCTCATCTACAGATCAGCACTGGCAACCTGCATCCTGCACTCCCTATACTATCATTGCGAGACAGGTCTCCTCCGCCGAGGGTACCTGGACTGCTGCCTCACTACTGCCACCTCTGGTGGTATCTTTCTGCTGTATAATAAAAGACAAATCTCTGTGTTTGCGTGTCTAGAGACTAGCCTAGTACTGTGGATCCTCACGGGGCTCCTCCCCATGGAAGTGGTCATCACCACAGTATCCAAGAATCCACTCCAACACCTCAAAACCATAACAGATCCCTGCTGGGTTTAACTGAAATGAGCATACTTCTCATAATGCCTCTATATCGCTCCATGGTGAGACCACACCTTGAATATTGTGTACAATTCTGGTAGCCGCATCTCAAAGAAGATATAGTTGCGATGGAGAAGGTACAGAGAAGGGCAACCAAAATGATAAAGGGGATGGAACAGTTCCCCTATGAGGAAAAGCTGAAGAGGTTAGGGCTGTTCAGTTTGGAGAAGAGACGGCTGAGGGGGGATATGATAGAGGTCTTTAAGATCATGAGAGGTCTTGAAAGAGTAGATGTGAATCGGTTATTTACACTTTCGAATAATAGAAGGACTGTCTCTCATCGAATTTCACCCTTTTTGTCTCCCAGGTTTTCTTTATTTCTCTCCCTTACAGGCTTCTCACTGCTGCCGAGCCTTTCGGGACTTCCGGGTTTTACTCCTCCCCCCTCGGTGACGCAGCTTACGTCACCGAGGGTCCCCGAGGATAAAAGCCCGCTAGGGACCCGAAGGACGCCATGCCCACCTGCCTCCGGAACCAACAGAGGCTGTCTCATCAAATTTCTCCCTTTTTGTCTCCCAGGTTTTTATTTCTCTCCCTTACAGGCTTCTCACTGCTGCCGAGCCTTTCGGGACTTCCGGGTTTTACTCCTCCCCCCTCGGTGACACGGCTGACGTCACCGAGGGTCCCCAAGGATAAAAGCCCACCAGGGACCCGGTAGGCGCCGCGCGCTGGCGGCGCACACCAAAGGGACATACCAAAGGGGCATGCCCCATTGTACGCCCCTTTGTACAGCCCCTAGTACACTCTTAGAGAAGAAAAAATGGACAAAAACTAACATCCACCCAACAACAGGACCATACCAACTCCCACAAGCTCCACATTCACCATCCAAGTATGCACAGGAAAGGGTAAGTATGCAAACAACCCAGAGAAAAAACACAAACACCATCCCAGCAATAAAGAAAATAAGGATACACCTAACAAGTAACCTAATTCCAGTAAAAAGTACCAACAGTACCAAATTAAACAGCCTACTAATGATCTCTTTTCTTCTAGTAAATGCACAATCAGTGACAAAAAAAGTTTCCCATCATCACGGACCTGCTATATGACACAAAACCTAATTTTATAGCAAAAACAGAATCATGGCTAAAAAAAAAAATCAGATGTAGTTCTAAAGAATCAGCTGCCAAACAAAAACTACGAGGTCTTCTCGATCCCGAGAATAAATAAAAGAGGGGGCGGATTACTATTAATTATCGAAAAAATATTTAAAACTAAATTACTCTTGATCACAACGCCAATGAATTATGAAATTGCCCTTTTTGATACTAACCATTTCCAAATCTGCTTGGTTTACTGCCCACCCAGTCTCCTCGAACTAAATATCTCCACACTAATAGAATTTTTCACAACACATCTAAACCCCTCTAAACCCACCATAATATTAGACGACTTTAATCTACACATGGACGCTCTCCCACTATCCAATACCTGTCAAACACTAATCGACATTATGACTGCATTAGGTTTCAATCTGATCACAGATAAACCAACACACAAAGCTGGTCACTCATTAGACCTAACCTTCATTAACAGTAACCTCCTTGAAAACATAAAAACCGAATACACTCAAATCCCATGGTCAGACCACTTCCTCATTAACTCCCAGATCAAGCTCACAGGACCAATAAAAAAACCAAAACTTGAAACCAGCTGAATTCTCATACCGCCCCCTTTCAACACAGATATTCTTAAAGACAAATTAACAGAATTAACACACATTGACTACGTAAATAGCCACAACGCTACAACCGACTGGTTAAACAAAACCACTTCTTTAGCTAATGAACTAAACCCGCTAAAAATGGCCCGCATTAATGAACCAAAGTTAAATAATCCTTGGTATAGTGAACAAATCAAAGAAGTAAAACGGATACTTAGAAAGAAAAAGAATGGAAAAACAAAACAACTGAGAATCTAACAAAGTACAGAAAACAACTAGCATACTACAAAAATACAGTTTTAGATACAAAAAAGAAATACTACAGTTCAAAATTAGAAAAATTTGCAAATAACGCCAGAACACTATTTAACATTGTAAAGAACCTAACAAGCGACAATACAAACAATCACTTAACCCTACAAGAAAACCAATGCAATGATGTAGCCCAATTCTTTAAAGACAAAATTGAGAACCTAAGAAAAAAAAATCCCCAACACTACAAAACAAGAGATTAAGATGCCCACTAGAGACATCAGTATCTGGTCAGAATTTGAGGAGGTATCACATTTGGAAGTCGAGAAAATGATTAATCAACTGAACCCTGCTACCCACGTAATAGACACCATACCCGTTTCAGAATTTAAAAAACTAGCCAATACAATAACCCCCAACATTAACTAAAATCATCAACCTCTCACTAGATGAAGGAGTAATGCCGGATACCTTGAAAGGAGCCATAATCAAACCAATTAAGAAAAAGAACCTCGACCCCCTAAATCTTAGCAACTATAGACCAGTCTCCAACTTACCCCTAATAGCCAAGTTAACTGAAAAAACAGTACAAAAACAACTATCATACCACCTTGAAAGTGACAACTTATTATACCCAGCACAACATGGATTCTGCAAACACTTCAGTACAGAAACTTTGCTATTAGCTCTATCAGATAATATCTTAAGAGGATTTGATACAGGAACACACTACATTCTGTAGATCTCTCTGCAGCATTTGACACTGTAAATCACAGAATACTAATCGATAGACTGAGAGAAATAGGACTCACTAATAAAACATTAAAATGGTTTGAGTCATACTTAAACAATAGATGTTTCCAGGTACAAATCAAAAATACACTCTCAGACAAAGTCACACTGCTAACCGGAGTACCACAGGGATCAGCCCTATCTGCAACACTCTTTAACATTTATCTCCTCCCAGTATGTCACCTATTAGCAGGACTTGGAATCATACATTACATAATCACAGATGATATACAACTATTGTTACCAATTGTAAGCACCATTGAAGAAACAATGAAACTAGCCAATATGTATCTTTAAATAATCAAACACCTCCTAAACCAGATGGAACTGGTAATAAACAGATAAAACTGAATTCTTACACCTCGAACATAAAAATACACACAATATACAACCAACATTCACAATAAAAAATAGTTAAGCCGCTGAGTTAGCAATAAAAGTAAGGAATCTAGGAGTAATAATCGACCCTGAGCTAAACATAAAACAACACATTTCACTGAAAATAAAAGAAGGATACGCGAAACTAATCATCCTGAGAAGACTAAAACCTCTACTAACGCTAAACAATTTCCGCACAGTTCTACAGGCAATGATATTCGCAAGCACAGATTATTGTAACTCCCTGCTATTAGGACTACCTCAATCTACGATTCGGCCTCTGCAAATATTGCAAAATTCCGCTGCCAGAATTTTGGCTGGCAAAAAAAAGAATGACCACATTACAGGAACACTTGCTGAACTTCACTAGCTTCCAATTGAACAAAGAATACAATATAAGGCACTTTGTATAATCCATAAACTAATCCACGATGAAAAAGCAGACTGGCTTAACACCGCACTGCGCGTACATGTCCCACAAAGAAACCTGAGATCCGCGAATAAGGTTCTACTAACTGTCCCCTCTGTCAAATCAGCACGTCTCACACAAGGGAAAGAGCACTGTCACTGGCTGGTCCCGTACTATGGAACACCATGCCACTCGAAATAAGGCTACAGAGAAATTTGAAAATATTCAAAACCAATCTGAAAACCTGGCTTTTTAAACAAGCTTTTTACAAAGATAAAGAGACTGAGAAAAACAGTTGAGGGATAAGAATGCACCAAACTAGAAGTTGTAATTTTTGACCTACACAAACATTAATGTTAAAACCAAACCACCTAATATGTTCCTATCAAACAGGCTTAACTTACACACTTAGTTTATTTTTTTAAATTGTTACCGTACTATGATGGCACATGATTAATTTGTAATTTATAACCACCCTTATTGTTCATTATCGTGCCCTTCTGTAAACCGTTGTGATGGTTATAACTTAACAACGGTTTGGAAAAGTTTTTAAAAAAATAAAATAAGTTAGCAAATAGCACATTTAAGACTAATTGGAGAAAATTATTTTTCACTCAATGCACAATAAAGCTCTGGAATTTATTGCCAGAGGATGTGGTTAGTGGTTAGTGTAGCTGGGTTCAAAAAAAGTTTGGATAAGTTCTTGGAGAAGTCCATTAACAGCTATTAATCAAGTTTACTTAGGGAATAGCCACTGCTATTAACTGCATCAGTAGCATGGGATATTTCTTAGTGTTTGGGTAATTGCCAGGTTCTTGGGGTCTGGCTTGGCCTCTGTTGGAAACAGGATGCTGGGTTTGATGGACCCTTGTTCTGACCCAGCATGGCAATTTCTTATGTTCTCACTACTCATTAACCCCGATCTCTCACTAATTCCAGAAATTACAGGCCAGGATTGATATGGAAAGTTAACAATACACCCCACAAAATCTGCTCCCCTTAAATTTTCAACTGCTTAATTTAGTAACTGGGTATGACTCTTTGTCAAATGTATCACTTCTATTGCTCAAACAAGGATTAGGGATGTCAGTTATAATCCTTAAATGGTTTTCATCTTTTCTTACTGAGCACATTTATCAAATTCTGCTTATTCAAGCTCTTTCTGATTTCATTCTATTGAGGCAGGGCCACCTTAGGGATCCTTGCTGTCTGCAACTCTTTTCAATATCTATCTACGTCCAGTCTGTCGCCTCCTTGCTAACACGGGGGTTGGCTACAGATTGTACAAATACAATATTCAGTTTTTTAATCCACTTACAATGACAGATGAAGCATACCAACAAAGAGCAAACTGTTTGCAAAGGGTAAAGCAGAGTTGCTTACCTGTAACATTGAATCTCAATGCCACTTCTTGGCATTGAGATTCAATGCCAAGAAGTGCAGAGTCATGCATATGGGGAGTGGAAATCCGAATTAGCTGATTTCGATGGGGGGAGAAAGGCTGATATGCACGGAGCAGGAGAGAGACCTTGGGGTGATGGTGTCTAATGATCTGAAGTCGGCGAAGCAATGTGACAAGGCGATAGCTAAAGCCAGAAGAATGCTGGGCTGCATAGAGAGAGGAATATCGAGTAAGAAAAGGGAAGTGATTATCCCCTTGTACTGGTCCTTGGTGAGACCTCACCTGGAGTACTGTGTTCAGTTCTGGAGACCGTATCTCCAAAGAGACAGAGACAAGATGGAGGCGTTCCAGAGAAGGGCGACCAAAAAGGTGGAAGGTCTTCATCAAATGATTATGAGGAGAGATTGAAGAATCTAAATATGTACACCCTGGAGGAAAGGAGGAGCAGAGGTGATATGATACAGACTTTCAGATACTTGAAAGGTTTTAATGATCCAAAGACAATGACAAACCTTTTCCGTAGGAAAAAAATCAGCAGAACCAGGGGTCACGATTTGAAGCTCCAGGGAGGAAGATTCAGAACCAATGTCAGGAAGTATTTCTTCACGGAGAGGGTGGTAGATGCCTGGAATGCCCTTCCGGAGGAAGTGGTGAAGACCAGAACTGTGAAGGACTTCAAAGGGGCGTGGGATAAACACTGTGGATCCATAAAGTCAAGAGGCCGTCAATGAAGAGTAGGTGGCTCGCCAGAATGACGGCTACTGCCTGGAGATAATACCCTTATTCAATAAACATACACATGGTTACTGTGACTCCAACATCGCTCTAAGCTTCAACAGCAAGAGGAAATGTGGAAAAAAGGATTTGCACTCACAAAGTGGGGAGTAGCTGGCTTGTTACGGCAGTTACTACCCCAAACCAAATTAGCCTGATACTTCACTTTCAATGCATATCCAGCATAGCTCTCTGCTTCAACGGCAGGGGAGAAGAAAAACTGATACTTCACGCATAGCTCTCTGCTTCAACAGCAGGGGAGAAGAAAAACTGATACTTCACGCATATCCAGCATAACTCTCTGCTTCAACAGCAGGGGAGAAGAAAAACTGATACTTCACGCATATCCAGCATAGCTCTCTGCTTCAATGGCAGGGGAGAAGAAAAACAACCAATAAGGGCTGAATAACATAGTCTGGGTAAAACAAATAAGCATGGGTGTAGCTTGCTTATTGCTTAATCAAGCTTGATATTTCACTTGGATGCAGCTCCATCACTGCTCTCTACATTAATGGTGGGGGTGGAAGGGAAATAGAACCAAAGAGCTAAGAGAAACAGATAAGTATGAGAAAAAAAAAGTGTGAAGCTTGCTGGGCAGACTGGATGGGCCGTTTGGTCTTCTTCTGCCGCCATTTCTATGTTTCTATGTAACAGGTGTTCTCAAGAACAGCAGGATGTTAGTCCTCATATATGGGTAACATCATCATATGGAGCCTGGTATGCAAAACTTTGACTGGCACACTGAGCATGCCCAGCGTGCCACCAACCACACAACCATGCGGGGGTCTCTCTTCAGTTTTATAAACAGAGTTCGCGAAAAATAAAATAAACCAAGAGAAACCCAACTCTGCTGGGCCGTGGGCAGGTTTCGTGAGGACTAACATCCTGCTGTCCTTGGAGAACACCATAAGAACATGCCATACTAGATGAGACCAAGGGCCCATCAAGCCCAGCATCAATCCAGGCCATAAGAACCTGGCAAGTACCCCAAAACTACCAGTTACAGGTAAGCAACTCTGCTTTCTCCAAGGATAAACAGGATAGTAGTCCTCACATATGGGTGATTAAGTAGCTCCAGGCCGTTCCCAAAATCTACAGCATAGAACAGGTGCCAATGTGCACAATAACTAAAGCTGCAATAACTAGAGGAGCAGGCCTGCACTCAAGGAGGGAGAGTTGGGGTTCATGGCTGAAAGAGATAATGGAGGACTGACTGTCCAAAACAACTGTCCCATTGGCCATCCTTATCCAGGTAATAATGCGAGGCAAACCTGTGGAGAGAACCCCAGATCGCTGCTCTGCAAATCTCGTGAATTGGGACTGCATGGAAGCGAGCCACCAAAACTGACATGGCCCACATAGAATGATGCTTGACGTGGCTTTCAAGCCATAAGCCAACTTGAGCACAGCAGAAGGAAATACAGTCTGCAAGTCAAAGGGATAAGGTCTGCTTGGATACCACAACCCCCAATCTGTTTTTGTTAAAGGAGACAAAGTGCTGAGTGGATAGGTGGTGAGGCGCCATCCATTCCACGTAAAAGGCCAGAGCCCAGCTCTGATAAGGAGGGGTGGGAGGGGGCAGATCCAAGATGGCCGCTCAGTAGCTGAGCTCGGCGTTTGAGCTCCTGTGGACGAAATAATTTGGAATTTCTTGCTACAATTTACCTTTTATGGGGCGGAAACGAAAGCCGAGGGGGGAACCATACCCTGCAACCCCCTGACAGCGTCTGTCTCCGGTCCTATGGATGCTCACGTCGGGCGCAGAGACCCTGGAGAAGGACTACAGCCGCTGGAGAGTGCAGGAGGGGAAGAGGAGCTCCCCTCTCTCCCTGGCTTACTATCGCCATTCAGTCCTGCAGAAGGAATGCCACCGGATAACCCGGCCGCGTTGAAGAACACCCCTGAGTCGGGAGAGCCACCATTAGACAGAGGAGTCGAAGGGCGGAACCCTGCAGGGTACGACGAGGGTGCGATAGCGGCCGTGAGCCCAGGATTAACATCGGGGCCAACCAGTGCTGCAAGAGATACACTACTGGGAGTATCTGAAGGGATTGAGAGAGCTGTACCCGAAAGAATAAGTTCAGCGGTGGTAAGACCTACAGTTTTTACATTAGAAACTATTTGGGGGACTATTGTGGAGATGAAAGTTTCTATATTTTCACAAATGTTGCCTATAAATGCTGCAGTAAAAGAACTGAAGGACAAAGTCAGGATTATGGCCAACACTAATACAGATTTATAACAACAGATTTCAACTAACAGAGATCAAATAAGAGAAATCCAACAAATTCAGTCTACCACCTTAAAAGAAAGGAAAAATATATCCATGAAGATGGAAAGTTTGGCAAATACAATAAAAAGCAGAAATTTGAGATTTATCAATTTCCACAAATTTCTCTAATTTCTCCTAGAGAAATATTTTAAAGATATCTTGTGGACACTTTGCAAGTGGCAGAAAATGAGATTCCACTAGTCTCAAAAATTTTCTATCTTCCAAAATTAAAGAGTCAGCAGAACAGAATGGAGGAATGACAACCCTAATACCAGTTGTGGAACAACCTTTGAATATTTCAACGTTTCTAGAGACATCAGATACAGAATTAGCAGAGCCAGCAACACAGATGTGACTCTAGCTCTCGAATCAGATAAAATGTGGTTATTAAGGCTGTGTCTTAGACATAGAAATGATCAATCCCTAGGCTGTACTGAAAGGGTCTTTCCAGACGTTGCACGGGAGACTCAAAAGAGGAAGAAGGCTTTCCTCCTCATGAGGCCACCGGTTATACAGATTTGGGGGGGGGGAGTGTCTTTTTTTTTTTTTTTTTTTTTAATTTCCATGTAAGTTCATGGTAAAACATACAAGTAATACTTATATTTTCTATGACCCTCCACAATTGACACAATTTCTTGTAGGAAAGGCACTCATAGATACCGCAGAACCCAGAGAAAGTGTATTAAGTTCCTTCTGAAGTTAAATGGTCTCTGTAATACTATCAAGGAAATTTCTTTGATTGTTTAAATATACATTTCCTTAGGTTGTATATTCCCCCCCTCCCCTATTTGAGGATTTAAATTCAGAGAAATAATGTACATTTTTTATTTGTATATTTTCCTGTAAGATTATGAGGATTATTCTCTGTATTTCTTTTCAAGATTGTTATCTTGTTCAATTTTGTAAAGTGCATAAAGATAAAATTTAAAAAAAGGCCAGAGCCCTTTTACAATCCAGAGTGTGCAGAGCCTGCTCGCCCTGGTGAGTGTGCAACCTTGGAAAAAAGGAAGGCAACACAATGGATTGATTGAGATGGAACTCCGTGACCACTTTAGGAAGGAACTTCGGGTTCGTACACAGAACCACCTTATGACAACATTTTGTATAAGGAGGTACAACATCAGAGCTTGCAACTCACTCAACCTGCGCGCTGAAGTAACCGCAACCAAGAAGATGATCTTCCAGGATAGGTACTTCAGGTCGCAGAACCGCAATGACTCAAATGGAGCCTTCATAAGCTGAGACAGGACAACGCTGATGTCCCAGGAGACTGCTGGCAGCCGAATGGGACTGCCCACAAGCGGATGGGTGGAAATGGAGGCCCCCATCCCTACCCTGATGGTAATCCCCAATGGCACTAAGTTGAACCCTCACCGACGTGGTCTGCAGACCAGATTCAGGGAGGTACAATAGGTAGTCCAAAAGCTTTGGTGGGAAACAAAAGAAGGTATCCAGACTGTGCCCCACCCACCAAGCCAAAAACCGCTTCCACTTGAAATTGTAGGATTTTCTCGTGGAGGGTTTTCTGGACTCCAACAGGACTTGCGAAAAGCCCAGAGCCTGAACAGTCACCCAGTCAACATCCAAGCCATGAAAGACAGGGCTCAGAGGTTGGGGTGGCAGAGACTGCCCTGTTCTTGAGAGATTAGGTCTGGCGCAGTCCCCAACCAAATTGGGGGGCGCGAGGCCAGCTCCCAAGAAGCAGGAACCAGACCTAGCGAGGCCAAAAGGATGCGATCGGTATCATGGTACCCTTGTCGTGTTGGAGCGTTTTTGAGTTGAACGGAAAGGGAGGGTAAGCGTATAGTAGCCCGGTGCCCCAATGAATCGAAAAGGCACCTGCCACCGATCCTCTGCTCATCCAGCCTAGGTTCTCCGGGAAAACAAAGAGGTCCATGTCTGGGGCCCCCCACAAAAGAAAGCTGCGGTTCGCTACCTCTTGATTGAGGGACCACTCGTGAGGCTGGAAGGCTCAACTCAAGGAGTCTGCAAGGACTTTGTCCACTCCAGGGAGGTACACCGCTCTGAGGAGAATGCCATTCTCGATGGCCCATGACCAGATCTGGACTGCCTCCTGACAGAGGGCATAGACCCTGTTCCTCCCTTCTTGTTCAGATACCACATAGGTACCTGACTGTTGGTCTGAACAAGGACCACTTTGTTGAGAAGTTGCTCTCTGAATACCTGTAGGGCGTACCCGATCACCCACAATTCCAGGAAGTTGATCTGAGACTGAGTCTCCTGCAAGGACCAAAGCTATGGGTGTGGAGGCCTGAAACATGGGAGTTATGTACTCAAGCCAAGATACCCTTTTCTTATAGCTAGTCTGGACGCCAAAAAGGCTTTTGATAGAGTGGAGCTTTATGTTCCAGCTTCTGAGCTCAATGGGATTCGGGGGCTTCTTTTATCAGGCCATACAGTTATTATATAACACCCCGACGGCAGCTATATTGGTTAATGGACAATATTCTACCCCTTCCCGGTGCTACGGGGTACGTGTCAGGGCTGCCCTCTGTCCCCCTTATTAATTTTACTGACATTGGAACCTATGCTTCTGGCCATTCAGGACGCTCCAGCCATTCGGGGGATACAATTTCATTTTCAGGAACAGAGGGAGGTCTTCAAATACGCTGCCTTTACGGATGATATCATGGTATTTCTCACTAACCCCCGTCACTCGTTGCCAGCCCTCCTGGAACTCTTTCATGACTATGGCACTTGCTCTGGCTTGCAGATTAACTGGGACAAGTCGGAGGCCTTGGCTTTCCCAGCGGCCATAAAGGAGCAATGGGGTGGGCCCTTCCCCTTGAAATGGGCCACTGCTTCTATCAAATACCTGGGGATTCACTTGTTTGTGGAGCTTGCGACCATTTATGACCTCAACATACCAGGGTTGCTTAAAACTACTCAGGACAAATTGTGTCTTTGGCGGGGTTTACCTGTTTCCATAGAGGACCGCATCAACTTGTTTAAGATGGCCCTTTTGCCCAAGTGGCTTTATGGGTTGCAGAATTTTCCCCTCTCGGTTAAGAGCCGTGGCCTTGGAAAGTTGGATAAAATGATGCGCGGTTTTTTTTTTGGCAGGGGAAGAAGGCCCGCGTCCCACTCTCCTGGTTAAAATTGAAGTGGGGGGAAAGAGGGATGGGGGTCCCAGACCTATTTCGGTATGGGGTAGCGGCTAACTTGCGTTTGGCACACGAATGGATTTTGGGGAAATCCTTCTATGCGAATATCATGGCAGAACAGGCGCTGGTGGCCCCATTGGATCTGAAATTTGTTTTATTTATTTATTTTTATTTGTTTTTATATACAGACATTCAAACATGGGTATCACATCGGTTTACATGAGAACTTGAGTGATAATGTGACAATGGTTAAATTATCTTTACATTGTAACATTGTGAAACTTACATTTAAATGAAAAGTTTAACAGTTATAGCATTTTAACAAAACAGTGACGGACAAACGCTATTTAGTTTCTTGGAATTATCGCTGTAATAGCTGACGTTTTCAAGATTGAGGGAATCTTTGTTGGTGGTGTTGAGGGGTTCTCTTGGTGGGTTAAGTGAGGGGGTTAGAGGGCTGGTTGCTTGGGGTAGGAGCCCAGTAGTGTGGGTTAATTGTTGTCAGGATACGCTTTGTGGAATATTCAGGTTTTTAAGGCTTTCTTGAAGTTCTGTGAAGAGGGTTCCATTCTGAGTTTTGCTGGTAGTTTGTTCCACAGTGTGGGGCCTGCTATAGAAATTGCGCGTTCAGGTGAGGTGTGCCTGTTTGATAGGACAGTTAGGAGTCCAGTATTTTTGGAATGTAGGTTTCTTTGAGAGTTGTATAGATGAAGGGTGTTTTTTAACCAGTCAGTCTTTTCGTTGAGGGATTTCTGCATGAGAGTGAGGGTTTTATATTGAATTATGTGGGTTATGAGGAGCCAGTGGAGGTCTTTCACTATGAGGGTGATGTGAGTGGAATGCTTGCTGTTTGTGAGGGATCTGGGGGTCGCATTTTGCAATAGCTGGAGTGGCTTAAGGGTGGAGGCAGGGAGTCCAAGGAGAATGGAGTTACAATAGTCAAGTTTAGATAGGATGAGGGCCTGGAGTATTGACCGGTAGTCTTGTGTGTGTAGTAGGGGTTTGATTTTTTTTTAGGACTTGTAGTTTGAAATAGCCCTCCTTTATTATTGTGTTTATGAAGGTTTGCAGGTTGAGCTTGGAGTCTAATGTGATGCCTAGGTCTCTTACAGTTGCGACAAATTGGCTTTGGGAGGAAGTGAGATCTTGAATATTCTATGTAGGGGGTTTGTTAGAGATGTGTAGGATTTCAGTTTTGGAGTGGTTAAGGGTGAGTGATATTTGTGATAGGAGCATTTTTATTTGAGTCAGGATGGAGTTCCATTGAGTGAGGGTGTTCCCTATGTCTTCTTTCGTGGGGAGGAGGATCTGGACGTCATCTGCGTATACAAAATATTGTAGGCTCAGGTAGGTTAGGAGTTTGCATAATGGGAGCATGTAAATGTTGAAGAAGGTGGAGGACAATGGGGGATGCCGTGTGGGAGGGGGAACTGTTTTGATTCTTTGCTGTTGAAAGTTACTTTGTATGTTCTGTTTGTTAGGTAGGAGCTGAACCATTTGATTGTTGTGCCGTCTAGTCCAATCTCTCTTAGTCTGGTTAAGAGGGTGTTGTGGTTGATGGTGTCGAATGCGGCGGATATGTCCAGCAGTATAAGAAGGTAGGATTGGCCGGCATCTAGACCTCTGAGAGCTGAGTCGGTAAGCGTAAGTAGGAGGGTCTCCGTGCTGAGGGTTTTTCTGAATCCGTGTTGTGATGGGTATAGTATTTTTTGTGACTCCAGGTGTTCATAGAGTTGATGGTTAACAGTTTTTCTAGGATTTTTGTGATGAAAGAGGTTCGATATGGGTCTGAAATTGGTAGGGTTGTTGGTATCAAGGTGTGGTTTTTTTAGTATGGGTTTGATGATGGCACATTTGAGAGCTTCTGGGAAATTTCCTTGCTCTAGGGATATGATGATGACATCTGCTATGGGTTTGGCTATGATATCTGGGATTAGTTTCAAGGTTGCGACTGGTATGGGGGTCGAGAGGGTGTGTGGCTGGGTTTATTTTTTGAATGAAGGTTTTAATCTCTGTGGAGGCTGTGGGATCGAAGGTGGACCAGGTAGGGGCGGTCGTGAGCTGGGAAGTCGTCATATCTTTGGTAGATTGAGATGCGGGTGTTATTAGTTTGGAGACTCTGTCCAGGAAAAATTGTGCTAGTTTGTCACAGGTAACAGAGGTGTTCTCGTTTGCAAGTGGGGTTTGGATGGGTTGAGTAAGCTTGGTGACGAAGTTAAAGAGGGCTCTTGGGTTGTATTGGTGATTGTGAATTTTCTTTGCGTAGTATTCTCATTTGGCCTGTTCTATGTCAGTTTTGTAGATGTGAAGAATTGTTTTGTATTTGTTCAGGTGGGTTGGGGTGGGATCTCTTCTCCATTATTTTTTCGGCATGTCGGAGTGATCGTTTGATGTTTTTCAGCTCGTGTTTATACCATGGTGTTTTGAGGGTGCTTCCGGTTTTGATTTCTTTGGTGATGATGGGACATCTTGATTTTGCAATCTCAGCATTGATGTTGAGCCACGAGTTGGTTGTGTTTGCGTTGTTGAGGTTCAGATCTTTTAATGCTGTGGGTAGGGCTTCTGTGATGTCTTGACTGGGGCATGGTTTGGGGAATTTGATGCATTTTTGTTGTAACTGGTTTCTGCGTGGTTGATCCTGAGGTGGCGTGTGGTGTGGATCAGTTTGTGATCAGACCATGGGATGTTCATTGTTGTGAGGGAGTTGTTGGCGTGTGAAGTTTTGTTGTTGATAAAGATGAGGTCAAGTGTGTGGCCAGATTTCTGCGTTGGTGTGTTTACTATTTATGTGAAACCGATGGCTGATATGATTTCAAGCAGGAGTTTGCAAGTGGGCGACTGTGGGGTGGCGTCTAGGTGGAGGTTGAAGTCTCCTAGGATGACTGCCGGCGTGTCCATGTTGATGTGCGATGGGATGATTTCAATGAGGGAGGATATGTGTAGGTCCAGGCATTTGGGTGGGGCGTATGCCATCATGATGTGAAGGTTTTTTTGTTTTGAAGAGGTCAATTTCCAGGGGTGGAGAATGATTGATGGGGTATTGAAAGAATTTGAATTTCTTTGAGGCTAGGAAGAGTAATCCCCCTCCTTTTCTTTTGGGTCTTGGTAGTGAGAAGATATTATATGCCGAGTGGGGTAGTTGATTCATGAGTGGTGTGTCCGATTTCTTGAGTCAGGATTCTGCGATGCAGAGGATGTCAGGGCGGTAGTCCATTAGAAGGTCATGTAGGATCAATATGAGTGATAGAAGGGATAGCGTTGTCATGTGCGTGTTTGGGTTTATGAGGATGTTTATGAGGCGTCTTGGTCATTGGTGCGTATGGAAGTTATTGTTGCTGTGGAGGTTGTAGCGTGTTGTGTGTGGGTGAGGGTATGTGTGTTTTGTATTAGGGAATGAGTGGTTGTGGGTTAGAGGGGGTGTGCGGTGAGTGATTATTTTGTTTGTTGGGGGGGGTGATAAGAGGTAGCACAAGTGGGGAGCACAAAGGGGCTTGCCCCTTTGTCACACGACGCCTCAGACGGGCATCTGCCCTTTAAGGGCTCAGTTTGCTCTGCCTGCCTGGTGGGTGGGATCTACCGCCAGTCGCAGCGTCGTTGCATGGTTGGAGAGGGCCGTCAGAGGACGAGTGGGCCCAGCAGCTTGCTGGGAAAGGTGAGCCACTGACCCCCGGCAGGTCCACGCCGGTCGCGCAGGGCTGGACGGCTGAAAAGAGGGAGGTCTGGGGCGGGCGTCTGCCCTTTAAGGGCTCAGTTTGCTCCGCCTGCCTGGTGGGTGGTGGGCGGGACCTACCACTGGTCGCAGCGTCGTTGAGTGGTCGGAGAGAGCCAGAGGACGAGTGGGCCCAGCAGCATGTTGGGAAAGGTGAGCACCTGACCCCGGCCGAATAAGGCTTTACCTCCCTCACTGACTCAGAGCCCCTCAATTGTTCCCATTAGGAGGGCTTGGCATTCCCTCACTAAATTGCTTGGGCTGCCGAGAGTATGCTCCTACCTCCTGCCTATTCGGGGAAACCCGGAGTTTGCACCCGGCTCTTATTCAGCTAGCTTTCAAACTTGGGAGCAGAAGGGCATATCATACCTGGGCCATTTGCTGGACGCGACGGGCACCCTTTTATCCTTTGGCACGTTGAAAGACCTGTATGGGTTACAAGCGACCCAGGTCTTTGGTTATTTGCAAGTTAGGCACTACCTTCAGTCGTTGGGTTCAGACACGCGGCAGCCTTCCCTTTTTCAAGCCTTAGATGCTTTTTTTCATTTTGACAGTCCACTTACTCCTTTATCCAGATACTAAAAGGGGCTTCATCAGGGTCGATCGAAGAATACTTATGTTGTGTCAGTGGAGCGCTGGGAACGGGATGGAGCCTTCTCGGTTCCCCTCGCGGTATTTTCTGCTTGTATGCGAAATGTGGTGAAGACTACTGGTAACATGTATTTTTGGGAAATGCAATATAAATTCTTGCGAAGAGCTTTTATATCCCTTCAGATTGCATTTTATGCTAAACAGCGACCAGACGCCACGTGTCCCTGTTGGCATTTTCGCAGTGGCGTCCCTCTCACACGCATTTTGGGCTTGCCCCCTGATCCAAATGTATTGGGGGACGATTGTGGGGTTTTTAACATCTATTAAAGGTGCACATCCTGATGTCTCCGCAACTAATATTATTTGATTGCATTCCCCAGTCACTGTTTCGAGGGGTGGGTCCTCGTTGCTTTGACAAGAAGGCCTGACTGATGGGGAAGAAAGTCATCTTACTCAAGTGGAAGGAATCCGCAGCTCCCTTTTACTGGACTTGACGTATACATCTTCATCATATGATGCAAATGGACAATCTCACTTCTAGTTCTTCGCCACAACATCGTCGGTCTTTCCTGCAAACTTGGGATGCCTATTTACAAGCTCTGCCTCATCGCGCAAGGAGCCTGATAATCAATGACTAGGGTTGCAGGGGTGTCGCTACTTTCGGATGTGGCGGTGACTCTGCAGCATGTGGTCGAGTACTAAGGAACCTCAAGGATATTGAGAGACTGATATACTACTTGTTTGGACCGAGACTCAGGAGTGGGGGAAAGTGCTCAGGTTTCTTGATGCACAGGGTCGTGGTTCTGAGCTGTCTTTTCTCTGGGGGTGGTGCTGAAGGGTATATAAGGAACCCTGCATCCCGGCACCTCCGCAGGTCACTTCTGCATAGGCTGACCACTCTGTCTTTCATTATTCTTAGAATGGGAGAAGGGATAGGGTTATGGTGGGGGGGAATTGACATCATGAGTCCACGCTACTTTGGACGGTGGCAACCCGGACTACCAATTTGTATAGTACTTGGTCAACGTGTTTTGGGGGCCACCATTGTTTGCTTGTATTCTTCCTGTTTGATCACTCAAAAATTGTTTTTCAAAAAAAAAAAAAAAGAACACTCCTGGTGGAATTCTGCACAACTGCACAATGCAGAATTTGCGCAACCCCCCCACCGCACATACACACAATTCCCAAGTGCAGATTTTACCTTCCATGGTGTAGAATTTCCCCAATGCAGCAAGGGTCCAGAAAGAGCCACTGCAGCAGCATCTGGGAACATTGTGGGCTCGCAGGAGCCTGGCAATAAGTTGGGTCAGCTCCACAGGCCTGCCGAAAGAGGAGCCATTGAAGAGACAGGTTCCATGAACAACTAGAAAGCAAAATTGCTTACCCTGTAATAGGTGTTATCCCAGGACAGTAGGATGTAGTCCTCACATATGGTTGACGTCACTGACGGAGCCCTATCACAGAAAACTTTGTCAAAGTTTCTAGAAACTTTTGACTGGCATCCTGAGCCACTGAGCATGCCATGATCCCTCGAGCCACAGGGTCTCCCTTCAGTCTCGTTTGTAGCAATAAGCTTTAGCCAAAAATAAAACAATAAAACGTAACGGACCCAACTCCGCGGGGTGGCGGGTGGGTTTCGTGAGGACTACATCCTGCTATCCTGGGATAACACCTATTACAAGGTAAGCAATTTTGCTTTATCCCAGGACAAGCAGGATGCTAGTCTTCCCATATGGGTGATTAGCAAGCTCCAGGCTGAGACATCCATGAGTTGGACCAACAGCGTACAACATGTGCAAATGTGCACAACAACTGGTGTACTGTTGGAAAAGATGAGGCAGCCTGAAATCACAGCAGGTTGGATGAGGAAGGAGTTGGCACTATACTGGAAACAAATTCTTTAAGACAGACTGTCCGTAGGCTGAGTCCTGTCTTCCTTCCTTGTCCAGACAGTAGTGAGCTGCAAAGGTATGAAGAGAACTCCATGTTGCGGCTTTACATCTGTCAGCTATTGGCACTGAACGGTAGTGTGCTACTGAGGTTGACATTGCTCTTAGTGAGTGTGTCTTTACTCGCCCTTGGAGAGTGAGGCCTGCTTTTTCATAACAGGATTCTATACAATCTGCAAGCCAGTTAGAGTTTGTTTGCCCACAGCTTTCCCAGGTTTGTTTTTGCCAAAAGAAACAAAGAGCTGGGTGGATTTCCTATGGGCTGTAGTGCGATCTAAGTAATATGCCAGCGCACGTTTACAGTTCAAGGTGTGTAAAGCCCTCTCTCCTTGGTAAGAGAGTGCGGTTTTGGGAAGAAAGTAGGCAAGATTATGGACTGATTCAAGTGGAATTCCGTAACTATCTTAGGGAGAAATTTTGGATGTGTACGGAGTACCACTCTGTCATGTAGGAATTATGTATAGGGTGAGTATGTGACAAGTGCTTGTAACTCGCTAACCCTTCTAGCAGATGTGATGGCTATTAAGAAGATAGTCTTCCAAGTGAGAATTTAACATCACAGGAATCCATGGGTTCAAAAGGAGAACACATGAGTCTCGTTAATACTACATTAAAAGGTCCCATTCTGTGACTGGTGGTCAGTGTGGGGGTTTAAGTTGAATTAAACCTCTCATAAACCTACTAACAAGGGGTTGTACAGATATTGGTGCATCCCAGACGGTATTAAGATAAGCTGAGATTGCACTTAAGTGTACGCTAACGGATGAGGTCTGGAGACCAGAGTCTGAGAGGTGCCACAGATCGTCTAATAAAGATGATGTAGTGCAGGAAAAAGGGAAGGTCCAAAAAAACAAACCGGAAACTGATCCAATATTGCAGTAGCGACCAAAACAAGAGGATCCGTGAACACCAGGAGTTCTTTATTCTGCACAAAGCATCGTAAAAAGCCCGACTCAGGCAGAGTTTCGCTCTTTGAGCTGCTTCAGGGGCTATTATGTGTAATGCCGGTGGTTTGTCTCCATACAGCAGTTCAGCCTCTTAAGAAATGCTTAAACAAATGCCACCGTTGCTCAAATAACGCTTGTCTAAAAGCGTTTATCTAATAGGCTAAATCCCTGTCTGGCTGAAGCAGAGCTAGTCGCCGAAGTGTTAGCAGCGTTATTTGAGCGGCGGTGGCATTTATTTAAGCATTTCTTAAGAGGCTGAACTGCTGTATGGAGACAAATCACCGGCATTACACATAATAGCCCCTGAAGCAGCTCAAAGAGTGAAACTCGGCCTGAGTCGGGCTTTTTACGATGTTTTGTGCGGAATAAAGAACTCCTGGTGTTCACTGATCCTCTTGTGCAGGAAAAAGGGTCAATTCCATTTTGTGTACACCACATGGTAAATCTTTTCCACTTAGAACGATAGTTCTTTCGTGTGGAGGGTTTGCATGAAGCTACAAGCACTTGAGACGTTAGATGAAAGATTGAGAGGTTGTAGAATCAAGCTTTCAACATCCATGCTGTGAGGGATAGGGATTGAAGGTTGGGATGACGCAACCTGCCCTGATCCTGAGTTATGAGAGTGGGTGCTGTGCCCAGGCGAATTGGGTCTCTGATCGAGAGATCGAGGAGTATTGGAAACCATACTTGTCGAGGCCAATATGGGGCTATGAGTATCATGGACCCTTTGTCCTGTTGTAGCTTCACTAGAGTCTTGGGTATTAGCGGTATCGGGGGATACACGTATAGAAGGCCTGAATTCCAGTGGCGAGCAAAGGCGTCCCTGGGTAAGCGGCTTCTCTGTTTGTGCAAGGAGCAAAAGTTGTCCACTTTGTAATTCAGTTGTGATGCAAAGAGGTCTACTGCTGGTTGACCCCAATGTTGAAATATCCTGGTCGCTACTACGGGATCCAGGGACCACTCGTGAGGTTGGAACAGACGACTGAGGCGGTCCGCCACTATGTTGTGAATGCCCGTTAGATAAGTGGCCCGGAGAAACATTGAGTGCGTTAGGGCCCAGCTCCAAATTTGTGCTGCTTCTTAACAAAGGAGATACGAGCCCGTACCTCCCTGTTTGTTTATGAACCACATGGCTACTGTGTTGTTTGTTTGTATCAGAACAGTCTTGTGGGAAAGGCAATCCTTGAATGCATGCAGCGCATAAACTATAGCTCGAAGCTCTAGGAAATTTATCTGAAATGTGGCTTTGAGTTTTGTCCAAGTTCCTTGAGTCTGTAGATGTCCAATGTGTGCTCCCCACCCGAAGGTGGATGCATCTGTAGTTAATGTCACTTGCGGAATCGGTTGTTGGAAAAGTAGGCCTGTGAGCAAGTTGTCCTCGTTTGTCCACCATAGGAGCGAGGACCGAAGTTGTTGAGTTACTTGAACTGGATAAGACAGTGGTTGAATGACTTGTATCCACTACCGTCTGAGTGTCCATTGAGTGACTCATACCTAATCTGGCCATAGGAGTGACATGAACTGTGGAGGCCATGTGACCCAAAAGAGTGAGACATTGATGAGCTGTCACCTGCGTCCTTGTGCGTAGAGAGCCTGCTAAAGAGGCAAGCATCCGTGCACGGTCTTTTGGGAAGAAAGCTTTTGACATTATGGTGTTTAATTCTGCTCCGATGAATTATAACAGGTGAGATGGTGTGAAGTGGGATTTCTGGCAGGACGTGAATGAAGAGTGGGTGGCTCGCAGGTATGACGGCTACTACCTGGAGATGATAACCTTATTCAATAAACATACACACGGTTAATGCAACTCCAACATTGCTCTAAGCTTCAACGGCAAGAGGAAATGTGGAAAAAAGCATTTGCATTCACAAAAAAGCAGGGAGTAGCTTGCTTGTTACGGCGGTTACTACCCCAAACCAAATAAGTCTGATACTATATCCAGCATAGCTCTCTGCTTCAACGGCAGGGGAAGAAGACCGATACTTCACGCATATCCAGCATAGCTCTCTGCTTCAACGGCAGGGGAGGAAGACCGATACTTCACGCATATCCAGCACAGCTCTCTGATTCAACAGCAGGGGGAATGAAGAAAAGTGGATCTATATACAGAGAACAACCAACAAGGACTGAATTACATAGTCTGGGTAAACAAATAAGCATGGGTGTAGCTTGCTTATTGCGGCGGTTACTACCCCTAACTAATTAAGCTAGATATTTCACTTAGATGCAGTTCCAATACTGCTCTCTACATTAATGGTGTGGGTGGAAGGGAAATAGAACCAAAAGGTTACTAAGAGCCAAGAGAAACAGATAAGTATGAGAAGAAAAAAAAGTGTGAAGCTTGCAGCGCAGACTGGATGGGCCATTTGGTCTTCTTCTGCCGTCATTTCTATGTTTCTATGATTAGGAATCACAATGAATGGAGTAGATTTATCATGAGCTTGAGAGAATTGAGAGCTCCTTGTTTTGTTTGGCTTCTGATGAGCCAGTCCTCCAGATAGGGAAAAACGTGTACGCCTTCCTTGTGCAAGTGGACTGCTGCCACTGCCAGGCACTTTGTGAACACTCGAGTTGCTGAGGCAAGACCGAATGGTAGCACCCTGTACTAGAAATGTTGATGTCCCACTAAGAAACGCAGATACTTACGATGAGGAGGGAATATTGGAATGTGAGCGTAAGCGTCTTGAAGATCCAGAGAATAGAGCCAATCTCCTTTTTGAAGTAGAGGTAACATGGTGCCCAATGATACCATCCTGAATTTTTCCTTTCGTAGGTATTTGTTGAGCTTCCGGAGGTCCAATAAGGGACGTAGCCTCCTGTTTTCTTTGGAATGAGGAAATAACGGGAGTAAAATCCTCTGCCCTGCTGAGGTCGGGGAACTGGTTCCATGGCCCTGGCTCTCAGAAGGGTGGATATCTCTTTTTGTAAGAGTGTGGATTGATTTTTCACTGTCCAAGACAAGGTGGGTGGAGTATCGTTTGGTACAGTTAGAAAGTTCAGATGGTAACCTTGAGATGTTATCGAGAGTACCCATTGGTCTGTAGTGATGCATGACCAATTGTGATGGAAGAAAGTGATCCGACCACCTACGGCAAATTTGGGGTCGGATTGGTAGGCAGGCTTCTGTTCTCTGGTGAGTTTTCAAAATCCCGAAGCCGGACCTGTTTGCGGAGGGGGTTGAGCCCTAGGTGCTCTTGGTTGTTGGGTCTGCGATCTTTGTGCTGGCCTTGATGACCTTCCACAGGTAGCAGGAGGATAGTATCTCCGTGGTCTATAATATGGCCTTTTTGAATCCTTCCTTGGAAGTCTACCTGTGGATGGCTGGGATTCTAGTGGAACAGAAGAAAGTTGACGTAATGTTTCCAAATGCTCCTTCAGCTGGGAAACTGCTTCACGTATCTTATCTCCAAAGAGATTATCTCCTGCACAAGGTAGATCAGCAAGCTTCTCTTGCACCTCTGGTCTCAGGTCGGAGGCCTTAAGAACATAAGAACATAAGAAAATGCCTTACTGGGTCAAACCAAGGGTCCATCAAGCCCAGCATCCTGTTTCCAACAGTGGCCAATCCAGGCCAAAAGAACCTGGCAAGTACCCAAAAACTAAGTCTATTCCATGTTACCATTGCTAATGGCAGTGGCTATTCTCTAAGTGAACTTAATAGCAGGTAATGGACATCTCTTCCAAGAACTTATCCAATACTTTTTTAAACACAGCTATACTAAATGCACTAACCACATCCTCTGGCAACAAATTCCAGAGTTTAATTGTGCGTTGAGTAAAAAAGAACTTTCTCCGATTAGTTTTAAAGGTGCCCCATGCTAACTTATTGGAGTGCCCCCTAGTCTTTCTACTATCCGAAAGAGTAAATAACCGATTCATATCTACCCGTTCTAGACCTCTCATGATTTTAAACACCTCTATCATATCCCCCCTCAGTCGTCTCTTCTCCAAGCTGAAAAGTCCTAACCTCTTTAGTCTTTCCTCATAGGGGAGTTGCTCCATTCCCCTTATCATTTTGGTAGCCCTTCTCTGTACCTTCTCCATCGCAATTATATCTTTTTTGAGATGCGGCGACCAGAATTATACACAGTATTCAAGGTGCGGTCTCACAATGGAGCGATACAGAAGCATTATGACATTTTCCGTTTTATTCACCATTCCCTTTCTAATAATTCCCAACATTCTATTTGCTTTTTTCACTGCCGCAGCACACTGAACCGATGACTTCAATGTGTTATCCACTATGACACCTAGATCTCTTTCCTGGGTTGTAGCACCTAATATGGAACCCAACATTGTGTAATTATAGCATGGGTTATTTTTCCCTATATGCATCACCTTGCACTTATCCACATTAAATTTCATCTGCCATTTGGATGCCCAATTTTACAGTCTCACAAGGTCTTCCTGCAATTTATCACAATCTGCTTGTGATTTAACTACTCTGAACAATTTTGTATCATCTGCAAATTTGATTATCTCACTCGTCGTATTTCTTTCCAGATCATTTATAAATATATTGAAAAATAAGGGTCCCAATACAGATCCCTGAGGCACTCCACTGTCCACTCCCTTCCACTGAGAAAATTGTCCATTTAATCCTACTCTCTGTTTCCTGTCTTTTAGCCAGTTTGCAATCCACGAAAGGACATCGCCACCTATCCCTTGACTTTTTACTTTTCCTAGAAGCCTCTCATGAGGAACTTTGTCAAACGCCTTCTGAAAATCCAAGTATACTATATCTACCGGTTCACTTTTATCCACATGTTTATTAACTCCTTCAAAAAAGTGAAGCAGATTTGTGAGGCAAGACTTGCCCTGGGTAAAGCCATGCTGACTTTGTTCCATTAAACCATATCTTTCTATATGTTCTGTGATTTTGATGTTAGAACACTTTCCACTATTTTTCCTGGCATTGAAATCAGGCTAACCGGTCTGTAGTTTCCCGGATCGCCCCTGGAGCCCTTCTTAAATATTGGGGTTACATTTACTATCCTCCAATCTTCAGGTACAATGGATGATTTTAATGATAAGTTACAAATTTTACTAATAGGTCTGAAATTTCATTTTTTAGTTCCTTCAGAACTCTGGGGTGTATACCATCCAGTCCGGGTGATTTACTACTCTTCAGTTTGTTAATCAGGCCTACCACATCTTCTAGGTTCATCGTGATTTGATTCAGTCCTTCTGAATCATTACTGATGAAAACCTTCTCCATTACGGGTACCTCCCCAACATCCTCTTCAGTAAACACCAAAGCAAAGAAATCATTTAATCTTTCCGCGATGGCCTTATCTTCTCTAAGTGCCCCTTTAACCCCTCGATCATCTAACGGTCCAACTGACTCCCTCACAGGCTTTTTGCTTTGGATATATTTTAAAAAGTTTTTACTGTGAGTTTTTGCCTCTACAGCCAACTTCTTTTCAAATTCTCTCTTAGCCTGTCTTATCAATGTCTTACATTTAACTTGCCAATGTTTATGCTTTATCCTATTTTCTTCTGTTGGATCCTTCTTCCAATTTTTGAATGAAGATCTTTTGGCTAAAATAGCTTCTTTCACCTCCCCTTTTAACCATGCCGGTAATCATTTTGCCTTCTTTCCACCTTTCTTAATTTGTGGAATACATCTGGACTGTGCTTCTAGAATGGTACTTTTTAACAGTGACCACACCTCTTGGACATTTTTTACTTTTTAGCTGCTCCATTCAGTTTTTTTCTAACAATTTTTCTCATTTTATCAAAGTTTCCCTTTTGAAAGTTTAGCATGAGAGCCTTGGATTTGCACATTGTTCCTCTTCCAGTCATTAAATCAAATTTGATCATATTATGATCACTATTGCCAAGCGGCCCCACCACCATTACCTCTCTCACCAAGTCCTGTGCTCCACTGAGAATTAGATCTAAAATTGCTCCCTCTCTAGTCAGTTCCTGAACCAATTGCTCCATAAAGCTATCATTTATTCCATCCAGGAACGTTATCTCTCTAGCGTGACCCGATGATACATTTACCCAGTCAATATTGGGGTAATTGAAGTCTCAATAAGATCCACCAAAAATATCCAAATTTTCATGCAAGATACAACGACAAGATAAACACTACTGAAAAACACGTTGTATGAACAATATTTCTAAAAATTAGCGTGTGTTCTTTTATAACAATAATTCATTTACTGCATTATTATGGACCATCATACCACCCGTGACATGCATGCATTTAATGCCTGTATTTTCAGTCACATTGGGTCACCTTTAATCATCGGTCCTGTAAAATTTAAATGCAAGCATTCATTTGTACTTTTTTTATATCTTTTTGCTTTTTTTTATAATTAGTATGTGGAAAGGGTTAAATTTTCATCCAAGTCCTGCTCAGATACCTCTGCTGGCATGTGTGAACAATACGCTTCGCTGCTGACAATTGAGTCCTGCTTAGATATTTCTATAAGCGTTTCAAAAACAATGCACTTGCCTCCTTGTATTTCAAAGTTTGTTAACTCACCCGAGCTTCACGCCATGTCCTTATTCTGGCGTCTACGTGAGTCAGCCGTTCTGTTCTACCTGCTTATATGTTTATAATCATGCCTCACCTGTGTGAGGTCGGCAAATCTGTATATGTTGGGCAAAGTGAACCCACATTGAGTGGGTTCACTTCATGTGAATCCACACCAGGTTTGCCCAACATATACAGATTTGCCGACTACACACAGGTGAGGCATGATTATAAACATATAAGCAGGTAGAACAGAACGGCTGACTCACGTAGACGCCAGAATAAGAACATGGCGTGAAGCTCGGGTGAGTTAACAAACTGTAGACTTAAAGCCCCTGGGATGCACATGTTTAAATTGCTTGTTCTTAAATTCGTGTGATTTAGTATATAAAAAATCTTTGTTCTTATAGAAATATCACAGATGTGGAATTTAAAACGTATTTCTCAAAAGTATTATTTCAGTCCCTGAAGCAGCAACCACTGCGAAACGTACGTCGGACTTCGGTGACTCAGTGCAACGGCGCTCAGCCCCGACCTGTGTGGCAGCACCGCAGCACTAGCATACAACGAACAGGAGGTACCCGTGCGGCGAAATAGGACCTCGACAAACAGCGCGGCAGCGCTGATCTTTGAAATACAAGGAGGCAAGTGCATTGTTTTTGAAACGCTTATAGAAATATCTAAGCAGGACTCAATTGTCAGCAGCGAAGCGTATTGTTCACACATGCCAGCAGAGGTATCTGAGCAGGACTTGGATGAAAATTTAACCCTTTCCACATACTAATTATAAAAAAAAGCAAAAAGATATAAAAAAAATACAAATGAATGCTTGCATTTAAATTTTACAGGACCGATGATTAAAGGTGACCCAATGTGACTGAAAATACAGGCATTAAATGCATGCATGTCACGGGTGGTATGATGGTCCATAATAATGCAGTAAATGAATTATTGTTATAAAAGAACACACGCTAATTTTTAGAAATATTGTTCATACAACGTGATTTTCAGTAGTGGTAATTGAAGTCTCCCATTATTACCGCACTACCAATTTGGTTAGCTTCCCTAATTTCTCTTAGCATTTCACTGTCCGTCTCACCATCTTGACCAGGTGGACGGTAGTATACCCCTATCACTATAGTTTTCCCCGACACACAAGGGATTTCTACCCATAAAGATTCAATTTTGTATTTAGTCTCATGCAGGATGTTTATCCTGTTGGACTCTATGCCATCCCGGACATAAAGCGCCACACCTCCTCCCGAGTGCTCCTCTCTGTCATTGCGATATAATTTGTACCCCGATTTAGCACTGTCCCATTGGTTATCCTCTTTCCACCATGTCTCTGAGATGCCAATTAAGTCTATGTCATCATTCACTGCTATACATTCTAATTCTCCCATCTTACTTCCTAGACTTCTGGCATTAGCATACAAACATTTCAAAGTTTGTTTTTTGTTTGTATTTTCATTCTGCTTTTTAATTGATAGGGATAAGTTAGAATTTTTTAGCTCAGGTGAGTTTTTAGTTACAAGCACTTGGACTACTTTTCTAATTATTGGAACCTCACTGTCGGGGTGCCCTAATTCTAATGCATCATTAGTATCCTTTAAAGATACCTCTCTCCGAACCATGCACTGCTGAGCGACTGTCAGCTTTCCCCTTTGTTCTAGTTTAAAAGCTGCTCTATCTCCTTTTTAAAGGTTAGCGCCAGCAGTCTGGTTCCACTCTGGTTAAGGTGGAGCCCATCCCTTCGGAAGAGACTCCCCCTTCCCCAGTTCCTAACAAAACTGAATCCCTCTTCCTTGCACCATCGTCTCATCCACGCATTGAGACTCCGGAGCTCTGCCTGCCTCTGGTGACCTGCGCGTGGAACAGGGAGCATTTCAGAGAATGCTACCCTGGAGGTTCTGGATTTAAGCTTTCTACCTAAGAGCCTAAATTTGGCTTCCAGAACCTCCCTCCCACATTTTCCTATGTCATTGGTGCCCACATGTACCACATGTGCCCACATGTACCACGACAGGCCTTGATCCAGGCCCATCTGCGAGCACTTATGCCTGTGGCAGACATTCTAGATGAAGTTTCGAAGCTGTCATAAGCTGCTCTAACTTCATGTTTCCCAGCTTCTAGGCCCTTATGAATGATGCTGTTAAAGGAATCTTGAAATTGTTGGGGGAAGAGATTCCGATAACTCCTGAATTTGTTTCCACAGATTACGCTGATACTGCGTCATATAGAGTTTGTAGGACGCAATTCTGGATACTAACATGGAACCTTGGAACATTTTCCTGCCGATGGTGTCCAAAAACCTGTGATCTTTTCCAGGAGGATTTGATGAATGAGGTTTAATCCTTTTAGACCGCTTTTGAGCTGGATTCTACTACTACAGATAGGTGAGGTAGTTGTGTTTTCTGGAAGCCAGGAATATGTTGGACCAGATAGATAGCATCAGTCCATTTATTTACAGGTGGTATGGTGCAGGGATGCTCCCATAGCCTGTGTTGCAAGTCCACAAGAACTTTGTGAACTGGTATTGCCAGGACTTCTTTAGGTGGATCCACAAACTGCAATACTTCCAGAGTTTTCTGTCTAGTATCTTCTTCACATACTAGCTGAAAAGGGATAGTTTCAGTCATCTCTTAAATGAAATTAGAGAGAGGTCCTCTGGAAGGGATTTCCTTCTTTCCTCCGGAGGAGAAGGATCTGAGAGGACTTCCTCCGAGGAAGAGTCGGTATCTGGATCATCCCAAGTGTCCGATGAACGTGGACGAGGAGTCGTCGATGGAAGAGGAAAGGATGGCATCGGTTTCACCGGTGGTCTCGATGGAAACAGTGGAGAAAACGATGGTCTTGGACGAGAGATTCCCAATGGACCTGGTATAGGCTCAGGCATCGGTACATCCTTTGTTATTTCTTCTTCCATCGGTCTTGGCATTGGGGCATCGGGTGGTTGCACCAGAATGGCACCAATGACAGTGTCCAACTTCGCTAGTATTGGCCCTAAGAAGGCCATATCTGGCACCGGCATTGGTGTAGGCATCGGTGCCAGTGAGGGTAATGGTCTCTGTGGTTGAACCGGAAATGGACTCTGTGACGGTATTGGAATAGACACCGGTGACGGGGATGGAACTGGCATCGAGGGTGGAACCATCGTCTGTGCTGGCATCGAAGGCATGTCTCGGAGTGCGTCTCGAACTGCCTGGCGGATATAACCATCCAGTTCCGCCCTCATAGCTGGTGAAACCAGAGCAGCTATGGGGGGAGGCAGTGAAGGCGATACCGGTATCTCCACAGGTTCCTGTGGAGGTACGGTTCCCGGCACAGATATCGGTGGGGATTTCCTAGGAGTCGAAGGCCTCGAAGGCCGTAAGGACTCTTCTCTCCGAGGTCTCTTCGGAGTTGGTTCGATAATTAGACGGGACTCCGGTTATCGGGTCCAATTCCAGGTCCTGAGGCCTCCGGTGTCGATGTCTGTGTTTCTGTCGATGTTAGACGGCTTTTTCGATGGTAGATGTAGACTTTATCAATGACCGTGAAGGGGTCGGTGAAGGCCGATCACCTGCATCATACGGGTGAGGTCTAGTTTTCAAGACGACTTTTCTAATCGCTCCAGCCGGAGACAATTGTGTCGAAGTTGATGTCGACTGCATCAGTTGAAGATGGAAAAGATGTTCGATCTATTCCATGCACGCTCGTTTGCCTTTCGGGGTTATCTCGGTGCATCTCGGGCATGTCGACATGTCTCTCGCCGAGAGAGAGTACACACTCAATGTGTGGGTCCGTTATGCACATAGTGCAGGAGCAATTCGGGCACTTTTTAAAAACGGTAGCCATAACGAAGGCCGGACAGCCATCGACAACCTTCTGACTAAGTTTAACAATAATGGAACTGACCGGAACAAAATTAAATCACTCACCGACGGTGGAAAAAGGGAGACCCCAACGGCAGGATAAGTTTTTTCCAAAATTTCTAATCTATTTTTGTAGTGAATATTCACCACACAGGGCTCCTATAACCGCGAGGCTAACAGCAGCGCGGAAAAAAGAAGACTGAAGGGAGACTCCTGTGGCTCGAGGGATCATGGCATGCTGGGCATGCTCAGTGGGCTCAGGATGCCAGTCAAAAGTTTCTAGAAACTTTGACAGAAAGTTTTCCGTGATAGGGCTCCGTCAGTGACGTCACCCATATGTAAGGACTAGCATCCTGCTTGCCCTGGAATAACAGGGAGATCCAGTGAAGAGAATGGGCTTGTGAAAGTATGATAAAGTCAGGAGGAGTGTGGAGAGAATGAAGGTTCTTCGACACCTGGAGGATATTTCAATTCAATTTATTAAGTAGGTAGCTCCTAATGTATAGAAGATCAAGGTTTACATTCTCTCGCCAAGGTCCCCCGACATGGACCCCCTGTTTCGCCCGAAGGCTGCATCAGGAGGGTCAGCACCATTAAAGATAAAGCAAATGTTGCTTACCTGTAACAGGTGTTCTCACAGGACAGCAGGATGTTAGTCCTCACATATGGGTGACATCACAGGATGGTGCCCAATCATGGAACACTTTTGTCAAAGTTTCTAGAACTTTGACTGGCACCTACTGGGCATGCCCAGCATGGTACTAAACCTGCAGCCAGCAGGGGTCCCCCTTCAGTCTTGTTTAAAGCTACAGGAAGTGCCGAAAAATAAAATAAGAAAACAAACCCAACACCGCGGGGTGGCGGGCAGGTTTCGTGAGAACTAACATCCTGCTGTCCTGTGAGAACACCTGTTACAGGTAAGCAACATTTGCTTTCTCACAGGACAAGCAGGATGGTAGTCCTCACAAATGGGTGAGTACCGAGCTGAGGATGTCAGAGAAATGCACCAAATGTACCCAACATGTGCAATAGGCACAAGGACTATGGTGGAATTTGGTAGAGGGCATTCTGAACCCTAACGAGCAGGCGGAAGGGTGTTGGTACGTCAAGTTGTAAAAAAGGTTGCGCAAGACAGATTGGCCGAAGATGGAATCTTGTCTTCCGGCCTTGTCTAAGCAATAATGGGCTGTAAAGGTATGGAGAGAACTCCAGGTAGCAGCCCTGCAAATGTCAGGAAGCAGCACCGAGCGTAGGTGTGCTACTGAAGTCGCCATGGCCCTCAGAGTGTGCTTTAACACGGTCTTGAAGCAGAATGCCTGCTTGCTGATAGCAAAAGGATATGCAGTCCGCTAAACATGAGGAGAGAATCTGCTTACCCACAGGCTGCCCCAATTTGATGGAATGGAAAGAGACAAACAATTGAGTGCTTGTCCTGTGGGCAGCTGTATGGTCTAGATAGAATGCTAGAGCATGTTTACAATCAAGGGTATGAAGACCTGTTCTCCTGGATTAGAGTGGGGCCTGAGAAAGAAGGTAGGTAGTATAATGGATTGATTTATGTGAAACTCCAATACTACCTTAGGTAAGAACTTACGGTGAGTGCGGAGTACTGCCCGGTCCTGCAGACATTTGTGTAAGGTGGATAGGTAACTAGGGCCTGTAACTCACTAACTCTGCGAGCAGATGTGATTGCCAAAAGAAAAATCACTTTCCATGTGACATAGCGAAGATCACAAGATTGGAGAGGCTCGAATGGTGGTTGCATGAGCCGACCAAAACTAGATTGAGGTCCCAAGAAGGGGCTGGAGGGCACAGTGGAGGCTTGAGGTGAAGCAAGCCCTTCAGAAAACGTGTTACCAGGGTTGTACTGAAACAGGAACATCCCCGACACCTTTATGGAAGGCGGCTACCGCACTGACATGCATTCTGATGGAAAAAGTTTTAAGACCTGATTCTGACAAGGGCCAGAGATAGTCCAGAAACTTCATGGTGGAACAGGTAAAAGGATCAAGGGATTGAGCAGAACACCATGAGGTAAATCTGTTCCATTTGTAAAGGTAAGATTTTCTCATGGAAGGCTTCCATGAAGCAATCAGGAACACGGGAAACTGGCTCCGAAAGGTTAAGTGGCTGAAGAATTAACTCTCAACATCCAGGCCGTCAGGGACAAGGCCTGAAGATTGGGGTGGCGTAGGCACCTGTCATTCTGAGTGATCAGAAGCGGATCCTTTCCCAAGGGAATGTGTCTGCGAATGGAGAGATCCTGAAGAATTGGAAACCATACTTGGCGAGGCCAGTGAAGCGCTATCAGGATCATGCTTCCCTTGTCCTGACGTAACTTCACGAGAGTCTTCGAGAGAAGTGGAAGTGGAGGGAATGCATATAGGAGACCGATTGCCCATGAGAGGGAGAACGCATCTCTTGGCTGAGAGTGTTGGCTGCGAGTGAGAGAGCAAAAGTTCTCTACTTTGTGGTTTTGAGATGATGCAAAGAGGATAACCCCAACATTGGAATATTGAGTCCACCACTGTGGGGTCGAAGGACCACTCATGCGGTTAAAAGGCATGACTCAGCTTGTCTGCCAACATATTGTCCACTCCCGGCAAGTAGGTGGCCCTGAGGTACATCTATTGGGAGAGGGCCTCCACCCATATCTGTGCCACTTCCTGATACAGTAGGTAGGAGCCCGTCCCTCCCTGTTTGTTGATGTACCACATGGCCACCTGGTTGTCCGTCTGAATCAGGATGACCTGGTTGGAAAGGTGATCCTGAAATACCCTGAGAGCATATCTGATTGCTCGCAGCTCCAGGAAATTGATTTGGCGTTTGGCTTCCTCTGGAGACTAAGTGTTAGCAATCTGTTAGTGTTCGAGGTAGTTGTGGGTGGATCCTTGGGCTGGTGGCAGATGACCACGCCCCCGGGGAAGATCCCGAGAGGGACCACCGGTCAGGCTCAGAGTATGGAGACAGACCCACACCAGTTCTTTTATTAAACAGTATATTGAACCACCAGAGGTAGCAGCAGTGAGCTGGAAGTGCCTGGCTAGGCTGTAGCCCCTCAGATACTGTGATCATGGATAACTGATCTGTAGAGAAACTGTATATCGTGAGTAGGCAGGGCATGCAGAGTTCAGGAACAGAACCTTGATGGTAACAAAACACAATAGTCTCTTAGAAGTAGCCCAGGAGCTGGAATGAAGTAGGCCCTCGAGGAGCGAGTACCTGGTTCCAGTCTGATCTGAAAAGCAAAAGAGAAAGCGAGGCCCCCCGAGGAGCAGGTACCCCTGGTAAGTCCGAGGAGGCAGAGTAGCTAGGAGTGTAACCCTTGTCCGGGCTAACTCCTTGCTAACTCGATTCATTAGCGATATCAGAGAGCTTAAATATCCGGTGGAGATGACGTCACCTCAGGGGGACGCCCCTGAGGTTCGCGCCATTGCTGGTACTTGAGTCAGGGCTGCGCCGCATGCGCACCCCTAGGCTGTTGGGAAACATGGCGGATTGTAGCGTCCAGCTGGTCCGGGGACGCTGGAGGGGAACAGCACGATGACACCACAGCAGCCAAACATCCAACAAAGAGGGAGTCGCCAAAGAGGTAAGGTGGGCGTAGTGAAGACATCGGGCAGCAACGGTTGCAACACCAAGCTCCTTGTGTCTGCAAATTGGTGACATGAGCTCCCCAGCCGAGGTTGGAACCATCGGTGGTGAGAATTATTTGAGGGTCTGGAGCCTGGAAGGGTAGGCCTTGGAGGAGATTGATCTGATTTTTCCACCAGGCTAGAGACTGACGAAGTGGGTCAGTAATGTGGACAATGGTCTATAGAGGTTGGACACATTGAGCCCATTGTGACCTTAGCGTCCACTGCATGACTCTCATGGCCAAACGTGCCATTGGGGTAACTTGTACTAAGGATGCCATGTGTCCCAGCAGGATGAGGAAGTGGCTTGCAGTCGAGCGGTGCTGAGACTGTAGCTGGTGTGCGAGAGAAATGAGAGTGACAGCTCGCTGTCAAGGCAGAAATGCCTTTGCTTGAAGGGTGTCCAAGTCTGCCCCTATGAAGGACAAAGTTTGAAATGGAACTAAGCAGGGTTTCTCGTAGTTGACAAGAAATCCTAACGAAATCAGAGTGTGTAAGGTAAGATGTAGGGACAACAGAACAGTTGCTGAGTGGAAGCCCTGATCAACCAATCGTCTAGATAGGGTAGACGTGAACACCTTGAGTCCTGAGGAAGGCTGCTACTACTACGAGGCACTTAGTGAAGACTCGTGGTGCAATTGCCAAGCCGAATGGTAGTACTCTGTACTGATAGTGTTTGGGGCCTACCAGAAATCTCAGAAATTTGCGGTGAGATGGAGTTATCGCAATGTGTGTGTGTGTATGCGTCCTGGAGATCTAGAGAGCAGAGCCAGTCTTTTGCAGAAGAGGAAGAAGGGAACCCAAGGTTACCATCTTGAACTTTTCTCGGTGGAGGTACTTGAGGGCACGTAGGACCAGAATTGGACGAATGCCGTCTGATTTTTTGGGGATTAGAAAGTACTGGGAATAAAATCCTAGGCCTTGTTGGGAGTAGGGCACTGGTTCTATTGCTCTGGACTGGAGGAGGAGGGAGACCTCCTGTTCCAGGAGTGGCAAGTGGTTGGACGTTCCCCACGTCAGCAGAGGTGGGGAGTCCGGTGGGATGGAGAGAAAGTTCAGGTGATAACCCTGAGAGATTATGGCAAGGACCCACTGGTCTGAGGTAATTGTGTGCCACCTGTTGTGGAAATGGCACAATTGACCTCCCACTGGTATCTGAGGCAGTGGAAGCTGGCTGCTGCTCTCTATGCAGGAGTCAAAAGCCAGAAGCAGGGCCCGGCTGAGGAGCTGCTTGCGGCTTTTGTTTTCGAGGTTGATGAGACTGGGGCCTTTTGGAAAGGTCTTGTGGAACGAGTTCTAGATGGTGGTGAATAGGACTTCTTTGGACGGAAGAAAGACTTTTTAGTATCCTTGCTGAATGGCTGTTTGGAAGAATACTCAGAAGGCATCAGAGAGAGTTGGCGAAGGGTCTCATGATGGTCCTTGAGTTCCACCACCATCCGTTGAATCTGTTCACCAAACAGATTGTCTCCTATGCAGGGCAGATCAGACAATCTGTCTTGTACTTCAGGGCGCAAGTCCAAAGACTTAAGCCAGGCCCATCTTCTTGCAGAAATAACAGCTTGTAGATATCTTCGACACTGCTTCCAGGGTATCATAAGAGGATCTTATTTCATGCTTCCCTGCCTCAAAACCCTTGTGTACCAGGATTTGAAGCTGTTCCTGGAATTGCTGAGGCTGGGTCATATAGAGCTGGTAAGAGGCGATCCGAGAAATGTGCATTGAACCCTGGATGACACGCCGGCCAATGGCATCCAGCAATTTCTGCTCCTTACCTGGGGGGAAGGAAGAATGGGGTTTTGAGCGTCATGCCCTCTTTTGGGCAGATTCTACAACCATAGATTGGTGATCCAGCTGAGGTTTCTGGAACCCTGGGGCTGACTGTACCAAATAAGTGGTATCTGCCTTTCGGCTGACTGGGGCTACAGAACCAGGGTGTTCCCAATTCTTTTTGAGAAGACCTAAAAGAACCTAGTGAATAGGGATGGAGGTTATTTCCTTGGGAGCATCCAGGAATTGTAACAGCTCCATCATTTGGTGCCTATCATCTTGCTCAGTCTGTAATTGGAAGGGAACCAATTCAGACATTTCCTTCACAAAATTTATGAAGGATAAGTTCTCTGGAGGAGAACGCTTCCTACTTTCAGTAGGAGAAGGTGACGATGGTAAATCATTGGTGTCTTGAGATGAATCATCAGTCCAGGTGTCATAGGGATCAGCACCTGCCCCTCTAGGAACCTGAGAAGGATGGGACGATGGTGTTCCTGAAGGTCCTGGTCTAGGCTCTGAAGACATCGAGGGAAGTACTGGAGACACCGATGAAGGCATCGAGGACACCGGTGCAGGCATCGATGGATGGATCGGTGGCGCCGATGGGCTCATCGGCATCAATGGTTGAGGCATCGGCAGGACTCCCAATGGATGAATGCGGAACGGTGTTTCTCCTCCCGATGACAGGGTAAGCGGGGAAGGCACTGGAGCCATCGGTGACCCAGGATCCATCGGTGGAAAAGCGGCTATAAGCACTTCCATCTTCAAGAGCAGTGGTGCCAATGCTTCCGGAATGGGATCGATGGTCGGTTCCGCGACCGGCACCGATTTCGGCGCCGGGGGAACTTGAGTCTGTGCATCACCTTATCGATGGCCTCCTGAACCATCCGGTCCAGTTCTTCATGGAGACCTGGAGCAAGCAGCCCCGACACCGGAAGGGAAGAAGGAGGCAGAGGCATAGCCGGAGGGACCACCATTAAAGGCAGAGTCATGGCTCCCGATACCCGTCCAGGTGAGAGTTCCCTCGGTGACCCATTGCAGAAAGGGTCGATGCCTTTTCTGGATGGGGTTTCTTCGATAGCAGCGTCGATGATTTTCTTTCATCGATGGTCCGAGACTTCCGGTTTCGATGCCAATGTTTCTCTCTACAATCCCCTCGGTCCTGAGGGGGAGTAGAGGTAGTCGAAGGCCGAGAAGTCGTCTATGCCGGACAGTCACCGGCTGGTGGCCGATACTGGCACGAAGTGGACGGTGCCGGTTCAGATGACATCGATGCAATAGATGGCGTCAGGGTTTGAGAACGGAAGAGAAGTTCCATTTTCTCCATTCTGGCCTTGCGACCTTTTGGTGTCATTAAGGCACATTTGGTGCAAGTCAGGACATCATGCTCGCACCCGAGACACATAACACAGACTTTATGAGGGTCTGTTGTAGACATGGTGAAAGTACAGTCCGGGCACCGACGGAACCCCAACGCCAAGGCCATTGAAAAATGTTGCCGCAGTGCAGTCGACAGCCAGTAGGCCGCGAGGGCCAAACTCGACAGGAATCGACAGAAAATGGGTAAAAACTTACCCAAGTACCACGGAGTCAAAATTTCGAAAGAGGGACCCCTGTGGGGTATGAAAGTTTTTAGTAATTCCGTGAGGAAAATTCCTGTCAGGAATTTCTGTGGAGCTCCTTAACCCGCGTGGCTACTGCTGCGCGGAAAAAAGAAGACTGAAGGGGGACCCCTGCTAGCTGCAGGTTTAGTGCCATGCTGGGCATGCCCAGTAGGTGCCAGTCAAAGTTCTAGAAACTTTGACAAAAGTGTTCTGTGATTGGGCTCCATCCTCTGATGTCACCCATATGTGAGGGCTACCATCCTGCTTGTCCTGTGAGAAATACTTTTCAGCTAGACAAAGACATTACAAGATGGATTCTCTCCACACTCCTCCTGACTTTATGATATTATTTTGAGTGTGGTTCTCCACTCCAATTACTGTTTTTGGAATTTATCTTGTGAAAGTATGGCAATATGCAGCAGCAGGCCCCGTGAGCCCGCTAGAAGAGGAAAAGCCACACAGTAGCTATCAGCTGAATCAAACAACTAGAGCTCGCAAGAAGAGCACGCTTGCGTGAGCGGCAATATAAACAGCCGGCTCAACCAGCCTGCAGGAAAGGCAGAATGTGGCATTTGGCTCTTGAGAGCCAGACTCCTGCAGCAGCAGGAGCCGAAGCAGAGCAGGTGCCAGAAGGTGTTGCGTGTCCCGGCTGCGGCAGGCCCCGTCGCCTGGGTCCTGGACCTGGCCTTTCCTCTTTGGCAGCAGTAGGCAGCCGCCTACACGCTCGTGCTCCTACCATTTCCCCAGGTTCCTCCGGCTGCTCCACAGCTTGCTTCGGTCCCAGTCGGGTCTCCCCACATGTGCAGAGGGGAGACGCCGGCACGACGTACTTCCAGTTACCTTGCCTTAGGAGCGTGTGTGTGCGCCTTCTCCGACTTTAAAGGGGCCGTGGCCCCGGCTGATGATATTGCCAGGCCCTGCTACTTAAGGCAGGCCCCGCCATCCGGTCTTTGCCTTGGTAACAGGTCTCCATACTTCTTGTCGTGTGCTTAGTTGCTACTTCTTCATGTTCCTGCTCCTGTGCTAGTTTGTTCCAGTCCTGCATTCCAGTTCCCGAGTTCCAGTTTCCTGTTCCACACCACGCTTTTGGACAGATTCCTGGCTTTGACCCTCGATTGTTCCTGGCCATGCTTTGGACGGATTACTGGCTTTGACCCTCGCTTGTTCCTGACCACGCTTCGGACGGATTCTTTGACTCTAACCTTTGCTTGTTTCTGACCTTGTTTCCAGCCACCTGCCCTGACTCCAGCTTGAACTTGACTTTGCCTCCAGCTGACTGCTTAGACTTGGCCTTTCTTAGGTTCTTGCCTACTTACAAACCCGGACTCTAGCCTGCCTCAGCCAATCCGGGCTTCTGGATCCAGGCCCTGTCTTGAACTCAGCTCCTTCGGACCCTGTGTCTCCGTTGTTTCCTGGCTCCCTGCATTGAACATCTTTCTTGGGATCAACCACGCAGAGGCCTGCCTAAGACCAGCCGGCCCCGGTACCCAAGGGATCAACCTGCGGGGAATGAGGGCTGGTATTGGCGAAGCTCCAGTCAGCCTCCATTTCCCGTTCCGCCCTGCCTCCCGATGGTGGGGACCCGAGGAGGCCTCCCCACAGGTAGCGTCAACTCCACCTGAGGCCAAGGATCCACCTCCACAACAGAAGGCTAGACTGCTCAACAAGTGGGACCTCAGCCTTCAGTTAGACCACTGCTTGTTCTCCTGTTTCTGCTGGCATCCTGCCATCTAGCTGGACACATGCAAACCCAAAATATTTCCTTTGTTTTCAGACCCTCATTCTCCTTCTAACCCTCTCCAAGCCTGAACCCTCTCCCTCCTCCAAAACTTCCACCCCCAATCCTACATTTTATGCCCTTTCCCACTTCCCCATCTTCCCATAGTCCCAGGTTTCTGTCTCCTCTTCCTCTCCTCTCCATCTGCTTCCTTTTTCCCCCAATCCAGAGTCCTCTACCCTTTCCTATATCCTCTGCTTCCTCTATCTTGTTCCCTTTCCCTATTCACCCCATTTTTAATCCCAATCAATTATACCCTGTTGCACTTCTCTGTTGCATGCAGTGCAGAAATATAGAAACATGATGGTAGAAAGTCTATATGACGAGTCTGCCCATCCATGCAACTGCTCAGCTCTACAATCCCTACCATTCCCTCAGAGGTGCCCTTTGCTTTTTTGAATTTTTTCTTGAATTCAGACACTGTCCTTATCTCCACCACCTCCACTGAAATGTTGTTTCATACACCTACCACCCCCTCAGTTAAAAAATATTTCCTTAGATTACTCATAAATATAACCATTTCTACCCATGACCCCTCATTCCAGTTTCTTTCCTTTGCAGGAAACACCTCCATTAATGCCTCTCAATATCATCTCTCCAATTCTGCCTTTCCTCTAGGGCAGGGTGGTCAACCTTTCACGCACCAAGAAATCAGGATGCACAATACCAAAGAGCCTCATGTTTTCAAAAGATGAATGGTGTGGAGGGAGAGGCCTTCTTTCAAACAGTATCTCTCCCTCTCTCAGTTTACTCACTCTATCCCCACAGTCTCTCTCTGTCAATTCTATTCTGTTCCCAGAAGTTTTTCTCAATCCACCAATCCTACTCCCAACAGTCTCTCTGTCTCAATTTCATTCTATTCCCATTAGTCTCTCTCTTATTCCTCCTACCAGTTTTTCACAATCTCTTCATTCTGTCCCTTCAAATTTTTCAATCATCTCATCCTGTTCATAGAACATAGAAATGACGGCAGAAGAAGACCAAACGGCACATCCAGTCTGCCTAGCAAGCTTCACACTTTTTTTCTTCTCATACTTCTGTTTCTATTGGCTCTTAGTAACCTTTTGGTTCTATTTCCCTTCCACCCCCACCATTAAAGTAGAGAGCAGTGTTGGAACTGCATCTAAGTGAAATATCTAGCTTAATTAGTTAGGGGTAGTAACCGCCGCAATAAGCAAGCTACACTCATGCTTATTTGTTTACCCAGACTATGTAATTCAGTCCTTGTTAGTTGTTGTCTGTATATAGATCCACTTTTCTTCATTCCCCCTGCCGATGAAGCAGAGAGCTATGCTGGATATACGTGAAGTATCGGTCTTCCTCCCCTGCCGTTGAAGCAGAGAGCTATGCTGGATATGCATTGAAAGTGACGTATCAGGCTTATTTGGTTTGGGGTAGTAACCGCCGTAACAAGCAAGCTACTCTCCGCTTTTTTGTGAATGCAAATCCTTTTTTCCACATTTCCTCTTGCCATTGAAGCTTAGAGCAATGTTGGAGTCGCATTAACCGTGTGTATGTTTATTGAATAAGGGTATTTTCTCCAGGTAGTAGCCGTCATTCCCGCGAGCCACCCACTCTTCATTCACGTCCTCTAGACTTTATGGATTCAATGTTTATCCCATGCCCCTTTGAAGTCCTTCACAGTTCTGGTCTTCACCACTTCCTCCGGAAGGGCATTCCAGGCATCCACCACCCTCTCCGTGAAGAAATACTTCCTGACATTGGTTCTGAATCTTCTTCCCTGGAGCTTCAAATCGTGACCTCTGGTTCTGTTGATTTTTTTTCTGACGGAAAAGGTTTGTCGTTGTCTTTGGATCATTAAAACCTTTCAAGTATCTGAAAGTCTGTATCATATCACCTCTGCTCCTCCTTTCCTCCAGGGTGTACATATTAAAGACCCTCCACCTTTTTGGTCGCCCTTCTCTGGACCGCCTCCATCTTGTCTCTGTCTCTTGAAGATACGGTCTCCAGAACTGAACACAGTACTCCAGGTGAGGCCCTCACCAAGGACCTGTACAAGGGGATAATCACTTCCGTTTTCTTACTCGATATTCCTCTCTATGCAGCCAGCATTCTTCTGGCTTTAGCTATTGCCCTTGTTACATTGTTTCGCTGACTTCAGATCATTAGACCACCCATCACCCCAAGGTCTCCTCCTCCTGCTCCGTGCACCATCAGCCTTTCTCCCCCCCATCGAATACAGTTCATTCGGATTTCCACTCCCCCAGATGCATGACTCTGCACTTCTTGGCATTGAATCTCAGCTGCCATATCTTCGCCACTCTTCCAGCTTCCTTAAACTCCCGTCTCATTCTCTCCACTCCTTCCGGCGTGTCCACTCTGTTGCAGATCTTAGTGTCATCCGCCAAAACGACAAACCTTACCTTCTATCCCGTCCGCAATGTCGCTCACAAAGATATTGAACAGGACCAGTCCCCAACACCGATCCTTGCCAGTACACCACTTAAATACCGCTCTCTCTTCAGAGAGAGTTCCATTTACCATCACACATTGTCTTCTGTCCGTCAACCAGTTTGCAATCCAGGCCACCCACCTCAGCACTCACTCCTAAGCTTCTCATTTTATTCACCAGTCTCCTATGCGGGACCGTATCAAAAGCTTTGCTGAAATTCAAGTAGATGACATTCGAGTGCTCTTCCTTGATCCAATTCCTTGGTTACCCAGTCAAAAAAGTCAATCAGGTTTGTCTGATCAGGATCTTCCCCTGGTGAATCCATGCTGCCTCTGGTCCAGCAATTCTCCCAACTGTAGATAGTTCACTATTCTCTTCTTTCAACACGTGACTTCCATTACTTTTTCCCACCACCGAAGTGAGGCTAACTGGTCTGTAGTTACCAGCCTCTTCTCTGTTCCCACTCTTGTGAAGCGGAACCACCACCGCCCCATGGCCTTGTCCACTTTCAGTTTCCCCAGCTCTTCCCATATATTCTCTACTGTAAATGGAGTTACAATCTACTCCACTCCCCTACAGTTTCTTGTTAACTAGCGACGGTCCTTCTCCAGGGTCTTCTTTAGTGAACACAGAACTGAAGTATTCGTTTAATATTTTCTGCCATTTCTTCGTCTCTCTCCAACACATTGATCCTTTCCACCTTTCAATTTCACTATAAAACTTTGAACTTTTCTCTTTTCACTGATGTATCTGAAAATGTTTTAATCACCTCTCTTCACGTCCTTGGCAATCCTCTCTTCCGCTTGACTTTTTTGCTGTCTTGATTAATTTCTTCGTCTCCCTCAGTTCTACCAGATATCCTTCTTTGGTGCTCCTCCCTTTGGGATCTTTTATATTTCTTGAACGCTGTTCTTTTGGCCTTTATTTTGTCAGCCACCTCCTTTGAGAACCAGATAGGTTTCATTTTTCTGTTGCCTTTTCTTTACTTTTCTAACATATAGATTAGTTGCCTTGGTAACTGCTCCTTTTAGATTGGTCCACTGTTGATCCACATCTCTCTCGTTCTCTCCCAGCTTTAGTTCTTCCTCCAGGTACTTCCCCATTTCACTCAAAGTCCGTTGTTTTTGAACTGCAAAAAATTGGGTCTTTGTGCTTCTTTTCCATATCCTTTTTGTGATATTAAACCATACCATTTGATGATCACTGCTGCTGAGGTGGGCGCCCACCTGGCATCAGAGACATTATCTCCATTAGTGAGCACTAAGTCGAGTACAGCTCCTTCTCTCGTGGGTTCCATCAAGTCCTCCTCAGTTCCTCACCCTGTCCCCACCGAGTCTCGCTCAATTACCCCACCCATCTCTCTCAATCCCATCTTTTCCCCCAATTTCTCAGTCACACCAAGCTCTCCCCAATTCTCATAAGAAGAACAATAAGACATGCCATACTGGGTCAGACCAAGGGTCCATCAAGCCCAGCATGGGCTGATAGACCCTGTTTCACACCTGTCTCTGACCAGCATCTTCTTTTTCTCCCCCCTATGCTCTGCCCCAATGTCTGTCTGTCTGTCTCTATCTTATCCCCATCAGTCTCTCTCAATCAGCCCCAGCATAACATATCTCAAAACCCCACAACAATGATAGGGGCTCAATGGCTCCAACATTAATACCTCCCTCCCCACCCCTTGTGATACTCCAACCCACTCTTCACCCTGTCTAGCTCCAGTATTTCCCCTGCCCCCACTCCCTCTTACTCTCCTGTCTCCCTCTCTTGATACCTCACCTCCAGTGCATTCTCTGGCTCTCTCGCATACACCCTCTACTATTTCCCCTTCTGGCTTTCACACACCCATCCTCTCTCCTCCAAACTTCACCCCTTTTCAAGTCACTTGCCCTAGAAGCATTCACCCCCTTTTGCACTGCACCCTCATGTCGCTCTGAAATCCTTCCCCCCTCCAATTACCATTCCAAGCTCCCTCACCCCTCCACTCCATCATACCTCTAGCTTCCAAGCCTCCCCATTCCATCAATCCTTATTGCTCTGTTGCCACCTTCCCCCCCCCCTCCCATCTCTCTCTCTCTCCCTTCCACCTTCAACTACCTATGATTGTCACCTAGCCTCACCCTCCTTCTCCTTGCACCCTGTCTGGCTTTCTCACACACACACACACCATCACCACCTCTGTTCCACCCTGATGCCATTTCTGTTTTTTCACCTTTCCCCCTCCCCCAATCACAACTGCTGACTTTCTTATACACATACCTCCCCCCTGGCTTTCTCACACTTTTCTGCCTTTCCCCTTTCTTTTGAATCCGTTCTATACCCATCCCTGGCTCTCTAATGCCACCTCCATTCCCCAACATGGTTGGCTATCCTGGCCCTCTCTTTCTCCCTCTATTTCCCCCACAAGCTCCTGTGGCACCATGGACTTTGAGGAGGAATAATATGCCTGTCTTAATTTCATTACTAACCTTAGTGAAATGAAGAGGGAAACAATATTCAAACCCTCCCATCTTTCTCCACACAAGCTTTCTAATTGTATGATTCCCCTCAAATCTTGCAATATTCACCTCTTTTCATGTCGCTGCCCTCAGAAGTATTTGTCCCCTCTTGTATTGCTTCTCCTTCAAGCATTCACTTCATGCACTGCTCCCCCAAGCATTAATCAATTGCATTCATCACCTTCTCCCCTTACCCTATTCAGCATTCACCACCTTTCTCTTGCCACAAATTATTCTGGTTTGTCTGGAGCTTTGGCTAACTTCCTCCTCCCCTCTGCTATCAGCTGAATCCCAAGTCATGGGAGCGCATTTTGAGCTACTGGGTTTTGAACTGTGTACACTCTAGCCCTTCCCCTCCAGACCAGCAGAGCAGAGAAGAGCCCCTCTACTCCAAGCAGCAGGTGGGGTGGAAGGTTGGAAAGGATGAGGAGGTGGTCTGGAACAAGGAGGTGACTGGCTCTTCTTTGCTCTCCCATCAGCTCCAACCTCACCCACGCCTGTCTTCCACTTTTGCTGATTGCAAATGGGGCAGGGGAATGGGAGAGAAGAGAGGTAAGTAATAGAGCAAGCAGTGGCATAGCCAGAACTGAATTTTTGAGGGAGGGGCCCCCAAGGTCAACATGGGTAGGCAGTAGCCATATAGGTTTGAGCCCTAAATTTACTCCTGGGGGAATTTCTGCGCAAAAAAATTCTGCAAAATTCTGCATATTTTACATTGGTCATAATAATATAATATACTGACATATTTTAAATGAATTATAATACAGAAAAAGTTATTACTTAAAGATGCAGAGTTTCAAATATTTTGAGCAGAATTTTGCGGTAAGTTCACTGTAAGAGTGTCTCTTCACCCTCTTTTCCCCTACTCTCCTGGCCAGTCTCCTTTCCACTTTGCCTCTCAGGCCCCAACTACTCCACCTGCGACTATCTCTCCCCTCCCAGGCTCAGCCCCCTTCCACTCTATCTCCACTTCCAGAATTTTACCCCTCTCTCAATACCTGAGTTCTCACACAGGCTCCCCTCTGTCCCTCTCACTCCACACACACACACAGACAATACGGCAGAAGGAGACCCAAACGGCCTATCCAGTCTGCCCAGCAAGCTTTCCCACTATTTTTTCTCATAGTTATTCGATACTCTTGCCTTATTAGTAACTTTTTGGTTCTATTACCTTCCACCCCCGCCACTGATGTAGAGAGCAGTGCTGGAGCTGCATCTAAGTGAAGTATCTAGCTTAATTGGTTAGAGGGTAGTACACTGCCGCAATAAGCAAGCTAATCCCATGCTTATTTGTTACCCAGCCTGTGCAATTCAGTCCTTGTTGGTTGTTGTCTGAATATAAATCCTCTTTTCTTCACCACCCCCCACCGCCAATAATATTAGAACTTGCCATACTGAGTCAGACCAAGGGTCCATCAAGCCCAGTATCCCGTTTCCAACAGTGGCATTACAAGTCACAAGTACCTGGCGTTGAAGCACAGAGCTGTGCTGGATATGTATTGAAAGTGAAGTATCAGGCTTATTTGGTTTGGGGTAGTAACTGCCGCAACAAGCAAGCTACTCTCCCACTTTTTTGAGTATGCAAATCCTTTTTTCCACATTTCCTCTTGCCGTAGAAGCATAGAGCAATGTGGGAGTCGCAATTAACCGTGTGTATGTTTATTGAATAAGGGAATTAATCTCCAGGGTAGTAGCTGTCATTCCCGCAAAACCACCCCCATGCCTCTTCTCTTCATCACACATCCTCTAGACTTTATGGATCCACAGTGTTTATCCCACGCCCCTTTGAAATCCTTCACAGTTTGGTCTTCACTACTTCCTCCGGAAGGGCGTTCCAGGGCAATCCACCACCCTCTCCGTGAAGAAATACTTTATTTTATTTATTTATTTAATATAATTTATATACCGGAGGTTCCTGTATAATATACATATCACCCCCGGTTCACAAGGAACAGTAACTATCGCTACATATTAGCGGTTTACATGGAACAGAAAAAATAAGAAGTTTTTACATTGAACAAAATAAGTAAACAAGTTTTTACATTGAAACAAATTAATCGAAGTAAGCAAATAGTGAATGATATTGATATTGAACCGTTAATAAAACATGCAGTTAATAAGTCAATAAATAAAATGGAAAAAATGAAGTCAATGAGTATATGTAGTATGTATGTAGTCAGCATGCATATGTAGATTTCTGATTGAATAAAGGAAGAAAATAAAAGATCTGAATAAATCATTGTGGGCTAGAAAAGACTTTTCTTCGTGTTTCTTGGCTCTAGGGGAAAAGCTTGTTTGAACAGCCAAGTCTTTAAGTGTCTTTTTAAATGTAGTGTGGCATGGTTCCAATGGAGGTCTGGAGGGAGCGAGTTCCAAAGTGAAGGGCCCGCTTGGACGTTTTCCTCAGAACGGATTTCGCCGGTTGTGTGATAGTCTGTTCTGATAGGCACTTCTGGTGGGTTTCACGGATGTGTGTAGTTGAATTGAAATGTTAAGTTGAGAGGTGCGATGTTGTGTAAGGCCTTATGTATCATCATTAAAGACTTGAACTGGATCCTGTATTTGATCGGAAGCCAGTGGAGGTGGTGGAGGATTGGGGTGATATGATCTCTTTTTTTGGCATTTGATAGAATTCTTGCAGAGGCGTTCAGGGACCATCTGAAGTGGTTTGATGGTGCATGCTGGTAGGCCTAGGAGGAGAGAGTTACAGTAATCCAGCTTTGGGAGTATGATGGCTTGTAAAAACCATGCGGAAGTCTCTGTAAAGGAGGAGTGGTTTGAGTTTCTTTATTGTTTGAAGTTTAAAGAAACATTCTTTTGTTGTGTTGTTGACGAATTTGTTGAGACTGAGTCTGCTGTCAATGATGACTCCCAGGTCTCTAACTTGTTGCGTGGTGGAGAGCCCTGTGGTGTCCGGAGGTTGGTTAGTGTTAGACTGTGAGGAGGGGGTATAGTTTTCCGGTGCTATAATGAGGATTTCAGTTTTGTTTTTGTTAAGAACCAAGTTGAGGCTGGTGAGTAGATTGTTGATAGCTGACAGACATTTATTCCAGTATGATATGGCTTTGTGTAGGGAATCTTCTATAGGGATGAGGATTTGAATATCATCCGCGTATAGGTAATGTCTTAGCTTAAGGTTAGTGAGAAGTTGACAGAGCGGGAGCAGATAAATATTGAAAAGATTCGGGGAGAGGGATGATCCTTGCGGTACCCCCCTCTTGGATTCGATGGTGTGGGACTCTTTGTTATTTATCTTGACCTTGTATGATCTGTTCTCCAAAAACGATTTGAACCAGTTAAAAACTGTTCCTGTAATGCCGATGTCTATTAGGCGTTGCAGGAGGCATGTGTGGTTTACGGTATCAAACGCTGATGAGAGATCCAGGAGAGCGAGGAGGCAAGATTGGCCCTTTTTTAGGTTAAAAATGATAGTGTCTGATAATGATGTTAATAATGATTCGGTATTCATAGTCTTACGAAAGCCAAATTGGTTTGAGGTGAGGATATTGTTTTCGTCAAGATATTCTGTAAGTTGTTTGTTGACAACTTTCTCCATACCTTTGGCAATCATAGGGAGGTGTGCTATGGGTCTAAAGTTAGCTGGGTCAGCGGTGGGTAAGTTGTGTTTTTTGAGGAGCGGCTTGAGCATGGCTAACTTGAGTTGGTTAGGGACATGTCCTTGGGTGAGGGAGCAGTTAATGATGTCTGCTAAAGGTTTGGCTATGGTGTTGGAGATCAGACTCAGTTTGTTGGATGGAATATGGTCTGATGGATGGGAGGATGGTTTTATCTTCTTGAGAATATTCTCTATTTCTAAAGTGGATGTAAGCTCAAAAGTGTTGAGCACTGTTAGTGAAGTGTTGGGTTGTTTGACATTTGGGTGTGATGGTTGTTTATCTGTTGGGAGAGGTGGTTGTTGAGCGGTTGAGTGTGATATTTGTTGAGCAGATGATCGCGATGATTGGGGGCTGAGGTTGATTACGTGGTTAGGATGTGTAGATGGTCCCTTGAGGGGGGCTAGTAGTGAGGTGATTTTGTTGTCGAAGAAGTCTGTCAGTTCGTTCGCTTTATTGAGTGCTTGATTGTCTGGAATGGTTCTGACATTGGTTCTGAGTCTTCCTCCCTGGAGCTTCAAATCGTGACCCCCTGGTTCTGCTGATTTTTTTCCAATGGAAAAGTTTTGTCGTTATCTTTGGATCATTAAAACCTTTCAAGTATCTGAAAGTCTGTATATCACATCACCTCTGCTCCTCCTTTCCTCCAGGGTGTACATATTTAGATTCTTCAATCTCTCCTCATAAGTCATTCGATGAAGACCATCCACCTTTTTGGTTGCCCTTCTCTGGACCACCTCCATCCTACCTCTGTCCCTTCAGAGATACGGTCTCCAGAAATGAGCACAGTACTCCAAGTGAGGCCTCACCAAGGACCTGTACAAGGGGATAATCACTTCCCTTTTCTTACTCTATATTCCTCTCTCTATGCAGCCCAGCATTCTTCTGGCTTTAGCTATCGCCTTGTCACATGGTTTCCCCGACTTCAGATCGTTAGACACTATCACCCCAAGGTCTCTCTCCTGGCTCTGTGCACATCAGCCCTTCACACCCCATCAAATACAGTTCTTTCGGATTTCCACACCCCATATGCATGACTCTGCACTTCTTGGCATTGAATCTCAGCTGCCATATCTTCGACCACTCTTCCAGCTTCCTTAAATCCCGTCTCATTCTCTCCACTCCTTCCGGCATGTCCACTCTGTTGCAGATCTTAGTGTCATCCGCAAAAAGACAAACCTTACCTTCTATCCCGTCCACAATGTTGCTCACAAAGACACTGAACAGGACCGGTCCCAATACCGATCCTTGCGGCACTCCGCTTAACACCGCTCTCTTCAAAGTAAGTTCCATTTACCATCACACTGTCTTCTGTCCGTCAACCAGTTTGCAATCCAGGCCACCACCTCAGCACTCACTCCTAAGCTTCTCATTTTATTCACCAGCCTCCTATGCGGGACACATCCCTTTATACAGGCTCCCTCTCATATGCACACACACACACACACACACACATACACACACCCTCATACAGGCTCCCTCTCTCTCTTGCACACACCCTCATACAGGCTTCCCTCTCTCTCTTGCACACACCCTCACACAGGCTTCCCTTTCTCCCACGCATACACCCTCACACAGGCTACCTATGTCTCTCTCTCACACACCCCTGCACACTGGCTCCCTCTCTCGCTCACCACACACACACACACAAGCTCTCTTTCTTACACATACACACACCCTCACATGGGCTCCCTCTCTCAAACAAGCACCCTTACATACACATAATCCCTTTTTCACATACACCAGCTCCCAGTTTCTCATACTCCTTCACAATCTCCTCACATAGGCTCCCTCTCTGGCACCCACAACCTCTCTCTCACACCCCAGTCTCGCAGTCTCTCACCGGGGCCTGCTCCATCTTCTCCATGAGCAAGACAGCCTCCACTTGTGGCACGCCTGGGCCTGTTGCATCTTCACCACAAGCAGGACAGCCTCCACTCACGGGATGCATGGACTTATTGCATCTTTGCAATGAGCAGGATGGCCGCCACTCACGGCACACCAGGGCCTGCCAAATTCTGCGCAGAAGGAGAATTCTCCACAAATTCTGCACTCCACAATAGTACAGAATTCCCCCAGGACTAGTAGTTGTACTCTTATCAATAAATAATACCTTAGAATGCATCAGACAATGGATTTCTTTGTGTTATGCTCGCCATCCGCAGCAGCCCAGTGGCCTCTCACCTCTCTGCACAAGCTTCAGGCTCCAGCTCCTCGTTGCTGGTGGCAGTGGGCCACCAGTCTCAACCTCGGACTCACGCCAGCACCTCCGGCCCTGCTCCGCTTCCTGGGACCTCCAGCCAGGATGCCTCCACTCCTCGGGCCTCTCTGTGGACCTCACGGAGAGACGCCGCCAGCAGAACTGTTTCCCTCCCTAGGTGCGCGCGCATCAGTGAAGGATTTAAAGGGCCCGCGGTGGGAACCTAGCCGCGGACCCGGATGCTGATGTCAGATCCTTCAATACATAAATACTCAGGCCGCGCTCCTCAGCGTCGCCTTTGCAACAGGTCTCCTTGGTCTCCTGTTCCTGGTTTCCAAGTGCTCGTTGCTGCAGTACTTGTTTGTTCGTGTTCCTGATTCTCCAAGTTCCCGGTTCCTGTTCCGCTGTTCGTCTCTTCTTGTGTTTGCTTGACTTCCTGGATTTGACCACTGCTTCGCCCGACTCCGCCTACCTTTTCCATGCCTTGACCATTGCTATGTACGACTTCGCCTCAGACTCTCTTGGGTCCAGAGTTCCAGTTGTTTGCTACACCTTCCAAGTGCAGCCCGCTTCTACTCAAGTTTGACAGTGACGCCTCTGTCCCTATCCTCTGGACACGGACCATTAAGGCTTTGGCCTTCCTTTGCTCAGGCACCTTCAGTATCCTCTTGTTCCCTGGTGCTTGGGTTTTCGTTCCGCAACCTGTCCGGGATAGGATCACGCCACCTGCTGGCTGCTGTCTCTGGGCTGAACCAGCTACTACTGATATCCAACCTCGAGGCCCACCTAAGTCCTGTCGGCCTCGGCACCCGAAGGCCCAACCCTAGGGGAATGTGGGCTGGTATAGGTGAAGCACCAGTGGCCTCCAGCTTCATCCCACTCCGCCTGCTGACGGTGGGGACCCTTACGCATTCGCATATGGGTTGCGTCAACCCCACATTAGCCCAAGAATCCACTTCCGTCGCAATACTTTGTAGTCTGTAACAGCCATCATGCATCATGAGTGATGTTTTAAAATATTTTGTTTCAAGCACTTACCAACATTAAAAACAGCTTATTGATATGTATTATTTTATATGTACCTGAAGACTGGAGGGTGGCCAATGTAACCCCAATATTTAAAAAAGGCTCCAGGGGTGATCCAGGTAACTATAGACCAGTGAGCCTAACTTCAGTGCCAGGAAAAATAGTGGAAACTATTCTCAAGATCAAAATCGTAGAGCATATAGAAAGATATGATTTAATGGAACACAGTCAACATGGATTTACCCAAGGGAAGTCTTGCCTAACAAATCTGCTTCATTTTTTTGAAGGGGGTTAATAAACATGTGGATAAAGGTGAACCGGTAGATGTAATGTATTTGGATTTTCAGAAGGAGTTTGACAAAGTCCCTCATAAGAGGCTTCTACAAAAACTAAAAAGTCATGGGATAGGAGGCGATGTCTTTTCATGGATTACAAACTGGTTAAAAGACAGGAAACAGAGAGTAGGATTAAATGGTCAATTTTCTCAGTGGAAAAGGGTAAACAGTTGAGTGCCTCAGGGATCTGTACTTGGACCGGTGCTTTTCAATATATAAATGATCTGGAAAGGAATACGAAGAGTGAGGTTATCAAATTTGCGGATGATACAAAATTATTCAGAGTAGTTAAATCAAAAGCGGATTGTGATGCATTACAGGAGGACCTTGCAAGACTGGAAGATTGGGCATCCAAATGGCAGATGAAATTTAATGTGGACAAGTGCAAGGTGTTGCATATAGGGAAAAATAACCCTTGCTGTAATTACACTTCCATATTAGGAGCTACCACCCAGGAAAAAAATCTAGGCATCATAGTGGGTAATACTTTAAAATCGTCGGCTCAGTGTGCTGCAGCAGTCAAAAAAGCAAACAGAATGTTAGGAATTATTAGGAAGGGAATGGTTAAAACGGAAAATGTCATAATGCCTCTATATCGCTCCATGGTGAGACCGCACCTGGAATACTGTGTACAATTCTGGTTGCCGCATCTCAAAAAGATATAGTTGTGATGGAGAAGCTACAGAGAAGGGCAACCAAAATGATAAAGGGGGTGGAACAGCTCCCCTATGAGGAAAGGCTGAAGAGGTTAGGGCTGTTCAGCTTGGAGAAGAGACGGCTGAGGGGGGGTATGATAGAGGTCTTTAAGATCATGAGAGGTCTTGAATGGGTAGATATGAATCGGTTATTTACACTTTCGAATAATAGAATGACTAGGGGGCATTCCATGAAGTTAGCAAGTAGCACATTTAAGACTAATTAGAGAAAATTCTTTTTCACTCAACGCAGAATAAAGCTCTGGAATTTGTTGCCAGAGGATATGGTTAGTGCAGTTAGTGTAGCTGGGTTCAAAAAAGGTTTGGATAAGTTCTTGGAGGAGAACTCAATTAACGGCTATTAATCAAATTTACTTAGGGAATAGCCACTGCTATTAATTGCATCAGTGGCATGGGATCTTCTTAGTGTTTGGGTAATTGCCAGGTTCTTGTAGCCTGGTTTGGCCTCTGTTGGAAACAGGATGCTGGGCTTGATGGACCCTTTGTCTGACCCAGCATGGCAATTTCTTATGTTATTATGTATTTAAGAACATAAGATCATATAAAAAGCAAATAAAAGAACACTTCACAGAATATCACGATCCAATCACATAACAAAACAAATATCAATGTATTCTTTTATGACTCCTCTTTCCAAAAATGCAGAATGTATCATAACTACAATAAACCAGCAATAATCATAAGAACTTAAGAACTGCAATAGGTGCTAGAATTGTTCATATTATAATCCAACATGCAAAAAAATATATATTCAGATTCTAGTGTCACCTCTGTAACAACAAAACAAACTTCCTCCACTGCCAAGCACTTTGTGAAGTAATACAAACATCTATAAAAATATAAGAAAAAACCATTTAGAACCTTGCCATACCATACATAACAGCAGTAACTCTCAAGACTCAAACAGCAGCAACCTTATCTAAGAAAAGACAGCAAGGCAAACATTACACCAGGCTCTAGAACACTAATATACCACCTACTGGGCAAACAAGACAGATTACTACAAATCCCTAAAGATAAACTCATGCTAGCTGAAATACTACACCTCAGTCACACATGCACAACACAGACAGAATAAGAACTATAGAAACCTAGTCTTCTATTCCTGCTAATTGAAAACATTATCCTTTCCTTCTATCATTCATATCACCAATATGAGCAACAAAAACAATTTTACCAAAACTATCAACCATCTACTCCTCTCAATAAACAATACATCCCAATACTCAAAACAGGTCTTCTGCTCACCCTTCTACTTCCAAATGCTCAATCTAAAAAAAATCCCACCAATCAATGACATTAATGACCTACAACCATCCATATTCTGTATTACTGAAACATGGCTAAATGACAAAGACAATGTGCTTTTATTTAACATTTTTTATATACCAATATTCGTTCGGAACATCACATCGGTTTCCACAGAACTGGTAATGCAGCTAACATAGCTTTACAAAGAACAGTTTTAAAACAGTATTAAACAATTAAAACAAAAATAGTTAATATAGTAAGGGAAAACATAGCAAATACAGGGATCATTAAAAGTTGCATAAGGACAAAGATCATTATTGTTGCATAAAGGAGTTACAATTTACTAATTAACTGGGGTGGAGGGAATTAAGGAGAATTGTGGTAATAGATAGAAGGGGCTGAGGGAAGTTAAAGATTAGAGAATCACTGTTTACGGGGCAGGGGGGTAATTACAGGATATTTACAGGAGAGTATTTACAAGATATTTACAGGATAGTGAATTTTAAACCAACTCTCTCATCCAAACTACAATCTATTCCATGTACCTAGAAAAAAAGTTAGATGGTAGCTTGATAATAATCTGCAAAAAAATAACTCAACCTATCTCTAAAGAAAACTGATATTGACCCGCCATATGAAGTCGCTATATCTAAACAAAACATCGGCTTAGTATACTGCCCTCCTGGTCTTCTCAAAGACTGCTCACCTCTAACCGAAGTCTTTACTAAAGAATTTCCTAATCCTGAAACTACAATTATTCTAGGGGACTTTAACCTTTGTGTAAACAAATCTCCAAGATCCCCTCCTTGTGACGTTTTCCTTGAAACAATGGAAGCCTTGGGATGGACCCAGCATGTCTCTAGAGCCACTCACAAAGCTGGAAATACATTCGACCTAATTTTCGCTAACCCTAACAGTGGGAGCACTGAGAGGAGATGATCACCTTGCTGGTAGCTGAAAGGAATCAGTAAGTTTTGCTTTGGAAATGTTTTTTAAAGTATTGTGGAGAAGTAAACTATTGGGGTATATTATTTAGTGTGTTTGTGCTTTTAATAGTCAGTAAGGCAGCTAATAAGCAGAAGTTAGTGTGTTTGTATTTCCCAACCCTCCCACCCTTCTCCCACACCCCCCTAGCTCATCCTTTAATTTATAGGCAGGTGCCACTTTCACACTAAAAAAAAAAAAAATCAGTCTTTTAAACTTCACGAATTCCTCATACTTAGAGAAGATAAGGCCATCGCGAAAGATAAGGCCATCGCAAAAGATAAGGCCCTGCTATATAAGGCAGGGCCCGCCACTAGTCCCTTTCCTTGGCAACAGGTCTCCACGTTTGTTTGTGTGCTCGTTGCCCATCATTCCTGGTTCCTGATCCTGACCCGTATCTTGGTCCTTTCCTTGTCTTGCTGGACTGACCTTTGGCTTTGACCCTTGCTACATTGGGCCACGCTCAGGATTGACCCTCTGGCTTTGACACTTGCTATGTTGGCCCACGCTCTAGACTGACCCTCTGGCTTTGACCCTTGCTCCGTTAGACCATGCTCTGGACTGACCCTCTGGCTTTGACCCTTGCTCCGTTAGACTCTGTGCCTTGTTTTGCTTAACCACCTGCCCTGACACCAGCTTGCCTTGACTACACCTTCGGTATCTCCCTGGACTTGGCTTTTCAGGCTTCGGCCTTCTATTGCCTGGGCGCCACCTGTCTCCACCCTGTTCCTTTTGGCATCCGGGTCTCTGGATCCCTGCCTCGTCCAGACCTAAGCCAGTCCCCAGCAACCCTTGCATCTCATCTACTGGGAGTCATCACATGGAGGCCCGCCTAAGACCAGCCGGCCCCGGCACCCAAGGGCTCAACCTGCAGGGAACGAGGGCTGGTATTGGCGAAGCTCCCGTTGGCCTCAGTCTCCTAGTCAGCTCCACCTCCCTTCGGTGGGGACCCGTGGGGCTTACCTTACAGGTAGCGTCAACCCCACTTCGGGCCAAGGGTCCACCACCAGCGCAACACAACAGAGAGTAGGATTAAATGGACAATTTTCTCAGTGGAGGGGAGTGGGCAGTGGAGTGCCTCAGGAATCTGTTCTGGGACCCTTGCTTTTCAATATATTTATAAATGATCTGGAAAGGAATATGATGAGTGAGGTAATCAAATTTGCAGATGATACAAAATGATTCAGAGTAGTTAAATCACAAGCAGATAAGTTGCAGGAAGACATTGTGAAACTGGAAAATTAGGCATCCAAATGGCAGATGAAATTTAATGTGGATAAGTACAAGGTGATGCATATAGGGAAAAATAACCCATGCTATAGTTACACAATGTTAGGTTCCATATTATGAGCTACCACCCAAGAAAGATCTAGGTGTCATAGTGGATAACACATTGAAATTATCAGTTCAGTGTGCTGTGGCAGTCAAAAAAGCAAACAGAATTTTGGGAATTATTAGAAAGGGAATGGTGAATAAAATGGAAAAAGTCATAATGCCTCTGTATCACTCCATGGTGAGACCGCACCTTGAATACTGTGTACAATTCTGGTTGCCACATCTCAAAAAGGATATAGTGCGATGGAGAAGGTACAGAGAAGGGCTACCAAAATGATAAAGGGGATGGAAGAACTCCCCTATGAAGAAAGACTAAAGAGGTTAGAACTGTTCAGCTTGGAGAAGAGACGGCTGAGGGGGGAATATGATAAAGGTGTTTTAAAATCATGAGAAGTCTAGAACAGGTAAATGTGAATTGGTTATTTAATCTTTCGGATAACAGAAGGACTAGGGGGCACTCCATGAAGTTAGCATGTGGCACATTTAAAACTAATCGGAGAAAGTTCTTTTTCACTCAATGCACACTTAAACTCTGGAATTTGTTGCCATGGGATGTGGTTAGTGCAGTTAGTATAGCTGGGTTTAAAAAAGGATTAGATAAGTTCTTGGAGGAGAAGTCATTACTTGCTATTAATTAAGTTGACTTAGAAAATAGCCACTGCTATTACTAGAATCAGTAGCATGGGGGGATAGACTTAGTTTTTGGGTACTTGCCAGGTTCTTATGGCCTGGATTGGCCACTTTTGGAAACGGGATGCAGGGCTTGATGGACCCTTGGTCTGACCCAGTATGGCATGTTCTTATAATATAAAAACTAAGCATTCAACAATCCAATCCCCTTGTCTGACCACCATCAAATCAAAACTGAACTTATTTACAAAAATCAAATAATGAACCTTCCTGAAAATACTTCTACTTACAAGTTTAGAAGGAAAATAAAAACCAGTAACACTAACAATTGCTTTAGAAACCAAAATTAGCGACTTAAAATTTTCAAACTGCACTGAAGCCTTCAACTCATGGGATTCAATACTTAAGGAAATAGAGGACAAACTTAGCCCAATACAAACCAGAATCATAAACAAACATAACATTCTCAAAAAAATTGATAATGTAAAATAATCAGGAAAAGCAAATATTTGTATTCAGTTACCATGTAAGATAATATCTTACTATTCATGTGCTTTCAATGTTATATTGGCATTGTTGTAAGAGTTATATTCTGTTTGCTTTAATAAAAATGATTAAATACAAAAAAAAAATTGATGACCCCCTGATATAATGAAACTCTAAAAGAATAAAAAAAAACAACCTAAGAAAACTTGAAAAACAATGGGGGAAAAATCCTTCTGAAGAATCTCTAAAAAGATACACCTTTCTCAATATTGAAACCTCACAAATAAATCTAAAAAAAGATTAATGGAGTAATCTTCAACTCAAAACATATTCGATACAATAACGAATCTGATTAAAGAACCTTCATGTATTCAAACAACAAATCTTGCTTTCTCTAAAATATCATGCAACGAATATGTAACTGCTTTATCGGAAAAAATTCTGAAACTTAAACAACAATTCTCCATCAAATCTCTCCTTACAAATATGACATTATCGATCCTAAAGATAAATGGTCAGCCTTTGACCCAGTCTCAAAATTAGAAATAAGCAAAATCATATCAAAACTTAAACTAGCTACTCATCCTCTTGACCTGATTCCTGCCTCCTCACTAAAACAAGAAAACCAAACAATAACCCCCACAATCACAACTATGATCAACCTTGCCCTCACGGAAGCCTTTGTGCCTCAAACTAAAACAAGCTGTAATTAAACTAATTTTAAAAAACAAATCTGGAAAATCTGATGATTAGGATAACTATCGCCCAATCTCCAATTTAACCTTCCTTGCAAAATCCTTGAAAAGGCAGCTCTCTCCCAACTTGAATCTCATCTGGATGACAAAAAATCCTATACCCTAAGCAGGAGGAGGAATAGCCTAGTGGTTAGAGCAGTGTCCTATGAACTAGGAGACCAGCGTTCAAGTCCTGCTGTTGCTCCTTGTGACCTTGGGCAAGTCACTTTACCCTCCATTGCCTCAGGTACAAAACTTAGATTGTAAGCCCTCTGGGGATAGGGAAATACCTACAGTACCTGAATGTAAACCGGTGTGATATCTCAATTGAGATCAAATGTCAGTATATAAAAATAATAATAAAAAAAAATTTAATAATAATTCAGCTCACTCAAGAGACTCTTCTTCAATCAATAATTGACCCTGTATTGCGTGGCTTTGACTCCAACGAATCATACTGCCTAGTACTGATTGACTTAACCGCCGCTTTGACACCGCTCTTCTATGCCTTCAATGAAAAAAACACAGGAATTAAAGGCAATGTCCTAAAATGGTTCTCATCCTTCCAAGTAAAACTTAATAATCATCTGACACTTTCCAATGTACCAGTCATTCTGCAAGGATCTTCACTTTCAGCAACTCTATTTAAAATCTACATGTTGCCCTAATGCAAATTGTTAACTAACCTTGGTTTAAATTTCTTTCTATACTCAGATGATCTGCAATTCTTTATCCCTTTTACAAATTCATTTGAGAAAACAGTTTCACTTATTTCTGACAGTTTCACCATTAAAGAAAATCTTGCTCAATTGAAACTCTCAATGAACCCCAAAAAACAACTAATCTGGCTAAGCAAAAACCCACCTAAAACTATTACCCCCAACATTGATCTACAAAACCACTTTCTAACTCCAGCAACAAAAGGTATGGGATCTCGGCGTCCAAATTGATGAAAACTTAACTATGAAACCTCACATAAACAAACTGATCAAATCCGGTTTCTTCAAACTACTAATACTAAGCTGTCTGAAACCCCTACTGACATTATCAGATTTTAGAACCGTTTTAAAATTACTTACCGTATATTCTCTAACCTGGACTACTGCAACTCACTATTACTAGGACTTCCAGCCAATCACCTTAAACCTCTCCAATTTCTTCAAACTGCAGCAGCCAGACTCCTAACTGGTAAAAGAAAATTTGATCACATTACCCCGACTCTGATTGCTCTACATTGGCTCCCTGTGTAATCCAGAATAATCTACAAAGTTCTGACAATAATACACCATAACTTGAATCCTAACAATGAATTGCTTGGAATTAAATTTAATCCTCATATTCCTGCATGTTCACTTAGATCTCATGACAAAGACTTATTTGAAATCCCGACTATAAAAAACTACCACCTAAAACAAACAAGAGACAGAGCTATATCAATAGCAGGCCCTATACTCTGGATCTCTTTACCAGAAAACCTCTGAATATCTACTGACACTAAGAAATTTAAACAAGATCTGAAATCCTGGATTTTCAACAATACCTTCTCTCTAACTCTCGGGCCGATGCAGTAAAGTGCGCTCAGGCTGAGCACTGTTAAGCCCCCGTTTGGCCGCGCGTTTTCGACGCACTATTTTTCTCCTTATACAGTAAGGGGTAATAGCACGTGGAAAACGCGCAGGCGTTAATTTTGAATGGCACCGGGGAAGTGTACAAAAAGCAGAAAAAACTGCTTTTCTGTACACCCTCCGACTTAATATCATAGCGATATTAAGTGGGAGGCCCCAAAACTTTTTTTAAAATTAAAAAAAAAAATTTTAAAAACTGCCCGCAGCCTGCGGGTTGGAAGACGGACACTCAAATATGCTGGCGTCCATTTTCCAAATCCGTGGCTGTCAGCAGGTTCAAGAACAGACGCCGGTAAAATTTAGCGTCATCTGTCAAACCCGCTGACAGCCGCCACTTCTGTCAAAAAAGGAGGTGCTAGGGACGCGCTAGTGTCCCTAGCGCCTCTTTTTACCGCGGGTCCTCATTTGCATTTTTTGTTTTTCTGAATAGCGTGCCCAGGAGAGTGGCCTGGGCGCTTACCCGCTCTCCTGCGGGTTTTTCTGTATCGGCCTGTCTGTAACTAAAAGTTCACCCTTAATTCTAGGATTTGCCCTTCAAATGTCTTCCTGTTTATATGCCTTCTTTTTAACTCTCCCTCTGTACTTTTGGTTTAACCTTATACACCGTTGTGGTCTAGTGATTCTCACATGGAATGATGGTATATAAAAACCTAAATAAATAGATAAATATTTACCTATTACAGAATAAGAAACTATAAATTAGAAACAGAAACACGCAGACAAGAGTGAAATGGAAAACTCTGTGAACAGACTCGGAACAGTGGAATACTGAAGAAGTAAAATACAAATATGTAAGAAATGCACATTCCCAAAAGTGGAATATTTCAATCGCTGAAAGTCAAAATAATTTCTAGTCTGATCTTATTTTTCTAATCAGCTGATCACAGTTTCTTTTCCCCTTGTCTGTCTTTTCCTCATTCCTTTTTCAAGGTCTTTTATTCTGTTTCTTCTCTCTTCTCCTGTCTTCTTTCCTTCCTCCCTCATACAGACTCCCACTCCCACACACTCTCTCCTTCCCAGGCTCCCACTCTCACATGCATGCTTTTACTCTCATATATTCTCTCACACACGCAGGTTCCCATTCCCACACACAGGCTCCATCTCCTATATGCTTGCTCTCTCTCACATCCACAGGATCTCATGCTCACATACTCTCTCTCTCTCTCTTACACCCATACAGGATCTTCACTCCACATGCGCTCTCTCAAAACACATACAGACTCACTCTTACATGATCTCTCTCTCACACACACACACGACACATAGCCTTCTCACTCCCAAACATGCTCTCTCACATACACATACACACAGGTTTCTCACTCCCATGCACTCTCTCATGCATATACACGCACACAGGCTTCTCACTCCCATGCTCTCTCTCAAACACACACACACAGGTTTCTCACTCCCATGCACTCTCTCATGCATACACACGCACACAGGCTTCTCACTCCATGCTCTCTCTCTCATACACACACAGGCTTCTCACTCCCATGCTCTCTCTCTCATACACACACACACAGGCTTCTCACTCCCATGCTCTCTCTCATACACACACACACAGGCTTCTCACTCCCATGCTCTCTCTCTCTCTCTCTCATACACACACACACAGGCTTCTCACTCCCATGCTCTCTCTCTCTCTCTCTCTCTCTCATACACATACACACAGGCTTCTCACTCCCATGCTCGCTCTCTCCCATACACACACACACAGGCTTCTCACTCCCATGCTCTCTCTCATACACACACACACAGGCTTCTCACTCCCATGCTCTCTCTCATACACACACACACACACAGGCTTCTCACTCCCATGCTCTCTCTCTCATACACACACAGGCTTCTCACTCCCATGCTCTCTCTCTCTCATACACACACACAAGGCTTCTCACTCCCATGCTCTCTCTCTCATACACACACACACACACACACACACAGGCTTCTCACTCCCATGCTCTCTCTCTCATACACACACACAGGCTTCTCACTCCCATGCTCTCTCTCTCAAACATACACACAGGCTTCTCACTCCCATGCTCTCTCTCTCTCTCTCTCTCTCATACACACACACACAGGCTTCTTACTCCCATGCTCTCTCTCTCTCATACACACACACACAGGCTTCTCACTCCCATGCTCTCTCTCATGCATATGCATGCACAGGCTTCTCACTCCTATACATTCTAACAGGGCTTTTCCTCTCTCGTGGGTATCCTTACTCAACAGGCCTCTTTCTCGCCTGCGTCAAGCTAGTCTTGTTGGGCCGCACGGGATGAGCTCCGCAACGGCCTTGTGTCAGACTTCTTCTCAGGCCAAGTGAGATGAGCTCCGCAACGGCTCTGCATTGGGCCTCTTCTTCTCGGGCCCCATGGGATGAGCTCCGCGACAGCCCTGTGTCGTGCCTCTTCTCGGCCCGCATTGGTTGAGCTCTGCGACAACCCGGCAATGCTGATTAGGTGGGCCTGAGCACTGTTAGTGTTCCCGCCCTTAGAGGACTCCGGCCAGGCCCCCTCACCATCGGGAGTTCCGCACTGACCTCTGCTGCCTTTCCCCAGCGGAGGCCGCAACCTACTCTCAAGGCGATCCCACGCCGCTGAAGGGCCGCTCCGGGCCTGACTCCCTAGGCGCACGCACGCGCCACGCCACAGGATTTAAAGGCCCAGCAGTGGGGAAAGTCCCCTCGGCGCAAAGTGATGACGTCAGACGCCTCGGGTACTTATACCTGACCCTGCCTCGTCCACTTCGCCTCAGCAACAAGTCCTGCTCTGTGAGAGTGTGTTCCAGTGTGATTCCTATTTCAGCATCCCTTTCTGCTCCTTGCCCTTCTGGACTGTCTTCCGCCTGCCTGACCGCCGCCTGCCCAGACTTCCAGCCTGTTCTTCGTCTTCATCCTGCCCGCTGCCTCTCCTAACCTCTGGCCTGTTCTCCATCCACCTTGACTCCAGCCAGTCCGACACCACCTCTACCTCAGGACTCACTCCATGAAGCCCCCACCTAAGTCCTGCCAGCCCTGGTATCCAAGGGCTCAACCTGCGGGGCACAAGGGCTGGTATAGGTGATGCTCCATCTGTGAAGTGGGGCCATCTGTACCTGTTCCGCCTTCCGGCAAAAGAACCACTAGGAGTCCTCTGCTGGCGGAAGTACCAACCTTGTCGCGGCTCAAGGATCCGCTTCCCCTACAAGCGCAAAGTAGGTGGGCCACTGCCCACCTAAGCCCACCCATGGCTACGCCACTGAAGAAGGAATAAGCAGAGAAAACCCTCTGATCCCTGCTCCAATTTCTCTCTTCTGTCTCTGCAGCAACCAGCAGCACTTTCAGGTCAGAAGAGGGAAGGAACACTGGGGCAATATGGCTCTGCTCAGTTCTATTATGTGTCCTTCCTGCTCCGGTCCCCCCCCCCCCCAATGCTACTCAGTTGACAGGTGGCCAGGAGGGCAAGAACCACATTTTGCACACGAAACAGCAGCTTGTGGCTCCCAAGCCACAGGTTGGCCATCCCTGTTCTAAGGTATTCATGTAGACTTAAGTCTGTCACCATATGTGAGCTAGGGCTCACTAATGTTGCTATTACGGATGGTAATACAATATAGAAATAGAATTGTATTTCTTTATTCTCTTCTAATTTCTGGTAAAGAAATCTCTAGCTGTAGAAAGCCGAGCTGCAAAACCCAGCCAGCCCCCCCCCCCCTTTTCCCCCTCCACCCCCCCTTCTTGCTGAGAAACACTAACTACACAGCATAATATGTTATGCTTAGGCGAGCACATATAGTTACAGACAAGGAAAGGAAATGTATAAGGATGTATCTCCTCCCACATCCCTCCCTGCACCTGATTCTAACAAAGACTTTTTCATAGCAGTGCAAACTAACAAGAAAAATTGCCATTTAGGAACAGCATGTAAGCAGACAGGATGAAGGACGCAGCAAAAGTACATCCAATTTTTAGGTTAAAATTGAAAGTTGAAACTTGGCATTAGAATATGTTGGTTAAGCAAAATGTAAGAAGAAATTGAAGCAGACTCCATATTTGGAAGTGAGAAATGCCTGAAGCAGAGATAACACTGAAATGAAGGCATCACATAGGTTGAGTATCCTGAGATGAGGAGGAGCAAAATGATAAGCGAATGTACAATAGTAAGTTGTTTTAGCTTTGTGGGTGTGCCTACTTCTGTATGACACCCGTACTTGCAAGTTCGTAAAATAAATAGTTTCACCAACTCTTTGTGTTCACTATATTACTTTCTAAGAAAGTGCAATACCACTTCTTACACCATGAGGTAGATTTTAAAAACATATGTGTGTGTGTACTTTTGTTCGCGCCACCGGCGCAAAAAGTACACCAGATTTTATAAGATACGTGTGAATCTTATAAAATCCGGGGTCGGTGCGCGCAAGGCTGCGCAAAATCGGCAGCCAGCGCGCGCCAAGCCGCGCAGCCTGCCTCCGTTCCCTCCGAGGCCGCTCCAAAATCGGAGCGGCCTCAGAGGGAACTTTCCTTCCGCGTCCCCCCACCTTCCCCTCCCTTCCCCTATCTACCCCACCCCCCAGCCCTACCTAAATCCCCCCCCTTACCTTTGTTGGGCAAGTTACGCCTGCTTGAAGCAGGCGTAACTTGCGCACGCCGCCCCGGCATCCCCCGGCACAGGCCGCAGTGCCGGGGGACTCGGGACCACCCTCCCAGCCCGCCCCAGAACCGTCACCACGCCCCCAGACATGCCCCAGACACGCCCCCTCCCACCCCTTTTACGAAGCCCCGGGACTTAGGCGCACCGGCGCAGGGGTTTTAAAATCTACCCCCATTTGTTTTACAATGAAGACCATTTACCATTTCAATAGCCACCCTCTGGACTGAAAAAAATACTGGATTATACTGAAATGGAGGTTGATTAGCAAAACTAATGTATTATTTTGACACATAAATGTGCAGAATTTATACATCTTTTGTGCAATATTTTGGTGCAGAATTCTCCCAGGAGAAAAAGAGGGCCAATATCTACCCTTCTGCCCCTTTCCAAAGATCTACTGAACAGGTCCTTCACCTAGCAGATCAGTCAGAACCTAAATAAAATGTTTTTAAGGATTTTGTCATTGGTAAACTCACAAATGCTTAATCTGTTCCCAGTTGCGGAAGGTCCTATGCTATGGGCTGCTCACCGATACCTACACTGATTTTGGCTTCATGTTCCGACTTTTCAGGGACTCTGGCGGTCTCTGGTGCTGTCAGAGGCGAGGTCCGGGTAGCACTGGGCCGCTACATTTCTAAAGCACGGAGGGAAAGATGGAAAGGTAACGAGGTGCTGAGCGTTTCTCTCCTCTCCCGCCTTAGTTAACAAATGTGGTTTAACGCACTGGTTTTTTCCCCCCAGCGATTGGCTCCGCGCTTACCGCCTGCCGCACGGTGAAACCGGCCCCCGCTTCCCCAGCCACTGCTTGTCCGTTTCCTCCCCGCCCCCGCGCGCCGCCTTCTCACTTTCGTAAGTCAACAAAAACGAGGTCTCGCGCGCGGCCCCGCCAGCTACAGGGCCAACCCCAAAGGCGGGAAAATACAAAGCCATGCACAAACGACGCTCCGCCAATGAACGCAATCCTGGTGTGAGGTCTCCTGGCAACTGGTCAGATGCTCGACACGGAAACGTCCAATGACGCTGCACTAAGTTCCTGTTACTATCACGCGAGCCGCCAATACTTGAGCCGTACTTTTACTCAGCACTGTGCTTGTTTAGATTTTCTTTGCTTGATATAATAGAGGTTAAAGAGTTGTGGCTACCTTTCATTAGATTAAGAGATTGTATTTTCTGCTTACTAATGTTATTGTCTTTCTGTGCTTGAACAGCTGGTGTTAAAATGTATTAAATATTTCAATTAGCATGAGTTAGGCCCCAAAGGAAGGGCTTGTTTGTCACGTATGTTTGACTTGATTGGATTGTAAGCTCGTGGAGCAGGGACTGTCTCTTTGTATCTATATAGAGCTGTATTTGTTTGTAAAGCTTTAAAATAAAACTGGGATATTCAGCAGTGTGGGCATGCAGATACAGGCTTGGATTTGTCAATAGGCACACTAGGCTTGTGCCTAGGGTAGCTGAAACCTGGGGGGGAGGGGGCAGCAGGCTAGCTGAAGATTTGCTTCCTTCCAATAAAAATAAATTATACTAATAAATATACTGTTAGTATAATTGTTAGTTTCATAATGTAATATAAAAGATGGAAATGTTCAGAATTTTTGCCATGGGATCTACTACCCCTGAGCTGCCACAGACAACAAGGTGGGGGGGACTGTGCCTTAGACCTTCTGCCCCCTATTGTCCATCCTTGGAGGGGAGGGAAGAGAGGGATGACTGGGCGACAGCACTAACAGTGCCTAAGGGTGCCAAAACCCTAAATCTGTCACTGCCCAGATAAGTTTAAAGTTAGCTGAATAAGTTATCCAGCTAACTTTAGATCAACTCAAAGGTAGGTCTAAAGTTAGCCCAATAAGTAGTTCCTCCCAGTTATGCCCCCAGAATGCCTCTTTTTTTATCCAGCTAAATTGTATGACTAATCCAGCTTAAATCTAACCAAATAAGAGGCTGAATATAGACCACAAACTCATTGAAACCAAATTACATCTGAACTCTATTCACCTTGAACAACACAACGAAAACAAACTCATCAAATTCCACAAACACTGCTCCAGCGATGAGTTAATCTAAATACTACCAGACACCTTAAAAACCTTAAACAAAACCGACACTAACTCCGCAGTTAACTCCTGGATCACCATCACCTCAAAAATAGCCAAGAACAAATGCCCGATCATCCGGAAAGTAATTAAGCCAACCACCAAATCCAATGCCCCTTGGTACACCCCAGAACTCCAAAGCCTCAAAAACACCCTAAGATCTGCAGAAAAACAATGGAGAGAAAAACCAACAGACCATCTCAAAGATAAATACAAAACCATCCTCTACATCTGCAAAACAGATATTGACAAAGCCAGAAGAGACTTCTACGCAAAAAAAGATACACAACTACCAATTTAACCCCAGAGCACTATGCACATACATCAAAGACCTCACGCAACCCAGCAAAACCTCACCCCCTCCAAACAATCAAGTGATCACATGCAAAAAATTTGCCAACTTCTTCCGTGACAAAATCCTTAACCGCAAAAAGCCCTCCCACAAACGAAGAGGCAGTAAACCCTCCAAGTAAACCTGATGCCAGATGGTCACATTTCGAGAACATAGCCTCTACACAGATCGAAACCATCATCAAAAAAATGAACCCCACATCACACCCCATCGATGCCCTCCCAATAAAAATACTAAAACAAGTCTCCACTCTCATTGCCAGGCCCATCGCTGACATAATCTCTCACTAGCCGAGGGCATCTTCCCAGACAAACTTAAATGTGCTGTTATCAAACCTATACTCAAAAAAACCCAACTCGACGACTGATCTCACCAACTTCAGAACTATTTCCAATATACCTTTCCTAGCCAAAACGCTAGAAAATTTGTTAATCAACAACTCACGGAGCACCTAGAAAACCACAACATTCTTTTCCCAGCACAACACAGATTCAGAAACTCTCTCAGCACATAAACTCTTCTAATCTCACTCTCAGACACAATCCTCAAAGGCCTAGACAACGGACAAAAATACCTGCTCATGCTACTCGATATATCCACAGCCTTCGATACCATCAACCATAACATCCTCCTGAACAGACTAAGAGAAATTGGATTATGTGACACCACAATCCGCTGGTTCTCATCAGACCTATCAAACAGGTCATACAAAGTAAAAGCTAATAAACACAGAATCTAAACAAATTCCCCTCCCACACGGCATCCCTCAAGGATCCTCATTATCATCCATACTCTTCAACATCTATTTCTTACCTCTATAGAAACTCCTAACCGAACTCGGTCTATCCTACTACATATATGCCGACAACGTCCAAATTCTGCTCCCCATTACAGAAACCATTGCAAACACCCTAAAAAACTGGAAGACCTACCTCAAAGCAATTCAACAGCTACTAATACAAATGGCCCTCACCCTCAACCATAACAAAACCGAAATACTCTTCATATGCAACAAAACCACACCTGTACCTGACCCACAACTCACTACAAGCACAATTGAAAACGAAATTGTTCTCACCGCAAAAGATCTAGGAACCACACTTGACAGCGAATTAAACCTCAAAAAACACATAAACACCATAATAAAAGAAAGATTCTACAAACTCCAAGTCCTAAAAAAGATCAAACCTCTACTACACCCCCAAGACTACAGAACAGCACTACAAGCTCTCCTATTCTCCAAACTAGACTATTGCAATGCAATCCTTCTAGGCCTACCAGCCTCCACCATAAGACCGCTCCAACTCCTTCAGAACGCAGCAGCAAGATCACTCACCAGCAGCAAAAGATCCGATCACATCACCCCAATTCTCAAGGAATTACACTGGCTGCCGATCCCCTACAGAATACAGTACAAAACCTTATCCTTCATCCACAAAACTATACAATAACAAAATGGAATGGATGAATGCTGCACTACAATTCTAAATCCCACAAAGGAACTTTCAATCCTCAAACACGGGTCTCCTCACAGCCCCCACTCCAAAGCAAGCTCACCTCAATTCAACCAGAGAACGTGCATTCTCTCTGGCCGGTCCTCGCCTTTGGAATAGCCTCCCCATAGACCTAAGACTCCCCATAGACCTAAGACTCGAACCAACATCACAAACTTTCAAAAAGAAACTAAAAACATGGCTCTTCCAAAAAGCCTTTACAATATCCTGAGTACAACCTGCCTTCAACTTCCTTCTACTCGCACAAGAGACCCCGCATTCACCTACCCACCCCACCCTCCACCCACCTCACCCTCCTAAGGATTCCCCCATCAACCCCCGGCACATAACCATCATACCACATTTCTACATACCAAACAAATAATACCTCTGAAACGTTTAACTCCCCAAAGTCCCTTTAGCCACATATAGCTTTCTTCTACTGAAACAGTATTTAACCCAACATGTTAAGCTTCTTTACTCAGTCATGTCCTACTGAATCAGTCATGTCCTACTGAATCAAGCCATGTTCCACTGAAACTGTATTTTACTAAAGAGTTAAGTTCTATGTACATAAATGTTTATAAAAGTAATGATCCTTAAAAACTAATCATTATATGTTAAATTACTCTACCCTTGCTATGTTATCCCAGTTAACTCACCCTGTTACAATGTAATCATCTGTTACGATCGTGGACCCTTGGGCCAGCTGAGATGGTTGGTGGTACGCTGCAGGGACCCACAGCGATCGTCACAGCCGAGAGGTGGCACAGAAGAGACTTCACCGGAGGTCTGAGGTCCACCCAGGAGGAGGCCGTAGGGACCCGGACCTCTTGGACTTAGGTGGGACCCTATGCGACCAAGGATCCGGGCAGCGGCCGAAGAGGTGGACGAGAGGTCGGCTGGACCCAGGAGGCAGGAGAGTCTTCACCCTCGGAAGCCCACAGCTCCCCCGGGAGGAGCCTGTGAGAGCCCAAGCCGCTGGGACGTAGGAGAATCCTCTGGGCCAGCAAGTACTGGATACCTGCGGTGGAAGAAGAGGCTGAAGTCATGGTCCAAGGACGGAGCCGGGTCAGTAGCCAAGAATCAGAGGTCCGAAGCCAATGTCAGAAGCGGAAGCAGGAATCAAAGTCGTGGGACGGAAACGGGTCGGAGGCCAGAAGTCAAACCAGAGCCAGGGACTGAAGCCGAAGACTAGTCAGGAACGGAGCCAGGTCAGTAGCCAGAAGACGAAATAGGAGATCCAGGATCCAGACGCAGCAACTAGAGACTCAAGAACCGAATGAACCTCGTTGCAAGGTGAGGTACAGCTGCAGCTGCCGGGTTTAAATGGCCCAGCAGCGTCTGACGTCATCAGGAGCTGTCCCCAGGTTTTCCCGCGCTGGCCCCTTTGTCTGAAGCCCCGGCGCGTGTGCGCACCTAGGGGGTGGGGCCAGCCATGGATCGGCGCCAGCGTCTCCCTTGCAGGGAGGACACCGCGGAGGGCCGCGTCTCCGGCCTGGGAGGCCGGAAGGAAGGCATTCCTGCAGCCGGGCCAGTCGCGTGGTAAGTGTAGGTCCCGGTGCACGGCCCGGGACCGTAACATCATCATAACACATTCCATGTAAACCGATGTGATAACCTGTTAAATGTCGGTATATAAAAATAAATAAATAAATAAATAAATTTAGACGGATATATTAAGTTATCTCAAGGTATCTGCAGACATTTGCATCTGTTTTGTATAAGTGCTTTTTGAATGGGAAATAATGTGCATAGATTTGAAAATGTGACCTACATGCATTCTGTTTTGTTAATGCTTAACTTTTATTGTTTTTCTAATTAAGGCCAGTGCACCCTAGGCAAACCTTATGGCCCTATGTTTCCCCAAACCCCACCCCTCCCCACACAAAATTAAAATTCAGTATTTAAAATAACTAGGGATGTTGTTTCATTTTTTCAAGTTCATTGTTGGGGTGTTTTTTCCAAAAATTTCTTTCGTTTAATGTTTGTTTTCTTAAGTATACAAAAATGAAATAAACATTTTTAAAAACTACCACAAAAAATGGATTTAAAAAATAAAAGAGGCCTCCTGAGACCTCCCTCCCACCTGGAAAAATGCTGGGGCTAGGATCCTCCCTGGCCCTCACATTCTCTGTCTGGGGGAGTTGAAGCCTGGGCCCAGGCCAAAGCCTCGGCCACTAGGCCTCAGGACATCACTGCGACCTCGGCCTAAGCCCCAAGCAAATGCCTGGCTTGGAGGCCTGGTCCTGATGACTTGGCCTAAGCCGGACACCGGGCCCTCAGCCTAAAACCAGGCTGATGCCAGGACCCAGCCCAGGCCTGACACTGGTGTGAGCAAGGGCTCACTAATGTTGCTCTTACAAAGGGTAATAGATTATAGAAATAGAATTGTATTTATTCTCTTAATATTCTGATTTATGGTAACTTAGAAGGTAGAGTAATTAGGTAAACTTTTAGTAGTTAGAAGCTGTCAGAGACAAGGTCAGCTGCACAACCCAAAACCCCCTTCCCCACCCCACCCCCACCCCCTTTTCTAGAAATGTGCTTTGAGACAAAGAATAGTGTGTGGATTCTTCTAAATGCAATAACATGAATAGATAAGAGCAAGGACAGGCTGGCTGTATGAGCTCCTTAAAAAAGCAGGCAATGATTAAAACTGCTGAAGAGAATTGAAGCAGAACACAGACAAGGGAGGGAGTATATGAATATCAATTGCCAAAAAGAAAGGAATGCTGCTCCCTTAGCAGTTGGAAGGAAGCAGAGATAAGACTGTACCCTTCTCCACACCTGCCTTTAGCAAGGGCATTTACACATACACAAGAGAAAGGGAGAAGAATAAGCAGAAGGAGCCAGGACAGGACATATGTTTAAGCATGAGACCAACATGGGTCAGCTGCATGGACAAAGGGGTTCAGTAATTGGCTACTGGACCCCGAGAAGATAAGGGTATAAACAATCGGGTAACAAGGGGGGGAGGTAAAGAAAAGAGGTGGGCATGAGCTGAGCATCACCTGGACAGACAAGTAAGGAACAGGGGAATGACCAAAAAAAGGAATTTGTAAAAATACAGAGGGAGTTATTGGGGAGGGAAAAGGGGCTTGCTTAGGCTGAAAATGTATAAATTGAAAGGCACAATGCTGTGAGGGTGTGCCTACTTCTGTACGACTCCTGTACTTGCAAGTTCGTAAAATAAAGAAATAGATTGTCTCACCAACTCTTTGCCTTGCAAAGAGTATCTTGCTCTTTGCCTTGCAGCCTGTCTAGGCCTTACCTTGCCTTGTGGCCTTTGGGCTTTCCTGTATCTTGCTCCTTGCTCTGTGGTTACCTCAGGCCTTACCTTACCTTGTGGCCTCCAGGCCTTATTCTTAGCAGCCTTCAGGCCTCAGTGTTCTCTATTCAGTATTGTCCTTGTCTGCTCCTACCCTTCTCTGCCTTGTCTAATTCCTGTCCTAGTCTGCCTTGTTTAGTTCTGTTCTTGTCTGGTCTTGTGTCCTGCCCAATCCAGTTGACAGTAACCATTCCCTGCTTTGCCTTACCCTTGTCTGTCCTAGTATGCAGTCCTCAGCTCCTTGCCTGTTGTACCCAGTCCTCAACCTGTTCTAGTATCCAGGATCTATACCCAAACATCAGTTTGCAGTCTGTCTCTGCCCATACTGTCCAGCATGTGTCTGCTCTGTCTATCCATCCAGTCAGGTTAAGCCCTACTGGCCCCAAGAATCCAAGGGCTCAACGTGTGGGGGAGGGAGCTGGCCAGGCAGAAGATCATCCCAGCTCCTGCCCTGCGGCCCTGCCCTGCTCCTGAGAGGGTAGCTCTGACCCAAGCCCTTGTGACAACCTCACCTTGGTCACACATGTAGAACACAGACCATCACCAAATAAAGAATAAAGAAACCATAAAGTATAAACTGAAACATGTAGACAAAAACTGAATTGAAAACTGCAACAATCCAGACTTTTTATGCTGTGCAACAATAGAAAAACAAACATTTTCAGTCCTCATAAAGCATCAAACAATAACATTATGAAATATAAAACATCAATCCTTATTTATTTATTTATTTATTTACTTATTTTATATTTCGCCTTTCAGACACTTCAAAGCAATCATTACATTAAAACTATACTACTACAAAGAATATATTTCAAAACAGTTAATATCAGAACATCCAATAATTAAAAATTCATATACACATTTTTTTTCACAAACAACAATAAAATATTTCAAAACAGCACAACTGACACATCAAATAATACCCAATAATTAAAACTAATAAGGAATATAAAAAAATCCCTTGCTCTCCATACCTGGGAACATTTGATTTCTAGTGGACCTGAGATTGTTGTGGAGGGAGGAGGTACAATAGCGGAACATTTAGACAACAATAACCAGCTGAAGGTCTCTCCTTGAGCTTTACCGCCTGTCGGCCCCCACCTTATGTTAGGACTGCAAAAAAAATTATAACTCTTCTCCCACACACACATCGGGGCCTTCTTGACCACCTATTCCCACACCAGCATCATCATCAGATATCCCTGTCTGGAGCATGGCGGATGGTGACGCCCATGCTGGTTTGGAAACGCTGAGACCCTCGGCCCTTGGCACTGGAGGCAGCCATCTTGCCCAAAGAGAGAGAAAGGGGAGAAAAAGAGGTAAGACAGAGCGGTCACAGCCGTCTGCGACCGACGGACGCAACACCATTGTAGCGAACAGAGCCTTATCTGATCCTTTCCCAATTAACAGAGGGACTAGACAGGGCTGTCCCCTCTCTTCTTTGCTTTTTCTTTTAACTTTAGAACCCCTTCTTCTTTTCATTCAATCCACCAAACGATAAAGGGGATTAAATTTCATGAGACAATATTTAAATATGTGGCATTTGCTGACGATATATTGGTATTTTTGACGGATCCCAAACGCTCCTTACACTTTCTACTACAGGTATTCCAAGACTTTGGGGCCTTTTCTGGCCTTCGTTTAAATTGGGACAAATCTGAGGCCCTAGCATTTCCAGATACTCTTAAAGAGAGATGGGGTGACTCCTTCTCCTTACATTAGGCTGGGGAAACCATTCATTATCTCAGTGTCCATCTGTCCACGAGACAGGATGCTGGGCTTGATGGACCCTTGGTCTGATCTAGTATGGCATGTTCTTATGTTCTTATATGGATTAAATATTGCTCCGATGTTGCGCCTCAAGTAGGAAAAGATGCAGGCCTGGAAGGATTTGCCACTTTCCCTGGGGAGGTCATGTAAACTTATTCAAAATGGTTCTCCTCCCTAAATGGCTTTATGTGCTCCAGAATATGCCTTTACAGCTTAAATCTAGAGATCTCCTGAGTCTGGATAAGGCTCAGTGCTCATTTTTTTGGCGTGGTAAAAAGATGCGTATAACTTTGAAATGGCTGAGGGAAAGATGGGGTAGGGGTGGCCTAGGGGTTCCCGATCTTGGCCTTTATAATTTGGCCAGTAATCTGCGTATTATATGGGAATGGATTCTAGGAAACTCAACTTACATGAATCTCGTGGTGGAGCAGGCTTTAGTGGCCCCGTTAGACCTACAGTGTTTTACAGGCGCCAACCGGCAGTCTCCCAGTCTCCCTACAACACGTTTTACTAGAACCCCTTTGTTTGGCGAGGATCCATTCAACCAAGAAGCTAGGTACCCCAGGATTGTGCTCCCAACTCCTACCAATCAGGGGAAATTTTGAATTTACTCCAGGATTACAATCTGCTGCCTTTTGTTTTTGGATTGATCAGGGTATCATTCAATTGGGGCATGTCCTTGATGAGGGAATGGGGCAATCCTCACATTTCAGGGCCTGAGAGATCTCTATGGGTTACGTACTTCCCATTTCTTTTCTTATCTACAGGTGCAACATTATGTTAACTCCCTGTCACAGGAGTCTCGCAAACCCAATGTTTTTCATGCCTTGAATAACTTGTTTTTATTTGATACTCAGAAACCTCTCTCTCTGTTGGCCTACTATAGAGGCCTAAAGAAAATTGCAAAAATTGACACTTGTTCCGTTTTAGCGGGATGATGGAATAAGGATAGACTGTTTACACTTGCTCCATCAATTCTCCAAATTGGTTTCAAGCAAATTTCAGCAATGTCCACCAACATGTATTACTGAGAAATGCAGTTCAAGTTTCTCCGTCGCGCTTATGTGTCCCCTCATAGTATGTACCTCGCCAAACTGTCAGACTCGGCGATATGTGTTAAATGTTCGCGGACTTGGGGCTCACCGCATGCTGAACTCAGTCCCTCCCAGGCACTATCATGTTATATTATTTTATTTTATTTATTTGCTATTTACTCTGTATTGAAGTATTTGCAATTTTTTGTTCTCTTTGGGTTCATATGTTCCTTGTTTTTCAATTTTTCAAATGTTCCTTGTATCGCTCCCACGCGACGGTTCGGTTGTACTGTAAACCAGTGTGATCTGTATTCCTTACAGGAATGTCGGTATATAAGAATTTAAAATAAATAAATAAATGTCATAGGGCTTTGGGATCTCTATCTCACTTCTTTTGGGCATGCCCTCCAATTAAACGTTTTTGGGGTTGTATCGTTAATTACCTTGCTGAAATACTAGACATTTCACTTCCCCTATCCCCAAAGATACTTTTATTTGACTGCATTTCCCCCCTGCAAGTTAGGGGTCAGGGACCGTGCATCCTTATAAGGAAGGCGAGTATGGTTGGGAAACCGCTATTCTTCTTTTATGGAAAGAAGCAGATTCCCCCTCTTTCTGGATGTGGTGGAAGTATTTGCACTGCATGATGCAAATGGACAACATGGCATCTAGGACTTCCCCTCAAAACCGATGGAAATTTCTGTCAGTTTGGAACTGTTACCTACAAACATTACTTCATCAGTCCAGGAGCTTAATTTTGAATGATTGACTGAAGTTGTACTCTGAGATGGCTTTTCAATATATTGGAATGACACTTTTTTTTCTATTGAATTGGGTGGGGATGGGGGGGATGGGCTAAGGATGTTCAGAGATTGTTTGTATTGATACAACAAAAAATGTTATATTGTGTAGTTATTACCTGTGGGTGACTCAGAACCTAAGCCCCGCAGGACATGCTTCTTATTTTGCTAATAAAAAAATGTTGAAACTAAAATTAGTTTCCAGGCGCCCCATTCAAGATCAATCAATTCTTGAATAGCCTCCATAATGGGGAAGAGACATGATGCTTTAAGCAAAGAAATTATAATGGGATTTTTCTTTGGCTCAGACATTTAATCAGCACCCAGCACACCCTGCATCTTCAATGTTTGGGGAATCAGAGCCGGCAATTCATCTCTATGAAAGAAATGTAACATTGTTCTATACAGCTTCAATCTTGGAAGAATTTTACCATCCTCCAGGGAGAACATAAGAACATAAGAAATTGCCATGCTGGGTCAGACCAAGGGTCCATCAAGCCCAGCATCCTGTTTCCAACAGAGGCCAACCCAGGCCACAAGAACCTGGCAATTATCCAAACACTAAGAAGATCCCATGCTACCGACACAATTAATAGGGAGTAAGGATTACCTTCATCATCCGTGCCATCTGGGTTCAAATCAGCATGACCCGCAGCGATAGACATACTCCAACTCTTACCTGCCACACCAGGCGTGCGGGAATCCGCAGTCTGCGATCCTGAACTGTTAGGACTGGCCGGGGCTGCCGACTGTGCCTGAAGAAAAGACTGCAGCCCTTGAAAAAATTCCACCCAAGCAAAAGCAGAGGGATCCACACCAAAAACAAGGGGGTATCAGTCCTGTGCCCACTGAACTACCTTCCCCTGTTGACAAACCAGTTAGGGGAGCCCCAAACCAGGCGACACCTCTGGCAGTTTCCCCTCCTTTTCCATTCCTTTATCATGCTGGGAAGGATCGGGCTTAGCAAAATCAGTCAGAAACAATTCTCCCTGAGCCTCCAAGCAGCACTGACACAAATTAGAGGGGACACCAGGCTCTGATGCCCAAATATGGCAAGTAGCACAAAGGGTAAGGCGCTCAGGCTTCTTTGCTAGTGGTGCCATGGATAAACACCTGCTATCAGTACGCTCCAAAAAGCGTTCGATAAGTGTGTGCCTAGCTGCATTCGCAATAAGTGCTTACCACAGATGGCCAAAATGTAGGCGCCCAATATGTGGTTAAGGTAGGCGCCCACCTGAGCACCCGTAAACACACACCTGGGCACCCACCTAAGCATTCTTAAGTTCACAACTGAACGCCCACCTAAGCACACACCTCAGCGTACACCTGTTAGGGTTGTGAGGTGTTGGAGTGGATTCTTGGGTACTGCAGTGATGGCCACTCCAACGGGGAGGAGCCCCGTGAGGAACTGCAGTACCAGGCTAGACTCTTTGCACACAACACAAAGAAGATAGTTTTTATTGTACAGCAGGGTGGCACTGCCCGGAAAGCGGACAGCAGTGGAAAATAGCTCCAGCAGTGGTAGTCCAGGGATCCTCGGCTGAGAGGACCCGTCTCACTCTGTAGTAGGTGGAGAACAGGAACAAGTCCCGGCTGGAGAGCGCTGAAGCTGTAGAGGAGATAGACTGGTATGTTAGTACTAACTGAAGCAGAAACTGTATCTTTGAGAGTCCTGGCAGGCAGAAGTTGTGGAGTGGCAGGCACCAGGTTAGGGAGAGCAGGCCCTTGAGGAGCGAGTACCTGGGATCCCAGGATAGGCACCTGAAAGAAAGTACCTGAGGAGCAGGTACCCAAGTTAGTTGAATTACCCCGAAGGGCGAAGAGAGCTTCCTGCGGAGCAAGGAAGCGGCAGAGAAGTTTAGACCAGAGCAATTCCAATCCTTGCTAACTCGGTTTGTTAGCAAATGAAGGGCAGGCTAAATACCAGGATGTGCTGACGTCACTCGGAGGGGACGCCCCTGAGGTTCCCACCATGACGTAGATAAAGACGTGGGTGGCATGTGCATGCGCACCCTAGGAGGCCCTCAGGAAAAACACGGCGAACACTGTCGCCATTGCCGTTCCAGGGATGCCGGGGAGAGCAGCATGAAGACACGGTGGCAGCCAACTTCCCAAGGCTTGAGGAGAGAGAAGGAAGAAAGGTGAGGCACAAAGGTCGAAGCCTTCTGAGACCGATGGATGCAACAACACCTGGGCATGCAAGGGTGAACCATCACTGTTTTGCAATAGCCTTGTGTGTAGAAAAGCAAGCGAACACCATCATGGCCTATCAGGTGGCGACTAAGCAAAGCCTGAAAGTGGGGCCTAGTCAAAAAGAACGCTCAACCCACCAAGCTGCCATGACTCCTCAAGCTCCCCCGGAGACAGGAATAGACTTTGGATCGGCATGCCAGGTTTGGAGACCAGCAGGGGGATGTCATCCTTAAAATTAACTCCCCTTTTCCTTTTTTTTTTTTTTTAAATTACTATTTACCTGAGTTCAGCTCATCCCAGCCGAGCACAGAGTTGGTCTCCAGCTGTGGAGAGAAAGGGCAAAGGCCTTTACCGCGGTGCTCAGCTTCCTGCACCTGCTAGCCTCTCTGCTGTTTGTCTCTCTACAGCTAAGTCCACACTGGAAAACTAGCTACCGGACCAAGGCACTCATCTGAGGGAGGGATCCGCAGATATCACCTCAGGACAACTGAACTGAGCGAGGAATCATAAGGTATCACCACAGGAGAGCAGGGCAAATTAACATCCTTCTTCTTTTCTCCTTCTACCAATTTTTTGTTTAAACAATCCCCAGTAGGGAGAAGCATGTCTACCGTTTATTTTATTTTATTTATTTGTTGATTTTTATATACCGACATTCGTCGGAACATCATTCTGGTTTACATTGTAACAAAATAACAAGAGAGAGAAATACAATAAACAGGGATGGGGAAGAGGGGGAGCAGCAATGAAGGAGGAGAGAGGACAGCAGTAGGAAAGATAGGGAAAGGGAGAAATTTGATAGGAATATTTGAAGAATGTAAATTAACAATAGACAATATATGTACAGGTAGGCTGGTAGGTACCAGACCATTGATGGCAGTAAAAGGGAGAGGTGGGGGGGGGGGGGGGGGGGGGGGGAGGGAGGGAGAAACAGGGTAGGATAAGAACATAAGAAATTGCCATGCTGGGTCAGACAAGGGTCCATCAAGCCCAGCATCCTGTTTCCAACAGAGGCCAAAACCAGGCCACAAGAACCTGGCAATTACCCAAACACTAAGAAGATCCCATGCTACTGATACAATTAATAGAAGTGGCTATTCCCTAAGTAAAATTGATTAATAGCCATTAATGGACTTCTCCTCCAAGAACTTATCCAAACCTTTTTTGAACCCAGCTACAGTAACTGCACTAACCACATCCTCTGGCAACAAATTCCAGAGCTTTATTGTGCGTTGCGTGAAAATGAATTTTCTCCGATTAGTCTTAAATGTGCTACTTGCTAACTTCATGGAATGCCCCCTAGTCCTTCTATTATTCAAAAGTGTAAATAACTGAGTCACATGTACTCATTCAAGACCTCTCATGATCTTAAAGACCTCTATCATATCCCCCCTCAGCCGTCTCTTCTCCAAGCTGAACAGCCCTAACCTCTTCAGCCTTTCCTCATAGGGGAGCTGTTCCATCCCCTTTATCATTTTAGTTGCCCTGATCTGTACCTTCTCCATCACAACTATATCTTTTTTGAGATGCGGCGACAAGAATTGTACACAGTATTCAAGGTGCGGTCTCACCATGGAGCGATACAGAGGCATTATGACATTTTCCGTTCTATTAACCATTCCTTTCCTAATAATTCTTAACATTCTATTTGCTTTTTTGACTGTTGCAGCACACTGAGCTGACGATTTTAAAGTATTATCCACTATGATGCCTAGATCTTTTTCCTGGGTGGTAGCTCCTAATATGGAACCTAACATCGTGTAACTACAGCAATGGTTATTTTTCCCTATATGCAACACCTTGCACTTGTCCACATTAAATTTCATCTGCCATTTGGATGCCCAATCTTCCAGTCTTGCAAGGTCCTCCTGTAATGTATCACAGTCTGCTTGTGATTTAACTACTCTGAATAATTTTGTATCATCCGCAAATTTGATAACCTCACTCGTCGTATTCCTTTCCAGATCATTTATATATATATTGAAAAGCACTGGTCCAAGTACAGATCCCTGAGGCACTCCACTGTTTACCCTTTTCCACTGAGAAAATTGACCATTAATCCTACTCTCTGCTTCCTGTCTTTTAACCAGTTTGTAATCCACGAAAGGACATCGCTTCCTATCCCATAACTTTTTAGTTTTCGTAGAAGCCTCTCATGAGGGACTTTGTCAAACGCCTTCTGAAAATCCAAATACACTACATCTACCGGTTCACCTTTATCCATATGTTTATTAACCCCTTCAAAAAAATGAAGCAGATTTGTTAGGTAAGACTTCCCTTGGGTAAATCCATGTTGACTGTGTCCCATTAAATCATGTCTTTCTATATGCTCTATGATTTTGATCCTGAGAATAGTTTCCACTATTTTTCCCGGCACTGAAGTCAGGCTCACTGGTCTATATTTACTCGGATCGCCCCTGGAACCTTTTTTAAATATCGGGGTTACATTGGCCATCCTCCAGTCTTCAGGTACAATGGATGATTTTAATGATAGGTTACAAATTTTAACTAATAGATCAGAAATTTCATTTTTTAATTCCTTCAGAACCCTAGGATGCATACCATCCAGTCCAGGTGATTTGGTACTCTTTAGTTTGTCAATCTGGCCTACTACACCTTCTAGGTTCACAGTGATTTCGTTCATTTTGTCTGACTCATCACGCCTGAAAACCATCTCCGGAACTGGTATTTCCGCAACATCCTCATTAGTAAACACGGAGGCAAAGAATTCATTTAGTCTTTCTGCAATGGCCTTATCTTCCCTAAGCGCCCCTTTAACCCCTCTGTCATCTAATGGTCCAACCGACTCCCTCACAGGTTTCTTGCTTTGGATATATTTAAAAATGTTTTTATTATGAGTTTTTGCCTCTATGGCCAACTTCATTTCAAATTCTCTCCTCGCCTGTCTTATCAATGTTTTACACTTACCTTGACAATGCTTATGTTTTATATATTTTCTTCAGATGGATCCTTCTTCCAATTTTTGAAGGATGTTTTTTTGGCTAAAATAGCCTCTTTCACCTCACCTTTTAACCATGACGGTAATCGTTTTGCCTTCCTTCCACCTTTCTTAATGCGTGGAATACATATGGACTGCACCTCTAGGATTGTATTTTTAAACAATGTCCAAGCCTGTTGAACACTTTTAACCTTTGCAGCTGCACCTTTCATTTTTTTTCTATTTTCCTCATTTTATCAAAGTTTCCCTTTTTAAAATTTAGTGTTAGAGCTGCAGATTTACTTATTGTCCCCCTTCCAGTTATTAGTTTAAATTTGATCATGTTATGATCACTGTTGCCAAGTGGCCCCACCACCGTTACTTCTCTCACCAAATCTTGCGTTCCACTAAGAATTAAATCTAAAATAGCTGCCTCTCTTGTTGGTTCCTGAACCAATTGCTCCATGAAGCAATCATTTATTACATCCAGGAACTTTATGTCTTTAGCAAGTCCTGATGTTACATTTACCCAGTCAATATTGGGGTAATTGAAATCTGCAAAAAAATTAGTGGAAACCAAAATAAATATATATTATAGCCTAAACGGTGTCAGCAAGCCTGTTGTTGTGACACTTAACAAGTGACCAACCGGTCTACACATCACCCACCTTCAAAAATTCTTTTTAATGAAATATATGTTTTAAATTTTTACTACTGCATATTTGAAGACATTTTATAATAACCAAAAAACTTAAAAAACTTAAAAACATATATTTCATTAAAAAGAATTTTTGAAGGTGGGTGATGTGTAGACCGGTTGGTCACTTGTTAAGTGTCACAACGACAGGCTTGCTGACACCTTTTAGGCTATAATATATATTTATTTTGGTTTCCACTAATTTTTTTGCTGATTATATCTGTGTGGTATACAACCGACTCCTTTTTTGACTAGGTAATTGAAATCTCCCATTATTATTGCACTGCCAAATTGGTTTGCTTCCCTGATTTCTCTTAGCATTTCATTATCTGTCTGATCATTTTGTCCAGGTGGACGGTAGTATACTCCTATCACTATACTCTTACCCAACACACATGGGATTTCTACCCATATAGATTCTACTGAGCATTTACTCTCTTGTACGATCTTTATCCTGTTGGACTCTATACCCTCCCAGACATAAAATGCCACACCCTCACCAAGTTGATCCTCCCTATCATTGCGATATAATTTGTACCCTGATATAGCACTTTCCCATTGGTTATCTTCCTTCCATCAAGTCTCTGTGATGCCAATTATGTCAATTTCATCATTTGCTGCTATACACTAAGGGCCAGATTTTAAATGCCCTGCGCGTGTAAATCCGGCCGGATTTATGCGCGCAGGGCCCTTGCATGCCGGCGCGCCTATTTTGCATAGGCTGCCGGCGCGCGCACAGCCCCGGGATGCACGTAAGTCCCGGGGTTTCGTAAAAGGGGCGGGGAGGGGGCGCGTCCGGGAGGATGTCAGGGGTCAGGGGGCGGGACTGGGTGCGTGGCGCCAGCCCGAAGGCGTGGTCGAGGCCTCCGGACCAGCCCCCGGGTCGGGTGATGGCGCACCAGCAGCCCACTGGCGCGTGCAGATTTACGTCTTCTTTCAGCAGGCGTAAATCTGCCAACAAAAGGAGGGGGGGTTTAGATAGAGCTGGGGGGGTGGAAAGAAAGTTCCCTCCGAGGCCGCTCCGATTTCGGAGCGGCCTCGGAGGGAACAGGCAGCGCGTGCCGGGCTCGGCGCGCGCAGGTTGCACAAATGCGCACCCCCTTGTGCGCGCCGACCCCAGATTTTATAAGATATGCGCGTATCTTATAAAATCCAGCGTACTTTTGTTCGCACCTGGTGCGTGAACAAAAGTACGCGCTCGCGCTAATTTATAAAATCTGCCTCCCCCTCTCCCATCTTACTTCTTAGACTTCAGGCATTGGCATACAGACATTTCAAAGTGTGGTTTTTGCTTGTTTTAACAACCTGCTTTTCAGTTGTTTGGGATAATTCAGAAATCATTAGCTTTGGTGATTTTTTACATATAGGCATATGAATTGTGTTTGCTTTTAATGGAACCTCTCTGTTGGATTGCCCTAACTCTCCTGTTTCATTAGTATCCTTCAAGGATACATTTCTCCGAACCATGCACTGCTGAGTGACTGTCGGCTTTCCCCCTTGTTCTAGTTTAAAAGCTGCTCTATCTCCTTTTTGAAAGTTAGTGCCAGCAGCTTGGTTCCACTCTGGTTAAGGTGGAGCCCATCCTTTCAGATAAGCTTAGAGTGGAGGAGTGAAACTTATAACACAGTATTTCGGAGTCTTTGCTTGGGGGAAGAATAGGGGAAAAAGCGGAGAGGCAGATAGCCCACCCACTCTCCCCTCCTCCTAAGAGGTTAGAGTGAAAGCTAAGTTTGGTCAACATCTGGATACGCTAATGTAAAGAGCCAGGTTTTGAGCCCTTTTTTAAATTTAGACAGGTTAGGTTCTAGACGGAGGGCCATGGGCAGGGTGTCCCATAGGGAAGGGCTGGCAATGGAGAAGGCCCTTTCTCTGGTTGAGGTATGGTGAGCAGTTTTTAGTGAGGGGGTGTATAGAGTTCCAGCAATGTTGGATCTGGGGGGGGGGGGGGGGGGGTTGATGATCGGAAAAGTGGTGCATTCTTGAGCCAAGTGTGATTTTGATTGTACAATAGATCGTGGAGAATGGTGAGTGTTTTGTATTTTATGCGGAAGGCTATGGGTAACCAGTGGAGGTCTTTTAGGATAGGGGTAATATGATCAGATTTACGTGTGTTTGTGAGAATTCTGGCCAGGGCATTCTGTAATAGTTGGAGGGGTTTGATAGTGGAGAGAGGGAGGCCCAGAAATAAAGAATTGCAATAGTCCAGTTTAGTTAAGATAGTTGCCTATAGGACTATGCGGAGGTCTTGGGTATAAAGCAGGGGTTTAAGTTTCTTTAGGATGTGCAATTTGAAAAAAACCTGTTTTTATGGTGTTGTGGATGTGAGATTTGAAATTTAAATGTTGGTCAAGATAGACACTGAGATCTCTCACATTGCAGGTGAATGCGTCGGGTGGAGGGTTGGTGTTGCTTAAGGCAGGGAGCGAGCGAGCTGGGGGATTGGAGATTGTGAGGAGCTCCGTTTTTGTTACATTTAAAGCGAGATGTAGGTTTGAGAGGAGGGTGTTGTTTGAAGTAAAGCAAGAATCCCAGAATTGTAAAGTTTTGGGGAGGGATTCTTGAAGTGGGATGAGGATTTGAACGTCGTCAGCATACATGAAGAACTTTAGGCCAAGATCAGAGAGGAGATAGCAGAGGGGAAGGAGATAGATATTGAAGAGCGTGGAAGAGAGGGAGGAGCCTTGCGGGACACCCTGTGTGAGGGGAATGTGGGATGAATCGCAATTGGCTATTTTTACAGTGTAATTTCTGTTGTTGAGATAAGAAGAGAACCATTGCAACGCAGAACCTGTGACACCGATTTCAGCAAGGCGGGTGAGGAGTATGGTATGACTGACGGTGTCAAAGGCAGCAGATATGTCAAGTAGGGCCAGTATGTATGATTGATCGTGGTCCAATCCCTTGAGTATAGTGTCAGAAAGGGTAAGAAGGAGGCTTTCAGTGTTACGGGCTTTACGAAAACCAAATTGAGCCGGGTGAAGGGTGTTGTCCTCTTCAAGGAATTCGGTAAGCTGGATATTGACTATTTTCTCCATTATTTTTGCTATGAAAGGCAAATTAGAAATAGAGTGATAGTTAGCTGAGATACTGGGGTCGAGGCTAGGTTTTTTTTAGGAGGGGTTTGACTACTGCATGTTTAAGGGGGTCGGGTACTTTGCCATGTGAGAGGGAGCAGTTTATTATGTCAGCCAGGAGTTTTGAAATGGTGGCGGGGATGGAAAGAAGAGTCTTAGTGGGGATTGTATCGGATGAATGTGTGGCGGGTTTAGCCTTTTGGAGGATTCGTTCAATCTGTTTAGGAGAGGTGAGCTCAAGGGACTCAAGGTTAGCACTTGAATTTGTGGGGAGGGGGTTGACAGGGGAGGGATTAACAGGGACACACTGGAGGACATTAGATATTTTGTTTCTAAAAAACATGGCAAGTTCCTCACATTTAGTGCTGGCATTTTCTTCAGTGGAGGGAGGGGGAGGGGGTGGTTAGTTCAGTGACATAAGAAAAGAGAGCATTGGAATTGAATTGGTAGTCATGTATTTTGGCGGAATGGTAGGGTGGATTGTCTGTAAGAGTGAAGAGATTTGTAGGCAGCTGTGTGAGCTGGGGATGGAGTCTTTCACCAGGCTCTTTCTTTATTTCTCAATTTATTTTTTAGCTTTTTTAATTCAGTAGTGTACCAAGGTTTTTTTTACTGACTTGTTGTGGGAAATGTTCTTTTTTACTATAGGGCAGACTTCATTGGCTATAATGGCGGTGAGATTGTTCCAAGATGATAGTGAGGTATCAGGGTTTGTAAGGTCAATGCTCAGTGATTTTTCTTCGAATGCTGTAATGAGAGTTTCAGTAGAGCAGGGTTTACGGTAGGAGATAGTGCTGTAGGGGAGGGTAGGTTGAGGGGTGGGGGTGTTTATGGTGAGGAGAGCATTTATAAGGGAGTGGTCGGACCATGGGACTGGGATTGTAGAAGGGGTATGGTGAGATTGAATGTTAGCATTAATGAATATAAGATCAAGGGTATGACCTGCTTTGTGTGTGGGGGTTGTGATCAGTTGTCTGAAGCCTATAGCTTGAAGGGTGTTTAGGAAGAGTTCACAAGATGGGGAGAGAGGGAGGGCATCTACGTGGAGGTTGAAATCTCCTAGAATTATGGCAGGGGTGTCTATAGTGATGTTGTCTGATAAAAATTTGATGAGGGGGGACGGATCCTGATCAAGCTGCCCTGGTGGGGTTGTATATGAGGCAAAATTGTAGCTCTTTGGCTTTGAAGAAGCCAATTTCAAGTTTATGGGGGGCAGTGATCTTTTGAGGTTTAAGGTTGAGATGTTTTTTTGCAGCGAGGATGAGGCCTCCGCCTCTTTTTTTGGGTCTTGGAATTGAGAAAATATTGTAGGACTGGGTAGGTAGCTGATTGAGAAAGACTTGGTCACTATCCTTAAGCCAGGACTCAGTGATGGCACAGATGTCTGGGTTGGTGTCGGTAAGCAGGTCAAATAGAATCGGAGCTTTTTTTGACATCGATTGAGCATTAAAGAGAAGTATTGCTATGGTAAAGAGGCCTAAGAATTGTGCAAAGGGAGATACCATGATAGGTATGAGGTGTTTGCTGTGAGTTGGGGAGCGGGGATATGGGGGGGGGGTAGGGGTTTGTGGGCGGTGCGCAGAGAAAGGTCGAGGTCCTGGAGTCAATTGTCGGAGATGCAAGAAAGTCTGAAGGCTTCTGCGGAGAGGGTTGTACAAAAAAGGCGCACCAAGGGGCAAGCTCCTTGGTCGCGCTCCTTAGGCACGCGACGCCTGCTTGAGAAGGAGAGATTTCAAGCAGAATCTTTTAGCTTCTCTGATGTGTTCCAGCTGGGGGAGGGGTTAGCAACCACGAGGTGGAGGGGAGGAGTGGGTCCGATCGGAGGGCTGAGCGCAGGGGAAACTCAATCCAAGGCCTGGATCCTGGAGAATGCTGGCAGGCTGAGGTCAGTGCAGGAGTATATATACCGTGAAGTCAGCTTTGATCCACCTCTATCTTCAGGGAGAGATGCATAACTCTCTGGTGTGGATTAACCTGTCTAAATGCTAAGAGATGGAGAAATTACTATTCACCTGATAATTTTATTGTCTTTAGTGTAGACAGATGGACCCAGGACCAGTGGGTTATGCTCCCCTGCCAGCAAATGTAGACAGAGCAAGTTGACGTCACTGTATATATACTCCTGCAGTGACACCAAACTGCCAGTATTCTCTTCAAAAGCAACTGTGGACAGACTAGCAAAAAACTTGATTAAAAACAGTCAACCATTACTGTATTCAACCAACAAGAAACACTGAACTCAAGCAAGGAACATATGTACTCTAATCTAGGGACTGGATGAACACTTAGCAGTAGCCCCCTGGAATACTTACTCCACAGGAGGACCACTGACACAATCATTCGGCAGCTGAGGGCAGAAAGTTGAGTTCATCTGTCTACACTAAGGAAAACAAAATTATCAGGTAAGCAGAAATTTCTCCATTTCCTAACATGTAGGCAGATGGACTCAGGGCCAGTAGGATGTACCAAAGCTACTCCCAGGTAGGAAGGACAGGTCCCTGCTGCAACAGATTCCTGCATGGCGGAAGATGAAGGGGGATCTCCACCAGTAGTGATCTACAAACCATGGTTGTTGGGGCCAATCTGGTGCCACCAGAAGTACCATCCCCCTGTGGCCTTTGATCCTGCGAACCATCCTGCCCAACAAGGGCCACCTTGATGGTAAGCACTAACTGCACTCAGGTGAACTCTGACCAAGGTGGTTTTAAATCCCACCTCGGAAAGGTGCCACATATAGACCAAGAAGCTCGGTGTGGGGCAGGTGAATGGATCTAAGCCATGCCCTTTGCACCAGACCGAAAACCTCCTCTACTTCAGTTGGTAAGACTTCCTGATGGAAGGCTTCCTGGAAGCTACCAGTGTTATGGTTAAGCGGTGTTTGGGTGGATTCTTGGGTACTGTGGCAGATGACCACGCCCACAGGGAGGAGCCCCGTGAGGCGCCACAATACTGGGCTAAACACAGATGCACAAACACAGAGCTTAATTCTTTTATTAAACAGCTTGTAGTATACCACCAGAGGTGGCAGTAGTGAGGTAGTCTGGATGTAGCAGTCTCGGGACCCTCGGCAGAGGGAACCCTTCTCACCCCGTTGGTATAGGGGAATTCTGGTGCAGGTTTCCCAGCAAGGCAGTGCTGTGGATGAGATAGTCTGAGAGTTAGATTACTCACTAGATGGTTGCTGTTAGTATGCGATTCCACCAGGTTGAAGTAGATGGTAGCGGCACCGAGGCAGGGAGAGCAGGCCCTCGAGGAGTGAGTACCTAATCCCTGTAAGGCACCTGAAATAAAGCAGAGGGCACCCGAGGAGCGGGTACCCAGGTTAGCAATACCCCGAAGGGCAGAGAGAGAGCTTCCAGCGGCAGCACGGAAACGGCAGAGTAGCTTAGAACCGGCCGAAACCAATCCTTTGCTAACTCAACGAGCTAGCAACTTAGTACAGGCTATATACCCGGATGGCGTGACATCAGTAGAGGGGAACGCCCCCGAGGTTCGCATCAATGCTGGAATAAAGACATGGGTGGCATGCGCGCACGCACCCTAGTAGGCCCTTGGGAGGAGCATGGCGGGAGGCAGCATCATAGCCGTTCCGGGGACGCCAGAGAGGTTGGTTTGTGGACGCGGCGGCAGCCATTTTCCCTAGGGTTGCGGGAGGAGCCGTGAACAAGTTGAGGCAAACGGGGCGAAGCCGTCTAGCACCAACGGACGCAACAACCAGCAACTGAGACATGACATCAGAGAGGTCCAGGGGTTGTAGGACTAGGCGCGCAACATCCAGGCCATCAGAGCTAATGCTCGGAGGTTTGGATGGTGCAGTCTGCCCTGATCTTGTATTATCAGATTGGGGGAGGGTCCCAAACAGATGGACTCCCTGACCAAAGGGTCCCGGAGGAGTGGAAACCAGACCTGTCTGGGCCAGTAGAGGACCACGAGAATCATGGTCTACCGGTCCTGCTGGAGCTTCAAGAGAGTCTTCATGACCAGCGAAAGAGGAGGATATGTGTACAGGAGACCTGTGCCCCAATGTCGGGCAAAGGCATCTGAGGCTGGAAGCCCGTCCGTCCTGTATAGGGAGAAGTTGCTCACCTTGCGGAGTTCCCCACTGGTGGAATTTCGGGGCCACCACTGCTGGTTCAAGGATCAATCGTGTGACCAAAACATACGGCTCAGGTAGTCCGCCAATACATTTATTACTCTGGCTAGGTACGTCACACTCAGGGACATGCCCCGTGACAGAACCCAAGACCAAATTTGCAGTTTCTTGACAAAGGAGGAACAAACCCCTGCCTCCCTGCTTGTTGATATACCACATTGCTACCTGGTTGTATTTTCTCCTTTTTATCTTAAAGTTTCCTTATTAGCCTCAAATTTTCATGAAAGGAAGATTAGTTCTTACCTGATAATTTTCGTTCCTGTAGTACCACGGATCAGTCCAGACCATGGTTTAAGCCTGGGGCTAGCCCATATAAGGACAGAACCTACCCAGGAACCCTCAGTATAACTATTGTCAAAGCAGAAAGGTATAAGATCAAGCAAGTACCAGGATAAATAACAAATATAATTTAAAACAAGATAACAATTGAATGAACTGTGTGACTAAACGCTCTTGTATAACTACCCCTGATCATTGCAAAGATGCTTCCGGTGCCTAAACAGTAAATCCCAGAAGATGATGCAGGAGACAAAATAGAGAAGAAAACCCGTAAGAAGTTAAAAACAAGAACAAATTCGAGCGGACAGAATAAGAACGGGCGGGTGTCTGGACTGATCCGTGGTACTACAGAAACGAAAATTATCAGGTAAGAACTAATTTTCCTTTCCCTGTACGTACCTGGATCAGTCCAGACCATGGGATGTCCCAAAGCTTCCCTATAGAGGGTGGGACCCAGACAGTTCCGCTCGAAGAACCTGTCGACCAAAGGAACCAAAGGCTGGAGCCTGAACATCGAGTTGGTAGTGACGAGCAAAAGTATGACAAGATTTCCAAGTAGCCGCCCTACATATTTCTTGCGGGAAACCGAATGAGACTCCGCCCAAGAAGTCACTTGAGAATGTAAAGAATGAGCTTTAAGGCCTTCTGGAACTGGTCGGCCCTTGCAAATGTAGGCTGAAGAAATCGCCTCCTTCAACCAGCGAGCAATCGTAGCCTTAGAGGCTTGCTTCCCCCTGTTGGGACCACTCCACAGAATGAAAAGATGATCGGAAACTCGAAAATCATTAGTGACCTCAAGATAATGCAACAAGACTCGCTTGACGTCAAGACGACGGAGATCACTATTACCAGAAGCCGCTAGATCCTCTGGTGAAAAAGCAGGGAGTTCAATGGACTGGTTAATTTGAAATGATGAGACAACCTTAGGTAATAAAGAAGGTACGGTCCTTAGGGAAACGCCCGAGTCCGAAAAACATAAGAAGGGGTCCCTACAAGAAAGAGCTTGAAGCTCAGACATTCTCCTAGTGGAAGAGATAGCAACCAGAAAAACAGTCTTGAGAGTCAAGTCTTTGAGAGTGGCACGACGAAGAGGCTCAAATGGAGCCGTACAGAGAGCTCGAAGCACCAAATTCAAATTCCACGAAGGACAAATAGACCAAACAGGAGGCTTTAAATGCTTAGCGCCTCTGAGAAAACGCATGACATCCGGATGAGAGGTGACCGGTCGACCCTCAATGGTGCCCAGGAGAGAACCAAGGGCAGAGACCTGAACGCGCAGAGAGCTAACTGAAAGACCTTTGGAGAGACCATGCTGAAGAAAAGAAAGTAAAACCGCAACAGAAGGTGAGCGAGCCGAAACACCCAACTCTTCACAAACATTCTCAAAAACTTTCCAGACTCTCACATAAGTAAGGGAAGTTGATTGTTTGTGGGCCCTGAGAAGGGTGGCAATAACTTCATCTTTATAACCTCTGCGTCTTAAACGTCTCCGTTCAAAAGCCATGCCGCTAGACAGAAGCAATCCGCCTGGTCGGAAAATACGGGACCCTGTCGCAAAAGATGGGGCAGATGACCGAGACGAAGAGGTCTGTCCGCCGAGAGATTCACCAGATCCGCGAACCACGGCCGTCGGGGCCACTCGGAAGCCACGAGAATGACCGGACCGCGATGGAGTTCTATTCTCCGAAGAACCTTCCCCACTAACGGCCACGGTGGGAACACATAGAGAAGAACGTCGGAGGGCCAGGGAAGAACCAGCACGTCCACTCCTTCTGTACAATGCTCCCTCCACTGGCTGAAGAACCAGGGAGCCTTGGCATTGGCTAGCATCGCCATGAGGTCCAGGTGAGGGGGACCCCACCTGTGCACGATTAAGTCCATCACCTCAAGTGACAGCTCCCACTCGCCGGGGTTGAGATGTTGACGACTGAGAAAGTCGGCTTGAATATTCTCCTTGTCCGCTATGTGGGAAGTTGCCAGGTGATCCAAGTGCTTTTCTGCCCAAAGAAAAAGCTTGCTGGTCTCTAACACCATTAGACGACTTCGAGTCCCCCCCTGTCGATTTATGTAAGCTACCGTGGTGGAATTGTCTGAGAGAACTCGGACAGCTTTGTGACGGATCAGAGGAAGAAAGAACTTGAGGGCTAGGAGAACCGCTCGGGCTTCTAGACGATTGATGTGCCATCGAGATTGGGACAGGGACCAGAACCCTTGCGTCATTTGAGATTGACAGACAGCTCCCCATCCGGAGAGACTGGCATCTGTCGTTACTATGACCCAAGAGGGAGTCAAAAGAGGCATTCCCCTGAGAAGATGGGCCGGGGAAAACCACCATTGAATGCTGGCGATGGTAGAGTCGGAGAGAGGAAGAATCTCCTGATACTGTTCGGATACCGGCTTCCAACGGGATAATAATGCTTTCTGTAAAGGACGCATATGAGCAAACGCCCAGGGAATGAGATCGATCGTGGAAGCCATGGTCCCTAGAACCTGGAGGTAATCCCACGCCGTGGGAAGAGGGAGAGAAACAAATATGTTCAACGGATCTATCAGACTGATTGTCCTCGAGTCTGAGAGAAAAACCTTCCCGATCCGAGTGTTGAAAAGAGCGCCTAAGAATTCCAGCTCTTGCGTGGGCTGAAGGGAGCTTTTGGAGAAATTGATTATCCAACCGAGAGATGTGAGAAGCGCCAAAACTCTGTCTACTGTGAGCGCGCAGAGAGAGACAGATTTGGCCCTTATCAACCAATCGTCCAGATAAGGATGGACCAAAATCCCTTCCAGGCGAAGAGCTGCTGCAACGACTACCATGATCTTGGTAAAGGTGCGGGGAGCAGTGGCGAGACCAAACGGGAGAGCCCGAAACTGAAAGTGTTGACCTAGGATCTGAAAACGAAGGAATTTCTGATGTTCCTGACGAATGGGGATGTGAAAATAAGCCTCCTTCAGATCTAGGGAAGCCAGAAATTCCTCGGGACGAACCGCTGCAATTACCGCCCGCAGGGTTTCCATTTTGAAACGGGGAACCCTGAGGGCCTAATTGACCCTTTTGAGATCCAGAATGGGATGGAAAGAATCGTCCTTTTTGGGAACAACGAAGTAAATTGAATATTGGCCAGCACCCCTTTTGTGTACCAGAACTGGAATGATTGCCCCCAGTTCCTGAAGATTCAACAGGGTGTGGCAAACCGCCGGTCGCTTGGAACGGCCGCAAGGGGAAACAATGTAGAGATCCAGAAGGTGTCTGGCAAAATCTAATGCGTAACCGTGCTTTATCACATCGAGAACCCAAAGATCGGAAGTTATTTTGGCCCACTCCTCAAGAAACATGGAAAGACGCCCACCTAAGTTTCGAGCGGAGGAATGGACCGGCCGAATCTCATTGGGGAGCTGACTTAGAGGTGGTGGACTGCTGACGGCCATCTCGGAAATCTCAATGGCCACGAAAGGAATGGGACCAAGACTGTGACCTGGATACCCCTCCCCTGGGAAAGGATCCACGGGCTCTGTTAACATAACGGCGATTCCCCCTAAAGCGAGAACGAGTTGGGAAAAAAGACTTCGACTGTTTGGGACGGTCCTCTGGCAGCTTATGAACCTTGTTTTCCCCCAAGGACTGAATAAGCTGTTCTAGGTCCTCACCAAAAAGCAACTTACCCTTAAAAGGAAGATTGCCCAACCGAGCCTTAGAAGAAGCATCAGCAGACCAATTGCGCAACCAGAGAAGACGTCTGGCAGATACCGCAGAAACCATAGCTTTAGCTTGAGCCCGAAGCAAATCATATAGTGCATCCGCACCATAGGCTATGGCACCCTCCAAACGTTTAGCTTGCTCAACCTCTGCAGACGGGAGGTCCTGGGTGCTGAGTAACTGCTGCATCCACCTAAGACTTGCCCGCTGCATGAGACTGCTGCAAATTGTCGCCCGGACACCAAGAGCTAAGACTCTTGGTGTCCGGGCGACATATTTTTGCCCAAAAAACATATTTTTGAAGACTTCAAAAATATGTTTTAAGTAAAATTCAAGTTTACGGTCCTGTACATCCCGTAATGCTGTGGCACCCACCACCGGGATGGTAGTGTGCTTTGTCACCGCGGTGACAGAAGAATCCACTTTGGGAATTTTTAACATGTCCAGGCAGTCCTCAGGGAGCGGGTATAGTTTATCCATAGCTCTCCCAACGCAGAGACCCGTCTCCAGAGATTCCCATTCCCTGAGGAGGAGCAAGCGATGCATAGGATGAAAAGGGAAAGTACGCGGTAAGGCCCTAAATCCCGCCAGGACAGGGTCCACGTTTGGCGTCATCGCTGCAGCCACAGAATCATCTGGGGGCATCAATTCCCAGTTCTTGAAGAATGAAGGGAATAACAGGCTCCAACTCTTCCTGCCGAAATAAACGGAGAACACGTCAACATCCCCAACATCCCTGCCTGATGTTGGGGATGATTCCACTCCCCCCCCCTCTAAGGGGGGGGGGAGTGGAATCATCCCCAACATCAGGCGGGTCCGCTGCGGGAGGGGGGCTCCAGGGACTAAGCGAACCCTAACAGGGCCCTGAGGGTCCAAACCAACCTCGGGGGAAGGCCTAGGAAAATTAGGAGGGATTGGAGTGGGGGGAACAACAGGAGGGGGGTCCACCTCCCTTTGCAGACTGGCCAGATAAGACTCATGCATTAAGAGAACAAATTCTGAAGAAAAACAGGCCCGGGCCGAATTTTTTGCGGGGGGGTCAGAGCCAGCACCCCAGGAGCAAACCGGGCTCAAATTGGGGGGAAAACGTGAAGGAATTGAGTCTCCTGCCCCCGGAGAAGCAGGAAGAGAAGGATCAGAAAAATTCAAAATGGCTGCAACAGCCGTGCGGTCCCGGGACTGAAATGGCTTGGCAGCACGTCGGGGAGTCCTTCCCTGGGGTTGAATTGATGGCGAATCAAAAGAGGAGCCTTCACCTCCAGAAAGGCACCTGGAACAAACACCTTCGCGGGAGAGTCGGGAGGCCGACTCTCCACAGGCAACACAACAAAGTGGCTGCGGCATGAGGAGGGAGCCGCGATGTAATTACAAATAGCTGAGCTGGGAACCCCAGAGGAGGAAGGCAGGAGATTGAACCCCACTCTCTCCTCACAAAAATTAAAACTGCTGCAATTAACTGGGTTTTTTTTTTTTTGTTTTTTTTAATAAAAGAAACAGTATAGGAAAAAAGGTGTCTGTGAAATTTAAAGAAGGAAATAATTTATTTTGAAACACAGAGTCAGGGGAATGAAACTCGTCCCTGAAAGCACAACCGAGGAATGGGCATCTCGGGGCACAGCAGCAGGTAAGTGGAGGGACTGGCACCACCAGTATCACCCACACAGGTCACCAGGAAGGGAACCTAGGCTCAAAAATATCAAGGGGCAAAGCCCCCCTAGGAACCCCAAGAGCGAGGGAGACAAAAGTGTCTACCCTAAACACAGAACAAAGAGAGGAAAAAATTCACTTTTGAAGTTATTTATTCTTTTTTTTTTAAAGAAAGCAAATTATAAAGGTACTTGCGTGAGCTTGCCCTTAAGAAAGAAGAACCCAGAAGGCAAACTAAACAGGGAACCAAGGGTGAGGTGTTCCACCTGCTGGAGACAGACGAATACTGAGGGTTCCTGGGTAGGTTCTGTCCTTATATGGGCAGCCTCAGAACTCAGGTCTGTCTCCACCTGCTGGAACGGGAGCTTAACCCATGGTCTGGACTGATCCGGGTACGTACAGGGAAAATGATATTTCTTCCTTTTAATTTCAGATATACAATGCTTGGATTGTATTTTTGAAAAGTTATTGGAAGTATTTTCTTTATGGAAAGAGTAAAAAAAATTTTCTGCATATTTGAAATGAGGAAAAAACTATAAATAAAGATTTAAAAAAAACAAAAAAAAAATTCACTTCCTAATAATTCCTAACATTTTGTTAAGCTGACAATTTCAAGTATTATTCCACTAGGATGCCTACATCTTTTTCCTGAGTGATAGCTCCTAATATGAAACCTAACATCATGTAACTACAGCAAGGGTTATTTTTCTTATATGCAACACCTTGCACTTGTCCACATTAAATTTCATCTGCCATTTGGCTGCCCAATCTTCCAGTCTTGCAAGGTCCTCCTGTAATGTATCACAATCCGCTTGTGATTTAACTACTCTGAATAATTTTGTATCATCTGCAAATTTGATAACCTCGCTCATCGTATTCCTTTCCAGGTCATTTATAAATAATTTGAAAAGCACCAGTCCAAGTACAGATCCCTGAGGCACTCCACTGTTTACCCTTTTCCATTGAGAAAATTGACCATTTAATCCTACTCTCTGTTTCCTGTCTTTTAACCAGTTTGTAATCCACGAAAGGCCAACGCCTCCTATCCCATGACTTTTTAGTTTTCTTAGAAGCCTCTCATGAGGGACTTTGTCAAACGCCTTCTGAAAATCCAAATACATTACATATACCTATTCACCTTTATCCACATGTTTATTAACCCCTTCAAAAAAATGAAGCAGATTTGTTAGGCAAGACTTCCCTTAGGTAAATCCATGTTGACTGATTTCCATTAAATCATGTCTTTCTATATGCTCTATGATTTTGATCTTTAGAATAGTTTCCACTATTTTTCCTGGCACTGAACTCAGGCTCACTGGTCTATAGTTTCCCGGATCTCCCCTGGAGCCGTTTTTAAATATTGGGGTTACATTGGCCACTCTCCAGACTGCAGAGTTTTCTTTAAAACCACAATTACAGACAGTGGTAAAATCTTCCTTTTTAAAGTTATAGTTAAAAGACTAAAGTATATTTTGTCTATTGATGATTTTCACTTATTAGTTTAGGTGTTTTTTATTACTACTATTGATTACTGAAATTAATTGTATCAAGGTCTTCCGAAGTGTTATATTAGAGCATCGCAGCTATTACAAATGTGGCTGTTTGGTTAGTTACATTGCATGCCTTTAGTGACCATATTTCTCTAGTTTTGAGCAAGATGTATTGGCTGCCAGTCACTTCTCGGATGATGTTCAAGATTATTGTTTTAGTCTACAGAGTATTGAATAATGATGGCTTTCAGTATTTAAAAGATCTGTTGTATCCCTTCATACTTGTATGTGCTTTATGTTCACAGCATTTATGACTTTTAATAAAGCCCTCAGAGAGGTGTACCTGGTTGTTATAGAAAAACATGTTGGGGCTTGGGGGTCTGTTGTTGGCGAGGATGAGCCCTAGAACCAGCACAGGGCATATGCACCCGAGAGGTTGGAGGGTAATATTTCTTTTGGCGGTAGAAAGACCTCCTCGAGCTTTGCCAGGAGGACTTTCTGGTGGAAGATAGCAGGTCGGGATCAGCAGCTGATAGTTGTTGAAGGGTCTCATGGTGGTCCTTCAACTGGGGTACCGCATCCCTGACCATGTCTCCAAAGAGATTCTTGCCCATGCAGGGCAGATCAGCCAGCTTCTCTTGGACCTCCGGGTGGAGGTCCGAGGCTCGGAGCCAGGCCATCCTACGTGTGCCAATGCCCACTGCAGCCACCCTCGTTGCTGTCTTGAAAATATCGTAGGTGGATCTCACCTTATGCTTTCCTGCCTGTAGACCTTGTAGTACCACCACAGAGAACGCATCCTGTTACTGCTGTAATAGGCATTTGGAAAGCTCCTGGACCTGTTTCCATAGGTTCTGGTTATACTGGGTCATATACAACTGATAGGAGGCAATGCGGGCGATGAGCATAGCGCCCTGAAATACATTCCTACCCAGGGCATCCAACTCTTTGTGGTCCTGGCCCGGAGGGGCGGAGGCATGGTTGTGGGAGCCTTTGGCTTTTTTGACAGCGGACTCCACTACCACTTATTAGTGATGGAGATGGCGTCTCTCAAACCCCAAAGCTTGCTGGACCAAGCAGATGGCATCCGATTTTCTATATACTGGAAGAACTGACATTGGATGTTCCCAGATCCTCAGAAGGTCTTTGAAGATTTTGTGGACTAGAAAGGCCACTATCTCCTTTGGGGAATTGACAAACTGAAGAACTTCCAGCATCATATGTCAAGCATCTTCCTCTCAGGTTGATACAGTAAAGTGTGCTCCGTCGGAGCGCACTGTCAGCCTGCTCTGGACGCGTGTTTTCCCTTACCCCTTATTCAGTAAGGGGAGGAAAACACGCGGCCCACCCGCGGCACCTAATAGCGCCCTCAACATGCAAATGCATGTTGATGGCCCTATTAGGTATGCGCGCGGGATCCAGTAAGTAAAATGTGCAGCCAAGCCGCACATTTTACTCTAAGAAATTAGCGCCAACCCAAAGGTCGGCGCTAATTTCTTCCGGCGCCAGGAAAGTGCACAGAAAAGCAGTTAAAAACTGCTTTTCTGTGCACCCTCCGACTTAATATCATAGTGATATTAAGTCGGAGGTCCCCAAAAGTAAAAAAAAGTAAAAAATATAAATAAATAAATTTGAATTCGGCCCGCGGCTGTCGGGCCGAAAACCGGACGCTCAATTTTGCTGGCGTCCGGTTTCCGAGCCCGTGGCTGTCAGCGGGCTCGAGAACCGACGCCGGCAAAATTGAGCGTCGGCTGTCAAACCCACTGACAGCCGCCGCTCCAGGCCAAAAGGAGGCGCTAGGGACGCGCTAGTGTCCCTAGCGCCTCCTTTTCCTCGTTTACACCGCGTCACCTCATTTGCATACTGGATCGCTCGCACCGGCGAAGGGCCGGTGCTTGCGCCGGGAGAGCGGGCATTCGTCCGCTCTCCCGCGGTTTTACAGTATCGATCCGTCTGTGAGGAGCTGGAAGGTAAAGGCTTTGGCCATGGCCTTTATAAAACCAGAAAGGAGAGATCTTCCAAGGGAGACCTACACCTTTCATTTGGCGATGAAGGTTCCGAGGGGATATCCCAGGAGTCCTCAAAGGAAGACTCCGAGGTATCATCACCCCAGGGGTCATGCAGGCCCTCCTCCTCGCTAAGGTCCCTGGGGGACCTGCTTGGAAGAGAGACCTACCCAAGCCCATTGGTGCGGGCACCAAGAGCATCGGGGGCACAGGTGGCCTCGAGGGTGGCAAGAGCTCCGATGGCTGTGAGAATCCTGATGGCCCAGGTAAGGGTTTGGGGAACTGCGTTGCCAGCACTGGAGCCAGTGGTGCCAATGGCCATAGCGCATCTTCCTCCTCGGAGGACACAACGATGGGAATTGCTCCGGAGGGGGGCATCAGTGGCCATTGGAGCATTGAGGACCCTGTGGCACCGGTTGCATCGGAAGGACACCAAGAAAGACGTCCAGATGCTCAAGCAGGGGCGCAAACAGCATTTGTGCAGGTTCTGGCACTGGTATGGGGGCCAGTGCCGGGGTGGTTCGATGCCCTGCAGGGCTCAGAGCACCGCACTCTGCGATCCAACTCCTTCTGGAAGTCCAGCAAAGTTAGGACTGATGGAGGGGGACAAGGCGTGACTGCAACCTCCATGGGGCCCTGAGGAGGCTCAGTGCCCGGCGCACCGATATCGGTGGGGAACACCTGGGACTCCCAGGCCTGTCATAGGATGCAGCTTCCTTGCCATGGGGTCGCTTCAGTGGCAGCTCGGCAGTCGGTGATGGTGTTTGTGGGATTTCCCACAATGCTTGGCCTGGTCTTTCCCCGGCGCCGAGGAAGCTGAAGATCCTGATGTTTTCGAGAGCGTTGACATTGGAGAGGGCCTATCACCGGCGCCTCTCTCTGTGGATGAACCTGCCGAGGAAGTACATAGGGATAAGGAATCCATCAGTTTCCCTCGGCCTCCAGGGGTCGACGTCCCCAATGCTGGCGTGGATGGAGCAGACTTTTTGGGACCAAAAAGTTTGTCCATCTTGTCTAGCCGAGCAAGATGGCCCTTGGGGGAAATCTGATCACACAGCTGACACCTTTGGACGTCGTGCGATGCCCCCAGGCAGAGGATACAGACCTCGTGTGGATCATGGTCTGCAGGCACCATAAAAAACCGGATGATGCCATAGAATAGTGGTTAATGGCCGGTGGCCACCAAGGAGCAACATGACAGAAACTGACTGCTAGAAAGGCAGAAAATTAACCTGCTGCACCATGAAGGGTCACCGACCGGAAAGAGGGAACCGATGCTGAAAAAAAATGAAGAACCGGTAAGAAAATATGGAGAATAACACTCTAAAGAGCAGAGCTCCACCACTGCGATGCAACTTCTTCGTGGGAAAAAAAGAGACTGAAGAGGGACTCACTCCACATGGACAGGTAGTTAGCAGCATGCTGGGCATGCTCAGTGTGCCAGTACAAAAGTTTTCTGTGCCGGGCTCCATCTGATGATGTCACCCATCTGTGAGGTCTACCATCCTGCTTGTCCTAGGAGAATGTATGTAGGTAAGAATGACCATTAAACCTAACGTAAGTAACTGGTATTGGGAGATGGGGACAGAGTTGAGGGAGAAGCTTGGTTGATTTGCTTGCCCCACACCCCATGTCATTTTGCCCGAGATTAACGCCCTGCCACTGGATCCGGCTGCGTGCCCGGAACTTATCAGATTTGGACCAAATCAGACCGATTAACCCCGCTGTCCGCCCACCCCCTGCCGCATCACCGTCACTGACACCGCCCACTCCCAGCAGAGCGCAGGCTCTGTTCCGGTGTGTCTCGCGAGTCACAGGCTGCGACTTCACCCTTGTCACGTGCCGAGGGCTGCAGCGTCACGCCCTGCCCCGTTTCCGGTTAGGCGTAGGAAGTGGACCTTGCCGGCATTTATTTTCTTCCTTGCGCGCTGTGTCGGCGGTTTCAAGATGATGGCTTCCAGATTATTGGCGCGGAGCGCTGTGCGGGTCCTGAGCCGGGTCGGGGCCCCTCGCGCTATGTCGGCGGGAGGTAAGGGACGTTATTCTGGCACTGCGTTGACTGATTCCTGCTGCGGGCTTCAGGGTGACCCCTGGCAGCGCGGTGCGAGCCCCGGCTCTCTGGGCTGGGATCGAGAGGTGGGGGGAAGCCTGAGACCGGTTATTCCTCTTTGCTGCGGGCGATGGGGGAGGGGAGTGTGAGAGGAGGAGAACTTGGTGATTCCTGGGGCAGGAGTTGGGCTGTTTCTGCCTGTGGTCCGAACTCAGCCGAGAGAGACCGCTTAGATATGGGGTTGGCATTTTGAATCTCAGAACAGGAGCTTTGTCTCTGCTGCTCCAGGAACGCTTATTCACCATACTTGAAGCTGGCGATACCTAGTATAGGAGCTTTGGACTTCTTCTCTGGTGGTTGGTGTTTTGCATTTCATCCACTACAATTTGAGTGCTATTTATTTGAGCAATCTGATTGGGTTTCAGAGTAACCGATAAAGGGGTTGTCTAGTTAGCTTTAATATAGAGGTCAATGAGTGAAATAATATAAAGTGATATCTTTCAATGGAACTAACAATACATATCTTGACTATCTTTTGAGAGTTAATCAGATTAAGATAAAATGCTAGTAGAGCTGCTTTTAAGATTTATCATAAAAAGACTAGGACAGAGGTGGCCCACTCTGGTCTTCAAGAACAAATAGGCCACGTTTTCAGGATATCCACAATAAATATGCATGAAATTTGCATGCACTGCCTCCATTGTATGTGAATCTATGTCATGCATGCTCATTTCAGATATCTTGAAAACCAGGCCTGTTTGTGGTTCTTGAGGACTGGAGTTGGCCACCTTTGCACCAGTGATGGGTTTAGGATTTTGTTACCCCTAGGCACTGTTGGTGCTGTCATTCCCACCTCCTTGCTCACCTCCCCCAAACAAAGGACTACAGAGCAGAAGGTGTAAGGCACAGTGTTTTTTTGCTCTGCTCCAGGCTCGCTACCTCCCCTCATGTCCCTGAATTGACAAGAGAAGAGGGGACTAGCTTAGGGAGCAGGGTTTTTCTTCGCTCCCTGCTGTGTGTTCTCGCCTCAACTGTCTCCTGTTCCCTCTATAGGATGGAAGGGAATTTGTGGTAGGGTGGGTGCTATAATAGGGAACAGAGCTGTTTTTCTTTGTGTCCATTCTAGCCTCATCCTTCCCCTCTTCTTCTCTACACTAGGAGGGGAAAGGCTGGAGGAGGAAGCAAAAGGCTGTTCTCTGTTGAGTGGGATTCAAGACAGCTAGGAGACAGCAAATCTTCAGCTGGCCTGCTGCCCCCACCAGAATTTTGCTTCCTTATGCACAGGCCTAGTGTGCCTATTGGCAAATCCAGACCTACCCTGCACTAGGGAAATAAGTGTCTTAAATGAGTGTCTCTTGGGAAGAGAAGTGCTGGTGTTCGGAGTTGAATTAAGGTATGGTTGTAGCCTCTTCTGTAAAGTCAGCAGCTGTGTAACCTGGAGGGGAAGGGTGCTGTCAGGTATGTGATGATGTTTTGCAGTACATCTTCAAGCTTTTCAAACATTGCTGCCTGGCTCTGTCCCAGCTAGGTGCTTCTGCTTCTATTTCTTCTTTAGTCATGGAGTGTTTTGTGTTTTGTTTTTTTTGGGGGGGGGAGGGAGAAGATAGTGACAGGTGCAGCTGTGTAATATCTCTGCATATTTATAGCATGCATGGCTACATCATTGTCATTGATCCATCAGTGGCAAATACCAACCAAATGTCATCAACACCTTTGCCTATGGTCTAGCACATCTCAGACTCCATAAGCAGGTTTGTATCTCTGGTCTTGCAGGGAGTGGTGTGATAATTGGTTCAAAGGCTGTTCAAATTTGGGTACCAACACACAAAAACAGGATATATTTAAATATTTGTCTAGCATTGCTAAAGTATGGAAAGGTAGAATCTTCCATAGAAGAGGAAGGTTGAGCCGTGTGGCCATGATGTGAAGTTGCAAGGAGGATGATAAAAAGAAAACATGAGAGAGAGAATATTTCTTGACTTAGAAGGGTGGTGGTTGCCTGGAACACCCCTATTGGCAGAGGTAGAAGCAATCAAAACCATGACATTATTTAAAATGTCTTGAGATAGACACAATGTATAGTCATAAGCAATTGCTATGTTTTTTTTTTTGGGGGGGGGGAGAAGTAGAAAATACAAAAGAAAGATACATGGGACAGTTGTGGAAGTTGGTGTAGAAATGGGGATGAGAAGTCAAGTGGTATGGGGTAGGGAGCTGGTGTTGGATTAGGTATTGGTAATTATTGTACTCAAGTGGTAGAAAACAAGGATTTTCAATTTGGGCAAGCTAGATGGACCATTTTGTCTTTGTCGCATTATTATTTTGTGTTTTAGGATAGCTATACTGGACAGCAATAAATGTTTTACATTTTTTATCTAAGCATGGCAGTAATGCCTTTCTTCTGCTGCAGAATTTATTTCTGCAACGATTGGAATTGGAAGGCACTGTGAAATGAGTAGTCACTCTAGTGACACCCTCCTGCACTCAGGTTAGAATCTGGGCAGTAACACTGGCTTATGGTTTCTGTGTAGGGATCTATAGCAGCCCACTTTGTTCTGTTTTCCTAATAGGAGCTGTATTGCTGTTTTAAGGCCTGGTGTAATATTTGCAGTGGTGCTTTTTGATAGGTAGTTGTTAGTGTGATATGTGGCAGGATTGCTATAGGTTCTAAGTACATTTTTTTTTTTGCAGGATTTTGAATTATTACACAGTGTTGCTGTTAAAGTGAGGTGACAATAAGTAAACTTGCTTTGTCATTTTTAGACTGCTTGCTAGGATCTTGTGACAAGTTATCTCAATCCTTTGGGGTTTCAGAATTAGCAATTCGGGCACAGTCCAGCAGACTAGTTACACCGGGAGCACGTTTAGCTTGTCCCATTAAATGAATTAAGATGCAAAGATCCCAGAAGCTTTCTGGACTGTCTGTCTATTGCCAGCTATCCTTTTCCCTGATTGGAATCTGACCTTGAAAACCTGAAATAAAATTTTGTCTACAATAAATGTAACAACCTGGTATAGTAATGAAATGCAGGTCTGTGTGTGTATATATAGCTCTAGAGCTATAGTTCACATTTCATTACCACACCAGGTCCTTTGTCAGTGTGCAAGAAGTTCAGTGAATGAAGTGGAGGTTTAGACACGCCTTATCTGCACTTGAGAGTCCATAGAACAGGGGTTCTCAACCAATGTGTCACCAAGGGATGGAAGGTGTGTCACGAAAAATTTGACATAGCTGTAAGTCCTGGGCGTTAGTACTCTTATGATATGGCTGGGATGCTATATAATTTCTAAATATCTTTTTATCAGGTTTTCATGTTATTTCATGAAGTGGCTGGTAGGACAGGGCTTTTGAAGTACTATTACTGAGGGGGTACCAGAATTTGAATATATTTTTTGTATGGTGAGTTGAAAGAGGAAATTTCCTAACTTTGCTCTCTATAAACTCCAGAATACATCAGAACTTAGAGGTTGACAGTGAAATGCAGGAGAGTTTGTCTGAATCGAAAAACTGAGTGCTGCATATGCATATCAGTCCCAGATTTCTCACTGACGGGCCTTACAGTAAAATCGCGGGAGAGCGGGCGAGCGCCTGCTCTCCCAGCGCGCGCACAGGCCACTCTCCTGTGCGTGCGATACAGTATTTTTATTTATTTAAATTAGGCCCGGCGGTAAAAAGAGACGCTAGGGACCCTAGCGCGTCCCTAGCACCTCTTTTTTTGACAGAAGCGGCGGCTGTCAGCGGGTTTGACAGCCGACGCTCAATTTTGCCGGCGTCGGTTCTCGAGCCTGCTGACGGGCTTGGAAACCGGAAGCCGGCAAAATTGAGCGTCCGGTTTTCGACCCGCCAGCCGCGGGCCCATTTTACATTTTTTTTTTAATTTTTTACTTTTTTAAACTTTCGGGACCTCCGACTTAATATTGCCATGATATTAAGTCGGAGGGTGCACAGAAAAGCAGTTTTTATTGCTTTTCTGTGCACTTTCCAGGTGCCTGGAGAAATTAGCACCTATCTTTGGGTAGGCGCTAATTTCTGAAAGTAAAATGTGCGGCTTGGCTGCACATTTTGCTTTCTGAATCGCGCGGGAATACCTAATAGGGCCATCAACATGCATTTGCATGTTGCGGGCGCTATTAGGTTCGGGGGGGGGGGGGTGGTGGACGCATGTTTTGGATGCGCTATTACCCCTTACTGAATAAGGGGTAAAGCTAGCGGGTCCAAATGCCGGCTAACAGTGCGCTTCATCGGAGCGCACTGTACTGTATCGGCCTGCTATGCAGTAAGCAAAGGTCAACATTTTTGTGAAAAAAAACCATTTAAAATTTTATAAGCAGTTATTGAAGTTAAAAAAAATTTTTTTTTATTTTTCTCCTGCATCATTTTCAACAAAATATCTAGGATTTTTTTTTTTTTAAATATAGCTGTTAAATGTAGTGTGCAATGTGTCATGCACATGAGTATCATCTGTTAGGTGTGTCATGATGGATATAAGGTTGAGAACCACTGCCATAGAAGCATGCACAGTAGTGAAGATATTATTGCACCCTGGACCAAAAGCATCTGCCAGGAGCCTTCTTCCCTGGATGCTCTGGGTCAGATCTGTCAGGAGGCAAAATTCGTTTTGTTTGTTTCTTGTCCCTAGGGATTCCTACTGACGAAGAACAGGCCACTGGTTTGGAGAGGAAAATCATGGAAGCTACCAAAAAAGGAATTGTGAGTGGGGGACGGGCACTCTTCTCTGCCATTCTCACTTCTGTACCGCAGTGTGTGTGTGTGTGTGGCTGCATTGTGCACCTTTCATCACTCTGACCCCACTCCTTGCTGTCCCTAGGACCCATACAGCATATTCAAGCCCAAGGCGTATGCTGGCACAAAGGAGGATCCTCACATTGTTCCCTCCATCACCAACAAGAGGATTGTTGGGTGCATCTGTAAGTTCTTGCTTCTTTTGCTAAATTGGTTTCTTGTTAGTGAAGCTTCCCTGAGCCAGCTGCCATTCCTCTTGAGGAGATTAGACAATGGGCATGGAAGCGGGGGGACATTTCCAGAATCCATTCTGCGTCCGGTTAACTTTCAGCAATTCACTTTATTACCAAATTAAAATTATATTTTCTTCTGCTGTGCTTCCACGTAATATATGCAGGGGTAGAAAAATATATTTTTGGGAAAATGTATTTAGGTGCCAACCTAAACTTTGGAGGTATCAGAGAGAAAAGAAAGTATTTCATTTAGGGGGGGGCTTGTTTCATTTTGTGTGTGTGTGTGTGAACCTTTTCATACCCTCCAGCCTCTTCTATTTAGTAGTAGGGGTCAGTCCCACTGGTAGTTTCTCACATGAGCCCAGCTGCTGAGGGCCACCTCTCTCCCAACCAGCCAGCAACAGCAATGCCTCTCCTAGCCCTAACACAAGTGCCAAATTTTAGCCAACCCGAACCCTAGGGTTTTTTCGGCCTTGTGTGTGTCGGGGAAAACCACTCCCAAAAGTATTCACTGTTAATGCAAAATCAGTCTATAGGGGACTATTGTGTTCTGCAGAAAATAAATACCAATTAGTGAATGCACTACTGTCCGAGATTTGAGGTCACCCAGAGCTCTGTGATTGAAAATCATGACTCTGCTGTCATTCTGCTGCCTTTCGTGATGCCTCGGGGTAACTGCCTGTGTCTTTTTCCATCTGCAGGTGAGGAGGAGAACACGTGCGTCATATGGTTCTGGCTGCACATGGGAGAACCTCAGCGCTGCCCATCCTGTGGGGCCCATTACAAGCTGGTCTCCCACAAACTCCCCCACTAGCACTCCTGATAAAGCTCCTCGTTTTGGGACCAGGGCCTCCCTCTAGTATAGTTTACATTTTGATGTACTGTGTTTTATTGTCCAGAGCAGGGACCATAACAAATCAAGCAGCTGAGCCTAAAAGGCTTTTAGTTTACTTGTCATGTCTAATTGTTTGTTTGTCTTCCCTGCTGCCCCCATCCTGCCATATTATTTAACCCATTAATGTTCATGTTAAATAAAAAAAAAAAAGATTATTTTGAAAGGGTGAACTTTTTTTTGCTGGATTTTGTCTTAGCTCCCTGTTTTCATAGTGTGCCTACCGACCTGCTTTCTATCTCCTAATCTCACCCTCCTCTGCGTCAGTCCTCCTTTTTCTTTCCTCCTCCGTCCTGCCATTCTCACTCTTCCTCCATTCTCCTGGTTCTCTTTCACCTACTCCCTGGTCCCCCATTTCCACAGTCTGTACTCTCCTCCCCTCTCCTCCACCCTTAGCTACTTCCTTTTGCCTCTCATCCTCTCACCTCTTCCCTGTTGCTCACCCATCCCCTGGCTTCAGTAAATTCTTCTGCCATCCCAGGTCCTCTCCCCTCTTCATCCATCTCTACTCCCCTTGTCCTTTCTCTGCCTCACCCCCAGTCCCCTGTAGCTGTCTTCCTTATTTATTTAAAAGATGTATTACCCGTACTCTTCAAAGTTGACAGCATGGAACAACATTCCACCCACAATGTGGGGTTCTCTGGCCCACCAGCCCAATTCCTCTTATTTCCATGCCTTTCTTCATGCACCTATTTCAAGTCCTCTCTTTCTGACTCTTCCCTCTCTCACTTCTAACCTGTATCACTTCATGTTTTGAGAAAGCAACAAGGAAGGCTATCTAAAAAAGCCGTGGAGGCAACAAAATGAGGATTAGAAGCCAAGATGTCAAATTTTAATCCTTTATTGGAGACTTGGAATCTTAAAAACGCATTTTTAAGATTCCAAGTCTCCAATAAAGGATTAAAATTTGACATCTTGGCTTCTAATCCTCACTTCATGTTTTGTCTCCCTCTTTCTACCCTTCCACCCCATGTACGGTCTGTCTTCCTCCCCCCCTGGCCATAGCCATGTAATATAGATCTCATGCTCTCCCTGACCTCCTATGTACAATCTCTCTCTACCTAATCCCCTATGTATGTCTCCTTGTCCCTTTCCCCCTGCTTCCCAGTGCTTTTGACCTCACTTTCTCCTCCATGGTCAGCAGGAGTGGCACTTGATAGCATTTCTCTGCCACTTGGTACCACACTTCCAGCTCACATTGTGAGACTGGTCCTGTGTGGCAGAGGAAGCTGATGTGCTGCTTCTACTGCTAGTGATGGGCAAGACAAGGGTAGGGACACAAAGACAGATCTTCCTATATTGAACTCATATATTGCTACTGCCAGGCACACCTGCTGACAGCCCAGTGGGTACACAGGGCACCCCCCTCATCTCACAGAGAGGTAACTGCCTGGCTCAGCCTACTCAAAGACCAGCTCTGGCAGTACATAACAGAGGAGGTTATAAGAACATAAGATATGCCATACTGGATCAGGCCCAGTATCCTGTCTTCAACTGTGGCCACTCCCAGTCATAAGTACCTGACAAGTACCCAAACATTAAATAGATCTAACTCTTCTACCACTGGAAACAAGCAGTGGCTATTCTCTATTGATTAATAGCTGTTTATGGACTTCTCCAAGAACTTATCCAAATCTTTTTTTAAACCCATCTATACTAGTTGCCTTAACCACATCCTCTGGCAATGAATTCTAGAGCTTAATTGTGCACGGAGTGAAAAATAATTTTCTCTGACTTGTTATAACTTTTATGCACCAGAATGCACAGTACCAGAAAGCCTCACTTCATGCATTGCCCATGCAAGTCTGTTCATGATTTTGTAGACCTTTATCATTTCTCCCCCCCCCCCCCCCCCTTAGCCATTTCTTCTCCAAGCTGAACAGCCCTAACCTCTTTAGCCTTTCTCATATAGGAGCCATTCCATACCCTTTATCATTTTGGTCGCCCTTCTCTGTACTTTCTCTAATGCAACTATATCTCTTTTGAGATGCAGCAACCAAAATTACACAGTATTCAAGGTGTGGTCTAACTAATGAGCAATAGAGACATTATAGTTCAACAATAAACATTTAATGTCTACACAAATACACGTTTTCAAGAAAGTAAAAGAATTCAGAAAGGATCCCCAGCCATAATACATTTATTCAGGAGTTAAACTCCTCTATTTCAGAGTCTCCAACCTTTTTATTGTGCACCGCTTTGATTAGTCAGACCAGAAGGCAGTAATATATGAATTTATTTTTGTTTTTATTTTTTATTTATGCATTTACAAAATAATCTCAAGCATACACTTGAAAAGTAATACATGCAAAACCCACAAAAAAAGAAGAAATACACAAATATCACATGTCTACCAAGCCCACAATTTAGGATCCAAGATTTACAATATCCAGAGGAAAATCTCATAGACAGCATCAAGATAAGTGAGGAAAGGATGGCATATCAATTGTAAGAGGTCAAGATGCAACATTTATGGAGCTCCTTGAGCAAAAACCGCAGAAGAGCTAAGCTGACCTCCACCTTTATTACATAGAAAAGATGTTAATTAGGAAGGTTGAAAGAACAGGTAAGAAACCCCCAGATGTTTAATCAAACATTTACATGGAAATTTTAGTATAAATAGTGACCCTAGTTCTAAGACCTTGGGCTGAAATAGCAAAAACTGCCATCTTCTCCTTTGTTTGCTTTGAAAGATCTGGAAATATTTGAACTTTATGATTCCAAAAAGCTCTGTATGATGAGTAAAATATTTTTTAAAGATCCATTCCCTATCAGTCTCAAGCAAAAAAGTAACAATCAAAGTGGAATATGTTGCCACATTTTCATCTGATGATTCCAAAACTGCAGAAATATCCAAATGTGGTGGTGTTTCAGGAGCTATTAGAACATGCATATTATTACTTTGAAGAGGACTTTTCTTCAATGGAGAAATATAATAAATCTTGGAAATTATAGGAAGAGTAGACTCTGGAATTTTAAGTATTTCCAGCAAGTACCTCCTCCACGTATCTTTAGGTGGAATATGTGGAACTTTGGGAAAATTAATACAGTGTAGGTTTTTCGCTCTGATTTGATTCTCCAAATCCTCTAATTTAAGCTGGAGTGATTGATATTTCCATTATTAATGCTTGCTGAGTGTTGAAGGAACTGTCCAAGTTGGTTTTAAAAGATTCCAACACAACTTTCTGTTCTCCTATGTCTCAGTTAAAGACTTCAAGAGTCTTTAACTGAGTATCCAGGACTTTAACAGTATTAGTAATGGAGTTAAACTGAACAGTAATATTTGTGTTCAAAGTATGAATAGCTTCTCAAATTGTCTTAAAATTGAAAGACTGAGGTCTTACCAGATCAATAGTCTGAAAGGGTGGATGTTTAGCTGAGCTCTCAACAGACTACTGCATAGCGGCTCCTGCAGCAACCTCCCTCGAATCCCTAGAGGTCTCAAATGGGCCTGAGAGGCCTTCCCCCGCCCCCAGTGCTGCGGGCTCCGGAGGAGATTCGATGAGGGCACCGCCTCCACATCTCCTCGTGGCTGCAGGGTCTGTCTCTTAGTGGGTGGAGACCTCTCCAGCGGGGCCAGTGATGTTAACAACTCAGGGACGGGTTTGGGCTCCTGGTTTAATTACCGCCCAATGAACATAAGTATCCATAGGGCCCACCGATGGGATAGAATAGAGTGTCTGAAACCAACCACACTCTCACCCTTCTCTTGCGAGCAGAATGAGGAATTCATAAAGCAAAAAGAAAATTAAAGAGAGAGACACTACCGCTCACCTCACTACGGCACCATCTTGGATCCAGTAATATATTAAATAGTATAAATAAACTTTCATGCACAGTGCCAGAAAGCTTCACATTTCTTAGCGTCCAGACGGATGAATCCAGAACCAGTGGGTTATGCATCTCTACCAGCAGATGGAGACGGAACAAAGCTGACAGCACAGTGTGTGTGTGTATGTGTGTATATATATATATGTATATACCGTATATACATGCCTGTGGGGACATCAACCTACCAGTACTCTCCATCTCCAGCAGATGGTGGATGTGCATCTCCCTACTGCGGATTGCTTCAAGTTTTTAGAAGGAGAAATAAAAGGAAATTTAATTTGCCCCGCTCTCCTACGCTGATACCAAATGGTCCCTCCCCCAGTTGAGAATTCCTGAGGTGATTTCCATGTCCCCTCAGAAGAGTGCCTTAGTCCGGTAGCTGGTTTATTAGCCGGCGTGGACTTAGCTGTGCAGGAAGCCGAATGCGGCAGTGAGGTATATGCTCTCTTCCCCACAGCTGGAGGCTGACTCTGTACTCAGCTGGGATGAACTGAGCTCAGGTAAAGCTTAAAAAAACAAAAAACCTGAGGAGGGGTTTTTTTTTTTTGCAGGACTTCCTTTCTCCGATCTCAGCACACCGATCCGGCGTCATTCCCACTTCTGAGGGAGTTTAAGGGATGTCAGCAGTCTGGCAGGTTGAGCAGCCCTTTTGTGCAAGGCCCCGCTCTTAGGCTTTTCTCTGCGTCATGTGGTAGACCACAGTGGCATTTTCGCATGTTTTTCCTGCGCACTAGGCTGCCCTCTTCAGGACTGTCGGTTCATGCGAGTTCGTCCGGCTGTGAGTTCACATTGTGCATCCAGTTTTTGAATGCTTAGTTGGATGCTTACTTGGGCGTCCAGTTGGTAGTGGCATCTGATTTAGGTGTTGCTTGCCTGAACGCATAATCTGGGCTGCATTGAAAGCGCTCAGTTTTTGGGCGCTTATAAAGCACAGGGTTGTGCTCCTAAGTTTTGGAAGCATATTTTTTTACAGTGCGAATTCAACTGGATGAATACCTTTCAGTTGCCTGTTAAGCATAATGTCAGACTGATGACGCTTATAGCTAAGAAACCTAAATGCCTTTCCCTCTGAACTGCCTATCATATTCCAGTATGTCAGCCTGGCGTTCCCACTAACATGTGCCAGCGCTAAACCCGGTTCTTCCCAGCCTGGGTAAAAATGTATCAGAAGGGGTGCCTGACCTTGGAGCTCCCTTAACTGGTTTGTCAGTGGGGGGGGAAGGTAACTGAGGGGGCACAGGACAGGTGCTTCCTGGTTTTGGCATGGATCCTTCTGCCTTTTCTTTGGTGGAAGTTTTTCAAGGATTGTAATCCTTTCTTCAGGTGCACTCGTCAGCCTTGACCAGTCTTTCCAGGTCAGAGTTGCAGGTGGTGACCTGCACGCCTGCTGCTGCGATTAAGTGCCGAAGTACACCTAGAACGGCAGCCGGTCTTCTGATGGGGATCCAGAAGGCCCGGTTGATGAAGCTGATCCTCGCTCTCTGGAGGATGGGGAAATTCCTCCAAGACTGGAACCGTATAGGACTATGTTGTAGTTCTTTCATAGAGATGAGTTATTGGCTCTGATTTCCCACAGATTAACGATGCTTGGAGTACCTGGGGCTGATTCCATGTATGAGCCAAACAAAAAATCCCATTTTGGTTTTTTTGCGTAAAGCCTCTTGTTTTTCCCCTGTTATGGAGGCCATTCAAGAATTGATTGACCTTGAGTGGAGCGCCCTGGTGGCTAATTTCAAAGGGGTCGAGTCTTGGACAAAAACTGAACAGTTAACCACGACAGGCCAGACTACTATGCAGTGCAACAATGGAAAAACAGAAATATTACACTTCCTCAGAAAACATCAAACAATAAAATTAAGAAATATAAATTATCAGTAGAAGTAAAACCATATCAAAACAGCTGACAAATAGAATATCCTCTAATAATTTAAAACTCATAAATTTTCCAAAAACCAATAAAATATTTCAAACACCATCCAATACTTAAAACTTTGGAAAGGATAAAAAAAAAAAAAATCCCCAGCTGTTCATACCTGTGATCTTTTGATTTCCAGATGCCCTGAGCTTGTTGTGGATTAGGAAGGGGGAGAGGTGAGAGGTTGATCCTCACAATCTCTCTCTCATATATATATATATATATATATTTATTTATTTAAATTCTTTTAATATACCGATGCTCAAGACCAGGTCTTATCGTACCGGTTTACAATGAACTAGGGGGAAAAAACCAGTTATATATATATATATATATAACTATATAACTATATATATATATATAGTTATATATATATATACACACACATGCTCTCACTCATTCACTTCCTCCCACCTCTCCAGTAGAAGTACAAGTCCAGTGCCAGCCTCCTCTTCTTTTTTTGAGGTTGTGGGCGCTGATGTTGCTGTTTCCTGCGGGGGGGGGGGGGAGGGGCCACTGTTTCTGTTCCCCCCCTGTGCTCGAACGCCGTGTGAACCTAGGCCGCTGGTGCCTCTTCCTGCAACGGCCTGGGGAATGCGCCTGCAAGGAGCCAGGGCCCACTGTTGCTTCTTCTGTGCTTGAACCCCGTGCGAACCTTGGGGCCAGTGCTGCCTCTTCCTGCAATGGCTCGGGGGGCTGCGCTGTTCTTTTTCCTGCATGGTCTCTCCTCCCGCTCATACGGACCCACCACATCCTCTTCCAGGCTGCATGGGCGGGAAGAAGGAGAAGTCATGCCATCGCTGCCCCCAAACCAGTGGCCCCCCTAGGCACCTGCCTAGTGCTTTCACTGGCCCTGGTTGTAGGCAATAATTCATGACTTCCTTAAGACAGCAGTTGTGTATTGTAATCAGTATTTTCTCAGTTTTTTGGTGTCAATAAGGGTTGGTTGTAGTCAGTTTTACAGTGGTATTCGGTATTTTCGCAAATGTCCTTTGCTATAAGGCAGAGTGGAGAAGTAGCGTAGTGAAGGGATGGGCGAACTTTTTATTTTTAACTGGGGCCACATTACTGGCTCCTATTTGTATTGCGGGGCACAAGACAAGGCAGAGGGGGCCACTAGAAGGCCCAAAGGCCACAAGGCTAGGTGAAGGAAAAGGTCACAGGGACCACACAGTAGCAAGACAAGATGGGCCAGTACTGGCAGGATGCCAAGGGGTAGATAGATTCCATGCTGCTAATCCCAGGGATAAAACGTGGATTTCTACAATGCCACGTTAATAGTGGTTTATGGACTTTTCCTCCAGGAACTTGTCCAAACCTTTTTTAAATGCAGCTACTCTAACAGCTTTCACCACATATTCTGGCAATGAATTCCAGAGCTTAATTAGGTGTTGATTAAAAAAAAATATTTTCTCTTATTAATTTTAAATGTGTGCGCTTCCCCTCCTCTTTGGTTCAGACTATGAATTACCCAGGGTGGGGAACGCCATATGAGAAATTATATTTACTAATATGATTTATCTTCGGGTTCGAGGCCTGAGTGGGGGATGAGACAGGGTCCCGGTCACCCTGATACCACAATTCTGTGCCCTTCTCAAGCAACCTCTCACTTGTGGCACCACAGACCAGATAAAATCATCACACCAGAATAAAACAGTAATTAACCCATTTACTAGTATGGTGTAAGTAGGTAGTAAATCCAACCAGAACATTAAATGAGAAAAGTACAGTAGTGAAGTATAATATAAACTTGCAGTTTTCTTATTTTAAATCAAGCAATGCAAAAATAACACTGGGTATGGCCTGGTAGCCAGGACAACCAACATCTCATATGGATAGTAAAACAAAAAAAATGAACGCTAATAGAGAGAGGCTGAGGGGAAAAGCAGTGAGGTACACAGCTTTCAAAAATGGTCTTTACCCCTGAGAACTCAAAAGTGTGTGTGTGGGGGGGGAACCAGATCCACCCCAGTGGCACCAGTTTGTAAAGGGTGCACCCTGTCCCAAACACAAAATTGTGTGGGGAAAAAAAACCAATGAAGAAATCCCTCTTCATGGTGAAGCTATCTGGATGACAAACCAAATAGATGAGCACTGCAGTGCGTGGAAGATCTCTCTCTCTCTCTCCCCCTCATGGGGAGCATCTCCAAAGAAACTGGGCCTGGTTTCAGACTCTTACAGAAAGACAACAGTCCATCAACTTCTCTTTCCCTGCTCTAACTCATGTGGCTGTGGCAAGGGTTTATGCTTGACTTTGGCTGAAAGGCTGAAGCAGTTAAGATGAGATAGTGGATTTGTGATAAAAGGTATTTAAATAAACCTTCTCTCTCTGTGCAAAGTTTAGATTACTTAACAGATATCCAGGCCCATGTGCTCCTGGGCCTGGATATCTGTGGAAAGGAAGTCTCTCAGGCTCTTAGCTCCTCTATCCCTTGTTGGTATTTTACATATGGCTCGGCTATGAAGCAAGAACAGCTATCTCTGTTTCCTCAGACTGCAGGCTTCTGTCCCTCTCCATAACTAGCTATTCAGGAGAAGACCTGGTTGCAGGGCTGCCAGATGCACTCCTCTCTTCCTGGCTCCTCGTTCCAACTTCTCGACGTCCTTGCTCTGCACACACACAGACACAGCCAGCCAAATTGTGCCTTTTCTACTTTAAATGGTTTCCCAGCATTCCTTTGGCTTCCTCCTCTGCTGGCTATGTACTGCTGTTCTCTGGGCAGGGTAAACAGTACAGCTCTTTTCCCAACTTGTTAACATTGTGAGTGCTGGATGCTGGTTCTTGCAGAACATTTGTCGTTCACAGGAGCGCACACAGGTGTTTTGATGTATTTTTATATTCCTTCACCTTGGCTGTGGCAGCATGCAGTCTCTGCAGGGTTGAACCCCCCTTTTTGACAGGTCCAAAACACATCACTCAGATCCAGACATAGCTCTGTCCACATAGCAAGGTTCCAACATAAGCTTGTGGTAGCAGGAACCTGGTTTATAGTAGCTTGCTACAAATGTATCACCTAGTAACTTCATTGGTGTTCCCTAGTCTTTGTACTCTTTGAAAGAGTAAACAACCACTCCAGTCGTCATTTTATAAACATCTATCATATCTCCCTTCAGCCGTCTCTTCTCCAAGCTGAAGAGTCCTAACCTTTTTAACCTTTCCTCATAGGGGACTCGTTCCATCCCCTTTATCATTTTGGTCTCTCTCCTTCTCTGTACCCTTTCTAATTCTGCTATATCTTTTTTTGAGATGAGATGACAGAACTGCACACAATAATCAAGATGAGGTCGCACCATGGAGCGATACAGAGGCATGATGATATTCTCTGTGTTATTCTCCACTCCTTTCCTAATAATCCCTAGCGTTCTATTTGCTTCCTTGGCTGCTGCTGGGCACTGAGCAGGAGATTTAAAAAGGGCTGACCTTGCTGCGTCATGGAGCCATCAAGTAGAGGACTAAATTGGGAGAGAGTGTGGCTCAGGGAGGACCTCTGCTGGGGGGGGGGGGGGGGCTGTCTAGCAGCTGGAATCATTACAGTGTACTAGGCAGCCTCCTAGAGTGCCAGAGTTCTGGGAGGGTATAGCGATGGTGTCTCCTTCTTCCCCACCCTTATGAGCCCAGAAGAGGAAGTGGGGTTGTGGAAGCCCTCCAGGCAGGAAAGAGGAGATGCTATGGCCACCACCAGTGGGACGCATGGCCCTGGAGGTAGAGGGCGAAGACCTGCACAGGAGCAGCAGGCATGCACAGCCACAGGGAGCAGAAGCAGTCTGGAGCAGCAGAGACCAGGCCACATTGGGAGCTGGAACAGTTGGGCCTGTACTGTATCGGGAGCAGTGGGACCGCTCATCCAAAAAAAAAGGACAAGTCCCATCCATGGGAGCTGAAAGAGGAGGCTGCGGCCACCCTCTTCTGCTTCTGAGGAGGGACAAAGTGAGTGATTGACCTAGGGCGCATGTCTGTGTGTGACTGAGCAAACAGGAGCATGAGAGAGAGCGTATGTCTTTCTGTGTACATATATATATATATATATATATATATATAAAAGAGAAGAAAGACTATGCGCAACAACCCCCCACTTTCCATACTAATCCAGAACAATCAGGACATCTGGAAATCAAAAATTCCTAGGTGCCTCAGCTCTCTCCTGGTTCAGGCCACAGCCCTATGGTTCCCTAATCAGCTGCCTAAACCGTGAAGCCCTATATCTTCAGCGTGTGGCGCAATTCAAACTGCTGAAGAGTGACCCACGCGGCTGCAGCAGGAACCGGAAGAACAAAGAAGAGAGCCGAGGCAGGAGCCGGGCAGAATAGAGGGGGGCAAGATAGAGAGAGCTATGAAGAGATGTTATCCCTGCTTACAGTAGCTCTTAGGCCTTTGCTAATGATGTTGAGTGGAGAGATGGACTTCCTCGAAACAACAATATCCACGGGCTGGACAGATTGTAACTTTTTAAAAGACAAACAGACCGGATTACAGGGCCCTGTGGGCTGGAAACAGCTCGCAGGTTGTGGTTTGCCCTCCTCTGGCCTGGTGGTTAGAGCAGGGGACTGAGAAGCCAAGGTTTAAATCCCACTACTGCTTTTTGTGACCTTGGCCAAGTCACATTACCTGAGGTACAAACTGAAGGGCTTAATTTACTAATGGTTTTCTCCTATTGTGTGTATATTTGAAAAATACTTAGTAAATGAGGCTCTTAGATTATAAGGGCCGGATTTTAAAAGCTCTATGCGCGTAAATCGCCTTAACGCATGCTGGGCCTATTTTATAAAGGCCTGGCGATGGGCGTAAAGCCCCAGGACGCGTCTAAGTCCCGGGGCTTGCAAAAAGGGGCGGACTGGGGGTGGGGCCAGAGGCCTCCAACGCAGCGGCCATTTGCTGCTGTGGTGGAGGATTGCATGCCGGCAGGCTGTGGGCACGCAACCTGCGCCTGCCTCAAGGCAGGTGCAAAAGGTTTGATAATTTGGGGGGGGGGGGGGTTAGGGGAAGGGGTGGGAAGTTTAGGTTAGTGTGCACCCCCTTGCGCGCGCTGATCCCCGATTTTATAACTTGCGCGTGCAAATTATAAAATCGGGCATACATGTGTGCGTGCCGGGTAACGCGCTCAGGTCTACCCCACAGTCTTCTAAGTCAGGGAACTACCTGCAGTACCTGAATGTAACTCGCTTTGAGCTGCCAATGAAAAGGTGTGAACTAAATCAACACGAATGAATACTGTTACAGTCCTAAAACATTCTCAAATGTCTTTTGCCATCAGTCAGCTGTAGTTAGTGAGTTTTAGAGTTGTCAGACTTGGTATTTTCTCAGTTGGTTTATGCTATCAAGTAGTGTTGGTTGTCATTAGTAATTGTTAAGACGGTTGCAAGCTCCCAGCTTCCTGGATGAATCAGCAAAGAATCTCAAATAAAATTGCTGTGCAACTCGAGCAGCAATGAGGAAGTTTCTGACTTTGGGAAAATCCCAGGGCAGGACATTTGGGTTTCACATGCAAACAAGCAGATTTTCAAAACGAGAAAACAACCCCGCACTTTACATCAGTTGGGTGCCCCGACCACTCACATCTACCAAAGATAACTGAAGCTAAGTGTGTGTGTATATGCGCACACACACCTGTGTATTGTGAAGTACCCGAAGGCCGGTGTCTGCTCTCACACAAAGCTGGAGGTAAGTAACTCTCTTGTGTTTCAGGCAGCTGCGTGCTCTCTCTCTCTCTTCATTTACTCTCTAGATCTTTCTTGCATCCCGTTACTCCCTCCTCCCATTTTCAGAGTTAGGGCATCTCCTGCCCTTCTCTCCTGGGATTTCCTCTTGTGTCTCATTCTCTCTCTGAGCAGAAACAGGATAAAAATGAAACACTTGCACTTCTTGGGTTTATGGGAATAGAGTTACTTTGGAATCACTACCCAGGCTCAGCATGCACGGATGGGAAGGGCCTGTGACTTTCTTCCAAAGAGTGCTCAGAAGCTGCTGAGACTCCAGGGCAGTCTTGATGTGAGGGAGGAAAGAGAGAGAGAGAGAGAGGCTGGGCAAGATGCAAATGAAGATTGAGGGGTGAGTACAGTGCAATAGCATGGTTGAAAGTGTGTAAAGGATCTTGCAAAGAGAGAGGGAAAAGAGATTAATCAATAGTGAATTAGCTGGAAATGGAGGAGCAGAGGCGAGAGACATCACTAGGACTGACAGGGTAAAGAAGAGACACACCCCAAAGGAAGTACTACTAAGCAAGAACGAGGCTAATAATTATGAGGGCAGTTTTTAGGTTTGAAGAAGTTGAGAAGTTTGCTCATTTTACAGCTCTTTGAAAGAGTTAGGTGTATGCTATTCCTGGAGATGTCACATGGTAACCAAAGGAATGACAGAATTGTCACACCAGGTTTGTATGCATGTGGGTGGGTTTGCATCCTAGCCTGGGGCAGTCATGAGCAAGATGAAGAAGCTACAAACATTCCAGCTTTAGCAGTGAGAAATCTTGGAGCAGGGTGGGAGATTCCTTGTCGCAGCCCTGTGTTGCTCCCAACATTTAGAGGCTGCCTCGTCCCCCAAAGCTGGTAGGAGGCTGAAGTTACCAACAGTGACGTGAGGAGCTGCAGAGTGGTAAGGAAGGGCTGGTCTGCTGCATATTCTTCTCAGGTGCATGGTGTGGGGTGAGACACATCCTTCAGGGAGCCATAGGCATAGGCCTATTCTTACCATCTTAGCTCCAGCTCACTTTGACTCTTCCTCCTTTTCTGCTCTTTGCTGTGAACAATTCCTCAGTAATAATTGATTAAATGAGAATTCCTCAGTAGGCTGTGGAAGATTCCAGCATTCAGAATCTTAGGCCAGCTTTGGAAACTAAAGAGTGCCCAGTTTATGCTTCTCGTACAAACAGTGGCCCACCCCAGAACAGGTAGAGCCTGAGCAGCAGCTGTGCAAGGATCCCCGCTCCAGGCTTCCTCCCGTGCCTCCCAGATCGCCCGGCTGGATCTCCTGCCCAAAGTGACTCGTTTCTCTGCTCCCTCCAGGAGGGGGCTAGGGCCAGAACTTCAACGCCCGCAAGCCAGAGGCCGGCACTGCAGGGGAGACAGCTGCATTGCTTGCATACAGGCCCTCACAGGTTTAGCAGCTGCTGCTGCTTCCTTTCCGCCGTGCACGTCCCATTTGGAAGAGGTGCACATTCTGTCATTTTCTTTCCCCTTCCAATTTCCCTCAGCTCAATACTTCAGACTTGGGACTGCCTGCAGGTGGAAGCAGTGGAAGCAGTGCAAGCTTGCCTTACACACCCTGCCCCTCCACAGAACAGGTACAACAGCAGTTCAAGCTTCACATACACAACCATTGCATCACCACAGAGCAGCTCGGGGCTCTGCATGGACAGCAGGAGGGCAAGCTCCCCTCCCGGGTACACAGCCCGCCCCAGCACAGAACACAGCAGTAGTGAAAGAGGATTACAGCCTTTGTGCACGTCAGTCCTAGGTGACTGTACCTCTACTGCAATATGTGCATTCACTACACCCCCCTTCTGCTTCCCTCTCTGCACACGCACACATTCTCGTGCTCTCTCTATACATACATACATATATTCATTTTAATAAAGAAAATACATTGTTGGTTAATTTTATCAAATTTGTTGGTTTGCAGTAATCATGAGTATTTTAAGCACAAGAAAATAGTGAATGGAGTCAGAGAGAAAGTGCTCTCTGGAACTGCGCTGCCTTTTTTTTTTTTTTTTTGCCTGATGAAGCAGATAAAAGCCTTGAATCTGGCTGTTCAGCTTTGTTCAATCTGCTTATACTGCCACAGATCCTAGAAATAGCTGCTTCCTGGGGCCAGGCAGCTGCTTTGCCAGCCTCACGCACTGTGTTATATTTTGGACAGTAGAGGGCGCTGCTTCCATTCTGGAGCCAGAAGCTAATTCTCTTATTTGCAGAAGCAGCCATGATTTGACAAACTATCAGGATGAAGTGGCTTGTTAAGGCTTGAAGGCTGGTGGCTTCTGGCAAGGTGACGAGTAGTAGTAGGGTTTACAAATACTACTGCTACTGAGGATTATTGAGCTCTGTACAGGCATGCACAAAAAAAAAAAGTCCCTGCTCTAGGGAGCTGGGTGAGTATTAGCGAGCATTAAACCAGATGTGTGTGGAGAAAGAAGATAATTAAGGAGCCTATTTACCACATTGAGATTAATGGGCCTGTATTAACATGTGTAAGCACACATTGATAAATATGTCCTAGTAAATAAGATGTACACTCATGCCTGAGATGAATCCATCTTGGATTATTCACAGTAGGGTTTGTGGTCAAATGTCCGTGAAGCCAGCTCGTTAATTAGTGATACCTGTTAACTGACCATACTAGTGTACTAAGGGAAAAAGCCTCCTTGTCTCACCCGCATCTTTGAAAATTGAAAAAGATACCTAATTTTAGGTTTTCAAGACAGGCTAATTCATATCTTATTTTACCTCATTTCATGTATGAACCTGTAGTTTTGACTTCCCTAAGAAAGGCAAGATTACATGTGATGGGGTGCCCCAATTCTGCCCCTTGCAAAACATGGCTGCGGTTTAATAAAATGTAAATATAAAAAAAAACAAACAAACATGGCAGCACTGGTTGCAGCTGGTCTGAGTGTTGTCAAGGGCGGGAGGCATGTTGGTGAAGTATGCCCAATACTGATGATGCCAGCAGAGAGTTGGCATTGTAAAGGTTGCCAGCTCTCCCCATCGTGCACAGGGAAGGCTTGGGGAGAAGGGGAAGTGGCCCTGTTCAGGGAAGGTGGCAGGGACCTGAGGAGGAAGCTGACCAGGCCTTACTGGGAGACAGGAGAGAAGCATTCAGGAGCGTCAAGGCCTGGGATTCTAGTGTATTCTGAGAGAAACAGGTTAGTGGGAAACTCGAGTCTGAAAAGCCCACAGAAGAGGAGAAGTCTTCAGACTGTAATGAATGAGCATCCTGGGGAGGTATAAGGAAGAAATAACCTGCCCTAGGAAAGTCCATGAACTTGCTGACAGATCCAACAACTCAGCCAAAGGCTTAACTAAGAGAAAGACGTGAGAGGGGAAGGAACACAGATTATTTATTTATTTAAAAACTCTTCTATTCCGCCGCTTCCTAATATCTGTCCAGTCTGGATTAAAATTGTACAATCACAAAATAACCACAATCCAACATAAAACAAGATAATACAACAGAATTAAACTGTAACATTTCTATCCATTCAAATGCTTCTTCAAAGAACATAGGCATAAGACCCTTTCTAAATACATTTTATATCCCATAGCGCCCAAAATCCTACTGGCAGATTATTCCACTCAATGATGCAGAAGAAAATACCCTTGCTCTTACTTACCCAAACGATAGTGGGAGGGACCAGGGAGGAAGGGTCCCTTCCCCTATGAGCTTACCCTGTTTGGGAAAGGTATGGAGAAAGAGAAAAGGGACTGACTGTTTTCTGTGCTATTTTGGACTTTGAGTTACGGTACTGGAACCTGTCATTGGTGTTGCCAGAGTTTGGGATTTTCTTTTGCTGCTTCCCAGGTCAGTAAAGACTTTTATTTTGAACAGCAACACTGAATGTCAGCCTGATGATTTTTGCTGGAGTAGCAGGATGTGTGTAGAAGAACCTTTATGTGAAGAAGAAAGGCTATGGGCCTTGAAAAGACATTCTTTTTCCCTCTGTACAGGAACCCTGGGAGGTCATGGGGCATTGTGTGGTCTGTGACCCTCCCTGTGTGCACCAGGCCCAAGAGTTGACCAGGAAAGAGGCTATGTACACAAGAAATTGCCATACTGGGTCAGACCAAGGGTCCGTCAAGCCCAGCATCCTGTTTCCAACAGTGGTCAATCCAGGCTACAAGTACCTGGCAAGTATCCGAACACCAAGAAGATCCCATGCTACTGCTGCCAGTAATAGCAGTGGCTATTCTCCAAGACAAGTTGATTAATAGCAGTTAATGGACTTCTCCTCCAAGAACTTATCCAAACCTTTTTTAAATCCAGCTACACTAACTGCACTAACCACATCTTCTGGCAACAAATTCCAGAGCTTAATTGAACGTTGAGTGAAAAATAATTTTCTCAGATTAGTTTTGAATGTGCTACTTGCTTACTTCATGGAGTGTCTCCTAGTCTTCTATTATCCAAAAGAGTAAATAACTGATTCACATTTACCCTTTCTAGACCTCTCATGATTTTAAACACCTCTATCATATCCCCCCTCAGCTGTCTCTTCTCCAAGCTGAACAGCCCTAACCTCTTTAGCCTTTCCCCATAGGGGAGCTGTTCCATCCCCTTTATCATTTTGGTCACCCTTCTCTGTACATTCTCTAGTGCAACTATATCTTTTTTGAGATGCGGCGACCAGAATTGTACACAGTGCTCAAGGTGCGGTCTCACCATGGAGCGATACAGAGACATCATGACATTTTCATTTTATTCACCATTCCCTTCCTAATAATTCCCAACATTTTGTTTGCTTTTTTGACTGCCGCAGCACACTGAGCTGACGATTTCAATGTATTAACCATGTTGATGCCTAGATCTCTTTCCTGGGTGGTCCTAATAAGGAACCTAACATCGTGTAACTACAGCATGGGTTATTTTTCCCTATATGCATCATTTTGCACTTGTCCACATTAAATTTCATCTGCCATTTGGATGCCCAATTTTCCAGTCTTGCAAGGTCCTCCTGCAATGTATCACAATCCGCTTGTGATTTAACTACTCTGAATAATTTTGTATCATCTGCAAATTTGATTACTTCCCTCATTGTGTTCCTTTCCAAATCATTTATAAATATATTGAAAAGCACTGGTCCAAGTACAGATCGCTGAGGATCTCCCCTGTTTACTTGAGAAAATTGATCTTTTAACCAGTTTGTAATCCATAAAAGGACATCATCTCCTATCTCATGACTTTTTTATTAGAAGCCTCTCATGAGGGATTTTGTCAAACGCCTTCTGAAAATCCAAGTACACTACATCTAGCGGTTCACCTTTATCCACATGTTTATTAACTCCTTCAAACAAATGAAGGAGATTTGTGAGGCAAGACTTTCCTTGGGTAAATCTCCATGTTGATTGTGTTCCATTAAACCATGTCTTGCTATATGCGCTGGGTTTTGATCGGTGGCTCTGAGATCAGAATAGCACCAGGATTTCCAGCCACTCTCCGGCTCTGGGAGATCAGGCTGTCTCTAGAATTAGGGCCCTAACACAGATTCTACCATCTCATGTTGTCCCCAGGAGTACCACGCACAGGCTTTACAAGGTCACACTCTCCCCAGACTTATGTGCTACACACAAGCTCTGAGAGCACACACTCCATTATTCCAAGCAATATATTCACATGCTTAAAATTCTTATTACTGTAAGCCAAAATATTTTATAAAATGAAAGTCTTTTATTAGAATTTTTAAAGCTGTTTCATGCTTTAGTTTCAGATTCCATTATTGAAACTTTTCGCAAGTGGCATCTCTGTCCACAGCTTTTGGTTTTCCATTACCATGGATCGGGTGGCGAGGAGCCCGACCCCCACTCTGCCTGGACAACTCATTAGTTGGAAGGAAAGGCACGTAGCTCTTGCCCACCCTGACATTCATGATGCCCTGTCTGTGCTCCCTTCCATCTGAAAAGATCTGGAGCCAGGGTTGGTGCTTCCATTAGACAAGCTAGGCATTCACCTAGAGCACCAAAGTTTTGGGGGCAGCAAAATCCTGCCAGCATGAGAGCCAGAGGGGTGCTGTGCCAGAACTAATACTGCCAAAACGGGAGCACTGTTCTGGAGTCACTACCCTAGGTAGGAAGACGTGCTGTGCTAGAGGGAAGTTGGGGGTGGTGGTGAATGAATGAAGTTCCGCCTAGGGCGCCAAATACTCTCACACCGGCTCTGGCTGGCGCCCCCCACTGTAATGAGTCCCTGTAGGCTTGGGTACTTTTCTGTCTAATCACAGCTCTGGTGATTTGCTAATGACTTTTCTTGCACAACACAGGAAACATGACCTCTTTCAGTAAAGGAATCACTTTGCTGCCTATGGCATGTATTTTAACTAAAATTGGACAACCTCAAACACCTTAACAGAATTAGCCACATATTTTGACATTTGTAGGAACTGAATATGAATTGTGGCAGTGTTTGATTTTCCCTCTACGTTTTAACCTCTCTCCAAGTTTCTTCCTTGCTTCTGCACACATGTACTTTTACCCTCCTAAACACTCATTCACCCCACTCCTTAATGCCCCTCTCTTTCACAGAACAAAAACTGAAATTTCCCAATGTAGAACATACTTACCCTTCCCAAGCCCTGCCTTCCCTTTCTGATCTCCCGCGCTGAGCCCTTTGGTAAGAGTCAGATGTAGCATAAGGTGAGAGAATATATAAACGTTTGGGTAAGGGGAGCAAATGTTACAGTACCTAGAGGTCAAGCCTTGACCATTGGTGCAGCAGCTCCATGTTTCAAACGTGTGCTGCTTCAGCCATTTTTCGGCAAGAGCTTCAAAGCAGGGTGGAGTCCTGCTGAAAGCGTGGCATCACTCAATTCAGCTATAAGAAGCCTGCTCATACCAAAAATGCTGCTGCTCACGCTGATGAGCGGAGCTTAAATTGCAGGGGCGCAGCCTGGAACGGAGTTCTGTCACTCCTTATCAGACTCGAGCAACAGCGCTGCCCCTCCACTCCCCTGCCAGCAGTCTGCAAAGAAGAGGAGAGCAGAACTCAGCCACTATGCTCCCTAATTCAGCCCCTTACCTGTTCTGCAGGGAACAGGAGGGAAGAGGGCCAGGCACAGTAACAGGCAACAGCCTAGGGAGCCACATTTTGAAGGCACCAACTGGGAGCCTTCTCCCATTTTCTTTAGGGCTGTACGGCACTGCCACTTCAAAAAGGCACCACTGTGGCCTTCTGTCCGAACCACCCCTCACCACTTTGCAATCTCTGGCAGTGAACCTCCCACTGCCTGAGCTCCTAGGAGGGAAGCCGTCTTTCATCTTACAGTCATGCCTATGAATGCTGAAATCTGGCCTTGGGAGGATGTGATCCTGAAGCAGACACTGCAGAGGACATAAGAGACACAAAAAAGGGGTTGAAGTTTCAAACTTGTGCTCATTCATTCCTTTTTTGGCAAAATGACCCAGAACGGGGTCCTGCTACTTTTTTTTCTGGGACTTGAGGAAGACTAGAGCCAGTGGTGTAGATCAGATCTGGTTCCCCCATGGAAAAGAAGCAAAGCTAGTGATGGCACGGATCATGTCTGGCCTCCCAGAGGCAGCAGTGCTGAGTGTTGGAGCTGCTTACCCCGAGACAGGAGCAGCCACAGGCCGTGGCCTTGATTTATGCATAATTTCCTGGCACAATTGAGGAGGCTATGAGAGAGAGTGGCCAAGGGCAAAGACATGGGTGAAGGCTTTTGTTGCTACTGGGGGTGTTGATTTCCAGGCCTCACTGCTACTTCTTGGGCAAACTTCCCGAGCCCCACCACCTCTGCTAATGCTGATCACAGTGGGAGAGGGGGAAGAAATGTGAGATTGGGGGAAAGGCAGGAGGTTGAGTGAGGGGACTGGAGAATGGGTAGGGAAAGGGAATTAGCCACCATTGCCAGGGAGGGGGCTCGAGGACCACCTTGCCTTGAGGGTGAGGCTTGGGTCTCTAGGACCACTGAGGGAATCATGAGGTGGGGGTAGGCTGAGGATAGAGGACCAGGATCACCAGGGTACCTATCCTCCGCCTTCTCCAATGAGCACCGGCGAATGAAGGATGGCTGGGGGCAGAACACTGGTGGGGACTAGGGATGGAAGGTCACTGGGGTAAGAAGGAGAATGAGGAGTAGGAATAGTAGAAGAGAGTGTGAAGGATGTGGTTGGGGAAGAGAGGTCATGCCCTAGCCCTGCCTCCTCACACAGGACACACTTGGCCCTGGCCCCCACTTCTTCGGCCTCCTTCCTCCCACCTCCCAACAGCTCCAATTCCTTTTTGTCTACAAATCAAGCCCTGTTGATTATATATCACATACTCTAAGATTAAAGGAAAGAAATTTCAGCACATCCAGCTCTATAAGTAGCTCATCAGAGAGGTTTAGGATTCAGGCAGCCTGATGGCTCAGTGGTACCGCTTTGTACTGCCATGGCAAGGGACTTGGGGTTAGGTCTGGCTGGGGACGCTGTAGCAGGGCAGTGCTCACAAACCCTCGGGGAGGGGCCTTGCATAATGATGTCATCACATACAGGCCAATGCTATATAGTGCGCTCGCCTTAGCGCACGGCATCACAGGTGCTTGGGCGAGTGTTCAAAACCCCTCATGCAATAAGGGCATTAGTTGGTCAAAACGTGTATCCAAACCAGTGGGAAGCTAATAGCACTCATCCCATGTCAATTCATGTTGATGAGGCTAGTAGCTATTACCCCCCCGATGCAAAAAAAATGTATGCCTAACCCGGCCATTTTTACTCTAAAAAAGTGATGCCTCTCCCGGCGCAGGTATTAATTCTCGAGGAGCCCAAAATGTTTACAGAAAAGCAAAAAATTCAGCTTTTCTGTAGTTCTTCTGACTTAATAACTTGGCAATATTAAGTCGGAGGAACCGAAAAAAGAAGCGAAAAAAAAAATAAAAAGAATCAGCAGTCAGGTTAGGTAAAGGGATGCACAATTAACAAGCGTCCATTTTCCTAACCTAACAGCCACCTCTCCTGGGCACCCGATGCCACGGCAGCACTAGGGATGCAAATTTTTCCCTAGCGCCTCCTTTTTACCGCAGCAGCCAATTTAAATATTAAATTGGATGCCCAGCAGAGGTGGATTGGTATGTGGTAAGAGAGCAGGCGCTCTGCCACAGCTTAGGAAAAGGGGCACTCGTTAATTGAGCGTCCCTTTTCCTAACTTGACCGCCAGCAACACTTTTTTTTTTTTGGTTCCTGCAACTTAATATCACCATTATATTAAGTCAGAGGAACTACAGAAAAGCAGTATTTTCTACTTTTCTGTAAATGTTTGGGGCTCCTCAAGAATTAACACTTACTCTGGGGCATGAGTTAATTTTTGAGAATAAAAATGTGTGCATTGGGTAAACCGGTTTGATTTGTATCCCATGCAAGAAGATCGGTATATAAAAGTAAAAAATAAATAAATAAATAGTAGCCTCATCAACATGAATTTACATGTGGTGAGTGCTATTAGCTTCCCACTGGTATGGACGTGCCTGTAAAGCTGTCAGCCTGCACGAGTGATGAAGTCAGTCAGATGTATAATGAGCTAATTTATAAACTACTACAAAGTGTAAAGATTAAATGATTTCTTTGCTTCGGTGTTTACTGAAGAGGATGTTGGGGAGGTACCCGTAATGGAGAAGGTTTTCATCGGTAATGATTCAGAAGGACTGAATCAAATCACGATGAACCTAGAAGATGTGGTAGGCCTGATTAACAAACTGAAGAGTAGTAAATCACCCGGACTGGTGGATGGTATACACCCCAGAGTTCTGAAGGAACTAAAAAATGAAATTTCAGACCTATTAGTAAAAATTTGTAACTTAGCATTAAAATCATCCATTGTACCTGAAGACTGGAGGATAGCAAATGTAACCCCAATATTTAAGAAGGGCTCCAGGGGCGATCCGGGAAACTACAGACCGGTTAGCCTGATTTCAATGCCAGGAAAAATAGGCCATCGCGGAAAGATTAAATGATTTCTTTGCTTCGGTGTTTACTGAAGAGGATGTTGGGGAGGTACCCCTAATGGAGAAGGTTTTCATGGGTAATGATTCAGATGGACTGAACCAAATCAATGTGAACCTGGAAGATGTGGTAGGCCTGATCGACAAACTGAACAGTAGTAAATCATCTGGACCGGATGGATTACACCCCAGGGTTCTGAAGGAACTAAAAAATGAAATTTCAGACCTATTAGTAAAAATTTGTAACCTATCATTAAAATCATTCATTGTATCTGAAGACTGGAGGGAGGCTAATGTAACCCCAATATTTAAAAAGGGCTCCAGGGGTGATCTGGGAAACTTCAGACCAGTGAGCCTGACTTCAGTGCCAGGAAAAATCATGAAAACTGTTATAAAGAATAAAATCACAAAACATTTAGATATACATGGTTTGATGGGACACAGCCAACATGGATTTACCTAAGGGAAGTCTTGCCTCACAAATCTACATTTTTTTTGAAGGGGTGAAAAAACATGGACAAAGGTGAACCAGTAGATGTGTTGGATTTGGACTTTCAGAAGGCGTTTGACAAAGGCCCTCATGAGAGACTTCTATGAAAACTAAAAAGTCATGGGATAGGAGGCGATGTCCTTTCGTGGATTACAAACTGATTAGAGTAGGATTAAATGGTCTGTTTTCACAGTGGAAAAAAGTAAACAGTGGAGTGCCTCAGGGATCTGTACTTGCACCGATGCTTTTTAATATATTTATAAATGATCTGGAAAGGAATATGACGAGTGAGGTTATCAAATTTGCGGATGATACAAAATTATGCAGAGTAGTTAAATCTCAAGCAGATTGTGATAAATTGCAGGAGGATCTTGTGAGACTGGAAGATTGGGCATCCAAATGGCAGATTAAATTTAATGGCACAAGTGTGAGGTGATGCATGTAGGGAAAAATAACCCTTGCTGTAGTTACAGAATGTTAGGTTCTATCTTAGTAAAGAGATCTAGGCATCATAGTGGATAATACATTGAAATAGTCAGCCCAATGTACTGTGGCGATCAAAACAGCAAACAAAATGTTAGGAATTATTAAGAAGAGAATGGAAAATCAAACGGAGGATGTCATAATGCCTCTGTATTGCTCCATGGTGAGACCGCACCTTGAATACTGTGTGTAGTTCTGGTCACTGCATCTCAAAAAGGATATAGCTGCACTGGAGAAAGTGCAGAGAAGGGCGACCAAAATAATAAGGGGCATGGAATGGCTGCCCTATGAGGAAAGGGTAGGGAAGAGACGACTGAGGGGGGTATGATAGAGGTATTTAAAATCATGAAAGGACTTGAACAAGTGAATGTAAATCAGTTATTTACACTCTCAGATGATAGAAGAGCTAGGGGGCACTCCATGAAGTTAGCAAGTAGCTCATTTAAAACAAATCGAAGAAACTTCTCTCTCACTCAATGCATGTTTAAGCTCTGGAATTCGTTGCCAGAGGATGTGGTTACAGTAGTTAGTGTAAAGGAAAATTAGTTTCTTACCTGATAATTTTCGTTCCTGTAGTACCAAGGATCAGTCCAGGACACCTGGGTTGTGACTCCGCACCAGTAGATGGAGACAGACTAAAACTTGTGGGCGGAGCATATATGCCCCTGTGCCAGTCACAGCCCCTCAGTCATACGTAATGTCAAAGTAGAAAAGCCATAAGGCAACCATAGCTAACCATACAAACTTGCTATTTAAACGGAAAAAAATTCCAACACCCCTACAGGAACCAGACTCTCCAACCGGGAGAACGAATAAACAAGGGGTCAGCGCACTGAAAACAATAATGAGCGGACTCTCCGTTACTATAGCGCAGCACTGTGGGCGGGATCCTGGACTGATCCTTGGTACTACAGGAACGAAAATTATCAGGTAAGAAACTAATTTTCCTTTCCCTGTACGTACCAGGATCAGTCCAGGACACCTGGGATGTACCAGAGCTAACTTACCAAGGGTGGGAAGCAGAGAGTCCCGCTCGGAGTACCCTCTCTCCAAAACCCCCAGCTTCAGGAGCTTGAACATCCAACCGGTAATGTTTAATGAAGGTATGCAACGACTTCCAGGTAGCCGCCCTGCAAATCTCTTGAGGCGACACCTGAGTAGATTCCGCCCAAGACGCAGCGTGAGACCGCGTCGAATGAGCCCGAAGACCCACCGGCGGCGATTTTCCGCACAGAATGTACGCGGAACCAATGGCTTCCTTGAGCCAACGGGCAATGGTTGTGCGGGACGCCGCAGAACCTTTCTTTGGGCCCGAAGTCAACACAAACAGATGATCCGTCACCCGAAAACGGGTTGGTAACCTCAAGATAGCGAAGAAGGGACCTCCGCACATCTAGCTTTCTCAAGTCTCTCGTTTTCGGGTCCGAAGACTCCCCAACCGCGAAAGCGGGGAGTTCAATCGATTGATTCAAATGGAAAGCCGACCCGACCTTAGGAAGAAAGGAAGGAACCGTCCGCAAGGAAACCCCGGAATCGGAGATGCGCAAGAAGGGCTCCCTACAGGACAATGCCTGTAATTCCGAAACACGACAGGCCGACGCAATCGCCACCAGGAATACAGTTTTTAACGTGAGATCCTTGAGCGTAGAACGTTTCAGGGGCTCAAACGGCGCGGAACATAAGGCAGAGAGCACCCAGTTGAGGTTCCAAGACGGGCAAGGGAGGCGCAAAGGAGGACGGAGGTGTTTAGCCCCCCGAAGAAAACGGGAGATATCCGGGTGAAGAGCCAGAGAGACTCCCCGGACCTTACCTCGCAAACACCCAAGCGCCGCCACTTGAACCCGAAGGGAATTGCACACTAAGCCTTTGGCGAGCCCCGCCTGGAGAAACGCCAAAATATCGGAAATAGAAGCGGAAGTGGGATCCAGACCCCGCTCCACGCACCATTCCTCAAAGACGACCCAGACCCGAACATAAGCTAGGGATGTAGACTGCTTTCTGGATCTCAGCAACGTAGCAACGACCGCATCAGAGTAGCCTTTTCTTTTCAAGCGATACCTCTCAAAAGCCATGCCGCGAGACAGAAGTGATCCGCATCCTCCAAACAGACGGGGCCCTGCCGAAGAAGCCCCGCGAACCCCTGAAGTCGAAGGGGTGCAGCCACCGACAACTGGACTAAGTCCGCAAACCAGGGACGGCGCGGCCACTCCGGCGCCACCATGATCACGTTGGACGGGTGCAATTCTATGCGCCGCAGAATCTTGCCGATCATGGGCCACGGTGGGAACACATACAGAAGCACTCCCGCCGGCCAGGGAAGCACCAACGCATCGACTCCCTCTGCGCCCCTTTCGCGACGTCGACTGTAAAATCTCGGAGCCTTTGCGTTGTGCCACGTGGCCATCAGATCCATGTGGGGCGTTCCCCAAGTCTTGCAGATGAAGAGAAACGCCTCGTCCGCCAGCTCCCACTCTCCGGGATCCAGGCGGTGACGGCTGAGAAAATCCGCCTGTACGTTGTCGACTCCTGCGATGTGGGACACAGCGAGATGGCTGAGATGCCGCTCTGCCCAGAGCATCAAGAGCCGCGCCTCCTCCGCCACTAGAGGACTTCTTGTCCCGCCCTGGCGATTGATGTAAGCCACGGTGGTAGCGTTGTCCGACAATACCCGGACCGCCCGTCCGCGTACTAGGGGTAGAAAGGCATGCAGCGCCAGAAGGACCGCTCTGGTCTCCAGCCGGTTGATAGACCACCGGGTCTGCGACTCTGACCACAGACCCTGAACCGACTTCCCTTGGCCCACTGCCCCCCAGCCGGAAAGACTGGCATCCGTGGACACCACCGTCCAGTCGGGCACCATAAGGGACACGCCACAGGAGAGATGTGTGGAATCCAGCCACCAGCTCAGGCTGAATCGCGCCTTCCCCTCGAGAGGTAGAGGTAGATAGAACTCCTCTGAAACTGGTTTCCAGCAGGAAAGCAATGAGGACTGCAGCGGCCGTAGATGAGCGAACGCCCAAGGGACTAACGCCAGCGTGGATGCCATAGATCCCAGAACCGTCAGGTAATCGCAGACTCGTGGCCGGTGTAGCGACAGAAGACGTAGTACCTGAGACTGCAGTTTGCATATTCGTTCCTGAGAGAGAATCACCTTGCCTCGTTTCGTGTCGAAAAGGGCTCCAAGATACTCCAAGGACTGAGAAGGTTCGAGATGACTCTTGTTGTAGGTGACCACCCAGCCCAGGGACTGCAAGAGCTGTAACACCCTGGCCACCGCCTGCCGACACAGACTGAGACTTCGCCCGGATCAGCCAATCGTCGAGGTAAGGGTGAACCAGCAGGCCTTCCTGTCGCAACTGCGCCGCTACGACCACCATCACTTTCGTGAATGTCCGAGGCGCTGTCGCCAGGCCGAACGGGAGCGCCCGGAACTGGAAGTGCCTGCCCAGAATGCAAAACCGCAGGAACTGCTGATACGCTGGATGGATGCCCACATGAAGGTTTGCTTCTGTGAGATCTAGGGACGCCAGGAATTCGCCGGGGTCGCACTGACGCGATCACGGAACGAATGGTTTCCATCTTGAAATGAGGGACCCGAAGGCATCTGTTGACTCCCTTCAGATCCAGAATGGGGTGGAAAGAGCCGTCTTTCTTGGGGACTATGAAGTAAATGGAGTAACGGCCCTTGCCGTACTGATTGGCCGGAACCGGAGAGATGGCTCCCAAGCTTTCTAGTCTTTGGATGGTGTCTAGCACCGCCGCCTTCTTCTTGGGATCCTTGCAGGGTGAGACCAGAAATTTGTCCGCTGGGATGCGAGCAAAATCTAACTCGTAGCCGTGTCTTATCACGTCGAGGACCCACTGATCCGACGTCATGCTGGCCCATTCCTCGAGGAAGAAGGAGAGACGCGCCCCCACGTTTGGAACAACGTGCCGAGGACGCGAGGAGGGATGGGCCGGCCGAACTTCATTGTAAAGGCTTGGACCCCGCACCAGACGGAGCCCCTCCTTGCCGGCCAAAACGTTTGCCCCGAAAGGACTGCTGCCACTGAACGTTCCGCGAGGACGACGGTCTATACGTGGGTCCAGAGGATCTTTGCGGTCTGGACTTCCTGGGCCCCCGGAACCGGGCTCTTCCTGAGAAGGAAGATCGCGGCCGGGCCCTATCCTCCGGCAGCTTAAACGCTCGATTCTCACCCAGGGAAACCATCAAATCGTCTAACTCCTTGCCGAATAGCAATTTCCCCTTAAATGGCAATGCCCCGAGGTGAGCCTTGGAAGAGCCATCCGCTGCCCAGTTGCGCAGCCAAAGAAGACGCCGCGCCGACACCGCTGCCACCATGGAGCGAGCTGAGGTGCGCAAAAGATCATGGAGAGCATCAGCCCCATAGGCAATGGCCGCCTCCAACCTGTCTGCTTGAGAAGCCTCCTCTGCAGAGAGATCCGCATTCGCCTGAAGGACTTGAGCCCAGCGCAGACTAGCCCGCATAGCAAAATTCATGCAAATGGCGGCCCGCACTCCTAGGGCAGAAACCTCGAAAATCTTTTTGAGTTGAACCTCCAACTTCCGGTCTTGAATATCCCGGAGGGTTGCTCCCGTGACCGGGATGGTAGACCTCTTCGTGACAGCGGACACCGCCGAATCCACCTTTGGAAGCCGGAGGAGCTCCAGCGCGTCCTCCGGCAAAGGGTAAAGCTTGTCCATGGCTTTGCTGACCTTCAGACCCAACTCCTGAGTATCCCATTCCTTGAAGAGGATATCCGTGGCCGAAAAATGAAAAGGAAAAGCGACCGCCGGCCCTGTGAGCCCGAGCAGAACGGGATCCATATTTGCCTCCTGGCGGACCACCACCGGAGGGGCTTCAATCCCCAACTCCTGGAGAATGGCCGGGATAAGCGGCGACAGTTCCTCCCTACGGAACAAACGCACCACCTTGGGGTCATCCCCGTCGACGGCCTGTGCTCCTTTCCCTGTACTGGGCTGCGCGGAGCCATCTGACGCTGCCGTCCCGGCCCGGGCTCCTCAGAGGCCTCCGTGTCCGCCCCGGCGGATTCTTCAGACTCCGAGTCCTGCGGCACCCCTCGCGGAAGCCGCTTGCTCCGGTCCGCGCCCTGGGCGACCTTCGCCGCCCTCCTGGCCGGCTTCTTCTTCGGCGGGGACCGGTGGACCCGCGCGCGAGGCGTCCCCCCGGCTGTGCTTACTTCGTCTATATCGGAGCACCTTGCGCAGCAAAAGCACCAAAACCTCTGAGAACTCGCCTGAATCCGAGGAATCGTTTTCCGAAGTCCCCCGGGACCGGGACCCCTCCGAGGGGCCCTCCCCCGCCGCACCCCGCTGCGGGGATAGCTCAGGGGGCAAGACCGAGGCCCCCCACCGTCTCGCGCGAGACTACCCGGCCGGTGGACAAGATGGCCGCCACTCCCGCAGAAATCGGGAAAGGATCAGAAGGCCTGTCAGGGGCTCCCCCCACCTGCGACGGCGATCGTGCCACCCGGGAACGGGCCCCCCGAGGTGCCCCCGATGATCCCTCGTCTCCCGGGACGCAGTCCGAGTAAAGGCCGTCCCGGGAGAGACGCGCGTGCGCCGAGCCGCAGGCCCTGCACTGCGAGCCGCGCGGCATGGCTGAAACCGCGGGAAAGAAAAGTACACGCCGAAAAACAATGAGGGACGCTGAAAAAAATTAGAAAATCACCGCGGCAGAAAACGGCAACCTCCCCCCTGCCGACGATGCCCCCCCCTTGAGCGGAACGGAGCGCAACGCCAGGAAACGGAGAGCCGACAGAAAATAAAAATAAAACACTTTTTTTTTTTTTTTTTTTTTTTTTTACAGAAAAAAACGCTGTCCCTGGTACTGAAAAGCCCTATGTCCTGCAGGGGTGAGTGAACCGGGCTCCCCGGTGTCACCCCTGACGCTGCTACTAGACCAGCCGGGTCCTCGACCCTAGCAGCGGCCTCAACCTGGGGAGGGTAGTCCCTTCAGGACCTCTCAACTCCCCAGGGAGGCAGGGCAACCGGGACTAAACTAAACAATTAAACAAACCTCAATTTGCAGAAAAAAACCCAAATAGGCCTAATAGAAAATAAAAGCCAAAAGTGAACCTGACAACAAAACCAGAATCAGGCCCGACAGGGCTGTGACCAGACCTGCACCACCTACTGGAGACAGAGTAAGACTGAGGGGCTGTGACTGGCACAGGGGCATATATGCTCCGCCCACAAGTTTTAGTCTGTCTCCATCTACTGGTGCGGAGTCACAACCCAGGTGTCCTGGACTGATCCTGGTACGTACAGGGAAATGGGTTTAAAAAAGGTTTGGATAAGTTCCTAGAGGAAAAACACATAAACTTCTATTTAATAAGCAATAGTAGCTTGAGGTTTATTTAATGTTTGGGTATTTGCCAGGTACTTGTGACTTGGATTGGCCACGGTTGGAAACAGAATACTGGGCTTGATGGACCCTTTGTTTGACCCAGTGTGGCATCTTATGTTCTAGGTCTTTAAGATTTTAACTAAATATTATCTTAAGTGTAATGAGTTCTCTGTGAGAGGCTATAATTCCAGTTTCATAAGTTTATTCTTGTAAATTTTTTTTTTTGGAGTGTTGTGTTGCTAGATAGCATTTTGAGTCAAACAGCTAAAAACTGATATCCCTCAGACTGAAATAGCCTTTGGTAGTATATACAGTAATATGTTGACTGCAAAGAACGATGTACCTGTATTTTAAAACAAATCTTATAGTCAATGTTTTACACAGGTTACTCTTATCGGACTTTCTGCTCTGTCATGCTATCTGTATGTGTGTTTTATTGTATAATAAGAACATGCCATACTGGGTCAGACCAAGGGTTCATCAAGCCCAGCATCCTGTTTCCAACAGTGGCCAATCCAGGCCATAAGAACCTGGCAAGTAATTTCCAAGCAGACGTTAAAACCCCTATTCCAATAAACAAAACAAAAGGACACCTTCATTGCTGGGTCCTGGACGGAGCCCTGGTATACGGCACAGAGTCGGCTGCAAGGATTGCCCAGGAAGTTGTCAATGAAGGCTGCTGGCATCAGATTAAGCCTGGAAGCTCAGGGGAGCTTTAATCCTTAACTTGGGAGGGTGTTCTCTTCACCAAGAATGACATTAAGGAGGAACTGGAGCAGTCTGGGGCCCGAAGAGCCAATTAGAAGCTGAAAGAAAATCTTAAAAGTACAGCACAAAAGGATCACCCACTGAGGTCAACTCGTTCATAGAAGAGTTTTTCATACGACTGTTGAGTGTTTTAGTCTTTTCAGTAAATAATGCTACAAATAGCTTGGCCAGGTTACTGGGCTTTCAGGTTTCATAAGATTATCAATGATAGGAGCAGATTCTGATCACCTTCTCGGGGTCAGGAAGGACCTTTTTGTACCCGATGTTTTAAGTCCAATGTGGAGTTTTGCCTTCCTCTGGATTACAAGTAACTAACTGTCCAAGCTTGGTTAGCTTGAAATAGACAGAAGTCAATGGACTGCTATTTTCTTTCAACATCATAGGAGGCAGGCACAGTTCCACAAGAACATGACATGATGCAGGAAAAAAAAAAAAAAAGACAGGGCTTCATTTGTTGGGGAACATGGTTCCAGCATTTCTTTTCAGAGTTAAGAGGCAGAGCAGCAGGGTTGTTTGTCTCCAGCCCCTCCCTATCAGGCAAGCTGTGGGGTGGAGGAGGAGGAGGGAATGAGCTGGAATGGACAGAGAGCAACCACTCAGCAGGGATGGGGTGGTACTGAAGCAGAAAAGTACAGACACAAAAAGGGTTTGAATTAGCACGTTTGAAACTTGTAAGCAACAGTGCCAGTTGTCAAGGCTTCAACCCAGGTCTTGATGATTGGGACTACAAATCACAAGTTTCTGATTTGTGCTAATTCAATTCCTTTTTGTTGCTGCTATCCAGGGATTAATATTTGGTAGAACAACCAAGAATGGCGTTCTGTCACCCTTTTTGGGGGAACCCAGGGAAGCAGAGTAGAGCCAGCAGTGTAATTCAATTCTGGCCGCCCAGCAGAAACGGAGCAGAGATGGCAGCGTAAATCAGTTCCAACTCCCCTTCAGAAACAGAGCAGAGCTGGTGGTGACATCATTTCTGGCCCCCAAAGCCCTACTTAGAGGAAGCCATACAGAAGGGTTTGGAGCTGCTTACCCTGAGATGGAGCAGCCACATGGCCTTGATGTCTGGTACAATTGAGGAGGCCCTGAGGGATCATGGCCAAGATCAAAGACACACAAGGGAAATGTCAGTCATCCCCTTTGTTTCTGCAGCAACTGGGTGTGTCATCTTCCTGACCAGATTACTGTTTATCATGCTGGTGACCACACTAGAGGAAGTGGATGGTGGGTGGAGGATGTGGGCGCACGAATTAACGGATCAGAGGAAAGCAGAATGAGGGTGGGGGAAGAGCAATAAAGTGAATGAGATATGGTAGGGGGCATGAGTGAGTGAGGAGATTGGAGGGAGGGGACGAGATTGGTAGACTGGGTTTGTGGGGGGCAGAGTGAGTGAGGGGATCAACATTGCAGGGTGGGAGGGGATTGGAGGGACAGTGAGGTGAGAGTGTGGGACAGTCTCTGAATGAGGCAATTAGAGGAGGCAGGGAAAAAGTGAATGGAGGGAAAAGGATAGGATGTGTGGTGGAGGAGGGAGAGCGCAAGTGTGGATAGCATATAATGCTACTCTATTACTTTCACCTCTTCATCTTGAGGCGGCAAACAGAATGCATTTTTTACATTTTAGACTCTCCTCCACCTTGTCTGAGGAAAGCGAGTGATGCATGCTAATCTGCTCCCACCCTCCAAGGCCGAGATTAGTGGATTCTGGCTCAGAGAAGAGGCCTGTACCTTACTGGTCAAGGAGGGAGAGACGGTGGAGAGGATAATTTTCCATGACAGGGGAATTAGTGACCATCAAGGGGCAGTGGGGTTTGAGAACCATCAGGAATTGGGGGTAAAACTTGGAGGCTCTAGGACCACTGGAGGGAGATGAGGACCACTGAAGGAATCACGGGGGGTGTTATGGGATACTTGGGACGGAGAACCAAGAACACTAGGGCAAAAGAGGAGGAGGTTAGGCAAAAAGGATTTTATTCTCGCTACACTCCTGCTCACTTCACTGACTCTCCATCCACAGCCCCCAACAGTGTTCAACCCCCAGTGCTTCCTGAGCATTGATGAGTGAAGAATGGCTGAGCAGTGGTGGGGTCTGGGGATGAAGAAACACTGGGATAATGAGAAGCAAGTGTGGGTTCACATGTGTGTGTGTGTGAGAGTGTGTGTGTTTAGGAGAGAGAGAGAGAGTTCACACCCAGACCTGGCAGGGCCCCTTGCCCTCTCCCCAGGTCACACCCTACCTTGGCTCCGCTCCACAGTTCCACTTCCTTTTCATCTACAAATTAAGCCCTGTAAAAAGGTATTTGTTACAGCAGTCACAAGATTCAGTGAAAATGAAAGAAATAAAAGGAAGAGGGGCCTGATCCAGGAAGAGTTCGCCAAGATTTTTAGGCTCAGGTTGAAATTTTGCACTATAAAAATCTATCCCAGTAAAAAAAGAAGCGAATACTAAGTGCAGAATCAGAGGCTTAACTTTTTACCTGCATCATTGTCCAGTCTGTAAAATTCCCATAGTGGACTGCAGTGTAAAAACAGAATCATGCCATAAAAACAAACACATAGTCAAGATGAGAAAGTCAGCATCTCTACAGGAAGAACATGTTTAGGTAAGGTGTATGGCTGGGCAGCTTCAGTGGCTCAATGGGTCTGATCACACTGATACTCTTTCAGACTACAAAACTGGCCAAAAGGTAGTGTAAAAGTGGGCCTCAGAAGGGATACATACGTTGCTCCTGAGGAAAAGTGCATGGAATGTCTACGTCTACTGGTCACAGCATTCCTGATTTCTGTGATCAGTGCTTCTAGTTTTGTTTCCTGTGTCCTCACAGCAAAATCCAAACCCTACATGTTTTGTCTCCAAATAGGTGGAAATCCATAGCAGCTACATTCCATTTTCCAATGGGCACTGAGCTGCGAGAACTAACTCCATGAACTGTTCAGTGACAGCTCAGTTCATGGCTTTAGCTCCCAAGGTCAGGACCAGTTGACATCTAACTGAAAGGACTGAGAAGCAAGAACCCCACCATCACTTCTGAGAGAAAAGCAATGGCACTGAAGACTGATGAATCCTCTCATTTCTGCCTAGTTGAGAAGACAGACAGCACTGTGCATAGAGAGCAAAGGAAACTGAGCACTACAGAGAGCACTGTGCATAGAGAGCAAAGGAAACTGAGCACTACAGAGAGCACTGTGCATAGAGAGCAAAGGAAACTGAGCACTACAGAGAGCACTGTTCATAGATAGCAAAGGAAATGAGCACTACAGGGAGCACTGTGCATAGATAGCAAAGGAAATGAGCACTACAGAGAGCACTGTGCATAGATAGCAAAGGAAATGAGCACTACAGAGAGCACTGGTCATAGATAGCAAAGGAAATGAGCACTACAGGGAGCACTGTGCATAGAGAGCAAAGAAAAGAGCACTACAGAGAGCACTGTTCATAGAGAGCAAAGGAAACTGAGCACTACAGAGAGCACTGTTCATAGATAGCAAAGGAAATGAGCACTACAGGGAGCACTGTGCATAGAGAGCAAAGGAAATGAGCACTACAGGGAGCACTGTGCATAGAGAGCAAAGGAAACTGAGCACTACAGAGAGCACTGTTCATAGACAGCAAAGGAAATGAGCACTACAGGGAGCACTGTGCATAGAGAGCAAAGGAAACTGAGCACTACAGAGAGCACTGTTCATAGATAGCAAAGGAAATGAGCACTACAGGGAGCACTGTGCATAGATAGCAAAGGAAATGAGCACTACAGGGAGCACTGTGCATAGATAGCAAAGGAAATGAGCACTACAGGGAGCACTGGTCATAGATAGCAAAGGAAATGAGCACTACAGGGAGCACTGTGCATAGAGAGCAAAGGAAATGAGCACTACAGAGAGCACTGTGCATAGATAGCAAAGGAAATGAGCACTACAGGGAGCACTGTGCATAGATAGCAAAGGAAATGAGCACTACAGGGAGCACTGTGCATAGAGAGCAAAGGAAATGAGCACTACAGGGAGCACTGTGCATAGAGAGCAAAGAAAAGAGCACTACAGGGAGCACTGTGCATAGAGAGCAAAGGAAATGAGCACTACAGGGAGCACTGTGCATGGATAGCAAAGGAAATGAGCACTACAGGGAGCACTGTGCATGGATAGCAAAGGAAATGAGCACTACAGGGAGCACTGTGCATGGATAGCAAAGGAAATGAGCACTACAGGGAGCACTGTGCATGGATAGCAAAGGAAATGAGCACTACAGAGAGCACTGTGCATGGATAGCAAAGGAATTGAGGACAGAGAACTTAGATTGTACTTAGCCTGATGCTAACATTGAAAAACCTGTCAGTTTCCTCTTTCCCCAGAAGTTCTAAGCATCAGATCATGAGCGAGAAGCACCTGAAGATTACAGGGGCCCAAGAATGCCAGAAGTTGGGGGGCAGGGGGAAGGTCCTCCTACTTAAGCAGTAAAGTTGGAATCGGTATGTTTTCTTAGGCATGGTCTGTTTATAAAATGGCAGAGTGAAAGGCCTTCTGCTAAATCGGAAGAACATTCCCATTGTCTGCAGAACCTTGGCGTGGTCTTTGAAATCACAAATAGATGGGGGCAGGGGCAGGGGAGAATTTACTGGAAGAGATGAAGGCATTTGAGCTGCAGAACACTGACTTCTTTCATTATGAGCCCTAGGAACAAAGGAGGCTCTACTCAGATGCTTGAAAGTAACAAAATGATTCTGTTTTCGCAATAGACTAGTTAATATGCTCAAGGTCCAGAAAGTGACTGAAAACTTCTCTGGCCTTGTGTGAGGATGTATCCATGAGACGGCACCATAGACTAAATAATTCTGAGATAGACACTCTTTTCCCCATTCTCCTTCATCCCCCCTCTCCTCCTCCTGTATATATCTGTATGTTTCGGGGGGTGGGGTTTCTGTGTGGAGCTGGTGGGTGTGGTCAGCGAGTGAGGGTGCACAGTAGGTCCCCCATGTACTTTCTACTTGTCCCCCTCCCCCCACACCTCGTCTTCCTGTTGCTGCTAGGTCTGGGAAAGCCCACCAGCTTTCTGATTCTGCTGGATCTGGCCCCATGCTGGGTGAGGTTTTCTGCAGCAGTTTCAGAGGCGAGCCAGCCTGTCAGGTCCAGATGAGATGTGCCACAATGCTTACCTTGGTTGTAAGTGGCGTGTGGTGGCATGGAGTGCTGATGGGTGGGGTTTGTGTGTGTGGTGTATGTATGTTTTTGGAAGTGTCACTATGGTGTATGTGCAGATAGACATGGTGAAGGCAGGGTGGGGATGTACGTGTGTGAATATCTGTTATCAGTGGGTGCGTCCACAGTTTTTTTTTGCCTGTACACTACATTTTGTCTCCCTTCTCCAGCTCTACTTATGACTATCCATTTTCTCAACTTTCTCACAGCTTCCTCTCTACACCTTGTCATTTTTCTCCCATGTTCTTCTTCTCTTCCACTTCTCCCACCCTCAGTCTCCTCCCTTTATCTCCTCTGCAGGTGTGTTAGGAGTTTCTTGGGGGGGGGGGAGTAGGTAGGTTGCGGGTCCTGACTGGATACATGGTCTTGCGGGTGACTGGAGTTGCCCTGTGAGTTTGTGTGGGAATGGGGTTGGTGGTTGTATGTTTGAGGGATTGTGTGCCTGGGGGTGTGAGGAAATGGTTCAATGCTATGCATGTATGGGTGAGAGGCCAGTGTGGGTGGAATCACTGGAAATGACTGCGTGTGTGGTGGTGCAAATGATATGATGGACTGAATTAGTGGGCAGGAGGGGAGAGATAAATGTTGCGACTGGCATTGTGGTGGTGTGAGTGGCTGTGGGATGTTGTCAATGGAAATGTGTATGAAAATATGGTTGTGTGGTGGTGGAAGTCGAGATGGGGTGTGTGGTTGTGTGAAGAGATATGCTGAGGGCAAGTGCTGAGTTTGTGGCTGATAGGTAGGTGTTGATGCATGGGTGGGTGATATGTGGGAGGGTGTCATGTGAGTGGATTTGCAGAGCACGACTGTCGTAACATGGTTTTTAATGGTGTGACATGCTGTGGGGGTTGGTGGGCAGGAGTGTGTGTATGAATATACATTTTTATGGTGTAGACCAGTGGTTCCAACCTTTTTTTGTCTGGGACACACCTGACAGATGGTTCTCACACGCGTGACACACTGAGCATGTGACCATCACGAGGCTAAATGTAAACATGCACTCTGCATCCACAGGAATCCCCTCAACCCCCAGCAATGAGTGCAGAGCAGATCTAGGACATTACCCTGGGCCTGTACAACTCTCCATACAAAAATGATATTCTGGTTCTGATGACATCCTAGTAAAAGCAAAAGAAACTCCCTTTACTGGCAGGCACAATACCCCTCCTTATGAAAAGACACTAATTTACCACTAATGCATATCCCCATTGAGAAAACACAACAAATAGATTGATACAAATGCCTACATGCTCGTAAAATACCTCACCTCGGTCACACACCCAGAACTGACCTTCACCAAGTACAGAAAAACCACAAATTATAAATATTGAGACAGAAACTGGAATGGAAAACCAAAAAAGCCACTCTGCATGCAGTGCGAACCTGGAGAAATGGAAAGAGAAATATAGCACATAACAGACTCTCAGGATTTGCAATAATGCACACAAACTAACCTGCAAAAATTTACACCTGTATTATGGAACACACTCAAACAGTAACAACCCTATCTAAGAAATACAACTATTAAACCAGGCCCTAAACATATTAGGAAAACAGAATAAGCCAAGCTGATACAGAGCTCCATATAGAAATGATTGTAAAGCTATACTAAAAGTGTTACAAAACAGATGCTGAACAGACTAATACCCAACAATTAAAAACTCACAAATATTATTAAAAATTGTCCAAATATCAATAAAATATTTCAAAACAGCAGACACATCACATAATGCCCAATAATTAAAATGGCAGTCAATCAAGAAAAATGAACTTAAAAAGCTGCCTTTACTTACCCTCTCCGGCAACTCTCCTACTCCTTTCACTGGTAGGCCAAAAGCAAACACCAGAAGCAGCAAGGGCTGCTGAAGCTCTGTCCTCACAGTCCTCTTCCTTAGGGCCCACAACCAGTCACTCACACAGACACACCCCCAATTGGACCCCACGACCAGTCTCTCTCACACAGAAACACATCACCTCCCTAACCAGTTTCTCTCTCACACATACACACACACAACCAGTCACCTCCCTGACCAGTCTCTCACACACATACTAGTCATCTTCCTGACCAGTCTCTCTCTCAATCACAAAAATACTCTCGCTCCCATTCTATCACAAACAAGCTCTCACCCAGGCACCAATTCATACCCACACACAAGCTCTCACCTACCCAGGCACCCATTCACACTCACACAAACACCCAGGCTCCCATTCACACCCACACAAAACACCAACACCCAGGCTCCCATTCTCACATGCATGCACCGGGCCTGATCACCAAACCCTTCGCTGCATGGATTGGCTCCAGTCCTGCTGCAGCTTTATTCCAGCAGGCCTTCTTTTTCGCCGCCACGAGGATGAGCTCCTGTGGCGGCGTTGGGTTTCCTCTTTGCCGCCGTGGAGATGAGCTCCCATGGCAGCCTTGCTTCGGCGGGGGCTTCTTCGCTGCCACTGGACTGGGATACTGCCATTCCTCTCAGCTCCCCTCAAACCACCCCACCCCCGGGCTATGGGGTGCCCCTGGCCCACCCACCACCTCCTTTCTTCCTACTCCCACTGGCAGAAAGAAGGGAGGAGGCTTCAGATTGGCCTGCAGGAGCAGGAAAAAGGGAGAAGGGAAGCACAACCAGGCCAGTGGGACACTGGGAGCCACAACACACCTGCTGGTACTTGACACACCAGTTGAGAATTGCTGGTGTAGACAATGTGTGGTGCAGTTAGGAGGTGAGCGGCTAGGGCAGAATATGTTGGTAAATATATGGGGAGTTTGTGAGTTGTGTAGGCTTACAGAGGAGGGGCCGAATTTTGCAACACGGTTTCCAGTGGTGTGCATGGAGGGGATGTGTGAGTGGGGTTGTTTGGAGGGGTCACGTGCATTGTGGGTGGGGTCAGTGGTGTGATTGTCACAGTGGTGTGTTTGGTTGTGCAGGATGGAGATGCAAAGTGCATTGTGGATGGTGAATGGCAGTATCTGTGGTATGAAGAAGGGGTGTGTGAATGTGTGATGGGGCAAGTTTGCAAGTGGCTTTCTGGTGGTGTGAGTAGGCCATGGATAGGCAACTCTGGTCCTGCCACAAACAGATCTGGTTTTTAAGACCTCCACAATGAATATGCATGAGATGTTTGCATACAGTGGAGGCAGGACATGCAGATAAACCTCATGCATATTCATTGTGGATATCCTGAAAACCAGACCTGTTTGTGGCACTCTAGCACCAAAACTGTTTGTGAGGGCACTGCATGTGGCTGTGAGCAGGAATGTCCAAGGATATGTTTTGGTAGTGTGTGGAAGAGGTGTATGTAGGGTGTTGGAGGTGTGAGGAGGTGAATGGGTTCAGGGTGCAGGCATCAGGGCACTCTTTTTTTCCATTGCACGCGCCACTTTGTCATTATCTCTACTTGTCTATTTCTTCATGCTGCATATTCTGCACTTGTCCCCTCACCCACTCCTTTTCCCACACTTTCTGGGGGCCCCGCAGCCAGTCGGGTTTTCCAGATCTCCCTAATGAATATACATGACAAAACGTTTGCATACACATCTAGTGTAAGCAAATAAATCTCATCCATGTTCATTAGAGAGATCTGGAAAACCTGACTGGCGGGGGAGGGGTCACAACCCAAGGATCAGCTTGAGCACCCTTATTCTACTGCCTTGACTAGGAGACCTACAGCTTGCACGAGGCTCTATTTTCACAGGTCTGTTTGCCACCTTCTTTGGTACTGGTGCCTGTTCTCCCTGCCAGCCAGGTCAATGACTTGCGAGGTGGTTGTTGCAAAGTCATTGGAGTAGCTATTTATCTCTAGGGCCTGCCCTTCCATAGTCTCTGCCAAGTTCATGTGGGCATTGGTGCATGTGCAGTCACACTGAAATGCTTAGGCAACTTGGTAGGGCACCAAATATCAGCCTCCTTCTGCTTGCTTCAGGGTCATGTGCCAGCAAACTTTCAACAGCGCACCACCATAGCTTTCTGCCCATGGGCACCAAAATCTTAAATCCAGCCCTGCTACAGCCTCTAATGAGGCTGGTGTTGGTTACTCACCCTGTTGAATCTGACTGTGGCCACAAGGTGGAAGGTGCAACGTGCAAAGACAATATGCTTTGTCTGCAAAGTACTTTACAAACATACACATGCTCCCGCCAAACACTCAGGCAGAGGTGCGTGCACACCCACACAGTTACTGACCAGATAACTTTAGCAACACCAGGAACTGTTTGTTAATATGCTCTGTCTACAAAGCCCTATCTCTCACGCTCCCACACACAAGGACAGGCAGGCATAGGCACACATACATAGGCGCACGCAAGTACTCATGCAAGCATGCAGGAGCGCAATCGAGCTCACGCAAGCAAGCACACACACACAGGAAGGCAGCAGGCTAAAATTCCCCCACCTACCACACACACAGACTGTTACAGAACAGACTACCTGGGCAACACGGGGCACTTTTCACTAGTAAACTGGCAAATTCCTACAATACAGAACGGACTAGTTATTCTACAAGACCATCTCTTTATGATATCCGAATAAGGACCCTTGAACACAGAACCACAAATTCAGAAATGTACCATTTACAGTGGGAACACAATGTCTTCTAGTCCTTAAGCTGCCATTTTGTTTTCAAACTGCGAGCTGGCTAGATGAAAAAGGGGAAGCGGGTACGCAGGACTTTAGGCCCTTTTGGCTGTAAATGGGATACATTGCAAATGTCATCCCAAAAGCATGCATGCCAAGACAAGAGTTGTTTCAACCACCCCTCCGTATCAAACGTCAGTGTGCACCTATCAGGCTTTCAAACTGCTTCTGTGAGGCTGGTCTGCCTTCCTAGGAAAATCTATTCATTGTATTGCTTGAAAATTCGTTTCCTGCCGCTTCTGCTCTAGGACAATGGATTGGGAAGCTCACTGTGCTTCTCTCTTCTGCCATTTCTGTCTTTTTTTTAAATTATAAATTTGAAATTATAGCCTTGTGTGTCAAAAATAAGATATCTGTTCACAAAAATGACATAAAATTACCATAAGTAATACTTATTAATAAAGAATACATTATATTAAACAAAGAAAGGGAAAAGCAAGGCCATAAATAAATTAGGAAGCATATCAATCTAATATTTATCTGACAGAACAAAATAGCAAGTAAGGTGCCACATAATAAGAAGAATATAGGAGACAACTTATCAAGTCCAATATCAATGAGTCTTCAGAAGACTAAATATAGAACTTAACTGACATGGCTTTTTTCAAGAAGGAAGTCGCTTGATCTAGGCCATAAAAAATTGTTCCCGAGTGCAGCCTAGCACAAAAGTAACCCCCAACTCAAGAACACCTTATCTGACTTGTGAAAAAACAAACCCAGCTCTCCTCCTGGCCTAGTGGGCTGATCAAGGAATCTGCCAAGTTTAAAGGCACAAACAGAAGCATCCCTTCGTGGGAACAACCACCAAATGACAGCATTGTGATCGGATTCCATCACAAAGGAGTCTCAGAAAGTGGCAGAATCTGAGAGAATGCCACGTGCTATCACATCAAAGCTAAATGCTTTCAAAAAGGAATCCACTTTGAAAAATGTGCATCTGTATCAGGAGTCCATTGTTTTTCTTTTCAGGTAACTTGATTGGTGGGAGAGATTCCTTAAGTGTTTGTAACAAAGCCACCACTTATTTTTTTTTTAAAGTTTCATTGATGCAATTTTTACACTTTCAGGAAAGTTAATTCTGAGACTTATTTTTCCTTTTGCCACCATTTTCTAGACATTCAATTTTCCTTCTCGAACACTGTAACAACAAAGGAATCTGCTTGTAAATTAAAGTACTTGGGTCTGCAAAGTGTCCAACCCTTCTCTCCTTCTTTACCACCACCCGTAAACTCCTCGATGGTAGTCTCTGCCATTTCAAACTTGCTAGGAATAGCAGTATCCAGTTGTACCATAATCTACCACAAAGATTTGGAAGGCAAGGACTGTGGTTGGATCTGGTAATCACCTCTCCTGTGGGGAACCGGTGATACCGTCTCACTCTCATGGCCTCCTCTGCTTTCTGTGCCCCATTCTGACACAAACTCAGAATGGGGCTGGGCAATGCTTCACTGAAGCAGCAGACAAATCCAGCTCCCAGGAAATGTGCTTTCAAACTTCATGGATTGCTATGGGCTGGGCGTCCGCCTGCCAGCGGTGATGTTTTCAAACTGCGATTACTACAATGCAGCAGCACAGCGTCCCAGTAATCAAGAAACTGTCCATGGGTCTGATGACAGAGCTCTCAGAGGTACGTTTTAGATTGAAACAAGTAGAGAAAGCATGCAGAGGCTTGGCTTTTCCAATGCTTTCCAACAGATTTGTAGAAGAGGTTTGTTTGGGTGGGTGATGGTGTCTTATGAATTTATGTACATTTTTTAATGTAAACTGCTCAGATCTTTATATGGGTAGTATATTAAATCTGAATAAACAAACAGGGGAGAGTGTATTTTTGGGGGTATTGCTGTGTGTGTAGAAAGCTGATGTGGTTAGGAGGGGAGTGTGGAAAAGGCATTGTGTGTTGGATTGTAAGTATGGGGGTATGCATTTGGGTGGATAGGGGTGTAGAAGAGATGCAGGATGCCTGCTCTTTTGGTGAGTATAACTGTATGTATCCATGCATGTGGGGGTTGCATGAACTGAGAATTATGGGAAGTGGCTTGGGATGTGCCTTTTGGTACCACTGTGTCAGTTATTTTCCTTCTCTGTAGGGGAGAAGGTGTGTAAGTTTGGATGTGGTGTCTGAGGGAAAAGGTGCCATCCTTTGCTAGCTGCTTCATTTATTTTTCCCTGTCTGCCTGTATTGCTCTGGGCCAAAGTACTGTAAAGGCGAGTTGGGCTTTTGGAACGATCAACATTTTGCAGCTTTCAACAGTTTTCCATATAAAAAGCTATGAGGCTTGGTTCTCTGAAAATACTGACCTAGTGTTTCTGGTATGCTAACTCATCCAAGATATTACATTTTCTTCCTGCGTGCCAAATTTGATGAATTTCTCTCTTTTTTGGGTAGTTATGGAGCCTACAGCAGATATTAATTCCATTTATAAATAAATAAATAAAATAAAATAAATTTAGATAATTCTTTCCAACATTTTGTACTTTAGAAGGCTTAACAAAAAGAGCAGTCTAAGAATCTAGCCTAGGGATATGCAACCTTTTGGGCCCAAAGGTTTCATTGGGAGACCCACTCTTGGGGCGAGGGGGGGGGGGTCAGCTTTTGAGGAGTCCCCTGAGTTACAGACAGAGGAGGGAGAAGGGAGTTTTCCAAACACCTGAGGGGCTCACAGGCCATGGATCTCACTTCTAAGTAGAGTGCCATAGGCCAGACTGTTTGCCCACCACTGAGCCAGTCTGTAGGCATTCTCTCAGCCATGTTCCATCTGGTCTCGGACATCCATTTCTGAAAGGATTATCCTCAGCTTTGCTTTCTATTATTGCTTCTCAGGCATTAACGGGGACGTATGAGTTTGTGACAGACTGCACCTGGAGATAGAAGACAACTTGCCTCTGTTGCTCAGACATTTGTACCTCTATACCAAATCCTTTCCAAAATCCCCCTCTCATTTCCATTTAAACTTGTAACTAAGAACATGAAAAAGCTTACGTCTGACAGATGTTGAGCCTAAGTCTATAACCCTGAAAGGGAGTCTAAAAAAAATTTTAAATTGAAAAAGTACAGCAAAGTTAATGTTCAAAGGGGTTTGTCTGTCCAAGTTCCGGACTTAGCCAGACAAACCCCGATTTTTTAATTTATTGCCCTGCTGAAGTTTTAGCTGAAACCTACCTGGATAAGAGGCAGAGTTGGGGCGTTCCAAGGCCAGGCTGCTAAATTTAGCCTGATAAGTCTGGTCCTGGGGGAGAACAGAACTGAAGTTAGCCAGGTAGGTTACTTTAAAGCTACCTGGCTACAATCCTTGGGACTGAATATCTTTACTAAAGTGACCAGAGTAATTTTTCCTGGCTAACTTGCCACACCCATGAATATGGACCTCAGCATTCCCAGGGAGAGAGGCTGCAATGGTCTTTGAAAACTCAGTGCTCCCATCCCCATCCACCGGGAGACACCTCAGAGTGACACGTATGAACTCCATTCCCCTTTAAAGCTAAACACTACCTCTGCGGCACCCCCATTCTCATCCACCAGGAAACGCCAGAGTGCAACATCCTTACATACTCACTTGAGAGCTGAGCACTATCTGCTCGGCTCCCATTCCCATCCACCAGGACACACGAACTCTCCTCCCTGGGAGCTGAGCATTAGCTCCACGGCTCTCAGCCCTGGTCGGCCTAAGAATTAAGAAACCCAAGATCACATGACACACTTTCCTGGAGGAGCATAACAGACAAACAAGGCATTGGTCATTAATTTATAATTATTACTATAATGAATTTACAAAAAAATACAGGCAACCGCATTAAGGTACTGTACATTCAGTCAAAAGCAAATTTTTTTCCTTTGTTCAGATATAACTCACTGTTTTACAGACAGTGTTTCAAATAACATGGAGAAGCCAAAATATACACGTGTATCACCGCCCCTTCCTCCAAAGCAGCTCCAATTCTCTCCTGCATGCCAGCATTTAAAGAGCTCTCAGGCTTTCCACTCCAATTCTGGCCACAAAGGATCCTCAGATCTGTTAGAATCCTATTTTAAGGCCATCACCAGGCTACAATGTCCCAACATGGAACCAAGTACCCCATACTGATGACCTCGCTGTTTGCTCCGAGCAGGAAGAGCGATGCAGTCATCAGCTGTCTAACACACTGTAGCATGAGAAGTCAGCTGGAAACGAGTCTCTCTCACCTGGCCATACTTTTTAAAAGCTCTTTAAAAATGGGAAAGGAAAAGAAATGTTTTAACCCTTGTCAATCCAGGGCCAAAGCATAACTTCCAGGTATAAGCTAGAGACACTGAAGCCTGGGAAGTACTTCTGTTTGGGGATGAGGGAAAATGATCTGTGTGAGGGGGGGGGTCACTGCTCCAGGTCACTTTAAAACAGATGATCCTGTCCCCTCCTCATCTATTTTTCTGAATAAGGTTTTTACCATTTGATTCTCTTCAACAAGCTATCATGCTCAGCCTCGTAACTGTCTTTCTTGCTTTCTCCCAAGTCCTTTCCATTAACCTAGGGATTTTCAAACCAGTCCTAAAGTGCCCCTTAGCCAGTCTGGGATTCAGGGCTGTCCACAGTGAATATGCAAGAGATAGATTTTCATACCATGGAGGCAGTGCATGCAAATCTATCTTGTGCATATTCATCGTTGACAGCCCCGAATACCAGCCTGGCTAAAGGGCACATAAAGACTGGTTTGAAAATCCCTGTATTAGGATAAGCTCTGCAGTACCCATCTGAAAATGAAAAGAGTAGGGAGCAGCTCTCTTGGAGATATTTTGGCTGGACAGAAAGTATCAGTGTAAGAGCTGAGATCCAGCTCCACCTACAAGGAGCTGCTGGCATTATTTCAGCTGCTATACCAGCCCTGGAGCATGCAAAGCAAGAAAAGAAGCCAGGATTCCTGCTGCAGACCAGATATCTAATACACAATCCAGGATTATAAATGTTAGATTAAAAAAAAAAACACGAGCCTCACTGCTTAGCCTCAGGCTCTAACCATAATACCCTGGATCTGGAGTTGGAATTTAAAATACCTCAATCAGTCTATTGCCTGTGCCCTGGCTTTATGTGCTGTGCCAATAAGGCCCAGAAATGAGCCCTCATGTCCTACCCTAACATTCACTGCAACATCTGGTGCATGGACAGGGATTGCCTGTGACCGACACCTCCTTCAAGCCAGAAAACTCCATGCTGAAGTAGTAATCAAGACCTGTGACAACTTTTAGTGAACTTTTAATGGGCTCTGGTTAACTGGGGGCAAGTCCAACCACAGTCATGCTTTGCTATTTCCCAAACTACATCCTTCCAAGGTTAAAGCAGACAATCAAGCCACACTGCAGGGGGACAGTTGGTGAGAGAGAGAGAGAGAGAGAGAGAATGAGCCAGGGACAGTATGCAGACAGGAAGAAAGGGTAAGTGATGGCAGTGTTTCAATCAACAAACCACAGACAACCTAGTCAATTACCCCAGATTAATGTTTTGTGAGACCTTCTGAGCTCTCTCTCTGGATATAACAATGAGAAACTTGAAAGGGGCGGGGGAGAATAAGAATACACAGCCTAAAGGGTTTTGGCCAATCTAAATTCCCATAGGACTAGAAGGTAAAAACCCTTCATGCTGCTACTGGCCAGCAGTGGATCACATGATCAGTGAGATAACAGCTGCCAAGCAGAATAAATAAAATACAGGGACACAAGTGGTAAACCAAATAAGTCCCACCATCCTTTTCCAGAGTATTACTTGGGGATGTAGCCAATATTATGCAGTAGGTCAGTTACTTTTCATTTCATTGGTGTAACTTCAGACTCATACCCTCTGCTTCTACTCCTCTTCATGGTCAGGTGGCGTGGGACACTGATGGCTCCCCATCACCCTACCTCTTGGAAAGGATACACTATGTGCAGTGCCTTGCCCTTGGCAACTTAACCTCAGCTCTCCCTCTCTCAGAAATCCCCTAGAGAATCCATGGACTTTGCTCTTGTTTCGAGACCCTGAAGTCTGGCACTGCTGGTGAATTCCACCTGCTCCTCCCTTACATTGAGAGCATCAGATGGCTCCAATACCCACTTGGGGATGTTAAGCATGCAGGAGAAAAGATGGGGATTTTAAACGCAAAAGGCAGCACCCCAGTAGAGGAAAGGATAGGTGCATGGGGCCCCAGGCCCTGCCACAGGAGGCTCTAGCTGCAGAAGCAGTTCTGGATTGCAGAAGGTTACATAAGAGAAGGACCATGCCCTGCAGGAGGATCCCAGACAAGAGGCTTTAAATAGTTTGCTTTCTTTTCCTAAAATGTCTTCCTGTGGATGGCACGAGCTCCATCCTCTTCGTATTCTTTCTTCGACACCCACATCTTCTTAAAAGTGTCTAGTGAGGCCAAAATGGAGCCACTGAAGGGAAGAGAGGACAAGGGATTAAGAGAGAAGCACCAAGGGTAGAACAGTGACAGGAGATAAAGGGGTTTCTCAGCAGGACTTTGGGTTGGAGGAGGGGATTGACAGAGGACAAGAAATTAGCACAGCAGAAACAGAGGGGTTACATAACAGGACTCTGTGAGAGGGGAAAGGCGGCAGAGACAGAAGATAAAGAGTTAATACATCAGGTTGACAGGGGCTAGCTCCATGGCAGCCTGTTCTTCCCGGAGCGTGGGAGCTCTGCACTGTACAGCATGCTACGGTCTCAGTCTTACCCTATCCACGTAGAGTACAGTCTCTCTTGTGGGGCAGAAATCTGTAAAGAATGACAAATCAACATCAAGAAAGTGAGCACTGGATAAAAAGGGTTCTCTTTCATACACTCGACGAAAGGGGCCACAGAACTGTTCATTAGTAAAAGAAAGCGAGCAAGAGCCTGTGTGTCCATATCCCGAGTACATAGACTGGATCATGCTGCCTATATGGAAGTTTCAGCTTTTTACATTAGGACTCTGGTAACCTCCACAAGAGACCTTTCTACACAAATGAAAAGAGTCCATTGCAAGGTAATACAGAAGCCCAACTGGCCACTGCCTTCATCAGGACTGACAAGCAAGAATTTCCTAAAATACTTTCTTCCAGTAATTAAAGCCTAGGATTCTCTGAACCTGGTATTCTGTGCCAAGCAGCACCTACTGCAGGGCCTGAGTGCACCCCAAGCTCTCTCCAGGGTGGGCCCCCTGAATGCTCAAACAAAGATGGGTGTCCACATCTAGAGGGCAGTTGCACCTTTTCAGTAACTACAGCTGCTGATTATACAGCACTGCCAGTGGACAGAGTATGCGAACGGCTAAATCATACAGCTACAAAGTACTTCCCCACTTACAGGCTCAGCTCAAGGACCACGATATTCAGAATCCGATTTCAGTGCTAAAATCACCTGGGGACAGGTCTAGCTCAAAAATTAAGGGCCCATCAGCTTCCAAGGACCCTCCAGCTTCTCCTGCAGTAAATGCTGTTTCTTCTCATTAACAGACAGAATTCAGGGGGGGGTTGACATTCATACCTTAATCTTGACATCTTTTGGAGCCAATTTCTTCACTTCATTAAGTAAGCGGTCACCAAAACCTTAAACACAGAGGAAACATTTATCATAAACTCTAGGGCAAGATGTCAGATAGCTCTCAAAGGGCCCCATCTGATCTTTAGTGGCCACCTCCCAGATGGGGGTTTCAGAACATATACCTGCTGACAAAATCTGCATCCAACAGGCCATTCAGAAAATGGAGTCCTCAACATTTTTAGGGACAGGTAAGCATCTTCTTGCTCTCTATCAGAATGACATCCATAAGACTATGGAAGGATATTTATAGATAAATGATATCCTCATAACTCCACGGCATAAACATGCATCTGCATGCTAAAACTTCATAAAACCTGTCACATGGCAGCTGAACTCTCTGCAACCCATCCTTGCAAGGTACCTTTGAACAGTGTGGATCCACCTGAGAGCACAATGTTAGAGAACAGGGTCCGCCGTAGGTCCATGTCAGACTTCTGGATAGCGAACACCAGCACCTCATGGATCCCTTCACTCTCGTCTCCTATGAGGTCTGGTCGGAAGAGCAGTTCAGGGGCTCGGAAACGGGCTGGACCAACCTGTCACACAGACCAGATGCTGTGAGCTGCTGGAGGGTTTCCCTCTGCCCTTGGCCCCATTCCCTCCCACCCAATTTCAGGAAGAGGAATACTCCCTTACTCCTTGCTCTAGAGAGAAGAAAAGCAATCTGAGCATACACCTTCTATAAATTGCTCAAAGCTCCCTCGCACACACACACACACCACTGCTTCCTCATGACCACACACTCTGCTGAACAATATAAGTCTCAATTAAACTGTGCTCCAAAAGGCCAGGACTAAAAGCGACACATCAGCATGAATTAACACACACTTAGTAAATGGAGAGAGAGAGAGAGGGGGGACATACACATACAAAGACAAAAGTGAGCAGAAAAGAGAGCAAGAAAGAAAGTGCTGCAGAGAATGAGGAAAGTGAAAGCAAGAGAGGCAGCTATAAAAGCCCCCCAAACTCCAAAACTGAAGAGCAAAAAGAAGCAGAATAGAGAGACAAGAGTACTCTGCCTCCTTAGCACTCACATCTAACGTGCTTCCGTCCGGTAGTGTATACTGGACTTTCTCTGTTTCCAGGGTCTCATCCTTCTGAGGGTTTATGGACAGGTAGCAAGCTCTCTGTAGCAGGAAAAAAGGAAAGCTATGGGTACTGAGCAGCATTACCACAAAAACATATAGACAAAGACCAAATGGGACATCCAGTCTGCCCAGCAAGTTTCTTATGGAGGTAACTGCCATTCCATGCAAGTTACCCACAAGTCTTATGTTAAGGGGAGTAATATTTACAATCAAAACCAAGCAACTGTCCGAATTACTGCTAGCAATAATTACCTTCAGAGAATGATACTTGAACGCGCTTTGCGTTTGACTTGGCCGTAGAAGCAGTCCTGGGCTTTTTCCTTAATGTCTGCATATCAGTACCCCAGACCGTTAAAATTGGGGCCCAGCACTGGCTGTTATCTGAATTCTATTCCCCTTTTTGTCTTTTGCACCATGATGGGTGGCATCATTCTCATCTGTGTATTCCTTATTAAATAACTGTACAGCCCTTCACAGGGAGGACCACTTTCAATATGACTAGTACCAATAACCATCACTCTGTCCTTTGCAGCCAATGACCTCTCCCCCCTTTGTCACCTTGTGTTTTCCAGCCCTGGAGGTTGGTAAGACATCCTCACCACTGTTACTCTGCAATCTCCAGCACTGACACCTGTGAGACAGCGTCATCATCATCACCACCACGTCACCTTGCCCACTTCACCCTGGTGCCCAGTGTGGAATTGCACAAGCAGCATCATGCTGGCAAAACATAACTTCTAGATGTGTAAGTGCCTTTAGTGGGTCAGGAATCAATACAGGGCAGGTCTGTCCAGAAGGATGCACAATAAAGCCAATGGGCCCAAGCAAAATCAACAGGAGCCCATGCCCATTTCTGATTCCCCAAGATCTGAAGCACCATTCCCACCATTTCAGACTTACCTCCTTTACCGTCTTCACCACTTCAAACTCCGCTGATGTGTGGAAATCATAGCCTTCCTTCCGCAGCAGCAGGCGCAGATAGCGGGACACATCTCGTCCGGCGACATCTACTCGCATGATGGAATGTGGCATGGCAAAGCCCTCGTAGATGGGGACTGCGTGCGTAACACCATCCCCTGCATCCAATACCACTCCTGTCGTGCGCCCCGTGGCATATCTGTACCAGAGAAAAACACATCTCAGTGACTCCAACTAGCTGCAAGATAAAGGAAAAGATGGAAATACCCACAGAAAGTAGATGAAACCTCAGAACTACGTTGCAAAAGGCATTCTGAATAAACCCTGAGAAGGAGCTAAAATTGTCCAATATTGCCTGCAAAATACAGATGTGTCTTCAACCAGAATCACCTCTGATATACAGCATGTGCCTGGACATTCCATTCCACCATATTCTATGTCATTATGTTTGAGAGCAATATCTGTTGAAACTGCAATTCAAAAACAGTGCAAATGAGGCCTAGCCTAGTGGCTCAGTGGCTGGAGCTGGAGATGCAGTGTTCACAGTTTCTGAGGGAAGAGAGGATGGAATTTCAGTCATCAATCAATGGAGGCATCCATGGCCAGACTCGACATCCATGTTAAATACACTCCAGAAAGGGCCATGCTTTGTGGCCCCTGGCTAAGGACTGTTGCTGCAATGACTGGGTAGAGTTGAGAGAGGAAAAATACTAAGATAGAAAATTCCAGGTGGTTGCAAATGAAGGCTCCTGGCTCATGGCCAATAGAGCTAGAAACCCAAAGGAGCAAGAGAAAACTCCTGGGCCAAACAAAAGGTAAGCCCCAGCTCAGAAATGTAATAAAGAAAGTCTGGCAGAGCACAATAAATTCTGGTGTCTCCAAGACTATGAGTAATTGTATATGTAAGTGTAAATTGTTATTCTATTTGTATTGTTACATACCTTGAGCTGGCTATAAATCTGTTAAATAAATAAAATAAATATGTCTAGGGGTAACACGATGATAGGGGCACAGAGAAGCATTTGCAATCTGAGCCATTCTCAGCAATAATTACAACAGCAGGTTACCCCTCCTGGAACATAGAAGCAATCTGGGCGGACTAGAGGCAGAATTTTAATTTAAAATACACAAATCTTGTAATTACGATAACAAATACCTACAGTACCTGAATGTAATCCACTTTGAAGCACTGAAAAAAGTGTGTAAAGTGGAATATAAATCTAAATAAATAAAAATAAAACAAACATCTAAACCTAGATGTGATGTGACAAATCCAAGCTCCTACAGACCCATATCTGCTAAATCAAGAGAGCAATCATTTTTGCAAAATTTTTTATAATAGATTAAAATATGTTCTCCCATCATTCGTTTCTCCATTACAAGTAGGATTTGTCCATAATAGGAGATCAGAAACTAACCACAATGTTGGAGGAAAGTGCAAGAGACTAGGTAGTAGATCCCTTAATTGCTTTGGATGCAGAGAAAGATTTTGATATTTTATGCATTTACTTAGGGTGCCAACCTCTTTTACTGGATTCAATGTCTGGGTTTCCAAGGGTTTATTATGGATTCGGAGTAAATCCTTTATTCTAATCGCTGTTGCTCAAGTGAATGTATATGGTTGACCATCTTCTGTCTTTCAGTCGAGTAGGGGAACCAGGCAAGGATGCCCTTTATTACCTCTTCTATTTCTCTTATCTTTAGAACCTCTTACTCGTAAGCTGCAAGAGAATAAAGATGTTCGATCTTCCCATGGGACACAAATCCCACGCCTTTAGAAATTGGGCAGATAAAGGCATTATACAATTAGGTCATGTGTATGAAGGAGGGATAATGTTGCCCTACGAGTCCCTCCAGGAGAAATTTCAACTCACTAGCCAGGATGTTCTGCCTTACATCCAATTACGACATTTCATATAAGCTGAGAAGGTAGATCTCGAGATAAATCAAGGCAAAACGCAATTAGAACATTGGTGCAAGCAGGCAGACTCAATGAAGAAAGCCATCTCCCAGGTGTATAATTATCTTAATAAAGATTCCAATAATTATCCAAACTATATGAAAGCATAGCAGAGGGATCTAGGGTCTGAACTATCGGCTGAACAATGGGACTCTATATTCTTTCATACAAAGAGGGGATCCTCTTACGCCTCCTTATCAGAAAATTGTTATAAAGTATTGCTTCGTTGGTACTATATGCCAGAACGACTGCAAAAGATTTATCCCAAACACGGGGACTGCTGTTGGAAGAAATGTGGGGAAAAAGGAACTTTTTTTCATCTATGGTAGGCATGCCCTCGGGTTACCCAATTTTGGGAAATTACCACTAAATATGCTTCAGAGACTCTTAAGACAGCTATTTCTGTTAATCCTGAATGCGCCCTTCTTAACTTACCACTAGATCTACCGCAAGATCAGGGGAGACTATGGAGTACTATATTGATTGCAGCCCGATGCGAACTGGCAACATTTTGGAAAACAGAGAACTTACCTACTCGAGTCTCATTACATGCAAGACTAGCAAACACATGGTCGCTACAGAGACTTACTGCCTTGAAAAACAACGAATACACCCAGTTTGAGAAGCTTTGGAAGCCATGGAAAGGCTGGGAGGAACAACACAGTCCTTGAAGAGACCACCACGACAGTCCCTTTTCAATTCAACAGTAAACACCTGCACTTATTCTATACCGCGTCACATCAGAAATTTCCTGAACGAGCACTTATTGGTTCGATATTTCAATGTTTATATGATTACTATGTATTCATTCATCATGCTTTAATGATGTTTTTGATACAGGAAATACACCATGCTGTTAAAATACGGGGAAGGGGAGGGGAGTTAATGGGGGAATCTTGATAACTGATAATTGTTAGAATTGTTAGATTTATTCAATACAAAGGATATGGATATTAACATGTTTGCTTATTAACATTGTTATATGTATTCTTACTCTAATAAAACTTTATAAACAAAACAAAAAAAAAGGTGTTCGAGCTATCCCTATAGAGAATATGGGTATAAAAGAAAATATATAGCTCAGTTTATGATGCATGCTGGAGAGGTTGTGGTGGCCCCTTTCAGAAGAAGGCCCAATCTATTATCCTCAATATTACTGCCTTCAAGGTATATCCTTCATGCACAGACTGACAACCTCCCAATTAAAACTGCCAAGTTGGTTTCACATATTTTCTTGGCTGCTAGGTGCAAAATTGCAGCTCTCTGGAAGAAGGTGGCAGTGCCCAATAATCTGTGTCTGCTGAAAGGTAAATGGAGTGTTTATCAAAGGAAGAAGCTAACTGAATATGGGAGCCCTCTGATAAGTGTGTTAAGAGGGGTTTGGGGGGGGTAGGGGAGGGATAGAAAACAATGATTCCCCACAATGTGCGATTGTGAGATGGTATAGTCTACTGTTTGCTGAGTATGTTTTTCTGTCGTTGTACTCTTGAAAAAAGTTCTTCAATAAAACATTAAAATACAAAAAGGAATGGTGGGAATAAACATTAAAATACAAAAAGGAATGGTGGGAATATTGTGTGTATAGAGATTGGAAGAGGAAGTAGATATCCCTACCCCTAAATATTTAATGGAATTTCCTGGAAATTCCTCCAATCCCTTTTCAGATCACCCTTCATATATCTAAAGCTTCTGATTTCTCTAAACTTGAGTTTAAACACTGAAAAAATGTCCAAACAGGGACAACATTTCTAAAGCCAGGAGCAAATAACTTTTAGCATCTGATAAAAGCAAATAATGTTTTAATCTATATAAGGCGTAATATACCATCTGTAGTAGATCTTATAAGCATTTTCAAAGTGGCTGATATAGAAGATTTAGCCACTCTCTTGCAAATGTTCTCCCACACCACTTTAAAAAAAAATATTGAAGATGGTGCTCTCTTAAAATCTCTTTTTGAAAAAACAGAAACCTATACATTTTTGAGATAATGCTCCTATAAAACACCCCCCTTTCCACAGAAAGATCTCTAAAGTAAAGGAAAACTGGTTCTTACCTGCTAATTTTCATCCCTGGAATACCACAGATCAGTCCAGATAAGTGAGTTTTGCATTCCTACCAGCAGATGGAGGCAGACGACAAAAACTTTTCAGGCACTACTACATAATCAAGAGTATCACCTGCAATTCCTCAGTATTGAATTGTACCCAAGCCAAGATAGAACAGTTCTCAAACTAACTCCAACCCCCCTCCAGGGCGAGCACAGAAACAATGGGTTGATCCCCCAGAACTGAGAGCCCTCAAATCCAGGATAAAACTGAAAGAACCAACCTATACACAATCAGTACATTCTGCAATATACACATACTGAATCAACAATGGTCTTTCAAAAACAAGGGGATGAGCTTCTGGACTGATCTGTGGTATTCCAGGTAAGAACCAATTTTCCTTTCCCGTTCATACCCCAGATCAGCCAGACAAATAGGATGTTCCCAAATTCCCCTACACTGAGCAGGAACCCGAAAGACCTGCTTGCAAAACTCTCCCCAAACATAGCCTCCTCTAGAGCCTGTACATCCAATCTGTAATGTTTGGTAAAAATGTGAAGCAAAGACCATGTCTCTGCCCTACAGATCTCCTGCGGCGATACCAACTGACACTCCACCCAGGAGGTAGCCTACACTCTCGTAGAGTGCACACACAAACCCTCTGGGGCCATCTGACCTTTACAAAAATAGGCTGAAAAAATAGTTTCCTTTAACCATCATGCAATGGCCTTAGATGCTTTGCTTTCTTTTTTTGCTCCACTAAACAAGACAAACAAATGATCTGAATACCGAAAACCTTTAGTGACTTTAAGGTACCATAACAGAGTCCAACGAACATCCATTAAGTGAAGCTCCCTTCCAAGCGGCGTTTTAAGACGACAAATTTGAAAATGCAGGAAGTTCGACCAACTGGTTAATATGAAACGAGAAAATGACCTTCAGCAAGAACGAAGGCACCGTATGTAGACACACTGTCGTCAGTATTTTGCAAGAAAGGATGGATCTCTACACGACAAAGCCTGAAGCTCTGAAATTTGCTTGGCTGAACAAATCGCCACCAGAAAGACAAGACTTCAAGGTGAGATCCTTTTTAAGGCACCCTTCGCAAAGGCTCAAAAGGAGAACCACAAAGCACCTTCAGAATTAAATTAAGGCTCCAGGACAGACACATCCTACAAACCGGAGGACGCAAATGCTTTACCCCTTCAGAAAACATACATCTGGATGGGAGGCCAACAGCTTTCCAATTAACTTCCCTCGAAAACATGCTAATGATGCTACCTGCACTCAGAGCAAGTTGTAGGCCAGGCCCTTCGCCAAACCCAGTTGCAAAAATGCCAGGCTCTGAGGAATATTCACCTGCAACGGCTCTAAACCTTCCTCCAAGCACCAGGACTCAAACACTCCCCTCATTCGAACATAAGCAAGAGAAGTGGAGGCCTCCTAGCCTGACGTCAAGCAGCAATAACTGGCTCCAAGTATCCTTTCAACTGTTGCTGCCTCCTTCCAAAAGCCAAGCCAAGAGACAGAAGCAATCCGCCTGATCCGAGAATATGGGCCCTTGTTGCAGTAACCCCGGCAAGTGAGCCTATCTGATGGGACCGTCTATCGCGAGACGAACGAGATCCACACACCACGGACCACACGGCCACTCTGATGCCAACAGAACCATCCTTCCTGGGTGTCTCTCTATGCATTGCAATACTCAACTGACAAGAGGCCATGGAAGAAATACATACAACAGATGGTCAGGGCTGAACCAATGTGTCGATCCCTTCCAAGCCGATCTCCCGCCTGCAACTGAAGAAGCGCACAGCCTTGGCAGTGCTTTGCAATACCATCAGATCCAGCTGTGGACTGCCCCACCTGAACTGTATGAGGGTTAAGGCCTCTGCAGACAACTCCCACTCTGTAGGAAACAACTGTTGCCTGCTGAGGTAACCCACCTGCACATTGTCTACCCCAGCTACATGAGATGCCGTTATCCCCACCAGAAACTGCTCTGCCCAGGCAAACAGCTCCTGTATCTCTTTAGCCACTGCACAGCTTTTCATCCCACTCTGGTGATTGATATAGGCCACTGACTTACTGCAGGAAATGTTGATCTGCACATCGTCCTTGTTTTCAATCAACTGACAGACCAGAACGCTTCCATTGGCGACCAAAGATCTTGGGCCATCCACCCTTTTCAGACTGCCCCCTAACCCCTGAGACTGGCATCAGTGGTCACCACTACCTAGTCCAGAGTCTCCAGTTCCACCCCTTTCTCCAAATTGTGGCAAGATAGCCACCACGAAAGACTGGACCTGGAATCTCCCTGGAATGGCAAAGGGCAATGGAACTCCTCCATCTGGACAAAAGCGTTGTCTGGAAAGGACACATGCGCAAACACCCATGGCATGAGTTCCAGCATAGACACCATTGAACCCAGCACCTGCAAAGAATCCCAGGCTCTGGGCACTATCAGTTGCAGTCGCCGAACCACCTGAGCCTGCAGCTTCATAATCCTTTGAGGTAAGATATACTTTGCCAAGATAGGTATTGAACTTCACTTCCAGGTATTCCAACGACTGGGATGGAACTAGGTGACTCTTTGCTAGATTTATAGCCCAGCGATCACAACATCTCCATGACCCGCTGAATCGACTGACTGCACTCCATCTCTGACATCGCTCGGATAAGTCACCTGTCTAGATAAGGGTGGACCAGAATCCCCTCTCTCAGAGCAGCCACCACCACAATCATCACCTTCTTGAATGTTCACGGAGCTGTCGCTAACCCAAAAGGGAGAGCTCGAAACTGGAAATGCTGCCCTAGCACCATGAACCGTAGAAACCGCTGATGCTCTGAGTGTATGGGAATGTGCAGATAAGCCTCCATAAATCCAACAATGCAAGAAATTGTCCTTTGCGGACCGCTGCTATTACAGTTCTCAATATCTCCATGTGGAAACACAGAACCCGCAGAGCCGCATTTATCTTCTGGAAATCCAGGATGGGACGAAAAGGGCTCTCCTTTTGGGCACCACAAAGTAAACAAAGTACCTCCCTTGGCTGAGGTCTTCCGGCAGTACCGACACAATTGCTTCTAGCCTCTAAAGCCTCTGCAACGTATCCCAAATTGCCTCCCATTTGACAAAGGATGCGCAATAGGACACTACAAAGGCTTCTTTAAGCGGTCGCGAACACATCACTGTCTCTTATATCCTCCAGGAGCCATTGGTCCGATGTTATCTTGGTCCACTTCTCGTAAAAGAGGTCTAGTCTCCCTCCGATAGCCTCCATGGAAGAGTGGACCAGCCTGATTTACTTACTCCGGTCCCCTAACCAGAGTTATCATGGGTTGTTTTCTGGCTGCCCAAAAGAACTGCTGCCTTCACAAACTCTGCTTCCCTGAAAAAAAAAAAAAAAGTAGCCTTGTTGGGTCAAAATCTCCTCATAGCCCTGAAGAGGGAGCGTGAAGGGAAAGTTTTCTTGCCGCTTTTCTTATCCTCTGGCAAACTATTCCCCTTTGACTCCCCAAAATGCTTCATCAGCTACTCCAGATCTTCCCCGAACAACGATTTTCCTTTAAAAGGAAGATTACACAGCTGCAACTTGGACCAACTGTCCACCGACCAATTATGTAACCACAGGAGCTTGCGTGCTGCTACCGCCGAGACCATGCTCCTGGCAGATGTCTGAACCAAATCATACAGCGCATTCGCCATATAGGCCATTCTGGCTTCCAACTGGACCGCCCCTCTGGAACCAGCTGCCGGGGTAGAGCCCTTCTCTTGCACCTTCTGCACCCAAAGCAGACAGGCTCTCTGCATAAGGATATCACAGAATGCCATTCTAAGACTTAAAGACGAGACTTCAAACATCCTCTTGAAATGAATTTCCAGCTTTCGGTCCTGGGCATCCTTCAGCACGGCCAACCCCACCACCAGAAAGGTTGTCTTCTTGGTCACTGCCGACACCGAATCATCCACCTTGGGTAACACCAACAGCTCCACAGTATCCTCTGTCAAAGGATATAACTTTGCCATCACCCTGGCTACTATGAGGCCTGCCTCTGGAGTTTCCCACTCCAGGTTCACCAACTTATTCACCTGTTTTGACAATGGAAAAGCCTTCGGCGATCTCTGAAACCCATCCAGGACTGGATCCACTATTATCAGATTCTTCCTGGATGAATTTAATCCCCAGCTCTTCCAGAAATTGGGGAATAAGTGGTCTCAATTCCTCCTTGTGGAACAGATGGACCACCCTACGATAATCCCCTTCTGTGACCAGAACCTCTGAATCACCCATATCATCCTGTAGGTCCCTAGAACCCAAAGCCAAGCCGAAAAGATGCCTAGGTCCCTCAGCTGCTCTTAGGAGAATTAAACTTTATTCACATTTTAGCCCCCCCCCCCCCTCCTGGGGTTAAGGCTGAGAATCACCTTGCCCCCTCCAACCTTTCCTGTGCAACAGGAGAACAAACTCAGAGGAAAAAAACCTGAGAGTCATCAGAATCATGATTCTGAGGGGATCCAACATACGCAGGCCACACATCCAGAAGGAAATCATCCCCTTCGAGGTCATCCTGAACTATCCCAGGACCCGAAGCAGCTGGGAAGAGACTCAGAAGAGAAGGCCTGGGGCTGCCCCGAAACTGCGAGAGACCACATGGCCGGCTGTGTGGTAGAATCCAAAATGGCCGCTAACCCCATCCCACACTGGAGAGAGAGGCCACAGGGAGAAGCTCTGGCATGGCGCGCTGAAGATGCAGCAAAAAAATGAGAGGGCCCTGCCGATGCGGCTTCCCCACCTACAGCACACAGGCTGAAATGATTGAGCCGCGAGCGCAACTCCCAGCAGGCCTGGCATGACCAAATACGCATGCTTAGGGTCTGAAACCAGCCCCTGACAGCACCACCGAGAAAAAAAAAAGCCGGGAAAACTTGCCTGCTGCACTGCTCCCACTTGGTCACCTATCCTCCCCGAACTAAGCAGCAAAACAGCGGCAGAGAAATTACGCTTACTTTTTTTTTTTTTGGTAAGAAAACTTTACCAGGAAAAGAAGGGAAGCCAAAAGAAATAAGATACTCCCCTGCGTCCTTGATGGAGCGGACAGGATCACCAGCGGGTCACAGCGCTGCCTCGTGAAAGCTGAGGGATCTGAACCACCAGATGTCAGTCACGCAGTAACAGGAGAGAGCTAAAGAAGGGTCACCAACCCCCTGCTCGTCTGCCTTGACAGGGAGTTTAGCCCAACTGTCAGTCATATCTGTTTGCTTATCCTCTACAAGAGAATCAGCTTTTTCTGTGGCAGCACCTTCCTTGGGGAACTCCTTGCTGGCCAACTTAAAATTAAATCTCTGTAGTAAAACTTTTAGATTTTCTTGTACAGCAGACTTTTCAAGTCTAGTAATAATTATATTTCCATCTAAGTGGTGGTGATATTTTTTGAAGTTATAGTATGTTTCTTGTTTAGAGGATGTACTTATGTATATAGTTTGTTTTAGCTTTGTGTGTGTTTTACTATTTTATGTATGTTTTATTGTACATCGCTTCAGCCTTTTGTTTGAAGCGATTAATACATTTTATTAAATGAAAAATGAAATGAAATGACCTCAACTCCCCAGAAGGCTCCTTCTGAAATTTCTCCAAATCTTCTTCTATTTTTTTGTTTTTTTAATTCAAACTGCAGGTTTTGCACTATCTGCCGTATGTTGGAGACAGAAAAAACCGGAGGGACCGAAGGTGGCACTCTACGTTATAAAGCAGTTTCAATAAAACTATCTGTCTCCATCTGCTGGCAAGGGTACAAAACCCAGGAGTTTGGACTGATCTGGGTACGTACAGGGAATATGCAATTGTCAGAGTCTGTCTCCCCGGATCAACCTTTTTTTTTTAGGTAATTCTGAGTTTCCTCCTGCAAATCTTCAGTTTAAAATAGACTAGCCAGAAAAGGAGTACTGATAGTTCAAGACTTGTTGATGGGGAATACAGTCCACTCTATAATCTTTTGAATTTTGCCCTAGAGAAAGTGGGTTCCAATAACATGATTCCTTTACATACTTATAAAAATCGCACATTAAGTAAATACCCTTTTTACACAACATTCTTCCCAATATATTTCAGGACGATTTGAGTCTCTTAGATTTGATGCTTCAAAGTCTTGTGTTTATTTAAATATCTTTTCACTTTCAAATCGAGTAATGTTATAAAAATATCAACAGATGTGTGGAAATGTGATATAAAAACTGATTTAACAGAACATGCTCTTTGTAGCAGTAATATATCAGTTTCTCCATTTAATACTTATAACTGGACAATTGAAAATTTGTTGTACAGCAATGTTCTCTCTTTACTGACCCTTTTTTCTGTTTACATTTTTGATTCGGTGGGGTTAAAAAGGGAGTAATTCATTGGTATTTTTTCTTTATATTATTATTTATATTTGTGTCTCTGGATATTCATGCATTACCAGTGTTATCAATAAAAATGTTTAACCTTAAAATACACAAACCCTATGAAGAGCAGGATGTAGGGATGTTTGGGGGGATAGAGTTGAGAAAGAGCATGTGTGGGAAGGTTTAGTAAGAGACCTTTAATACTAACATCCTCGGTGCTACTTACAAGCTAAGGACGGCTTGCATGGAGATGAAGAGAGCTGGAACATTGAAAGTCTCAAAGAAAACCTCAGCTGCCCTCTCACGGTTCTTGCTTGGATTTAATGGTGCTTCGGTCAGCAGGACTGGATGCTAGAGGACCATAAACAAAAACAGAATGACCAGCAAATAGTCACAAAATATCTCCTTTCAGATGAGTCATGAAACCAAGACCTGTCTATCTGTACACAAGAGTAAGGATGTGTAAAGAATTTGGCTGGGCTCAATTCCAGCGCCCAGTCCTGGTTAAAGTCAGAAACAATTCTCCTCTTTGTGTGCCAGGATTTGTTAGACATGGTTTTATTTTAGGGTGGTGATAGAGTTGCTTACCTGTAGCAAGTGTTCTCTGAAGACAGCAGGATGTTATTCCTCACATGGATGACATCACCATATGGAGTCCCAACACAGAAAACTTATGTCAAAGTTTCTAGAACTTTGACTTGCCACGCTGGGCATGCCCAGCCTGCCGTATACCACGCGTCCATGCGGGGTCCTTCTTCAGTATTGTAACAGAGAATTATATGGGAATCAACAAATAAGAGAAACCCATCTCTTTGGGACGGTGGGCGGGTTACATGAGGACTAAAATCCTGCTGTCCTCAGAGAACACCTGTTACAGGTAAGCGACTCTGCTTTCTCCAAGGATAAGCAGGATGGTAGTCCTCACACGAGTGAATCCCTAGCTACAGGCTGCTCCCCAGCATAAAAGAGGGACCAACGGATACCCAAACAAGGTGCCAATGAGCACAACACTGGTGCTCTTGGTAACAGAGGGGGAAACAGCCCTAACCCAAACAACAGGCCCTAGGCAGGAGAGAGTTGGATTCTACACCTCAGAATCCAAAGGACAGAATGGCCAAACCTACTGTTGCATCGGCTATTCCTAGCCAAGCAATAGCGAGATGTGAATATATGGATAGAATTCCACATCGCAGCCTTGCAGATCTTCTCCATAGGAACTGCCAGGGCTCAGACAGAATGAGCCTTGACATGACCCCCAAGATGCAGTCCTGAATGGGCATCAGAAGGAGATGAAATTTGCTAGCCAATTCAATAGTATCTGTTTGGCACCGGCAATGCCCAATGTATTCCGATCAAAAGAAATAAAAAGTTGGGTGGAGTCTATGGGCTTCTGTATACTCCAGATAGAAAGCTAAGGTTCGCTTGCAGTCCAAATTGTGTAGGGCTCGTTTGCTTTGGTGCAAATGGGACCTGGGAAAGAATGTTTGCAGGACAATGAACTGGTTAAAATGGAAATCCGCACCACCTTAGGCGCAAAAGCACCCTGCCATGATAAAACTTAGTGTAAGATAGATAAGTCACTAAGGCTCGGAGTTCACTGACCCTGCATGCTGAGGTGACTGCCACCAAAGACCTAGGTCAGGTACTTCAGGTCACAGGTGTGCAGCGGTTCAAAAGGAGATTTGATCAGCTGAGCTAATACCAAGTTGAGGTCCCAAGACACAGCAAAAAACCTTAGGGGAGGCATAAACTGAAACAGGCCCCACATGAATCGTGCAACTATAGGCTGTACAAAGATGGGCATACCATCTACACCATGCTGGTATGTGTCAACCGCATTGAGATGAATTCTAACATAATTGGTTTTTAAGCCAGCTTCCGATAGGTGTAGAAGGTAATCAAGCAGTTTTTGTGTAGGGTAGGAGAACGGATCTAAGGTCTTCTGTTCACACCACGCAGAAAACCTCCTCCATGTCAGTCCATAGGACTTTCTAGTGGAAGGCTTTCTAGAAGCCACCAGGACCCGAGACACATCCTCTGAGAGATCAAGTGGTTAACCTCTCAACATCCAGGCTGTGAGCGACAGGGCCTGGAGATTGGGATGTCATAACCTACCTCAATCTTGCATGATGATGTCTAGAGAAGTCCCCAGACTGATCAATCTCCGGATGGACAGCTCCCGTAGGAGGGGAAACCACACCTGGCTATGAGGATAATAGTCCCATTGTCCTCACAAAGCTTCAAGAGAGTCTTCGCCACTAAGGGAATCAGAGGTTACGTGTACAGAAGACCTTTGCCCCATCAGGCAAGGGTGTCAGAGGCTGGTTTACCGCCTGTCCTGTACAGGGAGCAGAACAAAGGCATCTTTCTGTTGCAAAGGGATGCAAAAAGATCCACATCTGGGCTCTCCCAGAGGCGGAATATCTGATTCGCAACCAGGTGGTCCAGGGATCACTTGTGGGGTCTGAAGGCACAACTCAGTCTGTCCGCTAATACGTTCTCTCCCCCAGCCAGGTACATGGCCCTGAGCACCATCCCGCGTAGGATAGGGTCCATGACCAGATCTGAACTGCTTCCTGACACAGGAGGAACAAGACCATACCTCCCTGCTGTTGACATACCATATCACTACCTGGTTGTCAGTTTGGATCAGAACAACTTTGTTGGACAGCCAATCTCTGAAAGTGAATAGCACATACCTGATTGCCTTGAGCTCCAGGAAATTCATTTGGCAACAGCTTTCTTGGACAGAGCAGAAACTCTTGGTGCTCAGTCCATCTACGTGAGCTCCCCAGCCCATCTGTGGTTAGGACAATTTGTGTAGGATGACTTTGGAAAGAGATCCCCTGTTCCAGATTTGAACGTACCCGCCGCCACGACAAAGAGTCTTGGAGGGTTGAGGTGACTTAGATGTGATCTTGGAGGTTCGGTGTGACCTGGCCCCAATGTGACTCAAGGTCCATTGGGCCCTGTGCATGTCTAATCTGCCAAGGAAGTGACATGGACGGTTGCGGCCATAAGGCCCAACAACCTCTACATGGGCCATGCTGTCACCTGCTGACTCTGCTAAATCTCGGCCTCGACAGTCAAAGTGATAGCCCTTTGATGAGGCAGGAAGGCCTTGGCCTGAGCTCTGTCCACCAGGCCTCCTATGAAGTTCAATTGAAATGATGGGCTGAAATGGGACTTCAGGTAGTTGATGATGAACCCTAGTGACACCAACACCCGGATGGTCGAGCGCATGGATCTGACGGCTCTGCCTGAGATGTGGTCTTGACCAGCCAATCATCCAGATAAGGGAAAACATGCACCCCAGCCCCCGGAGGTGCGCCGGCACCACCATGGCTAGGCATTTTGTGAAGACCGATGGGGCTGGCGCTAGCCCGAATGGCAACACCTGATACTGGAAGTGTTGTTTTCCCACCATGAATCAGACACACTTCCGGTGGCTTGGAAAGATCTCAATGTGTGTGTGCATGTCCTTCAGACTGAGGGAGCAAAGCCAGTCCCCTTTTTGTAAAAGGAGAATCAAGGTGACCAGGGAAACCATCTTGAACTTTTCTTTTTTGATAAATCTGTTCAAGGCCCTTAGGTCTAAGATGGGACGGAGTCCTCCTGTTTTCTTTGGAATCAGGAAGTATCTGGATTAAAATCTTCACCCTCTTTGCCCTAGTGGTACTCCTGATGGACGATGGAAAGAACCCACTGGTCTGAGATTATACTGGACCACTAGTTCGCAAAGAACCGCAGCCTGCCCCCAACTTACAGATCTTTCGTCCTGGGTATAGGTAACTGGACTACGCTCCCTACAACCCAGTCAAAACTTCGTCCCTGGAGTTGACTGAGGTGCTGGCTGGGCCTTGGGGGCTCTTTGCTGCCTGGGATGACCACAGGAGCCCCGATGCGAGTGAGGGGGTGGAGTATAGTACTTTCTCTGGTGAAAGACTTCCTTTGCCCCGATCCTGCTGACCTCCTAGCCAAGAAGACTGACCTGGAGTACTGGCGGAGAGTTATTGGAGGGTTTCATGGTGGTCCTGGAGCTGGGCCATCGCATTCCTCACCCTATCTCAGAAGAGATTCTCCCTAGTACACAGCACGTCAGTGCGTCTTTCCTGTACCTCTGGTCAGAGATCCGAGGCCTGCAACCATGCCATTCTGCAGCGCCAATTCCCACTGCACAGACTCTCAATGCTATCTCAAAAACATAAGTCACTCGGACCTCATGTTTCTCGCATTCCAGGCCCTTGTGCATCAGTGACACGAGGGTATCCTGCTGCTGCTGCTGAGGCAGCTGCTTGGCCATCTCCTGCACCTGCTTCCAAATGTCCCTCGAGTACAGACTCATGTAGAGCTGGTAGGAAGCTATGCAGGCAATGAGCATGGTATCCTGGAAAACCTTCTTCTCAAGAGCGTCCATCGCTCTGTGATCCTTCCCTGGGGGCACAGAGGAATGGGTCTGAGACCACTTGGTTCTCTTGGGAGCAGATTTGACTACCACCGATTGGTGGGGAACTGTCGCTTATCAAATCCGGGAGCTACCTGGATGAGGTAAACTCCGCCAGCCTTCTTATTCATGGGAGGCACTGTGTGGGGGTGTTCCCATTTTCTCAGCAGTAACTCCTTAAGGATATCATGCACCGGGACCACCACAATCCCCTGAGGAGGCTCCATGAACAAAAGGATTTCAAGTATTTCTGGCAGCCTCCTCTATTAGTAACTGAAATGGGATGGCTTCCGCCCTCACAAATCCTGCAAAGGTTAAATCCTCAGATGGAGAATTTCTTCACTCTTCCGGAGGAGAAGATTCTGAGGGGAGACCCTCAGAGCCACTGGAGGAGGACTCCATGGTATCATCCCCCCAGGTGTCATAGGGGCCCTCATCCTCATTGAAACAGACAGGGGATGGGGCCCTAGGTGCTTGGCTTTCATCCAGAAGTGTAGGTACCAGTGAAGCTGGATGGGGCTGCAGGCCTTGGTGTCTCAGCCAGCCTAGATGGAGCTTCCTCCTCAGAGGAACCAGCAACGACCACCGTATCAACACGGGGAGGTTCCAGTGTCCCGACAGGCAGTGCCGCCGGCCCGGAAACCAATGCCAGCTGGGTCAGTAATACGCCAATGAGTGCATGGAGCTTCTACAACAGTGGCTCTAAGACGGATGGTGCCAATTCTGGTACCGTAGATGCCACTGGACCGATGCTCCGCATCGCCCGCTTGACTGCCAGTTGAACTTGCCATTCAAGCTCCTGCATGCCAGAGGAGCTCGAGCATCAAGTGAAGGATCAGTGACTGGCATCAGGACTGGTGGAGACTGTCGTGGACCCCTGACACTGATGGAGAACTCGCTTTCCTCACCACAGAGTTGCTTTGGGGGCATCATGGCACGAGATGGCACATCACTGTGCCCGGCACCATGTATCGATGGGAACCGTGCCAAGCTGTCTTTCCCCAGTGCAGAGGCCAATGACGAGGAACCAGATGTCCTCAGCCTGGAGGAGTCAGACTGTGGCCAGTCTTAGACACCCTTAGCAGCCAATGGCATTGATGATCCCACCAACGTCAATGGCTCAGTGTCCATCAGTGCGGCTCTGTAGTCCTTTGATGACGATGGTCCGGTCTTCTCTGGCCCTAAGAGTTGTTCCATCTTATAGAGCCAAAGATGACATCCCTTCGGGGTCATCTGGGCACATTTGCAGCAAGTCCAGATGTCATGTAACGTCCCCAGGCAGAGGACACATTCATCATGGGGATCCTTGATGAACTTGGTCCTAGGGCACAGAGGGCATTGCTTGAAACCAGATGCGGCTATGACAGGACAAAATAAATAGGAAGCAAGATCAAAATTGATGGCAGTGGGCGTCGAAGGCTGGTGGGCACAGAGACAGCACTACCACAGGGAATCAACCACAAAAGGAAACTTACTGAAAAACGACAAAAACCTTGAATAGGAACACTACAGGGAGGACTGAGAGGGACCCAGCACTGGAAAAAAATCTCAAAGAAGCAAAAATTGGAAAAAAAAATTTCCAAAACAAGCCAAAAAGGCCAAATGTGAGCTCACCAACTGCGATGCTACAGCTCTGCGGAAAAGAGAGACTGAACAGGGACCCCATGTGGACACGTGGCAAGTCAAATTCTAGAAACTCTGACAAATTTCCAGTGACGGAGCTCCATCTGATGATGTCACCCATGTGTGAGGACTACAATCCTGCTTATCCTCGGAGAAAAGTCATTTTTATATTATGTAAGCCACTCCGATATTTGCAAAAGGTGGGGACGATAAATAGATCACTCGATCCCTGGTTAAGCTTTGGGCAAGGTTATGGATGAATACATTACACAAGGTTTCTTCTATTAATAATATCAGGGTAATTTACACTGCCACAGGAGATGGAAAATCTCAGTAGTTGGTGCATTCAGTCACACAGAAAATGCAAGTGAAAAACAAAAAAAGCATCTATGAAACGAGTTATTGCCAGACATTGAACTCGAGGTTCAAAGATCCATGTTTATCCTACTTTCTGGCAAGAAGGGAGGCTTAGGGGATATCCCTATCTGTATCCGCCATAAATAACTTTCCTACTTACTGTCCTGTCGATACCAAATTTTCAGGGCATGTCAGGTAGGCCAAGAGGAGTCCAACACGCTTCTTTTGTTTTCCAGATCAACATACTCCTCGAATAAGCATGCACAATTTTCATCCCCTAATAACGTTTGCTTCTGATCCACACCAAATTTTTTATCATCATGTCACAAGGATCATGACAGAGGTGTTTTGGGGGGGGGGAATCCATGTATTCCTATGAATACAAGCATACATGTACACCACCTAATAAAATTTTGGTTTTTTATCCAATCCACAATACGTTTTCCAGAGAAGTCAGGAGGGCCAGGAGTCGTCTGACACAGGTATTGTTTTTCTGGATCCATGTTGGCCCACACACTAAAGTATGTGCACATTCTGGAAATCAGGCTTCATTAGTTGTGTATGGAATTTCTAGTTTCAAGCTTGCACTTGGTTAATTCAATACTTTGTATTTTAACCCCAGTTTTATGGTTAGGTATCACACTGCCTGCTGTCTATGTAGACCTCAATGACTTGTATGGTATCCAATAAAGATCTACAGGTTCTGCATCTGGTTATCTGACTTTTTTAAAAAGATAGAATTTAGGTAATTCATTTAAATCTTCTGTCATCAGTCCCTTTATAATTTGGACTGAAGACACCAATCCTGTAGTTTGAGCAGTGCAAGCTGTGACCTTTAGCTCTTGTACTACTGACTCTTGATTTGTCTTATGAATTTACATCAGTCATCACTAAATTTCATACATAGCTCTGTCAGTGCAACACCATCAAGACCTGCAGCACTACTGGGTATTCCACTACTGAGAGTTGTACACCCAGCTCTGCCAATGCGCCTGGATGAAGACAAGTACAAAGTGAACCCCTAATCGGAAACTTTTTTTTTTTTTTTTTTTTAAAGAGTATAGTGAACATATCCTGTATAAGCTGCTGTCTAAAACATTCCTCTCAGATTTACATCCCTGTTGTCAATGTCTTATCTTCCCCTTCCATACACAGATGGGATTTTCACCTCTTCAGAGAATGTCTGAAGCTGGTCCTTGGAGTATACATATTGCCAGATCCTCTCCATGTCGTTCCAGTCACGGACAATACCGTGCTCCATGGGGTAGCGGATGGACAGCAGGCCTCGATGCTCCTGAAAGGGCAAAACCAGGAATGAATCAGTAACTCAGGGGAGGATCAGCACATTTCCCTTGGGATGGCGCACAAAGCCAGGGAGCAATTAGGGAATGATGTTGAAGCATGCCCTGGTTTCTAAATCTTACTGCACGGACACAAACTGTCCATTAACAGCAGGAGCTGCTGTTCATCAGCATTCAAATCAGCATTTTCCACTATTTAGCTGAGAATTTGTGCACTGTAACTAACTGACTGGGGTACACTTTACTTTAAGCTGACACAGAAAATTAGCTTTAGCAACTAAAAGCACTCAAAAACAAAGGGAGGCAGGTCCAAAGAGAATCTACTGAAGAAGATAAAACCTTCTTTAGACATATATACAGATGCAATAATAGTGCGCTCAGCCTAGCACACAGCTTGATGAGCGGTTGGACATGCGTTTTTGGACGCGCTAGAAAAACTCCCAATGCAATAATGGGATTAGCGTATCCAAAACACGCGTTCAAACCAGCACGCAGCTAATAGCAATCACCACATGTAAATACCATGTAGATACAGCTGTAGAGAGATATCCCATGTTTTACCACTGAAAGCACCTAGTAAGAATTATAATAGCCAAAGAGGCAGACAATCGTGCTGACAGGTCCCAAAAACACTGTCACAGCCCAAGAAAAGAAACTTTGCCCAGATGAGAACTTTACACTGAAGGATGTTTATCAAGATCTGCCTATTTGTAAGAGTCTGTGTAAATAAAACCAAGGCAGAGGGACAATGCAGCCACTTAAGCTCATAAGCCGAAGTCAGGGGCCAACCAAGGTAAGTACAGAGGTCAGAGGGTCCCCCATCCTTGGAAGAAGGGAGGGGGGCAGTCTGAGCTGGAGAAAATGCTGATGCTTAATATAGCTTGATTGGGGGGGGGGGGGGGAAGAGACCCTAAGTTTAAGTGATTCATTGGCTTTGGTCCAAGACATGGCAGGACCCTCCCCCTTGCCCCCCCCCCAAAGAAATGGGGATGGGGGGGAAGACCTGCAATACAGCAAAGACCCTCCACCCACCACATGATTATGCATGAACTTATGCATATCTATCAGCTGGAAAGTATAAGATGGAAGGTAAATAAAAAGGAGCAAACCAGGAGAGAAGTGAATCCGAAGCAGCCCAGCACCTCCCTGCTATCGTGTAGGGAGAAGATTAGGTGTGGCCAGGAGACCAGAGAAAGAGAAAATGCCCTGCTGGGGTTGGACGGATGTGCAGTCTGAGGCGGTGAGGAGCGGAGCGCAGCCCAGTCAGTACCAGACCCGAAAGCCAGCCTCTAGGCAGCCCGTCACTCTGCTAGTACCAGACCCAGCCTTCTCCCCTGCCCCCATTCTCCAGACAGAGCTGCTTCAGAGGAGAACAGGGGGATACTGCCTAAAGTTGGACCGATGAGATGTTCCCAACGTTCATCGGTATATAAAAACCTCTAAATAAATAAAAATAAAAATACTTTGTACTGGAAGTGCTTGTTGTCCATCTGGAAGCAGAGGTAACACCAGGAATTGGGATGCATTATGTGGGCATATGCATCCTTCAAGACCAGTGAACACATCCAATTGTTGGGTTGAAGGAAGGGAAGAATGGACTTGAGAGAAGTCATTTTGAATTTTTCCTTGTGAATGCATTTGTTTAGCGTCCATAGGTCCAGGATTGGACGTAGGCCTCCCAACTTCTTGGGAATAAGGAAATATTGTGAATAGAAACCGAGATGAGGTTTCAAAGAAGGTAGTTCCTGAATGCACTTTTGTTGGAGGAGCATCCCGATTTCCCGAAGGAGAGGGTCTCGGTGTGCTGTTTGGTGTTTCTGGGGAACTAAATGTGGTAGGGTCGAGAAGGATGTATAGTGGAGAGAGTAACCTTCCTTTATTGTTGTTAGGACCCATTGATCAAATGTGATATTGGACCATGCTGGGAGGAATCTCAATAACCTGCCTCCTACTACTAATGTCTGAGCCGGTGGCGGATTTCTAAAAACCTTGCTGGGTTTTGAGGGCTGGGAATCTGCCGGTGGATGGGTCTGTCGAGAGGCTCTTGTTTTCTGTCGCGGACCTTATGACTGGTAAGGTTGAATCTTGCCAGACTCTGGCCGAGTTTCGCTCAACGAGCTGCCTCAGGGGCTATTATAAATAAGTATAAAACACACATATACATAAATATATGAGACAACAAATACAATGAAACATGAACATAATAAATAAATAATAAAGGAATTTTTTTCTTTTACCAAGTTGTTTACATATAGACACCGTCTCTTCTCCTCACATTTTTAACTGTTTTTCCAATTCTGTTTTTATCTGCCATTCTGATATTTACACACATATGTACGATTATAATAATTTTTATTCTTATGTCTGTACATACATACGCAAACATATTTGTGGCAATATTTGAGTTTTTAGCTTTTGTACGTTTGTATGGTTTGCATATTTTTATTTATTACGTTTATATTTCATTTTATTTGTTGTCTCATATTTATGTATATGTGTGTTTTATACTTATTTATAATAGCCCCTGAGGCAGCTCATTGAGCGAAACTCGGCCAGAGTCGGGCAAGATTCAATAAAGTCCTTTTTCACCGATCCATACCTCATGTTTATTGCTACCAGCCATCTTGGATCGGCTTCTGATTTGTTTCTAAAAGATCTTCTATAGGCGTTGAAGGTCTCTGTGGCTGGACGCTCTGACGGTCCAGGGATAGAGAGGTCTTCCAGAATCTGTGGAGTCTCCAATGGAACAGGCAATTGGAGCAGATGCCTCTGTCCACAGACTACAGAAATTGTGATAATATATTTGTTATCTGGGAAATAGCTTGTGAAGCTAACCCTGAAGTAGAGGGTGTAGAGGCAAGGGCTCTTCCTGCGGCGGAGCAGCTGGAGCTGAAGTTGTCAATGGGCTCCTTTGCTGTGGTGGAGATGGTTCTGAAAGGCGCTCCGAAGAAGATGATCGGCTGCCTGATAATCGTGGCAGAGAGACATCCTGATCAGAGTCGACCACTAGGAGTGGTGATGGCTCCCTGGGTCTTTTATGGCCTGATATGTGCTTTTTTGGCTTTGGCTGCGTCGGCAGCATTGGGCCTTGAGAGACTGTGTCGATGTGAGTGGAATGCGTCGGTGGTGTGTCGACTCAACGCAGTTGCAACGCAATCTTTTCAGTGCATCGGTGTGCCGATGCGTCAATGTTTCGAATGCGATTCAGACTAAAGTCGGTCAGTGCGTTGGTGAGCCAATGGCGTTGATACAGCATGCGGCCGCGATGTTTCCGATGCATCCCCCACGCCCTGCACCGATTTTTGAAGGGGCGTCAGCGGTGGGTGTTTTACCCTGGGGGGGTCCATAGAAGAAACCCTTCGATGAGAGGAGGTCTTCTTTTTGTGTTTTGGCCCCATAGAAGATCATGTTGAGGCCTCTGATGGGGCATAAGAGCCCGATGGTGCTGCCTTTAGTTGTTGCATTTTAGCAGCATGCTAGCGCTGCGCTCTTGGGGACATACGGCCACAGTCCCCGCAGCTTGCCTGATTATGATCAGGACCTAGGCAGAGGTAATAAGACTGATGGCCATCAGTCACTGACATAATTTTTCCACAGGCGCAGAATTTGAATCCTGATCGAGACATGATGGTACTAAACCTTTTCCTGTGATTTTGAAGTTTTGGGGGGGGGGGGGGGGTGGTTTTACCTCACAAACTTGAGAAAGTCTGAGAAGACAGCTCCGTGTGTGGTCAGTCGCACGGAAAAAAAACGGACTGAGGAGCCTCAGGCAAATGCAGGAAGATACAAGAGGGAGCACCTAGCTGAAAGACTTTACTAATCTTAGAGAGTTCCGCCACCTACTGGCATGGAAGATGTACCCAGACAGCATGGCTAATTCAGCTGCTTATCTATGTGAAAAAGTGATGATCAATGGAGTCCATGCTGATACTGATATCCTGATTCACTAAGGGGTACATTTTCAAAAACAGCGTGCGCGCGTACTTTTGTTCGCACACCACGCACGAACAAAAGTACGCTGGATTTTATAAGATACGCGCGCTCCGAAATCGGTGCAGCCTCTGAGGGAACTTTCCTTCCGCCTCCCCTCACCTTCCCCTCCCTTACCCCCCCCCCGGCCCTATCTAAACCCCCCCCCCCACACACACACCTTTGGTCGGCAGATTTACGCCTACTCGAGGCAGGTGTAAATCTGTGCGCGCCAGCAGGCTGCTGGCGCGCCATCACCTGACCCGGGGACTGGTCCAGAGGCCTCGGCCACGCCCCCGGGCCGGCACCACGCCCCCAGACCTGCCCCGCCCCCCGCCCTTTTACGAAGCCCCAGGACTTACGCGCATCCCAGGGCTATGCGCACACCGGCGACCTATGCAAAATAGGCGTGCAAGTGCCCTGCGCGCGTAAATCCAGCCGGATTTACGCGCGCAGGGCTTTTAAAATCCGGCCCATCGGTTTTTCTCCCATTTTGTTATGGGAAAAGGCCTTGATGAATCAGGCCCCCATATTGGGCCAGTTCTTTTTTATATTTATTAATTAGTGACATTGTTGAGGACCATGAGGGGAAAATATGTATGCCTGCAGATGACAAAAACCTATAACAACAGATATAGTGACTTACAAAAGTATTCAACCCTCTTAAAAAAAAAAATCAGCAGATTTTTGTGAATTACAAATGACACTTACACAGATTGTTCCAGACAGTATGTTTACTGCAAACCAGTAAGTTCTTAAAGTAAATTTTCAAAGTCGCATTCACTTTTATTAGATTTCACAAATCTGGCATGTACCTCTACCAACATTATTTATGAGTCTCTGTGGAGTCACATGTCTCTCTCGGAAGGAACCTCTGGACCCCTTTTCATTATCTGATACTTGCTCCTCCAGGTCTTTTTACTCAACCCACCTGTCCTGCCACTGCCCTCTGTATCTGTTTCAAGCATGTTTACATTCTGTTACAGTGCTGTTCCTGCCATTACCTCTGCTGGTAGGCTCTCTCTCGCCATGTCTTCTTCCTCTTTGGTTCCCACAAGTCCCATACTTAATCCAACAACCAGACCTCCCTGGTGTCTTTTACCACCAAGCTTTGTAATAATCTAAACAACTATCAAACCTAGTAAATGTGACTGAAACATTGTTTTCCTAGTGTGGATTGATGTTAGGCCATGGCCACTCTCTGCAGGTTGCCTCAGCTTTCTTGGAAACCAGATGCAGTTGTACCACCACTCCACACTCAAGCCCCTCCATCTCTTTTATCTGTTATCATCTACCTGTCCTTACCACTCGGCTATGTGTCTGTTCAAAGCACATTTAAAGTCTGTTATGGTTTCTCATTCTACTACCTCTGGCACTAGGCTATTCCAAGCATCTACCATGCTTACAGTAAAAGAGTACTCTCTCATGGCTCTTCTGAACCTTCCTCCCTCAGCCATATCACACCCACTCCTTGAAATTCCTTTATTTTAAATGGAAGATTTCACTGAAGTCTGTCAAATACTTAAATGTTCTATCATCTCCCTCCTACCCCTTCTTTGCTTCAGCATCTTAAGTCTCTCTTTGTAGGGTTTGCGTTGCAGGCTTTGTATCATTTTAGTAGCCTTTTTCTGAACCATTTCCATTCTCCCAATGTTCCTACAAAGGTATGACCTCTAAAACTGAATACAGTGCTCAAGGTTGGATCTCAGTAACCTATGCACAGAAACATAGAAATGATGGCAAAAAAGGACCAAATAGTCCATCCAGTCTGCCCAGCAAACCGTAAAAGTCAGGGGCCTTGTTTGTTGCTGTCTAAGTCCAATTCCCTATTATCTCTTGCCGCTGAAGCAGACAGCAATGTTGGAATTGCATCAAAAGCGTCAGGCTTATTGGTTAAGGGTAGTAGCAGCCGCATTAGCAATTTACCCCCTTACTTATTTGTTTCCCCAGACCATAAAAGTCAGGGTCCTTGTTGGTTGCTGTCTGAATCCAATTCCCCTTTTCCTCTCTTCCCCCTGCTGTTGAAGCAGAGAGCAATGATGTAGTTACATCAACAGTATAAAGGCTATTGGTTAAGAGTAGTAACCGCCGCACCAGCAAGTTAACCCTATGCACTCTTTTCTTCATTCCCATCCTCTAGCCTTTAGGGATCCACAGTGTTTATCCCATGCCACTTTGAATTCTTTCACTGTTTTTGTCTTCACCACCTCCTCCAGAAGGGCATTCCAGGCATCCACCACCCTCTCCTTGAGGAAATATTCCCTGACGTTGGTTCTGAGTCGTCCTCCCTGGAGTTTCATTTCGTGAACTCTAGTTCCACTGATTTCTTTTCATCGGAAAAGGTTTGTCGATTGTGCATCATTAAAACCTTTCATGTATCTGAAGGTTTGTATCATATCTCCCCTGTTCGTCCTCTCCTCCAGGGTATACATATTTAGGTCCTTCAACCTCTCTTCAAGTTATTTGATGAGATCCCCCATCATTTTGGTCGCCCTTCTCTGGACTGCCTCCATCCTGTCTCCTTCCCTTTTGAGATATAGTTTCCAGAACTGAACATAGCACTCCAGGTGAGGCCTCACTAAGGACTTGTACAAGGGGATTATCACCTCCTTTTTCTTACTGGTTATTCCTCTCTCTATGCGGCCCAGCACTCTTCTGGCTTTAGCTATTGCCTTGCCACATTACTTTGCCATCTTTAGATCACTAGACACTATCACCCCAATGTCCCTCTCTTGGTCCGTGCACAACAGCCTTTACCCCCCACCACATAAAGCTCTTTTGGATTACTGAACCCCGATGCATGACTGCACTTCTTGGCATTGAACCCCAGCTGCCATATCTTCGACCACTGTTCAAGCTTCCTTAAATCACGTCTCATTTTCTCTACTCCTTCCAGCGTATACACAGTTGCAGATATTAGTAACATCCACAAATAGACAAACTTTCCCTTCTTTCCCTTCCGAAATGTCACTCACAAAAATATTGAACAGAACTGGTCCCAACACTGATCCTTGTGGCACGCCGCTTAACACTGTTCTCACTTCTATTTACCATTACACGATATCTTCTATCCATCAACCAGTTTGTAATCCATGCCACCACCTTGGCACTTGCTCCCAATCTTCTCATTTTATTCACAAGCTTCCTATGCGGGGCTGTATCAAAAGCTTTGCTGAAATCCAAGTAGATAACATCAAACACTCTTCCTCAATCCAATTCTTTACTCACCCAATAAAAAAAAAAAGCAATCAGATTTATCTGACAGGACCTTCTCCTGGTGAATCCATGCTGCCTCAGGTCCAGCAAACCTGACTGTGGATAATTCACTATTCTTTCCTTCAGCAGAGTCTCCGTTAATTTTCCCACTACCGAGGTGAGGCTAACTGGCCTGTAGTTTCCAGCCTTCTCTCTGCTACCACTCTTATGAAGCAGGATCACTACCGCTCTTCTCCAATCACGTCCACTCCCCCTCGTAGTCCCCGTCCAGGTGACCACCCTCTCCTTATATTAAGGAGACTTTCATTGTAAATTGTTTTGGTTATTACCTTCTTGTTCTCCTATCCTTCCTACTGCCTCTCTGTTCTACCCCCCGCCCAGTTACATTCCCCTGTTGCAATGTATTTTCCAATCTTTCAGTTACTATGTGAACCGGTATGATGTCCCCACAAATACCGGTATATAAAAGTTTCTAAATAAATAAATAAATAAATCAGCGATCTATTGAACAGGTCAAGCAGTGGACCCGCCAGTACATCTCTGAGCTCCCTCAGTATCCTGGGATGAACCTCATCCCATGGCCTTGTCCACTTTCAGTTTTCCTAGTTCTTCCCATACATTCTCTTCTGTAAATGAAGTTTCATCTACCCCATCTCCATCTACCATCTTTGAACCAGCAATGGTCCTTCTCCAGGATCTTCTTTAGTGAACACCGAACTGAAGTATTTGTTTAATATTTTGGCCATTTCTTCGTCTATCTCCACACAGTGCTCCTCCTCACCTTTCAATTTTACTATACTTCTTCGGGCCTACCTTCTTTCTCTGATATATCTGAAAAATGTTTTGTCTTTTCTCTATACCTCTTTGGCAATTCTTTCTTCCGTTTGACTTTTTTTATTCCTGATTTCTTTGTTCGTCTCCCTCAGTTTTAATAAATATTCTTCCTTGTGTTCCTTTTTTGGGATCCTTTATACTTCGTGAATCTGTTCTTTTTGCCTTAATTTTTTCAGCCACCTCCTTAGAGAACCAGATCAGTTTCTTTTTCCTCTTACTCTTCTTTACTTTCCTAACATATAGATTTGTTGCCTGTGTAGTAGCCCCTTTTAAATTTGGCCCACTGTTCCACATCACCCGTTTTCTCCCAGTCTTCCAGTTCTTCCTCCAAGTACATCCCCATTTTGACAAAGTCCATATTTGTGAAATTCAAAACTTGGGTCTTTGTGTGACTTCTCTATATCCTATTTGCTATATCGAACCATACAGTCTGATGATCACTAGTGCTCAGGTGAGCCCCTACCCAAACATCAGAGACATCCCCATTAGTGAGCACTAGATCAAAGATCACACCCTCCCTCGTGGGTTCCATTACCATTTGTTTAAGCAGAGCACCTTGAAGAGCATCCACTATCTCTCTACGTTTTGTAGATTCCACAGAAAGGTTGCTCCAATCCACATCCAGCAGATTAAAATCTCCAACGAGCAACACTTCTCCCTTCTTTTCCACCTTTCGGATGTCCTTGATTAGGTCTCTATCCAGTTCATCCGTTTGGGTTGGAAGCCTGTAGATCACACCAGTAAAAATGGAAGTACCATCTTCTCTTTTTAGGATGGTCCATAATGCTTCATCTTTATTCCACGTCCTTCGCAATTCAGTTGCATGGATATTGCTTTTGACATAAAGAGCTACTCTTCCCCCTTTTCTGTCCTCTCTGTCCTTTCTTAAGTTATAGCCCGGGATGGCCAAATCCCAATTATGAGCCTCAGTGAACCAAGTTTCCGTAATAGCAACAATGTCCAATTCTGCCTCTACGATTAAGGCTTGCAAGTCTGGGATTTTATTGCTCTTTGAGCATTTGTGGTCGTAACTTTCCAGCTGCTCTTCCTAGTCACCTTTTCTGTTTTTTGGGTTTTTTTTTTAACTGATTAATTTTGTTACTCTCTTCCCACTTCCTGTATTCCTACTTACTGGCCACCTCCTGCCACCCCCACTTCCTAGTTTAAATGTCTGATAAATGTATGATCTGAATTTTTCCACTTAGCATCCTCTGTCCTGCCACAGACAAATGTAGGCCATCTTTACCATATAATCTTTTATTGCTCCATACACGGCGCCAGCCTCCAATGTATCCAAAACTAATTTACTATGCACCAGGTTTTGAGCCAGACATTGAAATTATCTATATGGCATAATCTTTCCTTTCCCTTTCCATGAACTGGCAGTACTTCTGAAAAGGCAATAGTCTTTGGCACGTGTCTAATCTTCTCCCCTAAATTTTGGAAATCTTCCTGTTCTTTGTGGACACCATTTATAGTGAGGTCATTGGTTTCCAGATGAATGACAACATTGCTATCAGCGTTCTTACTTTCTTCTATAATTGCATTTCTTTTAGTTGAGCATCCTGGAATGCATTTAACCTTTGTGTCCCCATCAAATTGAGTTCCCAAACTGGTTCCTCTGATGACCGAGTTTCCCAGATGAAGCAGCTTTCTTTTATGACATTTGACCATGTTGGGGGGTTTCTGGATGCATTGAGTGAGTAATTCAGTTTCAGATATCACTTCATGTTCTGTTGCTGGGGATTCTTCATTTTCCAAAGCAGAAAATGCATTATGTAAGGGTAACAGCTGAAAGAGTGGGTGTCTTCATCACAGGCCTTATTCTGCCAGAGCCAACTGTAATCCAGTTATTCCTGGGATTCTGAATCTTGGATATCTGAATTCTCTGTGGGAGTGAGGGTGGGTATTCAGGATGCTGTCCAGTTGGGGAGATAGGGTATCTTAGTCACATGTCTTGTTCTACCAGATCCCATAGTAAACCATTTATTCTTGGGATTCTGAATCTTCTATGGAAATTGAGGAAGATATTCTGATTGCATCAAGACAGGGCAGGTTTTTTGAAATCTGAATAATTCCTCTTTCAAATGCATCACCTGCTTTTTCATTGCAGACAGCTGAAAACAAATTAGACAACCCTTATGCCTCCAAATGGTAGACCTTGGGACATAAGCACCATAAATGTTACACTGAATAAACAGCTCGTGCAGCTAGCAGCCCTTTGTTCTATAAATTACAAACACAGTTATTTCAATCCACACTAGCCAGGAGACTAAAAACAAGAGCTAGATTAAACAAATAACATATTTCAAAACATGCAACAACAGAGGAAATACAGTAGAAAATAGATTTTGTTGTTGACATTGTTCTATCTATATTATGGCTAGCAAATTAAAAATGAAACTTCTCTGGTCACATATACAGGTATGTGTGCCTTTGGAGAGGCACCTGAACAATTATTTCTCTTCTATTTAACTTACTTCTTAATCAACTCCTGCAGAGCCTTGAGAGTCACAAGACCTAGAGGCTATTCTTTTTTTTCTTAAACTTTAACACCAGTTATTTCAATACAACCCAGAAAGAAATCTAAAAACACTAGCTAGAGATTTCAAAACATGCAACAGAGGAACTATAGTAGAAAACAAGCCGTTAAGCCCGTCACAACGGGCTACATTACATTTTTGTTTTCGGTCCATTTTCGAAAACAGCACCCTCCTACACTTTTTCTCCCTCATTCCCCCTTCCCCTCAGTCACTCACCCCCTTCCCACCCCTCAGTCTTACTCACTCTCTGTCTCCCACTGCCTCCTTCCCCTCACTCTCACTCTCACCTCCCTCCCCTTCCCTCAGTCACTCCCACCTCTCTCCCCTTCCCTCAGTCACTCCCCACCCTGTCTCAATCCCATCCCCTCTCCCTCAGCCCTCCTCCACTCCCTTTTTCTCTGCCCCACAACTTCTTACCCTTCCACTTACTCACATCCCTGTCTCTCACCTCTCCCTCATTCTCCCTCTCCCCTCACTCTTCCCCAGTCCCTCCCCCTCACTCAGTCCCTCCCTCCCTCTCACTCAGTCCCTCCCCCGCCCTCAGTCCCTCTCCCTTCCCCTCCCTCAGTCCCTCCCCCTCCCTCAGTCCCCCCCTCAGTCCCTCCCTCTCACTCAGTCCCTCCTCCCTCCCTCTCTCCTCCCTCACTCGCTACTGGCCGCCGCTGCCGCCCGACGCCGCCATCCGACGACGCCATCGCCGCTGCCGCCCGACGACGCCATGTTTTTTTTTTTTACGCTGGCTAAGACCGACGTCCTTGCCTGCACATGCGCAGTAGAGCGCAGCTCTACTGCGCATTTGCGGGCCGGTCATGGCCCATTTATAAGGTAGATAGAACAAAGTCAGCATTAAATCAGTCTATATTATGGCTAGCAAATTAAAATTTAAACTCTGGTCACAAGAGCAATATATTTCCCTTTTCCTGCTGATACCTCTACTTAAGCAACTGAACATCTGGTCATCTTTCCCAGATACTTTATTAAAATAGACTGGATACCTTAAGGTCATGAGAGATGATTATGCCTAGATCTCTTTCTTGTTTGCAAGCATGCAGTTCTTGTCCTTCTAACATGTGGCTAATGAATTTTTGCATCCCAGATGTATGATTTTCAAACTTTCTAGCACTGAAGCTCATTTTCCAAACCTTTGACATTCTTCCAGTTTAATGTCTTCTTCATTTTTTTCATCCCTTTCTGCATTTCTTTGGTACAGATTTTTATATCATCTGCAAACAAGTACATTTCTACTCAAGATCCTCAGTAATGGTGCTAATAAAGATATTGAAAAGAACCCATCCTAGCACATATGACTGAAAATCCTATCGATCATTTTAGCTTCACTTTTTGCAGCCTACCATTCAACCATATCCTTGCCTAATTCACAACTGTCTCTCCTCCTTCCATTCTGTCAGCTTCTCTACCAGTTTTCTAGGTGGAACAGTGTCAAAGTCTCATTGAAATCTAGGTAAGCCACATCCTCTACAACTCCCTGATCCACCACTTTCATCAGCTCTAAAAACTCAAATCTGTTTTACAAGATCTCCCATTTTGTGAACCCAGGCTCTCTAAAGTTCCCTAATCCAGGGGTGAGCAACGTTTTTGAGCCTCAGCCCCTCCTTCCACCCAATTTGTTGGGCCCCCTACGAACCAAAGTCAGGTGTCTGTGTGTGTGTACACACACATATGTCCTTATGTCACAGTCTCTCACCAACAAATTAGCTGTTGAGCCATTTGCTAAATAGCAGGCAATCACACTGCCAGCCAGAAGCTCAAACTTCCAGTTTTGATTCTCTTCAGGTTGCTGAAAGGAGCAAACAGATACACACAAACAGAGGCAGATAGCACACCACATCCAGACAGGCACTTCACAGTAATAACAGCACAAATTCCTTCCTCTGCCAGACACATTGTGAACTAACACAAAACCACACAAAAAAAAGAGACACTCAAAATCTATACAGCAAATTTATCATAATATAACAGGAGTTACACCCAAGAACTCAAACAACAAGAACCCTACCTGTGAAAAAGCAGCACTGTAAATATTACACCGGGTCCCGGAATACCAATACACCACCTACTGGGGAAACTAAACAAACCTGATTGCTGTAGATCCCTACACAGACACTACACGCTAGCAGAATCTCTCACCTTGATCACTCGCACAGAGCAAAGACAGAATATAGGATCACAAATTAGGATCAGCAATACGCAGACAAAAACTGAAATAGAAACCCCAAGAAAAATAGAACCACCATTTCTCATAAAACAATAAAATCAAGAAACATAAAGCATCAATTATAATAGAATCATACTATTAAAAAATATAAATATTTCAAAACTACTGACAAATAGAATAACATCTATTAAAGTCATACATATTTTTTAAATTTCCCAAGCACCCATAAAATATGTCAAAACAGCACCCAAAACACCCAATAATTAAAACTAATAAGGATAAAAAAAGGTGCTGCTGTCCATACCTGAGACTGTCGAGGATTAGGGGGCTAGAGGGCCACCCAAACTTTATCCTCTCTTGCTCACAAACACACTTGCATGTTCATTCTCTCTCACACATATATACATGCTTTCATACATACCCATACACAGGCCACATGCACATAAAAGCTCTTACTCCCCCAAGTTCCCTCATCCAAACAGACCCCCAGGCAGGCACCCATTCTCTCACGCGCACATCCAGATCAACCCCCCCAGGCAGGCACCCATTCTCTCACGCGCACATCCAGATCAACCCCCCCAGGCAGGCACCCATTCTCTCACGCGCACATCCAGATCAACCCCCCAAGGCAGGCACCCATTCTCTCACGCGCACATTCAGATCAACCCCCCCAGGCAGGCACCCATTCTCTCACGCGCACATTCAGATCAACCCCCCCAGGCAGGCACCCATTCTCTCACGCGCACATCCAGATCAACCCCCCAGGCAGGCACCCATTCTCTCACGCGCACATCCAGATCAACCCCCCAGGCAGGCACCCATTCTCTCACGCGCACATCCAGATCAACCCCCCAGGCAGGCACCCATTCTCTCACGCGCACATCCAGATCAACCCCCCCAGGCAGGCACCCATTCTCTCACGCGCACATCCAGATCAACCCCCCCAGGCAGCCACCCATTCTCTCACGCGCACATCCAGATCAACCCCCCCAGGCAGGCACCCATTCTCTCACGCGCACATCCAGATCAACCCCCCCAGGCAGGCACCCATTCTCTCACGCGCACATCCAGATCAACCCCCCCAGGCAGGCACCCATTCTCTCACGCGCACATCCAGATCAACCCCCCAGGCAGGCACTCATTCTCTCACGCGCACATCCAGATCAACCCCCCAGGCAGGCACCCATTCTCTCACGCGCACATCCAGATCAACCCCCCCAGGCAGCCACCCATTCTCTCACGCGCACATCCAGATCAACCCCCCCAGGCAGGCACCCATTCTCTCACGCGCACATCCAGATCAACCCCCCCAGGCAGGCACCCATTCTCTCACGCGCACATCCAGATCAACCCCCCCAGGCAGGCACCCATTCTCTCACGCGCACATCCAGATCAACCCCCCCAGGCAGGCACCCATTCTCTCACGCGCACATCCAGATGAAACCCCCAAGGCAGGCACCCATTCTCTCACGCGCACATCCAGATCAACCCCCAAGGCAGGCACCCATTCTCTCACGCGCACATCCAGATCAACCCCCCAAGGCAGGCATCCATTCTCTCACGCGCACATCCAGATCAACCCCCCCAAGGCAGGCACCCATTCTCTCACGCACACATCCAGATCAACCCCCCAAGGCAGGCACCCATTCTCTCACGCGCACATCCAGATCAACCCCCCAAGGCAGCCACCCATTCTCTCACGCGCACATCCAGATCAACCCCCAAGGCAGGCACCCATTTTCTCACGCGCACATCCAGATCAACCCCCCAGGCAGGCACCCATTCTCTCACGCGCACATCCAGATCAACCCCCCCAGGCAGGCACCCATTCTCTCACGCGCACATCCAGATCAACCCCCCCAGGCAGGCACCCATTCTCTCACGCGCACATCCAGATCAACCCCCCCAGGCAGGCACCCATTCTCTCACGCGCACATCCAGATCAACCCCCAAGGCAGGCACCCATTCTCTCACGCGCACATCCAGATGAAACCCCCAAGGCAGGCACCCATTCTCTCACGCGCACATCCAGATCAACCCCCAAGGCAGGCACCCATTCTCTCACGCGCACATCCAGATCAACCCCCCAAGGCAGGCATCCATTCTCTCACGCGCACATCCAGATCAACCCCCCCAAGGCAGGCACCCATTCTCTCACGCACACATCCAGATCAACCCCCCAAGGCAGGCACCCATTCTCTCACGCGCACATCCAGATCAACCCCCCAAGGCAGCCACCCATTCTCTCACGCGCACATCCAGATCAACCCCCAAGGCAGGCACCCATTTTCTCACGCGCACATCCAGATGAAACCCCCAAGGCAGGCACCCATTCTCTCACGCGCACATCCAGATCAACCCCCAAGGCAGGCACCCATTCTCTCACACGCACATCCAGATCAACCCCCCAAGGCAGGCACCCATTCTCTCACGCGCACATCCAGATCAACCCCCCCAAGGCAGGCACCCATTCTCTCACGCACACATCCAGATCAACCCCCCAAGGCAGGCACCCATTCTCTCACGCGCACATCCAGATCAACCCCCCAAGGCAGGCACCCATTCTCTCACGCGCACATCCAGATCAACCCCCCAAGGCAGGCACTCATTCTCTCAAGCAAACACAGAAAGACGCCTAAGCAGGCACTCATTCTCTCACACACACACACAGTGAAGGCAGGCCCTCCTTTCTTTGTTTTTCCGGCAGCCAAGGAGCCTCTCTCATTCCTGCTGTTGCTCTCACCGCCGTCACGTGGCTGTTAGGGAGGAGCCAATCCTTCGTCGCTGCCCGTTCTGTTGCCTCCTCCTCTGTGCAGGCCCCGTGAGATTAAAAATTGGCAGGACTAGCACTTCCTCCATGCTGATCTCATGTATTGCGAGATTAGCATAGAGAACGTGCTACTCATGTTTATAAATGATTTGGAAAGGGGAACATCAAGTGAGGTGATCAAATTTGCAGATGACACAAAATTATGCAGAGTAGTTAAGCAGATTGTGATAAATTGCAGGAGGATCTTGTGAGACTGGAAAATTGGGCTTCCAAATGGTAGATGAAATTTAATGGCACAAGTGCAAAGTGATACATACAGGGAAAAATAACCCTTGTTGTAGTTACACAATGTTAGGTTCCATATTAGGAGCTACCACCCAGGAAAGAGATCTAGGCGTCATAGTGGATAATATATTGAAATCGTCGGCCCAGTGTGCTGTGGCGATCAAAAAGGCAAACAGAATGTTAGGAATTATTAAGAAGAGAATGGAAAATAAATCGATGGATTTCATAATGCCTCTGTATTGCTCCATGGTGAGACTGCACCTTGAATACTGTGTGATATTCTGGTCACTGCATCTCAAAAAGGATATAGCTGCACTGGAGAAAGTGCAGAGAAGGGCAACCAAAATGATAAGGGGCATGGAACAGCTCCCCTTTGAGGAAAGGCTAAAGAAGTTAGGGCTGTTCAGTTTGGAGAAGAGTCGGCTGAGGGGGCATATGATAGAGGTGTTTAAAATTATGAGAGGTCTAGAATGGGTAGATTTGAATCGGTTATTTACGCTTTCAGATAATAGAAGGACTAGAGGGCATTCCATGAAGTTAGCAAGTAGCACATTTAAGACTAATCAGAGAAAATTCTTTTTCACAACGCACAATAAAGCTCTGGAATTTGTTGCCAGAGGATGTGGTTAGTGCAGTTAGTGTAGCTGGGTTCAAAAAAGATTTGGATAAGTTCTTGGAGGAGAAGTCCATTAATGGCTATTAACCAAGTTTACTTAGGGAATAGCTACTGCTATTAATTGCATCAGTAGCATGGGATCTTCTTGGTGTTTGGGTAATTGCCAGGTTCTTGTGGCCTGATTTGGCCTCTGTTGGACACAGGATGCTGGGCTTGATGGACCCTTGGTCTGACCCCGTATGGCATCTCTTACGTTCTTATTCTCATGAATTCTAATACCACAGGCCTGTACAGAGGAGGAGGCAACAGAACGGGCAGTGCCAGAAGCAGCTACCTGTGGGATGAGGTCCACTGGCAGCTGCACGGCCTGTTTTTCAGCTGTCAGTGGGTTTGGGTCCACTGGTGGCCACATGCCCCTTCCCCCGCGGTACGCCATTCGCGGCCCCCCCCCCCCCCCGTTTGCGCACCCCTGCCATAACCTATTCCTTTGAATTTACTGTTCTACTTTTTCCTTGGCAGTGTTTCTATAGCTTTGCTCACTAATTAATTTAGACTGACAGGTTTGTAATTGCAGCTTCGTTTTTCCCCACTTATGTGGAATGCATCACCTAAACACATTTCTACACTTACAACATAAACTACACATTAACAGGCACTGCCAACAATGTCTCTGATGTATACTTAGAACGCAATAGGTACTGCAAATGATTTCTTATGGCATCTAATTGTGCTTATTAGTTTTATTACATGTTGTAAGAGACATTATGTGGAGTTCTTACTAATTAATAGTGAAGAAAAGATTCTTGATAAAGCAACACATTGCAAAGCAGAATGCAAGAGGCAGTGAAGCAGGTTCTCAGTAAGATCACTAATATATAAGACTGAAGAGCAAAGGTACATAATTTCTTTTAATGTAAACAGCACAGACTGAGCACTCTAGCAGGAGCACATCAGAGAGTGCTTACCTCAGCTTTGGGTCCTATGAAGAGGTCCCCCTCCAGGGCTCCAGCCATGACACGCACATGCTTTGGACGCCCTACGCTACAACAGCAAAGAGAAAACACAAGTGTTAAACTGGGAAAGGGAACAGAGGAACCAGATGACTTAAAAAGAGTGCAAAATTTCCACTTTCAGCAAGAGCTGTGCTATGGCCTCCAGAAGATGAGAATTAAGCCTGGCTCTCAGGCCTAAAGACAACACTTGGCTATCTTGGCTTTTTAGTCTGCATGCAGCTCTGACATTTTGCCTTCCTGCTGAAGCCTGACTTGCTCCATCTTGGCTGGACGGACTGCAGCAAGGATTTCTCAAACACCAGGAACAAATGGGGCTAGGCTGATACAACCAAGAACTCCCTTGCCCATCCCTGACAGGGGGTTTTTCATTTAGAGACAGTGATTTTAAAGAAGAATGGTGAGGGGGTAGTTACCATTAGCTGCAGGCTCCTGATACATTACACAACACGTATATAAATCCACCTCCTCCACCACATGTATTTGAAGTAGACGCTTGTCCTCGAAAGTTCATGCCTCAAAAATCAGTTAAGACTACAAAAAGCACCACCAATATTTTTGCATTATATTTAGTAATTGCCCAGTACATAGTGTACCTGTACGTCAAAACCAAAAAATGAAGAGGACATATAGAGCCAGAAACAAGTTCCACAACTAGCTGCATTGTAAAAGCAAAGAATGAGCCAGCATCAAAGTCCTGGCTTTACAGCACCACTCCTAAGGCATTACAGTCCCATGGTACTCCATACAAAAATAATCACATTATAATGCACTGGAATCAAATCATCCCCCTGTGCTTTGCTCCCATGGTCAAAGGCAGCCATCCAGGACTTCTTTCAGATGATAATCATCTCACTTCTTCCCAGAAGGAAAGAGAGGGTTTATAGGCAAGATGCCCTCCCCTCCCACAAAGTTACCAAGTTACCACATTTTTATTTCACAGCTACAGCTGCGAGGACAGTTCTTTTTTGGCTCTTCCTCACAGAGAGAGGGTACTGCCAGGATCTGCACTCAAGCCTCATCCCACCTTACAGACATTCCAAGCTCTGATGCCAAGAGATCTTATAAGCAGCAAGGGCAAGCATGGCTACTATTAGGATGGGAGATCTCCAGGGAGCACTGGTGCTACAGAAGTAGTATTACTGGCTCAGCAGAAAGCACTCACTCCTCTCCCTACCACAAGTCAACATTGAAACAATGCTCCAACATGATGTCATATTTCAGAGCCAATGTTACACTGAGGTTCTGTACATTGCACATACATTAACCTTCCCATGGCACTTTTTGCCAGAGTAGGGCTTCCACTGTCACCAGGGAAGGTTCTTTTCTAGATCATATTCCTACACTGCTTTTGTGCTGATGGGCCAGCAATTGAAGGAATAGATAACCTTGAAGGCGTAGCGATGATTGACAGTCAACTCAGTTCTGAGCAACATTCAGCAGACACATGCCAATCTTTTCAAAATCAGTTTATAGCTGTTCACTACAACAAACTAATCTGTTAAAGAAGTACTTATAGGAAAATTAGTTTCTTACCTGATAATTTTCGTTCCTGAAGTACCAAGGATCAGTCCAGACCGCTGGGTTATGCCTCCCTTCCAGCAGATGGAGTCAGAGAGAAACTGAAAAGGCACCTCCCATTTACCCTGGTGTGCCACCTGCGATCCCTCAGTATAATCGATATCAAAGCAGAATGAAACATAAATCTCATCCTGTGTGGTTTTTTTTGTTTTGTTTTTTTTATTTTTAAACAACCAATGACTAGATCAAGTAAGAACACTCTAAAAATACCATGAAAGGTATTCCTGCTGCTTTTTTTTTTTTTTTTTTTTTTAAGCAAAAGAACTTGTTGAACAACAACTGTAAAGAGAAACAAACAGAGGTATGACAAGAAAACGAGCAGACTCTCCTGCAAGAAACAGACTTGGGCGGGCGTCTGGACTGATCCTTGGTACTACAGGAACGAAAATTATCAGGTAAGAAACTAATTTTCCTTTCCCTGTACGTACCAGGATCAGTCTAGACTGCTGGGATGTACCCGAGCCGCCTTAAATGGGGTGGGCCCCAGAGAGTCCCACTCGGAGCATCCTGCTGCCAAAAGGAATCTACAGTTGGACCCCGAACATCCAACCTGTAATGTCTAGCAAACGTGCGCAAGGACTTCCAAGTAGCCGCTCTACAAATTTCCTGGGGCTAGGATGCCGCCCTAAGGCCAACCGGTACAGGATGTCCGTGACATATGTAAGTGGAAGCTATAGCGTCCTTTAGCCAGCGAGCGATGGTAGTTTTGGAAGCTTTAGAACCCCTCTTCGGACCATACCACAAGACGAAAAGATGATCCGATGTACGAAAATTATTTGAGACTTCTAGATATCGCAACAGGAGTCTTCGAACATCCAAGTGCCGTAAATCGCAACTGTGAGAAGAACGGATCTCCTCTTCAGAAAAGGAGAGTAAATCAACCAAACAAATAGCCACTAGAAAAACCGTCTTGAGAGTCAAATCCTTCAAGGTAGCACGCTTAATAGGCTCAAACGGAGAGGCACAGACGCCTCTGAGAACCAAGGTCAAACTCCAAGATGGACAAAGCGCTCATACCGGAGGACGTAAATGCTTGACACTGCGCAAGAAATGAATGACGTCTGAGTGCTGCACCATGGTAGAACCTTCAATCTTACCATGCAAACAGCCGAAGGCTGCTACCTAGACCCGGAGAGAGTTATAGGCAAGACCCTTTTTCAACCCCTTCCTGTAAAAACACCAGAATATGCGCTATCGTGGACCTATGTTGGGGCACTTTCAACCCATCGCACCACGACTCAAAAACCTTCCATACCCTGACATAAGCTAGAGAGGTGGAGGTCGTGCGAGCTCTGAGAAGAGTAAAAATCACTGCTGCCGGATAACCTTTCTTTCCGAGTCGCCTCCTCTCATAAGCCAAGCCGCTAGACAAAAACGATCCGCCTGATTGAAAAATACGGGGCCTTGAAGCAGAAGGGTTGATATGTGACTCAGGCACAATGGACGGTCGACTGCCAGGGTGACCGGATCCGCAAACCACGGTCTCCTTGGCCACTCCGGGGCTACTAGAATAACCAGCCCCGGATGAGATTCTATGCGCCTCACAGAAACACAGAAATGACGGCAGAAGAACAAACGGCCCATCCAGTCTGCCCAACAAGCTACGTACTTTATCTTTTTTTTACCTCCCTTTTTCTCTCTCCCACCTGTTACTATTGGCTTCCAGTACCCTCCGGCCCTAATTCCCCTCCACCCCACCACCAATGTAGAGAGCAGCGCCGGATCTGCATCCAAGTGAACATCCAGCTCAATTAGGGGTAGCAACCGCTGCAACAAGCAGGCCACACTTCTGCCCATACTCTTACCCACCCCTGGTTTTTGTTTTTTTTGTTTTTGGAGATGGCAGCCCTCCATCCTTCCGCTCCGTGAAGGTGGAACACCAACCACTGGCATCCCGCTCCGTGAATGCCTGTGGCTACTGCCGCTCCGTGCAGTGTTTTGCTGCCTCCTCTTTATTCACGTCCTCTAGACTTGATGGATCCAGAACTTTTCCTACCAGTGGCCAAGGGGGAAACACATAAAGAAGATTGTTTAGGGGCTATCTACTCCTTCCGACCCGTGCTCCCTTCTTTGACTGACAAAGCCGAACTGCTTTGGCATTGCTCCGAGCTGCCAATAAGTCTAGGCGCGGGGTTCCCCAACGACGAATAATGAGCCTCATCTCCTCGGGTGACAGCTCCAACTCTCCGGGATCTAGGTGCTGTCGGCTGAGAAAATCCGCTTGAACATTGCCTACGCTTTGAATGCCACCGGACGACTCCTTGTACCCCCTTGTCGGTTTATGTAGATCACTGTTGTCGCATTGTCCGAAAGAATCCGTACTGCCAGGTGGTGAACCAAGGGGAGAAAGTGCTGTATGGCCAGGCGTACCGCTCTGGTCTCCAAAAGATTGATCGACCATTTGCTTGTCGAGGGGACCACTGCCCCTGAGCAGACTTGGATTGACAGACCGCTCCCCAACTGGTCAGAATGGCATCGGTCGTAATGATGATCCAAGGTGGGGGTTCCAGGTCCACCCCCTGAAGAAGATGTCCCGGAACCAACCACCAACTTAGACTGGACCGAGCTGGCTCCAGCAAGGGTAAGGACAGGGCTTACACAGCGAGAAAGCAGCGCCCTCTGTAACTGTCGCATATGAGTAAAAACCCACGGGACCAATTCCTGGGTAGATGCCATATGTCCAAGCCCTTGCAAATAATCCCATGCCGTGGGCAAAGGAAGAGCCAAAAGACGCTGGATCTGAGACATTAAGTTGAGCATGTGCTGACAGGGGAGGAACACCTTGCCAGCCGCTGTGTCAAACCAGGCCCCCAGAAATTCCAAGACCTGAGAAGGTGCCAGATGGCTCTTGGCAAAAATTCACTATCCATCCCCAGGACTGTAGGCTGTCCAACACTGACTGCACCGCTATCTCGCCGAGCGTTTGTGACTTCGCCCGGATGAGCCAATCGTCCAGATAAGGATGGACCAAGATTCCCCAACGTCGTGAGGAAGCTGCCACTACGAACAGCACCTTGATAAACACTCTCAGGGCCATGGATCTTGAACCAAAGAAAACGTTGATGGCGTGCCTGAATTCCGTGTAGATCAGCGTCCGTGAGATCCAAAGAGGCCAAATACGCGTCCCTGTGGACAGCCGCAATAACCGACCTCAGTGTCTCCATCCGAAACGCGTAATGCTCGGTTGACCTGCTTGAGGTCCGGATCGATCAAAATGTGCCCTCTTGCTTGGGGACTATGAAATAAATGGAGTAACGACCGGTCCTAGTCTCGGTGGGCAGGACCGGAACCACGGGAAGTGTCTGAGCAATGACCTGTGGCTTGTCCGGGGGACCGCATGTGGAAAACTATAAACAGATCGCGAAGCAGTCGAGCAAAATCCAAAGCGTAATCGTGACTTATAGTACCTAGCACCCATTGGTCCGCCCTGACCCATTCCTCCCAAAAGCGGGAGAACCGCCCCCCTATCAGAGGTACAGAGGAATGGGCCGGTGCCCCCCGACCGTTGAGGCCTCCTGCCTTGAAGGAATGCGACCAGGTCTGTGAATGGAAAGGCGATTGCCGCTGTGCGAAGGACGAACCCCTTCCCCGCACGAAAACGGCATTGACCGAGAAAACAGCCTCTGGACGTACTGTTTGGGCTTGTCCGCAGGAAGCTTGTACACCTTGCTGTCTCCCAAATCCTTAATGAGTTGTTCCAATTCAGCTCCAAACAATAATTTGCCCTTAAAAAGAAAAGAACCCAATCGAGCCGTGGAGAAGGCATCCGCCGACCAGTGGCGTAGCCACAGGAGACGTCTTGCTGAAACCGCGGATGCCATGGTGTGCGCAGAAGACCGTAGGAGATCATACAAGGCATCCGCCGTGTAGGCGACCACAGACTCCATGCGGTTAGCCCGCTCTGTCTCCTCAGAAGGCTCCTGGGCCGTAAGCAAATGTTGAACCCAGAGGAGAGTGGCCCTCTGCATAAGGCTGCTACAGACAGCTGCCCGGACGCCGAGCGCAGATAGTTCAAAAATGCGCTTAAGATCCCCAATTTTCTATCCTGAAGATCCTTCAGCACCGTTCCACCAGTCACTGGAATAGTGGTATGCTTGATAAGAGCCGTGATGGCAGAGTCCACTTTGGGAACCTTAAGGAGATCTAGAGAGTCGTTTGGGAGGGGGTACAGACTTTTTTTTTTTATATTTCATAGCCCTGTTGACTCTTAATGATGCCTCGGGGAATCCCATTCCCGGGATGCAATGTGAAAAGGTTTATGGTGAAATGGAAAACCTTGCGGAGGACCTGTAAGCCCTGCTAAAAACAGCATCCCTGGGAGTGGAATCCACCTCGGGATGCAGAGCCGAGATCTCCAATGCCTGCAAAAACCTGCAGAATTAAGGGATCCAACTCATCCTTGCTGAACAGCCTAAGGATTTGAGGATCAGCCCCTTCCACAGGCACATGGCCGTCTACATCCCCTCCCGTATCATGATTGTCAATGTCCGCAGCCTGGGGAATAACCGGATCTGGAGTCATATCAGGGCAAGGAAGGCGGGCGACGCCTCTCCCTGGTCCGGTGTAGGATTAAAAAGCTTAGGGGGGGGGGGGGGGGGGGGGGGGGGGGGGGACTCCGAGTCTGCCTCAGCCTCCAATTAGGCCTTGTGTAATAAAACAAAAAATAAAGACTCTCTTTTTTTTAAACAAATAGTGATGAAAAGGGCTGTGGCCTCATTAAGGCCCTCCGAAAGTGCTGAGGCATCCCGAGCACGCTGGCGCTGGGGCTCAATGCTGGCGGAGAAATGGGGGGAAATCCTCCTCCCCCAACGCTGCATCAGCGTCCATGCTCGGCGCGTTCGGCACGTCCAAAATGGCCGCCGCCTCCTCTTCAAGTGGAGGTGGGGCGAGCCTCTGCTCCTGAGCCGCCGAACTTCCCCGCGGTTCACGCGACTCGCAAAAGTGAGAAACTGCGGGCAACCCCCGGCCATCTGGAGGGGTTTTTTTGGGGTTTTTTTTAAAACAGAGACTCCTAGAGCACTGTTAGCCTAAGGAATAACAACTTGATCTAGTCATAGGAATTGGGAGCAAACCTGTGCACCAATTGACAAATTTGAGAAGGATCAGGACCGCAGGTTATGCCTCTCAATCTGCTGGAGTCAGAGATATACTGGGGGATTGCAGGTGGCACACCAGGGTATATGGGACGTGCCTTTTCAGTTTCTCTCTGACTCCATCTGCTGGAAGGGAGGCATAACCCAGCAGTCTGGACTGATCCTGGTACGTACAGGGAACACATATTCATTCAAAATGGCCTCACTGCATTTTTAGTTTGGTGCACAAAAATGTTTTCTTGAAGCAGACTGACTACCAGACTGTACTAAGTATCACACACAAATCAACAACCACAGAACAGACTGCTAGATACTTACTAGTTAGGGAAGCAGTACTTTGGGATCTGATCTCCAGCAAATCCAGCCTTAACAACCCCTGAACCCTAAAAAGAGGAAGAGAGAACCAACCATTAGCTTGAGCAGCAGCAGTACACCCCCATTCCATTCCAGTAAAAGAAACCAGCAGACCACAAAATAGAGAGTGAGACCCAGCCCTTTGCAGCCCATGCCAGGAAAACTGCAGAGTTAATAAGAGGGCATTGATACTGTCCTAGAATGCAGCGCGTTTTCCCAACAAGTGTGCCGTGGCTAGAGTGCAGGTATGCCGCGGTTGTAGTCTCATTTCCTGTTTCCCTCCTGACCTACAGGATGTCCTCCCGCCAGCAGAGGGCAGACAACAGCACTTACCGGCAGCTGCTCCTGCTTTCCTCTGCAACAGAAACTGCCTAGGGGGCCTGTAGTCTCATGAAACCTGCCCCCAAGCAGTTCAGATTGTAGAGGGAAGCTGGCAAAGGAGGAAGAAGCAGCACTCTGTAAGCTGCTCACATATTTCTTCTGTACAAGGAATGGGGTTGGGGTGAGGAAAGGGAAGGGAAGCTCAATATCCCCCACCAGGTGTGGGGGAGAGTGAAGAGAAGGTGATGATGCTTCATGGGGATGGGGAGGAAACATGGAGCGAAAGGGAAGGTGATGGCGATGTCAGGTGATGGAGGGAAAGGGAAAAGAAGTGATGACAGGGGTTGAGGGAGATGGAATATTATGATTATGTTGGAGGGGAGAGGAGTGGAGAGAGAGGGAAGGTGATGATACCAGGGGATGAAGGAGAGGGAAGATGATGTTGATGATGCCAGGAAGTGAGGGAGAGGGCAGGTAATGCCAGGGGGTTGAAGGAAAGAGAAGCTGATTGGTGTGGATGGAGAAGGAAAGAAAGTGATGATGCCAGGAGGTGAGGGAGAAGGGTAGAAAGAAAGGGAAGGTGATGATGTTACCAGGAGTAAGGAGGGGTAGAAAGAAGGTAATGATGATGCAAGCAGGGAGGAAGTAGTAGAGTGAAAAGGTGATAATAGGGGATGGGCGAGTGGAGGGAAAGGGAGAGGGAAGGTGATGTTGCCAAGAAGTAGGGAAGAAGGATGGAGGGAGAGGGAAGGTGATGATGAGGGATGGGAGAGAGGGGTAGAAAGAAAGGCATGATGATTATGGCAGCAGAGTGTAGAAGATAGAGAGGGAGAGAGAAGTTGGTGATGCCAGGGGGTTGGAGAGAGGGGTAGAGGGAAAGGGAAGGAGGGAAAGGGAAGGAGGTGATAATGCTGCAGGCGAGGAGAACAGTTGGAGAGAGAAAGAAGGTGATGATGCCAGGGGGTAGGGAAGCAAGGGAAGGTGATGATGGGGGTGGGGCTAGAAGGATAGGGAAGGTGATGATGATTGTGGAGAAGAGATGGTGGGAGAGGGAAGAGGTGGAGTGCTAGAGAAAGTGATGATGCAAGGGAGGGGGAGAGGGAAGGGAAAAGGTGATGATGCCAGGGGGCTGGAGGAAGAGAGAAGAGAAATGTGATGGTACCAAGGGTTGGGGGGAGAGGGAAGGTGATATTTATTTATTTAGTACTATTTATATCCCGCCTATTGCAAAACAATTGTACTAGGCCGATGATGCCAATGGGATGGGGGGAGAGGGCCGAGAAGCGAGTGATGATGGGGAAATGATTAGTGTGCCACAATGACGTGAACCCTGTGACAGGGGTGCCATGAAACAAAAAAGGTTCGGCACCACCGTCCTAGGACACACATAGGCCGATGCAATAAGACACAGGCACATCCACATCCCCTGTGCACCCGATGCAATATTCTAATGAGAGAAATCGAAGCGGCATACAAAAAGGACACGCTAGTGAGAAATGTGCATTTCTGGCGCTCAAACCTATATTGCATTGGGTGCATGGACAACTAAATTGTGTGTTCCTAGCAAAGGTGCATCATTTATATGACGTAACAGAAATCTGCAATGCCTGTTTACCAAAAGTAAAGGAATCGTCCACGGTTTGTTTGTTTTTTACAGTGTCCTTTAGCTAATCAACATGCCCTATGAGGCTAATCCCTATACACATTTTTTAATTTTTTGTTCTAACCCCAAATAATTCAATCTTATACTAATCTCTCTAAACAACCCTACCCTACAAGGGACACATTTATCACAACACAGAGGATCACACTTTTCAATGTTTCTCATGAGCCCTTACCAAATAAACTTTATCCACCTCCAGAGCTGCGGTTAATTTACCAGCATTAAAAAAAAAAAAAATGTGCCTTGGGCACCCAGCCTTTGGGTGCACTTTCCTGCATCGGGTGGTAATAGCTAATGTCTGTTTGCATGCATGCAATTTAAATGCAATGAGCACTATTCAATATGCTTTGGTTAGGGTGCTCGTTTTAGATGCATTGATCTCCTTGCTGCATCAGATGCTATTACTGTGCGTCTGAAATGCAAGCCCAACCACAAGTAAACTTGTGTGCTAGGCTGGGCGCACCTTACTGCATCAGCCTGTCAGTGTGCACAAGTGAGCATTCATACACAGCCACCAGGCCTGGGAAAGTACGAAAGGGAGCATTCATACTCACACTCTCTCAGCTCACTCTACAGACAGCTGTTTCATATTCTCTACAGTTCATATCATCATCTCCCATTCACAAATGTGTCTTTCCACTCTCTCTAGTTAGTCTATCCTGATCATCTGATTCCTCGCCCCTCCAACTCCAGCCAACACAGGCTTCCAGGAGCAGCACTAACCAAACTCTTCAAAATATCAATTTTGTTGTTTTCTTGATTCTACTCTTTCAGCTCTAGACATTCATAATATATATAAATGCTTATATTTTGTACATGTGACTGAAAAAAATAAGGAGTTAGGCACATAAATGCATGCACTTAGAAAGGGCATCAGGCATAGGGAGCCCAAACTGACAAAGCATAAGTCCACTTTGAAAATTCACAGGTGTCCCCAGTATATGTGTGCCAACATACATGCATGAAGTTACACCTGCTCCTGAGCACTTCATGTGTCGATTTATAAGCATATTCTTTCAAAAGTATGCGCAGAAATCTCCGCCCCTCCCACACACACCACTAGCACATGCACACATAATGGAGTTATACGCATAACTTTACTTACACTGGTCCCAGATTCATTTTCAAAAGGCGATTTATGGGAATAAACTGGGTTTTATGCACTTAAATCCTACTGAAAATCAACCTCCTTATTGGACCAGATGCCTGAATGGGGAGCCTGGTTAAACATCTAAGTACCTTCGGCAGTAATGGAGGGGCAATTTAGACATTCAAGACTGAAAATGAGCTCAGTGCAGCCAACTGCAAGACTGTGTCTAGATTGTCCACTCTTCTGGATGTCTGCATTTATTTATTTCCAGTATTTATAACCTGCCTATCAATAATTCCTAGGCAAGAAACAGATATTCATACATAATCAATTAACACAAAACATATACATATATAAATATCATAAAACCAAGCATTACAATCACACACTATATAAAATTTCTACCAAATCATATGTGGGCTAACTACTAGCAACAGCTGAAATTCCATAAAACCTGTTTAAATAGGAAACTAAAAAGTCTTCCTAAAATATTTTATACATTCATCGGATCAAATGTCTTCAGGTTAAGTTCAGCCATCTGATTCCACTTATAACACCTAACTTGCTGCTTGGAAAACATGCTAGACCTCTTTCTGGTCTCTATGCTACTTTTGTCATCTAATTGCTGTGCAAGCTTTTAAAATATCAGTACAAGTTACTCAAGTTTTACTCTCTGCTTTTAAGGCTCTCCCTTCCTTGAAATGCAATCTATAGGTATCTGTGCTATATTTCTGCTAAAACAAGTATCGGTGTGAGGGCTGAACAGGGAGGATGAGCACAGCAATGTCTTTGTCTTACATATATTCATAATGGTGGGAGAGGTTAAGCAGAAGGAACATTTAAAAAGCTCTAAACACTATGGGGATCTTAATGTTTTTAATTTCAACTAAACTACCTTTAGAGCTTTGTCTAATACTGCTGTTTTAAACAAACCACACCCATCTAATGCTTGAGGAAGAAAATTGTTGAACAGGTGCTGTCACCTGTATAAATCTAGATACACACCTTCTGCATTGGTGTGTGCAGTTCTATGTACCATACATAAAGTAAATATACAAAGTGTACTTACACAGAAATACTGCAAACACTTTTCTTAGCAGAAGAAATACCACTTTCATTAGAAACAATAGGCAGTGCAAGTAAGCAACACACAACTAGGGGGGGGCATGTTAAGCCAGCTACAAAATCATGGAATAGGAGGCGATGTCCTTTCGTGGATTACAAATTGGTTAAGACAGGAAACAGATTAGGATTAAATGGTCAATTTTCTCAGTGGAAAAGGATAAACAGTGGAGTGCCTCAGGGATCTGTACTTGGACCGGTGCTTTTCAAAATATATATATATATATATATATAAATGATCTGGAAAGGGATACGAGTGAGGTTATCAAATTTGTGGATGATACAAAATTATTCAGAGTAGTTAAATCACAAGCTGATTGTGATACATTACAGGAGGATCTTGCAAGACTGCAAGATTGGGCATCCAAATGGCAGATGAAATTTAATGTGGACAAGTGCAAGGTGTTGCATATAGGGAAAAATAACCCCTGCTGTAGTTACATGATGTTAGGTTCCATATTAGGAGCTACCACCCAGGAAAAAGATCTAGGCATCATAGTGGATAATACTTTAAAATTGTCAGCTCAGTGTGCTGCAGCAGTCAAAAAAGCAAACAGAATGTTAGGAATTATTAGGAAGGGAATGGTTAATAAAACGGAAAATGTTATAATGCCTCTGTATCGCTCCATGGTGAGACCGCACCTTGAATACTGTGTTCAATTCTGGTCACCGCATCTCAAAAAAGATATAGTTGCGATGGAGAAGGTACAGAGAAGGGCAATCAAAATGATAAAGGGGATGGAACAGCTCCCCTATGAGGAAAGGCTGAAGAGGTTAGGGCTGTTCAGCTTGGAGAAGAGACGGCTGAGGGAGGGATATGATAGAGGTCTTTAAGATCATGAGAGGTATTGAACGAGTAGATGTGAATCGGTTATTTACACTATCGAATAATAGAAGGACTAGGGGGCATTCCATGAAGTTAGCAAGTAGCACATTTAAGACTAATCAGAGAAAATTATTTTTCACTCAACGCACAATAAAGCTCTGGAATTTGTTGCCAGATGATGTGGTTAGTGCAGTTAGTGTAGCTGGGTTCAAAAAAAGTTTGCATAAGTTCTTGGAGGAGAAGTCCATTACCTGCTATTAATCAAGTTTAGTTAGGGAATAGCCACTGCTATTAATTGCATCAGTAGCATGGGATCTTCTTAGTGTTTGGGTAATTGCCAGGTTCTTGTGGCCTGGTTTGGCCTCTGTTGGAAACAGGTTGCTGGGCTTGATGGACCCTTGGTCTGACCCAGCATGGCAATTTCTTATGTTCTTATCACATAAGCAATTCCACCTTAATTATGTGCAACTGTAAAAAGCTATGCCAGCTTCTATAATCATACCAGACTTGTGTGTACATGCATACAAACAAAAAAAGGTTAAACTTTTAGTCTAATGATCATGTTATCCAGACCAGAGCTCACTCAGATGTATAAACTGACACTCATTCACATGCCAGTAAGCTGCCTTGTCTTCTCCACACTCACTATTTTATGTTGCTTGTCTCTTACTTTCTCATTTATTCAGATACTGTAACCTTTGTCAACTTCCTCACACTCACCTCAGTACTCTGTGAGCTTGCAAGTCCTCTATATAGTTCATTCAGTTACTTGTAGGCCAACGGTCTTCTACTTCACTCTGTCTCCCTCTGCCCACTGTAACCCATATGCAGACTATGGATGATTGATATTCTATCAATATCTCTCTATGGGCCTAATTTACTAAGACTTTTTCCCTATTCTATGACTAGGTGAAAAACCTTTAGAGGTCTATGTTCAGACATTGGTCAGTTAGCAAAGTTAGCTGGATAAACTTATCCAGCTAACTTTGGAGTCATATTCAACAGTGCAGCCATAAGAACATAAGAAAATGCCATACTGGGTCAGACCAAGGGTCCATCAAGCCCAGCATCCTGTTTCCAACAGTGGCCAATCCAGGCCATAAGAACCTGGCAAGTACCCCAAAACTAAGTCTATTCCATGTTACCATTGCTTATGGCAGTGGCTATTCTCTAAGTGAACTTAATAGCAGGTAATGGACTTCTCCTCCAAGAACTTATCCAATCCTTTTTTTAAACACAGCTATACTAACTGCACTAACCACATCCTCTGGCAACAAATTCCAGAGTTTAATTGTGCGCTGAGTAAAAAAGAACTTTCTCCGATTAGTTTTAAATGTGCCCCATGCTAACTTCATGGAGTGCCCCCTAGTCTTTCTACTATCCGAAAGAGTAAATAACCGATTCACATCTACCCGTTCTAGACCTCTCATGATTTTAAACACCTCTATCATATCCCCCCTCAGTCTTCTCTTCGCCAAGCTGAAAAGTCCTAACCTCTATAGTCTTTCCTCATAGGGGAGTTGTTCCATTCCCCTTATCATTTTGGTAACCCTTCTCTGTACCTTCTCCATTGCAATTATATCTTTTTTGAGATGCGGCGACCAGAATTGTACACAGTATTCAAGGTGCGGTCTCACCATGGAGCGATACAGAGGCATTATGACATTTTCCGTTTTATTCACCATTCCCTTTCTAATAATTCCCAACATTCTGTTTGCTTTTTTGACTGCCGCAGCACACTGAACCGACGATTTCAATGTGTTATCCACTATGACACCTAGATCTCTTTCTTGGGTTGTAGCACCTAATATGGAACCCAACATTGTGTAATTATAGCATGGGTTATTTTTCCCTATATGCATCACCTTGCACTTAACCACATTAAATTTCATCTGCCATTTGGATGCCCAATTTTCCAGTCTCACAAGGTCTTCCTGCAATTTATCACAATCTGCTTGTGATTTAACTACTCTGAACAATTTTGTGTCATCTGCAAATTTGATTATCTCACTCATCGTATTTCTTTCCAGATCATTTATAAATATATTGAAAAGTAAGAGTCCCAATACAGATCCCTGAGGCACTCCACTGTCTACTCCCTTCCACTGAGAAAATTGCCCATTTAATCCTACTCTCTGTTTCCTGTCTTTTAGCCAGTTTGCAATCCATGAAAGGACATCGCCACCTATCCCATGACTTTTTACTTTTCCTAGAAGCCTCTCATGAGGAACTTTGTCAAACGCCTTCTGAAAATCCAAGTATACTATATCTACCGGTTCACCTTTATCCACATGTTTATTAACTCCTTCAAAAAATGAATTTACATTGTTGATCGCTATTAGCTACGCGTGTTTTGGACACGCTAACCCCAGTTTTACATTGGGGGTTATGGATGAGCATCAAGCTGTGCACTGCTGCCAGCGCACAGTATTGCATCGACCTATTAGCCAGCTAAGTCATCCAGCTAACTCTGAATATTGGAGTTAGCCGGGTTAACTCAACTCCTCCCAGTTATGCCCTTGGACCACTTCTAACTTATCCGCTAAATTCTAGCTCCCTAACTTATTAGCCGGCTAATATAGCCAGGTAGACCATTTAGTCAGATAACTATTATGCTATCAGTCTAAATGGGTTTTGAAAATGGACCTCTTAGTAAATCAGACTCCATGCATCTCTGCAGAAAGCTGGGTGTATTTCAGGCTCAGAACCTTGAGGTTCTCTGGCATATTCTGAACTGGCCCTGTGGCAAAATTACATGCTCAGAAAATTAGTTCTTTGTTACTATTGGTATTAATCATAACCAATATAAATGCAATCTAGTTATACACATCACACAAAGTTAATGTGTAAGCATTATCTAGAATAAAAAGTGGGTGGAGTCCTAGGAGTGTAGGAGTAGTCTTGTGGTTAGAGCAGCGGACTAATAACCAGGAGACCAGGGTTCAAGTACCACTGTTGCTCCTTGTGACCCTGAGCAAGTCACTTTACCCTCCACTGCCTTTGGTACAAACTTACAGGCCGATACTGTTTACCTGCCATTGGTCGCGCGTTTTCCCTTACCCCCTTATTCAGTAAGGGGCAGAAAACGCACGTCCAACCCGCCGAACCTAATAGCGCCCTCAACATGCAAATGCACGTTGATGGCCCTATTAGGTATTCGCGTGCGATTCAGAAAGTAAAATGTGCAGCCAAGCCGCACATTTTACTTTCAGAAATTAGCGCCCACCTATGGTAGGCGATCATTTCTTCCAGCACCGGGAAAGTGCTGGAAAACTTAATATCATGGCGATATTAAGTCGGAGGTCCCGAAGAGTAAAAAAAAGTTTAAAAAAATTTTTTTTTTTAAATTGGAAGTCGGCCGGCGGCTGTCGGGTCGAAAACCGGACGCTCAATTTTGCCGGCATCCGGTTTCCAAGCCCATGGCTGTCAGCGGGCTCGAGAACTGAAGCCGGCAAAATTGAGCATTGGCAGTCAAACCCGCTGACAGCTGCTGCTCCTGTCAAAAAGGAGGTCCCAGGCCTCATTTAAATACTGTATCGTGCGCATAGGCGAGTGGCCTGTGCGCACGATACAGTATTTAAATGAGTGAGTGGCCTGTGCCACTCACTCATTTAAATACTGGACTTTACTGAATCGGCCTGATAGATTGAAAGCCTTCTGGGGATAGAGAAATACCTACAGTACCTGAATGTAATCTAATTTGAAATGCTGAAAAAAGTGTGAAAAGCAGAATTAAAAAAAATAAATAAGGGTGTGTGGCCATAGGCATAGTTTTTCTGCTTAGTTTGGGGAGGGGGGGGGGCCACAAGAGCTAAGGAGGTCTCCATATTTGAGGGCTGACTCAGGCACTAACCTGAAACGTATAGAGAAAGCACTGTCCCTCCCATTCTTTCCCAAAACTACACCTATATCTGTGACCCTTTTATATCTATCTAGATCGGACTTTCCTGATCAATCTCTCTGCTAGTTTCTGTCCCCTAGTAAGCTGCTAATGCAGCGTCCACACGCAGTGACAGCATATTTAATATCCTGGACCTAATAAATGCTACAAGGCATGTGATGATTGGATATTTCTTATAACATAGGATTGCTAGTAGAATGTCTGTGACCTAAAACTGTCACTACAATGTTTGTGACCCAGGAGGATTCTGATTATTCGGGCTCAGGAAAGAGTGATATGGGTACACATGTCTGGAAGCTGCTGGCAGCGGGCACAGGTCACTATGCCCCCGGTTTAGAAACGGGCCTCCAGTGCAAAGGCGGAGACCACCTGGTAGCTGAATTATGTGGCAGCCGCAGTGGAAGCAGCGCGCGAAGTAGGCGAAATCACGATTCTTGCTGGTCCCTTACTGGTAATATCCGTCTGCCCCATGCCATGCCTGCGCTACGATTACATAGCAGATCCAGGCGATGGGGGATGGATGGCCAAATGCCCATTACGTGGGCAGTAGAAAGGTTAAGACCGCAGCCCTGTGCCTAGTAAATGTGTGTGTGTGGGGGGGGGGGGGGGGTGAGCACACGCCCGGGGCTCGGTGGCGGGCCTGCGAGGTTGCATACCCGGGTGCGCGCCTCACCCCGCCCCGCCGCCACTCCCTTCGCCCTAGGCCCCGCCGCCGCTCCCAGCCTCACATTGTCTATCACCACGGGCTGGTTGGCGATGATGTCGTAGGACTCCATGGCCTCCTCCCTGCCGGTTCCGCGCTGCCGGTGACTCCACTTCTCCTGAGCCGCTGCGCCTCCAAACCCCGCCCGCGACAAAAAAAAAAAAACCAAACTAAAGAAAAGTCCCTCTCTTCAGAAACCGCGACCCGTCCAGTCAGCTGCCACCGGCGCCGGACACACCTAAACTGACAGTGCGAAGGCGGGGCCAGGCGCAGCCATTCAGCGCCCAGGATAGCTAGAGCGACAGGCGCTTGCGCCAGCAGTCAACGGGGGAAAGGGGCGGATACCTTGGGTGACTGTTTTTTTGACTGCGGACCAATCGAATGAGATTCAAGAGGTCAGCTCCTATGTTTCGTTCACGATCGGTTGACTGTCAGGGAGCATGATGTCATGGTCTGTTCTTAAAGAGACGGCGCACTAGCTGCTAGCCTGGAGGAATGAGTGTTTCATCTGCTCCAGAGAGACAGAATCAATGTCAGAGGCTCACAGATACTGGATTGGCCTGTCCTCGGTCTCCAAAGATTTTAAGGACGCCACAGGACATTTTTTTATGGTCAGCCACAGGACATTTTTTTATGGTCACTCATATGGATTTTCAAGTGCCGAAAATGCTTGGGGACCTCAGCAAAAAAAAATAAAAAATCAGTTTGCAAGAGATTTAATTCTCCGCTTTTTTGGCAGTGGTCATTATATCATGCTTCCATTGTACCTGGCAGGGCGTGATCCCCTCTATCATATAGTGTCTCAATCTCTACTAAAGCACAAGAAGGGACGTCCTCAGCGTCTAGCTCAGAGTCAATCAACAGAAACCGAGAGCAATATGCCATCTTAGTCCATTGAAGAGAAACCAAAACAACATGCAAAACACATAGAACAAATACGCTACAAGATGCCAGGCAGTGAGGGAGGGAATTGGTCATGGGCACTTACAATGATCAGCTAAGGTGTAGGGCATTGTGCCAGGAAAAGATTTAGGTAGAGTAAATGGGCCTTAAGATCCTTATCTGTCATCAGATTCTGTACCTGAGCCACCCTGATAGCCATATTGGAGGGAAGAAGAAAAGAGATCAGATTCTTAATTTTAGAAAATTGAGTACCTCAGTAATTTTTTCCTGTTCTAGGCATGTGGGAAAGCCCCTGATTTATTTATTTCTATTCCATTTACATTCAGGTATTGTATGTATTTCCCTATCCCCCAGATGGCTTACAATTAGGTTTGCCAACTTTCAGCCATCAAATTTCCAAACATTTGGAGATACTATTTAATATCTTTGCTGCTGGAGTTTATGCAGATGCGACTTATTGACATTCTTCACTATTAGAAAAACACAAACATAGAATAGAATAGCAAATAATGACCCACATGTTGTGCACAGTTTACTTCCTGCTGCAGTCCCATAGTCCCCAGTTGATCTCTGACTTTCCACTCACTTCTTGATCTGTTCTTCTTTTTGCCTTTATCACCTCCATTGGGAGGTCCTTCCAAGCATCCACCACCCTTTCTGTGAAGAAATATTTTCTTTGTATTTATTGAATTTAGAATAAATTACAAAGCAAATGCGTCTTGCTAACAGAAACATAAGTATAATCAGGAAATAAAAGATCAATAGAAACAATGTTTGAAGAAAAATAGAATCCAAGTTTCTCATTCATTAGTTCATTGCTAAAGGGAGGGACAGAAAATTACACATAGAAGAATCAAAGAAAGTAATACAGAGAAAATAGCAATAATGTGAATATTCCTGATACTCTCTATATAGGCCTTCAACCCTCTATCCCTTTGGGAGCTGCTGTAGAGGTAACAAGCTTTTTAGAATCAATAAGGAATCTTAATTACTCTGCTACAAAAAAAACCCCGTACCTATCTGCATTATATTTATAATGCATTTAAAAAGATATCATAACACAAAAGATGCTTCCAAAATCTCGTTATCTTTCAATGTATGGCCAAAAAAACTTTCCTCCTTTCCTGAGTAACCTTAGCCAAGTCAAGAAAAATCCTCACAGCTTCACCTAAAAAATACAAATGCATAACAGCACTAAAAATGTACTCAAAAGAAAGGTAGACAGATAGAGACTACCTTGCACAAACCAGCTCTTTTACCGTTCATCACTCCAAATGACGGAAAATCTTCACTGATGTCATCTTTGCTGTTCATACCGCTGACTGTATGTAAAACTGCCCCCCAAAACCTCACCCCAAGGTAATACCCTCTTTCAGTGGTATCTCTCTCATATAGCGGGTGCTGTTTCCACTAATTTTATAGCATTTTGATGAATCCAGGAGTTAATACCTTGAACCTCTTTCTCTAACACTTGTATCTTCCTAAATAGTCTTGGAGGTGACATTCATGGCCCACAGTCAAAGAATCCAGTTAGGCTGACAACAAATGAATTTTAGTAGAACATTCCATGAAAGCAGTCCCAAGTCCAACTATCAGATTCCAAAAAGAATTGTGTTACCTCAGCAGACTTTACCAGTGAGCCAAACACCTCACCAGGTGTTATGACCATCGGTCGCAGATGGCTGCGACCGCATCTACTCACATCTTGTTTTGCCCTGCTTCCCTCTCCGGGCCTGCTCGCGGCAGGGGTTAGCCTCTACTGCCACGTATCTCATGGTTCCTCGTGGCGGCTGGGACACCACCACCACTCACGCCAACTCTGGGCCTTCCTAGGGCTTCCAGGGGTGAAGCTCCAGTTAGCCCTTGCACCAAATTATGGACTCCTTGACCTCTCAAAGGTCCACCTAAGTCCCAGCGGTCCGGGTCCCTACAGGATCCTCCTGGGGGGACCGCAGACTTCCAGTGGCGAAGACTCCGTTCTTCTCCTTGACGTCACAACTCTTCATCTGCTTCCACCGTCGCCTCAGTCTCCATTGCCGAGGGTCAGCTGGTCACATCTTCTGTTCTGCCTTGCCACCCAATGGGAGAACCTATGGATCTTCCTCCTAAGGGTCATCATCCTCCCGTCAGTCCAAGGGTTCACAAGCCTGAGCATAACAGATTGCCAAGTTCATGGACCCAGAAGAGGTATCTGCCTGCCAGGCCATTCTGGGAATGGCCCAGCGCCTGATGGACCAGCAAAAGACCCTGGATGCCCTTGTCTCTGCAGTGGAGGGCCTGAACCAACACATTGAAGCATTAAGGCCCATGAATCCCACTCTGTCGTCCCTGCCTGTGGCTCTGGGGGACCACTCTACTCCTCAGGGCCCCGCGCAGGACACCGTGGGCGATCTTGGACAAGCAACTCCCACACAACTCCCGGCGCCCTCTCGATATACCGGAGACGCGAAGTTGTGTCGGGAATTCCTTAGCCAGTGTCAGGTCCGTTTTTCCTTGTTACCTGTTCAATTTCCTAGTGACCTGGTCAAAATCAGCTACATTATGTCCCTGCTCGATGGGAAGCCTTTGATCTGGGCCTCTCACCTATGGGAGAGAAGAGACCCGGTGTTTGGAAACTTGAACCAGTTTCTGTCCGCTTTCAGACAGATATTTGATGAGCCTGTCCGTAAACCCACTGCTGCCTCGGAATTGCTTCGGTTGCGACAGGGCACTCGGACAGTGGCCGAATACGCAACAGAATTCTGCACCTTAGTCGCAGAGCTAAATTGGAGAGAGGATTGCCTCCACGGGATTTCTTGGAATGGCTAGACTCGCGCCTCCACAATGAACTAGCAGCGAAGGAACTTCCGGACGACCTCAATGGCATGATAGAATTAGCCAATCGAGTGGATCGTCATATGCGGTTTCGCCTTCCAGAAGTAAAGGCAGCGAGAAGGCTTTCGCCTTCCCCCAAAGGCGCATCAGGAGCCCTTCGAACACCCCCCGGGAAACTCCAGGGCCTAGGACCTGAAGGAGGTCTCTTCCTGGGCCGTACTTCACCTGCACCTCCACTAACGCTGCCAGTGGCTTTAACCTCTGCGGATGGGGAGTTCCACACGTTAGCCCTGGTGGACTCCAGCGCTGGCGGCAATTTCATTATGAAAAGCCTGGTGGAACACTTAAAGATCCCACAAGTTCGTCTTCCAGTTCCTTTGGTCTTCTCCTCGATCCAAGGGAAACCTCTTCCGGAACGTGTGACACACACCACGGTTCCCGTCCAGCTGAGGGCTAGGGTCCTTCATCAAGAGCAGATGCCATTCTATGTTTTGGAGTATTCCATACATCCGGTCGTCCTGGGCCTTCCCTGGCTCCAGGAGCAGACTCCCCAGTTCAACTGGAAGACCCTGCAACTATCTCGCTGGGGGCCGAATTGTCATGGCAATTGCCTCCAAACAGTGATCCCAGTCTCATGTTCCATTGCCTCCACCAGTCTTCCAGGCCTGCCGGCCCCCTATGCCTCGTACGCGGATGTGTTCTCTAAACAAAGAGCCGAGATACTTCCACCCCATCGATCGTTCGATTGCGCCATCAACCTCCTCCCTGGCACTGAGCCTCCTTGGGGGCGCACCTATGCCCTCTCGCCTGCAGAGACGCAGGCCATGACAGAGTACATCAAAGCGAACCTGGAGAGGGGCTTCATTCAGAAGTCAAGGTCCCCAGCAGGGGCTGGGTTCTTCTTCTTCGGAAAGAAGGACGGAAGCCTTTGCCCTTGCATTGACTACCGGGGCCTGAATGCCATAACGGTCAAGGACCATTACCCCTTGCCCCTCATCTCTGAGCTCTTCAATCGGCCGCAAGGTGCGAGGATCTTCTCCAAGTTGGATCTCTGAGGGGCCTACAACCTGATCCGCATCAAGGGGGGTGATGAATGGAAGACGGCCTTCAACACCCGAGATGGCCACTATGAGTATTTGGTGATGCCGTTCAGGCTCTGTAATGCTCCAGCAGTGTTCCAGAACACCATGAATGAGATACTCCGCGATCTTTTTTATAAGTGCGTGGTCGTGAACCTGGACGACATTTTGATATTCTCGGACTCCCTGACCGCTCACCGTCAGCAAGTCGTTCAGGTATTGCAGCGCCTCTGAGAGCATAGACTATATGCAAAACTATATGCAAAACCTTTTGAACAGGAGTCTCTTCCCTTCCTGGGGTACATTGTCTCGAGTGAGGGATTCCGTATGGACCCACAAAAGCTGAAAGCCATTCGGGAATGGCTGCAGCCGTCTGGATTAAAGGTGTTCCAATGCTTCTTGGGTTTCGCCAATTATTACCGATCATTCATACTGCATTATGCATCCATCGTTGCCCCGATGACAGCCCTGACCCGGAAAGGCGCAGACCCCAAGAATTGGCCTCTGGGAGCGGAGGTCGCCTCAAGGAGGTGTTCCTGCGACAACCGTGCCTTCGGCATCCGGATCCACAGCGGCCATTTGTCATCGAAGTGGACGCGTCCTCAGAAGACGTGGGGGCCGTTCTGAGTCAGACTTCAGCTACGCCCGTGTGCCCTCCTCTCCCACCAGTTCTCTCCGGCTGAGCGGAACTACGCCATAGACAACAAGGAGCTCTTAGCAATAAAGGTAGCCCTAGAAGAGTGGCACCCTTGGCTAGAGGGGGCACAACACCAGTTTACGGTCTACACAGACCATAAAAACCTAGAGTACCTGCATCGGGCACAACGACTCAACCCACAGCAGGCACGTTGGGCCCTATTGTTCACCAGATTTAATTTTATTCTCCGGTACAGACCTGCCGGGAAGAATATCAAGGCCGACGTTCTATCACGTGTATTTGAGTTTACGGAGAATTCTGATGAACCACAGTTCATCATCGAACCATCACAAATTCTACTGTCTGCCACCACGACCATCCCTCCTGGGAAGACCCTGGTTCCGCTGCACTTGCGGAAGCAAGTCCTTCCATGGGCTCACGATTCCCGCTGCTCCGGCCATCCAGGACAAGCCCGAACTTTACAAATTCTGCGCCGGTACTATTGGTGGCCTAAGGTCAATAAAGATGTCCGGGCTTACATTGAGTCCTGCCAGTCGTGTGCTCGTCACAAGAGGATCCCAGGGGTGACCCCAGGCTTTCTTCAGCCCTTACCAGCTTCCTCTGTACCATGGACCCATCTGGCAACAGATTTCGTGGTCGACCTGCTGTCATCCAATGGCCACACATCATATGGGTGGTCGTCTACCGGTTTAGTAAAATGGCACACTTCGTGCCACTCCCAGGATTGCCGTCTGCACCATAGCTGGCCCAGCTGTTCGTCCAGCACATCTTCAGACTACATGGCCTACCAAGAAGTATCCTTTCGGATTGAGGGTCTCAATTTACTGCCAGGTTTTGGAGGGCCTCTGCCAAAAATTCGACGTCACCCTGGACTATACGTCTGCTTACCACCCGCAGACCGATGGTCTTGCAGAGAGAACGAAATAAACCTTAAAACAGTTCCTCCGTATTTACGTCAACAAGAAACAGGATGACTGGGTTAGCCTCCTACCCTGGGCAGAATTTGCGCTCAATTCTCATCTCTCCACGGCTACCGGATCCTCGCCATTTCAGATAGTGTATGGGAAGCAGCCACGCCCGCCGCTGCCAGTTCCCATTCCAGTTATGTCCACGGTAGCCCAACTCTCTGCAGACGAGTTACACCGCCTGTGGATCTCCACACGGCGTGTGCTGATCAAAGCCAGCCAGGCGGCAATAAGGTATGCCGATCAGCGAAGAAGACCTTATCCGCCCCTCAGGCTGGGCCAAAAGGTATGGCTGAGTACACAGTTCATCCGCCTGAAGCTGCCATCAGCGCGACTGGCCCCGTGATTTATTGGGCCGTTTTTCATCATCCGACAGGTTGGTGCCATTTCATATCAGCTTCGTCTGCTGCCTTCCCTCAAGATACACAACACGTTCCATTTTTCCCTCTTGAAGCCTCTGGTGTTATCATGGCCTTCCAGCACGCCTCCGACTCCCCAACCTATTGCCTCCGAAGATGACCTCACCTATCAAATTCGAGAGGTCTTGGACATAAGAAAGCATATGAAGAAATGGGAATACCTGTTAGAGTGGGAGGGGTTCGGCCCCGAAGAAAACACCTGGGAGCCATTGGCTAACATCCTAGACCGGGGCTTGCTTGAGCAATTCCACAGAGACCATCTGTCTAAACCCAGGCCTCCGGGGAGGCGCCCTAAAGAGGGGGTCTGTTGTGTTCCGCGGCCGTGGAAGGCCACGACCGGGGTCCCCTACCATGCCCGCGACGGTGACCCACCGCAGGAGCTCCGGGTGAGGCCTCTGATCCTTGCCCGTCGCTTCGGCACGGGCCCCAGTGATGCTCGCCGGAGGGGGAGCCATCCCTGCTCCTCCCTCACGGCAACCAGCAGCGTTTCTCTCTGCGGAGAGAATCCAAGATGGCCGCTGCCATCTTTAGGCGCGAGGCCGTACCTCTTCCTCAGATTTAAAGGGACCTGATCCCTTTAACTACACTCACCTGTTCCCTATGAGCCAGAGCAGAGGAAGTATAAAAGGAGGCTTCCTCTGCTCATTCCTCGACTTGGCAACGTCCTACGTAGTCAGGTCTGCTTGCTTCGGTGAGTTTTTGTACTTTGGATCCTTGTTCCTGTCTTGTCTTGGTGTTCCTGGTTCCTGACTTCGGATCGGCTAGCGGTAATTCCTGGTGTGTGACTTCGGATCGGGTAGCGGTGATTCCTGGTGTGTGACTTCGGACTGGCAAGTGGCAATCCCTTGGTATACGACCTCGGACTGGTAAGCGACGACCCTCTGGCACGTGACCTCGGACTTCTTCTGGACCATCGTCTTCAAGGGCCCACCTAAGTCCCAGCGGCCCGGGTCCCTACGGGCTCCTCCCGGGGGGACCGCGGGCTTCCAGGGGTGAAGCTCCAGTTAGCCCTTGCACCGAACTCTGGACTCCTTGACCTCTCAAAGGTCCACAAGTCCCAGCGGTCCGGGTCCCTACGGGCTCCTCCTGAGGGGACCGCGGACTTCCAGTGGTGAAGACTCCATTCTTCTCCTTGACGTCATGACTCTTCATCTGCTTCCACAGTCGCCTCAGTCTCCAGTGCCGAGGGTCAGCTGGTCACATCTTCTGTTCTGCCTCGCCACCCGACGGGAGAACCTACGGATCTTCCTCCTAAGGTACACCATCCTCCCATCGGCCCAAGGGTTCACAAGCCTGAGCATAACAACACCGTGTTCAGAATGCCCCATCTTACAGTGGTATAAGAAGTTGACTAATATGTGTGCTTCTCCAGAGGCTCGCTCTCTCTCTGCCCAAAATGGGATTTGGGCTGTAATAATGAATAGTTGGCATCACATTATTGCATCCCTCATTTTCATTTACTCCTCCCAGTTGACTAAATTTTTCAAATTTGCATACACATCTCATGATGCATTATTTATCACAAGTTATGACATTATCACAGGCATTAGGGCCCTAACACAATTTGATAAATGACCCCCTAAGTTTATACCTGAGGTAATGGAGGGTGAAGTGACTTGCCCACACTGACAAGAAGTAGCGGTGAGAGTTAAAGCCTGGTTTATAACCCACTGTGCTAACCACCAGGCTACTCCTCCATTCCAGAAGCTTGTGCTGTATAAATCCAGCTGCAGTTGGCAAAGTTTTGGGCGCTGTTTCAGAAGAATTTAAGTAATCCCTTTCAGGCTTTGTAGAGTCTTTTATATGGTAAATAAGGCTGTCCTGAGACTGGCTTGTACACTGACATTTTATAACTGTATTTGAATAGATTGGCGAGCAGTGAAAGTTGAAACTGTTTACTCGGTTACCAGATGTTCTTGGTTCTGTATTTCAGGGTGAGACCAACTCTCTTGTCAGTGTTGCATCAGAAATAGACTGCCACATCATTTACCTCAGAGGTGGCTACATATATGTTTCTGCCAAATTAAACTCGGTATTTTTATTTCTTTATTTATCTTCTGCTTTTCGGCGCTTCAAAGTGGATTACTTTCAGGTACTGTACGTATTTTCCTGTTCCCAGAGGGCTCACAATCTAACTGGGAGATGCATCAAGTTGCAGTAGTGCTCTAACACACGTTAAACAGCATATATCAAGCGATAGAGCACTACTGCAGTAATATTACATGATATATGCAATATTATGCATAGCCCTGCCCTTGTAACCTCCCCTATTACAATGACCTTTTTTGCATACGATTTGTATGCATGAATAATGCAAATGCATGCAAAAAAGGTCATGAATAGGCAAATTGATGCTAACATTTTATCGCGGTCGACCTAGAAAGTGGTCAGCCATGATAAAATAACAATACCTTTATGAAATGCGTTAAATGTAACCCTAGAGCCCCGGATCCTAATGCGGGTCTCGGGGCTCCTGCATTACATATAAAGGACTGCCAGAAAAAAAAACAACCGGCAGCCAAAAAAAAGGTTTGACTGGGGGTCATGGCTGACCTCCGGCTCAACCCGGGGCTCTTATTCAAGGCTGCCCCAGCTCCCCAAAAGTAAAATATTTGAGTAAAGAGCTTGCATGGCAACAGCCCCGGCTTCCTCCACCTGGCCTGGGCCAATCCCCTGATCTTGTCCCAGTCACATGACTGGGGCAACAGCAGGTCGGTGCAAGGGGGTACCCCAGCCCTAACGAGGGACCTGCTCTTTATTTTAAAGGTTTGGGGGGTACCTGGGTGTCCAGGGAGGGCACTGAACCCCTAATGAGACTACTCTTCTATGTGTGGGGGGCATGTATATCTGTAGAGCTAGATGTAGCTCTACAGATATAAAAACTAAAGCCTGGTTCAGATCATACCTAAGTAACAGATATTATCAAGTTCAAATAAAAAACACATTGTCAGAGAAAATAAATCTAGTAACTGGCGTACCACAAGGATCAGCGCTCTCAGCTACACTCTTTAATATCTACCTACTTCCACTGTGCCATCCCCTAGCTGGACCGGGTATCATACACTACATATACGCCGATGATATTCAGATTTTACTACCAATCGAAGACTCACTGGAAAAAAACACTAACCCTAGCAATCATGTACCTTGACATTATTAAACAGCTACTAAACCAAATGGAGCTAGTCATCAACATAGAGAAAACTGAATTCCTCCAGCTTGAACGAAAAAACACGACAGTCATCCAGTCCCCGAGCCTACTAAAAAACAATCAGAAAATTGGAATAGCCGAGAAAGTATGGAACCTCGGTGTAATAATAGACACAGAACTTAGCCTCAAACAACACATATCATTGAAGGTCAAAGAAGGATATGCCAAATTAATGGTCCTCAGGAAACTTAAACCGTTACTAAATCAAACTAACTTCCGAACTGTCCTACAAGCTTTAATATTTGCCAGCACTGACTACTGTAATGCCTTACTACTAGGATTACCATACACGACATTAAGACCACTCCAAATACTCCAAAACTCAGCCGCAAGAGTTTTGACAGGAAAAAGGAAAAGAGATCATATAACTGAAACACTAGCTGAACTACACTGGCTGCCAATTGAATACAGGGTAAAATATAAAACCCTTTGCACTATACATAAACTAATCCATGACGAGAAAGCTGAATGGCTAAACACAGCACTCCGCGTCCACGTCCCTAACAGAAACCTGAGATCCGCCAACAAAGCCCTCCTAACCATCCCCTCAGTAAAAACTGCAAAACTAACTCAAGTCAGAGAAAGAGCACTATCATTGGCCGGACCGTTACTATGGAACACCATGCCCATAGAGGTAAGACTACAGAGAGATTTCAAGACTTTCAGAAAGAACTTAAAGTCATGGCTCTTTACAGAAGCCTTTCCACAAAGAGAGCGAGAGAGAGAAAAACGCTGAAAGCTGTACACATAAAATCTTCATACAGCACCAGCACACTTTATGTGTGTATGTCATGGTTTTGTCTATTGCAACTTTTAAATTAAATGTATAATTTAACAGCCTTTATCTTAAGTCACAGGTCAGATTAATCATCACTAAACTCTTAGCCATTACTATGAAACGATGTTACTGAGATCATCAGGCACCTCCATTACTAATAATAGGAACAGTTTGCATGTACAATTTACTATATGTGCCTATATGTAAACCGTTGTGACGGTATTCTACTAAACAACGGTATAGAAAAGATTTTAAATAAATAAATGTGAGAAACCTTCAGGCACTGAACTCCAATGCTTAGTCTTACATCTTTCGGGGGGGGGGGGGGGGGGCATTGCCAAGCAGAAACTTTACTCAAATGTTTTACTTTTGGGGAGTCAGGGCCGCCTTGATCGGTGGGCCTCGGTTGAGCTGGGGGGTCAGCCCGATCAACTGCCCCATTTTGCTGTGGCAATTGTTTTTGTTTTGCCAGTGGCCCTTTAAGGCGATGGAGGTGCCTTGAGGTTGGGGCAGCCATCAAGTTAAAAAGCCACTCACCACATTCTTTTGTCCCAAAGTATTTGGCCCTGAGACAAAAGAGTGTGCCATAAAATTGTGATGGGTTTTGGGGGAGGGGCATCACTATCGCAGCGACCCCCTACTATGATAGTGGGATCCTTCCCATGAAAAAAACATTGTGGCTTAATGCATCTAGGCCTAAGTGTTGCAACCGTCCCTTCCCAACAGCTTCACTCCGCCTACCTTTCTTTCTTTGCTCCTCCTCTTGCTACGGATGGATGCCTGGCTGCCGCGGCGTCTGCCTGCCGTCCTCTCCGGCGTCCCCAGACCGGCTTGGGCGCTGCTTCCCGCCATGCTCCACTGGTACATTAGGGCGTGCGCGCTGCGTGACCCTCACTCATTTCCTACTTGGCGCGAACCTCAGGGGCGTCCCCCTGTGATGACGTCACACTGCCCGGATATTTAAAGCCTATGATGTTTGCTAGACTTTGAGTTAGCAAGGGTAATCTTACGGATGGGATTCGCTCTCCGTACCCAGCTACTCTGCCTCTCCAATCTTCCATTGAACTCTTAACACTAACGGGGTACCTGCTCCTCAGGGGCCTCACTTGCTTTTCAGGTCGCTATCAGGAAACCAGTACTCGCTCCTCGAGGACCCATTTTCCCTGACTCGCTGCCTGCTCCTACCTTCTCTTCTGCCTGTAAGGATTCGCTATCTTCAACACCAGTGAGTACTACCATCTTCTCCTCAGAGCTGTTCCCTGGAACCAGGTACTCGCTCCTCGAGGGCCTGTCTCTGTTCCAGCCCTGGTGCCATCTCCTACGTGGAACCGCTGTGTGAGTACATTACCTTCAAGCCTCTCAGCTCTCAGGGATCAGGTACTCACTCCTCAAGGACCTGCTCTCCCTATCCTGGGGTTCTCCATACTGGGGCTTTGTGCATATTCCACTGTACTCATTATTCTCAGTTCTTTCCACTACAGCACTGCTACCGGAGGAGTCGCTGTTCCAGCGCCTGAGGGATACTAGCCCAGCCGGGCTACTTCTGCTGCTCACCACTGCCACCTCTGGTGGCTTCATCACATTGTCTAATAAAAGATCAATCTCTGTGTTTGTGTGTCCTAAGCTGAGCCTGACCTGTGGCCCCTGCCGGGACTTCCCCCCCATGGGCGTGGTCAGCTGCCATAGTGTCCAAGGGTCCACCCAAACCTCACTAATTATAACACTAACAGGCCGATTCAGTAAAGTCCGCGGGAGAGCGGACGAACGCCCACTCTCCCGGCGCACGCACCGGCCACTCACCGGTGCGCTCAATACAGTATGCAAATTAGGTGGTGCAGTAGAAATGGGCAAAAGGAGGCACTAGGGACACTAGCGCGTCCCTAGCGCCTCCTTTTAGCCCGGAGCGGCGGCTGTCAGCAGGTTTGACAGCCGACGCTCAATTTTGCCAGCGTCGGTTCTCGAGCCCGCTGACAGCCATGGGCTCGGAAACCAGACGCCGGCAAAATTGAGCATCCGGTTTTCGGCCCGACAGCCGCCGGCCCATTTAAAATTTTTTTTCTTTTTACTTTTTTTTACCCTTCGGGACCTCCGACTTAATATCGCCATGATATTAGGTCGGAGGGTGCACAGAAAAGCAGTTTTTACTGCTTTTCTGTGCACTTTCCCGGTGCCGGCAGAAACTAGCGCCTACCTTTGGGTAGGCACTAATTTCTTAAAGTAAAATATGCAGCTTGGCTGCACATTTTACTTACTGTATCCCGCGGGCATACCAAATAGGGCCATCAACATGCATTTGCATGTTGAGGGCGCTATTAGGTGCTATTAGGGTTGGACGCGCATTTTCCTCCCCTTACTGAATAAGGGGTAAGGGAAAACGCGCGTCCAAGGTCAGGTTAACAGGTTAACAGTGCGCTCCATCGGAGCGCACTACTCCTCTCCTTGTGACCCAAGGTCACAAGGAGAGGAGTAGGATTTGAACCCTGGTTTGTAGCCCATTGCACTTAGATAAATGAAGTGGCCTAGCTAGTGGTTAGACCAATGGGCAAGAAAGCAGGGCTTAATGTTATGAATCGCGCTGCCCGCGGGTTTCCCCACGAGCAGGCTCACTTACCGTGCTGTTTTCTTCACCGACGCGGCAGGACGCTGCCGTCGGCCCTCCCATGCGGCCGGAGCCACAGACTGAAGTTTCTTCTGCGGCCCGGAGGCCGCCCTGCATCACTCTCTTCACAGCAGCCGGAGCTGTGGACTTTCTGCTTCCGCCTCGGGGCCTGGGACCGCCCCAACGCTTCTTCCATCTTCGCGGCGCTAGGCCACAAGCCCCGGTGCCATCTGGCGGCTGGAGCCGCCCCCGGGGCCTCCCGCAGCAGCTGGAGCCACTGCCAACTTCAGGGCCTGCTCCTCAGGCCCTGCTCTGCGTCTGACGCACAGACGCTGTGCAGGCCGCTGGCTATGGTTCTGCACAGCCTCTGTTTCCTGCTCCTAGGCGCACGGCCGCGTCTTCTTGCTCCATTTAAAGGGCCAGACACAGGAAGTGTCTTGGCCCCACCTTGCTGACTGTTTCCTGTACCAGCCCTATAAAGGGCTGCTCCGTCTGTTGTTCCTGGCCTTGCATCGTCGTGGAGTCTTCGCTCTGGAGGCTCCTGCCTGCCAGAGCTTGTGTAAGGTCTTCTTGTCTCGTGGAGCTCCTCATCGTGATGTCTTCTCGTCTTGCCATGTCCTGTCTTGGTGTCTGAGGTCCTCGTCCAGGTGTCTTGATCCTCTACGTCCTGGTGTTCCTGCCTTCCGTGATGTTCCTTCTTACGTCTCGCCTTCAACGCTCTCGAGCCTTCTGGTCCGGTAGGCCGGGGGTCACTCAGATGCAGTACTCCTGAGTGGACTAGCCTGCTGGTGGACGGTTGTCCTGTGCTCCTGAGCCGTCAAGTCCCGATTGTGTGTTCCTGTGCTGTCCTGCTCCCGTCGTGGTCCGTGAACAGCCTCTTGGGGCTGTGTAGGGCGCGTACTGGGACAGGGTGGTCCGCGACTCAGTCCCACGGGTGGCCTGAGTAGGGCGCCCTGAGAGACAGTGCCAATGTCCATGCCTTGTGTTGCCCTTGTGGATGTCAAGAGTCTTCGTGCCATGTGATGCCGTCGCATCAACCCAAGTCTTCATGCTATGTGATGCTGTTGCATCAATCCAAGTCTTCGTGTCAAGCGTCTGCCCTCAACCTCAGGCCAGGACTGCTCCATGCTGCTCGCAGCAGGTCCGAAAGGGCCCGGAATGGTCAGAGGACCAGTCACCTTCCATCATCCTTGGATGTTGGCCATGGGAGCTTGCCGGCCTGGCCAAGGGCACGATTGTTCAGCCAAGCGGAACCACCGTCAACCCTTGGCTCACTCCGGAAGGTCTGGGTCGGGCTGAGGCCTAAGGGCACACTAAACCAGCAGAACATAACAGAATGCAAGGCCTTCGAGGCCGAACACAACACTTAAATCCTACTTCTTCCACTGAAACATGGTATGATCTCAGGCAAGTCACCTTATCTCCTGTTGCCTCTCAGGTATCTGCTTAGGTTGTAAGCTCTTCGGGGAAAAGAAGAGACTTCATAAACAGCACCCTGGTTTAGGTTTAGAATGCTACATAAAGGCTAAAATAAATCCAAATGATCATTATTCACTTTTAAAAGATTTGCAGCTTTTTGGCTTTCAGCGCTTTCAAATTATTAATCTGTGAGTTAGTTTTGAGTCACTTAGATATTTGTTTCTTCCAAAATCCAGCAATTTAATTTTTATTATATCCTTCTAGCTAAGAACAACCTAACTGCTGTAAGATCCACAACAATTACTAATAATATTTGGTAGGAGAAGGGGATGGTGGGATTTGTGATCCTATTTATTCCTTTTGACATCAGTCGAGTACTACAATGCGGCGGAATGTGTTTCCTCCCCCCCGCCCCCCCCCACAAAAAAAACCCCAAACTAGCCTAAAATCTGTATTCAGAAATGGAGTCATTTTGATTAAGTTAGATTAAAAATCTGTTCCCCGTACCCATTCTAGTTACAGTGTTTGACCAATCAGTATATTCCACTCTTCCTTCTTCCAGACCCTCAGCTATCTTGTGTCCCTTCTCACATGTAGCTCCACTTGCGTCAACTTGCACAAGACATACTGTATCTTTCACTTGTGCCTTATTTTCCTAAAATAGAGTCCCTGTAATTGATGGTGCCCCCTTCTCCCAACTGATAAGAACACAAGATATGCCATACTGGGTCAGACCAAGGGCCATCAAATCCAGTATCCTGTTTCCAACAGTGGCCAATCCAAGTCACAAGTACCTGGCAAGTACCCAAACATTAGATAGATCCCGAGCTACTATTGTTGCACTTTGATGGAAGGGAGCACTAGGGGGTGCTCCCCAGTGCGGGGGCAAGATGTGTGTGCCCTTGCGGTGAGACGAACCTCGTCTGGGAAAGGAGTCCAGAGGAGACGGAGGCTTGGAACTGAAGTTCAGAAGAGATGACTTGGCACTTGAAGCTGAAGACGAGGACTTGACACTTGGAACTGAAGATGAGGACTTGACACTTGGAGCTGAAGACGAGGGCAGGAGCAAGGAGCTGAAGACGAGGATGACACTTGGAGCTGAAGACGAAGACTTGACACTTGGAGCCGAAGACGATGACAAGAGCAAAGAGCTCCGAGGACCTGGACAAAGTTCAAATGAATGTTACAGAAAGGGCGGCCTTGAGCATGGGAAAGCTCAGAGGCCTTCGCAATCTGTTGCGCTCCGCTGGCTGGGAGCGCTGGGGGTGAGATGTTTGCCCCTTGTGGTAAGACGGACCTCGTCTAGGGTTGGAGGAGACCAGGCCCCTGCTGACCTGCATGCCTGGATGAGGCCAACCACGCAAGGTTGGTCTCTGAGTGGTCCTCCGACTACTCCCAGCCCTTTCAGATCTGCTGCAGGGAGCTGCACAGGCGGCAGGCCAGACAAGAGACGAGGGCGGACAAGGGCTGAAGCTTGAAGGCTGAGACAAAGGCTTCAGGACTCAGGAGAAGAACACAAGGCATCGACATCCAGAAAGGTGAGCAGATGGAAGCTCCGGTCATAGAAGGCATCTGAGACTAGAGTAGGTGGAGTCTCAAGGCAACAGAAATGTCAGAGGCAAGGATGACTCTTACGGACCTCTGGAAATCCAGACGAGACGAAAAGGACTTGGAAGACTTAGACGAAGACAAGTGGGCACTGTTCCTCAGGGCGCCCTACACAGCCCACTACTCAGGGCAGACCCAATGGGCTGATCACGGACCACCCTGTCCTCTACACGCCCTACACAGCCTAAGAAGGCTGGTCATGGACCGCACAGGAGTGGGGCAGGCTCAGGAAAGGAATCCAACTGGCAGGGGCTCCAGTGACCAGAAACAGGAACCGAATGGAATGGATTTACCCTCGGGGTGGCCACTTGCAGGAACAGACGTCAGGAAGATAAGGTACATAAGGACCTCTAGCCATCGAGGATGTTAGGCCTTCTGGAACATCAGGAGGGCAGAGACGGAGGACATCAGGAACATCAGGACCGGGATCAGAAACAGCAGAAACGAAATGAAGAGGGATCCCTTGGAATACCAAGCAAGAGTGTCCTAGCACCAAGCAAGAGCAGGAACATGGAGTCCAAGAGGAAGGAGGTTCCTCAGATGACTGGCTCGTTGTGAAGGCAAAGCTGACTGGAAGTTGAAGTCCTTTTATAGGGCTGAAGACAGGCAACTCCCTGGGAGGAGTTTGGATGGGCCACACCTAGCTGGCCCTATAACTGAGGAGAAGTGCTGCAGGCCGGCCCCTAGGGAGAAGGGCGTGGCCCCAACCAGGAAGTCTATGCAGACCCAAGCAAGCCTCGGGTAGGCCCCAAGGACATCGAAGGCCTCCCAGGCCCTGGTGCAAATCCTGGATAGTTCGTAGGTGAGACCCTGGCTTCGGAGCGGTCTCCAGGAAAGATGTGAGAAGCCTCCCGTAGCAGCTACAGGAGGATTCATAACAAGGAATGCTCGGAGACAGGGCTCAGAGCCAGATACCCAGAGATGGAACCCTGAGCCAGGACACTGAAGCGGAACTCAGCCAAGGAGAGTTAAAAGCCAGGAACCTCAGGAGACTTGCCCAGCCATGGAGACATCCGGAGACGAAGGACAAGAAGACATCATTGTTATGGAACCTGCTAGGGAGTTAGAAATCTGTTATGAGCGAGCTCCTCTAGAGGGAGGAGCTGGCAAGTTGGTTATGAATGACACCTCAAGAGGGAGGAGTTATCAATCTGTTATGGACCTGATGCCGGATGGGCGGAGACATCAGATGTTCACAATCTGTAAAGGATCTGCTAGGAGTTAGCAATCTGTATGAGCGACTCCGGAGAGGGGAAGAGTTAGCAATCTTGTTAGGAAAGCTCTGTTAGAGCTAGGAGTAGCAATCTGTTGTGTACTAGCTCCAGAAGGAGGTGGAGTTAGCTGTTATGAATCTGTTGCTGAAGACCCCTGGTAGGAAAGGAGTAGCCATCTGTTACCAGAGGAGTGCTTGGAGAGGACACTCAGCTGTAGAGGAATGTAGATAGGTGAATCCTTGGGCCAATGGCAGATGACTGCGCCCCCAGGAGGATATCCTGAGAGGGACCACCGGCTAGGCTTGAGTATGGAGACAGACACAGAATTCTTTTATTAGATAGGTAGTAGAACCACCAGAGGTGGCAGTAGTGAACTGCTACGTCTGGCAGGGCTGAAGTCCCTCAGGTACTGGAACCACTATCCCAGGGTAGCTGAGCTGTAGAGAAACTATAAATAGTGAGTAGACGGGTATACTGTGTTCATAGCCAGAACTAGATGATATATCTCAATTAAGGTGTTTAGAAGGCTCAGTAGCTGGAAAGGGTTAGGCCCTCGAGGAGCAAGTACCTGGTTCCAGGGAAAGCTCTGAGAGAGCGATGGTAACTCACAATTGTCTGTATCTGTGTTAGCTTCCAGGCAGTAGAGAATCTTCAGAGGGTTCAGGAACATGGGCCCTCGAGGAGCGAGTACCGGTTCCTATCAGCAATCTGAAATAGAGAAAAGAGAGTGAGGTCCCCGAGGAGCGGATACCCCTGGTAAGTTCGAGGAGGCAGAGTAGCATAGGTAGCGAAACCTTGAGCGTAACCCTTGCTAACTCAATCCATTAGCAATTTCTGAGACCTTTTATATTGGAAGTGGATGACGTCAGTTCAGGGGGACGCCCCTGAGGTTCGCGCCCTTGTTGGCACATCATTCGGAGCGCACGCATGTACTACGTCATCAGGAACATGGCAGATCCACAGCGTCGAGCCGCTCCGGGGACGCAGGAGGAAGATGGCACGAAGACACCGCAGCAGCAAACCATCCATCAGGCCCGGAGGGAGTCGCCACACTGGTAAGGAGGGCGGAGTGAGGGCGTTGAACAGCGACGGATGCAACAATACCCCCCTTCAAAGGGTGATCTCCTCTTCGGGTACCAGGTTTCAAAGGATGCGCGAGATGGAATCGACGAAGCATCACTTATCCATGATAATGGTCTGAGGCTCCCAAGAGTATTCTTCGGGGCCTAGGCCTTCCCAATTAGAAGGTATTCAAAAATTCTTGCCTCTGTACAACATCCAGAATCCCTTTGATCTTGATTTCTATTTCATCTTCTGCAGGGATGACAAATGGATCTTGAGATTTGGAAGAATCTTTCAGAGTGTAATTGATGTTATCAGCAGCAATGGGTAGAGCTGCTGTGGACGTCACTAAGGAATTCAGTGGAAGTGGTGATGTTGAAGAATGTCCAAAATCCACTTAAGATGTATCAGCAGCAATGGGTAGCTACTATAGACGCCACTGAGACTTCAACGGAAGTGGCGAAGTTAGGGTACTTCCAACCCCACTCCTAAGGTTACTCTCCAGTAATTGATGCTGGATGAGAGATGGTAAATCTTAGCAGCAAAAGTTAACTGCTATGGACGCCACTGAGACTTCAACAGAAGTAGCAATGTAAGGGTACTTCCAACCCCGCTTCCAAAGGTAACTCTCCATAGATGAAGCTGGATGCGATGATAATTTAGGCAGCAATAGCTTAGCTGCTATAGCGTCACTGAACCTTCGGTGAAGTGGCGAAGTTGGGGTACGTCCAAACCCACTTCTTAGGGTAACTTCTTCTGTAAAATAACTGGATGAGGTGTTGAATTCAGCAGCAATAACTCGGCTGCTATGACGTCTCTGAACCTTCAGTGAAAGTGGCAAAGTTGGGGTACTTCCAACCCACTTCTTAGGGTAACTTCTTCAGTAATATAACTGAAAGTAGTGTTGAATTCAGCAGCAACAATTCGGCTGCTATGACATCACTGAACCTTCAGCGAGAGTATCGAAGTTGGGGTACGTCCAAACCCACTTCTTGATAACTCTTCTGTAGTTGAAGTTGGAAGAGAGATGGTGGCAACCCCAGCCATCACACAGGCTGGTAGTTAAAGATATCTTCTTCGGAACTAATAGTGCTGTAGAGCTTCAGACACGTCTTCCAAAAAGCTTCCTCGGTATGTTGAAGAGGAATACACTCATCCTTCTGGTGGCACCGAAAACTTAGACCCAGGACACCAAAGTGAGAACTCCAGGGGTGTCCAGTCAAAGAGAGGTTGGTGCACAGCAGCCAGGGAAACCCCAGGATGATACGGTACATAGCCTTTTACAGTACAAAGAAAGAGATGGTTCCTGTAAGGAGCATGACAGATATCTCTAAGTTATAGTCCGTGAAATGGTAAGATGTTGTATCTTCTTAGGATCTACAATGTGCTGTAGTGCATCAGGCACATCTTCCGTGATCCGTGAAGACAATAAAGATGTAGAGTGCCATCTGACCATGGCGAACATAGCAGCCGCTATGTATTTCAGCAGCCAGGAGTAGAACGGCTGTGGTCGTCATTAAGATCCTCAAGAGAAGTGGCAATGTAAGGAACGTCAAAAGCCCACTTCAAGTTGTGATGCAATAATGGATCTTCAAATTTGATGAAGGGACTCCTCAGGTCTTCCACAAGACGATTGAGAATTAGGTTGCCTCCTGCCCCTGAGTCCAACAGGGCAGGGGTTCAAACCACAGCTGGTTCAGAGGTCACAGAGACTGAATGAGAGAGCGGAAGAGAAAATGCAGTATGGCCCAAGAACAGTCCTCCCGTGGGACTTAGGCCCGTCCATTTCCCAGACAAACAGGGCATGTAGAAACCTCATGGCCAGGCTGACCACAGTACATGCATAGGCCATGCTTCTTCCGGAATCTTCTCTCCTTTGAGGTCAAGTGACCATGAACAAGTTGCATCAGTTCATCTACATTAACGCAGGAACTGCTGTACTATTCCGAGGTGCAGGGGTACTAGCCTGTTTCAACCCAGTTAACACCCTAGGCCGGAGTTCCTTCACCTTGTCTCGGAGCCGACAATCAATCCGAGTAGCTAAGGCTATCAATTCTTCCAGCGAATCAGGTATCTGGCGAGCAGCCAGCTCGTCTTTCAAACGGGTATCCAGGCCTCTGCAGAAGAGGGTCTTGAGATATCTGGGGTCCCATCGAAGTTCCGCTGCAAGAGTCTTGAATTCTATGGCGAATTCAGCCAATGATCTGTTGCCTTGCTTCAAGTCCACTAAAGCAAACCCGGCAACAGACATATGAGCAGGGTCATCAAAAACGGATTTAAACAAGTCCATAAATCCTTCTATGTTCTGCAGTATAGGGTCCTTGCGTTCCAACAGGGTAGGTGCCCACGACAAGGCTTTCCCATCCAAGTACGACAGGATGAAGGTAGTCTTAGAGAGGTCCATGGGAAATAATAAAGGCTGTAAAGTGAAATGCATGCTGCACTGGTTCAAAAAGCCCTGCGTCTTCTGGAGTTCTCCCGAGAAGTGAATAGGAGCAGCCAATGGAACAGCAGTCTTTATAGTTACCTCCTGTAACTGACCTTCTTGTGTAGAAGCTGTGCCTTGTATCTTCTGTGTGTGAAGCTGATGGAATGCTGCAGTAAGTTTCTCCAAGGTTTCTTGCTGTTCTGAGATGCGTTGAGCCAGGCCCGGTATAGCCTGTAAAGCGGAGAGGTGTGCCGGGTCCATAAGGTTACTGACATCTCATACCTTGAGCTGGATTCCCAGGAGTACTGCTTCTCCAAATAAGCTGGATCCACTGGAGTTAGCAATCTGTTATGGAACCTGCTAGGGAGTTAGCAATCTGTTATGAGCGAGCTCCTCTGGAGGGAGGAGCTGGCAAGTTGGTTATGAATGACACCTCAAGAGGGAGGAGTTATCAATCTGTTATGGATCTGATGCCAGATGGGCGGAGACATCAGATAGATGTTCGCAATCTGTAAAGGATCTGCTAGGAGTTAGCAATCTGTATGAGCAACTCCGGAGAGGGGAAGAGTTAGCAATCTTGTTAGGAAAGCTCTGTGTTAGAGCTAGGAGTAGCAATCTGTTGTGTACTAGCTCCAGAAGGAGGTGGAGTTAGTAAGCTGTTATGAATCTGTTGCTGAAGACCCCTGGTAGGAAAGGAGTAGACATCTGTTACCAACGGAGTGCTTGGAGAGGACACTCAGCTGTAGAGGAATGTAGATAGGTGAATCCTTGGACCAATGGTGGATGACTGCGTCCCCAGGAGGATATCCTGAGAGGGACCACCGGCTAGGCTTGAGTATGGAGACAGACACAGAATTCTTTTATTAGACAGGTAGTAGAACCACCAGAGGTGGCAGTAGTGAGTTGCTACGCCCGGCAGGGCTGAAGTCCCTCAGGTACTGGAACCACTATCTCAGGGTAGCTGAGCTGTAGAGAAACTATAGATAGTGAGTAGACAGGTATACTGTGTTCATAGCCAGAACTAGATGACATATCTCACATAAGGTCTTTAGAAGGCTCAGTAGCTGGAAAGGGTTAGGCCCTCGAGGAGCGAGTACCTGGTTCCAGGGAAAGCTCTGAGAGAGCGATGGTAACTCACAATTGTCTGTATCTGTGATAGCTTCCAGGCAGTAAAGAATCTTCAGAGTGTTCAGGAACATGGGCCCTCGAGGAGCGAGTACCAGTTCCTATTGGCAATCTGAAATAGAGAAAAGAGAGCGAGGCCCCCGAGGAGCGGGTACCCCTGGTAAGTCCGAGGAGGCAGAGTAGGATAGGTAGAGAAACCCTGAGTGTAACCCTTGCTAACTCAATCCGTTAGCAATTTCTGAGACCTTTTATATTGGAAGCGAATGACAGTTCAGGGGACACCCCTGAGGTTGGCGCCCTTGCTGGTACATCATTTGGAGCGCGCGCGCCCTACATCATCAGGAACATGGCGGATCCACAGCGTCGTGCCACTCCAGGGACGCCAGAGGAAGACAGCAAGAAGACACTGCGGCAGCAAGCCGTCCATTAGGCCTGGAGGGAGTCGCACAGTGGTAAGGAGGGCGGAGTGAGGGCGTCGAGCAGCGACAGACGCAACAATCATGGAACAAGAACAAGGGATCTAAGATGGAAGATGCCAGGCAGGAACAGAAGACGGAAGTCCAAATGGAGCAGAACACAGAGTCCAGGAAGGACTGCTCCCAGGAAGCAAGCTCCTTGCCAAGGCGAGGTTGAAGAGTCCACTGAGTCAACAACAGTTTCCATGATTTTCCCCGCACTGAAGTCAGGCCCAATGGTCTATAGTTTCTGGATCACCCCGGAGCCCTTTTTAAATATTGGGGTTACATTGGCCACATTCCAGTCTTCATGTACAACATATGATTTTAATGATAGGTTACAATTGATTCAAAATAGGTCTGAAATGTCATTTTTCAGTTCTTTAAGAACCCTGGGGTGTATAATATCCAGTCTGTTGCGCTCGGGGGTGGACCCTTGTCCTTGGACAGTGAAGGAACCTCTCCTGAAAAGGAACAGGAGGTAACTGCCCCCAGGGGGTGGAGCACTGGAGGAAACAGAGGCTGTGAAGAGCTTCACTAAGCCCGAGGTCCCCCCCAGGAGGAGCCTGTAGGGACCTGGGCCACTTGGACTTAGGTGTGCCTCGCAGGGTCTCCTAAGAGAATGAAAGTCCAGCATGCCCACGGACACAGGGGGAGCGCGATCGGGTTCAGAGTTGGAGGCTGGTTGGAACATGGAGAACCAGAACAGAGTTGGTGATGACAAGGCGAGGAACAGAGCCAGAATCTGGAGACAAGGTCAGGCAGGCAAAGGTCAAGATCCAGAGGTCAGTTCGAGGAATGGTCAGCAAAGCAGGAGTCAGGTACCGAAGGTCAGATGATGTCAAAGGCAGGCTGAGGTCTTGAAGCAGGCGGCAGGCAGGCAGGCAGGTCAGGAGCAAGCTGAGATCTTTGAGGCAGGCAGGCAGGTCAGGAGCAAGCTGAGGTCAGTACCAGTAAGACAGTCCGAGGGTACTACCTGGGTAGACAGACGAACACGGGAACAAGCAGGACGCAGGAACTAGGATGCAGGAACAAGTCAGGAACAGAACTGGAACAGAAGGATCCTGGAGCGAGACTAGGAACAAGCAGGAACAGGAACAAATGCAGAGGCAATCTTAGAACAAACCGACCCGATTGCCAAGGCAAGGAAGCGTAGACAGGAACTTCCTTATATCGAGGGATCAATCAGGGCGCACCGCGGAGCTAAGACCCGCCCTAGGCCCTACATGAGTACGAGCCACGTGCGCGTAGGGGAGTAGCTAACATGGCAGAGGATGCCGAGCCTCGGCGTGAGGCCTGGCATGCAGTGGAAGGCCCAGCGACCGCCACCACGGGACACCAGGGCTTGGCAGGGCTGGTAACTACCGCAAGGGAGGTCTTCCCGGGACCCGCTGTGGAACCATGAAGGTGAGCAGGCCTGTGTGTGGGACGGCCATGGGCAGGGCGCATAACAGTACCCCCCTTCTAGGCGTCCCACTATGCGCTGTGGTTTCTCAGGGTACCTTCTATGGAAGGTCCTCAGGAGATCCTTATCAAGGATGTTTTGGGAAGGTTCCCACGAGTTCTCCTCGGCCCCATAGCCCTCCCAGGCTAAGAGGTATTCCCACTTGCCTCGGTGTCACCGGACGTCAAGGACCTCTCTTACCTGGAGAGAAGTGTCAGGTTGTGCAGAGACACGCGGAGCTGGAGGGTCTTTACGAGAGGACCAGGAGAGGACCAACGGCTTCAACAGGAATACCTGAAACGTGTTGTGGATACCCAATGAGCGAGGTAGCTGGAGTTGATATGAGACAGCTCCCACTCCGGATCACAGGAAATGGTCCTATGTATTTCGGAACCAGACGGTGAGAAGGAAGTCTCAGTCGAATGTGTCGAGCACTCAGCCACATTTTCTGGCCAGGTCGAAAGAGTGGAGCGGGTTGTCTATGAAGATCAGAAGTGCGCTTGGCTCTTTCAGCAGCTTGCAAAAGTCGCTCCTTTACCTGGGTCCACACTTGGTGAATGGTTTGAGCCATGGATTGACCCGCTGGAGGTGGAACCGTCAGAGGAACAGAAAGAGGCAGATGGGGCTGCCGTCCGAAACCTACTGCAAACGGGGATATGTCGGTGGCTGCTGCAACATGAGTATTGTGCGACAGCTCAGCCCAGGGAAGAAGATCCGGCCAATTATCTTGCTGATCATTTACATAGGAGCGTAGGAATGTCTTCAGGGTCTTATTGGTCCTTTCGGCCTGCCCATTGGCCTGGGGATGGTAGGCCGACGTATAACTTAAGGAGATATTGAACTTTCGAGACAAGGAATGCCAATACTTGGCAGCAAACTGTGGTCCCCGATCGGACACAATCTCCTTGGGGAGTCCGTGGAGGCGAAAGATGTTCTTCAGGAAGAGCTTTGCTAGTTCCTGGGCTGACGGAAGACCCGGCAAGGGGATAAAGTGACCCATTTTTGAGAAATGGTCGATGACGACCCAAATCACAGTGTTATTCTGGGAAGGAGGTAGATCAGTAATAAAGTCCGTTGAAATGCTGGACCATGGCTCGGTAGGTGCTGGGAGAGACTGAAGCAAGCCCCAAGGCTTCCCTGCTGGGCGCAAGTGGGAATGAGTCCACGTAGTTTCATGAATCTTGCACCATAGTAGGCCACCAATAGTGCCTTCGCAGCATTTCCTGGCACGACCTGGGTGGCCTGCCAGTTTGGAGTCATGGCCCACTTTAAGACTCGCTCACGTAGCCGGCGAGGAACGATGGTCTTCCCAACAGGGACTGTGGTAATCACAGCAAGAGAGCTACAAGAGGGTTGATAATGAAGCTAGGAACTTCCGGGACGTCTTCAGGCTCGAATGATCTGGACAGCGCATCAGCACGCAAGTTCTTGGAGCCAGGACGAAAGCAAATGTTAAAGTCAAACCTCTCGAAGAATAAGGCCCACAGGGCCTGACGGGGGTTCAAACGTTGAGCTTCTTTGAGATGTTCGAGGTTCTTGTGGTCAGTGAAGATGGTAAACATGTTGCGCCCCTTCCAACCAGGGGCGCCACTCCTGAAGCGCTAGTTTGACTGCAAGGAGTTCGTGGTCACCCATGGTGTAACGTTGTTCCATGGGGGAAAACTTATGAGAGTAAAACGAGCAGGGCTTAGCTTGCCCGTGGGAGAATGTTGACTCAGAACGGCTCCGGCGCCAATCACTGAGGCATCAACCTCCACAATAAACGGACGTCTGGAATCCGAATGAAAGAGACAGGGACTGGAGCTGAAGGCTTCTATAATCTTCTGGAAGGCAGCAATTGCCTTAGGCGTCCAAACTCGGGTGTTGGCCCCTTTCCTAATCAAAGCAGTGAGTGGGGCAACTATGGAGGAGTAATTTGCAATGAAGCTTCGGTAATAATTGGTGAAGCCTAGAAAGCGTTGCAACGCCCTAAGGCCTACTGGCTGAGACAAGTCGCAGATTCCCTGAAGTTTTTCCAGGTCCATTGAGAATCCACGATCAGAGATGATGTAACCCAGAAAAGGTAAGCGATTTTGCTCAAACAGATATTTTTCCAGTTTTGTATACAAATGATTCTCAGACGTTGGAGGACGATGCGGATGTGTTCACGGTGGGATTCTATGTCCTTAGAGAAGATCTGAATGTCGTCGAGGTATACGACTACGAAATTGTACAGGAGATCATGATTTCATTCATGAGGCGTTGAAAGACGGCTGGAGCGTTACATAGCCCAAAAGGCATTACCATGTATTCATAGTGGCTGTCTCTGATATTAAACGCCATCTTCCAGATGTCATCATGTTGGATGCGTACCAAATTGTACGCACCTCTCAGGCCCAGCTTGGAAAAGATTCGTGCCCCCTCGAGGCGATCAAACAGTTCGTTAATGAGGGATAATGGGTATCGATCCTTACAAGTTATCACATTGAGACCTCTGTAATCAATACAGGGGCGTAGTCCACTGTCCTTTTTCTTTACGAAGAAGAACCCCGCTCCTGCGGGGCAATCAGATGGACAGATAAAGCCTTTCTCTAGATTCTCTTTAATATACTCCGACATAGCCTGAGTCTCAGGCTGGGACAATGGATAGGTTCTGCCTTTGGGAGGCATGGTGCCTGGCAGAAGTTCAATAGGACAGTTGAACTTGCGAAATGGAGGCAAGGTATCCGCTTTCTGCTTAGAGAACACATCGCTGAAGTCAGAATACTGCGGAGGTAAACCTGGAAGGGTAACTGATTTCAAGATGGGTATCACGAGGGATACAGGGTGAAAACAAGTCTTTTGGCATTTTGGGTCCTACTGTACCAACTGCAGGGACTGCCAATCGAACTGGAGTTCATGGACCTGGAGCCAGGGTAGCCCCAGGATTACCGGATGGGTTGAGCGTTTTAGGATGTAGAAAGATGTCTCTTCCTCATGGAGGGTACCTACAGTGAGACGGATAACTACTGTCTGGTGAGTGATGAGACCAGGAAGATGTTCCCCCTGGATGAAGGCAATATGAAGACTCACCTCTAGGGGTTGAAAAGGTATTTTCAAGAGTTTGACGATGTCGTCCATAATGAAGTTACCGCTCGCTCCGGTATCGATGAGAGCAGTGGTCACAAAGGTGTGGGCCTTGATGCCCAAGGATGCAGGAAGCAAGAGTTGAGGGTCAGAAACAGTTGCGCCCAAGCTTGGGACCTCTGCCGGGCTCAGGCATTGCAGTTTCCTGGACGGACGAGGCAAAACTGCAGATGATGTCCAGAAGTGCCACAGTTAAGGAAGAGTCTCTCCTTTCGCCGACGGAGATTTTCAGTCGGAGATAATCGCCCACGATTTACTTCCATAGGTTCTACCATGGAGGAAAGTGGTGGTGCAGGAGTCTTTGCTGGAGTGCAGGGTGCACTTGTGGGGCGTACTGGAGGAGGGCGTGGAGCCTTTACTTGTAGACGTCTTTGCTGGAGACGATGATCAATCCTCCCGGCAAGAGAGATCAAGTCTTCTAGAGACATGGGAGTCTCACAGACAGAGAGCTCATCTTTCAGAGCTCAGGAGAGTCCATCTAGGAAGATGGCTTTCAGACAATCTTCTTGCCACCCAAGTTCTGTGGCCAAGGTCCGAAACTCCACTGTGTATTCGGAGAGGGTCCTAGACCCTTGACAGAGGTGGAGTAAGCTATGACTAGCGATAGCCATGCGACCTGGGTCTCCGAAGGTCTGCTTGAAGAGAGAAATGAAGTCAGATAGCTTGGAGAGGATGGGATCAGAATGTTCCCATAAGAGAGAGGCCCATGCCAGAGCCTTCCCTTCCAAACGGGACAGAATAAAGGTGACTTTAATGATCTCCTTCAAAAACAACGAGGGTTGTAGCGCAAACTGTATAAAGCACTGAATAAGGAAGCCACGACAGGAGCGTGGATCCCCATTATACCTGGGGGGTTCAGGAAGTGCCAGAGTTGCTTTGGGAAGCATAGTGGCCGAGAGGCCCACCGGGTTGGCCATTGCTGTTTCTTGTAATTGAGAGTGCAGTTTCTTCAACTGAAGAGGCCATCGTCTCTAAAGCTTGATGATGTTGTTTCACTGTGGTGGCCAGTCCTGGTAGGGCCCTGGAGGCAGGAGACTCCGCCGAGTCCATGGCCTTGGCAACCTGTTGCGCTTGGGGGTGGACCCTTGTCCTGGGACAGTGAAAGAACCTCTCCTGAAAGGGAACAGGAGGTAACTGCCCCCAGGGGGGTGGAGCACTGGAGGAGACAGAGGCTGTGAAGAGCTTTGCCACTGGAAGCCCGAGGTCCCCCCAGGAGGAGCCCGTAGGGACCCGGCCCGCTTGGACATAGGTGGGCCTCGCAGGGTCTCCTAAGAGAATGAAAGTCCGGCGTGCCCATGGACACAGGGGGAGCGTGATCGGGTTCAGAGTTGGAGGCTGGGTGGAAAAAAGGAGAATCAGAACATAGTTGGTGATGACAAGGCGAGGAACAGAGCCAGAATCTGGAGACAAGGTCAGGCAGGCAAAGGTCAAGATCCAGAGGTCAGTCCGAGGAATGGTCAGCAAAGCAGGAGTCAGGTATCGGAGATCAGACGAAGTCAAAGGCAGGCTGAGCTCTTGAGGCAGGTGGCAGGCAGGTCAGGAGCAAGCTGAGATCTTTGAGGTAGGTGGCAGTCAGGCAGACAGGTCAGGAGCAAGCTGAGGTCATTACCAGTAAGACAGTCGAGGGTACTACCTGGGTAGACAGACAGACAGACGAACACAGGAACAAGCAGGACGCAGGAACTAGGATGCAGGAACAAGTCAGGAACAGAACTGGAACAGAAGGATCCTGGAATGACACTAGGAACAAGCAGGAACACGAACAAACGCACAGGCAATCTTAGAACAAACCGACCCGATTGCCAAGGCAAGGAAGTGTAGACAGGAACTTCCTTATATCGAGGGATCAATCAGGGTGCGCCGCGGAGCTAAGGCCCGCCCTAGGCCCTACATGAGTTTGGGTGGTCTGCGCGTGCTCATAGGGGCATGGCTAACATGGCAGAGGACGCCGAGCCTCGGCGTGAGGCCTTGCGCGCAGTGGAAGACCCGGCGACCGCCGCGGCGGGACGCCGGGGCCTGGCAGGGCTGGCAAGTACCGCGAGGGAGGTCGTCCCAGGACTCGCTGTGGAACCATGAAGGTGAGCAGGCCCGTGCGCGGGACAGCTGTGGGCGGGGCACGTAACACAGTCCAGGTGATTTTCTACTCTTCAATTTATCAATCTGGCCTACCGCATCTTCCAGGTTCACCGTGATTTGGTTCAGTTCATCTGAACCATTACCCTTGAAAACCATCCCTGGAACAGGTATTTCCCCAACATCCTCTTCAGTAAACACCGAAGCAAAGAATTTGTTTAGTCTTTCGTGATGGCCTTATCTTCCCTAAGTGCCCCTTTAACTCCTAGATCATCTAACGGTCCAACCGACTCCCTCACAGGCTTTCTGTTTCAGATATATTTAAATATGTTTTTATTATGAGTTTTAGCCTCTACAGCCAACTTAATTTCAAATTCTCTCTTAGCCTGTCTTATCATCAATGTCTTACATTTAATTAGCTAGTGCTTATGATTTATCCTATTTTCTTCTGATGGATCCTCCTTCCAATTTTTTAATGAATATGTTTTGGATAAAACAGACTCTTTCACCTCACTTTTTAGCCATGCTGGTAATCGTTTTGCCTTCCTTCCACCTTTCTTATTGTGTGGAATACATCTGGACTGTGTTTCTAGGATGGTATTTTTTAACAATGTCCACGCCTGTTGTTATGGCCGTTGGCTGCAGCGGTCCACGAACAGGGCCGACTGTCATGGCCGCCGGCCGCGGCGGTCCGCGGTCAGGACCAAGTGCTTACCTGCGGCGTCGGGCTGTCTCAGAGGCTCCTGCTGGAGCAGGCAGCCTTCCTTGGCGCTCTCCCCGCAGCCTTGGCCGCTGTTGAGGCCGGCCGCATGGCCCCTGCTTGGCCGGGATGACTCCTCCCCCTCCGAGTATGTTAGAGCCCCGCGCGCGGCTGAATATTTTATTTAAAGGGGCCACGACAGGAAGTTGTCGTGGCTCCTTCCTGTGACTCCTCCCTCGACTCTGGTATTTAAGGCAAGGTCTGAGGAGCAGACCTTGCCTTGGTATTGAGGCTCCGTGTTGGTTGATTCCTGAGCTCCGTGTTCCTGGTTCCACTTCCTGGTCTTGTTCCTGCTCTTCATCCTGCTTTGTCTCTCCTCCCTCGTTGGAATGATTCTTGGCGTTTGACCTTTGGACCAGCTTCCGTTCTTCTCTTGACTCGACTTTGGCCCGGCTTCTGACCCTTCTCCTGGTTTGCTCCTGGACTTGCTTTTGACCCCTCTCCTGGATTAGACCTTTGGACTGGGTCTTGACCATTCTTCAGCTTCCACTCCTGGACTGACTATGACCTGCTGGAGGCGCCAGCTGTCTGGAATCCAAGACCTGCAGGAGGCACCTGCATCCAGACCTACTTCAGTCTTCAGTGAGTCTCCTAAGTCCCAGCGGCCCGGATCCCTACGGGCTCCTCCTGGGGGGATCATGAACTTCCAGGCCGAAGACTTCGTTCAACTGCTGATTCACCAGGCCTTGCCCTCCGACGGTAGGGACCTAAGAGTGTTAATTCTCTCTTAGGTAGCACTAACTCTACCTCGGAACAAGGGTCCACCTTCTGATCCGTAACACCTGTTGCACACTCTTTACCTTTGTAGCTGCACTTTTCAGTTTGTTTTTTTTTAACTATTTTTCTCATTTTATCAAAGTTTCCCTTTTGAAAGTTTAATGCTAGAGCCATGGATTTACTTACTGTCTCCCTTCCAGTCATTAATTCAAATTTGATCATATTATGATCACTATTGCCAAGTGGCCCCACCATTGTTACCTCTCTCACCAAATCCTGCGCTTCACTGAGAATTAGATCTAAAATTGCTCCCTCTCTTTTTGATTCCTGAACCAGTTGCTCCATAAAACTATCATTTTTTCCATCAGGAACTTTATCTCTCTAGCATGTCCTGATGTTTCTCTTAGCCAGTCAATCTTGGGGTAATTGAAATCTCCCATTATTATTGCACTACCAATTTGTTTAGCTTCCCTAATTTCTTGTAGCATTTCACTGTCTGTCTCACCATCTTGGCCAGGTGGACGGTAGTATACTCCTATCACTATACTCTTCCCCATCTGACAAGGGGTTTCTACCCATAAAGATTTGATTGTACATTTAATCTCTTGTAGGATCTTTATACTGTTGGACTCTATGCCAACCTGGACATAAAGCATCACCCCACCACGAAGTTGCTCCTCTCTATCATTGCAATATAATTTGTACCCCTTTATAGCACTATCGCATTGGTTAGCCTCTTCCCACCATGTCTCTGAGATGCCAATTAAGTCTATGTCATCATTCACTGCTATACCCTCTAACTCTCCCATCTTACTTCTTAGACTTCTGGCATCCTTGGCATAGATTAATGGGGAGGGGTACATCTACCTCCTGCCTCTTACCCCTCCATTCAGCATACTTTCCCCTACCTTTTATCCTCCCATCCCCATCCTCCCCCCTGCTTTTTTCCCCTCCTTATCCCTAGCATTCCCTAAACTGCCACTTACCCCCTCAGCCTAAACATTAAAGAGTAGATTTTAAGACCTGGCGTGCACATATGTGTGCCCGATTTTATAACATGCATGTGCAGGCGCGCACATGTTATAAAATCAGGGGTTGGGCGTGCAAGGGGGTGCAGAATTGTGCACCTTGTGTGCGCCAAGCCGTGCTGCCTTCCCCCCCTTCCCTCCCAGACTGCTCCGAAATCGGAGCAGTCTGGGAGGGAACTTCCATTCCCCCTAACCTAAGCTTCCCACCCCTTCCCCTAAGCTCCCCCCCCAGCCATACTCTAACCCCCCCCCCCCAATTCTTATCATACCTGCCGGCACGTGATCCTCCCTCTGGCCCCGCCCCCACCCCCAGATTGCCCCTTTAGTAAAGCCCCGGGACTTATACGCGTCCCGGGGCTTTACGCGCATCACCAGGCCTTTATAAAATAGGTCCGGTGCGTGTAAGGCGAATTACGCACGTAGAGCTTTTAAAATCTGGCCCTAATTCCCTTGCCTCTTAACTGCCCCATCCCCAGTATCCACTCTCTTGTCTCTTCCCGCCCATCCCCACCATCTACTCTGCTTCTTACCGCCATCCCCAGCATCCCTGCTTCTTAGCTGCCCCCCATTCCCAACATCTTCCCCCCAGCACTTCCCTCATGCCGCTCTTTCCCACTACTGCCACCACCTCTGCCCATTCCTTCTCCTCCCCAAGAAAAAAAATACATGTTTAATGGCAGAGCACAAGATCAACATACAGGAACAGCCTGCAAGTTTTAAACATGCTTGCAGGGTCACCACTGAAGGGGAAGAGTGGCAATAGTGGTGGCATGAACTCCCATGGTGCCTCCTCCCATAGCTCCTCCTGATCTCCTGTTGGGTCTAGGTCTGTAATGAGGTATGGTGCGCATGGCCACTTAGGGAACCCTTCCTGCATGTACCACAGGGAACAGTGTTGGTGATGATCCTGGCTGGTAGTGCCCCTTGTCACATGGCACCCCAGGCAACTGTCCTGCTCTCCCTACTGTAACGTCGGCACTGGTTCTGAACCATCCTTGGGACATACCTAGCCAGTCAGGTTTTCAGGATATCCACAATGAATATACATGAGATAAATTTGCATGCAATGGAGACAGTACCTGCAAATCTGTCTCATATATTTTATAGCGCTGTGACTGATCTCTCATGTTTGGCTAGGTATGTCCCAAGGGCGGGGTTGAGACCCACTGGTCTATATAACAGTTAATGACTGCATTTGAGCCTCTGTGCAATATTCAGGACATTAATTTTGCATTCCTCCCATCCTGAATTCCTTGACTCGTTCTTTATTTACGTCTACATTAAATTTAAGTTTCTCCTCCTTTTTTTCAAGGCTATGCCCTCCCTTTTCGCTGCTCAGCCCTCATTCCTCTTATGTGCCTTCCCATCTCTCAACACAGGCTCTATCTGTCTCCTTGACGCAATCTTACCTTCAGATGTTTGCCTTAACTGTTCCTTACCTCTGGAACTACTGCTCCTAGCCACCCTGCATACCTCTGCTTCCACTATCCCATCTGAAAGCATTCTGATGGCCTCCATAAAGCCCACCTCCTCCTTTGTAATCTACCATAACGCCACACATATATTTGTCCCCATCCTTTTGGGTCCCTCTTAAGGTCTAATTCATCAAGGTATTTTCCTTTAGACACAAAACGTGAGAAAAATCACAGAAAATCAGGTCCTTAGAGTGTAAGCTGTGTGGGCAAGGGGCCTCTCTTGCCTATGTTACCTGCGTGATGTGTCATTCATTCATTGTATCCCCGTACTGACATATCTATGTTTATGTTGCTCTATAAAAATCAGATTAAATACTTCTCATTTCATAGGAGTTTATTGTGCTGTGGCTAATCCCTCATGATTGTGTGACAGTGTATTACCACAAGACAGGACTCGGTTTCAGGAAAGATGACAGGTGCTATACTTTTGGTGTATTGAAAGATTTCAGGTGCTAGATCCCAGCTGGGACATACTACTTCACAAGCATGTTCATTGTTACTTTTCTTGTCATTTAATTCCAAATAATGTTTAAAAACATGTTAAAAGAAAGTTGTGTTATCTGTGTACTTTGTAAAGATAGCAATTTGCAAAATAATATTTAATATTTCTACAGTGCCTTTTAAATTTCAAGTTAATAGTTCAAGGCAGTTTATAAAATTTTTCAGGTATGATAAGGCCCTTCCCAAAAGAGTGGGAAGTGGGTACCTGAGGCAATGGGGAATAAAGTAATTTGCTCAAGGTATGTCAGTGAAAGGATTTGAACTTGGTTTACCTAGCCCATTGTTCTAATCAGTAGGCCATGCTTTCCTCCTCACTTGGCTTAATATTAATCAGAACAGAATTTTAGTAAAAATATTGCTCCCTGGGGGGGGGGGACGGGACGACCGAATGATTAGGGATGGGATACAGTGATGTACGAGACTCTGTGAGATGTTCAAGTTGTTCAATGCTGTTTACTGTTTAATGTGAAAATTTCAATAAAAACATTTATTTAAAAAAAATATATATATTGCTCCTGGGGAACTGTGGACTCTCTGTAGGTTAAAATAAGGGATCCATATAATTATTTTATGAGATGGGACTCTGTGAGATTTTCAGTTTGAAATTTACAGAAAATCACATTTTATTTTTTATGAATTGAGGGTAAGGAACGTTTGGACATCCACTTAATGATAAATTATATTTTTATCTGCATATTGCATATGCATAAAAGCCAAAAATATATAAACAAAGTTTAATATAATATATGGTCAATGATTATATATAAGGTTGACTTGCATAAGTGTATGAATTGGCACTATAAACTGATGAAGCCTAGTATAATGGTCAGAATTATATGATGCTATGTTTATCTAAAGAATAAAATATTGTGGGATACAGATAAACTTTCAACATCACATAGTCCTGTGCAGAGAGGACATCTTTGGGTAGTTCTTTTCTTGGTCCAATAAAAGTGATCACAGCCTGAGAAGAAACCATGTCAGATCTTACTGCGGCATTTTTTTAAATTGTAGAGAACAGCGTCAGAAGTGACCTCACAAGCAACATGGTTTAACTGATTCATGTGGCGATGTGAGGTCATTTATGACATCACAGCCACTGTGAACCAAACGGATCCCACAAGAGTGAGGACTCGGTCATTCGGGCTTCTTGCCAAGAGGACAGTGCTCAGAGTTTCAGGGATGGGCGGAGTCACTACCGAAAAAGATATGACGAGAAATGACTTAAACCAGTGTTAATATTTATTAAAAAAAAAAATGAGTGCATACATAGCAATAAGCGCAAAAGAGGAAGCAAACAGGCGAACAGTTTGTGAGCTTTGAAGCGCCGAGGTACTGCTGGCCGCGCTCCCTGCCGGTCCTGGAGCCGTTAGCCAAAGCCGCGGGGAACCGGCTGGTAGGTGCGCTGTGACTTTAAGACGCAGCGACGCGCTGCTGACCTCCCGTGAGCCCGCAGGGCGAGGAGCCGGAAGCCGCCGCCCTCTCCGCCCCACCAGCCCGGCCGTCCTCACTTTTGCTTTTTGTATGCGTTGTTCGTCTTCTTTTGGAAGGCTACGGCTGCCGGGAGAGTGATGGCGGCCGAGAAGGAGACCCCTGAAAGGTAAGGGCGAGCAGCAAGTGAAGCGGGGCGGTCCCGGCTCTGAGCTCTTTTACGTGAAGGGTAGAACCGGCTAATCTCACTCCTGATCTGTGCTGGGTGGCATGAGTTATACTACCCCTTGCTGTCCTCGGGGTTATTTATCCTACTCTGGCTTCCCATTTCTTATGATTGTACTCCCTTGAGTATCTGTCAGATCTTTCTCTCTGTTGTGGTGGCCCTGTGCTGATGTCTGCTTCTAGGAAAAGCGAGCAACCTCCGCTGTCAGGGCTGCTGACTTCAGGCATTGACCACGGGTTACTTAGGGAAACCAGGATATATTTGCAGAAATGGAGGAGGTAAATATGGGTGGAGTAAGAAACCATTCATGGACTTTTCAGAGCCTAATCCTGTCTATAGACAAATTGCCAGAAAAATTCAGAACTACGCTAGGGAGATTACTTTAAGAACGAAACAAGATGTGATAAAATATGGGAATGTATTGCTTTAGTTTAGGTCAGGACCTGATTTATATTAATTATAGAAATTATGGCCACACTGACATTGATAACCCTAGAAAAGGTTTATACAGGGCAATTTGTAGACAAAAAGGAAGTGGCAAGGCTGGGTGTCACCTGTGTGAGCCAGGTGTGAATATACCCAGTAGTTGTAGAAGCAATGGGCCTAACAGGTTTCCAGTTCCTTCTTAGTTGTGACAGCAAACTGCACAAAGATCAGGTCCATGTGGCAGCTACCGTCTCAGGGTAAGCAGCTCCAACACACTTTACTTTGCTTCCTCAGGGAGTCTGCGGAAACAGAAATGATCCAGACTACTAGCAGCTCTACTCCTTTTCTGTAAGCAAGCCAGAACTGATTTTCCACTGCCAGATCTATTCTGCCTACTTGAATAGTGGAAAAAAAAAAGGGGCAGAGGGCCATTTTGGGTTATTCAGCTAGAAATTAAGCCCTGGGTAACAGAGACAAACAGGCAGATGTAATATTGAGCGCTCAGGTCAGCTTGCCACTAAACATGCGGTTGGATGCGCTAGACTTACACCCGATGCAATACCGGGATTAGCATGTCCAGAATGCACGTCCAAACCAGCACGAGGCTAATAGCACTCATCACATTTAATTCCTTGTAGATGAGGCTATTAGCTATTTCCTAGCATGTAGCCAGATGGACTCAGGACCAATGGGTATTGTGCTCTTCTGCTAGCAGATGGGAGACTGAGTCAGATTTCAAAGCTGATGTCACTCTAGATGTACCCCTGCAGTAACCTCAGCTCTTCAGTATCTCTCCGTCTCCTAGCAGATGCGGACACTATCCCACACACTAGAATAGTGTTAAGAATTACAGCAAAGAAGAAACAAAATTTACCTTAAGGAAGATCAAGCCCCGCTCTCCTGCGGTGATACCTAAGGGTCCCTTTCCCAGTCGAGAATTCCTGAGGTTGATATCCGATATCTCTGAGGTGTGCCTTGGTCCGGTAGCCGGTTCCCGGCATGGACTTAGCCCCCCATGTGGCTGAAAGGCAGCAGGTGCAGAAATGAGCGCCGCAGTGAAGGTAATTCCCTCTCCCCCCACAGCTGGAGACCGTCCGACACTCGATCAGTAAGCACCGAGACCAGGTAAAGAAAAATCTTTAAATTTAGGTCTCCGGTCTCCAGAGCTTGGATTGCCATTTCGAATCCGTCCCCGGCGAGGTTGGAAGGGAGCACTGGTCGGGTTGAGCAGCCTTGGTTGGGCTAGGCCCCAATCCGGTGCAAGGGTCCACACACTTGGAGACCCTAGGGGGGGGGGGGGGCGCCATTTTCCCTTCTTGACCGGCGAGGCATGCGGGGTAGGCCGGGCGGCCAATGTGCCTAACTTGCGCGCGTCCAATACAGATGCGCGCATATCTACACGCACAGCCGCATTTACAACTGCACGTGCGCAAACACATAGAGACAATGGCACGGGCATCCAAGAAGGCCAGAAGGCACTGTCTTTGTACAGCCTGCCACATAAGAGCCGCACAGCCTGAATTGGAGTCCTGCCTGTGTCAACATTGCAAAGAAGCCCAGGGGGAACAAAGCCTGGCCCCTTACTGTCGGGAGATGGTTCCGGAACTACTGACGATAGCTCCCCGGACCTATGCATCTCAAAGATGGCTTCTCCACAGGAGGGCACCTCCGGAGCCCTTACTCCGACTTCCCCCCCCCCCCCCCCCCCCGGGTTAACATGGACTCAGGGATCTTCTCCTGATTGGAATTTTTCCAAGGGTTGCAAGTCTTCGTTCAGGTGCAATCAGCCCCAGCTGCGTCCCAGGCTCAACCACTGCCGGAAGCACAAGATCCTCCCGGCCTGGCTCTGATGCCTCGACACATGCCTCGCCTAACCAAGAACTTCCCTAACAGGGACCCAGACACCTCAGATGAGGAGAGTGGCTCTGGAAGGAGAAATCCCTCCAGGAATGGAACCATACCAAACCATGCTTCGTTTCTTCCACAAGGACGAATTACCGGAACTTGTTTCCCAGACTCTGAAGATGCTGGGTATTCCTGGCACGGACCCTATGGCGGAACCAAAGAAGAACCCTATCTTGGGGTCCCTTCGTAAGGCCTCATGCTACTTTCCAATGATGGAAGCCATCCAGGAACCGATTGACCTGGAATGGGATGCCCCAGAGGCCAGCTTCAAAGGGGGTCGGACCTTGGAAGCCCTATACCCTCTTGAACCAGCGACAAAGGAACACCTGCATTTCTGAAAGTGGATGCTATGGTCTGTGCCGTCTCAAAGTGAACGATTCTCATTGAGGGGAGGGACTGCATTGAAGGACACTCGGGACAGACGATTGGAATCCATCCTTAAGCAGGCCTTCGATGCAACAGCAATGACACTGCAGATTGTTTCTTGCTGCGCACTAGTGACGTGTTCCAACCTGCTCCTCTCGAGAGAGGCAAACAACTCTGGAAAATATACCGGTTAGACGATGGAACTTGCAGCAGCCTTCCTCACGGATTCAAGCTCAGACCTGGTGCGCACCTCAGCCAGGGGCGTTGCCTCGGTAGTGGCAGCCAGAAGACAACTATGGCTTCGGAATTGGTCTGCGGACGCGACATCTAAAGCGAAACTCACAAGAATGCTTTTTAAAGGATATCTCTTGTTCGGAAGCGAATTGGAGAAATTAGCTAGCAAATGGGGCAAATCCCCAGTGCCTCGGCTACTGGAAGATAGGGGTAAAAGATCTGTGTCCCTCCCCCAGAAGAACCAAGGGCAGAGGATTGCAGCGCTTTAGCCCTTCAGGAACTCGCAGTTCCAGGCACCTCGTCCTTCCGGAAGGTCCCAGCCCTTTCGGAACAGACTGACCAAGAGGGGAGCAGGCCCGGGGGCAGGCTACAGCCGTGCTCCACAATGAGAATGGGCCAACCCATCCACAGGAATAGGATATAGGAGGTCGACTTGCCCTCTTCTACCAAAGATGGGTCGAGATAACGTTGGACAAATGGGTTCTAAACATCATTCGAGAAGGTTACTCTCTGGAGTTCCGCAGCATCCCTTGAGACAAATTTATGTCGTCTGCCACTCCCATTCCAAGAGACTGGCAGTAGAGACCACTCTAACAAGACTACTAGTCTGAAGGCAATAACTCCAGTTCCCACGCTCCAACAAAATATGGGGCGCTATTCCATCTATTTTATCATTCCCAAGAAGGAAGGATCTTTCCGGCCCATCTTAGATCTCAAGAATGTCAACGGTCATCTGCGGGTTCTACAATTCTGCATTGAAACTCTTCGCTCCTTAATAATGGCAGTTTAACCCGGAGAATTTCTAACCTCCCTGGACCTTTCCGTAGCCTACCTTCACATTCCAGTCCATCAGGATCACCAGTGCTTCCTGCGCTTTGCAATACTGGGTCACCATTACCAGTTCCGAGCACTACCCTTCGGCCTAGCAACTGCCCCCAGAACCTTCACCAAAATCATGGTGGTCATGGAGGCAATATTGAGGAAGGAAGGGATCTTGGTACACCCTTACCTGGACGATTGGCCAATCAGGGCAAAATCTTCGGAAGAGAGCCGGCAGGTGACCAGGAGAGTCAAGAGCCTACTGTGGGAATTCGATTTTGTCATGAACACTGGCAAGAGCAGTCTACAGCTCTCTCAATCGCTAGAGTACCTGGAGGCCCGTTTCGACGCCAAACAGAGCAAAGTGTTCCTCCCTCCCCCCGAGGAGAAGGAAACTGATGGAACAATTACGACAATTGATGACCAATGCACACCCCAAGGTATGGGACTATCTTCAAGTCCTCGGCCTCATGGCATCAACCCTGGAAGTCCCTTGGGCAAGGACCCATATGCGACTACTCCAGCGCTCCTCACTGTCACGATGGAACCCACTGTCCCAGGACTACTCAGTTCGCCTCCAACTACCAGCAGAGGTACGTTCTCAGTCCAGTGGTTGGATACAGGAAGACCATTTAAGCAGAGAAGTAAGCCTATCCCCACCGAACTGGACCTTGCTCACCTCGGATGCGAGCCTGCAAGGGTGGGGAGCCCACTGTCAGGAACTGATGGCCCAGGAACAATGCAACAAGGAAGAGGCGGAGTGGAACATAAACCGCCTAGTAGCTCGGGCAGTGAGACTAGCATGCCTGCAATTCAGCCACAGATTCCAAGGCAAAGCAATTCGAGTAATGTCGGACAACGCAACAACAGTTGCTTGCATTAACTGCCAGGGAGGAATGAAGAGCTAGCAGGTGTTCTGGAGATAGACCCTCTCATGGCATGGGCAGAGATAAACCTACAAGGGATCTCGGCCTCTCACATTGCAGGAAAAGACAATGTCTCAGCAGACTTCTTCAGCCGAGAGAGCCTGGACCTGGAGGAAATGGATGCTGTTGACCACAGTCTTCCAACTGATAGTAAATCGATGGGCCCTCTCAGCCATGGACCTACTGCCACCTGTCTCAGTGCACAAGTCCCCAGGTTCTTCAGCCGCAGACAAGAGCTGCAATCCCAAGGAATCGACAATCTCGTCCAGACTTGGCCAGAGGAAGACTTACTGTACGCCTTCCCCCTATGGCCCCTACTGGGCAGGGTCATCCACAAGATAGAACATCACAGGGGACTAGTTCTTCTAGTGGCCCCAGATTGGCCAAGACGACCATGGTATGCAGACATGCAAAGACTCCTTGCGGGGAACCCTCTGTGCCTACCTCCACACAGGGACCTTCTCTGACAGGGCCTGATTCTCCACGAAGATCCGTCTCTATTCTCTCTGGCCCTTGAGAGGACTCGCCTGAAGAAGCGTGGTTACTCAAAGGCCATGATTGACACCCTGCTCCAAGCGCGCAAGCTTTCCACATCCCTGTCATACATATGGATCTGGAGAGTATTCAAAGTCTGGTGTGTGAGAACCGCAGGATTCTCCGGCAGACAGCCAAGATTCTCATGATTCTGGAGTTCCTACAGGATGGTATGAAGAAGGGGTTGTCACTCAACTCCCTTAAGGTCCAAGTAGCCGCACTGGCCTGCTTCAGAACAGAAGTGGACGGTATCTGGCTATCAACCCATCTGGACTTGTCCTGCTTCCTGAAAGGGGTCAAAGAACTCCGACCACCCTTAAAGTGGCCGGTGCCTCTTTGGAATCTCAATCTAGTATTAGACTTCCTAGCGGGGTCTTCCTTCAGACCAGCACGTGGTCTGTCACTACGCCTCTTAACATTGAAGATTGCATTCCTGGTGGCAATATGTTCAGCTCGTCGCATCTCCGAACTACAGGCTCTATCCTGTCGGGAACCGTTCCTCAGGTTCACACCTGGAACCATACAACTGTCCCCTCCTTCCTTCCGAAAGTGGTTTCCGAGTTTCACTTGATCCAAACCAACTCGCTACTAGCTCCGGATGAACATAAGGACTCTGAAGACTCACGCTATCTTCGACACCTGAATGTCGGCAGACTCCTGGTGCGATACCTGGAAAGATCGGAACCGGTGTGCAAAACGGATCGCTTGTTGTTCTTCTCAGTGGGAAGAAACAAGCAGAAGCAGCCTCGTGGGCGACCATAGCCCGCTGGATCAAAGAAGTAATCAAGGCAGCCTACATATAGGCAGGAAAGCCCTTACTTCTACAGGTTAAGGCTCTTTCTATGAGGGCCCAGGCTGTCTCTTGGGCAGAAACCAAGCTGCTGTTGCCTGCCGAGATCTGTTGGGCGGAGACATGGTCCTCCATACACACCTTCTCCAAGTTCTACCGCCTGGATGTTCAGGCCCGGGAAGATGCAGCCTTCGCAAGGGCAGTATTAAGTGAGCCATGGGCAACCTCCCACCCTATTCGGGAGTAGCTTTTGTACATCCCATTGGTCCTGAGTCATCTGGCTACACGCTAGGAAATGGAGAAATTACTTACCTGATAATTTTGTTTTCCTTAGTATAGACAGATGGACTCAGCATTCTGCCCACGGCTGCCCCGGAAAAGGAGAACCTCTGATAACAAACCTTGAGACTAAGCAAATACGGGTAAGCCGCGGCCTACCCCTTGTTCAAGACACCCACAGTTTGTCCGGTGTTTGCATTTAATTGGTTGAGTGCACTGGTGGTCTCCAGTTTGGAAACTAGTTGAACCAGTTCAAGTTTTTTTACTCAAGTTTAATAAAGTCATTTAAGCAAAGATATATCCACAACGGCTTTTCGAAGAGAATACTGAAGAGCTGAGGTTACTGCAGGGGTATATCTAGAGTGACGTAGCTTTGAAATCTGACTCCGTCTCCCATCTGCTAGCAGAAGAGCACAATATCCATTTGTCCTGAGTCCATCTGTCTTTACTAAGGAAAATGAAATTATCAGGTAAGTAATTTCTCCATTACCCCATGGTTAAGTCCCGCACGGCCAGTGCGCCCATTGTAATGCAGCAAATTTAATGACTGCTTAGAGCTGGTGTTAAGGCATGCCAAGCTCAAGGGTTCAACAAAAAAAACAAACCAAAAACCCTGCATTCTGTGGTTCTTATTAGTTTCGTCAAGATACAAAGTAGGAGGAACCACAGAAAGCAGCATTGTGCAAAAAAATAAGTCTTGGAAAAAAAATTCTGGGAGCCCAGTATACACACACAATATACATGGTCCAGGTGGTGTATATTGTGCCGGTAGCGGGAGAAAATGGACACTCATATTGAGCAAATGTTTTCCTACCCCACATTGACAGCCATGTCTCCTGGACCCCCCGATGCCGAGGAGGTGCTAGGGATGCACAATTTCCCCTAGCGCCTCTTTTTTAACGTGGCAGCTCATTAGCCTAGTGCATCATGAGCCTGGGAGAGGTGGATGGGCGCACTTTAGAAAAGCATGCGTGCCCAATTTTCTTATGCCGATATTGCATCGGCCTGATAGAGAGGCTGAATTAGCGTAGGTTTGAAACTTGTGAGCTATGGTGCTAGCCATCAAGGCCAGGGTGGAAGTCTTGATGAGTGGCACCACTGCTCCTAAATTTCAAACTTGTACTAATCCAACCTCTTTTGTACTTGCTCTTTGCTGTGCAAATTTGGGATTACATATATACCGTATATATAATATATAATATATTTCTGATAAATTAAAAGAAAAATAGAGAGCAATTTTTTCAAACTGCCTGCATTGCTGCAAAGTCCGCAGGTACTTTTTGCACCAATATTCAACGTGAAAGTACACATTACTTTCGTTTTGAAAATTCCCCAGGGGCAAAGTATCCTCAGACATTTGCACCTGGGGTACTTTTTGAATAGAAAATAAAGTGCATGACCTACATCTGTCCCCTTCCTCCTAGAATGTATTGATAGGGTAAGGGGTGAGCAGTTTATTTGAAAAAATTTAGATACCACATGATCTAAAATTCTTGGCTGTTTTTTATGGGGGTAAATCAGTTATGAAATCTGCTGCCAGAAAGGGCAGTTGGCTGTCTACAAGCCTAAGATAATTAGTCCAATAAAATTATTTTTTTTTGGTTAACCTTTATTTCCCTATATGCATGTGGGCTAACATGGCAACCACACTTCTTTATTCATGTCTAAGGCCAGCCTGGGGCATAAATCTGCCACTATATATTAGAATCCCAGGAGTTACTGGTGTGTGTGTGTTGCATCTCTGTGCTGGGGGACATGTGCCAGAACATGTGAGAGGTGCAGGAGTTACTACCATACTTAAATGTGAGCTGTCTTGTACCAGGGGGCATGTAACAGAGCTGGTGTGTATTTTCTCCCCATTTGAGGCACTGCTGGGTATGCTTTGCCACCGAATGTGATGACTACATGGCGGAGTGGGTGAGCCCATGTCGCTGTCGGGGCTCTACGAAATGGATCCATCAGTTGTGTCTGCAGCGCTGGCTGGATGAAAAGCAGAAGGGGAACAGCATGGGGAGCGTGAGCTGCCCCCAGTGTGGCACAGAGTATCGCATCGTCTTCCCAAAACTGGGTAATAACAGGGCAGGGATGTCATGTGAGAGCCCCTTTAAAACAAAAGGAGGGTAGATTGAAATGGAGGGTATGTGTACTGCTTAGAATAGTTCAAAGGATATACTCAACCCCCCTATGCTCCACCTAATCCATCTCCTCCCCCCCCCCCCCTCCTCCTTCTTACCCCACCCCAAACCAAACTTATGCTTGCAAAGGGCAAGTCTACCCACAAGCCTAGCTCCTCCACCTCACAAGTGCCTTTGCACCCCATAAAATCAGATCGTTGTTATTATTGCCAAACCATGTTCCAACATGCAAGCCATCAAGTTTACACAGCATATGTGTATAGTTTTAGTTCCTTGTTAACTGTTTTAGGTTATTCTGTAAACATAAGCAGCTCATGTCTTATTTACTTCTCAGTTTTATGTGAACCAATGTGATATCCCCATCGAATGTCGGCATATAAAAACAAATCAATAAAATAAATATAGAATGGAAGAATGAAAATAAATCAGTTGGTGAGAAAACTATAGTACCCAGATCAGTCCAGACCCTAGGGGTTTATGCATCCCTGCCAGCAGATGGAGACAGAAAACAATTTCACTGACACTGCTTTATAAACCCCAGTGCCATCTGCAGTTCCTCAGTATTTTCTCTGTCTCCAGCAGATGGCACAGGATACTGAACCTGCAGTTCTGCAGTTTTTTTTTCTTTTTCAAGTTTTTCTTTGAGCCTTCCTCCCAGGGGTTCTTTATTTTTTTTTCTCATTAGGATTCCTTGTGGGTCCTAGCCCCGTTCGGTAGAGGCGGATGGGCTGGGGGTTGTTACCCTTTTGTGAGCCCGTCTGTGTGCCTGTGGAGTGTACATTTGGTTGTCCAGATGCCGCCCAGGCAGCTGCAGGCTTTGCGGAGACTTTTTGGAATTCCCTGTTCCTGAGGCTACTTGTTCTTTTTCTTCAGGTTTTACTTTTTTTTTTTTTATATAGTTTATTAAAAAAAACCAAAAAAAGAGGCTTGAGTCAGGCAGATGGCAGCACAGCTCTGTGAGCGACTTCCTCCTCAATTCCTAGTAAGATAAGCTCTGTTGGAGGGAGCCTGTTTTATTTTGGTTCTTTCCGCCGTTTTTCTGCATACCCGCGCGGAAGTCTTTTTCTTTCCCTCCCCCAGCATAACCTGAGGTACTGTTTTCCGAGCCTGTGGCTCGGCGTGCTTGTGACTGAACAGTCTCGGCCTCTTGTGCCGCTTGCTCGGAGGGTGGGGAGGGTTCCTCCGGGGCTCTTCCACCTGCAAAGCGGCATTCGGGCGATTCAGCAGCTATTTTAGGCTGCAGCTCTGTCCAGGGTGCTGTTTCCTCCTCTGAGAGCGCAGGAATGGTGGCCATTTTGGATTTCTTGGCTGCTGTTCCTGTGCAGTCGGGAGGGGGGTCTGCCATATTTGTCCCCAGCCCGTTCTGATATCGGGGTCGGTCAAGGGAAGGGGGGGAGGAAATTGCAGGTCTCCCTGGTGCTGCCGCTGGCTCTGAGGGGGCTGGGGCGGTGAGAATGTTCTCCCTGGAGTTTGTTTTGTTGCTCCATGAGGCCTTTTTGGCCAGTAAACAGCCTGACCGGGGAGTCACTTGTCTTTAGGTCTGAGCAGGTACTGGCTGGGGGAAAATCACTGTCTGGCTCTGGGGGTCAGGTCTCTGTTGCCCCTGACTCAGAGGTTTCCTGCACCTCCTTCAGCAGACCGTTCTCTCAAATATGGCCCTGATGACTTTGGGAATCTAGAGAGGAGCCTGATCCAGGGATACCGGCGGGTCCAGATGATCCAGCAATCGGTGATACCTTACTGGGAGATGATCCAGGGATCCCTAGTCTTGGTTCCGAGGACACAAAGGAGATCCGCCTGTTCTAAAAGAGGAACTGGATGTGTTGCTCCCTTTGGCCTTTCAGGTGTTGGGTGTTAAGATGCCCCAAAGTGATCCAGATTTAGACGGGGCGGATTCTGTCCTTGATGGGGTAAGAGGTCCCCCGGCTTCCTTCCCGTTCCATATGTTGGTTAGGAAGTTAGTAGAAGCGGAGTGGGGACAATTGATGCGACTCTTAAAGTTGGTAGGATCCTGGGGAAGCTTTATCAACTTCCAGAGGAGGACTTGGAATGTTTTGTTCTCCCTAAGGTTGATGCGGCAGTGTTCATGGTTACTAAAAGGACACTGTTCCTGTCATGGGTTCTGCGGCGTTGAAGGATATGCAAGACCACAAATTGGAGGTGCACCTCAAGCGGATCTTTGGGGTCTCCACTTTGGGTTTGCGTGCGGCGGTTTGTTCAAGCTTTATGCAGCGGGCATGCCTTCGTTGGGTGCAGCAGCTGCAGGACCATTCCGAAGTCAGGAGAACACGTGGACAGTGCTGAGTGAATAGAAGCGGCGGTTGCATTTGGGGCGGATGATGCATACTTCCTCTAGGGCTATGGCTTCGGCAGTCACAGCCAGAAGATTTCTCTGGTTGCGTAACTGGTCAGCGGACGTCTCCTCCAAAATGCGGTTAGGGTCTTTGCCTTTCAAGGTTCATCTGTTAGCTAATTCAGTCTCTGGGAGAACAAGCTGCTACATTTACCCAAGGATAAGCCCAAGGCAAAAAGATATTTTCAGGCCCGGTCTCAGATCCGTTCCGATAGGAGATCCAGGCCAGTGCGGGCTGCCATTGGCTCTCAGAATGCCCCTATCTCCCCTAGGGGGCATTCTTGGGGACAGTCCTTTCGGGAGGCCCGAAGGCCTTTTGGGGGGCTGCAGGAGGATCTGCGGCTGGTGGCAACTCTTCACAATGAGGTAAGGCCAGTCCACTCTGTCGTTCCTATTATAGGAGGTCGCTTGACTCAGTTTTACAAGTGGGCCAAGATCATGCAGGACAAGTGGGTTCTCAGTATAATAAGAGACGGCTACATGTTAGAATTTGCTCAGCCCGTTCGTGATCTTTTTCTAATTTCCCCCTGCGGGCCAGTGAGCAAGCAGGTGGTGCGAGAGACCCTAGCGTGTCTCCAGGGCTTGGGGGCGGTCATTCCGGTTCCCTCAGCGGAGCTTCAGATGGAGCAATATTCCATCTATTTTGTGGTCTCAAAGGAGGGCACATTTCGGCCCGTTCTCGATTTGAAGAAGATGAATGCCACCCTCAAAGTCCCCCGCTTCCGTATGGAGACCTTGCGTTCTGTGATAGTGGTAGTTTTGCAAAGGGGAGTTCCTGGCTTCTCTGGATCTCACGGAGGCCTATCTGAACATTCCAGTCCACCCGGAGTCGCAGTGTTTTCTTCAGTTCATAGACCTGACACAACATTTTCAATTTCAGGCCCTTCCTTTCCGTCTGGCCACAGCCCTACACACCTTCACCAAGGTGATGGTAGCGGTGGCACTTCGGAAGGAAGGGCTCCTGGTACATCCTTATGTAGACGACTGGCTTATCAAAGCAGTGTCTTCAGTCGGTCTGCAGAGTACTATGTCCTTCAATCCCTCGGCTGGATTGTGAATGTGACCAAGAGTCATTTGACTCCGACACAGTCCCTGGAGTACTTGGGTGCGAGGTTCGACACACTGATGGGCAAAGTGTATCTTTCGGGAGAAAGAGTAGAACCAAAAAGTTACCAATAAGGGCCCTGACCTCAGCGGTCAGAGTAACAGATAAGTATGAGAAAAAGAAGTACGAAAGCTTGCTGGGCAGACTGGATGGGCCATTTGGTCGTCTTCTGCTGTCATTTCTATGTATGTTTCAATCTTCAGACTTGTGTTCGTTGGTTGTTGCAGTTGCGAGTTCCTATAGTGTGAGATTATTTACAAGCTCTGGGCTCGATGACTTCAACCTTGGAGTTAGTTCCCTGGGCTTTTTTCCATATGAGGCCGCTGCAAAGGACGCTTCTGGTGCATTTGAAGCCAATGTCAGAGGAATTTCACTTGCCATTACCTCTCGAGGGAGCGGCCAGGGAGAGTCTATCTTGGTGGCTTCAGACTCCCAACCTCTTGCGTGAGATGGATCTCGAGGTCCTGGACTGGGTGATAGTGATGACTGATGCCATTCTTTCTAGATGGGGGTTGGTTTGTCTGTGTTATTCAGACAAGAGTATCTGGTCTGCGAAAGAGTCTGCATGGTCTATCAACCGGTTGGAGACCACGGTGGTCAGTCTTGCCTTGAGGGATCACTTAACCTTAGTAAAGGGTCGCTTGGTTCGGATTCTGTCAGATAATGCGACGGCAGTGGCGTATATCAGTCGGCAGGGCGGGACAAAGAGTCAGGCGGTAGCTCTGGAAGCACGAGTCTTGATTCATTGGGCAGAATCCCATCTAGAGCTGTATCTCACATAGCAGGCGTCGAAAATGTTAGATTCAGGCAAATGGGAATTGTCGTAAGCCACGATGCAGCTGATCCGGAGGCGTTGGGAGGGGGGTCTCCTCATGTGGATTTGATGGCGACTCGTCAGAATGCCAAGGCATTTCGATTCTTCAGTCAAAGGCAGCAGCATGGAGCGGAAGGCATCGATGCTCTAATTCTGCCTTGGCCTCAGGGGGGTTCCACCTTGGCCGTTGGTGGGCAGGGTGTTGCATCGCATAGAGAGAGATCATGGGGAAGTGATTTTGGTCGCTCCGGAGTGGCCACGGCATCTGTGGTTTGCAGATCTCATCAATATGACGGTGAATGGCCCAATTCGTTTCGGGCATCTAAAGGGCCTTCTTCATCAGGGCCCCATCTTTTCATGCCAGGCTGATCACTTTTGTCTAGCAGCTTGGCTTTTGAGAGGCAGAGATTGAAGCGTAAAGGTCATCCAGATGCTGTTGTCACCATTAATCTGGCTTATGTTAGAAATTTGGCAGGTTTTCAAGTCCTGGGGTACTGCTCAGGGAGTCCACGCCCTCCAGTCCTCCATTCCTGAAATTTTGTCTTTCCTGCAAGAGGATTTTGCTAAGGGCTTATCTCTGAGTTCCCTTAGAGTTCAAATGGCGGCTTTGGGCTGCCTTTGGGGCAAAGTTGGGGATTCCCGCTATTTCAGCTCATCTGGATGTGGTCAAATTCCTCAGAGGAACAAGGAATTTGCAGCCTCCAGTTAGAAGAGTTTGTCCAGCCTGGAACCTTAATCTGGTCCTCCGAGGTCTATGTGCGGCCCCTTTCAAACCTTTGCGAAGGGCGACGCTGAAGGACTTGACTCTCAAAGTGGTTTTCCTCATAGCAAAATGCTTGGCTAGGTGGATTTCGGAGTTACAAGCTTTGTTCTGTTTGGATCCCTTCCTTAAAATTTCGGACTCTGGAGTTTCGTTAAGGACTGTGCCTTCCTTTTTGCCTAAAGTGGTTTCCATGTTTCATATGAACCAGACTGTGGAGCTTACCACCTTTCCGGCGGTAGAGGCATCCGTCCCACTTATGAAGGAACTCAAGCAGTTAGATGTTGCCGGGCTCTTTTGCGCTATCTTGAGGTGATGAATGATTTCAGGAGGTCCGATCACCTTTTTGTTTTGTGGAGCAGCGTGAAATGAGGCTTCAAGGCTGCTATTGGTTCCACTTACATTACTGGCAGAAGGGAGGTTCTGGAGGGCTTGTGTGTTCATTCTACGCGGTCGCAGGCAACCTCCTTGACGGAGGCACAACTGGTGTCTCCTCGAGATTTGCAGGGCAGCAACTTGGAAGTCGTTGCATACTTTTATGCGGCACTATTGCCTAGATTTGGGAGATTCTGGATCTCCTCCTTTTGGTGAAAGTGTTCTGTGAGCAGGACTCTCCAGGTCCCACCCTAGATAGGGGGTTTTGGTACATCCCAAGCATTTGGACTGATCTGGATACATACAGGGAAAGGAAAATTGGTTCTTACCTGCTAATTTTCGTTCCTGTAGTACTATGGATCATTCCAGAGCCTGCCCGTTTCCTGGAGGTGGCTCGCTCAGCTGTAATATTGTCTTTATGTGTTCAGATTTGTTAGCAACATGTTTTAGTTTTGCATTTTTTTACTTCATTGGGTTTTGCATTGAAGTTTTTGCTTGGGTACAGATCTATACTGAGGAACTGCAGGTGGTACTGGGGTTTATGAAGCAGTGTCAGTGAAAGTTTTCTCTGTCTCCATCTACTGATAGGGATGCATAAACCCCTGGCATCTGGACTGATCCGTGGTACTACAGGAACAAAAATTAGCAGATAAAAACCAATTTTCCGGTCTGTTCATTCTGTTGTATTAGCAAAGTTACATTGTGTAATCTGAGCTTGCTGCTGTGTTTTCAGGAGGCAAGTGAGTGGTCTGAGTTGCTGGCCATAAGGGCAATGGTTAGTTGCACTGGGGTCCCCAGCTCTAAACCCAGAGGGGAGCCAAAGGGGTAGAAGGGGGAAAGGAGAGGGGAGCAATGGTGAAAAACAGGGGAGAGAGAAGGTCTGATATCTGAGGATGGAAATGGAAGGAAAGGAGTTTGGTCAGGCTGTGGTCTCCAGCTTTTAAGAACCATGAATGGCTGCAGAGTAGTCCTCTGCTATGAGGCAGCTGAAGGTATTCTTTATAGAAATCAATAGGGTTTGGCTTTTGAAACACGAAAATTACACCAACTATGTAGTAGATGTTTTTATGGTATAACCAAAATAACTTTGAAGACGTCCTAATTGCTGACCTATGACCTTTCCCCTTTCCAGGTCCCCTGGTGTACTTTCTGCAGCAAGTAGACCGGGTGCTGTCTAAACTGAGTCCATTTGCTGCGGCTGGCATTGTGGTTGGGACAGCATACTGGTCTGCTGTGACCTACGGAGCAGTCACAGTCATGCAGGTAAAGCGTTTCTCTCCTACGTGTATGTCAGCGCTATAATCCAAGGAAATTTCATTTTTCACTATCAACTGGACTAGGGTTATGGAATTGTCTATAGATGATGATGATAAAGATATTTATCATAAAAAGGGGATGAATTAGCCCAAGTTTGAGACTTGTGAGCAATAGTGCCAGCAATAGTGGTCCATCAGCCCTAGCTACTGTCCATTTGCACATCTGTCACATTCATAATTCAGGGATGGACCCAAAAAGCAACAGGGTAGGCGATCCAGTAGAGCCGTAAGGAAATAACAAAGTGGTGGATGCCACAAAAAGTCTTTTTCAAATTTTTATTGATGGAAACGTGAAAATCGTATGCAAGTGCCCAACTCTGGCCGAGTTTCGCCACCAAAGGTGGCTGCCTCAGGGGCTTATATATCAGAGAATCATTGGGATGATGGCCAAAATGGATTCCAAACTGCATATGTATTTAATCTTGTTTTAACACTGGCACGGTCCGCCTCCACTCGCACAAGTTAAGGAAACTTGTCAGAGTCGGGCACTTGCATACGATTTTCACGTTTCCATCAATAAAAATTTGAAAAAGACTTTTTGTGGCATCCACCACTTTATTTCCTTACATTCATAATTCAGTCACCTTAAAACATCTATCTAAAGTGGAGAGTATATCTCATACTTAAATCATTCACGGATCTGAAATGACAGAAGAACGTTTAGGATGCAATAGTTACTTAATCAATAGATGAATGATTTTGTAGATGGGTGTGATTGTGCAGGGATAAGGGGAAGGGGGCTGGGAGAGGAAACCCCCTTTTTTTTTAAGTAGCTAGACTGCAGTCCTGGGGCATGGAGCTAAAGTCACAAAAAATATAGCAAGAAACCTTTTATTTCACCTGATCTTGCCACAATCCTCATCTTTTTATTATATAAACATCAAAACTTCTTTAATTCTTTTTTAGGTTTTTAGATGTCCCAGGATGTCTTTAATTAAATTGGGCAATTTGCAGCCAAGCGACGATCTCGACCAGACAGGGGATCCATTTCCTTAGATCTCTCTGTCTTAATGAAGGTTAATTGAAGTATATGCCCCTCAGATCCTTGTCTATCCTGGCTGTTCAAACCTCTGGAAGGACACTGTAGATAAGACTGACCTCTAGCATGTGCATTATTAAAGGATGGCATAATGCCTAATTGTCTAAAGAAGACCTGTGTTTGTCCCATTTTAAAGAAAACATCACTAAATTCAGTGTCTTGTGACAGTGATCACCCTATCTCTAATTGCCTTTTTTAGCCAAGTTAGTGGAGCAATTAGTTTATGGCCAGCAACAAAAATTTCTGAGAATCATCTGAAGCACTGGAGAAAGTTCAGACTGGTTTGCATCCTGGTCACAGTACTGGACCCATTCTAGTGTCACTGGCTGATCAGCTGTGCTGTAACTTCGCGCACAATAGGTGTCTCCATGCGCCAGGCCACTATTGTGCACATTCTTGCGTTCTTGCAGGAACGCTTAAAGGAAGGTTTGGCATACAGCTAGCTCCGGGTTCAGGTAGTCACGTCAGGCTGTTTAAGAGGTAAAGTTGACGGTACGTCCCTTGCAGGACATCCTATTGTGGCGAGTTTTTTGAAGGGAGCCAAACATTTACACCCGCCGGTGCATGCAGTGTGTCCTTCGTGGAGTTTGAATTTGGTTTTTTGTGGGCTCTGCGGTCCTCCCTTTGAGCCTATCAAGCGGGCTACGTTAAAAGATTTAACACTCAAGGCTGTGTTCCTCATGGCTGTCTATTCGGCCAGACGAATATCTGAGATTCAAGCATTGTCCTGCAGAGAGTCGTTCTTGCGGACTCGGACTCTGGGGTTTCGCTTAGGTCAGTGCCTTCTTTTCTGCCGAAGGTGGTATCGGCGTTTCACGTAAATCAGTCAGTTGAGTTACCAGCTTTCCCAGATTTAGATTGGCATTCTCCTCAGGCTCATGATTTGAGGAGATTGGACGTCAGCCGTATACTTCTGCGGTACTTGGAAGTGACTAATGCTTTTCGATTGTCAGATCATCTTTTTGTCTTATGGAGGAGCGATCCTAAGAAAGGTTGTAAGGTTTCCAAGACTACTATTGCCCGATGGTTGAAGGACGCTATTGCTTCAGCATGCATATGTCACAGCGGCAAGTGCCAGATCTTATGGCTCATTCACTCAGATCTCAAGCGATATCTTGGGCAGAGAGCCAATGTGTTTCGCTGCAGGAGATTTGCAGGGCAGCTACTTGGAAATCTTTGCACACTTTTGCTAAGCATTACCGTTTTTAGATGTCTGGGCTCCGGATGTCAATTCTTTTGGCAGAGGTGTGCTTCGAGCAGGACTCTCCCGTGTCCCACCCCATTTAGAGTAGCTTGGGTACATCCCAGAGGTCTGGACTGATCCTGGTACGTACAGGGAAAGGAAAATTGGTTCTTACCTGCTAATTTTTGTTCCTGTAGTACCAAGGATCAGTCCAGACGCCCACCCAGGGGTATAGTGTTCCGGAGAGTCCGCTCAATTGATTTTTTTCTTTCTGCAGTGTTTAGACGACTCTGAAGAATTTCAGAAAAAAAAAAAAAAATTATATATATCAGCATCTCAATTCATACTCTTTTCATGTACATAGTTTTCACAGATTATTGTTCAGATAAGTTCTATTGATCTAGTCATTGGTTGTTAAATTTACTTCATTCTGCTTTGATAATGATTGTACTGAAGGATCGCAGGTGGTACACCAGGTTATCATGGGGTGCCTTTCAGCTTTTTCTCTGACTCCATCTGCTGGAAGGGAGGCATAACCCAGCGGTCGGGTCTGGACTGATCCTTGGTACTACAGGAACGAAAATTAGCAGGTAAGAACCAATTTTCCTATCCCTGAGGCATTCCACTAATCATCTTTCCTTCTTCAGAATGAATTCCATTTACCAATACTACAATCAATTTCTAATCTAGTCTACCACCTCGAGATCCACTCTCAGGCTGCTCATTTTATTCATGAGCCTGCTATGCAAGACAGTATCAAAAGCTTTGCTGCAATCCAAGTAAACCACTCTTGATCTAATTTTCTAGTCACCCAATCGAAAAAATTAATTGGATTCATTTGACCCTCTTGTCCTCTGGTATAACCATGCTGCCTCAGATCCTGTAACCCACTGACTGGTAGATCGTTCACTGTCCTTTCCTTCAGCTGAGATTCCATTGATTTTCCCCACCACTAAGGTAAGGCTAACTGGCTTGTAGTTTTCAACCTCCTCTGTTACCACTTTTGTAAAGAGGGACCACAGCTGCCCTTCTCCAGTACTATTCCCATTTCCAAGGATCTGCTGAATAGGTTCTTCATTTGACCCACCAGAAGCCTCTCTGATCTCCCTTAGTATCCCGAGATGCATCTCATTCAGCCCTATGGCTTTTGTCCACTTTGTTTTGTTAGCTCCACACACTGTCTTCTGTAAATGATGTAGTATGTACCCTTACCAGCCAGCAGCAGCCCTTCTCCAAGATCCTCTTCAGTGAACGCTGAACAGAAGTATTTATTTAGCACTTCTGCTTTTTTTCTTATCTCTCTACACACGGTGACAGATTTCAAAAGAGCGTGGAAAATCCCTAGCGACAAGAGGATGGAAACAAAGCACTAGGATAACAAGTGGTAACTTTTCTGTATAGGGGTAACATGCATGGAGTGGCCTTAACAACCTTGAATTCCTTGCCGGGCAGACTGGATGGGCCACTTTTGTCCAGTTACTATCCTTAACAGAAGGCTTTGGGGTATCCTGCACGGATCAGCAATTGCTACTCCAAAGAACCTGCTGGGCAGACTGGATGGACTATTTGGTCTTATCTGCCATTATTGGCTATAAATATTTTAAATAAATCTTACATTGCTCCTTTCTTGCCTCCTTTTGGTCTTATAGTGTCACCTCTGGCCCTCCTCCTTTCTCAGACATATCTGAAAAAAAGATTTGACACCTCATTTTACCTCTTTAGCTAGCTTTTCTGCCACTCATGCTTTGGCCACCCTGCTTCAAAGGCTCCTCAGACTGAAAGATGTGGTACCGGTGCCAACATCTCAAGAAAATATGGGGCGATATTCCATTTATTTTGTTGTGCTCAAGATGGAGGGTTCCTTTCGATCCATCCTGGATCTCAAGTAGGTCAACAGTCATTTGAAGGAGACTCATTTTCACATGGAAACCTTATGCTCTGTGATAATGGTGGTGCAGTCGGGGGAATTTCTGACCACCTTGTCTCTGTCAGAGACTTATCTTCATATTCCCATCCGATTGAAACACCAATGCATTCTACGCTTTATGGTAGGGGTCAGGAACCCATGGCTCGCGAGCCAGATATGGCTCTTTTGAGGGCTGCATCTGGCTCGCAGACAGTCGCCACACTTTCCCGCTGACCCAGCTGCTCCCCGGTCCTCCTCCGCCCGGGCTTAAAATGCTGTCAGCCCGGGCGGAACGTGGCAGGCCAGCTGGAATCAGCGGCACCGGCGTGCTCTCTTCTTCCCGCCCCCCCCCCCCCCCCCGTGGCCCGGAAGAGGAAGTGGAGAGTATCGGGTGCCTGTGCGGCAAGAAGAGGCCACGTTAGTGCGCTCGGCATCGGCCCGAAGAAAAGACGACTGCAGCGCGGCTCGGAGGAAAATGAAGAGGTTCAACCGCGGCCGATGGGACTCCGCCTCCGCGAGGGCTGAAAATGAAGAGGTTAGCGTTGGGAGGAGGCTGCTGCTGCCGCGAGTTCCTGGGGTGGGGGAGAGAGAGAGTGAATGAGCGAGCAAGCTGTGTTTGCTCACTCATTCACTCTCTCTCTCCCCCACCCCAGGAACTCGCGGCAGCAGCAGCCTCCTCCCAACGCTAACCTCTTCATTTTCAGCCCTCGCGGAGGCGGAGTCCCATCGGCCGCGGTTGAACCTCTTCATTTTCCTCCGAGCCGCGCTGCAGTCTTCTTTTCTTCGGGCCGATGCCGAGCGCACTAGCGTGGCCTCTTCTTGCCGCGCACGCACCCGATACTCTCCACTTCCTCTTCCGGGCCGCGGGTGGGGGGGCCCTGTGTGTGAGTGAGTGAGAGATGCATCTCCACTTCCTCTTGTGTGTGTGTGAGAGAGATGCATGTATGTGAATGATTGAGAGCCTGTACATGTGAAAGAGAGTATGTCTGTGATTGAGAGCCTGCCTATGAGAGAGAGAGAGAGAGAGCATGAATGTAAGTTTACCATTGGGAACCTGTATGTGTAAGTTTGTGATTGAAAACCTGTTTGTGTGAAAGAGTATGTGTGTATGATTGAGATCCTTTGTGTGTGAGAGAAATCATGTGTATGTATGATTAAGAGCCTGTGTTTAAATGAGAGAGAGAGACCCATGTGTGTCTGTGTGTGATTGAGAGCTGATTTAGGTGAGGGAGCATGTGAGTATGTGATTGAGAGCCTGTGTGTAAATGAGAGAGAGGACATGTTTGTAAGCATGTGAATGAGAGTCTGTGTGTGAGAAAAAGACAGCATGTATTTATGTGATTGAAAGCCTGTGTGTGTGTGTAAGCATGAAAAGATAGACAGCATGTGTGTAAATGTGTAATTAAGAGCCTATATAAGTGAGAGAGAAAAAACATGGGTATATGTGAGTACTGAGAGCATGTGTGTCATTGAGAGCCAGTGTGAGAGAGAGCGCTGGTATGTGACTGAGAGAGGAGAAAGTTCCAAGCAAACCACCCCACCTCCTGCTAATTCAGAACAATCTCAGGACACCTGATATCAAACGTTCCCAGGTATGCAGAGCAAAAACATTTTTGTATCCTTATTTTTCATTACTGGGTCTTTGTGTCTGCTATTTTGAAATATTTTGTTGGTATCTGGAAATGTTTTATATGAGTTTTTAATTATTGGATATTCCACTCATCAGCTGTTTTGAAATATGTTCTTTTTGTTAGTACAGTTTTACTGCTGATGATTTTATATTTCTTGATTTGTTTTATAAGGATGGGTGATGTTTCTTTTTTCCTTTGTTACACTGCATACAGAGACTCTGGCTTGTTGCAGTTTCCAATTCAGTTTTTTCTGCATGCTTCTTGTTATGCGTTTTGGTCTCTTTATTCTATGTTAGGTGAGGGACAGCACGTGATTCAGGTGAGGTTTTCTGCTGGCGTGTAGTTTCTGTGTAGGACTCTATAGCAGCCTGACTTGGTCCGTTTTCCTAATAGGAGATGTATTGGTGTCTTAAGGCCTGGTGAAATATTTTCAGAGACTTATTGTACTTTAAAAGTGTGATCTTACATAAAATGCACACATTTTACTTGTATTTAGTTTTAAACATATTGTATGGCTCTCATGGAATTACATTTTAAAATATATGTGACGTTTATGGCTCTCTCAGCCAAAAAGGTTCCTGACCCCTGCTTTATGGTGTTAGGGTGCCATTATCAGTTTCGGGTGGTGTTGGTTGATCTAGCCACCGCTCCCAGAACATTTTCCAAGGTTATGGTGGTAGTAGCGTTAGCCTTGGAAAAACAAGGAATCCTGGTGCACTCATATTTGGACAACTGGCTGATTCGAGCCATCTCAGGAAGAGAGCCGCCTGGTGACACACAAGGTGATCTCCTTATTGCAGGGACTCGGTTGGTGGCGAATCTGACCAAGAGCAATCTTCAGCCATCCCAGTAGTTGGAATATCTGGAGGTCTGGTTTGACACGGGACAGGACAGAGTTTTCCTACTGGAAGTTCGGATCCAAAGATTGATGTCTGAAGTGCGTCAGTTGATGAACACCATACGCACGACAGTTTGGTCCTACTTACAGGTAGTCAGCTTGATGGCAACTACCCTGGAAGTGGTGCCGTGGGCAAGGGTGCATATGAGTCCTCTTCAGTGCTCTCTGCTATCTCGTTGGAACCACAGTTTCAGGATTATGTGGTTCATCTCCACTTGCCAATGGAAATCTGCTCCCACCTCCACTGGTGGTTGCAGGAGAATCATCTGAGAAAGGGAGTTCCCTTGTCCTCTCCGGCCTGGTTGGTACCTATAACAGATTCGAGTCTCCACGGTTGGGGGGGCTCACTGTCGAGTTAACAGCCCAGGGGCGCTGGAATGCCGAAGAGTCCTGGTGGAACATCAGTCGCCTGGAGGCCCGGGCGGTATGGCTGGCATGCTTGCAATTCAGCCACAGGCTGCAGGATCAAGCGATTCACATGATGTCTGACAACGCGATGACGGTGGCCTATATCGATTGCCAGGGAGGAACCAAGAGTCACATGAAATAGACCAGCTTATGGAATGGGTGGAAGGTCATTTGCAGATGATCTTGGCCTCTCACATTGCAAGAAAAGACAGTGTAAGAATGGATTTTCTCAGCAGGGAGAGGCTAGACCCAGGAGAGTGGGTGTTATCAGCTGAAACGCCTTGGCTGACTGTGGATCACTGGAGCCTTCCATTCCTAGACCTGCTGGCAACTTCTCAAAATGCTAAGGTTCCTTGCTTCTACAGTCACAGGAGAGATCTGTGGTCCCTGAGAATAGATGCTCTCGTATAGGTCTGGCTGGAAGATAGATTGCTTTATGCCTTTCCTCCATGGCCCTTGCTGGGCAGGAGTATTCACAAGATCGAAGGCCACAGGGGGCTAGTACTCCTGATGGCACCAGACTGGCCCAGGCATCCATGGTATGCAGATTTGCAACGACTCATGGTGGAAACCCCCCTTCGTCTTCCACCACACATGGACCTATTACAGCAGAGACCGATTCTTCACGAGGATACAACTCTTTTCTATCTTACAGTTTGGCCCTTGAGAGGGCTCGCCTGTTAAAGCGTGGTTATTCCTCTGCGGTGATTGCCACTTACTTTACGCTCGCAAGTTCTCCATTTCCTTGGCATATGTGTGGGTTTGAAGAGTGTTTGAGGCCTGGTGTGAGGAGTGGGATGTTCTTCCTTGTTCAGTTATGATCCCTCTCATTCTGGAGTTTTTTTGCAGGATGGGTTGAATAAAGGTTTGGCCCTTAATTCCTTGAAGGTGCAGGTTGCGGCTCTTGCCTGTTTCAGAGGCCCGGTGAATGGTGTTTCATTGTCATCTCATCTTGATGTGGTCCGTTTTTTGAAGGGAGTGAAGCATCTTGAGGTTACCAGTTCCATTGTGGAGTCTTAACTTGGTGCTGGATTTTTTGGCAGGCCCTACATTACGATCACTGCGTAGCCTTTCCTTGCAGTTATTGACCTTGAAAACTGTGTTCCTGGTGGCTGTATGTTCAGTGTGTTGAATTTCTGAGCTACAGGCCTTGTCTTGCCGGGAGCTGTTCCTTTGGGTGACACCAGGGGCGTTACAAATGCATATGTTCCATCCTTCTTGTCCAAGGTAATCTCGGACTTTCATTTGAATCAGTCTGTTTCCTTACCATCCCTGGATAAGGTCAGGGATGCATAGGAGTATTGCCTCTTGCAGTCTCTTGAGGTTTCTGAACCTTTTTGAAAGACAGATTGCTTGTTTGTTCTCCATGGCGGGAGTAAGCAGGGTGCTCTGGCTTTGCGGGCTACCATAGCTAGTTAGATTAAGGAGGTAGTCACGACCACATATGTGGATGTTGGAAAGCTGTTGCCTATGCAGATTCGAGCTCATTCCACTAGGGCTCAGGCAGTGTCATGGGTGGAGTTTAGTCTGTCTCCCACCGATATCTGCCGAGCTACGACATGGCCTCCTTGCACACTTTTCCAGGTTTTATTATCTGGATGTGTAGGCCTGGGAGGATGCAGCCTTTGCATGTGCAGTGTTGACTGGATCACGGGCAGCCTCCCACCCTATTGGGGAGTAGCTTTGGTACGTCCCACTGGTCCTGAGTCCATTTGTCTACGCGCTAGGAAATGGAGAAATTACTTACCTGATAATTTTGTTTACCTTAAGTGTAGACAGATGGACTCAGCTTCTCGCCCTCGGCTGCCGCATGAATGTGTCAATAGTCCTCCTGTGAGGCTATGGGTCCCAGCGGATTACTGGTAAGTGTTCATCCAATCCCTAGCTTGGGGTACCTAGAATCTTACATGAGTCAATGTTTATGGTTGGTTGAGTACAGTTCTGGTTACCTGTTTTAATCAAGTTTTTTGCTAGTCTATCCTCAGTTGCTTTTAAAGAGAATGCTGGCAGGCTGGGATCATTGCAGGAGTATATATACTGTGACGTCTGCGTGCTCCGTCTCCATCTGCTGGTAGGGGAGCATAAACCCACTGGTCCTGAGTCCATCTCTCCTATACTCAGGAAAACAAAATTAGCAGGTAAGTAATTTCTCCATTAGTGTGGTTACAGCATCCTGTAGTCATATTCATGCCATAGCCCTGAATGTAGAGAGTACCTAACAACTTATTGCCCTTTTCCTGTCTCCCACTGCAGGTGGTTGGCCACAAGAAGGGGCTGAATGTGATGGAGCGAGCAGACCCTCTCTTCCTGCTAATGGGGCTGCCCACCATCCCTGTCATGTTGACACTGGGGAAGATGATCCGCTGGGAGGACTATGTGCTGCGAGTGTGGCGGAAGTACTCCAGCAAGCTGCAGGCCCTCAACGTGCTTGTGCCAGGTGAAAGGCTCCAACTCCAGAAGCAGGGAGTTAGGAACCCTATCCAGCCAGAACTGGGGTTTGAGGTCATGGGGAAACTTTTAATCAAATGAGCTGAAGTGCTGAAGCACTGGTTTCCAAAATCACTGCAGATTATCATGCTGCAGGTGCCCCTGTTCTTTGGCTGTAGGCCTAATGATAAGAGAATGGACACGAGCAATCTGGCTAATGTATAACCATTTCTCCTACTAGCTTAGATAACGAAGAAAGCTGCCTTTTTAGCTCAATGGTAGAGTCTCTGGTTTAGAGCCAGAAAGTTACTGGCTTAAATCCTGAGATCCTTTTTTGGAAAAATAGGCAGTGCTGCTATGGCGTTCACAGCTACTATGGAATTCTCACATGACGACACTTTTTTTTTTTTTTTTCCTTCACGTTTCCCTGCTCTCTTCCAACTTTGCTGGTTCCCCTGCTCTCTGGCTATGAGCCTCCTCACCATCTCTGGCTGTAGGCCCTCCAGCTCTTTGGTTATGGGACACTATTCTCTGCAGAGTACCCCAAAATGTGAACTGAAGAGTGATTTTTTTTTTTTTTTTAGAAGAGAAAATGTATTAAACTGGGGTGATCATAATGAAAGGGTATACACCTATTTTTATAACAAATGAAAACAAATATTTAAGGTAAAAGGAGATCTAGGAGTAACCATACAGAAGTGGAGCTTATTAAAGACAGGGTGCAGTGTTGCAGTTTTAATCATGAAAACTGATCTAAGAGGTATGGCTGTGCTGCTTGGCTGTAATATCATGACATAGGAGATTCCTCCAGCAGGGTGCATGTGCATTTAGGCCCCAAAAGAAAGTGCAAGACCAGTTCCTCTGGGCTGGTAACAGCAGCTGGCACACGAGCAACACAGTGGACTTCTGCCACCGAGAGGGAGTGATGGGTTGAGTACTGTTAGTATGCCCATTCCTATGGGTGGTCACATGGTGTCGTCATTCACTGATTACCCCTGGCAGGGTTAATTTTGTACAAGGTGGCTGGGCTTACTCCCAGTGGTAGGAGGGAGAGGATCAGAGAACTCTATCTGTGAGGTACATAATTGTCAAATGGCACTGATGTGTGGGAACAGTGATTTGGAGATAGCCTTGGTGGGAGGGAGAGAGGTGAGGGCAGTAGTCTCTCTCATGGCAGGCAATACCTTGTTGGGTGCATAGTTCAGTATCTTGTGTTTTGCTGTGCTTTAGTTCTGTTCTTTTAGTGTGTTGTATTTTAAAATTTGATTAGTATTTCGTTTTATGTATTGTAGCTTTGAAATATTTTGGGCAACCTGCGAGAAGGTGGTCTGTAAGAATTATATATAAATACTGTACAAGTGGAGCCACCAGCCTTTGAATAGAAATACTTCATATCTTTCTCTGTTTGCCTGATCCCTTGTTTTGTACAGGTATCGGGCGCCCTGCTCCCCCCATGCTTGCTGAGTCTTGGTCTCAGAGTGACCATCTCTCCATCTCACGGACACTCTGTGGAGCCCTCGTCTTCCCCACTATTGCGAACTTGGTGGGCAGGCTGATGTTCCGCAGGGTGAACTCCAGCCTCCAGCGCACTGTCCTGGTGAGTTGCAGGCAGCCAATGCATAGAACATGATACTCAGGGAGAAATCTGACACACACACACACCTGACCCTAGCGATCACGTAATCTCTGTTAGGGGTTCATTCAGTTTCACTAGGCCTTGCATTTGTGGATGATGGTCTCAAGTGTTCTTCTGTCTCTGTATCTTGTATTTGCACATCATTGCTCAATAACCAGTACCACCACAGTGCATGTAAGCACCAAGGTAGTTAATTAATGACACTTTGACAGCTTTAGATTTCTGAAATGATTGACATTTCTGGCAGATGACATTAATTAATCCTGGTACTTAACCTCTGTAACCACTGCATTATCTACCACTGAATGCTACAATGGAAAACTCAACAGTACTTGCAGTTCAGCATACTGCATTTGGGGCCTCCAAAGTTTTTGTTATTTGCTTCTCTGGTGCTTAAGCTGAATTTTTTCAGCTAGCATCATTTCAGTAACCCCACCCCCGGGTGTCCTGCAGGGGTGGGGCCATAAAAATGTGTTAAATCTTTGGAGCTGGAATCTCTCCATGGCTCTGTTTCTTCCTTAAGGCTAGGATCCTGTGGGGGTGGACATTTACTTCCAAGGCTCAGTGTGCTAGGGATGACCCTTTTTACCTTTGTCTTTATCCCTGGGAGAGGGGCACTGTTTCCTCAATGTGTGTGCTGAATGTGCCATTCCCTGTACGTACCAGGATCAATCCAGACCGTGGGTTGTTTCCCCCTTCCAGCAGATGAGTCGGAGCAAAAGCTGAGAAGGCGGACCCTTATTAGTAAGAGATTCCTCTGTGTCCCCTCAGTATTCCTCGGACTCCAGCAGATGTGGGTCTCACCTACGGTTTCCCACTCAGCTTAACAGGAATAGTTGTTTAGTTTCCAGTTCTATCTTCTATTTTGTTGGATGGATCTGGCTCTTAAAAAAAAAAAAATAATAATAATAAAGGGAATTTTAGGAAAGTTTACCTCTGGCACTTGGGTCTGTGCTTGCAGGCAGGACTCTTGTCAGGGGCTGGGCTCTCTCTCTGCATCTTTTGCTGTCTCATGATAACTGGCTTGGGGTAAGTGTAGTTTTGATTTTTCAGCGTTTTGTCGTCTTCTGCCTGAGGTGTAAGCTGGTGGTCCAGCCTCTTCCCCCATTTTGCCGACCCGCTGCCTGTCAGCAGCAGCCCTCGTTGGTCAGAGAAGTGACATTCCTCTGACAGAGTGAAAAAAAATAAATAATAATAATAAAGTCAAAAGAAACCGATTGAAGACAAGGAGGGAGAGTTTGGTTGTGTACCTGCTCTCCGGGGTCGAGCTTTTGTTGGGAAATGCAGCGTGGTATCTCAGCTGCAGGCCGCCTTCAGAGGACTTCTCTGCCTTGCCTCCGTGCCACGCGCTGCGCGATGCCCCACATGCGGTAAGCTGGCCTCCCGGTTGTCTCGGGATGGTCTTTGTGCCGGGTGCCTCCCCGGTGGGGAGGGCTCCTCCAGGCCAGAGGGACGCACTGTTCCCTGTACGTACCAGGATCAGTCCAGACGGTGGGTTATGTCCCCCGTCTGGCAGATGGAGTCAGACAAAGTTTCGGAGGGTGCTGCCATATTAACCAGTGCACCCTCCATAAATCCTCAGTATCTTTCTAACTCCAGCTTTACTATTTTTCACTTTGTCTCTTTAAGGTTGGATCAAGTTGTTTAAAAAAAAAAAAAAAAAAATAATAATAATTTTAAGTTAGTGGCAGGAAAGTTTAAACCTGGTTGGAGCCTTTCTGTGCCTTGCAAGTAGCACTGTTTGCTCACCTCTCCTTCCCTCATTTCTCCCTTCGTAGGGTAAGTGGTTTGTTTGTTTGTTCTTTTCTGTCAATTTTCTCCCGTTTCTGTTTCAGATTCTGGTTTCAAGACTCGCAGTGTGGTGGATGCTGGTGGAGCCAGCCTGTTCCCCGGGGCCGCTGCAGCAGAGAGGCCATATTCCTCTGCTGCCGAGTACCAGGGACAGGGGTGTAGCGGAGGCGTTTCCCGCTCCCCGCGGCGCTGATTTTCGTCCGGCCCCGTGGCGGCTCTCATCCTGCCTCTCCCCCGTTCGCCCCGAGCATGCCACGGCCGTCCCGCTGCTTGGCGTGCGGCGAACCAGGGTCGTGCTTGTCCCGCGAAGGTCTATGTGTCTGGTGCCTCTCTGGTGGGGAGGGCACCTCCATGCCGCCGGACAAATTTTCTTCATGCGCTTCAGTGCGCCTTCGACAGCAGGGGACGGCCCCGCCTCCGCTTTCAGCAGGAACGGCGGCCATTTTGGGATCAGAGGACAGCGTGCAGCAGTCAGGAGAGGGTTTCTCAGATTTGACTCCACAGATTTTGATGCTGATTCCTGCACTAGTCCCCCAGGGATCCACGGGGGACTCCTCCTCTGCCCCCCAGCTTTTTCGCCGGATTTCATTGTGCTCATGCACAATGCCTATCTGCAGCATTTGGAACATCCCAGGGCTCCCGCGCTATGACTGCTGCCAGCTAAGGCCCCCCCCCCCCCCCGGTTATCGGAGCCACCTGCGGGGCCCCAGGACTCAGCAGGGGGGGCGCCAGGGACCCCCATGGGGCACCCAGGGTACACTTTGCCCTCCCCCCGGCGGAAGGGGCTGGCTCGCTCCCGGATATGGAGGGAGATCTGCCGTCACCTCAGGGTGATGACCCGCTCCTGACAGCACAACTGGAAGGAGATGACCCGCGGGTTCTCCGCATCTTTCATAGAAAATGCTTGATTTGTTAAATTGTAAACCGATCCGATATGGTAATTTACTATGAAGGTCGGCATAAAAAACTGTTAAATAAATAAATAAATCTCATTCCTCACATCCTGCAGGAGCTGGACCTTGAGCCCCCTCCGCCCCGGTCGTCGCCTCATCCAGCAAGAAGGGGACCCAGTCCTGGCCGGCCTGTGCCCATTGTCCCGGGCCTTTCCCACCCATGCCACCTTCCTCCAGCTATTAGCTAGGGAATGGGATACTCCCGAGGCCTCACTCAAGGTCGGACGGGCAATGGAAAAGCTTTATCCCCCTCCCCGAGGATTTCCTGGAGCTCCTCAAGGTTCCAAAGATGGACTCGGCGATGTCGGCGGTGACCAAAAGGACAACAATACCGGTTACGGGCGGCACAGCCCTGCGGGACCTACAAGATAGAAAGCTGGAAGTCTACCTCAAGAGGGTCTTTGAGGTCTCGGCTCTGGGAGTCCGCGCTGCCATTTGTAGTTCCCTAGTGCAGAGGGCAGGATTCTGTAGGGTCCAGCAACTCCTCACCTCTCAGGAACTTCTGCTGGAGGAAGCAAACCAGGCGGACCGCCTGGAGGCCGTCATTGTCTATGGAGCGGATGCTCTGTATGACCTGCTCCACGTTCTGGCAAGATCCATGGTCTCCGTGGTCTCGGCGAGGCACCTTCTCTGGCTTCGCAACTGGTCCGCAGATTCCTCCTCCAAATCCAGCCTGGGATCTCTTCCTTTTAAGGGCAAGTTTCTCTTCAGTGACTACCTCGACCAGATCATCAAGTCTTTGGGGGAAAACACGGTCCATCGCCTGCCCGAGGACCGCCAGCATACTGCCAGATCGTTTAATTCCTTCAGAAGTCGGCCCCGCACACAACGCTTCTATTGCGGTTCAAGACAGCCGGTGCCCCGGACACCTTCTTCCAGATCCCAGTCATAGCCCCGTTCCTTTCGCGGCCGCAGAACGCCTCGGGAGGGGACGACTCCAGGGGCCTCGTCCAAGTTCTCTCAATGATGCCAGCCTCACCCACTCCTCGACTCCCCGGATTGGAGGACAAATATCTCTCTTCTACGAGGAGTGGCTTGTGCTGGTGGCTGGATCCACTGCATCTTGCACAGGGCACTCATCTCGAGATCCCGGATTGGGCAGTGGTCACCACAGACGCCAGCCTGACCAGTTGGGGGGCTGTGTGCCAACGGAACTCTGCGCAGGGGCAGTGGACAAAGACACAAGCAGCCTGGCCGATTTAAATCGCTTGGAAACAAGAGCAGTAGGTCTGGCGCTCATACACTTCCTGCCCCTCGTGCGAAACCGAGCTGTAAGGATTCTGTCGGACAACGCGACCACAGTAGCTTACATCAACCAACAGGGCGGTACGAGGAGTCGACACGTATCTCTCAAAACAGCACGCCTGATGTCATGGGCAGAGAGGTACCTCACGCGCTTGGCAGCCTCACGCATCGCAGGCGTAGACAACATTCAGGCGGACTACTTGAGTCAACAGAGACTGGATCCAGGAGAGTGGTCCCTCTCCGACGAGGCGATGCAACTCCTCATTCGTCGCTGGGGGACACCCCATCTGGATCTCATGGCGACGTACCACAAAGCCAAGGCATCACGATTCTTCAGCCGCAGGCGGGAGCACGGCACAGAAGGCGTAGACGCTCTGGTTCTCCCATGGCCGGGTCATCTTCTGCTATACGTCTTTCCTCCATGGCCTCTAGTGGGCAAGGTATTACGGAGAATAGAGCTCCATCCAGGTCCCGTCATTCTGGTGGCCCCGGAATGTCCATGACGTCCTTGGTTTGCGGACCTACTGAACCTCGCAGTGGGCGACCCATTACGTCTGGGCCATCTTCCTCACCTGCTCCATCAAGGGCTGGCGACCAGGCAGAACACTTCTATCTTGCGGCCTGGCGTTTGAAAGGTGGCGGCTTCAGCGCAAAGGATACCCTGATGCAGTAGTCTCGACCCTCCTCAAGGCTCGGAAGACCTAGACTTCGGTCGCCTACGTGAGGGTCTGGAAGGTCTTTGAGTCTTGGTGTGCCGCCCATGGCACCCATACCAGAAGGGTCTCGGTACCTCAGATCATTGCGTTCCTACAAGACGGCCTGGAGAAAGGACTCGCCTACAACTCCCTGCGAGTACAAGTTTCCGCGCTGGGCTTCCTCATTCAGTCAATCGGACATCATTCTCTCTTGTCTCATCTGGATATCACCTGCTTCCTCTAAGGGGCAAAGCATCTACGGCCTCCGGTTCAGGATCCATGTCCTTCTTGGAGTCTTAACCTGGTGTTTAAGATTCTGGCAGGTCCTCCCTTCGAGTCCCTGCATAATGCCACCATCAAGGATCTCACCCTAAAGAAAGTCTTCCTGGTGTCCATTTGCTCCACACGCCGCATCTTGGAACTCCAAGCACTCTCATGCAGGGAACCCTACCTTCGCTTTACAGACGCCAGGGTATCCTTACGTACAGTGCCTTCCTTTCTTCCCAAGGTCATCTCGACTTTTCATGTGAATCAGACGGTGGAGCTCCCGTCCTTTGCAGCCGACGAGTCAAGATCTCTCCGGCACCTGGATGTCAAGCGCAGCTTAATCCACTACTTGGAAGTCACCAATGATTTCAGGGTCTCGGACCATTTGTTTGTTCTTTGGTCGGGACCAAGGAAGGGGTCTCAGGCCACGAAGACGACGATTGCTAGATGGCTCAAGGAAGCCATAGTGGTGGCGTACATTGGAGCAGGTCGTACTTCTCCGTTGGGTGTCAAGGCCCATTCTCTCCGTTCACAGGCAACATCCTGGGCAGAATCACAGTCCGTTTCCTCTCAGGAAATTTGCAGGGCGGCAACTTGGAAGTCTCTGTACACCTTTGCACAACATTATCGCCTGCACCTACAGTCGTCAACCTATGGCCATTTTGGCAACAGGGTCATTCGAGCAGGGCTTTCAGGGGCCCACCCGAGTTAGGGAAGCTTTGGTACATCCCACCGTCTGGACTGATCCTGGTACGTACAGGGAAAAGAAAATTATTCCTTACCTGCTAATTTTTGTTCCTGTAGTACCATGGATCAGTCCAGATGCCCTCCCGGTTAATGTTGGGATCCTGGGGTCCTCCCGCTCAATCTGTTCTCCTGACTTTTCTGGTTCTTGAGTCTCCACTCCTTGAGGCCATTCGACAGTTCTTGTTGCAAGTTTAAATTTGCGGCACCAGTTGCCTTCGTTTCTAATAATCTGTTCTGGTTAGTGCACTTGATCCATCCTCCTTATGTTTTTATTCTGGCTTTGATATTCTCTATACTGAGGATTTATGGAGGGTGCACTGGTTAATATGGCAGCACCCTCCGAAGCTTTGTCTGATTCCATCTGCTGGACAGGGGACATAACCCACCGTCTGGACTGATCCATGGTACTATAGGAATGAAAATTAGCAGGTAAGGAATAATTTTCTTTTTCTTGCCCTAAATCGCACCGGGGTGTTGCAGGGCAGGCCCTGTTCCCACCCGACGCGTGAACGGCAGCCATCTTAGATTCCTCCGATGCTGCCTCAGTGCATTCTAACGCGGATTTGGCCCTCGCACCGGCTCCCTCGCCCCCGATTCTTACTCTGGTGGACTTACCTGACGGGGATTTGCCTCGGGGGGGGGGGGGGGGGGAGGTTCCTTCTTACTAATAAGGGTCTGCCTTCTCAGCTTTTGCTCTGACTCCATCTTCTGGAAGGGGGAAACAACCCACGGTCTGGACTGATCCATGGTACTACAGGAACGAAAATTAGCAGGTAAGTAATAATTTTCTTTTAACCACACGAGAGTCACTTAGTGTCCAAAATTAAAACTTCTTTACTGTTGCAAAAAGTCAGATGGAAATAGCATAATTTAAACTTAATCCTCAGCACCGCAGGGTTTCTTTGACTGTCTGTTACTGTCTCCCTTCTCTATCTGTGCAGGATTCTCTTACACCAGAACAAGGGAACTTCTACCCTCCAGGACTAGGAAAAACATAAGAGTCCCCAGGTGGGCAGGGTATCCCTTAGATGGGCAGGACACCTCTTCCAAACTGGCAAAAATAAAAAGTCACACTCTCTGTCTCCCCAGGGTGAAGATGCCTCGGTGCTCTTAATTATTTCTTTACTCAACTGGGTTTAAATATTCTCTTGGTTCAGACGAATCCTTGATGGGAGGGATCCAGCTCGGAACAGCAGCTCGGGTTGTTCCTTCTGATAGGCAGGAAGAGGGGCAGCCAAAACGTTTTCCCAAACTGGTATTAACACTGGAATATCCTGGCATCGGGTCACCCCCTCCTCCGTCCTCTCTGCGGGTGTAGAGGGGCAGGTCTTCCCTAACCTGGGCAGCCCCAGACATAGAGTTCCCCATGCCCTGAGCACAGGTGGTGCCCAGGGTTTCTACAAATTAAAGTCTCTTCAAAAGCCCAAAATAGTCCTGGGATGCAGACCTTCCCCCACCAGGGAGTGGAAAAGTAAGGCAGACCCCTGACCCAACTAATTGTCTACAGCATGAGTGCTTAAAAACTTGCCCTGAAGTAGCTTTATGTGAAATGCTGGCCAATGTTGAGGTTTTCTGACCTGTGATTAGAGGATTGTATGTGCTTCTTGAGCTCTGGTGAGCCGTGGCATGTTGTCATTTGAGGTATTTTCCTCCATTTTTATATTTTGCACTACTATATATATTTCTTACAATTTAAATTTTATTCAGAAACAAAAAAAATATACAGACACATAGGAAAAAAACTTCCACATCAGTGTTTCCCAATTTTAAAAGTTAAGATATGCACCCCCCCAGGTGAATATTTTTGTGTGGCTTTAGCATTGTCTTACCTGCCTGTTCAGCATGTTGGATTTATCAGAATCCGGGGAGAGACAGAAGTTGCAGAAACACTGTGGCGACAGCGCCTCTCCTTTGGTTACTGCATTATAAATGACTTCCAGCAAACCACTGTCCAGCTCTTGAGCTTGTGCTGTAGATATGTGATTCGACCACTGCTGGTGACAGTTCCTAAAGAGCCACTTTTCCCTTTTTCTTAACTCTCCTGTCCTTTCTGAACCAAGCTTGATATGGCAGTGTCCCAGCCATAGCGCTACGTCTGTTATAGCAACAGCATCCTCTGCCATTAGCTCCTATCATCTAGTTTTATTCCTGCTCCAGCAAGAAAAGGAATGTCATTCTTTCTGGTTCCTTCATTAATCTGCTGACTTTCCCCTCCAGTAGGATGATCAGCCCTCTGATGAATGTCCTAACTCCTAACAGGATTTTTTTGTTTTCACTTTCCTTTATCTGTCCTGCCTGTAGCTCTCCTTGGCACTGCTGCCTTCTCTTTATGCTCTTAATATGGGAAAACGAGTGCCGTGATTATCTTTCACCAGACACGAGACTCAGAATAGCACTTTAACCGTAAGTGTGGCTGCAGACAGGAGCTAACTGGATCATGATGGATAAGGGAAAACAACAAACCAGTACAACAATGGGATTTTGGGTTTTTTTTAACGTATGCAGCTAGGTCACACTCTTTACAGTACCAATAAAGAGATAGTCGTGGAGTACACTACAGTGCAGCAAACCGTGTAAGATTCTAAGATGTAATCTCAAAAGAATAATTCCCAGAGAAGAAAAAATCTCAAATTCTACTCTGCAGTCTTTTATACAGACAAAACTTATTCATATATAATACCAGTTTGGGAAATTTTAAAGGGACCATCATTTACTGACCAAACAATATTTATCCTGTGGTGGCCCTTTTTTATTGGAAATCATCAGTCCATAAATCTTGGTCTATGAATGTTAAAGATACTTCATATGTTTTCTTCCAGTTGCTTAACTTATAATTTTGTGGCTTATCCTGATACAAGAAGCTCGGCTTCAGGAGACATCCCATGTAATTCCTATCCTCCAGGCATTCTGTCTGCACCTTGCTTTCCAACATGTGTCCTGGACAAGTTCCTGAAGGAAAAGCCAATAAGCAAAATTTGGCCAAGTGGACTCTGAGAAACTGGGAAGTCCATATTCAAAAGTATTTACCATAACTGGGAAGAGTTAAGTTAGCCAGATAACTTATCCAGCTAATTTTGGTCGGCCTATCAGGCTATCCTAAAGTTATCCAGATAAACTTATTTGGTTAACTTTAAGATAGCCAGATATATTCAGAAGTATGACTGAACCACTGAATATATAAACTGGGAGGATAACTTTCAAAGCTTCACGTGCGCGCCAGCCTGTATGTGTGGTACTGAGCAGTTGGGGATAGCCTGAGTACAGACTTCACGCTGGACTTTGGCAAAATCTTTAATAAACCTCTTTAGTTGTGAAAAGTAACAAACAAAACAATTTTGCTGTTCCATGCAATTCAACAAAGCAGATGTGGCAAAGCAATTTACAGTTCCATGATATTCTGTATCTCGAGGCTTCCTTCTTTCTCCTGGGGCCTCCTCAACCCTACTACTACTTATACTTACACTTATACTACTACTACTACTTATAATACTACTACTACTATCTGTTCCAAGTTTTATGCCCTGTTTGATCTGTTCCAAGTTTTATGCCCTGTTATATGTAATGGCATTCTCACATGCCTGTTCCTCAGTTACAATGTAAACCGAGACGATATGTAAACTTTTACATGAATCCCGGTATATAAAAAATGTTAAATAAATAAAATACTACTTACAGCACTATATGCCCTACGCAATGCTGGACAAACACACAAAGTCTCTGATCCATAGAGCTTACAATCTAATAAGACAAACATACATGACAAGAGACTTCGGTATTTCATAAAGGAAGATGATGGTTAAAAAAGAGAGAAAGAAAAGAAAGTTAATGAGGCTAAAAGCCCAGACTCCCTTGCTTAAGGAGGACCAGTCCTTTAAGGTATCCTGAGGAAGTTTCTTATTGCCTCAGTGTGTATACCAGTGTGTGTTTACAAGCTCACATATGTAAAAACCTCGCGTCATGCAAGTTCAGACTTATCTGAATAAGTAGCGGCACTTATCCGAGTAAGTTTCATGTTATCCGCTTCTTAGCCAGATAAATTGCTACTTTTCCAGTTAAGTAGGAAAGCCTCTACTTGTCTGTCTAAGTGGTGCTTTTCAGACTTGCCCAGCTAAGTAAGATAATCGGAGAAGTCTGAAAAAAGCGCTGCTTGGACCAGTGCTTCTCAATCCAGTCTTTGGAATGCCCCTGACCAGTCAGGTTTCACAGTAAATATACATGAGAGGGATTTATATATAGTGTGTATGCAAATCTATCCCACGCTTATCTAGCTGAGTGACATAGTTGGATTAGTAAAAAAAAAAAAATGTAAAAACCCTGCTGCTTAACCAGCTAAGTAGTGGTTGCCGACTTATCCAGATTTAGCCAGTTAAGTACAATTTTAAGACTTATCCTTCTGTGGTAAGTAGCACTTTCTCCCAGACTTGTCTGACTATCTTTCTTTGGGATGGGGGTCACACAAACTAAGAAAATGAAAGCACTGACTGTCTCTTTTGTGGAACAATGACAAGCTATATTTTTCTGTATAATATCTGTACAAAACAAAACTAGTGCTTATGAGAGCTAATGAGAACTGCTTATGGAACACAACCAGTGGTTGGTGTTCCACCTTCAGGGAGCGGAAGGATGGAGGGCTGCCATCTCCAAAAAAAAAAAACAAAACCCAGGGGTGGGTAAGAGTATGGGGCAGGGGTGTGGCCTGCTTGTTGCGCGGTTGCTACCCCTAATTGAGCTGGATGTTGACTTGGATGCAGATCTGGCGCTGCTCTCTACATTGGTGGTGGGGTGGAGGGGAATTAGGGCTGGAGGGTACTGGAAGCCAATAGTAACAGGTGGGAGTGAGAAAAAGTTAAAAAAAAAAAAAAAAAAAGGATAAATTGCGTAGCTTGCTGGGCAGACTGGATGGGCTGTTTGCTCTTCTTCTGCCGTCATTTCTATGTTTCTATGAGAACACTAGTGAAAATACAGCATAGATAGATATCTAACAGGTGTTTATGAGAACACCTGAAACTAATTACAAAACAAACAAATATATATACAATACAAGAGACACTGTGTCTCTGTCTCTGTTCAGTTCTGGTCAGTCAGCAGCCTCTCCCCATCCCACCTTACATCTGTATACTATATCCTTGCCTTGCATATGTGCAGAACAATTCTCTTTGTGTAATGTTTTCTGAAATATTGCCAGGCTACTGATATGAGAAACTGATTGTGCATGTTTGGGACCACTCATAAATGGTAAAATTCTTATGCTTTGTGTTATTATGTTACTACAATCTAAAATATTCTTTAAACTTCTCATGATCCATAATCAAAATATCAGAATAATATCTAAATTAATATAAATGAAGCAATCATATAATAGTTCAGGCAGGAACACCACTATTAAGTCATTACAAAAGTATCTGTGAATACTGTATGCAATTCTATAATATATTTCTTAATATCACTAAAACTAATTTGGGTGTATGCCAGGTGTCTCAGTGTAACATTAGTCAAACAGAGAATTCATTTCAAAGTACTATGCATCATACACAAACTAATTTACGACAAAAAGGTGGATTGGCTTAATACTGCCTTACGGTTACATATACCTAAAACAAAATCTCCGTTCCGCTAACAAAGCATTATTACCAATACCGTCACTAAAATCAGCACGTTCCCTGTACGTACCTGGATCAGTCCAGACAGTGGGTTATGTCCCCAATCCAGCAGATGGAGTCAGCACAAGCTTTGAGGGGGCGTATCCATATATACTACTACCCCCTCTGCAGGAGTTCAGTATCTTCTGACTCCAGCAGATGCGAGTAGGGGAATCAGGCTTCTCCTCTTTTTCCTTCTTTCTCACTTTTTGGCTTGATTGTCTGGCTTGTTGCTGTCTTTTTCTCGTGGATCAAGTTTGTATCAAGTTTGTCTTACTTTTTTTTTTTTTTTTTTTTAAACTTAAGGCAGGGTCCTTTCACCTTTTGGGGAGTGACTTATCTTCCTTGTCTCTTCTCTGCGGCTGTGCTGTTTGTTTCTCTTTGCAGCCAGGGGTAAGTTGGTTTTATTCCTTTGTAGTTTTTCCTTCACAGCACAGCCCGCGAAAGCCGGTGGAGCCGGCCTCTTCGTTTTACACTCCCTCACCCGTGGCCATTTTGCAGCTCCTCGTGGGCTGCTGCGGCGCTTAGGGAAAGACGTCTGGGGCGGGTTGTGTGGCCGGGAAGGCCCCCCCGTGGCACCCTCCTCTATTTTTGGACAGTGGGCAGTGCGGGCCGCCCGGGCCCCCCCCACAGCGGCGCTTTGTGCGCGTGGCCCCCCCCGAGGCTTTTTCTCATTTTTGGCGCCATTTTTCCTCTCTCCTCCGGCGATCCCGATGCCGCGACCGTCACGCTGTGTGGCCTGTGGCGACCCGGGGTCCCGGATTTCCCGGGAGGGCATCTGTGCACGATGCCTTCCCGGGGGGGAAGGTACCTCACAGTCCCTTACTGATTTCTCTTTTTTGCCCGGGCGGCGCGGGCCGGCCACTCCGCCATTTTTGGTGGGAACGGCGGCCATTTTACATTCTGAGCGCCCTGAGGCGCAGGCCACGAGGGAGAACGGCTCTCTGGAGGATTCTACAAGCGGGGGTGCTCCCCCGATTTTGGTGCAGGAACCAAGCACCCAGAGCCAGGGAGCAGGAACCACGCCGCCCCTCGAAGCGCACCCGAGCAGGCCGGGGTTCTCTCCGGAGTTTATCCTGCTCATGCATACAGCTTATCTGCAGGGGCTGGAAACACCTGTGGGACCCCCCCCCACCTAAGATCCCATGGATGTCGCCCTCGGCGCCGGCCCCCCCCAACCCTCCGGGAGCGGGGGCCTCCCGCCCTCCTACCCGGGTCTGATCTGCGCCCGCGGCAGTGGGGGCGGTGCCAGACCCAGCGGGACAGGGACCTGACCTCCCGGACAGGGGTCAAGGGGACGGCACGCAAGAAGGGGATGATCCGCGTACCCTACGTCTCTTCCAGAGGGAAGAGTTGGACGACCTCATCCCGCAGATCCTTCAGGAATTTGATCTGGACCCGCCTGCCCCAGTAGCTCCCGCTGTCGTCACTTCTTCAAAGAAGGGAGATCCAGTCCTGGTGGCACTTCGGCTGAGGGCTCGGGCTTTTCCCATTCATGACTCGTTTTTACAACTTCTCACCAGGGAATGGGACACCCCAGAGGCCTCCCTGAAGGGCAGCCGGGCCATGGAAAAGCTGTACCCGCTCCCTGAAGATTTTCTGGACCTTATCAAGGTCCCAAAGGTGGACTCCGCAGTGTCGGCGGTCACGAAGAGAACGACTATCCCAGTAACGGGAGGTGCGGCATTGCGGGACACACAGGATCGTAAGTCGGAAGTTTTCCTTAAGCGGGTCTTCGAGGTCTCCGCGCTGGGTATGTGGGCGGTGATGTGCAGTTCGCTTGCCCAGCGGGCTAGCCTCCTTTGGGTGCAACAACTCCTCACATCTCAGAACCTGCCGGCCGATGAGGCTGCCCAGGCGGATCGGCTGGAAGCCGCAGTGGCGTATGGGGCGGACGCCTCGTACGACCTTTTTCGGGTCCTCGCAAGATCCATGGTATCGGTAGTGGCGGCACGACGACTACTGTGGCTACGCAACTGGGCGGCTGATACATCCTCTAAGTCGAGTCTGGGCTCTCTTCCCTTCAGGGGCAAGTTCCTCTTCTGGGAGGATTTGGATCAGATCATCAAGTCCCTGGGGGAGAATGCTGTTCATCGGCTGCCGGAGGATAGGTTTCGACCATCCAGAGCGTTTTCTTCTTCTCGGACCAGAGCCAGAGCACAGCGGCGCTACAGGGGATACAGACAGGCGGGCTCCCGGCCATCCGCCCCCAGGTCTCAGCCCTGGTTGCGCTCCTTTCGCAGGCGTTGGCCCGCACGTACTACTCCCGGACCCGGGAACTCCTCTACCAAGTCTTCACAATGATGCCAGTCGCGCCTACTCCCCGGTCCCCAGGATTGGGGGCCGGCTAACTTATTTCTACGCGGAGTGGGCGCGGATCACCTCGGACCAGTGGGTCCTGCATACCATAAAACACGGCTACGCATTGGAATTTGTCCGCCCCCCGCAGGGAAGGTTCATCTTTTCTCCCTGTGGCTCGGACCTCAAGAGAAGAGCGGTGCAGCTGACTCTGGACAGACTCCGGGAGATAGGCGCTATTGCGCCCGTGCCCTTCGGAGAGGTGGGCTCGGGCCACTATTCCATCTATTTCGTCGTGCCAAAGAAGGACGGTGCCTTCCGGCCTATCCTAGACCTCAAGGAAGTCAACAAATCCCTTCGAGTCGTTCGGTTCCGTATGGAAACGCTCCGGTCAGTGATTGCGGCGGTGCATCGGGGGGAGTTCCTCGCCTCCCTGGATTTAACGGAGGCCTACCTGCACATCCCCATCCGCCCGGACCACCACCGTTTCCTTCGTTTCAAAATTCTGGATCAGCATTTTCAGTTCACGACTCTCCCGTTCGGATTGGCGACGGCGCTGCGCACCTTCACCAAGATTATGGTAGTCGTGGCTGCAGCTCTCCGGAAGGAGGGCATCCTGGTTCATCCTTATCTGGACGACTGGCTCATCCGGGCGAAGTCATTCGATCAGGGACGCTCAGCTGTGACTCGAGTAGTACGGTTTCTACATTCCCTGGGATGGGTAGTGAACTTCTCCAAGAGCTCCCTCAGGCCCTCGCAACGCTTGGATTTTTTGGGGGCGACCTTCGACACCCGGCTGGGCAACGTTTTTCTGCACCAGGACAAGGCTCAATCCTTGCGAGATCACACACGACGGTTCTCTGCGTTACCAGAGCCCACCTCCTGGGACTACTTGCAACTCCTGGGAGTGATGGGGTCCACCATCGACCTTGTACCTTGGGCTTTCGCGCACCTCAGGACCTTACAGTGGGCGCTCCTCTCCCGCTGGAAACCAGTATCGCAGGACTACCAGATGATTCTCCCGCTCCCGCGGAATGCCAGGGACAGTCTGGGCTGGTGGTTGGATCCGTCGAACCTGGCCCGTGGCGTGTCCCTCGATCTGCCAAATTGGGTGGTGGTGACCCCCGACGCCAGTCTAGCAGGCTGGGGTGCAGTCTGCGATCGAAGCGCCACGCAGGGGACGTGGTCCACGGTGGAGGCGACGTGGTCAATCAACCGTCTCGAAACCAGAGCGGTCCGGCTAGCTCTGCGACATTTCCTCCCGCTTCTTCGGAACCGGGAGGTCAGAATCTTATCAGACAACGCTACCACCGTGGCCTACATCAACCGACAAGGAGGCACGTGCAGGTCGCGCTCGAGGCGGCGCTGCTGATGCAATGGGCGGAGCGTCATCTCGTCCGGCTAGCGGCCTCGCACATCGCCGGGGTGGACAACGTCCAGGTGGACTTCCTCAGTCGTCAACTGCTGGACCCAGGAGAGTGGTCTCTCTCCGACCAAAGCGATGCAACTTCTCGTCCATCGGTGGGGGGCTCCCCACTTAGATCTGATGGCGTCCGCTCTCAACGCCAAGGCTCCACGCTTCTTCAGTCGCCGGAGAGAGCGTGGCGCGGAGGGAGTGGATGCCTTGGTCCTCCCGTGGCCGCCACATCTTCTGCTCTACGCCTTTCCTCCGTGGCCCCTGGTGGGCAGGATGCTCCGCAGAATAGAAAGCCATCAGGGGACCGTGGTTTTCGTCACCCCGGAATGGCCCAGACGACCCTGGTTTGCGGACCTGCTACAGCTGGTGATCGACGGGCCAATCAGGCTGGGGCACCTCCCCCAGCTCCTACATCAGGGCCCGGTATTTTTCGAGCAGGCAGAACTCTTCTGTCTTGCGGCCTGGCTTTTGAGAGGCTCCGGCGTCGGGGCTACCCGGAGGCGGTAGTATCCACACTATTGCGGGCACGAAAGACATCGACGTCGGCGGCCTATGTTCGCGTCTGGAAAGTGTTCGAGCTGTGGTGTACCAGCCAGGCCACGAGACCTGCTAAGGCTTCTGTACCTCAGATCCTTCAGTTTCTACAGGTGGGGGTGGAAAAAGGGCTCGCCTATAATTCACTACGGGTTCAGGTGGCCGCACTTGGTTCGCTATTGAGCGATGGGGGCTCTCTTCTACAGCATTCTGACATTGCTCGTTTTCTCAAGGGTATCAAGCATATGCGTCCTCCGTTACGGGACCCTTGTCCCTCCTGGAGTCTTAACCTTGTGCTTCGCTCCCTGTCGGGACCACCATTCGAGCCGCTGCGCAGCGCAACGATAAAGGATCTCACTCTCAAGACTGTGTTTCTTGTGGCCATCTGTTCCGCTCGACGCATCTCGGAGCTGCAGGCTCTGTCGTGTAGAGAGCCCTATCTCCGTTTCTCCGACTCTGGAGTTTCGCTTCGCACCGTTCCTTCCTTTCTTCCGAAGGTGGTTTCGGCATGCCATGTGAACCAGACGGTGGAGTTGCCGTCCTTCTCTTCCTCAGAGCCGAAGTCTCTCCGTCTCCTGGATGTAAAGCGCACTTTGCGTCTCTACCTGGAGGCTACAAACGAGTTCCGGACCTCTGACCGTCTCTTCGTACTCTATTCCGGCCCTAAGAAGGGGTCTCAGGCTTCAAAGACTACCATTGCCAGATGGCTGAAGGCCGGCATTGCTGCTTCCTACATTGGGGCAGGTCGGACTCCCCCACCCGGAATCGTAGCGCATTCTACACGTTCTCAGGCGGCGTCCTGGGCGGAGTCTCGCTCGGTATCCTCGCAAGAAATTTGTAGAGCAGCCACCTGGAAGTCGTTACACACGTTCTCGAGGCACTATCGTCTGCACCTCGCCTCTTCGATCTCTGGACACTTTGGCGAGCAGGTTCTCCGAGCAGGCCTCGCAGGACCCCACCCGATTTAGGGAAGCTTGGGTACATCCCACTGTCTGGACTGATCCAGGTATGTACAGGGAAAAGAAAATTATTACTTACCTGCTAATTTTCGTTCCTCTAGTACCATGGATCAGTCCAGACGCCCACCGCATTTGGGTTCTTGATCCTGCTCTGCTCTGCGTTACTTCTTGCTCGCAGTGTTCCGTGTCTTCACAGTCGTTTCTTTTCACTGTTTTTCACAGCTCCCTACAAGTTGGTAGGATGTTTGCGGTTTACTTGTTGCGGTTACAATTGTTTTCATTATCTGTTTCCACAAACTTGATCCTTCGGGGGTTTCTACTCGGGCTTTGATATACTCGATACTGAACTCCTGCAGAGGGGGTAGTAGTATATATGGATACGCCCCCTCAAAGCTTGTGCTGACTCCATCTGCTGGATTGGGGACATAACCCACTGTCTGGACTGATCCATGGTACTACAGGAACGAAAATTAGCAGCTAAGTAATAATTTTCTTTTTGGCACAAGTCAGGGAATGAGCATTGTCACTAGCCGGTCCCACATTATGGAATGGAATGCCATTAGAATTAAGAACTCAACAAAATTATAAATCATTTAAAGGAATGCTAAAAACATGGCTGTTTAAACAAGCATTTTGTACGGAACAGGAAAGATAAAGAATGGCTGTGTAGTAAAAGTTTGATATAGTAATTTGATCACCTTGCATTTATTTAAGAATATTGCTTTGATAGTTTATAAACTCTAGTTTTAATATTATTTTTATGATTATATATATATATATATATATATATATATATATATATATATATGGCATTATTATTTTATATATGATTTAGATTTTATGCATAGTCATGATATAAGACTTGGTTCTGTTTTTTAACATTTTTATATGTTACTTTGTACCAGATGTTTGAGAACGGCACTGTTAACTTTTATATTGTAGTTTATTGGGTGCCTTATTGTAAACCGTTGTGATGGTCTATACTTGTACAACGGTCTATAAAAGCTTAAAAATAAAATAAATTAGTGAAGCCTGGACACAAAACCTTTTAACTCTATCTTTTGGCTTGCTCTAAACAAGTGGTGGTGGTATACTTCTAATTAAGTCAAGTTTTTTCCATTTTGTGTCCAGCATCTATCTGTGACCTTGAAGCTTGGAGAAAGGGAGGGCAGTGTGTAGGCATTAACATGTGCCAAGCAGCTTCTAGAAAAGAGAGGGGGGAGGGCTACTACAGTACACAAGCTTATGTGTTAACTTTTCTTACACAGTACTCCCTACTAGCTATGTGCCTGCTTGGTGCACAGCAATGGAGACTACTTTCTGTGAACAAAGGGTGAGGTGAATGCAAAACACAAAGCATTTCTCAGAGACACAAACTACATAAAACTCGTAACTATATGACAGTATTCTTCTCTCAAAAAGACAGAAAAGTATGTACAAGATTATACACTAATACAAAACTTTACCACCTTAGCACGTCTAATGAGACATTGACTCAATCAGTATTGGGAAAGTTGAAGTCTCCCATTATTGGGGTTGCCTAATTTGTTAGCCTCCTGCCTAGATGAAGAGAGAATATAATGCTATCTCCACCGCCAAGCTTTTCACCATCAGATGTAGAATTTATATCCATAGAGACATTGTATTTTATTTATTACTTGTTCTATTACCATGGCACTTTGGTGGTTTACATTAGCATAAGGGTTACATTTGATATAGTTAAGACTATCTATATAAATGTAAATGTTCGTTTGTTCAAAATTTTAAATCTCTGAAAGTTCTTCACAGATTGCTTTGAAATTTTGACACAACGTTGCATTCCAATACATGCGTGTTTTTATATACCTATATTATATAGATGTCACACCTGTGACAGGTAAAACCATGCTTTTTGGGAAAAACAGTGCCATCTGTTGGATGTAAAAGCAACATATTTATCTACAATATAAATGGGCTCTGACCAGACCGCAAATGCGCAGTACAGAGCAGCTCTACCGAGCATGTGCGGACCATAGAGCTCTGCGCTATGTGCTGGGTGTCACAGAGGGGAGGAGGGAAACGATAGACGAGTCGCTGCTCCGAGAAACGGCTCAGACCGTTCCTCTGCCGCTGGGGGAGGGAGTAGGGACTGCCGGACAGTTACACACAGGAGGAGGAAAGGGTAGAAGAGTCGCTGAGCCAGTCCGTCCACTGCCGGGGAAGGGGGAGAGGGAGTTGGGAAGGCCGGAGCAGAGCTAATGCGCATTGTGAAATTAAACCAGACTGAGCTACGGCAACGTGTGGCCGGGTACAGCTAGTATGAAATAAAAAAAGAATATGGTACTGTTCCTGCAGTTCTATGCCATCCTTAACATATAGTCCCATTTTCTAGCATGTAGCCAGATGGTCCTGCTCTTCTTCTAGCAGATGGGAGACGTAGTCAGATTTCAAAGCTGACGTCTCTCTAGATATACCCCTGCAGTAACCTCAGCTCTTCAATATCTCTCCATCTCCTAGCAGATGCGGACACTATCCCACACACTAGAATAGTGTTAAGAATTACAGCAAAGAAACAAAATTTACCTTTAAGAAGATCGAGCCCCGCTCTCCTGCGGTGATACCTAAGGGTCCCTCCCCCAGTCGAGAATTCCTGAGGTGATCTCTGATATCCCACAGAGGTGTGCCTTGGTCCGGTAGCCGGTTCCCGGTGTGGACTTAGCCCCCAAAGTGGCTGAAAGGCAGCGGGTACAGAATCGAGCACGGCGGTGAAGGTAATTCCCTTTCCCTCCGCAGCTGGAGACCGTCTGGCACACGATTGGTAAGCACCAAGACCATGTAAGAAAAAAATCTTTAAATTCAAGTCTCCGGTCTCCAGAGCTCGGATTGCCGTACCACATTCTTCTTCCGGCAAGGTTAAAAGGGAGCACTGATTGGTTTGAGCAGCCTTAGTTGGGCTAGGCCCCGATCCGGTGCAAGGGTCCACACAAGTGGAGACCCTCGGGGGGGCGTCATCTTATGCACAGGGGTCGGCGGCACAGTCTTTCCTTCTCGACCGGCAATATGCGTGGGGCAGGCCAGTCAGCTGATGTGCCTAACTTGCACGCGTCCAATACAGATGAGCGCATAATTGAGCGCACCTCGTGCGCACAACTACACACTCAGCCGTGTTTACAGCTACACTTGCACATTGAAGCTGGAGGCAATGGCACCAGCGCCCAAGAAGGCCAGAAGGCACTCTCTTTGCACAGCCTGAATTGGAGTCCTGCCTGTGTCAAATTTGCGAAGAAGTCCAGGGGGAACAAACGCCTGGTCCCTTACTGTCGAGAGATGGTTCCAGAACTACCAACGAAGAGGACGGTATCCGGCTAGCAACCCATCCAGATTTGACCCATTTCCTGAAAGGTGTTAAACAACTCCGACCACCCCTAAAGTGACCGGTGCCTCTATGGAATCTCAATCTAGTATTAGACTTCCTAGCGGGGGCTTCCTTCAAACCAACACGCAGTCTGTCACTACGCCTCTTAACGTTGCTGTATTCCTGGTGGCAATATGGTCAGCTCGTCGCATCTCCGAACTACAGGCACTATCCTGGATAAGTGCTCAGGACAAACCCGAGAGACCTACTAGTGTTGTTTAAGTATTAAGAGATTACTTATCTAGGTTGACACCACCAACCCCACAACTTATAGAGAGTACCCTGGGGCTTCAAATATGTATTCTTTTCTTTATATGTGATATGACAGCACACTGGTCTGATGTACAACTTGGTATTGGATGTAAACAATCAGTGGGAGGGGGGATTCTATATACACTTAAAAGGGGAACAAGCGTCAAATTTCATGTTATAAAGATGGCAAGAAGATTAGAAAGCACGAAATGCAATGTGAAAAATGTTTGTCTTTGATGTTTTGTACTTTATTGTGCCTCTATTCTGCAATAAAAACTATAATTTGCCAAAAAAAGAAAAGCCAAAGTATGGGACACAATAGCCTGAACAGACTGAGGCTGCACTCTGACAATAGCAGACTAGGATTTGAAGATCCTCCAAATTTGCACATATGTCAAGCATGTAGAAGGTTGCCTAGCCTGCAATAAGGTGGAAATAACTGCTTTGGAATATCCCCTCTATCTCAGTCGTCTCATCTTAGAAGCAGAGCTGTGCGACAGAAGTGAGTTGCCTGACCTGAAAATATTGGGCCCTGGTGGAAAAGAGTTGATTGATGTCCAAACCTCAGGGCCCATCTATGGCCATGTTGATCAGATCTGATCAACATGGTCAATGTGGCTCTTCTGGAGCTACCAGGATCATGTTGCCTGGATGTTTCCACTGTAATCCCTTGTCCATCAGCGGCCATGGAGTAAAGACAAAGAAGAATTGCTCAAGTCTATGGCAGCACCAGAGCTCAGAGCTGACTGATCTTGCCACACTACCCTCCATCTGGAGAGGCTTACATCAGTGGTGACTGTTACCCAATTCAGAACCTCCAATTCCACACCACACTTGAGAATGGTGTGAGTAAGCCACCAGGAAAGACTTTCCCTGGCTTCCCCCTCTAACAGAAGAGGAAGATGAAACTCTTCCAATAACTGATTCCAGTGGGAGAGAAGAGCCCCCCCTGCAGAGGCCTCACTTATGCAAACATCCAATGCATTAATTCCAATGTTAATGTTGTAGAACCCAGGACCTATAAATAGTCCCAAGACCCTGTGGACTAAAAGCTCTCACAGAAGCTTCATTTGATTCTGTAATTGCAGCAGTCTCTCTCCTTGGGAAACACTCTGTCTGCCAGCCTGTTGAGCTGAGGTCCCAGATACTCCAAAGTTTGAAAGAGGACTAAATGGCTCATTGCTAGGTTCACCCATCGTAGAGACTTCAAGCGCATCAGTACCTTCTGTACTGATTGTCGACAGAGGTCCTCTGATTTTGCACGAATGAACCAATTGTTCAAACAAGCATGCACCAACATACTCTCCTTTTGCAATGTGGTTGCCCCCACCACAATCATCTTGGTGAAGGTATGTGTAGCCTAAACCGAAAATGTTCCCTTATGACATGAACTTCAGGAGTCTGTGGTGCTCCAGCCTGATGGGTATGTACAGATATGCCTGTGTAAAGGTGAGAGATGACAGAGAACTCTCCCTTGCATATGGCCACTATGCCAGCCTCAGAGTTGGACCTCGAGTTTCCATGTAGGAACGGGGAACCTTGAGAGCTGCATTTAACTTCTTTAAATCCAATATCTCTTGAGTTGGATATGGGGGGGAGGGAAAGAAACAGGACGCTTTACATAAAAATGACCTGTGGCCACACCAAGCGTGTTCAGAATCTGAACCAACAGACTTGGGCCATGCCGAGTGTGGTCATGAGCCAACAACTTCAGCAAGACATCTCTGAAAAAAGAAAAAAAATCTTAAGCAGAGTCCGAAGTGGCTGTCAATCAAATCCAATTTCTCCCTCTTCTAGAGGTGAGAAAGTCAATTCCCCATTGGAATCCTCCAGTGTCTCATGATCCACATCTCCTTTAACATTACCAAGGAAAACCTCCCTGTGCCATTTGCCTGATGTGACTGACAAATGGGAGACCCGAGTACATGATCCCTACATAATTTGGGTGCTTCACCTTCACTGGGCACCCCTGCAGAAAAGTCTGCAGGCCCCGGAAACATTCCACCCAGGAGGAGGATGGATCTATAGTAGAGCCCATAGGGCCAACCTTGCTCTCTCGGGAAAGCTTCTGCCGTCGGGAAGAGATGAACTGGCTGTTGTCTCGCTTCCCATGCCTCTTCCCTCCAGAGACACCATAGGCTGAGGGGATGTCCCAACATGGCAAATGCTATAGTAGTCAAATCGCTTTGTGCATCTAACCAGCACTAACACAAATGGAGAGAGAGTGATGACTGAATTGATATCAGACCGCAAGCCTCACCGATTGCAAGGCACCTAGTTCTCCTGAATTTCGGCTCTAGGCAGCCTGCTGCATGCACACCAATGTCACCTGGGCAAAGATGCACAATCCTCCAGGACAAATAAGCGCTCAAGTTTAGGTTGCAGTCTTATATGCACAAGTACCCACGCAAATATTTGCTCCAGTCTAGGTCATGCTCAATTACCTGTGCAAATACGTGCTTGTCTAGGTCACAGAAGTACGTGCTCACATCTAGGCCGCGGCCTTGTGCACACAGGTTTCTGCGCTTGCAACCGCCATGCGGCAAGAATACGTGCACGCACACCTACACATCTGGGAAAAGAACCATTGCTGCTGCCTACCCCACAGTTAAGCAAATCCTGGCTGCATCTTCAGCACGATTAGGCCCAGGATCCCTTCAATATCTAGCAGCGAAAATCATCGAAGGCCTGAAGAGCTTCTCAATAGCTCAGGTCTCTTGAGTGGCTGAGAATCCATGGAAACTAGAGCCGAGACCTAGCATCTCCCACTGCTTGTTCTGCTAAACAAGCTTTGCGCGTTAGCAAATTTAAAACTGGCAGAAGATCTGTACCAGAACCAGACTCCTCCTCTGTACAAATGCCTCTTTGTACCTCCGCGGGACAGGGAACCACGGGAGATAATCAATGAGGGGATTCCCCTGCCTCTCCCGCCACCACTGCTAGGAAATCGAAAATGGCTGCTGTTTCCGCGCTGATGGGGAAAACCTTAGCGCTAGACCCTGTCACCCGCAAAGCCTTTTCTACTGATGCAGCCATGCTTTACGCAGAACCCCGCCCACCATGCTGCTTTTGTCACATGCACACGCTGTTCCTCCCCACAGGTGCGGAACAACCAGCTCCTCATCGGCAAGCAGGGGGAAAAGTCATTCAGCGCCATGGAGCCAACACCTGGTGGTCGCTGCAGGCAGAGAAGCTGCTGAAACATCCCCCCCACCCCCCAGGAACCCTCATTCTGCACAGATTCCTCTAAATTCCTCAGCTCCGCCCACCCAGGAGAAGCAGCCTACCAGCGAGCACAGACACGTCAGCAGCAGAGGTAAGCGGGGGATTTAAATCCCTGCCGCTTATCCCGGCGTCGCGTGCCTTTGGCGCGCGACAAAGGGGCCTGCCCCTTTGTCTCGCCCCTTAGTTGCAGCCCCGAAGGAGCCCCGATCCCTACCCCGGAATGGCCACAGACAAACCTCTGCTTAATTAACGTTTCCCATTAACGGATTTCGCAGCCGTGTTTGCAACGCTCCGCCTTCCAGGCCCTAAACCGCATCTCATCAACTTCTACTGGGATTCGTGCGATCGCCACCACCCACTCGGGGACCCCCTGCCTTCATCTAAAGTCTAACCAACCAATTCCTTAAGCAACCAGCGTTCATCTCGACAACCAACCTACAACAAACTACATCTCCCCACCTACCAGCTTTTAATCAACACCAGACAACCTCTTCCAACATTCAACCTGCACCAGATTACATCTTCCTGCCTTCAGCATTCAACCAACTTCTCAAGCTACTTTCCCATCATGTACCCCCTAACCATCCCCATCATCCACAACCTAAGGTGGAGAGCACCCAAGCTCCCCACCACACCACTCCACCACAACCGCCAACAGAGACTCAGGCCCATTATGCCGACACCTATCACCCAATGCCTTGGCCTGGCTCTTTTCTCAATCACACTGTTTAACGCGCAATCCATATCCAAGAAAACGCACATACTCAATGACTTCCTATCCGACTCTAAACCAGATATCTGTGCCATCACAGAAACCTGGTTAAAACCAACTGACACAACTCTAATTAACCAGCTACCTATCCAGACCTACGACATACTGTCCATACCCAGACACAAAAAAAGAGGAGGAGGCCTCCTCTTAGCAACCAAAAAATCACTAGGTCTGACATTGCAGACATCTAATACCATAGCCAATATGGAATTCGCTTTATTCAATTCTAAACATCTGACTATCGCCTTAATCTACGCTCCTCCCGGTCTTTTGGAATCAGACCCTTCCCCAATCATAGAACTAACAGCAAAACACTTAAATTCAGGAAAACCGGCTATCTTAATGGGAGACTTCAACCTCCACGTGGATGTCCAACCTCATTCCTCCAACTGCAAAATCCTTCTCTCCTCCCTCAACCATATGGGTTTCAGACAAATTGTTACAGAACCTACCCACAAAGCTGGTCATACCTTAGACCTGATCTTTATAAACGAAGGTCTTACATCCCACTCCACCCCAACCTGCCTTGCGGTTCCTTGGACTGACCACCGAGTCATCTCTTCAATGTTAAAGATCCTTGAGCCTCTTCCCTTAACCCAAACAATTAACATCTCAGTCAGGTGATCTCCTGAACACTGTTTCCTAAGTAAACACCTAGCCAAAGAACTAATGAATCTGGACCTCACCGACGCTAACTCAGCAACCTCATCATGGATCAACATCACCAACAAGGTTGCAGATCAAGTATGTCCCTTGACAACAAAGTCTATCAACCCGGACAAAGACAACAGGAAACCTTGGTTCACCACAGAACTAAAGTCTCGTAAACACGAGCTTAGAAGCAAGGAAAACCAATGGCGTAAAAGCCCATCTACAACAACCCTACTCAACTACAAATCATGCCTCAACACCTACAGAAACGAAATCAACAAAACAAAAAGAGAATTTTTCTCCAAAAAGATACACCACTTCTCATTTGATTCAAGAGCACTCTTCTCTTATGTCTCAGCCCTCACTAAACCTCCCGGACCAAACATCCCAGATGACCAAGCTCTAAAAAAAAGCCAGTGAACTTGCCGACTTTTTCGACAACAAAATCACAGCCCTCGTAGCCCCCCTCAAAGGGCCAACACCGCACGCAAGCCTCGCAAGCAACCACAGCCAGCAATCAGATACAGCAACTGCTTCTCAACCCAACACACACACAGCAGTGCTCGAATCTCTTGAACCCACATCTACCTTAGAAATAACAAATATCATTAAGAAGATAAAACCGTCCTCTCACCCCTCAGACCATATACCTTCAAACTTGCTGAGTTCAATCCATGACAGCATTGCCAAGCCAGTTGCCGATATCATTAATTGCTCCCTCTCCCAAGGTCAAGTTCCTGACCAACTCAAGTTAGCACTGCTCAAACCTCTACTCAAAAAACCCAACCTTCCTACTACAGATCTGGCTAACTATAGACCCATAGCTAACCTCCCTATGCTAGCTAAAATTATGGAGAAAATTGTCAACAGACAACCTTCTGAATTCCTCGAAGACAACACTATCCTCACCAATAACCAATATGGATTCCGAAAGAAAAAGAGCACCGAATCCTTATTAGCCACACTAACGGACACCATTATCTTCAATCTCGAAAAAGGCCAACCTTGTCTCCTCGCGCTGCTGGATCTTTCCTCAGCGTTCGACACCGTGAACCACCCTAGCCTACTACAACGACTAATAGACATCGGCATCACTGGAGCAGCTTTCAACTGGTTTAAGTCCTTCCTAGAGAACAGAACATACAAAGTTAAGATAAACAACAAGGAATATCACCCCATCCAAGTCAAGATGGGGGTACCACAAGGTTCATCACTCTCCCCCACCCTCTTCAACATTTACCTTCTCCCACTCTGTCATCTACTTACTAACCTCAAGCTCACCCATTTCTTATACGCGGATGACATTCAAATTCTCATCCCTATCACGGAGACCATACAAAAAACCATGGCCTACTGGAAAAAATGCCTCTCATCCATCAACGATCTTCTAACCAGCCTCAATCTGGTGCTAAACACCAAAAAAACAGAAATTCTCATAATAGCACCGGAGCATTCTACCCCGCCAACATCCAACAACTCTCCAGACACCTCAGGATATTCCACCGCACCTCAAGTCAGAGATCTGGGAGTACTACTAGACAACAGACTCAGCCTCAATAAATTCATAAATAACACTACAAAAGAATGCTTCTTTAAATTACATGTTCTAAAGAAACTAAAGCCCCTTCTACTCTACAGGGATTTCCGCACAGTACTCCAAGCCATCATCCTTACCAAATTAGACTACTGTAATTCACTCCTGCAAGGCCTTCCAGCATACACTACCAAACCACTCCAGATGGTTCTGAATGCTACTGCAAGGATCCTTACCAATGCCAAAAAAGGGACCATATCACCCCAATCCTCCAGCATCTCCACTGGCTTCCCATCAAATATAGGATTCAGTTCAAGACTTGCACGATGATTCACAAGGCATTACATAACATCTCCCCACTCAACTTAACTTTCCAGCTTCAACTACACTCTTCTAACAAACCAACCAGAAGGGCATACCAGAATAGAATGATCACCCAACCTGCAAAATCTACCCTGAGGAAATGCGCTCTATCCACAGCAGGCCCGTCTCTCTGGAACTCACTACCACCGGACCTCCGCCTTGAACCGTGCCATACTACTTTCAAAGTGAAACTCAAGACTTGGCTTTTCCATCAAGCTTTCCCAGAGAGCTAAAAGCAAGAAAAACAAACTTCCAGCCTTGTCTTGCAGCATTATTGTAATGTTCATATTGCATCAGTTATATGTTTCAAGTTGTTTTCTTAGTTGATCTTAGTTGTTTCATAATAGATTTTACTTTGATTATTATCCGTTCATTATATTCGATATGTTCCATGTAAACTGCCTCCCCGGCGATAGTTATTTCTGTTAAATGTGAACCGGAGTGATATGTATTGTATACAGGAACTTCCGGTATATAAAAACGAAAAATAAATAAATAAAATGGTTTGTGTTTTTTTGTTTTTGAGAACAAATAAAGATACATAGACCTCAACATTTTCCTTTGATGCAGAGCTTCCAGTTCCAGGAGCCCAAGCTGTGTGGCGGATCAGAAAAGATCCAGACCATTGGCTATTAGAGATGTGAATCGTGTCCTCGATCGTCTTAACGATCGATTTCGGCTGGGAGGGGGAGGGAATCGTATTGTTGCCGTTTGGGTTTTAAAAATATCGTGAAAAATCGTTAAAATCGTGAGCCAACCCCCTAAAACCCACCCCCGACCCTTTAAATTAAATCCCCCACCCTCCCGAACCCCCCCCAAATGCTTTAAATTACCTGGGGATCCAGCGGTGGTCCAGAACGGCGGCGGTCCGGAACGGCCCCCTCAATTGAATCCTTTTGTCTTCAGCCGGCGCCATTTTGCAAAATGGCCGCTGCAAAATGGCGGCGGCCATAGACAAAAACGATTCGACGCAGGAGGTCGTTCCGGACCCCCGCTGGACTTTTGGCAAGTCTTGTGGGGGTCAGGAGGCCCCCCCAAGCTGGCCAAAAGTTTCTGGGAGTCCAGCGGGGTTCAGGAAGCGATTTCTTGCCGCGAATCGTTTTCCGTACGGAAAATGGTGCCGGCAGGAGATCGACTGCAGGAGGTCGTTCAGCGGCGGTCTGGAACCCCCGCTGAACGACCTCCTGCAGTCGATCTCCTGCTGCCGCCATTTTCCGTACGGAAAACGATTCGCGGCAAGAAATCGCTTCCTGAACCCCGCTGGACTCCCAGAAACTTTTGGCCAGCTTGGGGGGGGCCTCCTGACCCCCACAAGACTTGCCAAAAGTCCAGCGGGGGTCCGGAACGACCTCCTGCGTCGAATCGTTTTTGTCTATGGCCGCCGCCATTTTGCGGTGGCCATTTTGCAAAATGGCGCCGGCTGAAGACAAAAGGATTCAATTGAGGGGGCCGTTCCGGACCACCGCTGGATCCCCAGGTAATTTAAAGCATTTGGGGGGGTTCGGGAGGGTGGGGGATTTAATTTAAAGGGTCGGGGGTGGGTTTTAGGGGGTTTTAGTGTGCCGGTTTTCCTGCCCTCCCCCTTCCCCCGATTTACGATTTTTTAACGATAAATTGGGGGAATTGGTATTGTATCGTGGCCCTAACGATTTTTGACGATTTAAAATATATCGGACGATATTTTAAATCGTCAAAAAACGATTCACATCCCTATTGGCTATATCTGTCTTGTTTTTGCCAAACTTTAGCGAGAAAGCCCAGGACAAAAATGTAATTTAAAAAAGCAGGTAAATAAAACCTGCAGTCTGGAGAGAAAGAAACCGTATAAAAAGGATACTTTTCTGCTCCACTGGGCTTGCAGTGCAGAACCACCATCCGGTTCTGTTGTCGCTTGGGGGATAAGGGGTCTAGATCACCCGATATCCACCCCATGCCCCTCTGGATCAAGCTACCAGCAGGGTCACCAACCCCCTGCTCATCTGCCTCAAACCAGGGGGAGTGGCCCCACCAGGACCTCACAACCCCCGGGAGGATCCAGAAATTTTCTTGTCTTTTAATCTTTCATTTTTTTTCTTTCTTTCTCTCTAGACTGTAGGTTTTTACACCAACTACCATCTGCTAGAAACAGAGAAATACTGAGGGACTGCAGGTGCCACACTGGGTTATGTACAGTGTCAATGAAACTTTCTCTGTCTCCATCTGCTGGTAGGGAGGCAAAGCCCAGGAGTCTGGACTGATCTGGGTTCGTACAGGGAACTACATCTTTGTTCAGTGCCATACATTCCAATTCTCTGATCTTATTTTCAGACTTCTGGTATTCGCATGCAGACAATTCAAAGCCTGTGTAGTGTGAAATTATTTATCTCTGCTCTTTATTTAAATGCACCCGGCTCCTCCTCTCTCAGCCACAACCTCTCTATCAGGATATTCTAACTTCCACATTATGCTGGTATCCTTTCTCTGGACCATGCACTCCTGAGTGATTGTAGCCTTCATCATAATTTAGTTTAAAAACTTCTCTATCTCCTTTTTAAACATTAGCGCCATCCCAAAGTCAAACCTTTCCCAACAATTCTGCTGCAATGGTACTCCTAAAATTGTTGAAAGGAATCGATCCAAGGAGTGACTTCCTGAGGCATTTTGCTCATAATGCCCTCCCCCTGTAGCAAGGACTTATTTACCACAACTCTGTTGCCTTCTGACCACCCAGTTTCTATCCCAAGGGACCGCTGTTTATGTCACATATGCAGAACTGCATCAAAGACCTTACTGAAATCCAAGCACACTATACTTAAGTTGCTAAGGGAGTAGGAATGCTAAATGTAATGTAAAGTCCTGTAAATGTATTTGACGTTAGTTGTCGGTAACTACAAGGGGGCAGCACTTAATCTCTTTATAAGGCAGGGTTACCTTCTTGTTCTTGTATCCAAATCCCTGATTAACTCTCTTGTTGTGAAAATGTCCTTTTAATTGGGAAAACTGTCTATAAATTGGAGAATGTGATTGGGGAGGGAAAGAGGATGGCTCAAAGGACTCAGAAATAAGCTCATTTGTTTTCTTATAAATTCTAAAGCCAAAAAAATGCAGGCAAATATTACCCCACTGTCTCTCTCCTCTTCCAAACTTTAGGTCTCAAATTTCCCAGGCCAGCACCAGGGAGAGGTCCTCTTCAATGCGCAGCTCAGGCTGCTTCTGATTTCAATACTCCCTCAAAATAAAGTAAACAAAAAATGTAGTTTAAGAAAGGAAAATAAAACCCATTACAATATGGGGGAAAAAAAGCCAGGTAGGTAAAAACGAAGGAGAAATTCCAAAGTTATAGTCCAGAAAATATAGACTGCAGCCCTTTGTCTGGTTCCTCTCGGCTAGGCAGTAGAATGAGTAAGCTCTTAACCCCATTTGCTTTAGCTTTCCTGAATACAATGGTCTGTGATCCCCTATGAAGATAAACTACTAAGGCAGGAGTGGATAAAGACTAAGGTTCATTTTCAAAGTAGCAGCTTCTGTAAAGCCACAGCAGAATCCATTGAACCAAAAAAAGTAAAAATGTCATTTAAAAAAGCTAGGCAGCTAAAAGCCAGCAAAAGAAACTTATAAGAATACTTAGATTGCAGGCTGTTCTCCAATTCTTCTGCAAGAGGTAGGAGCATGTGCAATAAAATCAGTGTAACAGGTTATAGTCCTTTAACTCCTGCTTACCCCCTCATCTTTCCCTTCTCAAAGCCATCGGCGAGGGTGCTTCAGCTCAGTAAGGGTCATCCTTCAGCTCCTTCCATCCCCTCCTGTGCTAGGAGGCACCATCTCTATGTCGGCCATTAGCCCAGACAGACCTGAGCCTTAGGCCCAGCCCCCTGCACCGTCCAGCTCTCACCCCCAATGCACATCCTGTGTGAGTTGAGTGTGTTTTATTTCCCCTGTGAAGCCATAATGCCTGTGAATTGAATGGTAGGATTTGTAATATTTGTCAGATACTCTCAGTGCTCACTAATTCATACTGCAGGCTCCACAGCATGATTTTCAATAATGGGCTGAGTGGTTTGGGTATCTCTATATTTCTCAATATGATTTCCTTCTCTTCCCCGGGCAGGGCGGGATTGCCTTCATTGCAATCAAAGGCGTGCTGAAGGTGTACTTTAAGCAGCAACAGTATCTAATCCAGGCTAACAGATGCATCCTCAACTATCCAGACAAGATGGATGGAGACGAGGAGGAGGAGGAAGAAGAGGAGAAGCCAACAGCACGCTCTAACAACGAAGACAGTGGCAGCGAGGAGAACATCACTTAACACCCGCGCCTGCTCATCCTCTTTCTCGGCGACTGTCAGCCGTGCACTGCAGACTCCTGCACCCTACCAAGAAAAGGAGGCAGAACCTTTCTTTCCCCTGCCCCCTCTCCAGTTAAGGATCTGCTGTGTGCTTTGTCCGTTTCTTTAGTAAAGGGGCTCATGTCTGAGGGACTACAGCAGAACTTTTGCCCCCAGGGTAACATTTAAGGATCTAGCAAGTCTTATAGCACTTTTTGGACAAGTGTGTGTCTGGAATATTTTCCCCTCTAGGAACTGCAGCAAATTATATCCTTAAGCCCAAAAAAAAAAAAAAGGCCTCTAAATTATGCCCTCCACCTCGCTTGTCAGCCTTTTGCCCTCTTTTGGATGATCCTTCAGACAGTCTTAGTGTCATCACTCAGATTGTTGGATTAAGTGGCACCCCTCATCCTGCCACTGTTTCTGGTACTCTTGTCATCTGGACTGTTTCACCATAAACAGTGAAGGGGGGAGGGATAAACCTTTTACTGTTGCGCTTAATAAATATTGTATGGGTTTTTTTTTTAAATTATAAAGCACATACACACAAAAAATGATTAGGTGCTTTATAATATAATACTTACTGTTGGTAATTTTCACCCTATAAGACCATGCCTAAGCACGGGTTTGGTTTACCTCGTGCCATTCATCTCACAGTTCTCACTGCAGCTCTTTCATAGGGTGACAATGTCACTTATAAATGTTTAGTCGAACTCAATAATTTTGAAGCCCAGTCCTCAAGGTCCCTGGCCAGGGCTAGTTGCCAAGCAGTTATGCAGACTAACCTGGTCTCAGTCCAGATCTAAGCAGTGTTGTATAACCTGTAGGACATGATGGGAGTTTGGGGTTATTGGAAACCAAGATGATCACTCTTGTTACCATTCTTTTGCTTTTGAATTTGTTAAATTTTTGGTTAAACAATTTATAACCATATCTTGTATTTCTCTAAGTCCATAAAGAATTGGAAAATATTAATAAAACATGTTTAAATTTTGGCAAAATAATATATCCAAAAATTATCAGAATACTGTAGGTGATAGGATTTGCTCTTCAAGTCAGGGGGTCTCAACCCAGGCCTTTGGACACACCTAACCAGTCAGGTTTTCAGGACAGCCACAATGAATATGCACGAGACAGATTTGCATACACTTTCTCCAGGAGGCAATACGTGGTGGTTTGTATGTTATCTTCGAATACTCAGAAACGAGGAAAGATTTTTCTTCTCGTTGCATCCATCCACATACACACATCCTGGCTTCCTTCCCTTTAAAAGGCCCCAGAAACTCAGATTTTATTAACTTTTTTTTCCAGAGCCCTAGTAAATGGTCCATATCCTTGCAGATTATTGCACCAGCATGACAAATCAGGTGTATTGAAGAGAATGAATATACAAAGACAGAATGGCAGAAACCCATTCAGTGTACCCAGATGTGTGTAAATTGCTCATCCCCAGACCGCAGAGTGTCTGACACTGATTATTTAGTAGGATGAACAGAAAAGAGGTGATGTGTGTGTGGACATTTCATGTTGCCTCCTTTCCTTGTGTAGAGATGACTGATGGGGTTATGACAAGGTTCACTATGTGAATTTCTGTGTAATGAGCACATTATTGAACACGTGGATAATTATTTTTTTGTGTAGGCAAAAAATCGAGTTGACTGGTGATCACTGGTACTAACGAGTATTCAGGCCACTACAAAACTGCTCAGCATAAATCAATGGCAGGGTGGCTTTAAAAATGTTTGATGGCGGCATTGTGTGCGCTGACCTCCCTAAGCTCTCAACTGCATTGGCCTGTTTTCTTACAGAAAATAAAATGAAAAAAGGAGTTTTACATGTTGGAGATATCAAGGGCAGCTGAAAAGCATGAGCTGGGGTTCACGGGGCACTTTGAGGGACACTGGATGGATGAGGGCCAGCTCAGTGGCACTGCCATGCAGAGGATCTGGGTCCAGTTTCCAGGTCTGGTCTTCCACTCCCTACGCTGGCCCAGGTTAAGGCTGCTGGTGGAGGCAACATTCACAGCACGTGGGGGTGGGAGTCCCAGACATTGCGTAGTGGCCCCTCGCGGCTGCATTTAGGGCTCATTATTGCAGGGTTATGAAAGGAGCTGTGGTTTGTGGCCTTTGGTCAAGGACTGTTGCTGCAGTGACTGAACTAAGAAAAAAATTGGGCGGGGATATAAAATAGAGGAAAATATCCCCAGGCAGTTGTGAGTGAAGGCTCGTGTTGCTGCATCCCAGCCCTGGACCCGGTTTTGCTGGAGGCCCAAAGGAGCCGAAGGACATGGTTGGGTGACAGCAAAAAATTGGATGAATGATTCAAAAGTTATTATAGGGAAACATACACACAGCCATATCCTGCCTCCCCCACAAAGAACACACCACCCATAATACAAGCTCCACCAACAACATGTTACCCACCCACACAAATATATCCATTCCCATCAAAGGGAAGAAGGCTGCTAAGCTCTCCATGTGTGGCCCCCAATAGTAACTTTGGTGTAAGAGGGGTCATTTTCAAACAGCCTTAGAAGGAAATCAGCAAAAACATGTATGTTTGGTTTTAGAAAACCTTTTTATTGAACTTAACAGATGACATAGTTTCGCAGCAATTTATATATCCATAAGAAACATCTTGACAATGCACAGACTCTTGAACACTTGCTTATTAATAAGATATCTCGTATGTAGACGTACGTAACCCCATATAACAACACAGGACCTTCTTACCACTTCATGTTTAGCGAGTGTGCTTTCAGGGCAGTTCCTCAGTTAAATGAATGTTGCTGTTCATGCTGTTCCCGTACTGATTCCATGTTATGTATGCATCAAGCTCCCTCTTGAGAGCACAGGTAATTTTTTTTCTATCGATGTCGTTTCAAACAACTGCTTTCTCCATTGTGTTGTGCTAGGGGGCTCTTTCCATAATAGGGCAATGGTATATGTGGCAGCATGTGTGACATGAGTAATAAGCCTCCTAGTTCATGCAGAAATCGCAACACCCTTGCAGTAGCCCAGTAGGCAATGAGTCAGCATCAAGGAAATGTTGCAATCAGAATATTTTAAAATCTCCAACTTCATCCCGAAATCGATGAACCTTGGGGCAGAACCAAACCACCATTTATGAATATGTGACCCAGAAAGTCCACATGCCTGTCAACATAGAAGTGAAGGTGTCCTGGAAAACGGTGTAAAATACAGTGGGTGTGTGAATGTGCGATGGAGTCGCACCATCAATTCTAGCTGCCTGCGATGGATGGAGCCTGAACATGCAGACTGCCATGTTATGCCCCAGTCGTGTTCATCGAGTTCTTTCTGTAACTTGCTCTTTCACTTATTTATATGACTTGGGAATTTTTCTGAGTTCTGCTCAATGTCTAGTATGCATCTGTAGTTATGATAAATTATTTTTTCTCACAGGACAAGCAGGATGGTAGTCCTCACATATGGGTGACATCACAGGATGGAGCCCAATCATGGAACACTTTTGTCAAAGTTTCCAGAACTTTGACTGGCCCCTACTGGGCATGCCCAGCATGGCACTAACCCTGCAGCCAGCAGGGGTCCCCCTTCAGTCTTCTTTTTTCCAGCAGTAGCCTCGCGGTTAAGGAGCTCTGCAGAGATTCCTGACAGGAATTTTCCTCACGGAATTACTAAAAGTTAATTTGCCCCACAGGGGTCCCTCCTTCAACTTTTTCAAGCCACGGTACTCCGGTAAGTTTTTAACCCATTCTTCGTCAATTACCATTGAGTTTGGCCCTCGTGGCCTACTGGCCGTCGACCATACCGCGGCTCAATTATTTCCATGGCCATGGCGTCGGGGTTCCGTCGGTGTCCGGACTGTAATCACACCATGTCCATCACAGACCCCCATAAAGTCTGTGTTATGTGTCTTGGACGAGAGCACGTTGTCTTGACCTGCACCAAATGTGCCCTAATGACACCAAAAGGTCGCAAGGCCAGAATGGAGAAGATGGAACGTCTCTTCCGTGCTCAAACCCCAACTCCATCCATTGCATCGATGTCGTCAGAACCGGCTCTGTCCACTTCACGCCAGCATCGACCACCAGCAGGTGACCATCCGGCATCGATGACATCTCAGCCTTTGACACCCTCTACTCCCCCTCAGGTCCGAGGAGATCGTAGAGACAAACATCACCATTGACATCGAAAGTCTCGGACCATCGAGGGAGTGAAATCATCGACCTCGCCATCGTCCGAGCCGCCGTCGAAGAAACCCTGTCCAGAAAAGGCACCGACCTTTTCGGCGACTGGGTCACCGAGGCAACCCTCACCTGACAGGGTATCGGGAGCCGCGACTCCGCCTTTAACGGTGGTCTCTCCGGCTATGCCTCTGCCTCCTTCTTCTGTTCCCGAGCCGGGGCTGCTTGCTCCAGGTCTCCGAGAAGAACTGGACCGGATGGTTCAGGAGGCTATCGACAAGGCAATGCAACGACTCCAGGTTCCTCCGGCACTGACACCGGTACCGATTGTGGAACCGCCCACCGACCCGATTCCGGCAGCGTTGGCACCGCTGCTGTCCAGGGTGGAAGGGTTCATTGCCGCTTTTCCACCGATGGACCCCGGGTCGCCGATGGCTCCGGTGCCCTCCCCGCTTACTCTGTCATCGGGAGGAGAAACACCGTTCCGCATCCCTCCATCGGGAGTTCTACCTCAGCCATTGATGCTGATACGTCCATTGCCACCGGTCCAACCATCGGTGCCAATACCCCTGTCAGCACCACCGAGCCATCCATCGATGCCCTTGATGCCTGCACCGGTGTCACCGATGCCTTCATCGGTGTCTCCAATTATTCCTTCGATTCCTTCGGAGCCTAGACCAGGACCCTCGGGTATCCCACCACCCCATCCTCCTCTAGTTCCTAGAGGGGCAGGTGCTGATCCCCTACGATACCTGGACTGATGATTCCTCCCCAGACACCGATGATTTGCCTTCACCACCTTCACCCACTGAAAGTAGAAAGCATTCTCCCCCAGAGGACCTTTCTTTTATAAATTTTGTAAAGGAAATGTCTGAATTGGTTCCCTTCCAATTACAGACTGAACAGGATGATAGACATCAGATGATGGAGTTGCTACAATTCCTGGATGCTCCCAAGGAAATAACCTCCATCCCTATCCACCAAGTTCTTCTGGATCTCCTCAAGAAGAACTGGGAACATCCTGGCTCCATTGCTCCAGTCTACAGAAAAACTGACACTACCTATTTGGTGCAGTCAGCTCTGTGTTTTCAGAAAACTCAATTGGATCACCAATCTGTAGTTGTAGAATCTGCACAGAAAAGAGCAAAGAGATCAAAGCCTCACACTTCTTTTCCCCCTGGCAAGGAACAGAAGTTTCTAGATGCCATTGGTCGCCGTGTCTTCCAAGAATCAATGCTCATCTCCCGAATTGCCGCTTATCAGCTCTTTATGACCCAATATAATAAGGTCATTTTTAAGCAGATACAAGATTTCACAGACTCCCTACCTCAGCAATTTCAAGATCAGCTCCAAACCCTAGTAAACAAGGGTTTTGAGGCAGGCAAGAATGAGATCAGATCATCTTACGATATCTTTGACACTGCTACTAGGGTATCTGCAGCTGCTATTTCGGCAAGGAGATGAGCCTGGCTCAAATCTTCCGACCTTCGCCCTGAGGTACAAGACAGGTTATCCAACCTACTCTATGTAGGAGATAATCTGTTTGGCGAACAGATTCAACGGACGGTAGTGGAACTTAAGGACCATCATGAGACCCTAAGACAGCTCTCTCTGATGCCTTCTGACTACTCTTCAAAACAGCCCTTCCGAAAGGACTCAGAGAAGTCATTCTTCTGCCTGAAGAAGTCCTACCCGCCACCAACCAGATCCCGTTCCACGAGACCTTTTCAAAAAGCCCAGTCTCGTCAGACACGAAACAAAAACCACATGCAGCTCCTCAACCAGGTCCTGCTTCAGGTTTTTGACTTCTACCTAGAGAGCAGCAGCCAGCTTCCATTGCCTCACATACCAGTGGGAGGTCGACTATGCCACTTCAACAACATATGGCATTCAATCACCTCAGACCAATGGGTACTGGTGATAATTGCTCAGGGTTACCATCTGAACTTTCTCTCCTTGCCACCGGACTCCCCACCTCTACCGATGTGGAGAACATCCGATCACTCCATCCTTCTGGATCAGGAGGTCTCCCTCCTTCTCCAGTCCAAGGCAATAGAACCCGTACCCTACTCTCAGCACGGCCTAGGATTCTATTCCCGGTACTTTCTAATCCCCAAAAAATCGGGAGGCGTTCGTCCTATTCTGGACCTACAGGTCCTCAACAAGTACCTCCAGCGAGAGAAATTCAAAATGGTAACCTTAGGCTCACTTCTTCCTCTTCTACAAAGAGGAGACTGGCTCTGCTCTCTGGACCTCCAGGATGCATACACTCATATTGCGATAACTCCATCTCATCGCAAATACCTGAGGTTTCTAGTAAGCCCCAAGCACTATCAGTACCGAGTGCTTCCATTCGGCCTAGCGTCTGTGCCACAAGTCTTCACAAAATGCCTCGTAGTAGTTGCAGCATTCCTCAGGATTCAAGGTGTTCACGTCTACCCCTATCTAGATGATTGGTTAATCAGGGCTCCCACTCAGCAAGCTGCTCTGTCGTCCCTCAATCTAACCTTACACACTCTAATTTCATTAGGATTTCTCGTCAACTACGACAAATCCTACTTAGTCCCATCTCAAACCTTGTTGTTCATTGGGGCAGACTTGGACACCTTGCAGGCAAAGGCTTTTCTGCCTCGACAGCGAGCTCTCACCCTTTTGTCTCTTGCGCACCAGCTACAGAGTCAGCATTCCGTGACTGCACACCACTTTCTCATTCTCCTGGGGCACATGGCGTCCTCAGTTCAGGTCACACCAATGGCCCATTTGGACATGAGAGTCATGCAGTGGACTCTAAGGTCTCAATGGACTCAAAGCATTCAGCCCCTGTCGACCATTGTCCATGTAACCGACTCACTCCTTCAGTCTCTTGCCTGGTGGAAAAATCAGATCAATCTCCTCCTTTCAGGCTCCAGACCCTCAATTAATTCTCACCACCAATGCTTCCAACCTTGGCTGGGGAGCCCATGTGGTCAATCTACAGACACAAGGATCTTGGTCTTTAGAGGAAGCCAAACACCAAATAAATTTCCTGGAGCTTCGAGCAATCAGATATGCTCTCAGAGCATTTCAGGATCACCTCTCAAATCAAGTTATCCTGATCCAGATGGACAACCAGGTGGCCATGTGGTACATCAACAAACAGGGAGGCACGGGCTCCTTCCTTCTGTGTCAGGAAGCTGCACAGATATGGGCAGAAACTGTCTCCCATTCGATGTACCTCAGGGCCATGTACTTGCTGGAAGTGGACAATGTGTTGGCAGACAAGCTGAGTCGCATCTTTCAACCGCACGAGTGGTCTCTCAACCCCTCAGTAGCGAACTCCATCTTCCAACAATCGGGATAACCTCAGACCTCTTTGCGTCTCCTCAAAACTGCAAAGTAGAGAACTTCTGCTCTCTCATTCGCAGCAAACACTCTCAGCCCAGAGACGCATTCTCCCTCTCGTGGGCAACCGGTCTACTTTATGCATTCCCTCCACTTCCTTTTCTCTCGAAGACTCTCGTGAAGTTACTTCAGGATAAGGGAACCATGATCCTGATAGCACCTCACTGGTCACGCCAAGTGTGGTTTCCAATACTTCAGGATCTCTCCATTTGCAGGCACATTCTCTTAGGAAAGGACCCACTTCCTATCACTCAAAACGATGGGTGCCTCCGCCACCTCAATCTTCAAGCCTTGTCCCTGACGGCATGGATGTTGAAAGGTTAATCCTTCAGCCACATAACCTTTCTGAACCAGTTTCCCGTGTCCTGATTGCTTCACAGAAGCCTTCCACGAGAAAATCTTACGCTTACAAATGGAACAGGTTTACGTCATGGTGCTCTTCTCAGTCCCTTGACCCCTTTACCTGTCTTATCACGAAGTTTTTGGACTATCTCTGGCACTTATCAGAGTCAGGTCTAAAAACTTCTTCCATCAGAATGCATGTCAGTGCAGTAGCCACCTTCCATAAAGGTGTCGGGGATGTACCCATATCAGTACAACCCCTTGTAACACGTTTTCTGAAGGGCTTGCTTCACCGCAAGCCTCCACTGCATCCTCCGACCCCTTCTTGGGACCTCAATCTGTTTTGGGTCAGCTCATGAAATCACCATTCGAGCCTCTTCACTCCTGTGATCTTCGCTATCTCACATGGAAAGTGATTTTCCTTCTGGCAATCACTTCAGCTCGCAGAGTTAGTGAATTACTGGCCCTAGTTACCTATCCGCCTTACACTAAACTTCTGCAGGACCAGGCGGTACTCCGCACTCACCCTACATTCTTGCCTAAGGTAGTATCGGAGTTTCACATTAATCAATCCATTTTACTACCTACCTTCTTTCCCAAGCCCCTTTCCAATCCAGGAGAACAGGTTCTGCATACCCTTGACTGTAAATGGGTTCTAGCATTCTACCTAGACCGTACAGCTGCCCACAGGGAAAGCACTCAATTGTTTGTCTCTTTCCACCCTAACAAGTTCGGGAAGCCTGTGGGTAAGCAGACTCTATCCTCCTGGTTGGCGGACTGCATAATTTCGGTTACTCAGCCCTAAATGCATCACTTTGCACTTGTCCACATTAAATTTCATTTGCTATTTGCATGCTCTGTCACCCAGTTTTGCAAGGTCCTCTTGCAATTTCTCACAATTCTCTTGCGATTTAACAACTTTGAATAATTTTATGCCATTGGCAAATTTGATCACCTCACTTGTTGTTCCCATTTCTAGGTCATTTATAAATATATTAAAAAGCATTGGTCCCAGACAGATCCCTGGGGCACCCCACTATTCACCTTTTTCCATTGGGAAATTTACCATTTAGCCCTACTCTCTGTTTTCTATCTTTTAACCAGTTGGCAATCCACAATAGGTCACTGCCACCTATCCCATGACTTTCTAATTTCCTAAGAAGTATCTCATGAGGGACTTCATCAAATGCTTTCTGGAAATCCAGATACACTATATCAGGTGGCTCACCTTTATCCACATGTTTATTTACGCCCTCAAAAAATGCAAATTTGTGAGGCAAGACTTCCCTTGGCTAAATCCATGTTAGCTTTCTCCTATTAAACTATGCTTATCTATATGTTCTGCTATTTTGTTCTTTATGATAGTTTCTACGATTTTGCCTGGCACAGACGTCAGACTCATTGGTCTGTAATTTCCTGGATCATTCTTTGATCCCTTTTTAAAAATTGGTGTTACATTGGCAACCTTCCAGTCTTCAGGTACCATAGATGATGTTATTGATAGTTTACAAATTTCCAATAGCAGGTCCACATTTTAATTTCTCTATTCTTTCAGCACTCTGGGATGTATACCATCTGGTCCAGGTAATTTGCTATTTAGTTTTGTCAGTTTGTCCTAGTACATCTTCCAGGTTCCCTGAGATTTGTTTCAGTTCCTCTGAATATCATTTCTGGCATGGGTATATCTCTTACATCTTCCTCAGTGAATACTGAAGCAAATAATTCATAAAGGTGTAGATTTTCATAGGTGCGCGTCCTTCCCGGTGCGCCCACATGGACATACTGATTTTATAATAAACATGCCGGATTTTGTAATCCACGTGCGCATGGGGGGTAATCCACGTGCGCATGGGGGGTAAAGTTTTGCAAATTCATACGGCAATGCATCTTGGCCTTCACCAGTTCCCTCCCAGTCCGCTCCAATTAAGGAACTGACTGGGAGGGAACTTCCCTACCCCCTACCCTAACCTCCCTTCCCCTCTCCTCCTCAACCCCTAATTCCTATCTTCTTTTTCCTTGTTCTTCAACTTACTTCAAGGCCCGATCTGAAGTAAGTTGCGCGCGCCGCAGCTGGCCAGCAATGAATACCACTGTCCTGGCCTGCTCCCCGCCCCACCCAGGATATGCCCCCGGGCCCGCCCCTTCCAAGAGGCCCGGAAGTTCTGCTTATAACGGGGGTTATGCGTGTGGCCGGGCCCCTTTGAAGATGCGCGTGGCTTGTGCAAGGCCCGGCCACGTGCGTAGTACCCGTTTTGTACGCGTGCACATGATTTAAAATCTGGCTGTTAGTCTCTCAGCTATGGCTTTGTCATCCCTAAGTGCTCCTTTTACTCCTTGATCATCTAATGGTCCAATTGACTCCCTTGCAGGCTTTTTACCTTGAATGTACATGAAAAAGTTTTTATTATGAGTTTTTGTTTTCATGGCAAGCTTCTTTTCATATTCTCTTTGCCTTCCTTATCAATGCTTTGCATCTGACTTGCCAGTGCTTTTGCTGTTTCCTGTTTTCTTCATTCAGATCCCTTTATCATTTCTTGAAAGATGTTCTTTTAGATATTATAGCCTCTCACCTCACCTTTCAACCATGCTGGTAGTTGTTTAGCCTTCCTTCCACCTTTTCTAATGCATGGAATACATCTGGTCTGGGCTTCCAAGATGGTATTTTTAAACAACGTCCATGCCTGAGCTAAACTCTTAACCTTTGCAGTTGCTTCTTTCAATTTTTTCCTAACCATTTTCCTCATTTTATCATATTACCTTTTTGAAAGTTAAATGCTGTCATAGTACATTTCTTTTTTGCATTCCCTCCAGTTATTAAGTCAAATTTGATAATGTGATCACTATTGCCAAGAGGCTCTAACACTGTTACAGCTCCCACCAAATCCTATGTTCCACTAAAGACTAGGTCTAAAATAGTTTCCCCTCTTCTTGGTTCTTGTACCAACTGCTCCATGAAGCAATCATTTATTTCATCTAGGAACTTTACTTCTCTAGAATGTCCTGATGTAACATTCACCCAATCAATACTGGGGTAATTTAAATCACCCATTATCTTCTCTATTTCATTTCTCTCTCTTCTTTCCTTCTTTATCTCTTTCCTTCAGCAGCAGATATTTTAATACTTTCTCTTCCTTCTTTTGCTCTCCCCTTCTGCTTTTTTCCTATTCATCCTACCTGCTCTTTCACCATCCTTCCATTTCTCCTGCGCTCCCTCCTCCATTTCTTATATCCTTCCTTCTGTATTATCACCCTGGATTCCTTCCCCCAACCCAGGGTCCTCTTTCTCCACCTCCGGCCATCCCTGGTGTTTATATCCCTTTCTCGTCCTCTTCTCCATCCCCCCTTTTCCCTCCTGTTGCCCTGCTCTCATCTTCCCCTAATTCAACCCTCTCTCCTCCTATATATTGCCTTCTCCTTCCCTATATTGTGCTCCAATCTCTATCCCAACTCCTATTTCTTCCACCCACACTCTTGCTCTTACCTCTTTCTCCCCCACCCACTATACATGCACTTGTTCTCCCTTTTCCTTCCTCAACCCTTGATCTCTGGCTATTTCTTCTCACTCCCCCCAGCTCCACATTTTTCTCCCTCCACATTCTTACTTCACCAACTCTCCACACACACACACACAAGTTCTCAAGTTTTCTCCTCTCTCTGGCCCCCAATACACATTCACAGTTTTTCTCCTCCCCCTCCCCCAATCTCTCACTCTATCTCACTGTATATACAGTTTCTCTTGCCATCTCTCCATCTGTTTACCTTGATCCATGCAGAACTATCAGTGCTTCCCTGCCTCTCACTGCTGATTGGTTCATTGTAATTGCTAGAACCAATCAGCAGTCAGAGGAAGAGAATTGGCAGCAGAACTTCCTCCTGCCTCGGACTCCATCCTAGTGCCCGTCATCTCCTCAATGGAGGAAAGTGGCTGCAGCTGAGCAGAGATGGCAGTTTCTAGGATCCTGGATATCCAAGGCTTTAAACCCTGAATCTCTATGTTCTGAAAGTGGACCCCTGTTTCGAGGTAGATAGCTACTGTCGAAGGGCAAGGCCACTCGGACTGGAGAGTCTTGATAGAAGACTTCACCCTGGAAGCACACAACCCCCCCCAGGAGGAGCCTGTAGGGGTCCGGCTGCTGGGACTTAGGCGACTCCTCTGAAGACTGTAGAAAGGTCTGGATGCAGGCGCCTCCTGCAGATCGTGGGTTCCAGACGGCTGGCGCCTCCAGCAGGTCGTAGCAGTCTGAGGACGGAGTCATAGAAGAATCCAAAGCCGGTCCGAGGTTCGGAACACAGGTGGGGTCCGAGTCCAGTCCAGGGTCTAAGCAGGAGAAGGGTCCAAAGCCGTACCAGGGTCAAGCCAGGAGAAGGGTCCAACGCCGTACCAGGATCAAGCCAGGAGAAGACACGTCCGCCAGTCCAGAAGTCAACAGCCAAGAATCAATCCACGGAGCAGGGAAGTAGAACGGGATGAAGAACGAAGAACCAGGAACACAGGAACACACTCAGGCAGGAACCTCAATACCAAGGCAAGGACTGAATGCTCAGCCCTTGCCTTAAGTACAGGAAGCCAGGGGAGGAGTCTCAGGGGGAGCTATGACACTTCCTGTCATAGCTCCTTTAAGAATACCCATCAGCCGCGCGCGCGGCTCCTAGGAGCAGGGGAGGAGGAGCCGGATCGCCACGGAGCCAAGCCGCCGATCCCAGCAGTGGCGGTGGCCGTCAAAAGGAAGGAAGGGGCTGCTTGCTCCCGCAGGAACCCTAGGCACTACCCGGCGTCCCGGGTAAGCTATTTACTGCGCACCCGCTGGCCCGGCCTCAGTCGCGGTCCGCCGTGGCCAGCAGCCATGACACCTGGTCCCTGTCGCGGTGTGCTGTGGCCAGCGGTGCTAACACTCTAGGTCAAATCCAGAGAGTTCCCAGGTATGCATATGCTCTCTCACAAACACACATGAACGCACACACTCCAACTACCTCAATCACACATGCTCTCTCTTCCTTGTTCATTTTTGGCTGCTGGTGGAAACTTCTCTTCCAGTTTTTCATTCCCTACACATCATCCTGGTCTAATACTTCTACTTTGGTTTTACTTTGTATAAATTCCATTAAGCAATGATTAGCCCACAACAGATTAAAGCTCAATATCATTAAAATAGAAGTCATGTTCCTCTCAAGTTCCAAATCCCCCTCCTATGATATCACCACCACCACTTTCGACTTCCAAGGACACTGCATTTCAATTACCCAGAAAGCAAGAAATTTAAGTGTCATGATTGATTCTGATCTTTCCATGCCACAATATATTTCCACCACTGACAAATCATCTTTTTATAAGAGCATCTATTAAAGCCTCTAAAACCATTTCTTGAAACTAATGATTTTCATCTAGTTTTGCAATCACCAGAACTTAGTATATTAGAATAATGCGACTCTTTATATCTTGGCCTAACTGCCTGTACAATCCAACCACTCACTACAAGTAATTCAAAATTCTGTTCGACATCTTACAGGTATTCATCCCAGTTCTCATTTCTTTACACTGGCTTCCTGTCACATATTATATGCAATACAAAGTACTAATGTTTATACTTGTTACATAATAACTGTTCCATCTGACTATATTCTGTTCTGCGTATCTACACAGCAACAAGACAACTGCAATCTTCAAATAAAAATCGACTGGAAATTCCTACTCCAAAGATAGTGAGCCAAGACATCACCAGAAATTGATCATTCTCTGTTTCTGGGCCAAGACTTTGGAACTCCCTTTCAGATTAAATTCAGGATATCTCCGATGTAAAAACCTTTAGAGAGGGGAGGAAGTGATGTCACGAGAGTGAATGGCTGCATGAGGGCTGAGCTCCCTACCCCGATCAGCTGAATCCCTCAAATATTGCTGCAGTCTGGTTAAATATTGCTGCAGTCTGGTTATATATCGTTGCCGGAGTCAGGCCACAAGATGTCGGTGCGCAAAAAATCAGTCGACTTGAAGCATTTCTCCTTTGAAGCTGGCAGGGCGAAAAAACAGGAGTGCCTGACAAGAGAGGAGGAAGGAGAAAATGGTGACAAGGAGGTAGGCCGAGAAGATGACACAGTCCTCTCAGTGGCGGATAAACAAATAACTGAGCTGCTATCCAGGGCAGACTTCCAAAACTGGTTTAGAGAGCTCGGAGAGAATATGGGCTCATTAAAAGAGGAACTTTGCTCCATAGTTGGAGATCTGTGAAGGGAGTATGCTGAATTGGGGGACCAGATGGATGCCACTGAAATTAGATTGGAGGAGCAGGAGACTCTGTGGAAGAGAAGCCAGAAAGAGATAAAACCGCTAAAGAAGGACAACATCCTACTAAAGGATTGGGTGGAGGACCTAGAGAATAGATCCCATAGAGGGAACCTGCGCATCCAGGGGGTTCCTGAAGAAGCGACATATTTGGACTGTGCACAAGTTGTAACCAGCATCTGTACAGTGATCTTGGGGGGGTGAAGAAGACATGGACAGAAAGCCCAAAATTGTACTGGATAGGGCACATCGAGCACTTGCGCAGCCCAGGAGCAATGTGCCACAGGACAAAGTGGTATGCTTTCATGAGTTTTCCGTGAAAGAGAAAGTGATGAATCAAGCCAGGAAGTTAAAAGATTTCCAGTGGCAAGGTAATAAAGTGGCAAGTTTTCAAGATTTGTCCCAAATGACGATCAAGAAAAGAAGAACCTTTAGGGAAGTGCTTCAAGAGTTAAAGACAGAAAATCAGCGTTACAAATTGTTGTTTCCATTTGGACTGCAATTTACCAAAAATGGGATAACCTCTCGAGTTAAAGCTGTTGAGGAAGCTGAAAAAATTTTGAAAGCAGCAGAGCTGGTGAAAAAAATCAGATGGTAGAGCTGGCTCAACATCTCCTACACAAACACCACCCAAAGTACACTATGTGTATTCTAGAAAACCTTTAAGTGGTAACACAAACAATTATCAATGGTTTCACTGGTATATCTTTTATGCCATTTCAAACAGCCATATTTAACATAAATACTATATACCGTAATTATATCATCTCGTGTGGGATTCTCACTCACAGAGTTTGTATATCAATCAAACTCGAATTTGGTGGAGTCACTTTACTTTATTTTAAATCCACTTTGTTTTGTTGATTTTTTTGTAATTTTAATTTTTGTTAAAACATGCAAAAATGTCCCAACACGCTGATGAACTTCAAGCTGAATAAATCATGGGAACACACTTCATTTGGCAAGCATCAAATACAAGTCCCGAATCCCAATCTAAAATTCAATTCATATCAAAGAGAATACTCATCTCAAAATATTGACTGAAAAATCCCGAGTCCCGACATGATCGTGTTTTGAACCAGGGGAAATATATTCTCAAAACTTCACTCTTTTCCATCAGCAAGTTCTTCACTCCTAACCATCAGCAAAATTCTTTCAACTGGTTATTTTTCATCTTTTTTCTCTCCCGCAGTCTGATTTCAGACGCGCACATTCAAAACATGGCGGCACCACGGAATCTTTTATCCTTCTACCGGAAGTGACGCGTCGACACCCACAGTCTTCAACCAGGTCCTGGCCTCTCGAGCAAACAATATTACCAAATAATTTCCCACAAGATAATGCAAGCATACTATGATTTTCCTCCAAGAATATTTAGAATAGTCACACTTATTTCACAGAACAAAAGCTTCCTTAAGATCCATAAGAGGATAAGACCAAATATTTCCTTCAAATCTTGGTTTACAACTAGGTCCGTTTTTACCAATCATGCTGATTTAAGTCTTGCCTCACGTCCAAATTTTCTCCATCATGAATGAATAAAATTCACAACCAGGTCCACTCTGCATTAACGTCATGTACAAAGTCCTCTGTCACTTCCAATTTTCCTGTACAGATATAGGTCAATCAGTTCCGCTCCTTTTTGACATAATAAAAAAAGGGGGCTAAACCCCGTGTATTTCACTCGTGAACTTAAATGTATTATTGAAGATGTATAGAAAATCCAAAATGGTCCCCATTCTCCTCAATCGACCCAAAACACCCACCAGGCAATACCCCCGTCCCCTACAAAATTGTATATATCTAGACAGGATATCAAGAATACAGGATTATACACCCTGATATCATATCAAGGAATACCAATTTATTTTTTCGTTCAAACCTTGAGGGTACATTGAATTTAAAGTAAAAATCCAGTAATGTTTCCGTTTGTTAAGGCGGGATTGTATGTCACCTCCTCTGGTTCCCCTCTGTAATTTCTCCAAAATTGACCAATGTAAATCAGCAAAACTGAGGGCTGTAAGTTTCGAAGTCTTGATACAGCTCCTGTGTTCAATTAACCCCGAATGAATTTTCCTCTTGGTCCACCCTACATATATCAAATTGCATGGACATTGTATCACATATATAACATTCCGAATCACATGCAGTTAATGTACCCAAACACACTGTGGGGCAGATTTTATAAATCTGCGCACACGCGTACTTTTGTTCGTGCACCAGGCGCGAACAAGAGTACGCTGGATTTCAATAGATACGCGCGTAGCCGCGCGTATCCATTAAAATCCGGGGTCGGCGCGCGCAAGGCTGCCCAAAATCGGCAGCCTGCATGTGTCGAGCCGCGCAGCCTGCCTCCGTTCCCTCCGAGGCCGCTCTGAAATTGGAGCGACCTCGGAGGGAACTTTTCTTCGCCCTCCCCTCACATTCCCCTCCCTTCCCCTACCTAACCCCCCCCCCCCCCCCCCGGCCCTATCTAAACCACCCCCCTACCTCTATCACGAAGGTTCCGCCTGCTCGAAGCATGTGTAAATTTGTGCGCGCCAGGCCGGCTGCCGCGCTCCATGTTCCGGTCCGGGGGCTGGTCCGGAGGCCGCGGCCATGCCCCTGGGCTGAAACCTCGCCCGCGGCGCCGCCCCCGGATGACGCGCTAAATGCGTCACGCCCCCTCAACACGGCCCCGATGACGCGCGGATCGCGACACGCCCCCGAAATGCCCCCCCCCCCCAGGAAAGCCCCGGGACTTACACGTGTCCCAGGGCTTTGTGCGCGCCGGAAGCCTATGCAACATAGGCTCAGCGCGCGCAGGGCAGTGTTTGGGCCAGGTTTTCGGGGGGGGACGGGGACGCACGTATCTTACGCGCGTACCCCTTTGAAAATCTGGCCCTGTGATTTCAGAATTGGGAGATTTCCATTGGTCTCCCATTAATGTTTGGGCACACATTTCAAATTTTCCACAACTGCGATGTCCACCAAATTTTAAATTTTCCTGTGTGGAGTCAAATGAGGATCTGACAACAAGATCCCTGATATTTTGTCCTCTTGAAAATGCAAATCTGGGGGCAAACTGAAAAACTTTATGAAGTGCCAGTACCTGCCAATGTGATCTTATAATATTAACTACATCATTTGTATGTGCAGAATATTTCATCACACACGTGAGATTTTGAGTATAAGGTATCTGTTGATATTGGAGTAACAGAGTTCTGTTAGCAAACAAAGCATGTTTGAAAGCTTTCTTTATCACAGATTTGGAGTACCCCTTTTGAGCAAATCTTATACATAAATCAGCTGCTTGTTTTAGAAATTCTTCTTTGCTTGAGCGGATCCTACGTAAACGTAAAAATTGGGATACCAATAATCCATCTTTTAATTTTCTTGGATGGTAACTAGAATAACGTATAAAATGGTTACGATCTGTCTCCTTCCTAAACAAGGTAGTTTTAACAGTACATCCTTCACATGTGATTAAGATGTCTAGAAAGGCAATAGAATGTTGATGATACTGCGCAGTAAATTGAAGATGGGAATTTTGCTCATTCAACCACTGTAAGAAATCCTGTAAATCTTCTCTAGGAGCCGGCCAGATGCAAAGTACATCATCAATGTACCATCTCCACAACAAAACATTTTTGAACCAACTCGATGGATGCAGACACTGATTTTCAAAATTGGCGACATACAAGTTTGCAATGTCTGGGGCTACCGTTTGCACTCATCGCCACACCCTGTGTCTGTAAGTAAAAGGTGTCATTGTGATACAATGTCCATGCAATTTGATATATGTAGGGCGGACCAAGAGGAAAATTTGTTCGAGGTTATTTGAACACAGGAGCTGTATCAAGACTTCGAAACTTACAGCCCCCCTGGTACAACATTGTATACAGGCAAATCACAGTTTTGCTGATTTACAATGGCAATTTTGGAGCAATTTCAGAGGGGAACCAGAGGAGGTGACATACAATCCCACCTTATCAAACGGGATACACATTGGTGAATCTTTATTGTCCAACATTGTGCAGGGGGTGTTTTTGGAGAGTTTGTCGCAGACTTTACAGCAGTGGGCAGAGGGGAGAACCATCATCGAGGGGGGGGGGGATTTAATCTTACAAGTTACCCTTTTTTAATAATAGTGGTGGGAATATGGGGGCTTCTAAATTTAATAGGAGAAGGTTAAAGAGTTTATGACAGACTGGGGGTTGATAGATGTCTGGTGCTTGATGCACCCTACAGAACGGAATTACACCAGGTATATTCAAGAAAAGATTATTAGGGGGCAAATACAAAAGAAACACTGGAGTATTCCAGATGAGTATTCCAGATGAGAGTATTCCAGATGACCCTGAGTTCTGCAGACAATTGTGACTGGAGATTCAAGATTATCTTAAAGAAAACGATAATGGGGAGGTGGCTCTGGGATAGTCTGGGATTACTTAAAGGCAGTAGTGAGAGGGAAGATAATTTCCAGTGCATCCTTTCTGAAAAGGAAGCGGGAAAGGAAGAGACTGGAGCTCATGCAGAAAACTGGCAAATTGAAACTCCAACATAAAAGATTGGCCAAACAGAATATAGGCTCTAAGTACATCATGCCAAGTTCATACTGACAAATGTTCACTGCAGAGCGCTTCCACCTATAGGGGCGGATTTTAAAAGCCCTGCTCGCGTAAATCCGCCCGGATTTACGCGAGCAGGGCCTTGCGCGCCGGTGCGCCTATGTTCCATAGGCCTACCGGCGCGCGCAGAGCCCCGGGACTCGCGTAAGTCCCGGGGTTTTTCGAGGGGAGCGTGTCGGGGGGCGTGTCGGATCGGCGCGGCGTTTTGGGGGCTGGACGCGGCGTTTCGGGGGCGGGCCCAGGGGCGTGGTTTCGGCCCGGGGCGATCCGGGGGCGTGGCCGCGCCCTCCGGAACCGCCCCCAGGTCGCGTCTCGGCGCGCTAGCGGCCCGCTGGCGCGCGGGGATTTACGTCTCCCTCCGGGAGGCGTAAATCCCCCGACAAAGGTAGGGGGGGTCTAGATAGGGCCGGGGGGGTGGGTTAGATAGAGGAAGGGAGGGGAAGGTGAGGGGAGGGCAAAAGCGAGTTCCCTCTGAGGCCACTCCGATTTCGGAGTGGCCTCGGAGGGAACGGCGGCAGGCTGTGCGGCTCGGCGCGCGCCGGCTACACGACATCGGCAGCCTTGCGCGCGCCGATCCTGGATTTTAGCTGATACGCGCGGCTACGCGCGTATCTACTAAAATCAAGCGTACTTTTGTTTGCGCCTGGTGCGCCAACAAAAGTACGCGAAGGCGCACTTTCTTAAAATCTACCCCATATTGTCTATATCAAATGCCTAATGTCCAAAGTCCACTGCCAGACATGGAACCATGTTTTGGGCATAAAGTCCTTCTTCAAAGGGCAAAGGAGTGTATTGTCTGTTGTAATGCTGGAAACAAACACCATTTGATTCAGTTACATGTTCTGTTTAAAAATTTAATACACTCCTTTGCCTTTTGAAGAAGGATTTTACATCTGAAACATGGTTCCATGTTGGGCAGTGGACCTTGGGCATTAGGCATTTGATATTGACGATATAGGTGGAGGCGTTCTGCAGTGAACATTTGACAGTATGAACTCAGCATGATGTACTTATACTCATTTTGAGTTGGATATTCTTTGAAGATTTGATAACAACGCAAATCGCTGGAAGTGAATTTCTTCACATCATAATACCTTCAGATAAGTGATTATATGTTTATTATATCACTATTTCTAACTCTGATAATTATCATTTTATCTGCAACAAAAACATTTAAACAAATGTTTTCCTTGAGTTCTTTCAACATTGAACTTTCTCATGAAAGTGGTTTCACTCGCAATGATGCCTAGTATGATGGTCATTTAAAATTTGGTGTGTCTTCATTCATTATTGATTTGCTGAGATTTGGTGGTATATTTTTGTATTAATTCAGTTGTTCCACTTTTCTCCACTCATATTGGGACGTTCGTGGATTTTTTAAGATTGGGTAGAATAGCTGCCAATAAAATGAATATATTACCTAGGCTGAGTTATCTCTTTCAAATTCTTCCAGTGTTCATACAGAAGCTTGCTTTGCTCTCTGGCAACACAAACTATTTTTTTTTTTTGCTTCATCTGGAAGAGAAGACCTCCGAGGGTAAGTAGTAAGTGATGTATTTGCCCCAAAATAGAGGGGGTTAGAAGTACCTTGTTTGTTGTGGCACTATGTAATGGCCCAAATTAAAGTTTTTCTGGAAAGGAGATAAAAAGATGGCTAGGAATGGAACAGACAATGTTAAAAGCTATGTCACCTGATATGTTGGTTTGGTTCCCTGAGAAGGCGAGAATGCTACCTGGGGTAGTGTCTCCAATTATTGCTTTAACACAAAAAATTTGAGATAGGTGGAAGGTGTGTTTGAATAATTTTCTTAGAACATCTTTCTATTTCAACAAACAGTTTTCTCCAGGTTGGGTATCCGCTACTTAAAAAAATTGGAAGGAGAAGAGGTGTAGTAGCTTAGTGCAAGTGTGGGATGGTAAACAGTTTACCTCCCACACTTGCTTTTTGTCTTTCGCCGGCACTCTACTATTTTTACCTTCAGGTGAGTCACTTTATAAATCAAAGGGATGTGATCAAGGCCTTGAAGAGGGGGAAGCCCCTTTTTGAAGGCTATTTCGACAAGGCAAAATGGGTGACTAGAGGGATATCTAGAATATATGGATTACTAAATGTGAAATTCAATCCATTCCAGCACATATTGTTGAGTGGGAAAAAGATTTGGATAAATCACCAGGGGAAAAAAACTTTGGATCTGTGCTTTCTGCATACTAAAAGAAGTTTTATCTTGGCTTCGATTGTTGAAAATAACTACAAGGTATTATATCGTTGGTATTTTACTCCTGTTGAGCTACATTCCTTCAACCCTACACTGGGTGACAAGTGTTGGACAGAATGTGGGTTGCAAGGAACTTTCATACATATATGGTGGGAATGCCCAAGATAGTTCTCTTTTGGGATGAAGTTATACAAGTGATTAACAAATAATGAGGAAATCGATCCCTAAAGAACCACAGTCTTTTCTTCTGAATATATCAGTCGTGGAAGAAAGTAATAATGTCTTGCTTCTATCTCAGCAAGGGGAGAAATAGCATGCCATTGGAGAAAGCAGGGAGTATTCCAAAGATTGGATACGGTGTATTATATCAGCAAACTTACTGCAATCCAGAGGAAACAATCTGCTCAGTTCGAGAAATTGTGGCAGCAGTTTGTGGAGTGGTGAGAGTGGCTAAGGGGTGAGAGGGTGGGGGTTGAGTAACTATGTCTTTGGTGGAATGATGACAAGGAGTGGAGAGATTGATGTTTGGTGATTCTTCAAAAGCAATCAGTTGGAAAGGAAGTTTTGGGGTATGGGACAGTTGTGTGGGGGGGGGAGGGGGAGAAAATCGAAAAGAGGGACAACAGGCTGAGTATTCCTTTGTCTATTCTTGTGGAGTTGTACCATTATTGTATTTCATGCATATGTTTATGCAACTGTTTCATGAGATGTCTATGTGCTTAATAAAAGATTTCAAATAAAAAAAAAAACCTTCAAAGAGGCCCTGAAAACTTGCTTTTTTTTTTTTTTTTAAATCTCTTTATTTAGAAAGCATTTCAGGCATACAATATAGGAAGCAATTCTCCACATAAGGCAGCATCAGAACAAATCATTATACATTATAGCAATATCAACCAATAAGCACAGGAGCATAGAACTCAATATACCCAGGAGACATTATTTGCAATATTCTAAGTAAGCATATCTTGACATAATATTTCAATATCAGCAATTTAATGCACCCGACGATGCCTTAAATCCACTGAGAGATTTGTTTTCCAAAAGGTAACAATTGTGAATCTGGCTGCCAATAACAGCTGTCAAACCAGAGCTCGAGACATTACAAGAACTAAAGAGACCGTCCAACAGCCCAATTGTTACTAAAGCTCTGTTGTTAAAGCTGGGAATTAGCAATCTGTTATTAGAGCTCTGTTGTTAAAGCTGAGAGATAGCAATCTGTTATTATTTAGAATAGTTGTGGGTGGATCCTTGGACCAGTGGCAGGTGACCACGCCCTCGGGGGAGATCCCGAGAGGGACCACTGGTCAGGCTTAGTGTAGGAGACAGACACACACTAGTTCTTTTATTAGACAATATGTTAAACCACCAGAGGTGGCAGTAGTGAGCTGGAAGCGCCCAGCTGGGCTGTAGTCCCTCAGGTACTGGAACAGCGATCCCAAGGTGACTGAGCTGTAGAGAAACTAAGAAGGTGAGTAGGCAAGACATGCAGAGTTCAGGAACAGGTCCTTGATGATAACACTCACACCATAGTCTCTTGAGGCAGCCCAGGAGTTGGTATGCATTAGGCCCTCGAGGAGCGAATACCTGGTCCCAGGGAAAGCTTTGAGAGATAGATGGAAACTCACTAATGTTGTAAGCAGCAATGACTTCTTAGCAGAAGTGGTATTCAGGAGCGGGTCCGGGACGTGGGCCCTCGAGGAGCGAGTACCGGTTCTGAACTGCAACCTGAAAAGAAAAAGAGAGAGCGAGGCCCCCGAGGAGCGGGTACCTCTAGTGAAGTCCGAGGAGGCAGAGTAGCTAGGTTTGTGGAGAGCAAGTCCCATCCGCAACGATACCCGGAGGTAGCGAATTCCATACCTTGCTAACTAGTCTTGTTAGCGAAAACTGAAACCTTAAATATCTGGAGCTGATGACATCATCTCAGGGGGATGCCCCTGAGGTTCGCGCCAACGCCGGTACATCAGTCGGGCCGAGCACGCGCGCCCTTAGGCATCTGGTCAACATGGCGACTTGCAGCATCGAGCCGGACCGGGAACACAGGAGGAGGACGGCCTGGAGACGCCGCAGCAGCTAGCCTTCCATCAACCCCGAAGGGAGTCGCCAACGAGGTAAGGTGGGCGGAGCAGAGACGACGGACACAACACCAAAAAACCCACTTTTGGGCCCAGAAAAGTTGGAAATCCCAAGATGTCAGCACTTTGCTGAGCTACTAGGGACTAAAAATGCCAGGTAGCTTGACAATACCACCACATGTGAGAATATGTCTCTGTTTCACCACAACCCCTCCAGCAAGCATCATTTGAACTTGTAAAAATATTTGCAAAATATACAGGGGTTCTGCAAGTTCTATGTAATAAGCGAATCATCAACGTAACTCGCTTGGCACATATTGTATGGTGATGGGCCAAAGCCCATATAGATTTCCAATCTCTATTGACCAGGGGCACGTGACTCAGGACTAAGTTCAAAATCTTTCACCAGAGTCTGGAAGATATACATTCCAGAATCCTCGTCCCATAGTTGAGCTAAGGTTACCAACCCCTGCCTCTTCCAGTCTTTAAAAACCGAGGAGAAGGTACAGCCAGATAAGATAGAATTAGCATATATAGGAGAAACAGGCGATATCTCTTCTTCAGCTAACCCTAGAAAGTTTTTAAGCTGCCGCCAAATCCGTAACATGCGAGCCAGCAGTGGGCTACGCCTACAGACGCTACGACACTGTGGCAGAGATGGAAGCATGGCCAAAGAAACAATATCAGCCAGCTCATGTTCCAAAGACAACCAAGAGACATTAGAGCCACAAATGACTCATTTTCATTCTGTCAGGTATATCTGCATTAGCCATTACTTGAAAGAGAAATGACAAGCCAGCCAAAAACTCTTATTTAAACAGGCATTGAAATAAATAACTATCTTGGAATAAATCACCCTGCGGCGTCACTATTTGACTTTTTTAAATATGCAGTGTACTAATTAGCCACCTTGCAGGGCCTCTATTAATCTTATTTATTTTTAAGTTATGTCTCATGTAAAATATTATTGCAATCTTGATTATGTATGTTTTTTACTATGCAAACGGCCTCAAGCACCTTAGCAGAGTGAAGTATATAAGCTTTTTTTTTATATACTTTAATCAATTTTAACGTAACCATAGATGTTAAAAAAGAACAGAACGCGCTTATGAAAGAGTCTTTCAATCGCCTCTCCACCCCTATCCCATCCCTCCCCTGCCCTCCTGCTCCCCTCCCCAAATCCCCACCAACCCATTGACGACAACCGACAACATAAAATCTATCTCCACCCTCTGCCGGGAGCACCTTCCCAATCTGCAGAAAAGAATACAAGAAGAGTAAAATTCTCTCTAGGACAATGGAAACAGGACACTAAGGGCTGGATTTTAAGAGGTACGCGCGGGCGTACATTTGTGCGCGCAATCCGGCATGCACAAATGTACGCCTGATTTTATAACAAGTGCACCCCCTTGCACGCGCCGAGCCCTAGGGGAGCCCCGATGGCTTTCCCCGTTCCCTCCGAGGCCGCTCTGAAATCAGAGCGGCCTCGGAGGGAACCTTCCCCTACCTAACCCGCCCCCCAGCCCTACCTAAACCCTCCCTCACCTTTGTTTAAAAGTTGCTCCTGCCTCTGGGCAGGCGTAGGTTGTGCGTGCCGGCGCACGATCCCCCAGCCTATCTTCTCTACGAAGGCCCTACAAAGGCCTCTGGTCATGCCCCCGCCCCGGACCACCCCCGCCCCTTTTTTCAAGCCTGGGACATACGTGCATCCTGGGGCTTACGCGCGTAGCTGGGCCTATGCAAAATAGACTCGGCGCGTGTAACCCCCCTGCGCGCGAAAATCCAGCTGGATTTACACGCGTAGGGCTTTTAAAATCTGCCCCATAGCGCTTTAGCATTCAGAAAAGAGGTCAAACTGTTGTTGCGAAGAAAGGTTTCTGGCAGAGATTTGCTCAAATACCACCAACATGGAGTTTCAATTGCCATTATAAAAAGGAGGGTTTCTCATCTGTCAGCCATTATGCGAGGATTGTCTTCTTGGCCAGCAGAAACGCCTTTTGCAAGAAACGCCGTTGCGGCTTGTTAGCCCAGGGAAGTCCGTCCTTCATAGAGTTAAACAGGCAAAGATGCGAGGACATTGGAATGGACCTGCCCAGTAGCCTTTGGAGATAACATTAAGGGCCGGATTTTATAAAGTTGCGCGAGTGCGTACTTTTGTTCGCGCACCAAGCGCGAACAAAAGTACGCTGGATTTTATAAGATACGCACGTAGCCGCGCTTATCTTATAAAATCCGGGGTCGGCGCGCGCAAGGGGGTGCACATTTGTGCAACTTGCGCGCGCCAAGCCTGGCGCGCGCTGCCTGTTCTCTCCAAGGCCGCTCCGAAATCGGAGCGGCCTCGGAGGGAACTTTCTTTCCACCCCCCTACACCTTCCCCTCCCTTCCCCTACCTAACCCACCCCCCCGGCCCTATCTAAACCCCCCCTCCTACCTTTGTTGGCAGATTTACGCCTGCTTTCAGCAGGCGTAAATCTGAGCGCGCCAGCAGGCTGCTGGCGAGCCATCACCCAACCCGGGGTTGGTCCAGAGGCCTCGACCATGCCCCCGGGCCGGCGTCACGCCCCTGGTCCCGCCCCGAACCGCCCCCTGACCCCCTGACACGCCCCAGACATGCCCCCTCCCCCCGCCCCTTTTACGAAGCCCCGGGACTTATGCACGTCCCGGGGCTTGCGCGCGCCACCGAGCCTATGCAAAATAGGCTCGGCGCACGCAGGGAGGGTTTGGGGTAGGTTTTCGGGGGGTACGCGCGTATCTTACGTGCGTGCCCCTTTGAAAATCTACCCCTAAATGTCTTTCCAGAACCTCTGGACAACTTCACAGACCCAGAAGCAATGGAATAAAGTTGCACTGTCGACATGACATTTCAAACATTGATCCGTGGAATATAGCTTTGCCTTAAATGCTCGTGAGTGAGATATTTATAGTCGCTGCAAAAAGCTTAAATTGAGTTTCTCTGAGTAGAACGTTTTCCGAGACACGGGCAGGGCGGTGGAAGCACTAGGCGAACTAGACCTGGGTCTAGGACGCCGAGCATTAGGGGGCGCCGAGCCACTGATGGCCGACATGAAGGCTCATGTGGCCGCTGGTGGACCTCATCCCACTGGCGGCTGAGCAGTGAACTACTGCTGTGCGCCGGATACACACAGCAAGAAGATCGGCAGGGCTGTGGTGGAGCTCACGTCACCACGGCCCGAAGAAAAAGGTTGCGTCTAAACGTGCAGGTGCTCCTCCTCCTTCCTGCCCACGCGGCTCCGGAAGAAAAATGTTGCCGGAGCTCCACGGGCAGGAAGGAGGAGGACCATCAGCCACGTGCAGAAGAGGAGCAGCTCTTATGGGCCGCCGCGAATCCCAAGTCGCATTGGCCTGAGAAGACAGGAGGCCCGGTAGCAGGGCCGCCGCGGCGGATCCCACATTGCGGGCAGCCCCAGAAGATCAGGGCCGCTGCAGAGCCCATCCTGCGGCGACCCGTGAAGAGGAGGCCCAGAGGTGAGAGAGAGGCTGAGGGCCTGTAGAGTGTGTATGTGTGCGTGTACGAGATGAGTTGAGAGATTGTGTGTGAGAGTGAGTTGAGAGACTGTGTGTGGGAGTGAGGACCTGAATGTCTGCAGAGACAGCATGTCAGAGCCTCTGTGTGTGTGAGAGACAGCATGTGACAGTGAGAGCTTGTGCTTGAGCAAGACAGCATGTGGGAGTGAGAGAGAGTCTGTGTGTATGAGAGTCAGACAGCATATGCCAGTGAGAGACTGTGTGTATGAATGATTGTATGAGAGAGAGCAAGTGACAGTGAGAGCCTGTATGTGTGTGTGTGTGTGTATGTGTGAGAGACAGAAAGTATGTGAGAATGAGAACCTGACTGTGTGTTTGAGGGAAGAAGACAGATGGAGAGAAAAGAAATAGAAAAAAAGAAGATATAAATGGAATTGGCAAAAAAATAAGAAAGGGAAGGTGGGGAAAAAAAAAGCCTGTGACCAACCGATTAGAAAACTAAGATCAGACTGCAAATGTAAAAAAAAATAAATTTCTTTTTAGTGATTGGCACATGTAATCTTTGGGAATGTGCAAGAGTAGCACTTTCTCTATGTGGATCTCACAATGTAGGAGATCAGCATGGAGGAAGTGGAAACCCACGGGGCCTGCACAGAGGAGGCAGCAGAATGGGCTTCAGTGCCAGTAGCAGCAATCAGCGCCTCCCCAATAGCCACGTAGCAGCAGTGACAGTGGCAGCAGAGGAATGAGAGAGGCTCTGAGGTTGCTGGCAAAAGAAAGAGAGGGGGTCTGCCTTTAGTGGGTGCATGTGTATGAATGGGAGTCTGCCTGGGGGTGTATGTGTGTGAATGCATTGGTGCCTGCCTGAGGGGGTGTCTGTGTATGAGAATGAATGGGTGTCTTCCTGGGGTTTGTATGTGTGAGAATAGGTGCCTGCCTGTGTATGGTGTATGTGTGTGTGAGAATGAATTGGTGCCTGCCTGGTGGACTGTGTGTGTGAGAATGATTGGGAGCTTGCCTGTGTGTGTGTGTTTGTGTGTATGTGAGGTAGCCAGTGAGAGTGAGAGCATGAGTGTGTATGAGAAAATCTAAGGGAGTAAGTGTGTGTGGGGGGTATGTGTGTGGAGGGGGAGAGAGTGTCTTACAGCCTGAGTGTGTCAGTGTCTGTGAGAGCGAGAGGTTATGGTGGGTACAAGAGCAGGAATGTGTGAGAGAGAATGGACATGTAAGTATGTGTGTGAGAGAGAGGATAACCTTCTAATCCTCGACAATATCAGGGTGGCTGGAAATCAAGAGCTCCCATGTAGGGGCTTTTTAAAATCCTTATTAGTTTTAATTATTGTGTGTTATTTGATATATGTGCTGTTTTGAAATATTTTATTGGTGTTTGGGAAATTGTAAAAAAAGTATATGATTTTAATTAATAGAAATTCTATTTATCGGTAGTTTTAAAATATTCTTTTATTAGTATGGTTTTACTATTATAACTGATGCTTTATGTTTCTTGATTTTATTGTTTTATAAGGAATGGTGGTTCCTTTTGTCCATTAATACACAGAGTATGGCTTCTTGGGGTTTCCATTTCAGTTTTTTCTAATTTGTGCTCCTTTATTTTGTATTCTGTATTTGGTGAGGGTCTGTCTCTGCTCTGTGTGTGTGACCATGATGAGAGATTCTGCTAGCATTTAGTGTCTGTATAGGGATCTATAGCAATCGGGTTTGTTTTGTTTCCTCAGTAGGTGGTGTATTGATATTCTAGGACCCAGTATAATATTTACCCTTGCTTATTCACAGGTAGGGTTATTGTTGTTTGAGTTCTTGGTTATTACTGTTATGTTATGATGTTATGTTATGATGGTATTGCAGAATAGATTTTGAGTGTCTTTTTTGCGGGGTTTTGTGTTAGTTCACAATGGGGTGGATTTTAAATGCCCTGCGCGCGCCGGTGCGCCTATTTTGCATAGGCCGCTGGCGCGCGCAGAGCCCCAGGACGCATGTAAGTCCCGGGGCTTCATAAAAGGGGCGTGTTGGGGGGCGTTGCAGAATGACGCGGCGTTTCGGGGACGTGACGCGGCATTTCGGGGGCGTGACGCGGCGTTTCGGGGGCGGGCCCGGGGGCATGGTCAAGGCCTCCGGACCAGCCCCTGGGTCGGGTGATGGCACGCCAGCAGTCCGCTGGTGCGCGCAGATTTACGCCTGCTTTCAGCAGGCGTAAATCTGCCAACAAAGGTAAGGGGGGGTTCCCTCCGAGGCCGCTCCAAAATTGGAGCGGCCTCGGAGGGAACAGGCAGCGCGTGCTGGGCTCGGCGCGCGCAGGTTGCACAAATGTGCACCCCCTTGCGCGCGCTGACCCCGGATTTTATAAGATACGCGCGGCTACGCGCGTATCTTATAAAATCCAGCGTACTTTTGTTCGCGCGCGTGTATGTTTTTAAGATCTACCCCAATGTGTCTGGCAGTGGAAGGTGTTTGTGCTGCTGCTGTTACTGTGAGGTGACATCAGAATTTGAAAATATATTTTACTATGATGAGCTGTAAGGGAAACATCCAAGCTCCATTGTTTGGGGGAATTTCAGTGATGCACAGAGTTAGAGAACTGGAGGTGCAGGATTTATATTGACATTCTGTCCCTTCCTATATATTCCAGACTTCACTTTCATAGCCATATAGAATTAGTTGAATGAGGCTATCAAATAATTTTATAGTGTGAAACTGGCCAGCTTTTTAAAATTACGTAGAAGACCCTTTGGACTTTTTTATTAACACTTTTTTTAATAACCAATTTTAAAGCAGGATCCATGCTATAGAGGTGGGTGTGATGAGGAAATGTCATTTTGGCTTCCCCCCCAAACATTCTTCTGTCTAGAGACGCCACTGATTTTCTGTGACCTTAAGCATTAGTACAAGAAGGATTACGGGGGGGGGGGGGGGGGGGGGGGGGGAGGATGCTGGAGAGGCTCACACATGCATTGGCCCCCGGGCGCCTGAGACCCTTGGTTCACCACTGGGTGCGAGCCATATGGGGCCACAAGTGGTGGCAAAGAGGAGTGGAGATTTGGCGGGCCGCGAGCAGTGCCCAACCTGCTCGCAACCCAGAAAACCATACAGTCAGTAGGTGTGATCGAGAATGAGGTAGGAGTCGGGGCTGAAACCGGAGGGTGGCAGCGCAACGGGGGGTGGCGCAAGGGAGAAGGCTCGCCTAGGGCACCTAATCCCCTTGCACCGGCCCTGGACACGGGCCAAGTTTTTGAAGCAAGTTGTCAATACTTTGGAAGACAGCGAGAAATCCAATGTTACGCCCCTCGGTCGCAGAGGGCTGCGACTGCTATTACTCACTGCGTGCTCCACCTTTCTCTCTCCCTTGGGGAAGCTCGCGGCTGCAGCCAGCCGCTTCCATCACTCTCGACCCCGTTCTTGGACCTCTCTGAGCGGTGAGGACGCCGCCGGCCGCCATATTTCCTCCAGGCCTCTCTAGGCACATGCGCGTGTGCCACACTGCTCCTGTTATGGAAACCAGGGCGGGAACCTCAGGGGCATCTCCCTATGATGATATCACTAACCCTGCACTCTTAAGCTCCATTGGGGCCTGGGCCTAATTGACTTGGCAACAAGTTCCTTCCTTGCTGAATCCTTCGGATCTACCATTTGTTGTCTGTTCCTGGTTCCGGTTCCTCACGGCGAGAGACACTCTCGGGTACCTGCTCCTCGGGGGCCCTGCTCCTGTCTCTGGCTATCCGCTCCTCAGAGGGCCCTGCGCCTTGGACTTTGCCTTTGGCTCCCCCGCACCTCGGGATAGCCTTGGAGCCCTTCATCCTTGTGAAGATGCTATGTGTGTGCTCCCCGCTCCGCGGGCCTCTAATTTCCTACTCTACTACGTGGATTCTACGGACCTTTACCTTCCAACCCTGCTTGTGGTGTCCATCGGAGGTGTACCCCGTCCCTCGGGCCACTGCCTCACCACTCGCCTATAGAGACCACCGGAGGTGTACCCCGTCCTACGGGCCATTGCCGCATTGCCCCGCTCGTGGAACCACTGGAGACATGCTCCGCTCTGCGGCTTTGCTTCACAACATAACCTCATGGAGATCTACAGAAGCGTGCCCCGCTCTGTGGGTCATTGCCTTCCATTGTGACTATATCGCACCCCCCGCTCCTCAGGGCCATGCGTGTCTACTGTGACTGTATTGTGCCCCCATTCCTTGGGGCAGCGCGCTCTCTCTCTCTTTCACTCTCCACCATTGCCAGAGGCTCCCCGGTCTTCTCAGGTAAGCCCTCGTCCTCGTGCTGACGCCCTCCGTGGCTCCGCCTCTGGGCAGGCCTTCTCGGCACTCCTCCTCCTCATACCTCTGGACCTACTTGGCTCTTCATCACTAGGGGGATCCCCTCTGGCTGTGCATCTGAATCTCCAGGCTTTGTCACCTGCTGCAGTTGACCTCGCTTCCCGACAGTGAGGTCCCACGGGGCTCCTCCCCGTGGGTGGTACCATCCCTCACTTTGGGCTAAGGGTCCATCAACCCACAAGACCTAACATCCAAGTCTTGATTCCATTGATTTATTAAGTCTAGTAGCTTTGATCACCTTCACAATGAGGCACATGTAATTCACTTACGATTTCCAGAGAATTTTACCAGTTTATGATCCTTACTCAGATGCAAACACTTAGGAAGGCTGTGCTCAATAAAATGTTGAACTTGTAGATATGCATAGAAACTGCCTTGTGGCAGGCTAAATTCCTCCTGCAGGTTTGAGTAGGAGCAGACAAGGCCACTCTCCACATGGACCAGTTGCCAAATGTTAGTTAGACCTTTGTGCGCCAAATGAGAGAATAACGGATTCTCCATGCCTGGCGTGAATAGAGGATGACCAATAATAGAAAGAATCGGTAATATTTCCCAGGGCGATTGTAACTTAGAACAAAGCTGCCTCCAGGCAATATGACAGGCAAAAAGAAACAGACTGTTTCGGGCAAATTCAGGCAAATCAGCTGTCCAGGTATGTAACAGATTGCCCAATCGGAACGGTTTACACCACTCCTGCAACAGATTTGTGGGAGAATAATCATTAGCTCCAAAAAAACCAATCATGAACATGTCTCAGGATACATGCTAAATTATAATTCTGCAGATTGGGACAGTCCAATCCTCCCCTTGTGCACTGGTAGCATCACTTTAGAGAAGCTTAGGTGCGTTCTTTTATTTCCCCACAAAAATCTACCTAGGGCCTGATTTAATTCTGCAATATGTTTCTTTTTAACCCACACTGGTAACATTTGTAAAATGTAAAGCCACCTAGGCAGTTCCATCATCTTAAACAACTGGACCCTACTTGACAAAGAAAGGGGAAGAAAGTTCCACTCATTCAGTGTTTGTTTGGTTTTAGCTAGCAGTGGGTGAACATTAGAATCATAAAGGTTTTCAATATCTTCCGGGATTTTGACCCCTAAATATTTCATCTTGGAATCTACCCAAAGCAAGGGAAAGGAACCTGGTCAAACCGACCTTAAGGTCCCCGTTATGTCCAGCACTTCAGATTTATCCCGATTTATTTTCAACCCAGAAAATCTTCCAAACTGAACTTGTAGGTCCAGTACTTTTTGTAGGGAATTAACTGGGTCTGTCAAAAAAAAACAAAACAGAACATCGTCGGCAAATGCTGCCATTTTAAATTGTGCAATCCCAATTTTCGACCCTCTAATATGCACATTTTCATCAATGGTCTTTAAAAGTGGATCCAATGAAAGTACATATAAGAGTGGAGACAGTGAACACCCTTTTCTTACTCCCCATTGTAGCTCAAAAGCTTGAGACATGAATCCATTCGCCAGGATGATGGAACAAGGTTCTTGATAAAGTAAAGAGATACTGGGGTAGATTTTCAAAGGATTACGCGCGTAACCCCGAAAACCTGCCCCTACGCACGCTGAGCCTATTTTGCATAGGCTCGGCGGCGCGCGCAAGCCCCAGGACGCGCGTATGTCCCGGGGCTTTGAAAAAGGGGCGGGAAGGGGCGGGGCCGTGGGCGTGATGCTGGTCCGGGGGCGGGACCTAGGCCTCCGGCACAGCGGCTGTGCCGGGGGATGGTGCATCTGGCGCACGCAAGATACACCTGACAGAGGCAGGTGTAAAAAGTTAAAGAAGGTGGGGGGGGATTTAGGTAGGGCTGGGGGTGAGATAGATAGGGGAAGGGAGGGGAAGGTGGGGTGAGCAGAAAAAAGTTCTCTCCGAGGCCACTCCGATTTTGGAGAGGCCTTGGAGGGAACGGGGAAAGCCATCGGGCCTACCTTAGGGCTCGGCGAATGCAAGGTGCACAAGTGTGCACCCCCTTGCGCTCGCCGACCCTGGATTATATAACATGCGCACGGCAGTGCGCACATGTTATAAAATCGGGTGTACATTTGTGCGCGCCGGATAGTGCGCACAAATGTACCCTGTGTGCGCTTCTCTTAAAATCTACTCCACTATGCATAAAATCCCCATAAATCCATACCTGTGCAAAACAGAACACAAGTAATCCCATGACACCCAGTCGAAGTCTTTTTCGGCACCAAATCCCACCACCGATGCTGGGGTCCTATAAGATCTACTTTGTAACATAGCTGTCCACAGTCGCAAAATATGCTTGCTATCTGTTCTCCTTTTCACAAAACCCACTTGGCTATGAGAAACCAAAGATGGGAGGATAACATTAAGCCTATTAGCTAGAATTTTAGCAAAAAGCTTTAAGTCAAAATTCAGCAGCGATGTGGGTCTATAAGACGCTGGAGATAACGGGAAGAACTGAAATGTATGCCTTCTTTGCTTCTTTAGAAAACACACCCACTTGCAAATCCTCAGCAAAATAACCCTGTAGTGTTTCACCGATTCCCACTTTCAAAATCCTATAAAAGTCAGCATTTAACCCATCGGGACCTGGTGCTTTATGAAGGGGACTAGAGGAAACTCCTTCCCATACTTCTTGAACATGCAGTGGCCTATTCAACCACTTTAACTGGGCAGTGGTCATGCAAGGCAGGCTTAGCTCCCGAAAAAAGCTCTCCTCCTCCATGTGTGCACTGTCCATGAGCTTGTTCAAATAGAGCTTTGCATAGAAATCTTGGAATACCCTGCAGATTTCAGTGGTTGACATCTGCTGCACCCCATTGACATCTCTAAAGCCTCTATGAAATTGCTCCCCCCTCTTAAATCGGATCATATTGGCTAAAAGCTTGCCTGCCTTATTTCCAAACTGATATAATTTATGAGAAGAAAACAATAAACTTTGCTTTTTTTATTTTATTTTTACTTTATTTTTATTAAGCTTATAACAAATATACAAGAATCCTCTTGCACAGAAAATACAGAGCACTTAGAATATTCTTATAATAACATATTATATTATTCAATATAGTAAGCTCCTATTCAGGAAATGGGGGAGAGAAGGAAATCAAGAGGTTTAACAAAGAAATTTAAAGAAAAAAGAATTCAAAACCCAGGATTACTTCACTATTCAATTATAAATATGCACCTATCCCTATTTGGAGATTATCAGGAGTGCGATTCTAGAAATACACATAACTGCGAGGGTTCATAAAACACATACTTATTTCCAGAGTAATATACTAAACATTTACATGGATATCTTAACAATATTTTTGCTCCTCTAGCCAAAATTTCCACTCTTATTTCAAGAAATATTTTCCTACGCATTTGTGTAACCGTTGCAAGATCTGGGTAGATCCACACTTTTTGGCCATGAAACAACATGGAACACTTAAGCAAGAAAAATCTTAATACTGCATTCTTATCTGATACAAATGTAAATGATAGCAATAGTGTAGACCTCTTCTTCAATTCTTTGTCTATAGAAAGCTCTAATACTTCCGAGAGATTTAAAGATGTTTCTATCTGTTGATCTTCAAGTTGTTCCCTATCTTGCTCTCGCTCAAGCAAAGGTAAATAATAAATTCTTGAAATAACAGGTAAAGATTCTACAGGAAATCCCAAAACTTGAGTAAGATTATGATTTTAACATTTCAAGAGGTGTTATCTGTTTAACGTAAGGGAAGTTAATAACCCACAGATTCAGCACTTTCATTACATTTTCCATATTCTTAAGTTTTTTTGCTTGGATAAACTCTGACTGCACCAGTCCTTGTTGTATGCTCTCTACAGCTGATAAACGAACACTCATCTGTTCAACTCTCTCCTCAGACTTCTTCACATTACTATCAGTAGATAATAAATGTTGATTTGTATCCAAAGTAATTTTTGTCAGTGTGGTTATTGCAGTCTCCAGAGATACTAATGCAGACCATAAGGAATCCATTGTAATCATGGCAGGCTTTATCAAAAGATCCCTAGTTGTTAAGCATACCTTCGAATTGTATTCTCCTGCTCCAGAAGGGTCGACCGCACCTTCCCCAGTTCCTGAGGTTCCAACTCTGTTGATACTTGCCGAGGTCTGGCCAGGACTCTTGGTAATTGTAACAGGAGACACTTTCCCTTCTCTCTCTGGGTCCTCCTGTTCCAGATCTTCCGCCAACATTTGTCTCTCCCCCAATTCCAAATGCAAGGGGTGGGGGACTTGCCAAAGAGATGGTCTGGCAAGCGGTGGGGAGGGTGGAGTAGGTGATCAGGGCTTAGAGATATTCCTTCAGCCAAAGAAGCTAACTCCCGCTCTAAGTTGGATTCCTCAGCGGCTGCGTCTCCCAGCGGGGTTAAAGGTGAAGCTGCAAAAAAGTTATCAATCCGTGGCTGCTGACCTGCCTGCATCGGAGAAGAAGCAATACTATCTCTAATCTTCGCCTTTCTTTTGGTATGAGGCATCTTAGGTAATAATATCCAAGGAAAAAGGAAAAATAAATGGAGAGCAACTTTCAGTGTGCTTCCTGGTTGGCGGCCATCTTGTCTCTCCTCTACTTTGTTTTCTGATGTAAGTAGCAATTTAGCGAAAATAGAGTTTCTCGATAGAGTTGCTTACTGATCACTGATGGGTGGGAAATCAATTGTGACTTAACTTTTTTGAAGAGCATTCCCTAACTCCATTATTCTGTTGTTTATTAGTTTATGTTTCCAAATTAGATATGCCATGACCTCCCCCCTCGTTGTGGCTTTCCCTGCTTCCCAGTATAATATCAGATTATCTTTGTGTTGCAAATTGTGTTCCTCATATTCCCTTCATTTCACTTTTAAAAACTCCTGGAAATTAGTGTCCCCTGTCAAGTGGGAAGGAAAGCCCCAATGGCACTGTTCCGCCCTGGGGCCTCCCAATTTTAACTCCACCCAGACGATAGAGTGGTCAGAGAATTTGGATGGTCCTATATCAGCAGCTACCACTTTAGAAAAAAGACTGTAGAAAGCAAAATATAATCTGTAAGGGACATTGCCAGATGGGTCCTGGAAATATGTGTAAAATCCCTGACTTCAGGATTTAAATCCCGCCAGGGATCCAGTAGCTGAAGATGTTTACACACATAGGGGATCCCCTTATTTTTCCCTAGCCCTGGGATGACAACCTGGAAAGATCTATCCACCATTGGGTCCGCAACACATTTAAAGTCCCCTGCAACTATCAGAAGGTCCCGGGCATGAAGTATCAAAGGGCTCTAACTAGGTCTTTGAAAAATGTGTGATTATACGCGTTTGGTGCATAGACACAGCAAAGAGTGACTTCTTGGCCGTATAATTTCCTAACCACTATTACATACCGACCTTCACTATCGTTATACATCTCTATGGGTTCAAATGCCTGGGAGAGCAGCCCTGCATCCTATTTGCCCTTCCTCTCCTGCAAAAAAAAAGAAAAAACAGCTGTCACCAATACACATTTACTAGATGCTCAGGCATATCAGTATTTCTATCAAAACCCTCCCCTAACCCTCCCATTATCCCCCACCCAACCCCAAATTTAAAAACCCCCAACATCCATATACAAAAGGCCTCCAACCTAGGGAGGCAAGGAAACCACATGCTATATCTGTACCGGTTCCCCGTCCTCCACCCAATACATAAAGCAACTGTAAGTACAAACAGTTAAGAGAACAATTATACAATATGAGAACTTCTGAAAAGATTATGCAGTGAATAAGCACAAGAGGCCTTGTCACGTCCCAATCTCAAACTCCATTTTAGGGACCTACAATTAATATTAAATGTAGCTGGTTATTTATCCTTTATCCAGCCAGAGATCCAGACATTTTTTGGCGTCGTCCACTGAGTCAAATATCTTCCATGTGACTTTATGCTCTAGCCTCAGCCTGACGGGATATTGTAAGGTGAAGCGCATTTGGCAATCGAACGGTTCTGCGCATAGAGGAGAAAACTCTTTTTGCTTCTGGGAGACAGCGTTAGAGTAATCCTGAACTATCATAACCTTATGCCCTTCATATGCCAAGTCGCCGTTTTCTTGTACGCTTGCAAGATTGCCACTTTGTGCATAAAATTCAAAAACCTCGCAATCACTAGATGGGGCCTTGACATGCCTTGGGTTTTCGATCCAAGCTTGTGTGCTCGCTCAACATAGCATCGGCCCACCAGGCTGTCCAGGCCCAAAGCTGTCAGCAACCAGTTCTCCAACAGTGTATGCACCTCCTTATCCAATAGTGATTCTGGAAATCCCACAAATCTGAGGTTATTTCCTCGTGATCTATTTTCTAAATCGTTTACTTTAGATTCAAGCACAAGGACTTGTTTAGTAAGCTTTTCCCTGGCCTGTAACAGCGACTGTGTCTCAGACTCCACATCCACAATTGGCTGTCGTGTGTCTTCCACCTGACGCTTGATTTCATTAAGTGTTTCATTACTTGCCAAAATCTGGTGTGATAGCTCCTGAAAACGAGCATCCAGCACCTGCACTACAGCTTTAGTGACGACCTCCACAAGCATTTCGCTCGCAGCTGTAGATCGCGGGCTTGGGGGTCTGTTGACCATCTTGGAGGCTTGCTGCCGGCCCACTACCTTCTCCCATTGTTGCTGCTTTGTAGACATTTCACTGCCTTCCAAGGGGGAAAAAAATGCTCCAGGCATGGCTGTGAGGTCCCTGAACTTGATTTGGCTGCCACATCATTTCCTATGGCACCGGGGTAAATCTAGGAACGGAGGGGGAAACCGGGAGCAAGACAGAGACATGGCTCATTCGCTCATCGGATCACGTGGTCTCCTTGAAGTAAATAAGCTTTTAGAAATAAATAAATAAATAACTTCTGCTGCCGGCGGGTTTGGCTCTGCAGGCGGTGCCCATGGCTTACTGTCCTCCTGCCACCAGAGGGTTGGACTCTGCTGGCGGTGCAAGACCTGCTCTCCTCCTCCTGCTGCCAATGGGTTGGGCTCTGCCAGTGGCATGCAGGGCCTCCTTTTTCGGTTGTTGGCAGGGGGTGGGAATCCCGCCGAAGTTTAGTTAAACATGTAATCTGGCGGCAAGGTGAGGCAGCCAGCCAGCCGACTGGAGAGTGCTATTTGCTGCTCCAAAGTTTTGCCACCTGAGGCGACTGCCTCACCCTGCCTCATTGTAGAACCACCTCTGTGTATAAATATTGGGTTGAGCAAGCTCAGAGCCAGCTTTTATTTGGTTGGCTTCCGGTTAAGTTGGGTTCTTGTTTGGATGTTTTTGAAAATTTTTGGACTGTTCTCAGTAGGTTCCAATTCCCACAAAAAGGGACCCAGAAGGACAGTATCTTAAGGAGCCCTGCTAGAAGAAGAACTATTTTTCTTGATTAAGAGAGTGGGGTGATCTTTTGAAATTCGACCAGTTCCTGTGCAGTAGGGCCAAAGCCCCCTGCTCAAAGGGACTGGATTATGGCTGGCTGTCCCTCAACCAGTTAATAGTGGGACTGAGCAGCTGGCAATTTTTTGTGAGAAGCTGAAGCAGCGGAGCTTTTGAGAAAGGAAAGGCTTTCTGATTTTTTCTTCGCTGCTGGGTTATGCCAAGTGAGAAGGAGAATTCCCCTACCCTCCATGGGGAAGGATTTTGGACATTGCTTCAGAGTCAAAGAAAAGAGTAAAAAGGAGAAAGATACTGGATAAAGAGCCATAGCACTGAGGATTGTAATTCTTCTGTTGATGAAGATGGTATTTGCTATATTAGAATGGATTCTTTTCTTTAAATTATAGTTAATCCTAATTTTATATAACACCATCAAAGTCTGCTGTGCTCCTGCCTACTGAAGACTGCGTACTAAGTTGAGCGTGGTTGGAAGAGACTGGAAGAGAGATCCCTTGGATCTCCTTCACGCTGGTGAACCCCGGCACCCAGGGCTGAGGCCTGATGTTGTGAGCGGTGTAAGAGATCTGGGAAAGAAATTGTGGCCATGGGACTTTGCTGTGACCCTTTGATTAGGTGGCCATAAACCAAGGTGGTGGTGGTGGTGGTTGGGGGGGGGGGGGGTGTTTGTTACACTTTTATCAGTGACCTAGAAAAAAATGAGTAAACAGTAACTTTGCCATTGTAAAAGGGCCTTCAGCTCTTATAGTATCCATATTCTGTTCCCAATTAACCCATGACCTATGCTCTGGAAAAGAATCTTGGTTTGACCCATCATGTCAGTTCAATTATGTCTATGAGAAAACATCTTTTAAATATGTCCTCTGCTGAAATGATTTAAAAAAAAAACAAAAACAAAGCATGCTAATACTTTCAAGACAATTTTTACACTTCAAATAAATGTTAGCCTTCCCTAACTTCTATACATCATTTTCTGTAATTTCAATATAAATAAGAGACTTTGTTTCACCATAGAATTGAGTTTTCTATTTTCAATCTAAGGGTGGGGACTGCAGCTCTGTTTGCTCACCCGTGGTCTAGGATGTTCTCTACTTAGTTATTTAGGAAATACGTGAAATTTATCGTGGAGATATTTTGGCTTAATTCTGCCAGGTTCCAGATCATATGATGTACCGCTCAAGGTTTGGCTTGATGTGCTTTTGGGAACTACCCAGAAAGTACACAAAGGAGCAAGGCTGGTACCCCCGTGGGCTCGTATTTTTCTACAATCTGCCCGACTGGATGACACACCCACTCTTATAGCTGAACTCTGCTCCTCACAGAGTCATTTCTGTGATTTATGTGAGAGCAAGGGGCACAGAGAGTATATCATAAAGCGTTTTAAACAGGTCCAAGCGATGGTATCAGTTTATGTAAACAGAGAGAGCAAAGGATTGTTCCTGCAGCAGAATGAAGTAAACAGGGAATGGAAATGAACAAATAGATCTGCTGCTGCCACCCCACTGAGGAAATATGAAGGTGACCAGAATGTGCAGGCTGAGGCAGGCCTGGTTGGGCCTCACTGCATTGAAGGACTGTAATCTTACATTTCTTGAGACGGGGATCTTACAAGGCCATGCACTGGAAATAAAACTAGGATCGGCTCTATCTGGCCCTTACATAGACCTGACAAATCTTCCGCAATCTGCTTTGGCAGGTCATCTCCCACTAGCTAAACTCCTGCCCAGCAGGGATCTGTAGGCCAATGAATCACAGGCAACAGAAAACAAATGTTCTGTTTAGTGCTCCAGCCTCAGCAGCCTGGAGGGGACAGGAGGAGGGTGTAAAGCAATTGTTTTCTGCTCTGCTATTTCCTGCTCCAGCCTCACCTCATCTCTCCCTCCCTTTCTCAGCAGGCAGCACCTGGGGGTGTGGAGGGAACACAAGGCGAGGTGCTGGAGCAGCTCTCTGTGAACCTTTTGAAATAGTCCCTCATTGTAGTTCACTGTTGACACTTCCAAACAATCTCCAAATATAAATGTCCCATTGCCAGGGCCGTGCTAACTTTTTTTGCTGCAGCTCCCCTCCCCCCCTCCCCCATTCATTCATTCTCTGTCCTGGGCCCACCAAGAAAACTCCCAGCTTCCTTCAGCGATACAAACTTTAAAAACTGACTCCATCTCCCCCCAAACTCATTGCTGGTGCAAGGGTATTAGGTGCCCTAGGCAAACCTTATAGCCTTGCACAATGCCCCCTGCCCCATTCCACAAACACAGTTAAAGAGTAATGCATTTATATTGTAAATGAAAAATATCTAAGTACAGTATTCTGAGGTAAAAATATCACATTATATTTACATGCACTGCTGTAAAGCCAACCAGAAATCCCTGCAAAAAAAGACACTTGGACCCCATATGGTATTAGGCCTATTTAAAGGCCTTTAAATCCCCCTTACCCTCGGCTAGGCCAGACGCCGACCACGCGGCTGACTCACGGCGCCCTCCCCACGCACGGCCCTCCAATCCTCCGACCCTCCCCCCGGCAACCCGAACAGCCAATCATCGCGAGCAGAGGGACATTTAAATCATACCTGCTCCTAGGCGCCGCGCGACAGCGTCGCACGCCGAAGGAGCACGTCAAAGGGGCAGGCCCCTTTCTGCGCCCCTTCGTGCAGCCACGGAGACAAGGAAGAAGAAAAATTTATAAACACTCCTTGCCAGCTAAGTCACCGCAGTCCTGCCTTCCTCCTCAATAACTGCATACTCTACCTCAATCTACACCTAAGAAGTAAGTTCTATAGGCAGTCCACCTTTCACAGAAATCTACTCCTAACTACCCTCTCCTACCTATACACACACTTCAACCTAAAAAAAAACCAAAAAAAAAAACCATGATACAAACTTTCCCTATCCCCATCATCCCCCATTCACCCTACAATAGAGGGAACTCACACATACTCAATTTCCAACGACCCAAAAGGTCATTGATTCCCATCATGACTTCCCCCCTAACTCAATTCCTGGGCCTTTCTTTAATCACCCTAACCCTACTCAACGCACAATCCTTATCAAAAAAATCCCATCTGCTCAACGACTATCTCTTAGACACCCAACCGGACCTATGTGCTATCACTGAATCTTGGTTAAAAAACACAGATACACCACTAATCAACCAATTACCGACACAACTATATGACCTCTTCTCTATTCCCAGACAGAAAAAAAGAGGGGGTGGACTACTGCTAGCCGCTAAAAAAGATCTGAGACTTGCCCATCACCCAATTAAATCTGCAACCAAACTAGAAATCGGACTATTCAAATCCTCCCAGATCCAAATCTGCCTGATCTACGCCCCGCCTGGGCTACTAGAATCCGACCCCTCGCCTCTCATAGAACTGGTAGCCAAACATATCAACACTAATGCTCCAGCCTTACTGCTAGGAGACTTCAACATCCATGTTGACTCCCCTTCCCCATCCGCCAATTGCGAAGCCCTACTCTCTTCCTTATTAGCTATGGGATTCAAACAAATTATCAATAAACCCACGCACAAAGCAGGACACACGTTGGACTTAATATTTACAAATGACCCTATCTCGCCCACTTCGACTCCTTCTTGCACACCCATCCCATGGTCAGATCATTCATTGATAGAAACAGAACTAGCCATAAAAAAAAAACCGACCTCCAACATTCATACATCCTCGATCCAATTCAGAAACCATGTTCCATGGAAGTCCTCAACAACACACTTACCAAAGACTTATCTAACCTGGACCTCACAAATCCGGACTGTGCTTTGAACTCTTGGCTAACTATCACCCGTGCAACAGCAGACAAAGTATGTCCTTTAACTTCCAAAAAAATCAACCACGACCGCAACAACAAAAAACCCTGGTTTTCCACTGAATTAAGAAAACTCAAGCAAGACCTTCAACACAAAGAACAACGCTGGAGGAAGGACCCCTCGTCTACCACACAAGCCTCCTACAGAACTGCAATGACATATTATAGAGTCACCATTCTCCGAACAAAAAGAGACTTCTATGCCAAAAAAATACATGGATTCTTATACGACCCCAAAATATTATTCTCATATGTGGCAGCACTCACCACTTCGAATCCTCCCTCCATCCCCGAAGAAGAGGCCCAAAACAAATCTACAGAGCTAGCAATCTTCTTTGATAACAAAGTCAAAAATGTACTTATCCCACCAACAAACTCCATTCCTACTCTAAACTACCAACCTCCACCTCACCAAAACTACTTCTCAAGAATTAACAAACAGTCCCTTGAATCTTTTGATCTCACATCACCGTTAGAAATTGAAACTATCATCAAGAAGATGAAACCCTCATCAGACCCAATAGACCAAATCCCGACCAAACTCCTCCTTACAATCCCTAACACCATTGCCAAACCACTGGCCGACATCATAAACTGCTCGCTCACTCAAGGAACTGTCCCGAACGCTTTAAAAACAGCCTCCCTGAAACCTCTACTAAAAAAACCCAACTTGGACCCATCCAACCCTATCAACTTCCGCCCAATCGCTAACTTACCTTTTATAGCCAAGATAATGGAAAAACTTGTCAACTCTCGCCTCACAGACTTCCTGGACACACACGACATTCTACACCCATCACAATTTGGATTCAGGAAACACAGGAACACAGAGTCACTTCTTCTCCCACTAACGGACAACATCCTGATGGGCCTCGACAAAGGTCAGTCATACCTGCTAGCCCTTCTAGACATCTCTGCAGCGTTTGACACAGTTAACCATACAATCCTCAACAGCCTGATGGAAATAGGCATCTCAGGATCCGCACTCAACTGGCTAAAATCTTTTCTAAGTGACAGGTATTTCAAAGTAAAAATAAGCAACAAAGAATCTTCACCCATTGCGTCCAAGCAAGGAGTTCCCCAGGGTTCCTTGCTTTCCCCGACCCTATTCAACATCTATCTCCTTCCTTTATGCCAACTTCTCAAAAACCTCAATCTCACCTACTTTATTTATGCTGACGATGTACAGATCATTATCCCCATCAAAGATCCCACTTCCGACACCTTAACCTACTGGAACAGCTGCCTCCACGCCATTAATATTCTTCTCATGAGCCTCAGCCTGGTTCTCAACACATCCAAAACTGAGCTTTTGGTCATCTCCCCCAACGATAACAACACACCAGCCAGCACCACAAACATACCAGCAGTAAATCAAGTGAGAGACCTTGGAGCCATCCTAGACTCCAGAATGAACCTCAAAAAATTCATAAACACCACCACAAAAGAGGGCTTTTATAAACTTCAGGTCCTAAAACAATTAAGACCTCTCCTCCACTTCCACGACTACAGATCTGTCCTTCAAGCCATAATATTCTCAAAAATTGATTACTGCAATGCCCTCCTGCTTGGTCTCCCGGCCTTCTCCACAATACCTCTTCAGATGCTGCAAAACGCAGCAGCCAGGATCCTTACTAACACACGCAAGATGGACCACATCACACCAATTCTAAAAATACTTCATTGGCTACCCATACACTCCAGAATACTCTTCAAGACTCTAACCATCATCCACAAAGCCATATATCACCAATCCTCTCTGCAACTTAACATTACCCCTTAAATTACACTCCTCATCAAGACCCACTAGATTGGCATACAGAAGCTCCCTACAAGTTCCTCCCAGCAGTTCCACTAAACATAACTCCATCGAAAAGCGAGCGCTTTCCACCGCGGGACCACTTCACTGGAACTCTCTCCCTCCAGACATACGCCAGGAACACTGTCATCTCACATTCAGAAAAAAACTGAAAACTTGGCTCTTCGCCCAGGCCTATCACTGAAGAAACCCATGGTACCCGCTAGGACGCCCACCCCCCGGTTGATGTCCTCTCCCAGCTGCATTAAGTATCCACTATTCTAGAACCGCATTTGTATATTAACACTGCAATTGAATCTACACCATTTAAATATGTATTTAAGTTTATCAAAGAAGCAACCGTTCCTGCTGATCGACTCTTCTTTATGTTTAGAATTGTAATTATCTATCCTTTTCTTCCAACAACCATGTTTGATTTCCCTGTTTTAATGTAACTTTTTCACTTCATATGTTAACTGGTTTCCCCTTGTTTATTGTAAACCGGTACGATAAGACCTTGTCTTGAGTATCGGTATATTAAAAGAACTTAAATAAATAATAAATAAATTGTGATGTGTGCTGGGCGAGGGCTTGACCCTCTGAAAGCCCGAATACACTAATACACTTCCTATTAGGAGAATGTCTCATCTCAGTCATACATGCAGAACATAAACAGACCCTTACCAAATACAGAGCAGGGCAACCATAAAGTAGAAATACAAACATGCAGACAAAAACTGAACTGGAAGCCACAAGAAGCCAGACACTCAGCAGTGCCTCAATGAAAAAACAGAACCATCACTATTCCTCAAATATCAAACAATAAAATCAAGAAATAAAATAAATATGTAATCATAATACTAAAAACATACTAATAATATTATTTAAAAACTGATGAATAAAAGATCAAATAATTAAAAACTCATATACACATTTTTTTAAATGTCCCAAACACCAATAACATTTTTAAAAACAGCAGACAGGGCAAATAACACTTGAAAAATAAAATTAAAAATTCACCCTCTTCATACCTGGGAACTTTGATTTCTAGTCACCCTGATAATTGTTGTGGATTACATACACATACACACATCACAGAGAAGCTCCCATTCACATCCACCCAAATCCCAGGCAGGCTCCCATTCTCACACACACACCCAGGCAGGCTCCCATTCACATCCACTCAAATCCCAGGCAGGCTCACATTCTCACACACACACACCCCTCCACCTATCCCAGGCAGGCTCCCAATTCACATAAAAAGACAACACACATAAATCCCAGGCAGCCTCCCATTCACACACCCACTCAACCCAGGCAGCCTCCCATTCACACACCCATACCCATCACAGGCAGCCTCCCATTCATTCACAAACACATGCAGACCAGGCAATGAGGATCCTCAAACATTCCCTCCTCCGCTGCTGCTGCCAGCCTGTACTTTCTTCTTTGTGGAGAGCAGCTGTTCTGCAGCTCCTCTTCATGTGCACTGCAGTATTTCAACACTCGTGGTGCTAGCACTTCCTGTATTCTGCGCGAGATGAGAATACAGGAAGTGTGGGAATTATAAGCTTTGCCAGCAAGCCATTTCATCAGGGTTAAACACTAACTTCCCTTCTCCCTGACATTTGCCTGAATAAAAGCATCACTTGTGCTTAAGTCTCTGCCTGGGAAAGGATACCTGACTGTCATGTATTTCTCTAGTTTATAATTAATCCTGATAGCCTGAAAGTAGGGCTGGGTGTTCCTTAGTCAGAGGCAGGACAAAGTCAGGAGGTATAGATTTCAGCAGCCAATGATATGATCCGTGCACACCCCCTGAGCCAAGCCAATAGTGTAGAGACTCGTCTGTTGCTATGGGGAAAGTAGCCAATCATGTAATGACACATCATCTGCCTTTGTATGAATGTACAATAAAAGAGAGCGCTGAATTGTGCTCAAGTCCTTTTTACCTGCCTGCGATGAAAGCTGCCTGAAGTGTCTTCTTTGCCTCCATATTCAACATCTGGTGATCCCGCGCACGTGATGATATACTCTCTGCTCATTCGGCTGGTCATAGCTTTAGGTACGTACCGTTCAACAGATTTGCAATCGTAAGTATTTTTAAGGTACTTTTTAGTATTTTTAAAGTATTTCTCAGTAAATTTGTTCCCCACGCTCGTGAGCATGGGAAATGATTTATCTGTACAGCAAAGGCTACATGCCAAGGAGCTGCAGAAAATCATCAAGAATCATTATTTCGTCACCAGGGGGGAAATAGCACAAGTCAGATTAGGGGATTTAGAAAAATTAATAAGTGAAATAGCTTGCCGCTGCCCTTGGTATTCAGATACGGGAACTCTGAATATCCAGGACTGGATTTTAATAGGCAATTGTCTTCATACTGCTCCAAGGTCCCCAATCAGGCAGTTATTGTTATGGCAAAAATGTACAGAGGCCATAGAACACATAGGAAAAAAAAGTTCCAAGACAGCATTTTCAAACCATGTGCTTTTAGAAGCAGGCAGACTCAATCAGAATACCCTTCCCCCATCTTATGCTCAGTCTCCCTCAGAGACAGCAAATTCTTTGTATCAGCTCTCCATACCCACACCCAAGCCCATTCACACCTTCCCCACTTCTTTAGAAAAGCAGTCCTTGAGAACAATTGAGCCACAACCTGGCCTGGGTGGTGTGATTAGCATTGAATTTCAGCAGAAACAGCAGAAAGAAAACCTTACAGAAAAAGAATTATTAGGACTTCAAGCTGTGGCTTCCTCTGCGTCCATCTCAGAGAAAAGGCCCCAGGAAACTGAAAACACTGAGGTCAGAAAAACTAGCCTTCCTCCATCTTGCCTGCAACCCCCTTCCCCCACCAACCATTCCCTGTACCCCCATTTGCCATTGCCTGAGACAGTCATTGATTCTGCATCATCAATTTGTCCAGGTAAATTACCATCTCAAACCACTGCTCCCGGTAACAATTTATGTGCCGCGGTCAGCATGGGATTTCACCTAGAACATGGAAATCTCACAAGAGAGGAATTATTGAAAGGGATTCAAGCCTCTCCTATTACAAAAGGGATTAAAGAGCTGGGTGTGGCAGCAATAGAGTTGAGTGCCGCCCGGAGTGCCATGAGCAGTGGCTATGCCCCCAGGTCTTCAAAGAAATCAGCGTATAAGACCTTGGGCCAAGCAGCTGCACTCCTGCGTTACAAGCAAAGAAAATATCAATATGAAAAAAATGATTTAATTAGACTCTTGCGTTACAAGCAAAGAAAAAATCACTATGAAAAAAATGATTTAATTATACACTTCAATGACCTATTGCAGACCAGATTAGACAAAGTAACTGTGCAGACAGTACAGATGTGGAAAAAATGGTTTCTCTTAGTCTTTGAATTCAGTTACAAAAAATCTGCATACTTTGAGAGTATTTTCCCCCACAAAGTAAATGCAAAACCTTATGTTAAAACTGTACTGAAATTTGAACAATTGCTGTGTGAATTTCATGTGAAATGTTCACTTCTTGCAAAATTAATTTGGCTCACATTTAAAATGACTCCATTTCTCTGAGATTTAAGTTTATAAGCAATTGCTTGAATTGCCAGCGCACAGATTTTATTGTAATTTTCCCTACAGGAGAAAGATAGAATCTGTCTGCAAGAAATCAGCAAGTCATTGCCAAGCCATTGTCTCTGGTTGATGTTATCTAGATTGTTAAACAATGCTATCTTTAAGTTCCTATTGACTGAAGGATTAATTCCTTGGGTGCAGTTCTTTTCTTTTGAGAAACACTGCTCCTCCCCCCCTTTACTGTCTTTCTGTTAACTCTTGCTTGCCACTCATGGGGGAGGGAGGGAGAACTTTTGAAAAGAAAAAAAACTGGACTTAGTCCTGCAGTTTCTCTCTCTAGTTTCTATATGTTATAACTCAGCATTCCTGTACTAGCCCTTCCTCGTCTCACTCTCTTTCTGTTAATCTTTTAATACTTTCAAACTTTAGCGTGCAGCAGACAGAGCAGAGCAAACAGCGTGTTTAATTTCCTATTCTAATAATTATATGAAGAAATTCTATTCTGATATTCCACATTGAAAGTAAGCTCAGAGTAATTATTGATTGCAACCTGGAACAATAGTTGCATTCTATAAAGTAATGATGGGGTCTCCACTAGGAGGCGCTATGTTATTCTACAAGTTATATTATATTATTGTTTTAATAATTCTGTTGTATAATAGTTTTTATTTTTCAGGCCTACAGACCTTCTGTATTAAGGACACTTCAGTTTTATTTTCTTTTTCAAAAAAATTTATACAGAATTCTGAACCTTGAAATTTTTACTGACAGAGGTTGCTACATATAAAGCAATCCCTCCCAAGCCTTTTCTTGCAAATCCAAATTGATTTTATTAAATTGAATAATAGAATTGATTTCTTCAAGGTTAAAAAAGTAAGAAGCTCACTTTTATCCTTACCTTAGTAATTTTTTGCTGTATGCCAGTTTTTAATATTTTCCAGATTTACAGCCTTCCTGCCATGAGGAGATGTGAAGGTGAACACTTTGCAGTTTATTTTAACATTTTTCTAACGCCTTTTGACATTTGATCCTTGATCTAATTTTGTTTTTGATAACTTTTTGATAAGATTTTTAGCTCAAATTATGTGTTATCTGTTGTCTGTCTTGATGCCAAGAAGACTATGAATGAATATTTGCAGAATGAATATGAATATGTGTCAGTTTTGTGTAAATGAATATTTGCAGGATGAATGAATATATGTCAGTCTTGTGTAACATATGTTTAATGTAATGTCTAATATACTTGTCATTTGATTCTGCTTACTGCAAATGACTTTTCCTTTAAATGATTAATTTACATGTATGCTATTTTACTGAATGAAAATTGATCACTGCATAAAAACATTCTTGATAATGGGACTACCCTCTGTTCTGAAAAATGGCTCTGCTTATTGCAGCCATTCCTTTGCATGAATTTTGTCAATAATTGAACATTAAATACGTATTTGGCATCCCCTACAACACCACAGGGCAAGCCATTGTGGAGAGAGCCAATCATACCCTTAAGAGCTCTTGAAAACAAAAACAAAAAGGAGGGATTGCCCCTGGACTTCCCCCTAAGAAGGACTGGCTGAACAAGAACAAAGTATTGTTTTAAATCACTTTAAATCATCCAAACATATCAAATTTAAGACCACAGCCATGAGTAATCATTATGGGACTAGGGTTAGTCACCCACAGCCATCAGTTTTGTATAGAATATTTAATGTCTGGTACGGTCCCGTCCCCTTATCATAGGGACGAGGATATGTTTCTGTGCTTGTTTCCACAGGTCCACTTTGGGGTTTCAAGTCGGTATATCAAGCCGTGGAAAGATGGAAAGGTGTCCAGGTCTACAGGACCCGATCCCAAACTTCTCCCTGAGCCTCCACAGCCCTCAGAAGGACAGAGACCGGACTCCTTGCAAAAAGCAGCACCACATGACCTGGGGACAGATCAAGGCCCTATCCAACCAATCTGCACAACTCTTAGAACAGCAAGGCCTTGAGAAAACTCCAGAGAACTTATTAGCCGCTTTTTCTTGCCTGAATGCCAACTCATTAACAATTGTGTTCTGCATCCTCCTCCTTTGCCTTATTTCTCCAGCTATGGCGATTTCAGAACAAGGACTCTGGCAGAACAACATGTACATCCTCGATGCACAGAACTTTTCACACCTGTTGAATCGAACAGACTGTTGGATCTGCACACACATGCCAACCCAAGCCTGCGGAGAACGACTGATGCATGCTGTACCATTTAACCTTACAGTATGGACTAATTATCCTTTACAGAGAGGTGTTTTCATTAACTCTCCAGTTAATAATACCATACTACACATTGGTAGCTGTATTCAAGAGACTGCCGCTCTTTGTTGGGACTATGATACAGGGGATGGGAAGGGGATTCAGGTGGGAAATATCCATATTGTAACCGAACTTTTGTATTAATCACTGAACACTTACATAATTATACCACATATATGTATGCAATTGGCAGATTTCAGGATGTGCAGTGGGAGACCCAAGCAGGTGCAGAAAGTATAGAGGGGACGAGGGATTTACCCTTTGTAGTTATATAGCCCAAATGATAAACAATGACATGTCCACTAATCTGTTAGGAAACATATGGATGTTATGTGGGCGTAGAGCATATATGTACATTTCCCCAAGATGGAGAGACAGATGCACTTTAGGCTACATCCTCCCCTCATACTATGCAGTCAAAAATTTACCCACAGCAAGGCTCCGTAACAAAGGGGAGGCGATAAATAATCCCATAGAAAAGTATACAGAAACTCAGATAGCTAGAAGCCTGTTTCCCCCAATGGGGACAGATATGAATTACAGAGACTTACACATCCTAGCTAACTGGACTACTGCCCTATTTAATCAGACAGTCCATGCATTAAAACTACTCACAACAGAAGTTTCTCAGATTAGAGAAGTAGCATTACAGAACCGCTATGCCTTAGACACCATTTTAGCATCTAAGGGTGGTGTTTGTGCATTAATTGGATCTCATTGCTGTGTATACATATCAGACTATAAAGCAAACCTCACACATACCATAGAGCAGATAGAAACCATGGTTGCTGATGCACCATTTTCAGGCAGAATACCTACTTCTCCATGGGACTGGCTATGGTCCTGGCTCCCTGATATTTCTGGTCTCAAAAGGGTGATTTCTATTATAATTACTGTAATTGTCTTAATTATTTGCCTGTGCTGCTGTATTCAGTGCATACCCAACCTCATATCCATACTGAAACCTTGCTCTCAGCCCAGATATAAAGATGTCTTGTATGCTGCTTAATAGGGAATCTTGAGCCCTGCAGCATTGGCACACCACGCTGCACCAGCTCTGGGTGATATGGAGATTCAGGAGCTCATCGGCAGCTGGCACACCACGCCGAATCAGCTTTCTTCTCTCCATAATCCCCCTTTTTCCTATTTCCAGCCCATACCAAGACATAACAGAATTCCGTAAGGGTCTAAAGCTTTATTGAGCTGCCTAAACAAAAACAGAAAGGGTGAGATGTGGGAATTATAAGCTTTGCCAGCAAGCCATTTCATCAGGGTTAAACACTAACTTTCCTTCTCCCTGACATTTGCCTGAATAAAAGCATCACTTGTGCTTAAGTCTCTGCCTGGGAAAGGATACCTGACTGTCATGTATTTCTCTAGTTTATAATTAATCCTGATAGCCTGAAAGTAGGGCTGGGTGTTCCTTAGTCAGAGGCAGGACAAAGTCAGGAGGTATAGATTTCAGCAGCCAATGATATGATCCGTGCACACCCCCTGAGCCAAGCCAATAGTGTAGAGACTCGTCTGTTGCTATGGGGAAAGTAGCCAATCATGTAATGACACATCATCTGCCTTTGTATGAATGTACAATAAAAGAGAGCGCTGAATTGTGCTCAAGTCCTTTTTACCTGCCTGCGATGAAAGCTGCCTGAAGTGTCTTCTTTGCCTCCATATTCAACAAGGAAGTGCTAGCACCGTGCGTGTTGAATACCGCAGGGCAAGCATATGAGAAGGAGCTGCCAGACAGGATTCCTCTTCTGCTGTGGCCTCCTGCTTCTTCCAATCGGGTCCACCAGCGGCACTACAAGCATCCTACTTCTGCTGTCTGCGCACAAAAATTTAAAATTCTGCAAAATTCTGCAAACTTTATATTGGTCAAAATAACACAATTTACATGACAGTCTTTAAGTAATTACATTTTAAATTAATACAGAAAAAAGTTATTACTTAAAAATGTAGAATTTTAAATATTTTGAGCAGAATTTCCCTAGAAATTCACTGTAAGAGTGTCCCTTCCACTCGTTCTCCCTACTCCCCTGGCCACTTTGCCCTCTCAGGCCCCAACTCCTCCACCTACCAGTATCTCTCTCCTCCACCTCTAGGCTCAACCCTTTCCACTCTATTGCCAGTCCCCCTCACACAGACTCCCTCTGTCCCTCCCTCTCACACACATGTTCCCTCTGTCTAGTACACATAAACACACTCTCATACAGGCTCCCTCATTCTCTCGCACACCCACACATCCTCTCATACAGGGTTCTCTCTCTTGCATACACTCCCACACTAGCTCCCTTTCTCTTTCACACATACATCCTCACACAGGCTACCTATGTCTCTCTCATGCCCCCCTTCAGACAGGCTCCGTCTCACACATACACAATCCCTTCACACAGGCTAGCACTCTCACATACATACGATCCCTTTTTCATACATACAAGCTCCCAATCTCTCACACACACATACACACTCCTTCACAATCTCCTCATATAGGCTCCCTCTCTCTGAAACCCACACTCAAGCATCCCCCACTCTCTTACTTCCCATGCTCTCTTTCACCCTTCCCTCTTACACCCCTCTCCCTGTTCTCCCCCTCCCCTCCCCCTCACACCCTCTCCCCTCTCTCTCACACCCCTCTCCCTCTCCTCTCACACACACACACACACACACACACACACACACACACACACACATTCTTTCTCACCGGGGCCTTTATCTTCACCGCGAGCACACTCCATTCGCGGCACACAAGGGCCTTCCATCTTCGCTGCAAGCAGAGCATACTCCGTTCATGGCACATGGGAGCCTTCCATCTTTGCTGCGAGCGGAGCACACTCCGTTCGTGGCACACAGGGCTGCTTTTCCTCTGCCTGCCTTGACTCTAGACTGCTTACTGGATTCTGCTTGCCTGCTGTCTGCCTTGAACCTGGACTGCCTCCTGGCTTCTGATTGCTCCTTGGGGTCTGCCTAAGTCCTAATGGCCATCTGCACTGAGGGCTCAACCTGAGGGAACAACGGTTGGTATAAGTGAAGCCTCCCCAGGTCCCTCTTTGGCACTTCCGCATGTGGTCAGGCTCATCTGTGGTGCTTCTTACTGTCTCATCACACAGGTGTCCACAACACAGAAAGGGCTTACGGCATGGCCGGAAGGCTGGCCCCCTGACACCAGCAAGGGCTGCCCTCCTAACATGCTGATTATTGTAATAAAACTGAAAGTTGTAAGAAAGGCTGGAGTCAGCGTAGTTCCTGCCTCCAGCCTAAAAAAAGTTATTTGACTATACCACACCTCTCCAGCAACATCAAAATTAGAAAAGGCTCCATAACTAGAGGGCTGGCACAGGTCACAATCTCCCCACCATACAACGAACATCAATTGAAACCGACAACATATTGTCCCCTTATAATCAGGCAACATTAAATCAGGTAGCCAGGCCCATAATAAATCATATTTAAGTCTTGCAATAACCTGTCTAGAAGAAGATTAACCAAGCTATGCAGTGCAGATTCTATTGCAGCTTGAATGCCATCCGTGCTGAAACGTGTAAAGGTGATTACCACCACTTCTCTCCATAAGTACTCCCCACTCCTTTCCTCTGCTGCTTCTAGCAGAGCTAACCAAGCCATGAGGCAGCTGGAGCTGACCGCAAGTGTAATAGCAATGTATTTAAATTTTTAATGCATCTCCATACAAGGCCGCAAATGTTGTCCAACACTTCTTCCGATAGGCCACAATATACATATAAAGTATAAAGGATGCTCACGCTTGTGAGTCCTGCCTTAAAACCCAGAGCTGTTGGCCATCGAGAAGGCTGCTTAACCAGCCACAGACTAGGCATAGATAACTCCATGCACCAATTCAGACGGACTGATCTGAGTTTATTGCAGTGTCTCCATTAAACACAGGAGCGGATGAGCATTTGCAAACGTATTTTCAGTAAAATATAAACCGAAGCTTAAACAAAGCATGCAAACATCCATGCACAGAGCAGAAATGTCAGTGAAGGTAACGCGCTGTCTTTCCACTCATGAGTTGTCATTCTCCAGCCCGCCTAAGAATGTTTTCTCTGTGTCCACAGACTCAAAAACATGAGCCTTGCCTCGGTGCCATATCAGCAGCTTTGCAAAAAAAAACAACAAAAAACTGCAGTGCATATTTAATCTATTTACCAGCTCCAAATACACTAGTAGAAACTCCGCTTCATTAAGATACAGTTTCACTAGTTTAGTAATAATAGTACTCATTGATTTTGGTTCTTCAGATCTTTTTTTCTTATAGTATTGCTTCAATATAATAGACTTATGAGCATAATTCAACAGTTTGGCAATGACTATGTGTGTGGCTTAGCTCATCCAGCCAGCTCATGGCCTAAACAGTGCCCGAGCTCAAATTCCACCTTCTGATATTCGAGCAGACCAAAGTCTGGTAAGAGCCATGTGTCCAAGAGAAACGCGAGCTCCTGATCAGATACTGTGTCGGGTATACAGACAAAAAACGCAGAGTGCTATGTCTATACCTGTTTCAGGATCATCAATTTTATCTGCATGCTCTGCATTTGTTCTCTCTCAGGCCAGCAGTTTTCTCTTTCAATACGTTTGTTTCTTCCTCCATGGCACTAATTCTGCCCTCAGCAGTCTCTAATCTGGTCCCAGTATAAGCAACCAAGTGCTTTACATCAGCTGTTTTATTTAATTACAAAATTTCTATACCGCAACCGTACCACTCTAGTGTTCGCAGTGGTTTACAACATCATTTTACATACCTTTGCGTAAAAAACACAACATAATAATACAGCAATTAAAAATAATATAAAGTAATTAACATAGTACATAAAATATTATTGTAAAAGGCTTTCAAATCTATCTATAATATATATAGTCAGAAATTAAACAAATTTCTGACAGAAGCTTATTCCACCAAATAGGAGCAATTTGTGAAAAGGCATAATTTGAGGTTACTTTTAGTTGCGTTTCTTTTGCACTTGGGATCTTTATTAGCTGTTGCTCAGATGTACGAAGATTCTTGCACTAAATCTAGTAAATATGGGGGTAATTTTCCATGTAACACCCGATGCACCAGAGTCAAGATTTTAAATTGGACTCTAAATGGAAGTCAATGTAGCTCCTTCAATATTGGAGTGATGTGGGTGGATAATGTACACCCTGTAATCACTTGGGCCAGCACATTGATTAACAATTGTAACACTTGGAGAGGCCCACATAAAGCCCATTGCTGAAGCAGGCAGCCTTCCTTCACTCTGCTCTCTGGGCCTTCCCCAGATGCGCGTTCGTGCCAACTGAGCCTTCTTAAAGGGCCTGTGGTGGGAAATCCTCCGCGACACCCCTGGATGACATCACAGGCCTCTCTTTATATAAGATCTGCTCTGCCCTGCCTCAGATGCCTCGGCAATAGGTCGAACTCCTTGGAGTAGCTGTTTGCTCCTGGTATCTGATCTTACTTCTGTTCCAGTGCCTTGTCTTCATGTTCCTGGTCCCTTCCTGCTTCTTCGAAGTTCCTATGTTCTCATATAGTGGTCCCTCGTCTGTCTTTAGTGTCTTTCTGTTGTTCTGCCTTGCCTTCCTTCCCTTGGATTGACTCCTCAGCTTGATCTCGGCTTGGACCTCCAGCTTCTTATTTGTTTGGATTCCTGGCTTGACTTTGGACCTCTTCTTGACCACTTTGAATTTCTGCCTGCCTTGTGACCTCTGCTTGCTTCTCGTCCTGCTGAATGCTGATTGCCCTGACCTCGGCCTGCTCTCATCTTTGCTGTCTACTGCCTGACCTGACCTCAGCTTGGACTGACTTTGTTCTCTTCCCACTGGCCAACTGTCTCTTCTGCAATGGCTCCATCTCTGCACTGAGGCCCCCGTCTAAGTCCAGCTGGTGCCAGCACCTGACGGCTCAACCTAAGGGGAACAAGGGCTGGTATTGGTGAAGTTCCTGTTGGGCCTTTGCTCCAGCCAGCACCACCTGCCGATAGTGAGGACCCACAGGACTCTTCCCTGTGGGTAGTTCCAACCTCACCTCGGTCCAAGGGTCCACTTCCACAACAGACTGCCGAGGCAATGGACCCAGCAGATCTAGCTAAGTTGAAAGCCATTCCTGGCCTCACCCAGAAACTGCAAACCCTCCAATCAGACTGGAGGGCTGTGGCAGACATGAACTGCCTCGCTGCACGCCTGGACTCCTTGACCCTACCCACTACTCTGGATAGGGTATCTCCATACAAGGCCTCAAATGTTGTCCAACACTTCTTCCAACAGGCCACAATATACATATAAAGTATCGACTGCAGGATAAAGCGCATGAGGCCATATGCTCACGCTTGTGAGACCTGCCTTAAGACCCAGAGCTGTTGGCCACTGAGAAGGCTGGACCTCTGGCCACATGCATTTTTCCCTACAGTCAGCATTCTTCCTGAATGACTTGGTTAAGACAACATTCATCCTCTCCCTCCTTGACAATAAGGCTGCGGCCTGGGCTTTTCCCCTGTGGGAGCGCTTTGATCTTCTCACGAACCTCCAACAATTTGTCTCAGCCTTCAGATAGGTATTTGATGAGCTTGGCTGGCTGCACACAATGAGCTTGGATCTCCTGCACCAAGGAAGTTGAGGAAGCCACCGGCACTGGAGAGGAGTGCAAGGAGTCAGCCGACGGCGCTCTCCCCCGCTGCACAGAAAGGAAGTTGCGCAGGTGGTTACTGGTGCCAGTCCTCTGGACCCTCCTTTTGCCCCCCCTCCACAGCCTAGCCCCCCACCACTGCCTCCAATGGCCTGAATAGAGTGGCTGTAATGCCAAAGGCGCTTGCACAGACAGGTGCGCTCTTGGCACCTTTGTGCGCTCTTTTGTGCGCATCTGAAGTGGCACCTAAAACAAGCAAATTCTAAATTAAGCCATTCCTAAGTACCTCACTGAATGGAGCCAGTCCACCTTATTGAAACAATCACTGGACGAGGAAATCATAGATTTTACCAGAGCACAAGCAAAAAGAGATGAAAAACCTAATCTATCCCAAGATAAGTAACAATTCTTCCCCTGTAACTTCCTCCTGCCTAATATTCACTCTCCTATTACTAAATGCACAATCGCTACAATCCACTGATAAATGACCTAATAGAAGAACTAAATCCCACTATATTCTGCATCACTGAAACTTGGCTGAAAGTCAGTGATAATGTCATATTAAACCAAATTGATAACCCAACCTATGACATCTTTCACTTCCCCAGACACAACCAGAAAGGTGGGGGTCTCTTAATAATTTGCAAAAAAGAACTCAAACTTAAACCCTACTAAGTAGAAATAAACTCACCCAATGGGGTTGCTATACTAAAATCTCCACTCCTAAATATTGGTTTGCTCTAGCCCACCAGGAACACTCCAAAAAGACTGTTCACCTCTAATTGAAATCTTCACTAAATCGTTTCCAGCTCCAGAATCAACTCTAATCGTAGGAGACTTCAACCTACATGGAGACAGTATACCTAAATCTGTGGTATGTGAAATTTTTCTAGACACTATGGAAGCCACGGGTTGGTCTCAATTCATAACCAACCCCACCCATAAAGCAGGACACATCCTTGACCTAATTTTTGCCAATCGAAAAAATTGCCTAATAAATTCTTCTCATAAACATTGCCCTGGTCTGATCCCCAGCTAATAGCAGCTGAAATAACTCTCCTCACCACCCAAAAAACAAACTCAAATAACAACCAATCCTTCACCTACAGAAAAAAGATAGAAACTGAAACCCTAGAGGATACTATTAAGAATAAACTAACTGAGTTTGATCATGATCATGCCTCCTCATCGTTTGACTCCTGGGATAACATCATCAATGAAATAGCAGATACACTATGCCCAATCCTGGCAAAAATGTTCCAAAATGAAGGCAACACAACTAAACAAAGGAAACCACTGTATACCGAAGAACTAAGACATAGTAAACAGACCCTGAGAAAATCCGAAAAGCAATGGAGGAAACGCCAGTCTACGGAATACCTAGAAAAATACAAATCCCTATTAACAAAATACCGTGAACAAATAAATAAAGCAAAAAAAGGTGACTACGCAAAACAGATTCATGGCATAATATTTAACTCAAAACTACTCTTTGAAACTGTGAAAAACCTAATCAAAGACCCATCTTCCTCCATCTCAAATAACTATAACTATACAAAAAAATTCATGCAGTGAATATGCTAATTCATTGTTAAACAAAGTAAATACACTTAAATCACAATTCTCCCACTGCTTACCAACGAAAGAACCTGAAGAAAAACTTGGTCATATGAAGTGGAACTCAATCGACCCAATATCTAAACTCGAAGTAAACCAAATCATCACTAAAATGAAGCCCATCACCTACTCACTTGACCCTATCCCTGCAAGTGCACATGCATAATAAACCACTCGCTAAAAGAAGGATTGGTCCCAATAGAGCAAAATAAGCTGTGATTAAACTGATCTTAAAAAATAAAAGCAGAAGAATTTATGATCGGGACAATTACCGACCAAGCTCCAACCTACTGTTGCGTCCGTTGGTCTCAGACGGCTTTGACCTCTGTGCCTCACCTTTCTCTCTGCTCTTACCGCTAGCCTTGGGAAGATGGCTACCGCCGCATCTGCATGCCGCTCTCTCCGGCGTCCCCGGAACGGCTATGGCAAGGCTATCCGCCATGTTTCTCCTGAGGGCCTCCTAGGGTGCGTGCGCACACGCCACCCACATCTTAATTATTAACACCCACATGTTAATTATGTTATTACCCCCATATATCTTAATCCAAGTTAATTCGACCTGTTCATTGTAAGACATTTACTTGTCATTGTTGTTATTGTTTAAAATGTAAACCGAATTGATCAATAATTTTGTTATTGGAAAGTCGGTATAGAAAAATGCTAAATAAATAAATAAATAAATCTTTATCCACGTCATGGCGGGAATCTCGGAAGTGTGCCCCTCGAGTGATGTCACGCCATCCGGGTATTTAGCCTGCCCTTCGTTTGCTAACAATTCGAGTTAGCAAGGATTGGAATGCATCCGGTCTGAGCTACTCTGCCACTTCCGTGCTGCCGCTGAAAGCTCTCTCTGCCCTTCGGGGTATTTCATCTAATCTGGGTACCCGCTCCTCGGGGGCCCTTTGCTTTCTTTCAGGTGCCTATCTGGGATACCAGGTACTCTCTCCTCGAGGGCCTGCGCTCCCTGCCTCGGAGCCTGTAATCCAACTACTTCTGCCTGCTGGGATCTACATCTATACAGCTACCAACTTACGGGTCAATTCAGTAAAGTCCGCGGGACTCCCGGCACGCGCGATTCTGTATTTAAATGAGGCCCGGCGGTAGAAACAGGCAAAAGGAGGCACTAGGGACACTAGCGCGTCCCTAGCGCCTCCTTTTGGCCCGGAGCGGCGGCTGTCAGCGGGTTTGACAGCCGACGCTCAATTTTGCCGGCGTCGGTTCTCGAGCCCACTGACAGCCACGGGCTCGGAAACCGGACGCCGGCAAAATTGAGCGTCCGGTTTTTGACCCGACAGCCGCGGGCCGACTTCAAATTTAAAAAAAATTTTTTTTTTACTTTTTTTATCCTTCGGGACCTCTGACTTAATATCGCCGATATTAAGTCGGAGTTTGCACAGAAAAACAGTTTTTACTGCTTTTCTGTGCACTTTCCCGGTGCCCGAAGAAATTAGCGCCTACCTTTGGGTAAGCGCTAATTTCTGAAAGCAAAATGTCCGGCTTAGCTGCACATTTTGTTTTCTGAATCACGTGGGAATACCTAATAGGGCCATCAACATGCATTTGCATGTTGAGGGCGCTATTAGGTTCGGCGGGTTGGACGTGCGTTTTCGGCCCCTTACTGAATAAGGGGTAAGGGAAAACACATGTCCAATGGCGGGTTAACAGTGCGGAGCGCACTGTACTGTATCAGCCCATTAGTGAGTAATCTAACCTTTATCAGTCTGTCTCATCTACAGTTCCGCACTGGGAACCTGAAACCGGAACTCCCTATACTACCGTGTGCTGCTAGCATCTACCATTGCCTCCTCTGCCAAGGGTCCCTGGACTGCTACTACTGGATCACCTCACTACTGCCACCTCTGGTGGTATCATCCAGCTGTATAATAAAAGACAAATCTCTGTGTTTGCGTATCTCGAGTCTAGCCTAGTACTGCGGCTTCTCACGGGGCTCCTCCCCGTGGACGTGGTCATCTCTGCAGAACCCAAGAATCCACTCCAACACCTCAAAACCATAACATCTACCTTTCATCGCAAAAGTTCTATAAGAAGCAGTTTTATCACAACTAGAGAACCACCTAGAAGACAACAACATACTATACGCCAGAGCTTTCCAAACTTTTCATGTTGGTGACACACTTTTTAGACAAACATAATTTCGTGACACAGTAATTCAGTCTACCAGCAAACCAGAAGTTAAAGGTTAAACGAACAAAATGTATTTCAACAATTTATGTATGTTTCCTTAAATATATACATAAATAAAATGTTTCACAACACAACCTATCTCATAATAAATATTTGCAGGCTTCCACTTCCTCCATGCTGATCTCGTACATTGTGAGATCGGCATAGAGAAAGTGCTACTCTTGCACATTCCCAAAGATTACATGTGCCAATCACTAAAAAGTAATTTTTTTTTTTTACCTTTGCTGTCTGATCTTAGTTTTCTAATCGGTTGGTCACAGGCTTTTTTTTCCACCTTTCCTTTCCTTTCTTGTTTTTTTGCCAATTCCTTTTACAGGGTCTTTTTTTCTATTTCTTTTCTCTCCATCTGTCTTCCCTCAAACACACAATCAGGTTCTCATTCTCACACGCTATCTCACACATTCTCACACACACAGGCTCTCACTCACATGCAATCTCACACATCCACAGCTCTCACTCTCACATGCCTCTCTCTCATACATACATACATACATACTGTCTCTCTCGTGCACATGCTGTCTCACTCTCACACACACAGGCTCTCTCACTCCTACATGCTCTCTTGCTCAAGCACAGGCTCTCACTGGCACATGCTGTCCCTCTGCACGGGTTGCCGAAGGATGGGCTCTTCAGAGGCCCTGATCTTCCCTGGCCATGACATGGGATCTGCAGCGGCCCTGCTATCGGGTTTCCTCCTCTTCTCGGGCAGTCGCGACGTGGGATCCGCAATGGCCCATTAATGCTGCTCTTCTTCTGTACGCAGCAGATGCTCCTCCTCCTTCCTGCCCACGCGGCTCCGGCAACGTTTTTCTTCCAGGGCTGCACAGGCAGGAAGGAGGAGGAGTGAACGTGACCCTTTTCTTCGGGCCATGGTGATGTAAGCTCCACCACTGCCCGCCGATCTTCCTGCTATAGTTCCCTGCTTCCGCCGGCCCTGTGGACCGGGTGACACACCTCCACACTACAGGCGACACACTAATGTGTCCCGACACACACTTTGGAAAGCTCTGCTATACGCAAACCAATTTGGATTCAGAAAAAAATGCTCAACAGAAACCCTTCTCATTTCCTTAGCTGACCCTGTACTACAAGGCTTTAACAATGAATCCTATATCCTGGTACTAATTGATTTAACAATGGCATTTGACACAGCTGACCTACACTACTATGCCACCAGCTAAGAGAAATTGGAATAGATGGAAATGTTAACAAATGTTTCTCCTCCTTCCTAAAAGATAGGACATTCCAAGTCAAACTGGGGAATCAAATTTCAGACATCTTCCCAATCAATACAGGCGTTCCCCAAGGTTCAGCACTCTCGGCCACACTATTTAACATATATCTGCTGCCAATATGCGCATTACTAGCAAACCTAGGAATAAACTTCTTCCTATATGCAGATGACATACAGTTCTATATCCAATTTGACAAAACATTCGAAAAAACTAGTCGTCCCTGTCAATATTTATTTATTTATTTATTTATTTAAAATCTTTTCTATACCGTCGTTAAGTTATATACCATCACAACAGTTTACTTACAGGCATGTTAATGAAAGTAGTTAAATGTGTATGGTAGTACATTCTAACAAGTGCCAATAATGTTCGGTTACATCATGTCATAATAAATCTTATTTGTTGAGTGAGGTAAGTCTTGACTGTGTATACCTGTCAGTTACTTTTCACAGGTATAAGTCTCATGTTCTGTTTAATTCTATTAAGTTAGCCGTGAGGTAAACTAATAAACTACGACATACATGTTGAGACAGTGCTTTGTGCTGGTGATCTTCTGCCTGTTCCTGCATACTTTCTATTCCCTGTTCTCTTTGTGAAAGGCTTGTTTAAAAAGCCAGGTTTTTAAACTTTTTAAAAATGTTTTGAGGTCTCTTTATACATGAAAGCCATACAACAAAAATGTTCTCAACTGAAACTAACGCTAAACCCCAGAAAACCTGAAATTATGTGGTTAAGGAAAGACAACACAATAACCAAACCTCCAACCCTAGACCTAGGAATCACTAATATTACTCCCGCAGATCAAGTATGAGAGCTTGGAATTCAGATCAATGAGAACTTCACTATGAAAAAGCCAATAAGCAAATGAATCAAAACAGGGTACTCCAAGCTGAGAATATTACATCGACTGAAACCCTTGTTAACAATACAGGATTTCCACACTGTCCTACAAACACTTACCGTATATTATCAAACTTAGACTACTGCATCTCTCTTTTACTAGGCCTTCCATCAAGTCAACTCCGGGTCCGACGTGGCTCTCCCTGGTGTTGGGAGAGGGTTCCTGCTCCAGGGTGCTGCCGGCATCAGCTGTTTCTGATGAAGCAGGCAGCTTTCCTTTGCTCTGCTCCCTATGCCTTCCCTAGATGTGCACATGCACTGACTGAGCCCTCTTAAGGGGCCTGCGGTGGGATATCCTCCGCGGCGCCCCTGGATGATGTTGCAGGCTTCTCCCTATATAAAGTCTGCATTGCCCTGCCTCAGACACCTCGGCAATAGGTCGAAATCCTTGGAGTAGCTGTTTGCCACTGTGGGAAATATGCGCTTGCCAGCAAGCCATTTCATCAGGGTTAAACACTAACTTCCCTTCTCCCTGACATTTGCCTGAATAAAAGCATCACTTGTGCTTAAGCCTCTCTGTCTAGGAAAGGATACCTGACTGCCCTGAATTCCTGGGGGAGGGGCTGGGTGTTCCCTAGTCAGAGGCAGGACAAAGTCAGGAGGTATAGATTTCAGCAGCCAATGAGATGATCCGTGCACACCCCCTGAGCCAAAGCCAATAGTGTAGGGACTCGTCTGTTGCTATGGGAAGGTAGCCAATCATGTAATGACACATCATCTGCCTTTGTATGAATGTACAATAAAAGGAAGAGCCTCGTGAGGGCTCAGCCCTTCTCTTCCTGCCTGGGATGAAAGCTGCCTCAAGTGTGTTCTATGCCTCCATACTCTACAGCCACGTCGTTCCTGGTATCCGATCTTGCTTCTGTTCCAGTGCCTTGTCTTCGTGTTCCTTGTCCCTTTCTGCTTCTGTGTCCTCATCTAATGGTCCCTCATCTGTCGTCGGTGTCTTCCTGTTCTGCCTTGCCTTCCTTCCCTTCAGGTCGACTCCTCGGCTTGACCTCAGCTTGGACCTCCAGCTTCTTCTTCATATGGATTCCTTGTTTGACTTTGGACCTCTTCTCGACCACTTTGGATTTCTGCCTGCCTTGTGAACTCTGCCTGCTTCTCGTCCTGCTGAACACTGCCTGCCCTGACCTCGGCCTGCTCTCGTCTCTGCTGCCTGCCCTGATCTCCGCTTGGATTGACTTTGTTGTCTTCCTTCTGGCCAACTGTCTCTTCTGCAATGTTTCCATCTTTGCACCGAGGCCCGCACCTTATTCCAGCCAGCCCTGGCACCCAAGGGCTCAACCTAAGGGGAACGAGGGCTGGCATTGGTGAAGTTCCTGTTGGGCCTCTGTTTTGGTCAGCTCCGCCTGCCGACGATGAGGACCTGCAGGACTCCTCCCTGTGGGTAGCGCCAACCTCTCCTCCGTCCCATGCATTACTGTTCTAAAGTCACTCTTGTTCAATACGCATTTCAAACGTCTGATTTTCCTTAATTTGAAAAATCCTTTTCTTACAACATCTTGTAACTGTTGACATAAGGTAAATTATGAATCTAACAAGACTCCTAAATCGCAAACAGAATTTGATACCTGCACACTGTCCCTTCCTACCTGCTATGCCATGTGTGTTGCTCCTACTCCTTGTGAGAACGATATCATTTCTGTCTATTTTACATTTACTAGCAAATTATTCTGATCCCTCCTTGTAATTATTTTATTAATAACCTTCATTATATCACCCACATCCCCTGAGATCTCAAAGAGCAGCTGTAAATCATCAGCATACAGATGAAAAGTTATGTCCATACTCTGTAATAGCAAACACAATGGAAGCAAGTGAATATTAAAAAGCGTAGCTGACAGACATTGTAATGGTATCCAATCAGACAGATCTTGGCCTTTTCTTACTTGAAAGAAACAAGTTTTCAGAAGCAAACCAGCTTCTGCGTGGAAATGCTCTGTAACTTACTGTTTAAAGCAAGGACAATGGCCAAGGTAAGTTCAAGAACAGCAGCTCTACCCAGCTTGCTCAGTGGAACAGGATCTGCAGCATCGGCCATCTTAGCAGAGTTGGGTTTCAGTCTTTCTTTCTCATTTTTACCTAGTTTTGCAGATACATCTTCTGTATTTTTGCGCAAGAATCTGTCCATGGAGCTTTTAACTGAAATAATTGCAAGTTTCTCACAATTTTAATCTAAAAAATAGGGGAAAATTCTTGAATCTTCGGGGGTGGCACCTGGAGCTCAGAGGCAAGCATGTCCTGCTGAGATTACCACATCGTGTGATTATGTGATTTTTTTTTTTTAAATGAAAAAGGTATGGGTCGGGGATGGGGAGGAGGATACCTGTGCTAACATTTTCCTTCCTCCCGCCTCCCTCCCTAGCTATAGTGGTACAGGCCTCCTTCCTCTCTTCAGCAGCTTGCTGGATGGGCTCTGCCAGCCACCACTGACCTCCTCCTTTCTTTGTGGTTGGTAAAACTTGCAGGCTGGCACTTCTTGGCTGCTGTGGTCTTGCAAAATCAGCAGCCAGGAAGTGCTGGCCTGCACATTTTGAAACTGATTGCGGTGCCCAGAGTTTTCCCCCACCTCTCTGGAGTCTTGAACTGTGGAAAATTCAGAAAAAAAAGTGAATTTGCTGCAGTTGAAAAAGATTCTGGGTCGGTGACCCAGCAGAAAATCACCACTGTTTGGTAGCTGTAATGCATAATTCATCTAACTCACCTTGAGTGCAATTGTGAAAAAGGTGAGAAATAAATATAACTAAAAACAAAACCAAACGAATCCTGCCTTTGCTTATAGATGATCACTCTCCAGTCCCTCTCGGGTTGTGCTGCTTATTATTAGATCCTCACTCCCTTGATATGTACTGCTTCTCTGGGTTTCTGTTCCCCAAATCAGGGACATAGCATCAATAATGAACTGTACTGCACATGCACCATCAATTCTACAAAATGTGGGCTGTGCACCTCCAGGATCCTGATTTTTCTCTGCCTCCAGGACACAACAAGCCCGTCTGGACCCCCTCCCCCTTCTTCCTGCTGCTAATCCCTGTCAAAATGAGGCCAGGTCAGTGCCATTTCACAGGTTAACCCATCCATGAAGCAGGGCTGAGACGATGCTATTCTGACAGCCACAAGCCTGCCAGTGAGGGGATGGCATGGGGAGGGTCCAGGAGGCCTTGTTGTGTTAGCAGGGGGGTAGGGTGTGGGGGTCTAGGTGAGCTTCTTGGATCAGGAAAAGGGGTTGAGGTGAGTTGGTATAAAGAAGGGGTTAGCTTGTTGTGAGTGAACTGTTTAGTGGACCCTTGGGCCGACCTGTGAGAGACTGGGGAGAGGTGTACTATAGTCTCTGGTGAGTGACAGGTTGGGAGGCGGATACCAGGCAGGAGCTGGACGTGAGCTTCACCCTGGAAGCCGGAACTCCCCCGGGAGGAGCCCGTAGGAGTCCAGCCGCTGGGACTTAGGTGATTCACTTTGGAAGCCGGTACTCCCCCGGGAGGGGCCCGTAGGAGCCCGGCCGCTGGGACTTAGGAGATCACGGAAGCTGGAGCTGGAGCAGGCAGGGATCAGGAGACAGGTAGGAACTGAAGCAGGCTAGGACTGAAGCAAGCAGGAACTGAAGCAGAACTGGCTACTGGAACCAGACAAGAGCTGAAGCAGGACTGGCTACTGGAACCAGACAGGAGCTGAAGCAGGACTGGCTACTGGAACCAGACAGGAACTGAAGCAGGACTGGCTACTGGAACCAGGCAGGAGCTGAAGCAGGACTGGCTACTGGAACCAGGCAGGAGCTGAAGCAGGACTGGCTACTGGAACCAGACAGGAGCTGAAGCAGGACTGGCTACTGGAACCAGACAGGAGCTGAAGCAGAACTGGCTACTGGAACCAGACAAGAGCTGAAGCAGAACTGGCTACTGGAACCACACAAGAGCTGAAGCAGGACTGGCTACTGGAACCAGACAGGAGCTGAAGCAGAACTGGCTACTGGAACCAGGCAGGAGCTGAAGCAGGACTGGCTACTGGAACCAGACAGGAGCTGAAGCAGAACTGGCTACTGGAACCAGACAGGAACTGAAGCAGGACTGGCTACTGGAACCAGGCAGGAGCTGAAGCAGGACTGGCTACTGGAACCAGACAGGAGCTGAAGCAGGACTGGCTACTGGAACCAGACAAGAGCTGAAGCAGGACTGGCTACTGGAACCAGACAGGAACTGAAGCAGGACTGGCTACTGGAACCAGACAGGAACTGAAGCAGGACTGGCTACTGGAACCAGACAGGAACTGAAGCAGGACTGGCTACTGGAACCAGACAGGAGCTGAAGCAGGACTGGCTACTGGAACCAGACAGGAACTGAAGCAGGACTGGCTACTGGAACCAGACAAGAGCTGAAGCAGGACTGGCTACTGGAACCAGACAGGAGCTGAAGCAGAACTGGCTACTGGAACCAGGCAGGAGCTGAAGCAGGACTGGCTACTGGAACCAGACAGGAACTGAAGCAGGACTGGCTACTGGAACCAGACAGGAACTGAAGCAGGACTGGCTACTGGAACCAGACAAGAGCTGAAGCAGGACTGGCTACTGGAACCAGGCAGGAGCTGAAGCAGGACTGGCTACTGGAACCAGACAGGAACTGAAGCAGGACTGGCTACTGGAACCAGACAGGAGCTGAAGCAGGACTGGCTACTGGAACCAGACAGGAGCTGAAGCAGAACTGGCTACTAGAACCAGGCAGGAACTGAAGCAGGACTGGCTACTGGAACCAGACAGGAGCTGAAGCAGGACTGGCTACTGGAACCAGACAGGAACTGAAGCAGGACTGGCTACTAGAACCAGGCAGGAGCTGAAGCAGGACTGGCTACTGGAACCAGACAGGAACTGAAGCAGGACTGGCTACTGGAACCAGGCAGGAGCTGAAGCAGGACTGGCTACTGGAACCAGGCAGGAGCTGAAGCAGGACTGGCTACTGGAACCAGACAGGAGCTGAAGCAGGACTGGCTACTGGAACCAGACAGGAGCTGAAGCAGAACTGGCTACTGGAACCAGACAAGAGCTGAAGCAGAACTGGCTACTGGAACCACACAAGAGCTGAAGCAGGACTGGCTACTGGAACCAGACAGGAGCTGAAGCAGAACTGGCTACTGGAACCAGGCAGGAGCTGAAGCAGGACTGGCTACTGGAACCAGACAGGAGCTGAAGCAGGACTGGCTACTGGAACCAGACAGGAACTGAAGCAGGACTGGCTACTGGAACCAGGCAGGAGCTGAAGCAGGACTGGCTACTGGAACCAGACAGGAGCTGAAGCAGGACTGGCTACTGGAACCAGACAAGAGCTGAAGCAGGACTGGCTACTGGAACCAGACAGGAACTGAAGCAGGACTGGCTACTGGAACCAGACAGGAACTGAAGCAGGACTGGCTACTGGAACCAGACAGGAACTGAAGCAGGACTGGCTACTGGAACCAGACAGGAGCTGAAGCAGGACTGGCTACTGGAACCAGACAGGAACTGAAGCAGGACTGGCTACTGGAACCAGACAAGAGCTGAAGCAGGACTGGCTACTGGAACCAGACAGGAGCTGAAGCAGAACTGGCTACTGGAACCAGGCAGGAGCTGAAGCAGGACTGGCTACTGGAACCAGACAGGAACTGAAGCAGGACTGGCTACTGGAACCAGACAGGAACTGAAGCAGGACTGGCTACTGGAACCAGACAAGAGCTGAAGCAGGACTGGCTACTGGAACCAGGCAGGAGCTGAAGCAGGACTGGCTACTGGAACCAGACAGGAACTGAAGCAGGACTGGCTACTGGAACCAGACAGGAGCTGAAGCAGGACTGGCTACTGGAACCAGACAGGAGCTGAAGCAGAACTGGCTACTGGAACCAGGCAGGAGCTGAAGCAGGACTGGCTACTGGAACCAGACAGGAGCTGAAGCAGGACTGGCTACTGGAACCAGGCAGGAGCTGAAGCAGGACTGGCTACTGGAACCAGACAGGAGCTGAAGCAGGACTGGCTACTGGAACCAGGCAGGAGCTGAAGCAGGACTGGCTACTGGAACCTGCAACCAAGCTGGAACTGAAGCAGAACAGGTTACTTGTTTCACTCCGTGCCCAAGTCAGACAAAAGCAAGACTTGGGCACGGAGTCAGACAAGTCAGACAAAAGCAAGACTTGGGCACGGAGTGAAACAAGTCTCAGGCAGGAACGGAATCGCTAACGCAATAGCACACTCCGGGGCACGGAGCAACAGAGAACCGCAAGGAACCCCGTTGCAAGGCAAAGTCCTGGGCTCCGTGGCGGCCTTACATAGGCCGCAGCGTCTGACGTCATCGAAAGGGCGGAGCTTCCAGTGGCGGGAAACGGCCTTCATAAGCGCGGATTGTGCGTGCGTGCACACCTAGGGAGAAGGTGTCCAGGCAGGGCTTCTCGGTGGCGTCCCCCCTGCGGGGATGCCGCGAAACAGGCTGCAGATCCTCGGAGACGGGCCGGGACCAAGGAGGTAAGGGCCTAGTCACGGCTGCCGCGACTGGGACCGCAACAATACCCCCCCTTCTTACGGCCCCTCTTAGCAGGCCCAGGTTTACCTGGGTGGTCTTGATGGAAGGCTTTCAATAAGTCCTTATCAAGGATGTTGCGGGCTGGCTCCCATGTGTTGTCCTCAGATCCACAACCCTCCCAGGCGATGAGGTACTCCCAGCGACGTTGATGGAATCTGACATCTAGAACCTCCCGGACTTGGTAGGTGGTGTCTCCTGGCACGGAAGGATCTGCAGATTCGGGAGCTTGGGGATGGTACCTGGAGAGGATGAGAGGCTTCAAAAGTGACACATGGAAGACATTGTGCACATGCATCAAGGAGGGTAAGCGCAAGCGATAGGAAATGGCTCCTATGCGCTCGGCAATGTGGAATGGTCCACAGAATCTGGGGCGAGTCTGCGGGAAGGAATCCGAAGTTGCAGATTCTTTGTACTCAGCCAAACACGGTCCCCAGGGAGGTAGACTGGTGCTGGCTGACGGTGGCTGTCTGCCCATCTTTTGGCCGCAAGGGCAGCTCTTTGCATCTTCTTTTGGATAGACGTCCAGAGGGCAAGTAGCTGGCGGGCAGAGAGTTGCACTGCTGGCAGTGCACTGGGTTCAGGCGAGGGCAAGGGCGGCCGAAGTTGCTTCCCATAGACAGATAAAAAGGGAGAACTTCCTGTAGCAGAGTGTGTATGATTGTTGTATGAAAATTCCGCCCATGGGAGAACTTTGGCCCAATCGTCTTGTCTTTCGTTTACAAAGGTGCGCAGGAAGGTTTTCAGAGTCCAGTTCGTACGTTCAGTCTGCCTGTTACTCTGAGGGTGGAAGGCTGATGAAAGACTCAACTGGACCTTGAAGCGTTTACATAACGCCTTCCAGTAGCGGGCGGTGAATTGTGGTCATCGGTCTGATACGATGTCCTGGGGAAGACCATGAAGTCGGAACACATGTTGAACAAATAAGTTATGAAAAACCAAATCAGAAAGAACCAACCAACCACAGTCTTCTCAATCAAAACCAAACTCAACAAAAAGACCCTGTGTATTATTTATCAACGCTGTGCCAGCCAAATTATATAAATATTCTTAGTTGAAAAATGCCGCATCAGCAAGCTAGACAACGGCAGTATTATAACTTGCCGCCCGGACCACTCGTCACTTGCGGCATTTTTATAGGATTTTTTAAAGATATTTTCAAAGTCCAAAGTATGTTATATTGTGCATTCAAAAGGAGCTCACATCTGTTGCCCGAAATATGATTGAAGAATAAAGCCCGACATCGGCCGGTGTTTCGCGATAACACTATCGCTTCTTCAGGAGTAGATTTAAAAGTAAATCTCAGGACAGATGCTTCTTCCCGGACGCGAACGTCTCCAAAAATATTCAGATGTGAACGGGCTAGCGATAGCGAAGCGATAGTGTTATCGCGAAACACCGGCTGATGTCAGGCTTTATTCTTCAATCATATTTCGGGCAACAGATGTGAGCTCCTTTTGAATGCACAATATAACATACTTGGGACTTTGAAAATATCTTTAAAAAATCCTATAAAAACGCCACAAGTGACGAGTGGTCCGGATGGCAAGTTATAATACTGCCGTTGTCTGGCTTGCTGATGCGGCATTTTTCAACTAAGAATATTTATATAATTTGGCTGGCACAGCGTTGATAAATAATACACAGGGTCTTTTTGTTGAGTTTGAAGAAATAAGTTAGCCAAGTCGGGCACTGAAGGCAATTTTGACAGGGGAACAAAATGTGCCATTTTGGAGAACCGGTCCACAACAACCCAAATGACCGTATTCCTGTCTGATGCTGGGAGATCCACCACAAACTCTGTGGAGAGGTGCGTCCAGGGCTCCATCGGGATAAGCAAGGGGTATAACAACCCTCTAGGTTTTCCGCCAAGCGGTTTTTGCAATGCACAAGTGGGGCAGGAGTCGACGAAGAGACGAACATCTTGTCTTACCTTTGGCCACCAATAGTACCAGTTGAGGCGGTCTAGCGTACCGGCACGGCCCGCATGCCCTCCAGTGAGGGATTCGTAGGCCCATGCCAGCACGGCCCTATGAGCGTGGCGTGGGACCATGGTCTTTTCTTCGGAAGACACGGAGGTGATGGCGAGAGACGCTTTCCTGGGATCCAAAATGTACTGGGGCGTCTCAGGGGTTTCCTCAATCTCGGTGGACCGTGACAGGGCATCTGCTCGCACATATTTTGAGCCAGGGCGATATTGTAGAGTGAAGTCAAATCGGTCAAAAAACAAAGACCACCGGGCTTGTCTTGGGTTCAGGCGCTGGGCTTGGCGAAGGAAAGAGAGATTTTTATGATCCGTGTAAATGGTGAAGGGGTGGTTGGCTCCCTCCAACAACTGCCTCCATTCTTCCAGAGCGAGTTTTACGGCGAGCAGTTCTTTGTCGCCGACTTCGTAATTACTCTCAGCTGGGGAGAACCTCCTAGAGTAAAAAGAACATGGGAGAAGCTGTCCAGTGTTGAAGTGCTGGCTCAGCACCGCTCCAACAGCTACATTCGAGGCATCGACCTCAACCACGAACGGCCGACTGCGATCAGGATGGCGGAGGCATGTGTCTTGTAAGAAGGCTCTTTTCAATTTTTTGAAGGCTTGGCAGGCTTGGGCAGGCCAGTCCACCGCATTGGCTCCCTTCCGGGTAAGCGCAGTCAGAGGAGCCACTAATCGAGAATAGCCGGGAATAAAATGCCGATAAGAATTAGCAAAGCTGAGGAAACGCTGCAACGCCTTGAGGCTCCTCGGCTGCGGCCAGTTCCTAATTGCAGCGACTTTCTCCGGATCCATCTGGAAGCCATCAGCCGAAACAATATACCCCAGGAACGGCAAGGAAGTCTTTTCAAAGCTGCATTTCTCAAACTTAGCGTATAAGCTGTGCTCTCTGAGAATTTGGAGCACCTGGCGAACATGCTGGCGGTGCGTAGGCAGGTCATGAGAGTAGATCAGGACATCGTCGAGGTAGACGATCACACAGACGTTGAGCAAATCCTGTAGCACCTCGTTCATCAGGTGTTGGAAGACCGCTGGGGTGTTACAAAGCCCAAAGGGCATTACGAGGTATTCGTAATGCCCATCCCGCGTATTGAACGCAGTCTTCCATTCGTCCCTGGGACGGATTCTAACTAAGTTGTAGGCCCCGCGTAGATCCAGCTTAGTAAAGACTCTCGCGCCTTGAAGCCGATCAAGTAGTTCTGGAATCAACAGGAGAGGGTAGCGGTCCCGATTGGTAATTGCATTGAGCCCTCGGTAGTCGATACAGGGCCTCAGGGAGCCATCTTTTTTGCTGACGAAAAAGAATCCCACCCCGGCGGGCGACTTTGACGGGCGAATGAATCCTTTCGCCAAATTCTCAGTGATGTACTCAGACATGGCCCGTGTCTCAGGCAGGGACAAGGAGTACACCCTACCCCGAGGTGGCATAGATCCGGGCAATAAGTTGATAGCGCAGTCATATGGACGATGCTGTGGAAGAATCTTGGCTTTAGTCTTCGAGAAGACATCTGTAAAGTCCTCGTAGGGTGCTGGAGATCCAAGGGCGGAGTGAAAAGCAGAAGTGCAGGAGGCTTGGGAACCTTCATACAATGAGAGAGGCAATAGGGACTCCACTTAGTGATTTGCAGAGTATCCCACTGGATCACAGGCAAGTGCTTTTGGAGCCACGGCAGCCCCAGCACCACGGGGTGGACAGCCTTTTCAAGAATCAGGAAGGCTATCTCCTCCAAGTGGATCGCCCCAGTGCAGACTGTGATGGGAGCCGTGGCGGTCAATATGCAACCAGGAAGGAGAGTTCCCTGAATGGAGGTAATCCGGAGTGGAACTTCTCGTCTCTGCATAGGAATCTGCAGTTGAGAGACCAAGTCTTGCTGGATAAAATTACCTCCGGCTCCGGAATCCAGGAAAGTGAGGGTTTCCAAGGACCCTCCGGGAAATTCCAAGGTAATGGGTATCATACTCTAAGGAGCTGTGGCACAACCTAGGAGGAGCTCCTCCCAACCTCCTAGGTTCTGCAGTTTTCCGCACGTTCCTGGCAGCATGCCAAGAAATGGCCTTTCTGACCACAGTAAAAGCACAAGCCCATCGAGCTGCGGCGTTGTCTCTCCTCAAGGGAGAGCGGGGTACGTCCCAACTGCATGGGTTCAGAGGCAGAAACATCAGGACGGGCAGGCCTGGATGAAGGCAGCGGGCATGAGGAACTGCGGGCAGGGCTGTGCTTTGTCGTGCGTAATTCTCGTGCTCGCTGTTGGAAGCGGCGATCGGTGTGGGCAGCTATGTCGATGAGGGCATTAAGATCTTCCGGGAGATCCCGGGCGGCAATCTCGTCCTTGATGCGCCCTGACAACCCTTCCAAGAAGATGGCTTTAAGGCTATCGTCCTGCCAACCTACTTCCTGAGCGAGAGTTCTGAAATCCATTGCATAGTCCGCCAGGGAACGGGATCCTTGGCGAAGCTGTAGGAACTCTGACGTGGCTGAGGCCTGGCGGGCGGGTTCGTCATAGGCTTGGCGAAAGTTGGTGACAAACTGCTGCAAGTCGTCCAAGGAGAAGTCGTTACGCTCCCACAGGGGGGAGGCCCACACCAAGGCCTTTTCATCGAGCAGAGAGAGAATGTACGCTACTTTGACGGAGTCCATGAGAAACTGCCGAGGCAATAGCGAGAAGTGCATGAAACACTGGTTCAAGAACCCACGGCAGGACTAGCATCTCCAGTGTAGCGAGCAGGCGGCGGCAGCTGAGTCACGGGTGAGGCTGCATCCTCGGGTCTCGAATCCACAGCAGGCGAAGAATGGGTATCGTGGGCATCCATTCGGGCAGCCAATTGCCCAACGGATCCGGCCAGGACATCCAGGTACTGTTGTTGCTGTTGTAGCTGCAGAGCCAACCCAGGAAGATTCTGGGATCCTGGTACCTCGGCCGAGTCCATCCAGGAAAAAGATCTAGGCATCATAGTGAATAATACTTTAAAATCGTCGGCTCAGTGTGCTGTAGCAGTCAAAAAAGCAAATAGAATGTTAGGAATTATTAGGAAGGGAATGGTTAATAGAATGGAAAATGTCATAATGCCTCTGTATCGCTCCATGGTGAGACCGCACCTTGAATACTGTGTACAATTCTGGTCGCCGCATCTCAAAAAAGATATAGTTGCGATGGAGAAGGTACAGAGAAGGGCAACCAAAATGATAAAGGGGATGGAACAGCTCCCCTATGAGGAAAGGCTGAAGAGGTTAGGGCTGTTCAGCTTGGAGAAGAGACAGCTGAGGGGGGATATGATAGAGGTCTTTAAGATCATGAGAGGTCTTGAACGAGTAGATGTGACTCGGTTATTTACACTTTCGAATAATAGAAGGACTAGGGGGCATTCTATGAAGTTAGCAAGTAACACATTTAAGACTAATCGGAGAAAATTCTTTTTCACTCAACGCACATTAAAGCTCTGGAATTTGTTGCCAGAGAAGGTAGTTAGTGCAGTTAGTGTAGCTGGGTTCAAAAAAGGTTTGGATAAGTTCTTGGAGGAGAAGTCCATTAATGGCTATTAATCAATTATACTTAGGGAATAGCCACTGCTATTAATTGCATCAGTAGCATGGGTTCTTCTTAGTGTTTGGGTAATTGCCAGGTTCTTGTGGCCTGGTTTTTGGCCTCTGTTGGAAACAGGATGCTGGGCTTGATGGACCCTTGGTCTGTCCCAGCATGGCAATTTCTTATGTTCTTATGTTCTTGCAATTTGTTGTGAGTGAACTGTTTAGTGGACCCTTGAGCCGACCTGTGAGAGACTGGGGAGAGGTGTACTTTAGTCTCTGGTGAGTGACAAGTCGGGAGGCGGATACCAGGCAGGAGCTGGACGTGAGCTTCACCCTGGAAGCCGGTACTCCCCCGGGAGGAGCCCGTAGGAGTCCAGCCGCTGGGACAGGTGATTCACCCTGGAAGCCGGTACTCCCTCGGGAGGGGCCCATAGGAGCCCGGCCGCTGGGACTTAGGAGATCACGGAAGCTGGAGCTGGAGCAGGCAGGGATCAGGAGACAGGCAGGAACTGAAGCAGGCTAGGACTGAAGCAAGCAGGAACTGAAGCAGAACTGGCTACTGGAACCAGACAGGAGCTGAAGCAGGACTGGCTACTGGAACCAGACAAGAGCTGAAGCAGGACTGGCTACTGGAACCAGACAGGAACTGAAGCAGGACTGGCTACTGGAACCAGACAGGAGCTGAAGCAGGACTGGCTACTAGAACCAGGCAGGAGCTGAAGCAGGACTGGCTACTGGAACCAGACAGGAGCTGAAGCAGGACTGGCTACTAGAACCAGACAGGAGCTGAAACAGAACTGGCTGCTGGAACCTGGAACCAAGCTGGAACTGAAGCAGAACAGGTTACTGCAAGCAAGCCAGACAAAAGCAAGACTTGGGCACGGAGTGAAACAAGTCTCAGGCAGGAACGGAGTCGCTAATGCAATAGCGCACTCCGGGGCACGGAGCAACAGAGAACCGCAAGGAACCCCGTTGCAAGGCAAAGTCCTGGGCTCCGTGGCGGCCTTACATAGGCCGCGGCGTCTGACGTCATTGATAGGGCGGAGCTTCCAGTGGCGGGAAACGGCCTTCATAAGCGCGGATTTCGCGCACACGCGCGCCTAGGGAGAAGGCATCCAGGTAGGGCTTCTCGGCGGCGTCCCCCCCGTGGGACCGCAACACAGCTCATTAGCCTTTTACACCATTTCTCTTGTGCACTATGAACTGAAGCACTTACCTTTGCCCATGGCCCAAACATATGACTGCATGTAATGGCATTAAATCTAAGCTTCCACTCTTTTGACCACTCCTTAAGCTTTCCAATATTCCTCATTTTGTCCCTTTCTTCTCATTTTCATGTACCTAGAGACAAACCTTCGCTCCTAGTCCTTCTGCAGTATCACCTTCTGAAAACATTGACTAGCAGTGGCGCAGACATGATTCCTATATCACTATACCAGGACTGGCCAACTCCAGGACTTGAGAGCCACAAACAGGACAGGTTTACAAGATATCCACAATGAATGCATGAGATAGATTTGTAAGCAACGGAGGCAGTGTATGCAAATCTAGCTCATGTATATTTATTGTGGATGTCCTGAAAACCTGGCCCCTGTGGCTCTTGAGGACTGGAGCAGGCCACCCCTGATGCTGCTATGCAGGTCACCTTTGTAAGTAGCCCCTCTCCCAATTTCCAAACCCAGTGTGGAAAAGAGTGTAGGGCAGGGCTTCCCAAACCTGTCCTGGAGACCTCACAGCCAGCCAGGTTTTCAAGATATCCACAATGAATATGCATAAGATAAATTTGCATATAACAGAGACTCAGTAAACACAAATTTATCTCATTGCATATTCATTGTGGGTATCCTGAAAACTTGACTGGCTGTGGAGTCTCCATGACAGGTTTGGGAAGTTCTGGCTTAGGGTCGGTTTGTCTCAATCAGAACACATTTTTTAAAATTAATTTATTAATTTATTTATTTAAAACTTTTTATATACCGGTGTTAGTGTGCACATCACACCGGTTTACATCATAACAAAATGTTTAGAAAATACATTTAACAAGGGTACAACATGGTAGGGCAGGGTGCACATAGCTTTTGTCTCAGATTTCCAAATGTTGTCCAATAGAACAAAACTGGCTCAGCCTTTTTGAAAGTGTAGCACTACTCCTGGGGGAATTCTGCGCACAAAAACTTAAAATTCTGCAAACTTTATATTGGTCAAAATAACACAATTTACATGAGTCTTTAAGTAATTACATTTTAAATTAATACAGAAAAAAGTTATTACTTAAAGATGCAGAATTTTAAATATTTTGAGAAGAATTTCCCTTGAAATTCATTGCAAGAGTGTCCCTTCCACTCGCTCTCCCTACTCCCCTGGTCACTTTGCCCTCTCGGGCTCCAACTTCTCCATCTGCCAGTATCTCTCCCCTCCAGCTCTAGGCTCAACCCCTTCCACTCTATTGCCAGTCCCAGAGTTTGACCCCATACTCAATACTGCCCCTCACACAGGCTCCCTCTCTCACACACATGCTCCCTCTATTACACATACACACCCCCTCATGCAGGCTCCCTCACTCTCTCGCACACACACATCCCTCTCTCTTGCATACACACCCACGCAAACTTCCTTTCTCTTTCACACCTTTATCCTCACACAGGCTGCCTATGTCTCTCTCTCATGCACCCTTTCACACAGGCTCTGTATCACACATATACAATCCTTTCACACAGGCTAGCACCCTCTCATACACATAATCCCTTTTTCATACACACGAGCTCCCAATCTCTCACACACATACACACTCCTTCAAAATCTCCTCATATATGTTCCCTCTCTCTGAAACCCACACTCAAGCGTACCCCCGCTCTCTTACCCCCATGCTCTCTCCCCCTCCCCCACACTCTCTCCCCTCATATAGGCTCCCTCTCTCTGAAACCCACACTCAAGCATCCCCACTCCCATTCTCTCTCACCCTCCCCTCCCCACACCCCCTCCCCTCATATAGGCTCCCTCTCTCTGAAACCCACACTCAAGCATCCGCCTCACCCCCCTTACCTCCCATGCTCTCTCTCACACCCTCCTGCTCTCGCTCACCCTCCCCTCCCCCACACCCCCTCCCCTCTCTCTCACACACACACATTCTCTCACCAGCATGCTGCGAACGGAGTGCATCCCATGTGTGCCACGCTCAGTTTGCGGTGAAGATGAAGGCCTGCAGTAATGCAGAATTCCCCCAGGACTAGTGTAGCACTTTGATTCCCAGTCTACTGGGACAGAGCAGTGGATTAAAAGAGAAGGAAACTCAGTGTCACTCAATGGGGACGTTGCAATATAGTGCGCTCAGCAAAGTGCATTGTTTAACCTGTGGTTGGATGGGGTTTTGGAAGTGCATCCACAACACCTTATTCTGTAAGGGGATTAGTGTGTCCAAAATGTGCGTCCAACTCCCCCACGAAGCAAATGCATGTTATTTATTTATTTATTTATTTAAAATTTTTATATACCGGCATTCATGTTGCAAACACATCATGCCGGTTTACATATAACAGGGGTGTACAGTAAACAATTCAATAACCTATTTGTGTAGAAGGAAGCAGTTACAAATAACAAGGTAATAGAACTGGGAGGAGAGAAGAAAAGAAAGAGAATAACATTAGGTATAGGTATTTACATTAGTAATAACATTTTTACATGTGGAAGTGGTAGAATCTGGCTGAATAGAATTAATCGGTGTCCGGGAAAGCTTTTTTAAACAGCCAGGTCTTAAGTCTCTTCCTGAAGGTTGGGAGGCTGGGCTCCTGTCTAAGGTCCGGTGGGATGGAGTTCCATAGAAGGGGGCCGGCTGTTGAAAAGGCCCGATCTCTCAAGGTAATGTGTTTGGTAGTTTTGGCTGGGGGCACTTGAAGAGATCCTCTGAGTGTGTCTCTTGTTGGTCTGGAGGAGTTATAAATTTGGAATGGGACTTGTAAGTCGAGTGGGGTGTGTTGATGGATGGTTTTGTATATTATGGAAAGAGATTTGTAGAGGATTCTAAAGTGAACAGGCAACCAGTGGAGATCTTTTAGGATTGGAGATATATGGTCCCTCCTCCTGGAGTTTGTCAGTAATCTTGCCGCAGCGTTTTGTAACATCTGGAGGGGTCTAGTATAGGAGGAAGGTAGGCCCAGAAGGATAGAGTTACAGTAATCGATCTTAGAAAAAATGATAGCTTGTAGAATGGTTCTGAAGTCCTGAGTGTGGAAGAGTGGTCTAATTCTTTTCAGAACTTGGAGTTTGTGGAAACAGTCCTTGGTGGTTCTGTTGATGTAAGCTTTAAGGTTCATCCGGTTATCAATTAATACTCCTAGATCTCTCACCTGTGTAGTAGTTGGGATAGTTGGAGGATTAGAGATGGCATTATTATCTGGGGAGATGAGAAGCAGTTCTGTTTTAGAGGAGTTTAAAACTAGGTTTAGGTTAGCCAGGTGTTATAAAACCCAGCCGTGGCAAGCCGCGAACGGCACTTACCCCCATCCCTAGGGGCCGGTCGGACCGCCGGCACTAGGCATCCCCGCGGGACTTCTCAGCGGCAGCTTTCGCTGCAAGTCCAAGATGGCCGCGGTCTCTCTCCCCGCGCGGCTTAGCTCCGCCCCCTGACTTCAGCTAGGGCCGCGCGGGCGGCTCTGGTCCCAGATTTAAAGGAACACTCACCGGATATGAGCTGGTTCCTTCCTGCGGTTCCCTATTGGCTGGGGACTATTTAAGCAAGGTCTGGACCTCCAGTCCTTGCCTTGTCTTCTTGGCTCCTGCGTTTGTTTTGTTCCTGGTTCCTGTTTGTCCTCCTGAGCTGTTTCCTGGTCCGGCTGACGTTCCTTCTGGTTCCTTGATTCCTGGCGTGGCTGCGGACTTTTCTGGCTTCTGACCCCTGGATTGGCTGCGGACCTCTCTGGCTTCTGACCCCTGGACTGGCTGCGGACTTCTCTGGCTTCTGACCCCTGGACTGGCTGCGGACTTCTCTGGCTTCTGACCCCTGGACTGGCTGCGGATCACCCTGGTTCACGACTTCTGGATTGGACTTCTTCACGAGATCCGCGGGGTTTGCTCCTCGACCTGCTGGAGGCGCCAGCATCTGGATTACACGACCTGCAGGAGGCGCCTGCGTCCAGATCTTACCCTTTCCATCTGCAACCCCGAGAATCAGCCTCACCTAACGACGGTGGTCTACTCGATCATCGTCGAACCAAGGGTCCACCACTCGGTTCATAACAGTAAGACAAGGCCATGGACCCGGCGGAGGCCTCTGCTCTGCGGGCCATTCCCGGCCTGGCTCAGAAGATCATGGAGCAACAGGGTATGCTCGAAGCCATGGCCGCCTCCATGGAGCGGCTCAACGCTCGACTAGATGCGGTGGTAGCCAGCCAGCCCAGTGCATCAACCATGGCTCCACCGGTTGCTCCTGCTCCATTTTCAACGTCCAGCAGCCTTCGTCCAGTCCTTCCACTTCCAGCACCACCACGATACGCCGGAGATCCCCGTCTCTGTCTGGGATTTTTGGACCAATGTACTATGCATTTCCGGCTACAATCACCCTTCTTTCCAGATGACGCCACTAAAATTACCTACATTCTATCCCTGTTGGAAGGCAAAGCCCTCACATGGGCCTCTCCTTTATGGCAACGTTCTGACCCGGTATTACAGAACTACCTCCAATTTATTGAACTATTCCGCACTACTTTCGAAGAACCCGGAAAACAAGCCGCTGCCGCCACGGATTTACTACACCTCCGTCAAGGCGGACGTTCCCTCACGGATTACAACATTGATTTTCGCACTCTAGCCAATGAACTCCACTGGGAAGAGAGAGTTCTTCGGACCATATATCTTGAAGGACTTTCTGCCAAGATCAAGGACGAACTGGCTGCCCGAGAACTCCCGTCCTCCTTAAATGGCACCATCGAACTGGCCACCAGGATCGATCGCAGATTGCAAGAACGAGCACGAGAGGGCGGCAACTGGAGGAGACGGTCTACTTTTTCTCAGATCTCTCCAACCCCCAATCCTCCGCCTCAAGGAGCCCATCCCAGTGAGGGTTCCAGGGACGAACCCATGCAGCTCGGAAGAGGCCCGCTGTCTACAGAGGAACGCTTGAGACGGCGCAGATCGGGGCTTTGCTTGTACTGTGGAGGCTCTGGACATCGTTTAGCTAACTGCCCTATTCGTCCGGGAAACTTCAAAGCCTAGGGACTTTGGGGGGTGTTTCCCTGGGTCAGTTTTCTCCACAACCCCCACTCACATTACCTATCACTCTCCATATGAACGAACATGAATTCTCCACGCTGGCGCTAGTAGACTCAGGAGCCGGAGGAAATTTCATTTTACAAGCACTGGTGGATAAGCTCCACGTTCCAGTTCGACTCTGCCTGCAACCTCTAATCATTTCTTCCATCCACGGGGAACCATTACCCGGCAGAATCACGCATCAGACAGAACCCCTGAATTGTTTTATTGCACCAGACCATTCTGAACAAATTACTTTCTATGTCATCAACAAAGCCATTCACCCTGTGGTACTGGGCATACCTTGGCTGCAGCGCCATAACCCCCAGTTTGATTGGACTTCCTTACGCCTGACACAGTGGGGTCCCGAATGTTCTGGGACCTGTTTCAAGGACTCCGGTTCCACTTCCAATTATGTCTGCACCTCGCCTTTGGGAGAATTACCCTCTTCATATCACCAATTTGCAGATGTTTTCTCTAAGAAGGCGGCTGATGCTTTGCCGCCTCATCGGGCGTTTGACTGCACTATCAAGTTGATTCCAGGTTCTATACCCCCGCGAGGACGAGTCTACCCTTTATCTGCTACTGAGACTCGAGCTATGACCGAATATATTCGGGACAATCTGCAAAAAGGATTTATTCGACGATCCACGTCGCCCGCGGGGGCTGGATTTTTTTTTGTGGAAAAGAAAGATGGGACATTACGCCCTTGCATCGACTACCGAGGACTTAATGCTATTACTGTCAAGGATCGTTATCCTTTGCCTCTTATTGCTGAATTGTTTGATCGTCTGCAAGGAGCTCAAATCTTTTCTAAACTTGATCTGCGTGGTGCATACAATTTAGTACGTATTCAAGAAGGGGATGAGTGGAAGACTGCGTTCAACACCAGAGATGGACATTATGAGTACTTGGTAATGCCGTTTGGTTTAACTAACGCACCTGCAGTGTTTCAGAATTTTATTAATGAAATCTTTAGGGACCTGTTATATACTTGCGTTGTGGTGTATCTTGATGATATTTGATTTTTCTAAGGACTTACTTACTCATCGTCAACACGTGCTACATGTACTACAAAGACTCCGGGACCATCAGTTGTACGCTAAACTGGAAAAATGTATTTTCGAAACAGAGTCTTTGCCGTTCCTGGGATACGTTATTTCTAAACACGGGTTTCAAATGGATCCAACTAAACTAAAAAGTATACAAGAATGGACTCAACCGAAGGGGCTAAAAGCCTTGCAGAGATTTCTTGGTTTTGCGAACTACTACCGACATTTTATTAAGGACTTTTCCAAGCTATCTGCGCCCCTCACTGCACTCACTCGTAAAGGGGCTAATATCACTACTTGGCCCACGGCGGCCGAAGAAGCATTTCAGGCCCTTAAGGACTCCTTTTTACGACAGCCCTGTCTTCGCCACCCGGACCCAAGTCGCGCATTTACAGTTGAAGTTGATGCATCCACCGAAGGTGTAGGAGCAATATTAAGTCAGACCACTGTCAAGGGTACGTCTCATCCCTGCTCCTATTTTTCAAAGAAGTTCTCTCCCGCGGAGCGCAACTATGCTATTGGCGACAAAGAATTATTAGCCATCAAACTCGCATTGGAAGAATGGCGACAGTGGCTGGAGGGGGCCCAGCATAAAATCACCATCTTCACTGATCATAAGAATCTGATTTACCTACAACAAGCCCAGCGACTTAACCCACGGCAAGCCCGCTGGGCTTTATTTTTTTCCCGTTTTGATTTTGAGCTCCGGTATCGACCTGCCAGTAAGAATATCAAAGCGGATGCACTATCTCGGTCCTTTGTCTGTGAGGATGGCGAAGAGGTGTTACAGACCATCATTGATCCTGCCCGTATCATTCTGGCACCTACTGTTCCAGTTCCGATAGGAAAGACGGTGGTTCCCAGCCGACTCCGTAACAGGGTTTTGAAGTGGGGACATGATTCCCAATTCGCTGGACATCCTGGACGCAAGAGGACACAGGACCTCCTTCAGCGCTTCTATTGGTGGCCGGGGATGTACAAAGACATTCGGGCATACGTGGACTCGTGTCCCGTTTGTGCCCAACATAAGACTCCAGTGGGAAGGCCGTGGGGACGGCTACAACCCTTGCCGGCACCATCCCAGCCTTGGACGCATATCTCTACCGATTTTGTGGTTGATTTACCTGCTTCTGAAGGACACACAGTGATTTGGGTAGTAATTGACCGCTTCTCTAAAATGGCTCATTTTACGCCCCTGCCTGCTCTTCCCTCTGCTCCTCGGTTGGCTCAACTGTTTATGTCCCATATCTTCCGCCTTCATGGACTGCCGTCCCACATTTCCTCCGATAGAGGTTCCCAGTTCACGGCCCGGTATTGGCGGAGCCTTTGTGCCAAATTTCAGGTTTCCTTGGACTTCACGACCGCCTTCCATCCGCAAGCCAATGGCCAAGTTGAGCGGACTAATCGTACTCTCAAGCAGTTTCTGCGTGCGTATGTCAATTCTAGGCAGGATGACTGGGCGGCCTTGCTGCCCTGGGCGGAGTTTTCCCATAACTACCATCGGTGTACCTCAACCGGCTCCTCCCCGTTTCAAGTTGTGTTTGGCTACCAACCTACTCCTCCGGTGCCTCTCCCTCTGGCAGTACCCTCGCCGGCGGCTCAGCTTACTGCCACTCAGTTCCAGCAATTATGGGTGCACACTCGCCGCATGCTCCGCACAGCGGCTCTTCTGGCTAAGAAGTTTGCTGACCGGCATCGGCGGCCGGCGCCTCAGTTTCATCCAGGCGACAGGGTATGGCTGAGCACCAGGAACATTCGTTTGCGAGTCCCTTCGATGAGATTGGCTCCCCGGTATATTGGTCCTTTTTCCGTGGCCAAGCAGATCGGTCCCGTCACTTATCGACTGCATCTGCCCACCTCTCTGCGCATTCACAATGTTTTCCATGTCTCTTTACTGAAACCTCTGCTCCTCAACTGGCCATCTCGGAAGGCTCCTGTCTCTTCGCCCGTTCAGCTGGAGGACGACCCTACCTATCAAGTCCGTGAGGTTCTCGATGTTCGGCGACGGGGACGTCGTTGGGAGTATCTCTTGGCATGGGAAGGTTTTGGGCCTGAGGAGAACTCCTGGGAGCCCGCTACTAATATTCTTGACAAGGGTCTTCTCCAGACGTTTCACACCAACCATCCGGAGAAACCCAAGCCTTCTAGGGGGAGGCCTAAAGGAGGGGGTACTGTTATAAAACCCAGCCGTGGCAAGCCGCGAACGGCACTTACCCCCATCCCTAGGGGCCGGTCGGACCGCCGGCACTAGGCATCCCCGCGGGACTTCTCAGCGGCAGCTTTCGCTGCAAGTCCAAGATGGCCGCGGTCTCTCTCCCCCGCGCGGCTTAGCTCCGCCCCCCTGACTTCAGCTAGGGCCGCGCGGGCGGCTCTGGTCCCAGATTTAAAGGAACACTCACCGGATATGAGCTGGTTCCTTCCTGCGGTTCCCTATTGGCTGGGGACTATTTAAGCAAGGTCTGGACCTCCAGTCCTTGCCTTGTCTTCTTGGCTCCTGCGTTTGTTTTGTTCCTGGTTCCTGTTTGTCCTCCTGAGCTGTTTCCTGGTCCGGCTGACGTTCCTTCTGGTTCCTTGATTCCTGGCGTGGCTGCGGACTTTTCTGGCTTCTGACCCCTGGATTGGCTGCGGACCTCTCTGGCTTCTGACCCCTGGACTGGCTGCGGACTTCTCTGGCTTCTGACCCCTGGACTGGCTGCGGATCACCCTGGTTCACGACTTCTGGATTGGACTTCTTCACGAGATCCGCGGGGTTTGCTCCTCGACCTGCTGGAGGCGCCAGCATCTGGATTACACGACCTGCAGGAGGCGCCTGCGTCCAGATCTTACCCTTTCCATCTGCAACCCCGAGAATCAGCCTCACCTAACGACGGTGGTCTACTCGATCATCGTCGAACCAAGGGTCCACCACTCGGTTCATAACACCAGGAGATGTTTAATTTCGAAGAGACAGTTTTCCCAGTGAACCAATGTTTTTGTGTAAGATTCTTTAATGGGTATCACGATCTGGATGTCGTCGGCGTAGAGGAAATGTTTGAGGTTAAGGTTGGAGAGGAGTTGGCAGATAGGTAAAAGATAAATGTTAAAGAGTGTAGGTGACAGTGAGGAGCCCTGGGGGACACCTATGGATGCGTCCATTCGTGAAGATTCTTTGTTCTGTATCTTAACCTTGAAGCCTCTGTTGGAGAGAAAAGATTTAAACCATGAGAGAGCTGTGCCTGAGATACCTATAGAAGCCAGAATGGAAGTGAGAATGGAATGATTGACCGTATCAAAGGCGGCTGATAGGTCCAGTAGAATTAAGAGGAAGGATTGGCCTTTGTCAAGGCCCATTAATATGAAGTCAGACATGGAGATGAGGAGGGATTCTGTGTTCAGTGACTTGCGAAATCCGTATTGTTGATGAAGCTATTAGCTATTCTCCCCGATTCATAAAGAAAAAGGTGCGCCCAACATGCACATTTCTGAGCAGCCAAAAAGTGTACAGAAAAGCACTGTCCTGGCAATATTAAGTCATAGGAACTAAAAGGACCAGAATGCTTTAAAAAAAAAAAAAAAAAAAAAAGGTATGCTGGTGGTCAGGTTAGGAAAAGTGATGCTCAAATTAACAAGCCTTCATTTTCCTAACCCATGGCTGTGCACAGTTAGGAAAACAGACGCTGGAAAATTGAGCATCCGTTTTCCTAACCCACTGACACTAATCCATTAAGCACCTCTCCTGGGTGCTCGCTGCCAAGGAGTCGCTAGGGGTGCATATTTGTCCCTAGCGCGACCCCTCATTTAAATATTCGATCGTGTGCCTAGAAGAGGTGGTTGGCTATACATTAGGAAAGCAGGCGCTCAACACTGAGTACAAATTTTCCACGCAGATTTATTGCATCGGCTGCATTACGTACAATGGACCACTTCATGGTGAATTAAAAAAAATAATTGTGCATTAAGTGCTGATTTCAGCACACAGTTTTAACGCTCAGCTAATTACATCGGCCCCAATATCATCCAAAAAATCCTATTGGAATTGCTACTGTGTTAAACTGTACCTCTCAAATCCAGTCCTATTATCTCATGAATATTATTTCTGCCTATCCATAATAAAACAGACCTGCTTAAGAGCCACGTGGACTGAAGCTGGTATCCGCCGTTCTAAAACCGAAACCCATGGGAATAATAATTACAGTATCCTTAGTCCGTTCCACTTTAAGGGCTCAGTGGGCGGGGCTATGTAGATAGCTGGGGGTTATTGGGCGGGTCTATGCAAATCCAGAAGAGGTGGGGATTTAGAACAGTGCTCTGTAGGAGGGAGAGCGCACATATTGTGGGCGGGGTTGTGCTGCAGCCTGGATGTGGGAGCCGCGGGGAGAGGGAGTGGCTGGGCGGAGCCATGCGGGCGAGGCGGGCGTTGCGCGGTGACGTCGCGGGCTCCGGGCCCTGGGACAGCGGGCGGCGGCGGCGGGCCGTCCGCGGCGTTGAGTGCGGGGATGATGGCGCCTGGAAGCGGGCGGATTTGGCGGCGGGGCATTTTGCCGGCCCCGCTCCTCCTCCTCCATCTGCTCTTGGCGGTGGCGGCCGACTGGGCTGAGTCCACGCCCCCCGATAGCCTGATCCTAGGCATGCGGCTGCAGGGCTCCAGCGGACCGGCCGGCATAGGGGAGGACGGCATCATCCAGGTGACGGAGGGCACCCATGTGCGGTTGCGGCTGTACGGACTGGGGCTGAATGCCGACGCCTGGCGACTGGTTGCCTTTGTGGAGCTACATCAGGAGGCCGTCAGCAATAGCACGTGCCAAGACAGCACTAAGGACCTGCACATCTACTCCAACTTCACCATGGAGAAGGGCGCCTCCTCCGGGGTGCTGACTCTGGACGCCCGGCCGCTGCGCAAGAGCGAGACCTCCAAAATCTACCTACTCTGCACCCGCAACAGGACCGGCCTCCCCTGGCAACTGCACCAAGGTACCGAGGCCAGGCTACTGGTGGTGGAGGAGAAGAAGCCGCTGCTACCCCTCTGGCTGCAGATCATAATCATCATCCTCCTATTGATTCTTTCGGGTATGTTCAGTGGCCTGAACCTGGGGCTTATGGCCCTGGACCCCATCGAGCTGTGCATTGTGCAGAAGTGTGGCACGGATAAGGAGAAGCGCTATGCCAAAAAGATTGAGCCCATTCGCCGCAAGGGCAACTATCTGCTCTGCTCACTCCTGCTGGGTAATGTACTGGTGAATACCACTCTCACCATTCTGCTGGATGACCTCTTAGGATCCGGGCTGGTGGCTGTCATCGCCTCCACCATTGGCATTGTCATCTTTGGTGAAATCGTTCCGCAGGCACTCTGTTCCCGGCACGGTCTGGCTGTTGGGGCTAACACCATCATCTTGACCAAATTTTTCATGATGCTGACATTTCCTCTCTCATTCCCCATAAGTAAAATCTTGGATTTTATTTTGGGCCAGGAAATTGGTACGGTGTACAACAGGGAGAAGCTGGTAGAGATGCTGAAGGTAACAGAGCCATACACTGGCTTGGTGCAAGAGGAACTGAATATGATCCAGGGTGCCCTGGAGTTGCGCACCAAGACGGTGGAGGATGTCATGACCTTGATCCATGACTGCTACATGATCAGCAGCGATGCGGTTTTGGACTTCGACACCATGTCAGAGATTATGGAGAGTGGCTATACCCGCATCCCAGTCTATGAGGAGGAGCGCACCAATATCGTGGACATCCTCTATGTGAAAGACCTGGCCTTTGTCGACCCAGACGACTGCACCACGCTGAAGACAATCACTAAATTCTATAACCACCCAGTCCACTTTGTTTTTCATGACACCAAGCTAGATGCCATGCTGGAGGAGTTCAAGAAGGGTAAGAGGAGGAAAAAGACTTTTAATGTGCATCTCTGTTCTCCATTAAGCACTGGTAGGATGGATGCTGTTGTTAATAAGAAGGGTCTGAAGATGTTCCCTCTGGTCTGTACTTGTGGCAGTGAGAGATCCCCCCCCCCCCCCCCAAATTGTGTGTCTGTCCTGAGCGTTAGTAACCGATGGGATGTAGTCTGTGAGGGTAAGGGAGTGGCAAGAGACATCTCTATCCTGTATGCTCTGCTGGGGTAAGGGGGAGAAAAGACAGGAGATGTCCCCTCTGGTCTGTGTGTGACTTTTTATGTTGTGAGCTTCACTGGCATTCTTATAAAGAGAGGAGGGAGGGTCTCTTTCTACCTGACCCTCCTGCAGGTGTCGCTGTAAAGTAGAAGGAATACCATCCTTCTGTTACACTTTGAAATGTCTCCCTTCACCCTTGCTGATGCTCATCTTTAATCCACACTTCCTTTGCTCGGATGGTAGAAGCAGTACCAATGCTTACAGTTGCTCTCCGAGGCACTGCTTGCCGGTAACTGCGCTGGGTTCTCAGTGCCTGACTATATCCTTTCTCAGATTTGCAGAACTTTCTCCCTCACCTGCTTTCAGATACACAACCCTCATCTCTGTAGCCTAGTTTTGTGTTCCCTTCACTTAATGCACCATTAGGTTTTTACTAGGCTTTGCTTTGAAGCACTGTATAAGTTTTATAATCGCATCTTCTCTGTTTACTAGCTAATATCGCTTTTTTTTTCCCCCATGCTACCGCACGGAAAATGTGTGAGTGTGATGTGTGTGATGTCAGGCAGTAGTATAATTCTGGGACAATGTCTTCCTTGGTTTTTTGACATCTCCTTGGGAGAGGACACAACCTATATATTGTAATCCTTTTTTTTTTTTTTTGGTTCTGGGCAAACGTGAATCTTTAAACCGAGCAGATGTCACATGGAAATCATAGAGGAGGGACACGGGGAAGACTTTGAAATATCTGTTTGATTAGTGACTTTATTCTCTAAGTGCTTTTGTAATGGGACCTGACAACCTTTGTGTAATCCTGTTGTACCCAATATTTTTCTGCTGGTACAAATACCAGGGAGGAGGTTGGCAGGCCTCATGGCTTAGCCACAGGATTGAAGGCGACCTGTGTTATAGTCTCCTGTCCAGCAGGGCCGGTATGGTTCAAGTGCATCTTAGAGGTAATCGGTCTTACAGAGAGCAGTGCTGAGGAATTTAGTCTGAGGCTTCTCTCCCGGTCATTAGTGTTTATGCTGGGAAGGGAAAGGAAGGCACAGAAAATGAGAACAAGCGGATCAGAGATTGCAGCACTGAAATGGGAGTCAGGAGGGTGGACTGGAACCTGAGTTTGAGATTCTGATGCTGCAGGACCCTGGACAAGTCGCTCTCCCCCATGGCAATCCCAGCTGTTCCACTGACTCACCTTGTGACTTTGGCCCAGTCATTTGATCTCTCTTTGCCTTAGTTTACCTTGAAATTGTTACTACTACTTCTTATTATTGCTCTCCTTTTGTAAGCTTTCATGTTGTCCTAATTCTAGAAAAATGCTGCCATCCACCTCCTGAGGAGGCTGCACACTTGTTACTGGAATATTCAACTTGAAGTTTGTTGATGTCATGTTTTGATTATATAAATTGATATTGAGTAATCTTCCCTCCACTAGAATTTTACTAGCTTGGAATTTGTCTCCAAGGGGGTTTAATATTACCAAACGTATGCTTTGCTGGTGCTTCAGTTCTGGTTTTGCTATCTTCCTAGCCTCACTTGCCTAGAAACAGAGAATCGGATAGCAGATAAACACCACAAGGCCCATCTAGTCTGCCCATCCTCACTTCCTTCTCAGCTTTGCTATCCCTTCTTCAGATCCTCTATCCTTGTCCCAGACTTTCTTGAAATCCGATACAGTTTGTCCCCACCACCTCCATGCATCCATCATCCTTTCTATGAATAAACATTTTCTCTGATTACTCCTCAGTCTTCCCCCTTTTCCCTCATCCCATGGCCCCTCGTTCCAGAGTCTCCTTTCTGTGGAAAAAGATCTGCCTCTTGTGCATTCGTTCCTTGGAGGTATTTGGATGCCTGTCATATCTCCCTTTTTATCCAAGTTAATACATAGGATTGAAGGAGACCCGTGTTGTAGTCTCCTGTCTAGCAGCTCAGTTGAGCGCACTGTTTAACCCCTGGTTGGAGGCACGTCCACAACCCCTTAAGGGGATTAGCACATCGAGAATGTGCATCCAAGCCCCTGTGAAACTAATAGCGCTCATCACATGCAAATGCATGGTGAGACTACACCAGGTTAAAAAAAAAAAAAAAGTGTGCTTATTGCACACATTTTAACTAGCCAAAATTAACGCCTGCCCCAGAGCTTATCTGTACTTCCCCTATCTTAATATCGTGGCGATATGAAGTCTGAAGAATAAAAAGGACATCCTTTAAAAAATGAAAACAAATAAAATATGCCGGCAGTCGGGCTAGGAAAAGGGGCACTCAATTAACGAGTGTCCATGTTCCTAACCCGTGGCTGTGCACAGTTAGGAAAACGGACGCTCGTAAAATTGAGTGTACGTTTTCCTATCCCACTGCCAGCCACTTCTCCTGGGTGCCCGCTGCCGAGGAGGCGCTAGGGGCGCACAATTTCCCCTAGCGCCTCCTTTTTACCACAGCACCCCCGCATTGGGAGAGCGTGCAATCGGTCATGAGCGCCCATTTTCCCTGTGCCATATTGCATTGGCCTGAGTGAATGGAGAACAGATTGTGGCTGGATGTGTTCTTGCCGCAGCCCTGGTGTCGGGAGTCCATTTACCCCTCAGGAACAACATTTACAAAACAAATTGTGTTATAAAAGAAACAAACAATTAACTAAAATGTGCATTTCAGAGATAAGTTGGTCAGATTTTCTAAAGCAGGATTTGGACACACCTTTTGGCCTGAGGGCCACATTGGAGGCCCTGCCTAAGTGGTGAGACATTGTTTCAGGAAGGAGGGCCGTTTGTACAGAAAAGGAGCCCTGCGCACAGTGCTAGCATCTCGTCTGCTTGTTTGTTGTTGTCTCTTCTTCCTGCAGGCCAGCGGAAGTGATGTTGTGGCTGCAGGCTGCGATAGTGGTATTGCCATGGGTCCGAGGACACTTACTCTGCTGTAGGCCAGAAGGATGTCCATGGGTCTGACGTGATATAAGGGATGTAGTTTGGCCACCCCTGTGCTAAAGGCTTTTCTCTCATTCTGTGTGTATGAGGGAGGTGGGGGGAAACTTAATGATGTGGGCCCTATTATGTTAAATATATGAATTATTTTTCCACAAGAAAAGAAAGAGACTGGATTTATATTTAGTGTTGGGACAACTATTGCATGCCATTGTCATTGTAATACATTGCACAGAGTTAAAAACTCTGTGTTTTGAGTTTTAAATTCTATGTTTATGCAGAAAATGAGGTGAACATAACTAGTGGACAGGCAGCCATGTCTGGGAGTTACAGCCTTGGGGGAAAGAAGGCCCCCCAACACCCTATATTGTCCTTTTCAGTGTCTGAGGTGTCTGGTCTTTTGGGGGGTTTTTTTGTCCTGGAATTATGTGGGTTTTTTTTGGCCCAACAGTTCTGCTCTTTTGGGTTTCCAGCTCAGTTGGAGCCAGCCTGTCTTGGGCTATAGCACCTTCGTTCACAATCATTTAGAGCTTTTTTTTTCTCCTGTTTTCTGTATGTCCTTCCCAAATCAGCCCAGCCATTGCAGTGCCAGGCCACAAACCGTGACGCCTTGCAGAACCAGGCTAGCGTGTATTCTGATTGTAGCCCGGCGGCCGGGTGGTGTTAATGCACGATGACGGAGGCTTCCTCCTCCCCGCAGGATGTGAATCAAACCCAGGCCCTCCATGGCCACTGAGCCACCAGGCTGGCTGGTATGGTATTTTTAAAACAATAAATCTTAGTTTTCCAGAGAGAGAAAGCATTTCTCTCTGGAAATGCTTATTCTAAAATTACATTTGTGAGGGGCTTCTCAGATGTACTAACTCTAGAAAATATCTGAGAAACCACCCAAAGATGTAAAAGACGGTGAAAGAAGGCGATGAGTACCATGGCTTATTTAATGACATTAAGAATTGGAAACATAACACGCTTCGAACTCCCTAATTGGAAAAGTGTGGAATAAACAAATGGTGATTATTGTTCCCAGCTGGTGGCTTTGCAAGATGGCTGCCAAAAGTTCTCTGATTGACCGTGAGTCATTTTCATAGCTGCTGCGACTGATAGAGGTTGTTCTCATTTTTGGATGACTAGACATGGGGGATTGGGGGTCAGTGTTGAATCAAACCAAGGTCCATTACTATATGGTAAGGCTGACTTCCCTGCTCAGTCATGTGCTCAGATTTGACCCATCACAGTGCTTCATTTTTTCATACTGTTTTGTAAGTAGGGTTGGTGAAAGGGATGGGATTAGTTTGTAGGCCTCCTTTCATTTTATGTTGGTTCATTAATTTTAATATATATATGTCACTTTATCTAATATTCTAAGTGGCTCATAGGAAAACACAATCCATATTTGAGAAGTTACAGACAGCCAAAATAAGACATTACAGTCAAAACGTAAATTTACATCTGAAACTGTGGCAGCAGTTACAGAAAAACAAGCACTAAAACTTGTTTGGCCTTTATCTGTCACCTGTGTGCCACCTTGATCTCCTCCTTCCCTCTCCCTTCCCTGAACCTGTATGAGCTGTCCTACCCTTAGGACTGTTGTTTGGGTCTGTTTTGCACACAGTCAAAGGGGAGGTGTGTCGCATAACCAATATATGATTTGCTAAGAGACTCCAGGTGATAAGCGACTTGACAATAGTTTAACGAGAAGCTGTCAAGACTTCCAAAATCCTAATGTGTAGGCAGCCAGCATGTAAACATCTGACGTGAGCGCAGAAGGTGCAGGGGCCGTGTTTCACAAATAGCTGTGTGTATCTTCTGAGCTCACGTCAGATGTTTACATGCTGGCTGCCTACACATTAGGATTTTGGAAGTCTTGACAACTTCTTGTTAAACTATGGTCAAGTTGCTTATCTCCTGATTGGAGTCTCTTTGCAGATCACATATTGGTTATGTGACACACCTCCCCTTTGACTGTGTACATCTGTGTGTGAATTGCTTCCACGGTTGTTGTACTCTATTTTGCACATGCCAGGACAGGAAAGAACCTCGCTCTTAAACCAGGATAAGTCTGCAAGCTCTCAGACTTACTGCTAGTGCTCTGCTTTTGCCTGTTTGTGTGTGTGTGTGTGTGTGTGTGTGTATGTGTATATGTATATATATATATATATATATATATATATATATATATATATATATACACACACACACACAGACCAACAGAAAAAGACCCTATGGCCCATCTAATCTGCATCCTCTCAATTAACAGGCTGATACAGTACAGTGTGCGTCCGGTTTGGACGCACATTTTCGACGCGCTAGCTTTACCCCTTATACGTTGAAAACGCGCTATTAAGGGGTAATAGCGCGTCGAAAACGCGCGTCCAACCCCCCCCCCCCGAAACTAATAGCACTCGCAACATGCAAATGCAGGTTGATGGCCCTGTTATTCTCGCGCGATATAGAAAGTAAAATGTGCAGCCAAGCCGCATATTTTACTTTCAGAAATTAACGCCTGCCCAAAGGTAGGCGTTAATTTCTCTCGGCACCAGGGAAGTGTACAGAAAAGCAGAAAAAACTGCTTTTCTGTGCACCCTCCGACTTAATATCATAGTGATATTAAATCGGACGCCCCAAAAGTAAAAAAAAAAAAAAAAAAAAAAAAGTTAAAATTAAAAAAAAAATTAAAAATCAGCCCGCAGGTCGGAAGATGGACGCTCAATTATGCCGGCATCCGTTTTCCGAACCCGTGGCTGTCAGCGGGTTTGAGAACTGACGCCGGAAAAAATTGAGCGTCGGCTGTCAAACCCGCTGACAGTCGCCGCTCCTGTCAAAAAGGCGCTAGGGACGTGCTAGTGTCCCTAGCTCCACCTTTTACCGTGGGCCCTAATTTGCATAGGCCACCCTCCTGAATTGCGTGCCCAGGAGAATGGCTTGTGCACGCGCTGGGAGAGCGAGCACTTGCCCGCTCTCCCGCGTGTTTTTCTATATCTGTCTGTAATTTAGCATTACAATTCCCATCACTATATTTATCCCATGTTTTCTTGAATTCAGATAGTTTTTGTTGTCACCACCTTCACTGGAAGGTTGTTCTACACATCTACCCCCCTTTATTTCCCCTTTCACCCTCATCCCATGACCCCTCGTTCTAGAGCCACCTTTTGTATAGGTGCAGTTTTTTGCCTCTTGCCTGACCCCTCTAGCAGTGTCACAGAGCAGTGTGTGTAACAAATTCTCTGCCACACTTCTAGGTATAGAAACCTCAGCGAAGAGAGAAGGCAGGGATCAACACTCTGCATGGGGAAAACGGCACATTTGGAAAGAGTATCCTGAGAGAATTCTTGTTAGCTCACTTCACTGTGATGCCACAAGGGAAAGGAGAGAGATTTGATCAGTGTATTTCAAGGTGAAAAAGCAAAACAAAATGAAGGCCTTGCAGAACCTTGTTCTAGTGCTCCTTTTCCCCCATGCACCCTTGTCCAGTTTGGAGCCCTGACGCCATGATATCTGTGTGGCACTGTAAGAATCTGGGGTTTGGAAAGACTGCAGGACCTTGTGATTATCTCCCTGTGTGGTACTTTTTTTTCTGAGCTATTTACTTCCTCTGTGAGATCCTCAGGGTAGAGGGGGAAGGGGCGGGAGGAGGAGGTGGCCAGGGGGCAGGAGCAAGGCCCTGAAGGGAGAGGGCTGTGAAGTGTGTACAGTGATGATGCATAACTTGCATCAGTAGGGCCGTGCTGCTGAGAGAGGAGGCACTGTGCAATATGACAGCACATAAGAACCGTTAGGGCCTTTCAGTCTGCTCATTTTTATTCCTGGTGCAATATTGTAGACCCCACTAGATCACTGGCTTTCCCTTCACATTTTTGGAAAATTTGGGGCCGGGTGGCCCGGGCTCCATGGAGATTTACAGCAAGATCCAGGCTGAAGAGAATTGCACTGCTACCAGCAGTAGAAATCCTATTTCTACATCCAGGGGAAAACTGTAATGGGGTGGGAGGCAGAGAAGAAGAGTGGTTCTTAGGATGAGGACCCCGGTGGGGAGGAAAGAGCAAAGAAAAGTAAAAGTTAAGGAAAAGAAGTGAACCCCCCCCCAAACAGAAAATAAAAATAGACAAAAATGAAAGAGCCTGCTCTGCCGGCTTCCTTGTAGAATCAGAATTGTACGAGCCCCTCGTAATCTTTCTGAAACCCACCAGCCCCTGGCAGTGGAGGAAGAAGCTAGAGCAGGTAGGAAGTGCTGCTTGCTGACACCTGCTGGCTGGGAGGGCCATCACAGCGGTGGAAGATGGAGAACCAAACTTTGCTGCAAGCCCCAGGGGCTCTCTTCTTCCTGTTGGCGACTCAGGCCTGCTCTCTCCCCTTTCCCTTCTCTCTTCTGGCAGCACACCGATTGGGAACCTTTGGCTTGGGGGATTCCCCACATACCCGTACCCTTATTCGGCACCCACGTTTTTTGTTGTGTGCAGGTGCATATATCTGCTTGTGGATGTGGGTGAGGTGTGTATATTTCTGTGGATGTGGAACTGCTAAACCTGAGTGTATTGCATGTTTCTGGTTCCATAATTCAGATTTTTCCCAAGTGTAGCGCATGCTGCCTTGGGCAGGTTTTGTTGTCTTTGGAGGGAGGGATGTTTTCTGTGTTTCTGAAGGGCCTGTTGCTCAGTTTCCTCTGCTCCACCCCCTCGGCCTGTGCCAGATACTATTGGAGACCTCACTCTCCCACCCTGTCACTGGATATCTGCCCAGCATGGCACGTGGATCCCTGCACCTCGCCAGAGAGGTAATTACTATCCTGTTTGCCCGCATCCCCTCCCCCTGGCTCAGACATGCACACGTGGGAACATACACGTACCAGAAAGCAAACAGGGAAACTGCAAACCAAATGCCATTACCTCCAGGATCCGTTCTAGGGGAGGATGCAGGGGAAGCCTTTCCTACCTTCTTTCCAGAACTGGCATGAGTCCTGGGTAGTGCATGACTCTTGACTTTGTAAAGATTTGTAGTCATGGGGGACTAGTGATGCTCTTGGTCCCATGCTTAAGCCTCATCCTGTCCTAGGAGACATTTCTCCAATTGCTTTCTGGAGCCTGTATTGTACCTGGGCTAATAAACAACCTTCCTAGTATAAACTGGGCAAGCAGACACAATTCCAGCAGTTTCAGCCCTTAGGGGAACTTAGGGGAACTTCTGGCCCACATACTGGATGGGTTTTTAAAATATCAGTAGTGACTATGGATGGAGTACACACCACCCCAACTGTATCACCTGTGGCCAGATATTACAAATTGTGGACTTCACTGTAAAGTGGCCAAAGCCTGTTTTCAGTGTTATTTTGGGTCAGTGTGTGATGTACCGTAAAGCCTGACAAATGTAGTGAACTGGATGAACTGTCTTGCAGTAAAGACCGATTTACTAAATAGAGGGACTTCCCCTCACATGCCCTTAGAGCACAGCTGTGGGTTCCTGTAGCATGGAGAGACAGTAGGTGCAGGCAGATAGGGCAGTTTCCCTGCCTAAGACTGAATGAGAGCTGATAGACATTGCCCCCTTGGCTTTGAAACTTAATGCAGTCAGATCACTGCTGTGTGTGTTGGCATGTCTTCTCCGCTTCTTTGTTCCTTTAATGTTTCATGTAATTGGTTTCAGCTTCTCTCCTACAGCTAGGAGACAATCACTTTGGGATATTCATGTCCAGTTGCTAGAACCAGGGTGAGCTAGAGTACAAAGGGAGAAGTGTGATGTTTGCATACTAATAATTAGTGAGACTTCATCGCCCCTTTTGTGTCCAGTTCTTAAACATATGCATGGAGAAAAACTATATGAAATTTTGGCAGCCTGTTCTGTGTTTTTTTCTTTTTTACTCAGGTATTTAATGATTAGGGCTTTAATTCTTCTCTGTTTTAATTATTAACCTAGGCTGGATTTGACTTTGATTTTTATAAGGCATTTTAGTACGTTTTCAGAAATGTGCAGTGGCTGGTATGTTTAATCATTTTATGTTTTATCTGATTTGCCTTTTATATTTTTTTAAGCATTGTTTTTTATGTGCATTTTTATGTTCTTGGTTGTTTCTTCACACCCCTGTTTCATGTAAACCGGCATGATGTGAATGCTTTCATGAATGCCGGCTTAGAAAAACCTTAAATAAATAAATAAATAAATAAATTAAATAAATAAATATGTTTTCTGAGGACAAGCAGGATGTTAGTCCTCACGCATGGGTGTCCTCATCGGATTGAGCTCGGCACGGAACTTTGACCTCAAAGAATCTAGAACTTTCAAACATGCCTCACTGAGCATGTGCAGCTGTAGTCATCACCATGCCCCCTAGGCAGAGTCCCTAGGTTTCTTTTTATTTATTTTTTACCATGTGGTCGCTGGAGCCATGCGCTCATGGTATTCAGCTTTGCTGTCTTCCTCACCAGTCTTTCTCATTGATTTCTTCTAGAGCTGCAGCTGTTTTCTTTCCTTTACCTTACGGTAGTTTTCTTTTTCTCTTTTTCTTCTCTCTTCAGTCTGCCAGCTGCATGTTGGACCTTAGTCTCTGTGAGGTCTGGCAGACTCTGTTTCTTCCTTTTAAACAAACAAATATATATACATATACACACATACTACACCTGCAGTTTAGTTTCTGTTTTCTCTCCTTCCTCTGTCTGTTTTTGTACCTTTTTGTCCGGTGCTGGTAGGACTGACTGAGTGCAGTCCATGGGTGATCCATGTAGGCCGCTGAGCCTAGGGACTTGCCTGAGTTCTACCCGAGCAGGAGTTCCATATTTCACCGATGGATCGCCATCGATGGAGGTCAGACAGTGATCAAGGACCATACTGTTCCTGTGGGGGAGGGGGAACTCCTCCTCCCCCTCTCCCCCCCCACACACACCCAAAGGAAGTAGTCTTCATGGGCACCTCCTACTTGCCAGTGATGGCAGTGCAGTCTCCCTGGGAGACAGGGTGAGCAGGAGCCTGGGCAAGCAGCTTGTTGCCACACTGGTGCCATGCCCAGTAATGGTTGCCCATGCACTTCTGTGACCAGTGCACCCGTTAGTCTGATGCATCGATGCCAGAACCGCATCGGGGACCAGAACTGCCATTGAGCACCATAGTCACCCTTGATGCCATTGAAGTGCCAGGGCACCCTCGATGCCATCGGGATGCATAAGGGCCAATCGTGCCGTAGGCATTTGTGGAATTGAGGCACCGGAGTCATTGAGTGCCTGGGGCTTTGAGGTGGCAGACCTGTCCACTCCATGGATGCCTCGGCTCCATTCCATGCCATGGATGCCATTGAGGTGCATGAGTGGCCACCCTTGATGCCATCGAGGGTGGCCACTCATGCCGCGGCCGCCCTCGGGACTGTCGTGCATGGCCTCGTTGCCATTGTGGTGCTGAGCTGCCTCGATGCCATTGAGATGCAGGGCCGCCATGGAGGCTATCAGGTCCTGGTTGTCCCAGAGGCCGTCGACCACCAGGGCTTTTGTGAGCCCTCAAGTGCCACTGAAGCCCTCGAGCAGCAAGGACTTCGATCTTGAATGGATCAAGCACTGGGGTCGCTCTTTACTCAAGGCACCCTGGTATGTGAGGCATAATTGCTTAGTGATCTGGTGCCTTCAAGGCACCTTGGCAGTGTCCTGATGGAGCACTGAGGGGCATTATGCTGTCCGATCACTGGCCTTCTGCTTGAGCGGCAGGAAACTGCCTCAGCCACTGCCTGCTACTTCCGTAGCTGGACGCTGCCACTGACTACTTCTCCTGAGCGGCAGGGAAGCCACTGTCCACCTGGCCTCCCACGCGGCAGGAATGCCGCCGATGCAGCCTTCCCCTCCAGGTGTCCCATAGGCGTGGGCTCGCGCCTCAGCTGCTCTCTTAAAGGACCAGCGGCGGGAAAAGCCCTGCGGCCTTCAGCAGTGACATCATCAGCCTGTTCCTGGATCAGCCCTATAAAAGGGCCCAGCATCAGTTCCTCAGGGCCTTCGGATCTGGTCTTCAAAGCGTCTGTGGTCTTCTTCCTGATCCAGGTCCTCTGTGGTCTTCCTGTGCCTTCATGGATCTTTGTTCCATGTTCTTCGTGTTCCTGAACTTCATCACCTTGATGTTCCTGGTCTCATCCCTCGTTTGAGCTCCCTCGTTGCCTGTTCAGTGTTCCTGATGTTCCAGATGTCCAGTTCTCCTGATGTACCATGTTCCACATCCTGTCCTGACTCTGTCCGTCTCATCTTCAGCTCTTCGTCCAGTTCCCAGGTCCCTCGTCCCTCATCTGTGTTGCGTCCGTCGGTCGCAGACGGCTGCAACTGCTCTGCCTCACCTCTTTAACTTTCTCCTCCTTCATGGGTAAGATGGCTGCCTCCGGTGCCAAGTGCCAAAACCCTCAGCATCTCCAACTCAGCATGGGCGTCCCCGTCTGCCATGCTCCTTCCCGTGGCCTCCTAGGGCACGCATGCGCACGCTGCCTATGCTTATCTATCCGTCATGGCGGGAACCTCGGGGTGACCCCACCGCATGATGTCAATACCTCTGGGTATTTAAGCCTCCGCTCTTCTCCTAACAAACGAGTTAGCAAGGACATCGGTTTAGCTACTCTGACCGCTTCTAAGCTGCACACTTAGACTCCTCGCTACCCTCTGGGGTATCTCGCTCCAGAAGAAGCTCTGGGCAACCGCTCCTCGGGGCCTCTCACTTCCAACTACCCTTCGGGGTTTCTATTACTAACTCAGTCAATCACTCCTCGGGGGTCTCTCTTCATTTCAGAATTATCTACGCTTCCAGGTACTCGTTCGAGGGCCTACCAGTTCAGAGTATCCTGCATCACGGACATCGGGTCCCACCTACATCATCTACCAGGAGGATTCCTGCACTACTCTTCAGTGAGTACCTCTATGATCCAGCTCTCCATTTCCACCCACCAGGTTCGGCTTATCCCACTCTGCGGAACACTACCAACCTTGAACATCTGGGTGAGACTTCTACATCTGAGACTGTTGAACGTATTGGCACCTTGCCTTCAGCTATCGGGCACCAAGGATACCAAATAAGCTGAAAAGTCCTAACCTCTTTAGTCTTTCCTCACAAGGGAGCTGTTCCATTTCCCTTATCATTTTGGTCGCCCTTCTCTGTACCTTCTCCCTCACAACTATATCTTTCTTGAGATGTGGCAACCAGAATTGTACACAGTATTCAAGGTGTGGTCTCACCATGGAGCGATACAGAGGCATTATGACATTTTCCGTTTTATTCACCATTCCCTTTCTAATAATTCCTAACATTCTGTTTGCTTTTTTGACTGCTGCAGCACACTGAGCCGACAATTTCATTCTGTTATCCACTATGACACCTAGATCTCTTTCTTGGGTGGTAGCACCTAATATGGAACCTAACATTGTGTAACTATAGCATGGGTTATTTTTCCCTATATGCATCACCTTGCACTTAATCCACATTAAATTTCATCTGCCATTTCGATGCCCAATTTTCCAGTCTCAGAAGGTCTTCCTGCAATTTATCACAATCTGCTTGTGATTTAACTATTCTGAACAATTTTGTATCATCTGCAAATTTGATTACCTCACTTGTCGTATTCTCTCGTAGAGTTAGTAATGCGAACTTCTATTACCAGATACTTGGGAAAGACTCAGAAAGCATAGGACTTCACTTATTCCTGCTTGTAATGGAGCCCTGTTTTGTACGTTGCTTAACATTGAATTTTCTAGATAAGTAATATATAAGTGCTTTTAACTAAATAATCTAGGGTACTTAAAGGAGGAACCATTTTTCCTCCATATATTGGAAGGCTTCTTGCCCTTTAGGTATCTGGAATCCCTGCTATCCTTTGTTGCTTCCTTGAGAGCTCCAGGAACAGGCATCTGAACCACAGTTGGTCCTAGGCCTCTCCTGGAACTGGAATTCCCCCTATGGTGTTCTGTCACCCAGAGAAGAGGCTCCCTGACCTTCTGTGATTGAATATCGCGGTACCTGAGAATCCTTTCTAGCTAAGGACGACGGATGCTCACCCCATCTCATGTCATGTCCTACTTTCCGAGGAAGTGAGAGAAAAAAAAATATTTCCGACCAGCCCTCTTCTCCCCAACCAGGATTTGGTTGGTCGGGGGTGCAGAGGGAGCATCCAATAAGGGCCCATCTACTTAGAATCAATCCCTAGGATGTTCTGTTACCATGGGAAAACCCTGTTCCAGCAATGGTCTCCTAGTGAGGGAGTTCCCCACTGACCAGGACAGATGGGAGCCCCTGATAAGGGGAAAGTCCCTCACTTACCTCTCCCTTTGTCGTTATTTAAGGAGGTTGCAAGCCTCCCCCTCTCTGTCAAACACCACCTGTGGGAAATGTTCACTCTGGCCTGCCCTGAGGGATGTTGAACCCAACACAGGAGGAATTGAGACACGACTCTCCTCCATGGTAGCCTGGGGAGAGAATAAGAGGGGTAAAGACAGGTTAAGGGAGTCTCCTCTCTGCCTGGGTATCCATGTGCATTCCACCCTTCTCTGCCAGCTATGATCTTCCTAGCTGAAGGCAATGCTCATTTATTGACTCCAGTTTCTTACCCTGGGGAACTTTCTCCCTGTGGGAGCAAGAATACTGGCTGGTTAGACAGACATAGGTAGACACGTAGAAAATCAGAAAAAAAACCTCAATCACCTTGCTGAAGCAAGATTCCTCAAAATTTGTACCCTTTTTTAAACACAATTTCCAATCTCCACTCAAAGTGGATCGCCGTATTTCATAACCAACATTCATTTTACGGCTCTTGAAATAATGATCTTAGCAGCCCCTTTAGGGAGTCCCCCCATCAAATAGAGGGGTAAACAGCCAATTTCCACAGGCAGCTCCCTCAATTGCCTCCTTCGCAAGAAGTGGGAGAGAAGCGCTCCCTTGTGCTGGCATCTGCCAGCTGCAAGCCGTAGAACTTCCGTCCTTATAGACCAGACTGTGCCCTCCCGATGGCACCTCTCCAATAGAGTGTGGGAGGGAATAGGGAGATAGAGAATGTGTAACATACTTACAACCTCTATATAACTCTTCGTAGATAATATACATACATATCTACACATATTTTTTGTTAGCACCAATGAAACAGTACAGAAACTGTTGAGCCTGAGGTTTGGAGATTTAGCTCTTTCTGTTGAACCTCAAATGTCTCCCTACCTCTGGGGACCCTGGGGGGGGCTGGCATTACTATAAGGCACTGGGCTTTAAGCCAAGCCAGATTCCCAAAAATCAGTTGTAGCCAAGTCTACCAGTTACCTGTTCAGGAGTGCAAGCAGGTAGCGTCCCCTGCCCCCAGCCGCAAAGCCCAATAATTAGGGTTGCTATTCACTTGATCCACCCACCCCTTATTGGGCTTGCCTGCTGTTGCTGTGATGCACCCATCAAGGAGATTCTCTCTGTGGTTCCAATCAATGGCTTCAGACCCTGCATTGAGCCACTTTTTTCAAGCCTTTTTTTTTTTTTAAACTAAATATGAGAGTCTTTGCTGTGAAGTGAGAAGCTAGACACTACTGGGCTCTGAACTCAGGATCTCCTGTCTGTTAGGGCTGGTGCTTTATACAACCAGCCACCGCCTTGCTCTTTACTGTGGCCCTTCTGGTTCACCGGGATCTGTTGTGCAACCAGCACTGGCCCAGCTGTATCCCTACAGGGTTCCAGCATAAACTGGGGAGCTCACCCAGCCTTGCTTAAAGAATAGCGCACGCATCATGCTAATATAGGGTGAAGTGACTTGCATCCGGTCCCAGGAGCAGCAACAGGATTTGTGTAGACTTACCTGCAGTGTTTTCTTTATCCCTCTTCAGTTCCTGCCTTACCAGGGAAACAGTGCCCTGTCACCCCGCTCCAGCAGGGAAACCAGAGCCACGTGAGGCCTGTCGCCCTGGGAGCATCTGCTGCTCCTGCCACTGGGAACTTCCCTCCAGTGCTTGCTCCTGGGCATTGGAACTCAAACTCCACCGAGTAGGTTCCTGAGGAGGGGAAGGAGAGGCAGCAATCAGTACAGCCCTTCTTTTTCAGTGAATAAGCTCCATGAGTCCCCGGTGAGCTAACGCTCTTGGTTGCTCTGGGGAAGGGAAAATCAGCCCTATGAGGACTGTCGTCCCAGCCTGGCTATCCTAGGGAAGGTGACCTTAGGAAGGCCGTTGCCCTGGAGCCGCTTTTCCATGTGTAGCTGCAGCTCTGATCCATACGTCTGCACATCTGCTGCAGCAGAGAAAAATACTGAGGAGCTAAGGCAGCACCAGACCCTTATATGGAGAGTGACGTCAGTGTTGAGCTTTTGATCTCTGCCTCCATCTGCTGGCCAGAGGACATAACCCATTTGTGAAGACTAGTTTGGCAGGAAGATAAGGAATCACATTTATTTTCCGTGCAAGACTACCACCTTTGTCCTGTGAGCCATTAGTTGTCAGTTCAGTAGTCTGATGGCCAGGGGACCCTGATCCTTTAGAGAAGTAGAATTCAAGTGAATTACTCTGAAGAGCTGAACCTTCCCTTACTTATTAAAATGAGGTATATTTCTTTCCAAACGTTTTACCATGGTATAGGCCCCTACAAATACAGAGCATATGTCTCAAAGGCCTTCCTCCTCCTGACACCCCCCCCCCCCCAGTATGTGTTGTGGGAACCTTCCTCCTTGTGGTACCCCCCCTCCCTCAAGCATGTACTAGAGGATCTTCCTTCCTGTGAGTCACCCAGCATGCAGTCTTTATGTGGATCAATACCATCTATAATTCTATTGAATTTATTTTTTGTTTTAATCACACTCAGCACTGCCATTCTTGTTGTTGTTCCTTCTTGATTATATGTGTTAGCATTTTCTTCCATTTAGTCTTAAAGGGACTCTTGCTTCTTTCCAGGCTTGCTATGCTTATTTGGGAAAGTATGAAGGAAGCTTTCTCTGCTGCTACATATGCTGTACATGTTCTGTGATGATAGTGTGTGTGTGTGTGTGGGAAGCCTGCACTGTGACTGCCCTTGATGTACTTATTCTGTGCTGGGGAAGTCAGAGGGCTTGAGTCCCTCTCAGTTGGAACAAGACTAGGATTCATCTTTGAATCTGGTCCACAGGTTGGATCATTAGCTTCTCCAACCATAAAAGGCACTTTTTGATCTGCTCACTGGTCCAAAGAGTTTTCTCTTGGGTCCCTTCAGTAGACAGCTGCCCACTGACTGCAAGCTACTCTGTGTTTAATGACGTTCCTTATAGTCAACACAGGCCATCAGTCAACCATATCGGACTTCAGTTACCTCCGATTAAAAATTCGACAGCCCGTGGCTGCTATCCTTTCACACTATTCCAATTGAGGAATGAAATTGCCAGTTTCATGGAGCAGCCTTAAAAGCAGCTTGGTTGCTATCGGGGCCTCTAATATACACTCCTTGTTTAGATGCAGAATGCCAGGCTCTGCTTAAGCTATATGAACAGTCTGGTTGCCTAAAGACCATCTAGTTGAGTCCCTTGATGCTGGCAGGTGGGCTTACTGGAAGGAAACCACAGAGAAGATAGACTTTATTTATAAAATCAACATTTCTGGGTGGTTTACAACAGTACAATCATAAAATAAATGGCTACATAACAAACCGATTTCAGGACAAAACAAATTTCAAAACACAAAAAAACCTAGTAAAAGAAAATGGCATTGAAACACTGCAGGGTGCTAAAGAGAATGTATTAGGCCTCACACCATAGTGATCTCGAGCACTAAAAACACCAAAGCCAACATTTTGTCAACCTTCAGTTAGGTTGTATGCTTGACTAAAAAGAAAAGATTTTATCATCTTTCTAAACTTAAGCAAGGAGCATTCCATCTTCACTCCCATAGGTAGGATGTTCCAGAGAAAGACTAGGGGGCACTCCATGAAGTTAGCATGTGGCACATTTAAAACTAATCGTAGAAAGTTCTTTTTCACTCAACGTACAATTAAACTCTGGAATTTGCTGCCAGAGGATGTGGTTAGTGCAGTTAGTATAGCTGGATTTAAAAAAGGATTAAGAACGTAAGAACATAAGAAAATGCCATACTGGGTCAGACCAAGGGTCCATCAAGCCCAGCATCCTGTTTCCAACAGTGGCCAATCCAGGCCATAAGAACCTGGCAAGTAACCAAAAGTCTATTCCATGTTACCATTGCTAATGGCAGTGGCTATTCTCTAAGAGAACTTAATAGCAGGTAATGGACTTCTCCTCCAAGAACTTTTCCAATTCTTTTTTAAACACAGCTATACTAACTGCACTAACCACATCCTCTGGCAACAAATTCCAGAGTTTAATTGTGCGTTGAGTAAAAAAGAACTTTCTCCGATTAGTTTTAAATGTGCCCCATGCTAACTTCATGGAGTGCCCCCTAGTCTTTCTATTATCGGAAAGAGTAAATAACCGATTCACATCTACCCGTTCTAGACCTCTCATGATTTTAAACATCTCTATCATATCCCCCCTCAGTGAATAAGTTCTTGGAGGAGAAGTCCATTACCTGCTATTAATTAAGTTGACTTAGAAAATAGCCACTGCTATTACTAGCAACGGTAACATGGAATAGACTTTTGGTTACTTGCCAGGTTCTTATGGCCTGGTTTGGCCTCTGTTGGAAACAGGATGCTGGGCTTGATGGACCCTTGGTCTGACCCAGTATGGCATGTTCTTATGTTCTTAACAATGGAATATTTACTGGGAGAAGGATCTTAGAAGGGTGTCAGCTGCTAAAGTTTTCAAGGTGGTATTAAAACAGGAAGGTGCTAGGCCTTGAAAATCTTTAAAAACCAATTAAAATAATTTTTAACTTAATCTGCCAGACTATAGGTAACCAGTGATATTGGGCCAGAAAAGAAGACACACATGTTGTCGAATCAGAGTCCATGACACAACTCGTGCAGCAGTGTATTGTACATATTGCAAGGGCATACAAAGTTGTCTGTGGCAAGCCTAAGTAAAGGGCATTGCAATAGTCAAGGGAAGACATTACTAAGGAATTGATACGTCTAAATCATTTTCAGGGAGGTAGGGGTGCACCATCTGAAGTTTGAAAAAAGCACTTCCTACAGTCTGATTTAATATGCAGGTGAAGGGATAAAGAGAAGTCCATGATTACTCCTAGGTCATGATCCTTATTGAATATGGAAATCTGAACACAATCAACAGAGATATCAGGAATACTGTCAAATGGATACCTGGCCAGGTATAAAATCTCACTCTTGCTCATATTCAAAGACAATTTATTTACTCATTCCAGTCGGAAATGCTAGAATGTGATCATTGCCTGTGTGCTGCTCCTCAACCTCTGACACAAGCTTGACCTCTCATTTTGCCAAATAGCGTTGCCTATCATCTTTTGCATATTGCAAGTGCCGCATTGGAGAAATGGTTTTGTCATGAGGGTGCATGGCAAGTGGGGCAGTTCCAGTGATACAACATGGACAATTATATTCCAGAGCTTTTTTCAGTGGATGAATTGAGCAGGATCCTAAACTGTATTAAGTCAGGAATAGCAACAGAATTCCTTAAACACCTTGGTTGAAAAGCAGTACTATGGTTGATGTAATTTTACATACAAGTCATCAAAAGAGGTTGCTCTGCAGTTTGTGATATTCCAGGATCATCACTGTTCTCAAGTTGAACAAGGACCTTCATACCTCCAGCAAGCTATCAATCTATATCACTGTGATAAGGTGTTGGAGTGTCCCATTCTTCAGTGAATTAGCCTAATTCTGAAAAGATGTTTAATCCCAGAGGAGGTGAGCTTTCAGAATGGATGTAACACTTGTGATTAAGTTCTAGCTTTAACTGCATATATTAAAAATGGCTCCCAATAGAACCTAAAAATTGGAGTCATTTTTCTGGGCTAGACTCCTACTTATGATGATGTTTTGACAGTTTAAGCAAGCAGCCTTTATGCCAAAGTGGAATTTATTGAATGGTAAACATCACTGAGCTCTTTCTTCAAGATAAGACAATTTTGAATACACCTGGACAATATTTCCAGCTCTTGGAAATAACTCATTTCTCTCACCATTCGTTATCTGCCAAAGTCGTGCTCAGAAAAGTTCATTTAGGATGATATCATCTGCTCAGGCATCCAGACCCATTGTTTCTTAGAAACTGAAAGTTCTTATGGAGACTGCTTTTATAAATCGGATAAATATATAATAAATAACTAATGGTGTTTGCAGTCATTCACACCTATTTATTTATTTTATTTCAAAGTATTTCTATTCCATTTATAACAAATGTGTTAAACAGATTGCAATATAAAACATCTTTAAGAATACAAAATACATAAAACAATTAAATATAACTAACAGAAAATATTAAAAATAAAAATACATAGAATACATTAAAACAAAAAAAGAACACTTATTAAGGAAACGCCTGGCTAAACAGGTATGCCTTAAGATGCTTTTGAAATGACTCTGTCTTCAGAATCTCACAAGGTTCCAGGTAGGGCATTCCACAAAGTAGGCCCAACGATCAGAAATGACCACCTATGTGTTTCTTGCAATTGAGCAGAATGTAAATTATGACTAGGGATATAAGGTTGCAAAAGATCAGCTAAATAAGCAGGACTTTTGTGTTTCAATACCTTAAAAACAAGTGAGAGTAACTTAAAACATTGACCTGAACTTCACAGGAAGCCAATGAAGTTCCTTGAGCCAGCGCGTAACAGGATCGTATCGCTGTCCCCCAAATATAAGCCATGCAGCTGAATTTTGCAAAACCTGTACCACTCGAAGTGAAACGTCTGGCAAGCCAACAAAAAGAAAGTTGCAGTAATCTACCGAAGACAATATAAAAGCCTGAACAATAGTTCGAAAATCATTTTTATCGAATACATGTTTCAAATGACGTAACCGTAATTTGAAATAACCACCCTTCAGAATGCTGTGCAAATGAGCCTTAAAATTAAGACTACCATCAAAAATTACACCCAGATTTCGCACCGAACTTGGAAACTGGATCTCAGTGTTTGATAATGGCAAAGAACTAATATTATGCTTTGCCAACAAATCTGGATCATGGGAGAAACATATTACTTCAGTTTTCTGGGTAGTCAGTAACAGATGGTTCCTAAGCATCCAGTCATTAAAAGTTGAGCACAATCTGAAATATGAGTTAATGTAGCTGTCAAATCCTTCTTTATGGGAAAATACAATTGTAGATCATCTGCATAAAGTCTAAAGGTTATAGACTGTGATTCAAGCAAAAAACACAGAGGTCTCATGTAAATATTAAACAGCACTGTGGCAAAAACTGACCCCTGAGGAACACCACAGGGAGTTTTGTACCAAGAATGACCACCTTGCAAAAAAGCATGCTGTTTTCTTGATTTAAGGAAGGAACTAAACCATGCAAGAACACCACCAGTAATCCCAATTGCTTCGAGTTGTTGAAGGGGAGGACTGAGTAACGCACAGTGACGAACGCCGTTGTAACATCGAAAAATATTGCAATAACTGATCCCCCCTCCCCCTTATCGAGTTCTAATAACAGGAAGTCCAAAACAGAACAAAGGAAGGTCTCCGTACTATGCCTTACCCTAAGGCCACGTTGATACTTATGTAATATCTGATTAGCCTTCAAATAATCGGTCAACTGGGAGTATACGACCTTCTCAAGCAATTTACCCGGGGGCACTATATTAGAAATTGGGCGATAACTACTAGGGGGTTCAAAATGGAGGTTTCCCTTCTTATAAACATCTAAGATGGTTTTAAGTGTATTCCACCTTTACAATGCAAGAACAGCATTTTTCTCAAAGGTGATGTTGGAACTCCAACCCAATATTGATATTGGATAGGTCTTTGACTTCTTCTAGCTGTCTGAAGAAGGTAGCAGGCCTAATAATGTCCTGTGAAAGCTAACTGGCTCTTCATGGGGCACAAAGCCCAGCCTTTAATAACATCTGTTTCTCGGAAGCAGAGTACTGGGCTCCAGTCTGGGACCATTCATCGCATACGAAAAGGGCCGATGTTGAACTTAATACAAATATGCATATTATTACTCCTGAGGGAATTCCGCACAAAAAAAATTCTATTCATCATGTTTACAAAGTCTAGAAAATTCTGCATGTTATTTGTCAAAATTACACAATATAATTAGCTTTTAAGTAATAATTTAAAGTGCAGCACGGAAGCAAAGTTGCTACTTGAAGATACAGAATTTCCCCCAGAGCACTGTAAAAGTACATCATAAGATCTAGCCCCTCCTCCATAGGCTTAAATCTCCCCATCTCTCTCCTCCATCTTTCTCTCGTGCGTATGCACTCTTCCCCCTTCTTCCTCAGCTCTTTCTCCCCGGCCTGTGCTCAACCCCACCCCAGATCTCTCTCGTCCCCACTAGGCTATTCCTCCAGCTTTCTGTGTTGAGCCTGGGGTGAGCCCAGGCTCAACACTCATTTCCAGCTTTCTACCTCTCCCTCCTTCTACCTCAGACTCAACACCCAACCCTCAGTTCTCTATCTCTTCCCCCCCCCCCCATAGCATTCCCTCCCCAATACCTCAGACTTTTCCCACCCTCCTCAGTCCTCTGTTGTTAATGTTGGGGATGCTGCCTCTTTAAGCCTGCTGGTCCAGGCTACAAAAGAGGAGAGGCTCTGGGACAGCTTAAACCCCTCCCCCAAAAACTCAGACGATGGCCGGCTTCCTGACCAGCTTGCGGCTGCCAGCTCCTGCAGCCAACGTGAGTCAGACCCTGTGAGGAAGCGAAGATAAGAAAGGAGTGGGAGCAAGCAGAACAGCTGCTGTCGACCCAATTTGCTCTTTACCGGAGGAGGGAAAGAAACAGCGCCAGCATGAAGGACGCCACCTCCTTCCTCTTCCGGTCCAGGCCGGCCTCTGTTCTTAGAGCTGATTCTGCGCAAATTCTGCAATGCACAGTCACCCAAAATTCTCCCAGGAATAATGTTTATTTGGATGTAGTGCCCCAGATATAGTTAACGACGTAGCACCCCTGCCGTCAGTACCATAAAGAAGCCACTGTTAAGCTCAGGAGAAGGCTGTGCGAAAATAACATTTTCCCTCTATGAGCAGATCAAGATGTCCAGGTTGATTATGCCTTCCATTTGAAGACCTTATAGGTTTGGTGTGCTGTTCTGCGTCGTTAGCCACAGATGCCAGCATCCAGTTGCCTATTATGGCTCCAAATGTTGGTCCACCTGATTTTGATTTACCCTGGTTTGCTTTTAAATCATTTTCTGGCAGGACAGGGCTGTTGTGTAGCCAGTCCTTTTAGTTGGGGGGCAGGTTAGGGACTCAAATTGTAGCTGGGAGGAACTTTGAACGGTATTTTACGTTGGAAACGAACATAGCGTTACACCTTGCTGATGACTCTCTTAAGTGACTTGGCACATTTTGCACATGTTGGAAGAAGTGCCGCTGCCTGTTCCTTGAGGGGGCACTGAGAGAGAAGGGAAGCGTGTGCTGTACCTGCTCTGAGAGAGGGGGCTGTGTGTGTGTGTGAGAGAGAGGGTAGCTTGCGCTCTCACTGCTTGCTCTGTACCTGCTCTGAGATGGTACAGTGAGTGTGTGTGAGAGAGAAGTAAGCTTGCGCTCTCACTGCTTCTCCTGTACCTGCTCTGTGATGGGGCAGTGTGTGTGTGTGTGTGTGCGCAAGAGAGCAAGCTTACATTCTCACTGCATCTCCCGTATCTGGGGCAGGGTGTGAGAGAAAGAGAGAAGCTTGCTCTCTCACTGCTTGTGTTGTACTTGCTTGGAGATGAGGCAGAATGCGTGTGTGAGAGAGAGGAAAGTTTGCACTCTCTCTGCTTCTGCTGTACCTGCTATGTGAGAGGGGGCGCTGTGTGTGTGCAAGAGAGAGAAGCTTTCACTCACACTGTTTGTGCTGTACCTGCTCTGCGAGGGGGCTGTGTGTGTGTATGCAAGAAAGAGAAGCTTGCACTCTCACTGCTTCTCCCATACCTGCTCTGTGATGGAGCAGGGTGTCTGTGAGAGAGAGAAGCTTGCTCTCTCAATGCTTGTGCTGTACCTGCTCTGCGAGGAGGCAGTGTGTGAGTGTGTGCATGAGTGTGTGCAAGAGAGGGAAGCTTGCGCTCTGACTGCCTGTACTGTACCTGCTCTGGGGTAGGACAGTCTGTGAGAGAAAAGCTTGCATTTACTTATTTATCTGCTTCCTCCTCCTGCAGTATTCCCAGAACAGACATTGCCCATTAAAGCCAGAAACATCCATTATTAATATCTGCTGATTGCATAGAGAGTTTGGATTGCTCTCGAGTACTTTTTAGTATTATTTAGTGACTGTTGCTTGTTGACTGTTTTCTTCGCCCCCTGCCATACATTCCCAAGGCAAGACTCGAGAGATATGAGATCTTCTCCGCTGTCCATTCTCAAGAGATGCTTAGTACCTGAGTGTATATCAGTCGTGACCCTCGGACAGGGCTGTGCCATCCCTTCACATATTGTCACACTGCCCACATTAGATCTCGCCAGTTAGATGAAACCTTCCACAGCCCCCATGTCCGAGTTTGCTGTTTCGTGGATGTTTTTGGGTGTCATGTTTTATTCCCAGAGTAGGTGTGCGCGTGTTGGGGGGGGGGTGTTTACATTTCTTGTTTATTTCTAATATGGGTAATACTAGTAAGTGAAAGTTGGTCATTTTCCCAGCCTTGTCCTCACTGGATATTGTAAGTGTAATAAGGAGCAGTGCGTTCCAGTCCTGGCTTGGGTTCCTGGCCCTCTGGCTGTGTACATGGTGCAGGTCTCTTATCCCCAAGCAGGATATGCTCTTATGTACTGGATGCCATGAATGTTGATTTTCTTGGGAGAGAAGAATGGGAAAGAATGAGAAAAGCAGTTGTGCCTGACTGTCCCCTGAGAGAACTGGAGGTAGCGCGTGACGAATCCCTGGGAATCAGTAAAGAGTGGGCTGCCCTTGGTGACTCCCCAGTGAGAGCCAGATAGAAAACAGTAAGAGGTGAGAGCTCCCTGATGAGACCTGGTAGGAGTGAGGCCTTACTTTTGCCAAAGGCAGTGAGACTTTTCTCTTGATGCTGTACCTGTTAGAGGTGAGAGATGATGGTAAAGTTTCCCATTGAGAGAGGATGTGGGAAAGTGTTGAGAGATGTAGTGTCCTTGACAAGACTTGGGGGTTTGTATATGTTCCAGCTGTGTTTCCATTCATGATCTAGACCAAGAAACCTGTGGCCCTTGGTAATTAGATAATGGGTGGAATATTAGATGGTGATCGTGTCACTCTGTTAGCAGTAGGGGCCTGGGTTTGCACGTGAAAGTGTTGATGGCCATTGAAGGATGCTTCCATCTATGGTTCTGTTGCCTTATCTCTCTCCTACACTTCCTTTCTTCTGTTTGCACACACTTTGTAGACTCTTGTATAGGAAGGAAAAGCGACTGGAGACCCCTTGGGACATGGAGGTGCAGTTTAGGGGGGGAGACGTGTGGAGAGGCTGGTGGGGTGGGGGGGGGGGGGGGTGGGGAGGAGTTGGAGAAGGCAGCCACAGACTTCATTCAGCCTTGCCACTTTCTTACTGTTGTTCTTGGATCCTGCAAAACACTGTGTTTGTCCCAACACTCGTCTTTCCAGTTCTGCAAGTTTGGCCCTTCTGTTGTGCTTTACCACACAGGTTATCTGGCCCTGCTTACACCTGGCATGGAGGACGAGGAGGGAAGGGGAGAGAGGTGGTGACAGGCGGAAAAGGAGAGAAGAGAGGGAGCCTGGTCTGTAAAACTAGCATTTGTTTAAATAAAGGAGGATGAAAAAGGGGGAGATCAGGAGAGGAGGGCAGCGTGGGATGAGAGGAAGGGAAAGGGGAGGCAGGCTGACAGTGCTGAGATAGTGGAAGTGATTGGGATGGGATCGGAGAGGCGGAGAGAGATTACCTTTGCTGTCTGGTTCTGGAGCTCTGTTTGCAGCTGCAGCTTCTCCTTTTTGGGGATTTGTGCATTTATTTAGAGGGAAGTAGTGATCTCACTGTCAGGGTCCCCTGCTTTCCTTCTGTGCAGCTGCACGTCCTCTCCCTCAGTAAGCAGGCCTCCTCTTGCTCACGTTGCCTCCCTACTTCCTTCTGTACCCTGCCCGTCCTCCCTCCCTCCCTCAGCCTCTGCTTCTCCTCTTCCCCATGGCCTGGCCAGTCTTCCTGGGCCGGAGGCGTGGCGCCTCTTTTCTGGGTCTGCAGAGGCGCTGCCATCTTTGCTGGGAGCTCTGCGGAGACCCGTGCTCACGCTGCCCGTTCACCGAGGGAGTTAATCGCAGTTGGTGCCTGCTGTTGATGTCTGAGGAGGAAAGGTGTGAGGCCCCCTTATCGCATGAAGTACTTTGGCATGGTACTTGGCCATCTTGGGGGCTGCTAAAAAGCAGTGCTGCTTCCTAACAGGCTCCATCCCGAGGTGATGCATCTCTGCAGGCCGGGGATGGATGGCGTGTGCTTGTAAAAGGGAAAGGAGGCAAAAGCCACAACCTGAATCGCAGCAAAGGGCCTTTCTCATTACATGTACCTTTTGGTACCCTTCATATTCCTGACGGGCACTTGGGTGCCTGCTTGTAACCTGCCATTTGAGGCACAGAACTCGCACCTGCGCGCCCTCCCTCCGGAGCCATCCCTGAAAAGAGACAGGAAAATAGCTGTATTTAATAAAGCTAGAGAGCGTGACTAACTCCACATCCCTCACCTGCACATGGGGCTCTTCATTTTCAACATAAATTGATTTTCCTTCAAAAAAAAAAAAAAGCTCTGGTTTTACAAAACTGATTATTTCTTTTTTTTTTTTTTTTCGTTTCCTGATTTTCTTGCGAACACCCTGAGGTTTGTTGTGGTTCTGCAGAATTCAGGACGGACCTGGGCTTCCCTGCCCCTTACTGGTAGGATCCCCTGGTCCTGCTTCCGCCCCATCCCACATGACCCATCATATTTCTGTCTATTTACCCAGATCAAAGAGTGATTTTTTTTGTGCACTGATTTTCACCCAATTTTGATGTTAAACGCCGATAAATTCCCCAGAAAAATAAAATGAAAACCAAAAGTCACTTTACCTGACCTGTATGCCTGGCAGTACCCCTGGTGGGTGCTGTTGCACCAAAGTGATTAATTCCCATAGGGCCTCTCTGTTAAATGATAAACACATGAAATGAGACCCCCACAGAGGCCTCATAAACAGGTAGGACAGCCTGGCGTTGGTCATTGGCTAGTTGCTTGGTTGTGTGACAGGTAACTGCGGTTCACCAGCGCAGGGATCAGTTCTGGGGCTGTTTCTACCTAACGTTTTCGTAAGTACTATTGCATGTTTTCTCTTGGCAGAGTCATCCAAACAAATCCTAGGCGATATCCTTTGGTTGGACTAATTCAGTGCATCCGTGACCAGCTTTGGGAGAGCTGCGTGCCTTTTGGTCAGGTCAGTGAGGCGACAACACTGTTAAGCCGGGTTTAAACAGAACCAAGTCAGCGAGGCAAGCTCTGTAACAGCAAATGCAGGTAGCCCAGTGCCTTGCTGACTCTGTTCTAGCTGGTCCTGAAGGCTTGTTACAGTAGGGATGTCCCTGCCCCAGAAAGGATTTACAGTCTAAGCTGGTCCCTGATGCAGGCCTGCTGTAACCGTGCTGTTTCTTCATTGACCTGATGAAGGGAGCACAGCGCTCTCAGTTCTGACAGACGTACCGAGTCAGGCAAATATTGTTCTCTGGCCCTTAGTTCTGCATATTCAGGGAGGCTGAACATAACAACCACGATATTTCTCTTTGCAGAGGACACCGAGGCCAATGTAATGAGACCACAATAAAAGAAAAGAACACCTTGTTTAGCGCAGATTAGTTACCATGGTAAATTTTGACTTTAATTCTGATATAGAAAGGTAATAGTTAAAATGGGCACTGAAATGGAAGTAACGTTATCTTTCATGTTAACTTTTCTCCCCTTTAACTCCAGCGGTAGGAGTTGGAAGTGAAGTTTAACTTGCGCCTCTAACCATTGAATAAAAAACAAATACTGGACGCCGTCTGGTCCTGTTTGCAGTCAGGGGCCTACCAAGGCCAGGGATGTTTGGGCTTGGGACCAGAGAGCCTCACACACACCCGCCAGCCATTTTACAAATGGTGCAGGTTCAGCGGGGGACCCAAACGCATGAATCGGTGCCTTTTAAAAAATGGCCAGAGGATGGGGGCCTAGAGTTGGGGGGACATTGGTGGATAGATGGATGTGGTGAAAGATGGGTTAAAGGGGCACCTGGCCCATAGGAATCCAAGGCTGTGAATGACTGATTTTTTTTTTTAACTTCCGTTTCCTTTCCATTGAAGTAAATGGAAGTTAAAACTTCACCTGAATGGGCAAACTAAAAAAAAATGCCAGCGCCAATAGAAAAAAAAAAAGTGCCAATTAATTGAACTTTGCTACATTGGAAGCAATTCCATATGTAGGCCGTTGCCATGCATTTCTATGGAAACTGTGCTAACCTGAGCTCACTTTTTTTACTTCCCTTTTTAGTGCACATTTTTATGTACTGAAACTCTTGTTACATAGGAAGCAATTTTAATGCACAAAAAATGTGCACTAAGCCAAAATAAAGTCGTGCGCTGAGCCCATTGCACTTGATTACATCAACCCCCTAAGATCTGTAACTAGGCTGATGGCGTAGAGGGAGTGGTTACAAGGTTGGCGACTGAGATTTATGGGAAAAAATACTGTTCTTACCACTATTTCACGTTATTTAGTTGAGACATTATGAACCTACATCTCCTCTATGCAAGGAGCGCAAACTCCCACTTGCAGGACACGGAGCAAGGGAGCATAGTAATCTTAAACTTTGGGGTCTTAAGACATTTGATGACCTTCTAAAGGTGTTATCTCTACTTAACTTTGGGTTATTGTGTAAGCACAATCTGGGCATTGGCTCTCCAGTGGGACAAAGATCTGAACGCATCTCGGTGCACCTGACTCAGAGGAAGGAGGGTTACAGAGAAATGGAAATCTCATTCATGGAGGGCGATGTATCTTTAGATAGCATCCTTCCTCCCCCAACACCTCCAGTGTCTTTGCATAATTCTGTAACACACATAAGGCCGATGCTATCTCGTGCGCTGAGACTAGCGTACAGGCTAATGAGCTCTTGGACGTGTGTTTTGGACGCTCCAGGCTAACGCCCGATGCAATAAGGGGATTAGCACGTCCAAACCAGCGCTTAGCTAATAGTGCTCATCACGTGTAAATGCATGTCTAGGATGCTATTAGCTATTATCTCCGATGCAAAAAAAAAAAAAAATCACCGTGCACCCGATGTGCACGTTTTTACAAGGAAAACTTAACGCCGGCATTAAGTCTTTTTAGGCTCCAAGCCATCTTAAACAAAAAAAACAAAAACCCCCACAAAGCCACAAAAAAGCTCAAAATACTGCTTTTCTGTGGTTCCTCCTACTTAGTAGGAAGTAGCATGAAAAAAAAACATTTTCTGGCGTTGGGGGAAACGGATGCCCATTAATTGAGCGTCTGTTTTCCTAATCTGTGGCTGTTAGCGGGTTAGAAAATGGACACTCAGTAACTGAGTTTTCCTAACCCATGCACAGCCACTTCTCCTGGACGCCTGGTGCCATGGGCGCACAATTTATCCCTAGCATGTCCTTTTCAGCGTGACCCCTCCTTTAAATATTGCATCGCCTGCCCAGGAGAGGTGGCTGGGTGCACATTAGGAGAGCGGGCGCTCAATCATGAGTGCCTGTTTTACGTGAGCCAATACCGCATCAGCCTGATACACAGAGAGATAGTTGTACCGGGCTATAATGTGCTCAGGAAAGCAGAACAGGGGAGAAGTAGCTCTTTTTGTTTAAAAAAAAAAAAAATAAAAAAAAAAATATATATATATATAGATATGTCTCCAAGCTAGTGCAAAGCAGGAAGTGTGGGGTGAGGAGGAGACAGTGTGGGTTATCTTGGAAAGCAGTGATGGCATTTCCATCTACACCGGTGTGGTCTACAGACCTCTGACACAGGCGGATGAACCTGGTCAAGGGCATGCAAAGGTGGAGATTTTAACATGTTGAATTGGGCCATCCCATCTGCAGAGCTGATCAGATCCTGGATCTCTTCAAATAAATGCTAATGGAACCCACAGGGGAAGGGGTAATATTAGATGTGGTAGTTATTTCATTTATGTAGCTGTCGCCTTTTCCTTGGTAGCTGGAGGCGAGTTACCTTCAGGCACTGTAGATATTTCTCTGTCCCTGGAGGGCTTACAGGCTAAGGGGGTCATTTACTAGACTGTGGTATATACTGTGAGGATTTACTAAACTGCAGTATTCATTTGGAACCGCAGTTTAGTAAACACTATGATATTTTCCCAGGTGGGAAAACAACCGCGGCTGTTGGCCTTCAGAGGCGTTCTCTTTATCCGGGGCCTTTATCTTTTTAAAGGCTCTGAATGAAGCTCCCCTCAAGAGTTAAAAATAAATAAATAAAAGGAGGGGTTCTTATGAGACCCTCTGTCCCAATGTCCTGCAACAGCCCCAGCGCACGAGAAATAAAAAAAAAAAACCAAACAAAAATGTCAAATTATTTATTTATTTATTTTTAATTTTTATATACCGAAGTTCTTGTAGGGACTACAAATCACTCCGGTTTACATAAAACAATGAACTGCCCAACAGAGATTATGTGGTGAAGGCTCCTTCTCCGCTCTTTCTGCTAGGGTTGTCCAAGGAACCTCGGTGCCACTGGGCACCTTTCTCTGTGCTGGGGTTGTTGATGCTGTTAGAACTTTGTGGCACACGGTAGTTAGTTTTATAAGAGAGAATGCCTTCTCGGGGAGGTTTCTTCTTTGCACGAGCAGTAAAACAGAGTGGTAAACAGCTAGCAACACGAGTAATGCAGAAACAGGAAGCAAGTAAGTACGCCTGCAGGGCAGTCCGGAAGTGCTAGTGGTGCAGCCTCCTCCATAAGGTCCAGCACACTGACATGGAGCACGTTTCCAACAGGTGCCACTGTGCTGCCTGCCTTAGCCCGGATGCCACTGTACTTGTTGCCTTGCTCTGCACGCTGTGCCATGGGGTTTTAATGCCAGTGATTCTGCTGCTTTGTCCCTCTCTTGGTTCCTTGAAGTGTTTTTGCCCCAATTCCTGCTGCCCTGGCTTTTATTTAATGCCCTGGGTGTCAGGATTAGTCACACATGATCTACCATCCAGATCCAACCAACCGAATTGTCAGTTTGACTCCTCTAGGCATACTGCATGGACCTTACCCATTTACTTCTTGTGATTTCATGCTCTCTTTGACACCTTTAAAGTTCTTTTCTAATTCCCTTGTACTGTCAAGTGTAGCTCCTCTCAGGATAGAAACCTCCGATAATGTCCTCCTCTCAGACAAGTAGAATCTGTACAACACAGCTTACACAGACTGGGCTTCCCCCAAATGATTAGCCTTGCAGGATCCCTGGAGAAAATAAGTTAGCATTGCCACAGTTCACTCTTTTAAATTAAATTACTACCACATCTAATACTACCCCTTCCCCTGTGGGTTCCATTAGCATTTATTTGAGGAGATCCAGGATCTGATCAGCTCTGAAGATGGGATGGCCTAATCCAACATGTTAATATCTCCACCTTTGCATGTCCTTGATCAAGTTCATCCGCCTATGTCAGAGGTCTGTAGATCACACTGATGTAGATGGAAATTCCATCACTGCTTTCCAAGATAACCCACACTGTCTCCGCCTTACCCCACAATTCTTGATGTGAATAAAACGGAAAATGTCATAATGCCTCTGTATCGCTCCATGGTGAGACTGCACCTTGAATACTATGTACAATTCTGGTCACCGCATCTCAAAAAAGATATAATTGCGATGGAGAAGGTACAGAGAAGGGCTACCAAAATGAGAAGGGGAATGGAACAGCTCCCCTGTGAGGAAAGACTAAAGAGGTTAGGACTTTTCAGCTTGGCGAAGAGACGGTTGAGGGGGGATAAGATAGAGGTGTTTAAAATCATGAGAGGTCTAGAACGGGTAGATGTGAATTTACTCTTTCGGATAATAGAAAGACTAGGGGGCACTCCATGAAGTTAGCATTGGGCACATTTAAAACTAATCGGAGAAAGTTCTTTCTTTTTTACTCAACGCACAATTAAACTCTGGAATTTGTTGCCAGAGGATGTGGTTAGTGCAGTTAGTATAGCTGTGTTTAAAAAAGGATTGGATAAGTTCTTGGAGGAGAAGTCCATTACCTGCTATTAATTAAGTTGACTTAGAAAATAGCCACTGCTATTACTAGCAATGGTAACATGGAATAGACTTAGGTTTTGGGTACTTGCCAGGTTCTTATGGCCTGGATTGGCCACTGTTGAAAACAGGATGCTGGGCTTGATGGACCCTTGGTCTGACCCAGTATGGCAGGTTCTTATGTTCACAGGAGGGAGACAGTGTGGGTTATCTTGGAAAGATATCTCTCTCTCTATCTTTATCTCTATTTCTCTATAAAACAAAAAGAGCTACTCCTCCCTTGTTCTGCTTTCCTGAACACATTATAGCCCGGTATGACTATCTCTCTGTGTATCAGGCTGATGCAGTATTGGCTCATGTAAAACAAGCACTCATGATTGAGTGCCCTCTCTCCTATTGTGCACCCAGCCACCTCTTTTGGGCATGTGATGCATTAATTAAATGAGGGGTGACGCCAAAATGGACGCACTAGAGATAAATTGTGGCATACCAACATAGGCCTGGTCTCAGCAGTGTTTTAGATAAGGCACATGGCTGAAAAACGTTGCTTCCCACAGTAGCTGCTACAGATATACACTATCACCACCCAAATGTCTGTTACCTTTTAAAGTGCCGAAAAGAAAATGCTGAATTACAACAGAGAGTTCTCTTCTTTTAATACCTCCGAGAGGCCGAGCCCTCGATATGCTCCATATATTCCACTTCAGGTAAGGGCGAAACATCTAACGGTTCAATCTCCATGCTTTCTTCGTTATCCTCCATTCCTGCTCCCTAGTCCATTTCTGCTAATAGCCATCTCCTCTCTGGCTCATCAAATACACCCGAAATACTAATCACCCTGTCCCCAAGCTCCCTACCTCTGGTCATCTGATCATCTCCTCTCTCCCTAATGCTCATGGGAATTGTAGTTTGGAGACTCGGCCATCTTTTCATAGGTTTTCTTAAGGGGCCAGCATTTTCCTTAAGGTGGCACATCTGCTGATTTTCCCCTCCTTTTGGGGCAAAAGTGGGGGAAAAACTGGGATAAGGACACAATCTCCTTATTATAGGTATTTATTTTTAATTGTATTTTTTAAGATTGTCTTAAATGGTGTAACTCTCAAACAACTTATAGGAATGCAAACTGTTTCTAGATATCATCATCTCAACATAGAAACAAAACAGTGCCCAGATCTTACCATGGTTGCTATAGTTTATCCAATGAAAACAATCTAGCTTGTCTCCCCCCCCCCCCCCCCCACCTCCGACATCAGACTGAATCCACAATCAATCTTTATTCATACCGCACTCGCATACACAGTAGTTTGTGTCCTCATGTTCAGACTTTGTAAAACAATATATCACTTGCAGTCCTAAACAATTCCTTCATAGATGTGCCACCTTTCCCCAATATTTTATATAGGGGTCATTTATATTTGTTCTTGTTTTACTTCGCTTTTCAATGAATTAATTTTTTTCCGTTAGTGCATCATTTTTCATTAATATCTTCCAACTCAAATGGTAGGAAGCTCATCACCTTTCCAGGATAATTGTTTTTTTTTAGCTAACGCTATAGCATTTATCACAAATCCTTTCCTTCCTTTACATAAATCTGATTCCCATAGATTCCTCTGTCTCTAGAGAGAGATTCTGTGAATTAGTTTGAATTGCATCTCTCTGATATTCACTGGCACCAATGTTCTAATGATTATTGAAAATGCTTGCTGGATCAACAGTAATTTCTTCTCCAAAATCTGCCCCTCTTACCCCTCACAAATCAGCCAGTCTCTGAAGAAAAGTATTATTCATATTCTTCTTTAACATAATATACCATATGGCTATTTTATTGTTTTTACTACGTGTGTCCCAAAATATCTTATACATTGTAAATTATCCTTGACAAACAAACCATGGTGGGCTTGGAGATTTCGAATGTCCTTTTAGGGGCTTCCAACAAGTGATGTTGATCCTCCAGCAATTGAGGAAGGTCAAGCCTATTAAAAAAAAAAAATTCTTAACGATTAAACATAATCGGGGCCTTTAGAATATAAAGATTAATTCTCTTAATCGTTGACCTTGATGGGTTATCTGAGTTATTACATTTTTTTCTTTTCCTTTCCTGACCAACCTATCTAGTCATTTCCCGGCTTTACTACTCTACTGATGTAGAATGTACTGATGTACTGATGTACTGATGTAGAATACTGCAGGTTCCTTGTTGCCTTAAGGTCCAGTAAGTTATTCAACTTGTGTTTAATCTGGTTTTTCCTCCTTTATATCGTTTGCTAAATTTTGCACATGAGCGCTTTAATTCATGCAGCTTCTTGGATAGCTCTGCTAGTTTTATTGTTCAGGGCCTAATATGCAATAATTTACCCCTCTTAAATACTACGTGAGCTGTGTTCCAAAAAAAACGATAGGGTCTGATTTCTAATCTTTCCATGCATCTCTCAAATACTTTACAAATTTCTGGTCATTAAACAATGCTGGATTCATTCTCCAACTTGATTCCCCTTGCATTTGTTTAAGTAGCTCAAGCCTCATCTGAAAAAAGGAATTTCTTCTGTTTTATATAATTAAGTCTTAGAAAATAATGTAATCTGTTCTTGTACATTCCGAACAGGAGAATACAATGTAAAAAAAATTCTCATCTAAATGCTTAAGCCTCCATGCATCACAAACATGACATTCTCTGTACAATAAGCCTACTCCAATATATTTTTATTTTTCTTTGGTGGTGGTGGTGATGGTTTATACTCAGTTTGTGGTTTGACCATTATGTTAAGACTCCATCAAGCCCTAATTGATAGTTATTCCCCTGGGCCCTTTTTGCTAATATTGACTTTAAAAAATTCTATGAATATTGGTTAGATGCGCAAAGATTGCACAATGCTAATTTTTGACTAAAAAGTGTCCCTAAAATAATTGATTTCCAATTCAAAAGACATACTTATTAATCAGAATTGCTGCTACTCTTTTTGCTTCACTGTGAAGGAAGAAAAAAACATTGACTCACCCCCCTCCTGTTTTAATTTTTAGTGTTCTTGATCATCCAGGTGGAATTCTTGTATAAAAGCAGTTTTCCGTTTTCTAAATGTTCTAAGCAAAGTTATGAATTTAAGTTTCAAATGTAAAAGTTTTCTTGGAAGAGATCCTCCCAGGCAGAATCTCCTCCAAATCGTATTCCTTCATCACAGAAATAGCTAAGATAGATGATGAATTTCCAGACTATGCACAACCTGCTCCCACTCCCGTTACGAGACTCATTCCACTCTTGCAAATCTGCTGTTTATGCATTCCTCCCTCACAGAAAGAACCATGACCAGTGTCCTTCAGAACTGGATTCTTTTCTTCTTGTTTTAAACTTCTCTCATGGTTTTGAGGGAATTCTTTGAGCTAGTGGATGATTGAAAGTAAGATGTCTCCAAAAAAAATAAAATAAATAATTCTTTGACGATGACCAGATCTTTGAATCCTTTCTATCTAAGATAAAGATTCTTTTTGTTGACCAATGTACCAAAAGCTTCCAAGTGACATTCAAGCTTCCCTTTTCTGAGACTAAAAGGTTTTCTGTCCTAAAAATATTTCAACGCTATTCGGGCATAATTTAGAAATTGGTTCATTCAGTCATGATTCTGCCATTGAACGTGTGAGACAGATCTCATAATGTTCATGTAATCTCAGCATTCCTGAATGACAGATGTTACATTGTTTTGCCATACTCTTTGTCAGAAGTTGTCATTCCATGATTTCTTTCTGCTCCATCAAATCAGGTCATAGTTTTTATACTTTTTTACTTAACTTCTATCATGTCAATTATCTCAAAACATTGTTTCAGAAAGTCCGTTCTTGTGATAACTACAATATGGGTAGCCAGGACCAACTCTTCTCCCAGCACCCACCCTCTCACAATCGGTAGCAATGAATACTCAGATAATAAATGGCACCTGATTGTGCTTTATGGCACAACAATCAGGTGCCCGAGCTCAAGTAAGTTACTTAGGCCGCACTATGCACCCGCTTCCTGCCAGCAAGATGCACAGATCCAGGTCAGCGAAACCTTGTGTCATTAACATTTGAAATATTTGCACCCACAACCCCCGCCACCATCCAGCAAGGAGCCTCAAGCAGGCCACCTGTACCCAATTGTCCCGCCCGTAATTCCGACCTGACACCTGTTGGGTCATCACACCGTTAAACACCATGCTGAATCTCGATTGGCTTGGGCAACCTGCCACAGGCACGACCCTAAAGATGCAGTCTAGATCCCTAATGCAACACATCTTCCAAGGCCTCCCTGAAATGTATTTAAGAACAAATCCAGCCCTATAAAAGATAGATGTACTCTGTTGGGGTGAAAGAGCCCTTGCTTGATGTCCCAAGTCCACTCATGCCAAATGTGATGTCCCCCAAACAATGTTAACCAGGAGCCAATTTTCCTATTGGCTTTAGCCTGGCATCACTGCCAAATCCTTCTGTTCATTTCAGCAGGCCTTGGAATGTTGTCGAACCAGCAAATTACAGCAGTCGGCAGCAAAACTGAAACAGATATCAAGTCCTTCCGAACCATACTGATGAATTTGCATCCCACACCGAACCCCAATCATTCCCCCCCCCCCAAACAGATGACCAAAGCGCGAGACACTGCACTGTTGACAGGGAATCAATTCATCCCAACGCATAAACCTGCGTTCCAACTAATGAATGTTCATATTACAAGGCGAGAAGTCCAAGTGAACTCCGTAAGGACGCTCCTCTGCGTGTTTGAAAGCCTACCTGACGTAGAAGTGTCCAACAATCCAAACTTGCCTCCCAGGACCTGCAAAGAGAGAGTAGCATTAGTATCTGGCATTGGTCATTGGTAACCCAGGCGTATGTACCCCTTGAAAACGCCTGACTTCCAACGTCCGATCTGCTGAATCACTCCACCTGACAATCCCACACAAGTGGCGGAAGTGGCTGCACCAATTCGGAAAGAGTGAGTTCCGAAATGGATGCATCCAACCTGAGGGTGCTTGAACCCAACTGTAACACTGATTCAGATTGAAATTTGCTGAGCGGACGACAATCTGAGTGTATAAAAAATCTGGACCCCCTCCCCTGAGGGGTGCGAATCCACAAAGGCTGTGTAATTCGCCACAGGACATGTCCTGCAACCTGGGATGGCTCGCAAGACTACGGATGCGCCCTTTCCCAGCTGGTCAGTCTTAGATAATGGAATCCGCTGTCAAAGTGACATACCAGGTGAGCAACCCAGAAGACTCCCATCCCTTAGTGGCTCTAGCCACCAACTTACTAATCCGTAACACCCCAAAAACACGAAGGTAAAAGCTATGCGAAACAAGCAGCATTTGTATTCGGAACTACAGATACCCGATAAAACATCCCACAATCTCTGTAATACGTCATGGATAATCGGCCACCTCCCCTCTGAAACTCAAACCCCTTCTTTAGCCCAGCCCAGCAATAATTGACGAATCAAAAAATATCCGCAAGGGAAACCCCAGCCATGTGCCCACATAAAAAATGAAAAGCCCAGCAACTGTCTAGAAACCGCCGCTCTTGAGCCCCCCTCGGCTTTAGCATTCTCAGTGTAACGCAGGATACCAAAATCGGAAACCGGGCCCCCACACCAGCCCCAATTCGCAAGAAAGGACACCACCTTCTCAGCCCCTTTCACATAAACCGACCACGTGGAAGGGGCTAGCGAATCTCAGAGCAACCTCCAGGCTTCTGGGAAACACATCGCCATAGGAAAACAGGCACTGAAGCTCCCTGTGGATCCGCCTCTGGTACAAGCTTCTTGAACAGGTCCCACTTTGCAAGAGAGAGAGAATCTGCCAAAGCGTTAGAAACACCCGGTACATGGCGTGCCCACACGGGCACATTCAATTCCATGCAGTTTAGGATAAACTCCCATAACGCAGAAACTAACAAACATTTTGCCGCCCTCTTGTTGATATCCTCAACAACACCCAGGTTATCACACCAGAAGATCACTTTTTTATTCCGAATACGCTCGCCCCAGAGAACGACAGCTACTATGATAGGGAATAGCTCAAGGATTGTAATATTCTTGGTAATACCAGATTGCTTCCTATCCTCTGGCGACTGAGCAGCACACCCTGCTCCCTGACAATAAGTGCCAAATCCAATAGAATCAGCTGCATCAGTAAAAAATTCTAAATCATAACTGGAGACAGTCCCTGTCTGCCACAGTAATGAGCCATTAAAATTGGACAAAAACCTATTCCAAATAAGCAGATCGTCTCGAATTCCCCGAGACATCCTGATATGAAGGAAACTCTTCTTGACTCTGGACATCGCTGACGACAGTCGACGCAAAAACGCTCTATCCATGGGGATAGCCCTACAGGCAAAGTTCAGGCTGCCTACCAACGACTGTACCTGCTGCAAAGTTAGCTTCTTTGCTCCCAGCACCTGAAACCCTTTAAGCTCACACACTTTACTTTCTCCACCGGTAACCGCGACGACTTGGTTATTGTCTAATTCAATGCCTAGAAAAACCAGGCATGTAGAAGGCCAAACTGTTTTGCCTTTGGCAGTAGGGATGCCAAAATTGCCTGCTACATGATAAAAACAATGCAGAAGGTCCGCACAAGCATTCGAATCTGAGCAACCAACGAAAAAGAAATCGTCTAAATAATGTACCACATTAGATGAACCAGATTCCTGCTCAATCACCCAGTGAACAAATGAACTGAATGCTTCGAAAAAAGCACATGCGATAGAGCATCCCTTCGATAGACATTTGTCCACGAAATAACCCTGGAAACGAAATCCCAACAAAGGAAACTCCAGATTAATTGGCAGAAGACAGAATGCCAATTCAGTGTCCACTTTGGCCATCAAGGGCCCCGAACCACAGTACTGAACTAAACGCATAGCTGAGCTGAATGAAGCGTATCAAACCGCGCAAAGCTCATGAGGGATGAAATCATTGACTTATCTACCCTCTGGAAAAGACAAATTGTGAATGAGCCTAAACTTTCCTGGCTCTCTTTTAGGAATCACTGCTAGGGGTGATAAAACCAAATCAGCAAAAGGAGGCTCATGGAACGGACCCGCAATACGACCCAGACAAATTTCAGTCCTTAATTTATCCTTAACAATCTTAGATATGCTGCGCACCGAGGAACAATTGTCACCGCCCCCATAGGCCCCATAAACGCAATCACAAAACCTTCCAAAAATTCCCAAAACAAGAACAAGGACACTTCCTCATTTGGGTGCCTGAGCAACCAAGGCCTCAACGCCTCTACTTGTACAGGAACTAAACCGAGATCATCATTTCTCAGCACTTTTTGGTGCCCCTCCAGTGACAGACCCGCCACCCGAACTACCTTCTCCAGCACGCTTTCTGCATTTGGAAGCCAGGTGCCCCGCTCCGCAATTGGAACAGATGTGGCGAAATTTACAGTAGGGAAAGTTGCACGCTAAATGATTGAAACACCAACAAACATCCGACAATCCTGTTCCCGCTCGACACTCTCCTCCTTATCCGGAGCTAGCATGAAAGGAACGCCCTCCCGACCCTGCAGTTGAACCAAGTGCACTGCCAGACGCAGAGGAAGGAATCTTCGCATTCATCTGCGTAAGCCACAATCCAACATCCCGTGTACCCCAGGACATAAATTTATTCTCTTCCATACGATCCCGAAACGCTCATCATAATTTAACCTTGACCAATTGCGTAAGCAAGCATACTAGGCATTATCATGATGCCCTATTAGATTTTTTTTTTTTTTTTAATTCTGCTTTTCATAATTTTTCAGCATTTTAAAGCAGATTACATTCAGGTACTGTAGGTATTTCCCTATCCCCAGAGGGCTCAAAATCTAAGTTTGTACCTGAGGCAATGGAGGGTAAAGTGACTTACCCAGGGTCACGAGGAGCGACAGTGGGACTTGAAACCTGGTCTCCTGGTTTATAGCCCACTGCTCTAACCACTAGGCTACTTCTCCACTATTACGCAGGAAATAACACGAACCCAATTCAACACATTCTGCGCGACCATCTTTTGTGTGCTAGGGAAGCGCTCAATCCCTTGGGTGTGGAGATCTCCAGGCCCGGTATTTAGGTTGGGCAGACTTTAATTCCTTTCTCCGGCCCCTCCTATCCTCTAGCAACCGGAAGTTATCGATATATTTCCTCTGTCTGATTTTTTTTCGAAGGGCCCTAGGCACATCCTCCCAAAGCTTGGAAAATGTAACTAATGCCAGCGCACCCCTATCTTGACTTTTGTCCCCTTTTTCCGCCCCATTGATAGAAGATGACCCAGAAGAGCTCGAAGAAGAGGTAGAGGAGGAAGTCGAGGAATCCGAAGAACTAGACTTACTGCGCTTGCGCTTAACCTTGTCATGACTCTTAACCTTCCCACCCTCTCCTGACCTGACTATTGGCACAGCCTGCTTTGACTTCCCAGCTCTCCCCTTGGGACCTACACTGTCTGGCAGTTCTGAGTTAGCACTAACGTTATCGTCCCTGCCCCAGGCTCACCCGTATTTGCGGCACAGACGTCCCTGACACCAGATGTCAGAGCCAATGCTCTGGTGACGCCTACTGCAGCCATATGAGGATCATTGCGCCAATCTTCAGCACGTGAGGGACCTGGGCCTTCCATAGGAGCCTGGAATTCTGGCATCTGCGAAGAAAAAAAGACTGCCGAAGCAGCAAGACCCAGCACACCTGTAATGCCAGCATTGCCCAATGCTGACCGAGCTGCATCTGCTGAGGTGCCCCAACCTAAATACTGGGCCCGGAGATCTCCACACCCCAGGGTTCAGACACCTGAAAGGGAAGCCTCCCTCGAACACCGAAGGCCAATAACTTGTTGGTCCACCGCAACTACCCAACAGGGACGGCAACCTGTCCTGTGGGCTGGAACCGGCCCACTACCCTGTCCCGAGCCATGGCCCAGGTTGATCCTCACCTGGAAAACTTGGATCCCAATCACCTAGGCTTCTGCCCATAAATTGTCTACCCATGCCCCAGTCACCCACGGGTCCTGACCAAGAAATGCTGGCCCTGCTCTGCCAAGGGCTCTCCTGACTTCAGTTTATACAGTTTTAACAGTTGTAATACATTTTTTAACAAGTTCTTTGCTAGCATGGAAGACTTTTGACTTTGCAGGAAATTGTAGAGACTTTACTACTCTTCGCGAAATAACTGTGCAGTACGGTATCCGCTCTCTAGGGTGAGCTGAGAAACCAGAAACAGTAAAGGTTTTTTTTTTTGTTTTGTTTAGCTGAAAGTGTCTTGAGCTTTTCCGCAAAATTGAGTATTTTAATGATTACGTGCCATGGTTTGCCGCCGTCTATTCGCAATATCTCCACTCTCTCTGTTACAGCTTTCTCCCCATTCTTGACTATTCCAAGGGCCTCTGGCTGCCATTTTTCACAAAAATGTGTTGGTTCTCCTCCTTTGACTCCCTCAGGAAGTCCAAGTATGAACATTATTCCTTCTATTGTAACTTTCCAGATCTTTTATTTTATCCTCTGGTGCCTGAATGTTTCCGTCATATTTCCTACACGCTTTCATGTAGAACTACCTCATTCTCTGTTCCATGCAATCATGGCAGCCTCATTTCTTTACATTTTTTCATTGTTCATCAAATGACAATTGAAGCTTTTGTAGTTTATTATTCACAGCTGTTCAAATTGCTTTAGAGCAGATGTTCCCAACTTTTTTGGGAGCATGGACCCCTTTACAACTTCCAGAATTTTCACGGAACCCCCGCATGCTTTTCGCTCATTTTTACCTACATTTATGTGCCAGATATAGAAAAGTTAGTAATATAATAAAGAAAAAACATTATATGCACATAACATATAAAAGTTATTAAATAATGCTTACTGATGTAAAAGGAATACATATTATTACAAAACACAGCAGTAAACGTGGATAACTTTTATGGTGTGATCTGGAGCAACTGGAGGGAGTGGACTGGTGGAGGGCAATAGAGAGAGACTGGCAGGGTGGGAGAGAAGATTGGCAGGAATGGACTGGTCAAGAGAGAGAGAGAGAGCATCTGGCGGGGATGGACTGGTGGAGGGAGAGAGGGGCAGTGGTTGGGTTGGCTTGTGACGCAAATCCAGAGAGCAAGAGATTGATTGGGAAGGGAGAAGGAGGGATGTTTGAGACAGGCCCGTATCACTAAAAGGGAGATGTGGGCCCAGCCCCCACCCCCAACATGGTATTTTTTGAAAATGATTATTACTATTTTTAAAGAAAATCACCTGTGACAGGGAAACCACCTTGTTAGTTGGATCTTGGCAGAGGTCAATGGCTCTCTCCACACCTGCCTGTTCCCAAGTTCCACGTATGCATAGAGAGCACCCCTCCCCCCCCCCCCCACACATAAAGCAACAGGCACTGCTACAAACATTTTGCACCATTATCGGTGGCACCTCTAGACAGAAGAACCTTCTACATACCAAACACCGCCTGGCCAGTTTCAAACATTAAGTAAAGCTACTACTAAAATTATTCAAGAGCATAAATCAAAAATTCTTCTATATAGGAGTGGGACAAATCCCACTATAAAACTTGCACCTCACGTTCTGCAATACCCTGTGCTCACAGAAACTCCCCCAACAGAGGGTGCAGAACAGACCAAGGACTTTTCCTTATACCACTTACCATAAAAACAAAATATACATAATTCTATTGTCACCTCAGTAACAGCAACGCAAACTCCCTCCACTACCAGGAACATTGTACGGTATAGTATAAAATCCTGCAAAAAACATACTTCAAATCTGTAGGAAATCTGCCATATCCTAACTGTCAGACTCAAACAGTAACCACCTTACCTATGAAAAGACAAAACTGCAAGTATTACCCCAGGTCCTAAAACACCAATACACCTCCTATTAGGAAAACAGAACTAGTCAGGCTGCTATAGGATCCATATCTGAAAACTACACTTTAGCACAGTGGTTCTCAATTGGTGTGTCGCCACATTTCCCGGTCCCCTGCTGACCCAGCTGCTCCCCCTGCCCCAGTGAAATAGGAAGTCATCCTTTGCTTAGGATGCGGCAGGAGAGCTGGAGTCAGCGGCACCAGCATGGATTCTTCTTTACCCCCCGTGGCCCGGAAGAGGAAGTGGTGTGCAGCGGCCATGCACATGGGAAGAAGAGACCATGCTAGTGCGAGGAGCACGGCGCAGAGCAAAAGAGGAGTAATGTCAGCCCCTGCGGCCGATGGGAGTCCTTTCTCAAGGCCGCGATGGCTGGAAGTGGAGGAGGCTGCTTTTGCCACTAGTTCGGTGGGTGGGGAGAGAGAGTGAGCAAGCATATGTGTTTGAGATCCTATGTGTGTGTGTGAGATAGAAAGCATGTATGTGAGTGAGTAATTGATAGCTTGTATGTGTAAGTGTTTTTGAAAACCTGTTCATGTGAGAATATGTGCATGGGTTTGAGATCCTGTGTGTGATTGAGAGCCTTTGTGTGTGAAAGAGAGAGCATGAATGTAAGTGTATGATTGAGAACCTGTATGTGTAAGTGAGAGAGAGCATGTGTATGTGTGATTGATTGAGAGCTTGTGTGTGACTGAGATAGAGGAGAAAGTTGCAAGCAAACCACCCCTCCTGCAAATTTAAACAATCTCAGGGCGCCTGGATATCAAACGTTCCCAGGTGTGCAGAGAAAAGCATTTTTTATCCTTATTTTTCATTATTGGGTTTTTGTGTCTGCTGTTTGGAAATATTTTATTGGTATCTAGAAATTTTTGATATGAGATTTTAATTATTGGATATTCCATTCATCAGCTGTTTAGAAATAATCTGTTCTTTTTACTTTTATGGTTTTACTGCTATTGATTTTATATTTCTTGCTTTATTTTATGAGGACTGGTGATGTTTCTCTTTTTCCTTTGTTGCACTGCATACAGAGACTCTGGCTTGTTGCAGTTTCCAGTTCAGTTTTTGTCTGCATGTTTCTAGCTGTGCTTTATGGTCTCTTTATTCTTTGTTAGGTGAGGGTCTGCCCATGTGACTGAGGTGAGGTATTCTGCTAGCAGGTAGTTTCTGTGTAGGGCTCTAGAGCAGCTTGGCTTGCTCCATTTTCCTAATAGGAGGTGTATTGGTGTCTTAAGGCCTGGTGTAATATTTTCAGTGTTGCCTTTTCTTAGGTAAGGTGGTTACTGTTTAAGTGCTGGAAATTGCTGTTTTGGTGTGGGAAGTTTATTATTTATGCAATTTCTGTTCAGACAGAGTACTTATCTTTCCCTTGTGTCATTCTTAATAGTAAAAATAATACTGGACCTTTATTTTTTATTTCCGCAGTGCATTGTAATGAGCAGTATGTCACACTTGTAAGCGTGGTCTGTCAGGTGTGTCACGATGGGGGAAAAGGCTGAGAACCATGGCTCTAGCAGACTACCTCACCTAAGTCACATGCAGAATACAGAGGCCAAAAGTATAAATATAAACGTGCAGACAAAAACTGAACTGGAAACCGTAAGAAGCCAGACTCTGCATGTGTTGCAACAATGGAAAAACTGAAATATTACTGTTCCTCATAAAACAAATACAATCAAGAAATATAAAATATCAGTAATAGTAAAACCAGAATATTTCAAACAATTGACATACAGAACATCTAATAATTTAAAACTCATAAATTATTTTTAAATTTCCCAAACAAAATATTTCAAAACATTAGACACATCAAATAACAGCCAATAATTTAAAATAATATGGATTTTTAAATTCCATATTCTCCACACCTGGGAACTTTTGATTTCCAGTCACCCTGAGATTGCTGTGGATTGTAGGGGAAAGGAGGATGGTTCACAAACTTTCTCCTCTTTTACTTACACACACGCTTGCTCTCACTCTTTCTCCCATACGCTCTCACGCATGCGCCCTTTCGTACATGTTAACACAAACATGTGCCCCCTCTCTCATGCACGCTCTCACAAACACGCGCCCTTTCTCTTTTATACGCTTGCACAAACACTCCCTCTCTTACGCACATGCTCTCTCACACATTTTCTCCCTTATGTATATGTGTTCACACAAACCCTCCTCTCTCATATGCACAGGCTTTCACACACATGCAAGCTCCCTCTCTCTGATACAGTCTCTCACACTCATGGACTCTTCCTCCCTCTCATACACACATGTTCTCGCACACACATACTCCTTCTCTCATAATGTATAATGGTAACTCTGAATTGTGTCCTCCTAAGTGTGTGTGCCAATATGTGACAGTATATGCAGCTGCAGGATATTGGCTAAGTCAGCAGAAAGTGAAGGTCATGGGAATGGCCCACATAGGATACATGTGTGGCCGGTATGGAAACCAACTACAAAGAAAGTGCAGACATTGATAAGAGATGATTCCTAGGAGCTATGGGGAGATAGTCCAGAAGAACAAACGTTTGGACACAAAGAGAATGAATGTTTGAGTGCAGGTGGTCTAGGGCAGTGGTCCCCAACCTTTTTTTCACCAGGGACCGGCTTCAAGCAAGACCATTTTTCCATGGCCCGGCGGGGTGAGGGTGGGGCAGGGGTGGGGCTTTGGTCATATGGGGGTGGGGTTATAGAGGGGGTTGGAATTTAGTGCACACTTATCATTTAATTATGACATTTATAATGTGAATGTGACTCAACTTACCATAGGTTCTCACATGCATGACACACTGACCCATGATCATCACGGGGCTAGATGTAAAAGTACAGTTTGCATCCACGGGAACCCCCCTGACCCACAATAATGGATGTAAAGCAGAATTATGACATTCCCCATACAACTCACCCTACAAAAAAGATATTCTGGTTCTGGTGTCATCTCAGTAACAGCAACTCAAACTCCTTCTACTTCCAGGCTCAATAGCCCTACTTATGAAAAGACAGCAGTTTACCACCAATGCATGTCCTCTTGAGAAAACACAACAAATAAGACCGATACAAACGCTTACACGCTAGTAAAATATCTCATCTCGGTAACAGACACAGAGCCGACCTAACATACTCCCAGGATCTGCAGTAATGCACATAAACTAATCCGCACACAGTTACACCTGTATTATGGAATACACTCAAACAGGAGCAACCCTATCTATGAAAAGGCAACACTACAAATATTAAATCAGGTCCTAAAAACCAATACACCTCCTATTAGGAAAACAGAACTAGCAAGCAGCTATAGATCCCCACACAGAAATAATTGAAAACTATACTAATAAGCAGAATAAATGTTTCAAAACAGCTATGAACAGAATAACATCCAACAATTAAAAACTCATAAAAACTATTAAACATTCTCCAAACACCAATAAAATATTTCAAAAAAGCAGACATCACACAATTAAAATGGCAGCCAATCAAGAAAAATAAACTTAAAAAGCCACCTTTACTTACCCCTTCCAGCAGCTCTCCTACTCCCCTTCCATGCAGGCCCTGGCACACACCAGAAGCAGCAGTAGAAGCTAAGCTCTATACTTATGGTCCTCTTCCTTAGTGCCCATGTCTCTCTCACACACACACACCATACCAGTCATGCCCCCATGACCAGTTTCTGTCTCTTACACACCAATCATCTCCCAAACAGTCTTTGGCACACACACACACACCAGTCACCTTCCTGAACAGTTTCTCTCATGCCATACACACACACAGGCTTCCCACTCCCATGTTCTACTTATATATGGGCTTCTCACTCTCATAATCACTTTCTCTCTCTCTCTCTCTCTCTCTCACTCACTCACTCACTCACTCACTCACTCACTCACTCACACACACACACACACACACACACACACACACACACACACACACCCACCAGTCTCTCACTCCCATGCTTGTTCTCTCCACATGCACAGGCTTCTCATTCCCATAATCACTTTCTTTCTCTCTCTCTCACACACACACACATATACACACACCAGTCACCTGATCTCTCTCATGCATATACACACACACACACACAGGCTTCCCACTCCCATGTTCTCTTTCAGATATACAGGCTTCTCCCTCCCATGCTGTGTCTCTCACACACCCAGGTTTCTCACTCCCATGCTCACTCTCTTCACATGCACAGGCTTCTCATTCCCATAATCACTTTCTCTCTGTTACACACACACCAGTCTCTCTCATTTCCATGCTCACTCTCCACGTGCACAGGCTTCTCATTCCCTGAATCACATTTTCTCACATTCACACACACCAGTCTTTTTCTCTCACACACACCGTCACCTTACCAACCAGTCTCTCTCTCTCATGCATGCACACTCACCCAGGTTTCTCACTCCCATGCTTTCTTTCACACACCCCCCCCAACACCAGTCTTCTTACGCCCATGCTTTCTCACATACCCAGACTTTTCACTTCCATGCTTTTTCTCTCTCTCACACACACACACACACACATATCAGTCACCTCCCACACACACACACATATCAGTCACCTCCCTGAGCAATCACTTTCATTGTCTCTCACATACACACACACACACACATCAGCTCTCTGACCAGTTTCTCTCACACACAGGCAGGCTGGCTGCTTCTCTCTCTTTCTCTCACTCACTTCCTCTCCCCCCCACCCCTCGAGCACAAATGGTAGCTGCAGCAGCCCCCGCAGGCCAAGAAAGAAGAATCCCATCGGCTGCGGGAGGCTCATGCTGCTGACTCCTTTCTCGATTACCGGCTGCTTCAATTGCTCGGGGGCCGATGCGGCAGCTGCCGCTGCTACTTTATCACGTGGCACGGCTCTAAATCCTTCCTGCGCACCGCGTATCACTTCCTGTTCTGGATTACGGGGGGGGGGGGCAGGCGCGGGAAGAAGAAAAGGCCAGCCACGGGTACTACAGCTTCTTCTAGCACTGCTGCCGTTCCCACTGGGCTTGAACGTGCTGATAGCCCGGCGGCAATGGCAGCGGGAGAGACCGGGAGCGCGCGACACACCTGCCGGTGCTTGGCGGCGCCGCGGACCGGCAAAAAACCCCCAACGGCCTGGTCCCGGTCCGTGGACCGGTGGTTGGGGACCCCTGGTCTAGGGAAAGGAAGCCAGGCTAGAATGACGTATTTAGAAAAGATCAATGCTTGGCAAAGGAAACCAGAAAAAATGTATACAAGCCTTGTAAGATTGTGACTTAGGGAAGGAGGAATTTTAAGGCATCTAGTGTTTTTCTTGCTGATCTTGTATTTCTCCTTTCCAAACACACATGTTGTGATTGGCAATAGTTTATTTACCATAATAAACATTTTACTAATTTTCTAAAATATCTCTGAGTCTAAGACTAATGAGGGATCAAAAACTCTTCAAAAAAAGCTTAAAAACATGGCTTTTCAAAAAGGCCTTTCAAAGTGAGAATGGGAATAGGTAGTACTAAGAAACAAGAAAAGGACATATTCACAAGCAAAAGTCACCTGAGAACATATGTGTGTTTTTATTTTTATTTTATCACACTTAAGTATTAAGTTAAAGAATTACAGTATACCGCATCTACGGGTAGCCCATAAAGGGAATTTTAATACACTTTACATATAGCTTATAATATTGAATCATGTATCTGAACAACTGCGGCACCCCCTAGTTAAAGAACAGTCCATCTCAAATTTATTTATGTGCCTATTTGTAAACCGTTGTGATGGTATATCACTAAACGGCGGTATAGAAAATTTTTTAAATAAAATAAAAAATAAAATGTCTGGTGTATTGGGGCTAAAACCATACAATACCCACATGTACACACACATATGCTTGCTCTCTGTCATTCGCACATGCACTCACACGTACAAGCTCCATTTCGCGCACACACACACACATATATATATATGTGCACAAACACACACAAGCTCCCTCTTTCTTTCACATAGGCTCTCTCTCTCACACACTTGTTCATACATTCTCTCTCCCACACGGGCCTATTCTTACCTTTTTTTTCAGGAGCCTGCAGAGGGAGAGAGGGTTCCACAGTCTACTCCTCACTCAGACTGCCGGTGGTCCTGCAGCCGCCTTCAGTCTTTGGCCGCTGGAAAGATGGGGTACGCCAGTGGCCCATGGCCTCCTTCATACTTCGCCGCCAGTGAGATGGGATGTGCCCGCGGCCTTTTTCACTCTTCAGCTGCCAGCGAGATGGGGTGCGCCGGTGACCTCTCAGGCCTCCTCTTTCATGACCCCCGCAGGATGGGGTCCGGTGGCAGCCTGTTGGGCTTCCTTTTTGCATGGGCTTTGTTCTCTTCTCTTACAGCTGGTAAGACCCTAGGTTGGGAACCACCGCTTTAGGGAGCTCACGCTGCAAAAGTTTCCGATATCCCCTCCATCACAGTGCTAGGCGCTGGCACTGTTTTGTCTTCCTGTACCTTCAATTTTTCTCTCACATCACTCTTCGATTTAGTCGATGTCTTGGGATTCATGCGCAAAATGAAGTGGTCCATGTACAATCAGCTACTTGAATTTAAACGAACCCAGGGAGACCCCTTTTTTTTTTTTTTAATATTAAGAATGATTCTATTGGCTAATACAGAGCTTTGTCGAGGGATGTCTGCTGCTCATCAAGTCGTTGCCGGGAGTTCTCCTCGTTACAGGTATTTACTGACTATTGGTGTTGTCTGGTATGTGGGTGCACCCAAATAAAGCTATTCAGTCAAGTCTTTGAACGCCTAGAGTGCACTTTGGCTTGACCAAACAGCATAGTAAAGGTAATGCCTATCATGCCGATACCATTGCCTCGCCGATGATTTGCGCGCTTGCCGTATCTCTCGCGATCTCTTGGGGTCTTCCTGCCATTATGGTGACACTTTATTCTCCCTTAACCCTCATTCGGTGTCTTAGGGACTTGGTACCCCTCTTCTTGCTGCCTTGCTCTACAGTTTGTGACTTTGGGGGTTGATGCCAGTGCCCTTGCTGCCTTTTGAGTGTGTTTGCCTTGGCTTCTGCTGTTTTCAAAGTTCTTTACAAATTTCCTTATGGAAGTTACAGTTAGTCTTATCTGTTATTTAGCCTGCCATGGATTTTCCCACCTATTTTAGGCTGGATTCCCAAGCAAACTTCTACTGACCAGCATGGACATTTGCGGAGGAGGGTAGGGCATGCAGTGAAATGCAAAATGTCGTCTATATAAAGATGTTTAGGACATGTTATCTGCATTTCTTTCATGGGGCATTGTAATCGGAACTCTGTAATATGTACCCTTTTGGTTGGTTTTTTGCTGTATGCTTTGGCAAATAGTACAGGGCTGAGATAAAAGCTGTATTAATTTTTTATATTTTTTTTACACAAGAATGTGTTGGAGAGGTAATATCTCTTTAGTGCACTAAGAAGAATGTTAGGAGCTCCAAACAAGAGTGTTCGGAAGTGGCAGTAACTTTTTAAAAGTCCAACCGAACAATGTTGCAGGACGTGCCCCTCTTGCGGGTCCTTGTGGTGTTCATTTCTGGAGCTTTCTCCCTCTTGCAGTGGCTTTGGTTGTTGATTTTTCTCTCTGCTCATGCTGCTTTGGTTCTCCATCAATGCCTTGGGACGTGAATGCAGCAGTCCCCTCTCATTCAGTGCCTTGGCCACTGCTCCTGCTACTCTGCACGTCTCTTGGTGCCTTAGGGTTTAGCTGCTACGACTCTTGCCCCTTTGCCCCTCTCTCTGTGCATTAGCGTGTCGTTACCTCAGTTGCCACTGCCTTTTCCTTCTCTTGGTGCCTTGGGGTGTTGTTTATGCTTACACTCCTGTTCCCTTGGTCGTCTCCTCGGTCAATGCTTTGGAAAGTTAATGCAACAGGAGCCTGGTCCATGGCCCTCACGCTGTGCCTTGGCATGTTTATGCCACTGCTCCTGCTGTCCTGCTCTTCTCTTGTTGCTTTCAGGGGAAGCTGGCATGCTGAGGATAGCAAAGGCGTAGTAAAAGGGGAGTCAGTCTCCAAACCTGATCTCCTGGCCGCTTCCCCAATTGATGCCAAAGAGAAACTATATTGGGACCACTAGTGACCTGTTCCAGAGATTTTCCCTGGCTTTGCCCTACCCAGGTAAGTTCACCATCTTTCAGCTGCTGGATGATTTGATTAGTCCTTTGCTCCTATTCCCAGGCCTGCTGACTGATTTGCACGTCAGGACCACTACAGACCTTCTCCAGAACATCCTCTAGTGTCAGGTCACCACATATGAAGCTTTGCCTCTCTTTCAGTTCATTGGGGTGTTTTGGCCCGCGCACAGTGACTTGGGATGATCATGCATTTTGTTTAGGCTGTTTTGTCTCTTTTAATGCTTTGGACTATTCATGCCACTGTTGTTGGTGCCCTCTATCCCTCTTTTAGTTCCTGCCACTGTCGGTGCTACTTTATGCCTCTTCTCATAGGCGCCGACGCAATTATGTTCGCTGAAAGCGGGCGCTGACTTTCAGCCCCCGCTTTTTTAACGCATGCATGGTGCCCGCAAGGGGGGCGCCATGCAATATGGAAATTAGGGGATTGCGCTAGGAAGGAGGCGCAGAGTCACTTGCGCGACCTTAGCGCCTCCTTCCTAACGCGACCCGCCGCGGCTGCCGGTTATGAAGACAGACGCCGGTAAGCTAGGTCTCGGTTTTCATAACCTGCCTGTCTGCCAGTCATGAAAATGGCCGCCAAGTTTATCAGCAGCCATTTTCATTACTGGCAGACGGCCGGTTATGAAAACCGACACCGAGTTTACCGACGTTGGTCTTCATAACTCGGTGGTCTGCAGAGTTATTTTATTTTTTTTTACTTTAAAAAAGAAGTACAGAAAAGCAGTTTTTTCTGCTTTTCTGTACTTCTTTTCAATGCGCTCAGCTATTAACGCCTGCTCCAGGCAGGCGTTAATATCTGAGCGATAAATGTGCGTCTGGGACGCACATTTATCTTTTTGCGTGCGGAGTGAATGAGTAACAGGCTCATCTACATGCATTTGCATATGATGAGCGCTAACACATTCACTCCGTGTCGGACGCGCGTTAAATAGGCGCTAATCTGCCTATTGCATTAGGGGGTGGATTAGCGCCTATTTATCCCGCGTCCGACTGCGGGTTATACAATGCGCTCGGCCCCATAGTGCCTTGCAGTGTCCATGACACTGTTTGTTATGTTTTGCCCTTTTCACAGTCCCTTGAGCTATTCATGCTGCTGTTGGGGCCACTTTTCTCCACTCTTGCTGTCTTGGAGTGCTTTTCCTCTGCTGCCGACGTCTGCCTGCTTGTTTCATTAAACTTGGATTAAAAAAAAAGCCCGTGTTAAGAGTCCAAAATAAGATGCATTGCTTCCCCCTATTTGACTTTAATGGAAACAAATTAAAATGGCAAACAAACTGAAATAAACTGAACCTAAGAGTTTTTTCAGTGCACATCCCTAATGGGGAGACATCGGAAGAAAAAGAGTGAAGAATCTTGAATCCAGCAGGTAGTGGGGTTACCAGAGGGAGGCCGCGGCAGACTAAGGTGATCAACTTCTTTGATTGCATGACTAGAGAACTAGATCAAGGGCGTGTGCTGGATGTGGTTTACTTGGATTTCAGCAAAGTTTTTATTACTGTTCCTCATAGGAAGCGCCTGAACCAACTAAGCAGCCTGGGAGTGGGCCCTGAGTTGGTGAACTGGTTTGGTGATAGATAACAAAAGGTAGTGGTGAATGGAATTCACTCTGAGGAAAGAGGTGATTGGTGGCGTGCCTCAGCAACCGGTGCTGGAGCCAATCCTCTTCCCCTTTTTTTTGTGAGCAACACTGCAGATGGATTAGGATGAAAATTTGATTTTTTTATTTTTTTTTGCAGATGATAACATCTGCAACATAGTAGCCACGCCTGAGGGAGCAGACGGAATAAGTGATTTAAGAAAGCTTGTAGAGTAGTCATCTGGCAGCTAAGTTTCAATACAAAAAATGCAGTCTTATACCTGTTGAGTGCAGAAAACCCAAGGGAGTGGTACATAAAATATGTAACAGGAAAGAAACCTTGGGGTGATTACAGCCAGTGATTTCAAGATAGGGAGACAGTGTGACAGGGCGATGGCCAGAGCTGGAGGGTGCATAAGGATGGGGTATAACTTGTGGGAAAGAGGAGGCAATTGTGATGACATACAAATCATTAGCGAGACCCCCATCCTTACAGATAGAATTGAGGGCTATCAAAATGATGCATCAGAAGCTCTGTATACATTGAGACTTAGAAATCTAACCATGGATATCCTAGAGGAGAGGTGAAATGGGGTGGAGATTTTGATAGATCCCTTCAGATACTTGAAAGGTATTACTAATGCACAAGAAAGAAACCTGTTTTAAGGGAAAAGATGTTCTAGAGAAAGGCAACATGATATATGAGGTACCAGGGGGTGGACTGAGGAGAAACGTCAGGGGAAGGATGGTTCAAACCATAGAACTCCCCTCAGGCTGGGTGGCAGCAGCTAAAAAGTCATAGTATGAGAGCTTGGGGCAAGCACAGAAGATCCTCAGTTGCTAGAAGTGGTGAGAACAGAAAGCATATTTTAGCAGCAGCACATGTTTGTGTTTATAGCACCAATCTGGCCTGATTCAACAACGAGGCTGGGGCTGCCAGAATTATGCAAAGCGGTTAGTGAAATATTAGAAGCCCTGATGGAACACCAGCATCACCGTGCCTGGGTTTGTCTGGCAGGCTGCAGTTGTAGAATCGATATGAGTCTGGAGAAGTCCTAATGGAAACGCAGGCACTTGCATAGCTGGGTCTGGCTGACGGGCAGATATTTGGGCAACAGTGGTATTGCTGCTTATTTAGATTATTACAGAGCTCTGTGGTTAGGCATGTGAGAGCTGGGTGTAAGTGGGGGGGATCTTGTGTGCTCTTCTACCCAAGGTGGAGGAGTTCAGAAGAGGACGGCCCAAAAAGACTCTCCTGGATAAGGAGAAACCTTGCAAGTGTCGTATTCTGTGGCTGGCAGCAGCCGGGATGTATCTCTGTCAGCTTGGATAGAATAACTGGGCAGAATGGTAATTTACTATGTACGTTTTCCTAGCGTGTAGCAATGGACTCAAAACAAGTGGGTATAGTGTGCTCGTGCTAGCAGTTGGAGACGGATCTGACGTCAGCACAGGTACATATACCCCCGCAGGAAGTGCAGCAATTCAGTAATTTCCGTCTCCAAAGCAGTTTGGAGCTACCTCACGCTTGCTGAGCGTTTTTCCAAATTCTAACGCATAGGGGGCAGGCTAACCCTCTTCTACCACAGGTGGGTCGAGATTACCTCGGACCAGTCAGCCCGGCCACATGAGCCGGGGGTCAAGAATGTCCTCCCCAACCTGAACCCTGCTCACTACAGATGCCAGCCTGAACGGATGGGGAGCACATTGCGAAGAACTCACCGCCCAAGGGCGGTGGAACAGAGAAGAGTCGGGGTGGAACATCAACAGACTAGAGGCGCACGGGCAGTCAGGCTAGCATGCCTGCGATTTGCCCACAGACTTCGCAACAGAGCAGTCAGAGTGATGTCAGACAACGCCACCACGGTGGCATACATCAACCGACAGGGCGGAACCAGAAGCCAACAGGTATCCCTAGAAATAGCCCCCCTGATGACTTGGGCGGAAGCGAATCTCCAGGACATCTCCGCCGTTCACATTGCCGGGAAGGACAACACCACGGCAGACTTCCTCAGCAGAGAAAGCCTAAATCCAGGGGAATGGCAGCTGTCGCCCACAGCTTTCCAGATGATTGTGGATCAGTGGGGGATGCCGGGCATGGACCTACTAGCAGACAGGTCCAACACTCAAGTACCCAGATACTTCAGCCGCAGGCGGGATCCGCTATCCCAGGGGATCGATGCCCTGGTACAGCTATGGCCTCAGGGGATTCTTCTATATGCCTTTCCTCCATGGCTCCTGCTGGGCGCCATTGTACACAAGATTCAGCGGCACAGAGGCCTAGTTCTTCTAGTGGCCCCGGACTGGCCAAGAAGACCCTGGTACGCAGACATGAGAAGATTACTGGCAGGGACTCCACTACCCCTGCCTCCACACAGGGACCTGCTGCGGCAAGATCCCATCCTCCACGAGGATCCAGCTAGACTGAAGAAAAGAGGATACTCGGAGCCGGTAATAGATACACTCCTCCGAGCACGCAAGTTCTCCACATCACTAACATATATAAGGATCTGGAGAGTATTTGAAGCCTGGTGCGAAACTCACGGCACCAATCCACATACCGCTAAGATCCCTATCATTTTGGATTTCCTGCAAGATGGACTTCAGAAGGGTTTGTCCCTCAATTCCATCAAGGTTCAAGTGGCAGCGCTATCCTGCTACAGCCCCAGGAGTGACGGCAACAGCATCGCCACACACCCAGACGTTTCACGTTTCCTGAAAGGAGTCAAACACATTCGCCCGCCACTGAAGTGGCCAGTGCCCCTGTGGAACCTCAACCTAGTGTTGGAATTTCTAGCGGGACCCGCCTTCAGACCACTTCGAGGCCTGTCCCTCCGTTTGTTAACCTTGAAGATGGTGTTCCTGCTGGCCGTATGCTCGGCACGCCGCATCTCAGAGCTACAAGCACTGTCCTGCCGTGATCCGTTTCTCAGAATCACTCCAGAGGCTATCCATCTTTGCACGGTTCCTTCCTTCTTACCCAAAGTAGTCTCACACTTCCATCTCAACCAAACCATATCCTTGCCTACCACGGAAGGTTTGAAGAAGTCGGAAGAAGGTCGAATACTACGCCATCTCGATATCGGCAGGCTGCTGTCCAGATACCTGGAAATGTCAGAAGCAGTACGAAAGACGGACCACCTGTTCGTCCTTCAAAGCGGGAAGAAGCAAGGGGAAGCGGCCTCACGGGCAACCATCGCCCGCTGGATCAAAGAAGTTATCAAGGCAGCCTACGTAGAAGCGGGAAAACCACCACCTCTACGGGTCAAGGCTCACTCTACCAGAGCGCAAGCGGCCTCTTGGGCAGAAACTAGGATGCTGTCGCCTGCAGACATATGTAGAGCGGCGACGTGGTCCTCCCTCCATACCTTCTCCAGATTCTACCGTCTGGACGTCCAGGCCAGGGAGGACACAGCATTCGCGAGGGCAATCCTGAACGGACCTCGGGCAGCCTCCCGCCCAGTCCGGGAGTAGCTTTTGTACATCCCACTTGTTTTGAGTCCATCTGCTACACGCTAGGAAATGTAGAGATTACTTACCTGATAATCTCGTTTTCCTTAGTGTATGCAGATGGACTCAGCATCCCGCCCGGCTGCCGGCATACATGGGGATTCACCGACTCACAGTAAGCCATGTTTTTCTTATAATAGGCTATCCACCCTGTCGGGTGTCGACGCCTTCCGGTTGAGAACACTGGCGGTCTCCAGCTACTATCAATCGGTCAGGGTAATCCTGTTCATTTAATCGATCGGTCAGCTACAGCTTTTGCAAGGAACATTACTGAATTGCTGCACTTCCTGCGGGGGTATATGTACCCGTGCTGACGTCAGATCCGTCTCCAACTGCTAGCACGAGCACACTATACCCACTTGTTTTGAGTCCATCTGCATACACTAAGGAAAACGAGATTATCAGGTAAGTAATCTCTACAATGTGCACATTTGTATATAATATGCAGAGAAATATTGCCTCGTTTTGTCATACTTTATTGCCAGACGTCTTGTGGGACCAAGTGTTGGGGATTTTCAGTCCTGCTTAACGTAGCACATATTAAGAGAAGGTAGAAGTCTTTGGAGAAAGAGGAAATGAGCAGGCCTTGTGTCAGTAGAGGGATAATGGGTTCAAAGTGACCCCCATGCCAGCCTTGGTTGTGGGAGAAGTATCTGAGCATGGGAAGTAAGTCTGTGGGCCAAGAGTCAGGGTTCAAAACCTGCTGCCACACCTTGTGACCTTGGGCAAGTCACTTCACCACCCATTGCCTCCACTGCAAACTTAAATTGTGAGCCCTCTGGACATAGGGAATACCCCCAGTACATGAAAGGCAGAATGTAAATCAAATAATTAATAATAATGAGAGGAAGCTGGCTTTTGAGTATTTTCTTTGGAGCGGTTTAAAGTTAGGAAAGGAGAAATGAGACCATTGAATCTGTGTTCTAGAGGAAGGGGATGAGTAGTAGGAGGTTATTTTTAAAAGATGGTGATGGCATTGTTTGGGGGGGGGGGGCAGATAAACAAGCTGTAATTGCCAGCATTGGAATAAATGAGTGCTTTAGATTCAGATGCAGTGCTGAGCTCATAGTTTTATTCCCAGCTTTTTACATTTTTGCTTTTGCACCTGCGCATGTGTGAACTTTGGCTTGTGCTGCTGGGACAAGAAGATCCTGTATCTGCATGAGCCCTGCCACACCTGACGTAGGGCCAGATGTACTAAAGGCAACTGCAAGTCCTAGAATTGCACACACAGTGTAAGGGCCCATCTGGTATGTCCGTTTTCCATTACTGCTACGGTACCAGAGAGCCTCGAGGAAGGCACTGCCTTCACATCTTTACAACTAAGGATCCTCTGTTTCCAGCGCATGCAACCTTGAATAACTTTTTAAAGAAGGCAAACTATTCACATGATTCACTCAGATTACAGTAGAAATCAGATGCTATTACACAAGCAAGTCATCTTGCCAAGCAGGTTTGTCTCCCTCTTCCCTGTTCTGACCCTTCCTTCCCCAATTCTTGCTAAATCCCCTTCATATATAGCCACCTTTCACAATGTTATTTATACTTGTATATAACTATCTGATCTTCATTTCCTCTCTCATTCCAAGTTATTGTTTTCCTTGTTATATGTAACTGCTTTTCTGCACTATTGTTTAAATGGTAAAGTTTATTATAATTTCACCCCTGTTTCTTGTGAACCAGCATGATGGGACCACCGTCTTGAATGTTGGTATATAAAAAACTTAAATAAATAAATAAATAAATAAATATATGCTATAAAAAAAAAAATGTGACTAGGTTTCTTCTGTCCATAAAATGGGGACCAAATTATTCTTTCACTCCCCTCCATTTGCACCTCATTCTCACCTTTATGAGTTTTCTCATGGAAAGTCGCCTTCTTGATGTCGGTTGTTGGTGCCTCCTCCACCTCTGCTGGAAAGCTCATACATGTATCCTTTCTGTGAATAAATATTTTGTGGTGCTGCTCTTGAGTTTAACCCTTTTAAGCCTTGTACCATCCATGACTTCTTGTCTTGGAACTTTCTTTCCTCTGACAGTTGCTTGAATGTGCATTGTTTATACCAGGGAGATATTTGAATGTGTCTGTCATATTCTTCTCTCTTTTCTGGGATGTACATATTTAGGTCATTAAGAATCAACTCATAGGGAATACGGTGCAGATTTTGCACCACTTTGATAACCCTGTTTGGAGCTGCTTAGGACAAAGGACAAAAAGTCCAAAAAGAATTGGACAGATAAGCAATCTCAAAGATGTCTTAATTCCGAAACTTCTGAAATAGGTTTGATAATAGTGTCTAATTTACTTAGCTAGATTTCAGATAAGAGTAACAATATTCCTATTCAACTAGTCTGTTTATTGCTGGCAGCTTTGTCCTCTTATGAGCGTCAGCTCAGTTGGAACTTGCCTCTGTTAGGGGTAGGGAAGATGAGTCTACTGGGTTTCTCACTCATCTCTTTTTGTCGTATTCCTTCTCTCCTCTAGGATACACTTATTTCAGTCCTTAAGTCTTATCTCATAGAGATGATGGTACAGACTCTGCATCATACTGAAAGCCCTTCTCGGAACAGCTCCCTTTCCTGCCTGCTTGGCCATTGGAGAAAAAGCCTTTTGGTGAGAGGCATTAGCCATGACTCCTTATTAAACCCAGTACATTTAGAGTCTTGCACCAGCCAGTAGGTGTGCAATAACTGGGACTCCCTCCAGGGGGCTATGAGAGCTGCCTCTGCAGCATTCCTAGCCCGGCCAGCCTGAGAAGCTGGGAATTGAAGCCAGGTCTCCCCTACAGCACTGCAAATGGGTGCATAATTGACCAGTTTTAATCAGTCAGGAACTGGGAGATCTTTCTTCTAATCCAGTAGCTGTTTACTGTTTCTCCTCAATCTAACACCTGTCATGGCTCTCCCTGATGTTCCATGGTGTTAGAATCATGTAGCTTCTCACTATAGATAGATGTGCAACCAGCACCAGAGGTATCTAATGATACTTTGGCCCCATATATGCAGGATGAGCCTTAAGATACAGAAATGTGATTCCTTCTTATCTGTTTTTATGTACGTATTTATTTACATACAATTATATACAGTCCTTCCGAGCTGATAAAACTCTTAGGCATTCTAGTGCTTCCTTTATAAAACACTATTATGGGGTTACTAGATTGATAGAAATAAAGATAAATATCAGGTGATACCTTTTTATTGGATTAAATACAGTTCTTGACTAGACAAGGCTACTGGATAGAATTTTGTCAGGTCCCTGTTCCCAAATCCATGGAGTCCATCCCTTTTATAAGGCTGCTTGGGACAACTGATCCTGCTTTGCCTCTAGCAGATCCAGGAGATGTGGAAGCTGCCTTTGGATGCGGGAGCAATTTGACAGCTGTAATATCTCATTGAAGGAAAGGGTTTAAGGTTTAAAATTCCTTTATCGGGAAGATTCAGACTGGTGTTCATTTGGCTACAACATAGGCAGACTAGGATACATATCTTCGGATGTGTTTTTTGTAATACTCAAAAAAAAAATATAGGAAGTCTCAGCTTCTTCTGTTGCAGAAAATATCTCTGCTCTGTGATGAATGCTAGTAAGATTTCTGACAGATCACAGGTGCCCTGATCCTCCCACTAGTCTTGTGTTTTCTGTATTAATACAATACCTAAAGATCATCATACCTCTCCTGCCACTTTGCCCCCCTCTCTCTGTGTAGTAGAGTGTCATTGACTCAGTTGCCCCTGCCTTGTTCTTTTCTTGGTACCTTTTGCATTATGCAGTTAAAAATAGTGCACTTCTCTCTTCTGGTGATCCAATTCTTAAATAGTCACATAATGAACACAAAACCACATTTCCGAAGAACTCCCCAACATGGCTCCGTTTTTCGTAATGGATCTGCCTCAGGGGGATTTTCTTATTCGGTATTGGATACCAAGTTTCGTTTGGGTTTTTTTTATATTTAAATTTTTATTAATCATAACATAATGAACAGTGAATCCTTTACATCATAAGGTGTGATATGATATGAGAGTGATATAGAAACAAGTCACCATAACATATATCGAGACTAAGACAGCGTAAACCCCATAAGTATCGATAGAGGCAAATGTGTTGTGGATTCACCCACTGACACCTTATCCCTGACAGTTTTTCTATCCCTAACCTCCTCCGCCTCCTATATATGCAACAGTGAGTAGAGTACAATCCTGTTGAGAAGCAAATGTAAGGATAAAACAAATAGTCAGACCATATCACTAGCCGCTGTGAAAATAAAGTGCATAGAGCATCACATCAAACAGTGACCTAAGATGGAGACCCGGAGTCCTGTGCAGATTTCCATGTTGAATAAACTTGCCAAGTCTTTTCAAATTTAAGGACACATTTGTGTTGATGAGCAGTGATTTTAGACAATAAATATATTTTACAAAGTTTCGTTTTAGTAACTATTCCACAGCATTCCGCTAGTAGCTGGGTCTTCCTATCTTAACCAGTGTTAAGTTTTGTCTATCAACATCTTTAACTTATCTTTGGTGCCTCAATTCTCACCAGATGGTGAAGTTACGGTGAAAATTTAGGAGCAGAAGAACTGTCTCGGGGATCAAATGGATATTGGATGTAAATAATTAAGAGGTTAAAAATAAATTCTCTGTTTTGTTTTTCATCTTCTGTATTGACACATCACAATGCATGTAGACTTGCTTGTAATAGAACTTAATGTAATGTGTTTTTTTGGGCCTAACCACATCGATTACGTAATTTGCTTTGATGTGACTGACCAGCCATGAATGGCAGAATAAAACTACTACATTAAATGAAGTTGGGGACCTTCTACATAGCAGTACACAACACTTGCCATCTGAGCCACTGAGCCGGCCCTCACAGTATATTTCTAAGAACTCCAGAAGCACAAGGAGTGCAAAGGTTTCTTTGTTTATGGCACCAGAAGGGAGTAAACTCTGGGAAGCTGCCACAATCTGAGTGCAGCAGCTTAGACACTTTTAGTAGTTTATCTTTACAGGGATCGGTGTTGGGACCGGTTCTGTTTAATACCTTGCGGAAGGGATAGAAGGTAAAGTAAGTATATCTATTTGCAGATGATACTAAGAACTGCAACCGAGTGGACATGCCTGAAGGAGTAGAAAGAATGAAAAGTGATTTAAGAAAGCTTGAAGAGTCGTCAAAGACTTGGCAGCTGAGATTCAATGCCAAGAAGTGCAGAGTCGTGCATCTGGGGTGCAGCAATCCAAAAGAGCTTTATGTGATGGTGGGTGTGAAAGACTGATGTATACGGACCAAGAGAGAGAGCTTGGGGTGATAGTGTCTGGTGATCTGAAGATGGTGAAGCAGACAATAGCTAAAGTCAGAAGAATGCTGGGCTGCATAGAGAGAGGAATAACCAGTAAGAAAAAAGGTGATAATCCCATTGTTACAGGTCCTTGGTGAGGCCTCACCTGAAATACTGAGGTTAGATCTGGAGCCTGTATCTCAAAAGGAATAGAGACAGAATGAAGGCGGTCCAGAGAAGGGCAATCAAAATGGTGTGGGATCAGTATCGGAAGGCGTATGAAAGGCTGAAGGATCTAAATACATATATTCTGAAAGAGAAAGAGACGCAGGGAAGATATGATACAGACCTTCAGCTACCTGAAAGGTTTTAATGATGCATGAACTGCAAACCTTTCCTTTGGAAAGGAAACAGTAGAACTAGGGCTCACAAAATGAAAGTCCAGCGGGGGACAACTCAGAACCAACATCAGGAAATATTTCTTCACAGACAGGGTGGTGGATGCCTGGAATGCCCTTCCAGAGGAGGTGGTGAAGACAAAAACAGTCAAAAAAATTCAAAAGAGCACGGGATAAACACCGTGGATCCCTAAAGGCTAGAGGATGAAAATGAAGAAAAGAAAGCATGGAGGTAACTTGCTGGTGCGGTGGTTACTACCCTTAACCAATAAGTTTTGATGCAACTGCAACATTACTCTCAGCTTCAATGGCAGGGGAAAAGGGGAATTGGATTTAGACTGCAACCAATGAGGACCCCGACTTTTTCGGTCCGGGGAACCGATAGAAACAACTGTAACATCGCTCTTCATTTTGATGGCGGAGGGAGGGGGAAGAGGAATTGGATTCAGATGACAACCAACACAGGCCCTGACTTTTTGATATGTTTATTTAACTACCTATATGTCCCACAATGTGTCTTTTCTCACAGCGTCCGCATTGCTTCACTGTTTTCAGTCTTTCCAGACACAAGCTGTCACTTGACCCTTCAGGGCTGTCCGTGCCCCCGATGTTATTTACAAACGGACTCCACGCTCATCCGCCACACTGTTTATCAGTTGCTCCTCGTTCGAACGCCAGCTACAGCAGACTATAAGGGTGCAGCCCACGCCCCCAACGTAGTTTTACAACGACACGGCCACGCTTATCTCATCACCTCATTTTGTTTGTAGCCTTCTTTTTACAATCCAAACAACGGCCGCTGCTCAAGGGCCCTCCACACCCGACGCTGCAGCGTTTCGGTGGCACTTGGTCGCCTGCGTCAGGGGATCAGTTTGGACGTTCCACTTCACCAGGCCGGCTCCAACCCCCCGCCATTCATTCTGCTCACAGATGAGCGTGGAGTTCATTTGTAAATAACATCGGGGGCACGGACAGCCCTGAAGGGTCAGTGACTGCTTGTGTCTGGAAAGACTGAAAACAGTGAAGCAACGCGGACGTTGTGAGAATAGACACATTGTGGAACCTAGAGGTGGTTAAATAAACACTTGGGACTGTTTTTAAAAGGTATTGGGAGTTGAGTAAGATTAAATATTGACCAGACGAGAAGGATGTAAATGTTTTAATGTTCTGGGATTTTGGGGGGGGGGATGTTGGTAGATTGAGTGGGTGTGCGTGAGTGGGGGTTGAATGAGTGTGAGGCAGCAGAAGGGGTTTTTTTTTTGGGGGGGGGGGGGTAAATGTGCACTTGTATGACATAATTATTTAAGGAGTATTACAAGTATTGCTAAAGATTATAGTGCGAGTTGATAGAGGTTTGTTTATTGTGAAAGAAATAAAGTGATTTAAAAAACCAAAAAATTGAGAATAGTTGTTGATGCAGACTGTTGCCCTGTAAAGGGTGTTTCATTGGATCAAAATCTTTAACAAAGTCTCTTGCTGTGTGAGACACCAGCGTCTGTTTGCTACAACTGTTTATTTATATATAAATAATAGGAGAATGACTCATGTGTGGTGTATTTGCAGGTGTGCTATGTAAATAAGGGGAAGAACTGTTAGTACATGGCACTGTACAATGAGGGCAGGTAAATACATTATTGTGTTACCCACGGAGGGGGGCGACACTCTGTTTTGGAAGCTTTTAAGAGCAGGTTAGAAAAATACGTGTACGTATATTGGACACAGGATAACATACAAAGTGAGGTTGAATTAGTACAGGTTTGAAATTGGCTGGACTGGTCTGGGGACATGGGATCCTGTCTGGAGGCAGGGAATGGACACCTAACTTTTTGTGGTTCCTTCCAAGTCTAGTCAAAGATTGTATAATAATTGGGATTTTTTTTTTATTTTAAATGGTTGTCTCTATGAACAAGGAGCTTTAAAGTGAGCATAATGGCTCCCTTGGATATTACCCGGTGTGTTACTGTGCCCACTTCTTAATAGGGACACTTAAGTATCCGTGAGGTCACTTTAGTTAAAGCTCAGCTGGATGATGAGGTGAGGGAATTCTTCACAGCTCTGTCACCCTCGCTTCCCCGAACAACACTCTTGCCCATTTTGGTGCTGATGCAGCTCCAGGGCCTTTCAGCATCCTCGCCCGTGCTGACGGATCTGTGCCCAGTGCTGGGATGTTTAGTAGACAGAGAATTTAGCTTGGGTGGAGCCCCTTGCTCTTGCCACACTTTTCAAAAATCTTTTGCAGAGCTGCAAGCAGCCAAGGTCATGAGGTTAACACTTCCTTGGCTTTCAAGTAATGAGTTTGTTTAAAGACCTCTTTACCTAGTAGTTCCTCCGTTTTCTTCCAGCTCATTCAAAATCTGTGCTGGCATCCTGGCACTTTGAGCCTTCATTTGCAAACTACCAGGGATTTAACCCCTATTTTAATAGACCTAACCTCCCACTGTTCCTACTATGGTCATTGCAGCAGTTCTCCTGAGGCCAGGAGCCATGCACCAAGGCTCCTTCTGGACCCTTGGCTCATGGGCTTTAAATCTGTCCACCATGGTTCAACATCCTCAGCTCTAGCCATCCAAGAGTGTGAAAGGTCCAAACTGGGTACCCTCCACATGGTGGCAAGCAGTGCTGCCTTTGAGCTGGCCTGACATCAGATCTTGTTAAAACCAGGAATGTTTAACCTTTGTAAAAAAGTTTCTGCTATTTGGCAGATAACCAGTTTACAGAAGTACTTAAACTTTTCACAAAGTCTCTAGTACAGGGCTTCCCTAAATGGGTCACAAAACCACAGCAGCATTAGTAGTGGACGGCAGGGTGCAGCCTGAGAGCCAGCACATTCTCACAAGCCTTGCAGTGGCCCCAACTTTTCACAAGTTCTATGCAAAAGGAAATCTTGCACGAGGAGGGATTTGGAGCCTCTGCAGGGCCTGAGAGCTTGCATTGGCTCATGGGCCCCATGCCAACTTTCATTACTAATTCTGCTGCTCTTGCAGATCACTGTCTGGTTTAGGACCCACCCCTGAACCTGTCCAAGAGAAAAATATTGCTCCTGTCATCAGCCAGTTCCTCTCTTCCCACCAGTTGTATCTGCTTTTAGCCCAAGCCCCAAAGAAAAATGTTGCTGCTAACCCTGGCCTAGAAGGATGTTTAGAGAAGGGTCAGTTTGAAGGGTGGGATCAAAAGCAGGAAGAGTTTGAGGGTTGGATCAACTATAGAGGAGGTTGGCTATGGAGGGTGAGAGAGGGGCACTGAAAGAAGATTCACTGGAAGATGTAAGAGAGAAACTGGAGAGTGAGAACAGGTCTGCTGGGGAGATGTGGAAGAGGAGGAGGTGCTAGGGGATGGGGATGAAAGGGAAGATGGAATGGAGGATTGAGTGAAAGAGAGGGGATGACAGGATCAGTTGGGGTTATATGAAGGATTTGTGGGTGAAAGAGGTTCGGCTGGGGAGGTAACAGGAGCTGGCAGATGTAAGAGGGTGGAGGTTGAGAGAGAGGCTCAGCTGGAGTTTGGTAACGGTGAGAGTGGAGTAGTGGTTGTAGGGAAACCACACCCCTTCTAATTTATTTTGGTCATCCTCTGGGATAACGGCTAAAAGGTTTGAGAATCGCTGCCCTAGTACAAGGGAAAATGATTTACTAAGCCTTCTCTGAGCAGCACTGAAAAAGTACTGCATATTTCTGGTTCCTAACATCCTAGTGACAAGAGAGCTCCAATCCATTCTGTTCTATTCTTGCAGTGTGGAGGTCTCGGGCATCTCTCTTCTGATGTCATCAAGGCCTTAGCTAGCATGGAGCAGTAATTATTGTGTTGTCAGCCTGACTATTATGAAAGAAATAGTGTTGACATTTATATGAGCTGGCGCCTTGGCTATGCAGTTGGTGGAAGGGGACAACAAAAGGAGCTCTCGGAGACGATGATGAGCTCTTGAGAGAAACCACTTATTAGAAAAGTGATTCTCAACCTTTTTTTGGTCGGGACACACCTGCCAGCTGATTCTCACAAGCATGACACACTGAACATGTGACCGTCACGGGGCTAAATTTAAACATACATTTTGCATCCACAGGAACCCCCTCGACTCCCAACAATGGGTGCAGAGCAGAATTGGGCATTACCCATACAACTCACCATACAAAAATATATTCTGATTCTGGTGACATTTCAGTAAAAGCAAAACAAAATCCCTCTACTAGCAGGCGCAATACCCCTCCTTATGAAAAGACAGTAATTTAGCACTAATGCATGTCCTATTGAGAAAAGACAACAAATAAGATTGATGCCTCATCTCGGTTACACAGACAAAACTGACCTTCACCAAGTATGGAGAGTAATTGGAATGGAAAACCAAAAATCCCACTCTGCATGCAGTGCAAACCTGGAGAAATGGAAATAGAAATATAGCACCTAACATAGTCCCAGGATCTGCAGTAATGCACACAAACTAACCTGCACAAAGTTACACTTGCATTATGGAACATACTCAAACAGTAACAACCCTACCTATGAAAAGGCAACACTACAAAAATGTAACCAGGCCCTAAACACCAATACACCTCCTGTTAGGAAAACAGAACAAGCCAAGCTCCCCTATGAGGAAAGACTAAAGAGGTTAGAACTTTTCAGCTTGGAGAAGAGACAACTGAGGGGGAATATGATAGAGGTGTTTAAAATCATGAGAGGTCTAGAACGGGTAGATGTGAATCGGTTATTTACTCTTTCGGATAATAGAAAGACTAGGGAGCACTCCATGAAGTTAGCATGTGGCATACTTAAAACTAATCGGAGAAAGTTCTTTTTCACTCGGTGCACAATTAAACTCTGGAATTTGTTGCCAGAGTATGTGGTTAGTGCAGTTAGTATAGCTGTGTTTAAAAAAGGATTGGATAAGTTCTTGGACGAGAAGTCCGTTACCTGCTTTAATTAAGTTGACTTAGAAAATAGCCACTGCTATTACTTGCAACAGTAACATGGAATAGACTTAGTTTTTGGGTACTTGCCAGGTTCTTATGGCCTGGATTGGCCACTGTTGGAAACAGGATGCTGGGCTTGATGGACCCTTGGTCTGACCCAGTATAGACATGTTCTTATGTTCTTATCCTCACACAGAAATAATTGTAAAGCTATACTAATAAATGTTACAAAACAGCTGATGAATAGAATAACATCCAATTAAAAAAATAATTTATTTATTAAAAATTGTCCAAATACCAATAAAATATTTCAAAACAGACACATCACATAATACCCAATTATTAAAATGGCAGTCAATCAAGAAAAATAAACTTAAAAAGTTACCGTTACTTACCCTCTCCAGCAACTCTCCTACTCCTTTCCCTTGCAGGCCAAAAGCACATGCCAGAAACAGCAGTGGCTGCTGAAGCTCTGTCCTCACAGTCCTCTTCCTTTAGGGCCCACAATCACACACTCATCAATTAGACCCCATGACCAGTCTATCTCTTACACACCAATGACCTCCCCAACCAGTCTCCCTCTCTCTCTCACACCAGTCACATCCTTGACCAATCTTTCTTTCTTCCTCACATACACCAGTCATCTCTCTGACCAGTCTTTCACACACACCAGTCACTTCCCTGACCAGTCTATCTCTCTCTCACACATGCTCACACCCATGCTCTCAATCACACACATGTTCGCTCTTAGACACATACTGTGAATCACACTTGCACAAATACACTGTTTTACTTACATACAAGAGTCAGTTACACACACATGCTCTCTCTCCCTCTGGCTCGCTCTCTCTCATAACCCTCCCTTCTTCCTAACACAAATGGCAGCTGGAGTTGCCTCCTCCTCCAGCCCCTGCGGCCCAAGAATGAAGAATCCCATCAGCTGTGGGGGCTCTCTGTTCTTTCTCCCTTCGCTGACCACCGGATGCACTTCATTTTGGTCCGGGCCCGCATTTCTGCCGATACTTTATGCAGCATGGTCGTCTCTTCTTCCCGTGTGCTCCACTGTACATCACTTCCTGTTCCGGGCTGTGGGGGCGGGAGGAAGAAAGGGCCATGCCGCTGATGTTGCCAGCTCCCACTAACGCTGCTGCCGTCCCTGCCTGGACGGAACAGCAGCAGTGTTAGTGGAAGACTATCTGCATCTCGCTGGGATAGAGGGAGGGAAGCTCATCCAGGGCAGTGGGACACCAGGAAGCCGCGACACACCGGTTGAGAATCGCTGTGTTAGATGAATGAAGACAGTGTGGATGGCAGGGGAGAGAGAATAAAGGAGACAAGTTTTGTGGATGGAGGAAATTTTTTCCTAGTAACTGGAGATTGAGTTACTAGATGACTCCAGATCATCCAGGGTTGGAACCAAAACAGTTTGTAAATGTCTCAATAAATGATTGTATTTGGGAGTGCCTTGCTATTTTTCTTTGCTATGGATGGCGGAGCCACTTAAGCAGTAGACTGCATCCTCTTTTGAGTACAGTACTGCTTGATAGCTTCTTATTCCAGCCTTCTCCCCCCACCCGGTATTTACAATATTTCCAAGCCATCAGCTCCAGCCCTGATTTTACCTCATTTCTCTCTCTTGGTTTGCTTTTCTGGTTTCCTTGGGGAATGTAGCATTACAGGTCCATAGAATGGGGCAAAACCAGTCCTGGCGCAGCCATCTGGTAACCCATTCTCAACCAGACTTTTCTTCGAAGGGGGATCCAGGAGATGAGGCCACTCCCTTGCCCGCTGTTGGAATACCTGTGTACCTGTGCCTGGTGAGGAATGGTTTTGAAGGCTACTGGTTGTAAGAAATAATCAAAACTATCTCTGAGTTCTCCCAACTCCTGGTCTGTTTGAGATCCATAGGGGGCTACAGTACAAGTACCTGCAGCGTGGATACTTCAGTTCTCATTCACATGCTCTTTGGGCCCTCCAAGGATGATTGGCTTAGGTAATAATCACCTTTTTTCTGTTCAATCTCTTTCCTTCTGCAAGCCTCCAGCCTTCTTTGGTCCTTCTTCCTGACTTATTTGCTCTCTAAATCTCTTTCAGACCTTTTTCCTTTGTAGTGAGCCATGTGATATTCTGCCAGCCCACTCAACTCTTTCTTGCCTTCTGCCAGGAAGAGCCATTGTACTGCAAAGAGCAAACCGTGGGATTTTGCGACTGGGTTTTAAGGAATCCTAGATCCTGTTGCATTTTTGTAAATACAAAGAGGACAGAAAATGAGCTTAGGGCAGTCTGTGAAGATGCATAAGGAGGATTTGAGGAACAGGGAGGAAAAGTCAAGGGTGTATGGACTTGTACAGATTTAAAGAAAAAAACAAGTGTGGAAGGAAGGTGCTAGAATGAGCAGTTTTGAGATTCTCATGTTCTCATAGTTTTTAGACTATGCGAGATCCCAGTCTGACTCTGTCTTGGGGGATTTCAGGACCGGAAGACATCCTGGGATCCAGAATCCTGAATCCATTAAGTGTCTCTATGGTGTAATAAAGATAGACGGTGAGATTCTGGGTTGGGGCCTCCCAGGCTCTAATTACAGGCCTTGTAATTATACTTTCTGTAATTCCATAATTACTGGCAATCTTAGCATGGCTTCCCTCAGGAGGACTTGCTGTATATGTTCATACAGCCATCACAGTGGGAGGTACGGTACTGGACTAATGTTTCATTCTGTGCTGAGCCCCCTTGAGCTCCTGGAAATTAACTTGCTTTTCGACATAGAGTCTGTGGGTTCATTTGGCACGTGTGAGAAGGAAAGCATAGGCCCGGTCCAGGGAGCAGATTTGCCAAACAGCCCAGAGAGTAGAGAGAATAAGTACCAGCCTGCTAAAGATAATGGCTGCCAGGGTATGTTAAAGGGATGAGATGTGGGAGGTGGGAATGTGTTACAAGGCTGAGAGACAGATGGGGGTGAATGGATACAGGGATGTAGGACTGAGGTATGGGACATGGGAATAGATATAAATGTGTCACAGAGCTGAGATACAGGAGGGGGTGATGTATTACAGGGTTTTCTCTCCACTGAAATTAGAGGGTTGTCTTTTCTCTGTAGTTTGCTCAGTGTAACAAGGTTTGTTTGATATTTGTGGGATTTTGTTTTGTTTTGCTGCTTCGCAGGTAAGTCACACTTGGCCATTGTTCAGAAGGTGAACAACGAGGGTGAGGGAGACCCCTTCTATGAGGTCATTGGACTCGTGACCCTGGAGGACGTCATCGAGGAGATCATCAAGTCGGAGATCCTGGATGAGTCGGATATGTACAGTGAGTTTTTTTTGTGCTTACATGTCATCCTGCCTGTCTCTGATGCTTTATCTGCATGTAAAGTGTAAAGCTCGCTGCTCTCCTTTCCCACACGTCGGTGGATTAACTGAATCCCTTGATTTACATCACATTATAGTGGACTCTGCTTCCTTGGGAGCTCCCTGGCTGCCAAAGAGATCTCAGGTGACATCACATGCATTGATGTGTGATGCCATAAATGATAGTTCAGTGGTAGTAATAGAGCAAGTGTATGTGTACGTCACATTATAATTAGAATTAATATTTTGAATAAGATCTGCCTTAGGGCTTCGGCCTCTTGCCTCCGAGGTTTGCATCAACCTGTAAGCCCTAATGACGTTTCATTATTTTCTAAGGGGTTTGCCATGCAAGGGTTTGCAACTAAAATCTCTTCAGGCCCCAGTTTGCCCCCCCATCAGACCTTGAGCTTTTTGGAAGATCTTTATAGTTCTCTGGGGACCCTTCCAGTTATTGATGTTGGGCATATTGGTTACAGTTGTACAGTCACATGTCACAAAAAACGTGCACTCTTTGGGGTGAGTCTACTGTTGCTTGTAGCACTGGGTCCTACTTAGAGAGGCAGCACATTGCCAGGTCAGCTAATACCCTGAATACTCATGAAATTTACCAGTATTTTCTTAAAAGTGCCCACGGCTCTTAAAACATAGCCACATAGAGCGTGACGGCAGAGGAAGACCAGATGGCCCATCCACTTCTCCTGCTCGGCTTTATAGGCCCGTCCTCTCCCTCTGAGGACCTCTTTTCTTGTCCCATGTTTTTTTAATTCTGATGCTGTCGTCCTCTCTGCCACACCCACAGGAAGCAGGTTCCATGTGTCTAAGAAATATTTCTTTTGATTACTTATGAGTCTGCTCCCTTTCATCCTCATCCCATGACCCCCCCATTCCAGGGCCTCCTCTTCATTGAAAGAGGCCCACCTTTGCAGTTATTCCTTGCAAGTATCTCCCCTTTCCCTCCTTTTCTTCAGGATATACTTATTTAGATCTGTAAGTCTGTCCCCATATACTTTTTGTGGTGAAGATCATTGACCATTTTTGGAGCTGCCTTCTGGACCGACTCAATCTGCTGTGTATCCTTTGGAAGGTTCAATCTCCAGAACTGTACACAGTGCCCAAACACTTGCACGAAAGCAAAATTGACGGACTCCTTTTTCCTGCTGCCTGTTCCTCTGCCTGTGCACCCAAACATCCGTCTAGCTTTTGCTGTCGCTTTGTCTATCTATTTGCCATCTTAACTCATATGATATGATCGCCCCTAGAGTCCACTCTTGTCTGATGTATAGAAGAATTTCTCCCCCTATACTGTCTACTGTGTTGATGATTATGATATCTGCAGAAACACAAACCTTTTCCGACAGCCATTCCACAGTAGCATAAATAAGTGCTGAACGGAACCAGATCGCATGCTACCAGTAACCTCCCTTTCCTCTGCGTGAACTCCATTTGTCACTATCCCGTGTCATCTCCCACTCATCCAGTTTCTAACCCAGCTAGTACCTTTAGGGCCCATACCTAGGGTAAGTCACTTATGTGGAACTGTGTCAAAGGCCTTGCTCAAATTCACATACACTGCATCTAGCGCTGTCCGCAGTCTAACTCTCTCATCATCCAGTCAAAGAAATTGATTGGATTCGTTTGACAAAACCTACCTCTGGGAAGACCATGATGCCTTAGATCCTGTAATCCATTGGATTCCAGAACTTGGCTCTATCCTTTGTTTTAGCAATGATTGTATTAATTTTCCTCTCCGTTGAGGTCAGGCTAACTAGTCTGTAGTTCTCAGATGACTCCTTACCTGTACGTTTGTGAAGAGGAACCCCGTCTGCCTGTCTCCAGTCCTTTGGAACTACTCCTCACTCTAAAGACGCACTGAAAAGGTCAGACAGTGGTGCTGCCAGAGCTTCCCTTAGTTATCCTCACACGTAATGCATCCGACCACATTGTGTTAGCTGCTTTTAGCTCTGCTAGCAGTCTTCTGACATTGATTGCAACGTCTACCACTTCCACTCTGGTTTGTGGCAGTTTTCTATGGTCCTGCTCCTTGTTCTTCCTCGGTGAACACTGAAGAGAAATATTGGTTAAAGAATTCCTCTTTCTCCTCATTAGCTGTTACGTATTCCCCCTTCACCCGTGTACTTTACAATTCCACCTTTGCACTTCCTTCTGTCACCAATACGATCTAAAAGAACGTACCTTGCCCCCTTATTTACTGTATTAGATATTTTTTTCTTCTGTTTGCGCCTTTGCTTTCTTCACTTCTTTCCCAGCTTCTCTTAGCTTCTTCAGATACTGGTTCCTGTCCTCCTCTTTCTGCACTCTTGTAGTTTATGAATGCTAATCTTTTTTCCCTGTACGTACCAGGATCAGTCCAGGACACCTGGGTTGTGACTCCGCACCAGTAGATGGAGACAGACTAAAACTTGTGGGCGGAGCCATATAAGCCCCTGTGCCAGTCACAGCCCCCCCTCGGTCTTACTCTGTCTCCAGTAGATGGTGCAGGTCTAGTCACAGCCCTGCCTGACCTGGTTCTGGTGTTAGTCAGGTTTGAATTTTTGGGCTAGGTTTTTTGTTAGGCCTAGTTGTTTATATGCCAAATTAGGGTTTTCTTTTAATCCTTTAATCTCGGGTGCCCTGCCTCCCAGGGGGGTTGAGAGGTCCTGAGGGGACTACCCTCCCCCGGTTGAGGCCGCTGCCAGGGTCGAGGACCCGGCTGGTCTAGTGGCAGCGTCAGGGGTGACACCGGGGAGCCCGGTTCACTCACCCCTGCAGGACTAGGGCTCCAGGACCCGGGACAGCGGCCAGCATCAGCGTTTAAAAAAAAAAAAAAAAAAAGAGTTTCTGTTTTTATTTTGTTGCGGCCGGCTCTCCGTTGCTTCGGCGTCGCTGCTCCGTCGTCTTCGCGCTGGGGGGGCGCCGCTGGCAAGGGGGGAGGTCGCCGAATTAGTTTTTCTTTAATTTTGACGCGCCTCAGTTTTTTTTTTTTACTTCCCGCAGTCGCCGGCATGCCGCGCGGTTCTTCATGCAAGGCCTGCGGGTCGCCGCGCGCGCGTTTGTCCAGGGAGGGCCTCTGCTCGGCCTGCATCCAGGGCGGTGAAGCAACGTCCGGGGCATCGCGGGGGGCTCGGGCCTGGATCGCGCGTTCGCCGCCGCGAGGGGTAGGCCCAGTAATAGGCCTCAGGACATTTTCCCGCTCAGTGCGGGAGCGGCGGCCATTTTGGCCACCGGCAAGGAATTCTCGCGGACCGCGGCAGGCGATTCGGCTCTCCCTCCCGCGTTATCCCCGCAGCGGGGCGCGGCGGGAGGGGGCGCCGAGGAGGGGCTTCGGCCCCGGGGGGATTCCGACGCCGATTCTTCCGAATCCGGGTCGTTTTATGAGGTTTTCACGGTCTTGCTACGCAAGGTACTTAAGTACAAGCGCAGCAAGCGCTCCCGAGGGGGGGGGGCTCTGGGGAGGGCTCCAACCAGGCCCCACCGAGTAAGCGCAAGGCAAAAAAAAAAAAGACCGCGATGTTCGCCCAGGAGCCAGCGCGAGGGAAACGGCTTCCCCGGGGCGTACCTCAGGAGTCAGATCTAGAAGATTCCTCCACGGCGGATACTGATGGTCTCGAGGAGCCCCCGAGGGGGGCTGAGGAGACGGGGGCGGATGGCTCCGCCCAGCCCGGCGCGGGAGAAGGTACACAGGCACGGACGGGGGTGACCCCAAGGTAGTCCGTCTGTTCCGCAGAGAGGAACTGTCGCCACTCATCCCGGCCATTCTCCAGGATCTGGGGATAGAGGCTCCCCGCGGTGACGAAGAGGCCCACTATCCCGGTCACGGGGGCGACGGCCCTTCGGGATATTCAAGACAGGAAGCTCGAAGTGCAGCTCAAGAAGATATTTGAGGTATCCGCCCTAGGGGTGCGGGCAGCAATCTGCCCTAACTTCGCCATGCGGGCTAGTTTACGCTGGGCCCCGGTCCTTCAGGTGAATGCAGGCCTGTCGGCGGAGGAGGCGTCTCAGGTTGATAGATTGGAGGCGGCAATAGCTTATGGAGCTGACGCCCTCCACAACCTGCTGCGCACCTCTGCTAGGTCCATAGTAGCCGCAGTTTCGGCGCGCCGTCTCCTGTGGCTACGCAACTGGGCAGCGGATGGCTCTTCCATAGCCCACCTGGGTTCGTTTCCTTTCAAGGGGAAGTTGTTGTTCGGTAAGGAGTTGGATGATTTGATGGTTTCTCTGGGGGAGAACAGGGCATTCAAGCTGCCCGAGGATAGGGCCAGGGCGCGGCCCTCCTTTCCGGTTCCGGGGGCCCAGGAAATCGCGCCCTCAAGGATCCGCCGGCCCTTCGTATAGACCATCTTCTTCCCGGAACACTCCATGGCAGCAGTCCTTTCGTGGGAAACGTTACGGGGGGCAAGGCGGAGTCCCGTCGGGTGCGAGGTTCAAGCCCTCGCAATGAAATCCGGCCGGTCCACCCCTCGTCGCGCCTGCGGCACGCCATTCCAAATGTAGGGGCGCGGTTCACTTTATATTTCAAGGAGTGGATCAGGGTGACGTCGATCCAGTGGGTCCTCGACGTGATAAGACACGGCTACGAGTTAGAATTTGCTCGCATCCCAGCGGACGAGTTCCTGGTCTCGCCCTGCAAGGCCCCAGGAAGAGGGCGGCGAGGTTGGACACCTTCCGTCGGCTGGAAAGCTTGGGGGCCATCTCCCCCGTCCCTGCCGATCGGCGCGGCTCGGGCCGTTACTCCATTTACTTCGTGGTTCCCAAGAAGGATGGCACTTCAAGGCCAATTCTGGACCTCAAAGGGGTAATCAGATGTCTTCGCGTTCCCCACTTCAAATTGGTAACGATTCGGTCAGTTATCGCTTCGGTGCGTCCGGGCGAATTTCTGGCTTCTCTGGATCTCACGGAGGCGTACCCTCACGTGGGCATTCAGCCATCGTGCCAGCAGCTTCTGAGGTTCTGCGTTCTGGGGAGGCACTACCAATTTCGGGCGCTCCCCTTTGGCCTTGCAACGGCGCCTCGGACATTCACGAAAGTGATGGTGGTAGTGGCGGTGCAGCTGCGACGGGAAGGTCTTCTGGTTCATCCTTACCTAGACGATTGGCTGATTCGGGCGAAATCAGAGAGTCAGTGTCGACGGGCGGTGGACAGGGTCCTCCAGCTCTTGCAGTCCCTAGGCTGGGTGGTCTATTACAACAAAAGTCATTTGGCTCCCACTCAGTCCTTGGAATTTCTGGGGGCCTTATTCGACACGAAACGGGGCAGGGTAATCCTCTCTCAAGATCGGATAGGCAAACTGCAATCTCAGGTGCGGCGTCTGTTGTCTCTTCGCCGTCCGCGAGTCTGCGATTACCTGACGGTGCTGGGGTCTATGGCTTCAACGCTCGCGTTGGTACCCTGGGCGTTCGCTCACCTGCGGCCATTGCAGTCTTCTTTGCTGTCCCGTTGGAAGCCAGTTTCGGAGGATTTCTACCTACCGCTCCCGCTTGTGGGTCCGGCGAGATCCAGTCTTCTTTGGTGGCTGGATCCAAGTCATCTGTCCTGTGGCGTATCCCTTCTCATTCCCGACTGGACGGTGGTGTCCACGGATGCCAGTCTCTCTGGCTGGGGAGCAGTTTGCCTAGGGAAGTCGGTGCAAGGTCGTTGGTCAGCATCGCAAGCTCAATGGTCCATCAACCGCCTCGAGACCGGAGCGGTCCATCTGGCTCTCCAAGCCTTCCTACCCTTGGTGCGGGGACAGGCGGTCCGAGTACTGTCAGACAACGCAACCACCGTGGCCTACATCAATCGTCAAGGAGGGACGAGAAGTCCACTGGTGGCGGAAGAGGTGAGAATTTTGATGGTCTGGTCGGAACAACATCTCGGCAGCATAGCAGCGTCTCACAATGCCGGGGTCGACAACGTGCAGGCAGATTTCTCAGCAGGCATCGTCTAGATCCCGGAGAGTGGGAACTGGCGGCCGAGGCGTTTCTTCTCCTCTGCAGGACATGGGGAGTTCCCCACTTGGATCTGACGGCCACGTGGCACAACGCGAAGGCTCCGCGTTTTTACAGTCGGCGTCGAGAGCGGGGAGCAGAGGGCGTCGATGCGCTGGTGTTCCCTTGGCCGACGGATGTGCTGCTGTACATGTTTTCCCCGTGGCCAATGATCGGCAAGATCCTGGGGCGCGTAGAATTGCACCCCTCCAACGTGATCATGGTGGCACCGGAGTGGCCACGCCGTCCATGGTTCGCAGACCTCATTCAGTTGTCTATGGAGGCTCCCCTTCGTCTCCACGGCTTCGCGGGGCTGCTTCATCAGGGCCCCGTCTTTTGGAGGATGCGGATCACTTTTGTCTTGCGGCATGGCTTTTGAGAGGAATCGGTTAAAGAGAAAAGGTTACTCTGACGCGGTTATTGCTACGCTGCTGAGGTCCCGGAAGCAGTCTACGTCCCTGGCTTATGTCAGGGTCTGGGTAGTTTTTGAGGATTGGTGTATGAAGCGAGGTTTGGATCCCACTGCCGCTGCGGTCTCTGATATTCTGGCTTCCTCCAGGCGGGACTGGCCAGAGGCTTGGCGTGCAGTTCCCTACGAGTCCACGTGGCGGCACTTGGTTGTTTGCGGGGGAAGGTTGGGGGATCCCCTCTGGCTCTTCACTCGGATATAGCCCGTTTCCTGAAGGGGGCTAAGCATCTCCGTCCTCCCTTGCGTTCTTCCTATCCGGCTTGGAATCTTAATTGGGTTCTTTCTGCCTTATGTTCGGCACTGTTTGAGCCTTTGCAGCGCTCTACTGTCAAGGATCTCACGTTGAAGACCGTGTTTCTGGTGGCGGTTTCTTCGGCACGCCGTATCTTGGAATTACAGGCGTGGTCATGTAGGGAGCCGTTCTTGCGAATCTCCGACACAGGCGTTTCCTTGCGCACTGTCCCTTCTTTCTTCCGAAGGTCATCTCGGCTTTTCATTTGAATCACTCCGTTGAACTTCCCGCTTTCGCGGTCGGGGAGTCGTCGGATCCGAAGGCGAGGGACTTGCGAAAGCTGGATGTGAGGAGATCCCTCCTTCGCTATCTGGAGGTCACTAATCCTTTTCGAATAACGGATCATCTGTTTGTCCTCTTTTCCGGTCCCAAGAAAAGGGCTGCAGCGTCTCGCACGACGATCGCCCATTGGCTCAAAGAGGCCATAGGCTCAGCGTACATTGTACGGGGAAAGACTCCGCCGGTGGGTCTTCGGGCTCATTCGACAAGGTCTCACGCTGTGTCCTGGGCGGAGTCTTCTCAGGTGTCGCCCCAAGAGATTTGTAGGGCGGCTACCTGGAAGTCGTTGCATACCTTCGTCAGACATTACCGTCTGGATGTTCAGGCCGCTGAGGTCGGAGGGTTTGGAGAGAGGGTACTCCGAGCGGGACTCTCTGCTTCCCACCCTCGGTAAGTTGGCTCTGGTACATCCCAGGTGTCCTGGACTGATCCTGGTACGTACAGGGAAAGGAAAATTAGTTTCTTACCTGATAATTTTCGTTCCTGTAGTACCAAGGATCAGTCCAGGATCCCGCCCGCTGACGGAGAGTCCGCTCATAGTTGTTTCCTTAAGCTCACCGCTTGTTCGCTCTCCCGGTTGGGGAGTCCGGTTCCCGCAGGGGTTGGAATTGTTTCCGGTTAAATGGCGAGTTTTGTTAGTTAGCTATGGTTGCCCATTTGGGTTTCTACTTTGACATTACGTATGACTGAGGGGCTGTGACTGGCACAGGGGCTTATATGGCTCCGCCCACAAGTTTTAGTCTGTCTCCATCTACTGGTGCGGAGTCACAACCCAGGTGTCCTGGACTGATCCTTGGTACTACAGGAACGAAAATTATCAGGTAAGAAACTAATTTTCCTTTCCCCTTAATTTTTCTGCTGCTTCTTTCCAAAACCATAGAGCAGGGGTCAGGAACCTTTTTGGCTGAGAGAGCCATAAACGCCACATATTTTAAAATGTAATTCCATGAGAGCCATACAATATGTTTAAAACTAAATACAAGTAAATGTGTGCATTTTATGTAAGATCACACTTTTAAAGTACAATAAGTCTCTGAAAATATTACACCAGGCCTTAAGACACCAATACATCTCCTATTAGGAAAACGGACCAAGTCAGGCTGCTATAGAGTCCTACACAAACTACACGCCAGCAGAAAACCTCACCTGAATCACGTGCTGTCCCTCACCTAACATAGAATAAAGAGACCAAAACGCATAACAAGAAGCATGCAGAAAAAACTGAATTGGAAACTGCAACAAGCCAGAGTCTCTGTATGCAGTGTAACATAGGAAAAAGAAACATCACCCATCCTTATAAAACAAATCAAGAAATATAAAATCATCAGCAGTAAAACTGTACTAATAAAAAGAACCTATTTCGAAACAGCTGATGAGTGGAATATCCAATAATTAAAAACTCGTATAAAACATTTCCAGATACCAACAAAATATTTCAAAATAGCAGACACAAAGACCCAGTAATGAAAAATAATAAGGATACAAAATTTTTTTGCTCTGCATACCTGGGAACGTTTGATATCCAGGTGTCCTGAGATTGTTCTGAATTAGCAGGAGGTGGGGTGGTTTGCTTGGAAGTTTCTCCTCTCTCAGTCACATACCAGCGCTCTCTCTCACACTGGCTCTCAATGACACACCTATACACACATGCTCTCAGTCACTCACATATACACATGCTTTTTCTCTCTCACTTATATAGGCTCTTAATTACACATTTACACACATGCTGTCTATCTTTTCACGCTTACACACACACACAGTCTTTCAATCACATAAATACATGCTGTCTTTTTCTCTCACACACAGACTCTCATTCACATGCTTACAAACATGTCCTCTCTTTCTCTCATTTACACACAGGCTCTCAATCACATACTCACATGCTCCCTCACCTAAATCAGCTCTCAATCACACACAGACACACATGATCTCTCTCTTACTTATACACACAGGCTCTTAATCATACATACACATGATTTCTCTCACACACAAAGGATCTCAATCATACACACATACTCTTTCACACAAACAGGTTTTCAATCACAAACTTACACATACAGGTTCCCAATGGTAAACTTACATTCATGCTCTCTCTCTCTCACAGGCAGGCTCTCAATCACAGACATACTCTCTTTCACATGTACAGGCTCTCAATCATTCACATACATGCAATCTCTCACTCTCACACACACACACACACACACACACACACACACACACCCCCCCCCCCCCCCCCCCCGCGGCCCGGAAGAGGAAGTGGAGAGTATCGGGTGCCTGCGCGGTAAGAAGAGGCCACGCTAGTGCGCTCGGCATCGGCCCGAAGAAAAGAAGACTGCAGCGCGGCTCGGAGGAAAACGAAGAGGTTCAGCCGCGGCCGATGGGACGCCGCCTCCGCGAGGGCTGAAAATGAAGAGGTTAGCGTTGGGAGGAGGCTGCTGCTGCCGCGAGTTCCCGGGGTGGGGGAGAGAGAGAACCTCTTCATTTTCAGCCCTCGCGGAGGCGGCGTCCCATCGGCCGCGGCTGAACCTCTTCGTTTTCCTCCGAGCCGCGCTGCAGTCTTCTTTTCTTCGGGCCGATGCCGAGCGCACTAGCGTGGCCTCTTCTTGCCGCGCAGGCACCCGATACTCTCCACTTCCTCTTCCGGGCCGCGGGGGGGGGGGGGGCGGGAAGAAGAGAGCACGCCGGTGTTGCTGACTCCAGCTGTCCTGCTGCGTTCCGCCCGGGCGGAGGAGGACCGGGGAGCAGCTGGGTCAGCGGGAAAGTGTGGCAACACTTGTCTGCGAGCCAGATGCAGCCCTCAAAAGAGCCATATCTGGCTCGCGAGCCATGGGTTCCCGACCCCTGCCATAGAGGCTTCTCACTGTACTTACTTTCCTAACAATATTGCCTTTTTGCCTTTCCCACGGCTGTTGAGCTTTCCCTAGCTTTTCCCACCCGGTTGATGTTCCTTGAAGACTCCCCTATCTTAACAGTTAGTTTTCCTGAAGTCGAGGGCCCTTGTCTATTAATGAACCACCACTGTCTGTGCTTTTAATATTGAACCACATCATCCAGTGTGTGATCACCGGATCCCAGGTAGTAATCCCCCGTGGCATTACAAACACTCTCCCCATTGTAGGCATCAGGTCCAATATCGCCCCTCACTTGTCTATTACCGGTTGCTTGAACAGTTCTTCCTGCAAACAGTTCAGGATCAGCCTGCTTTTAGATGACACCGCAGCTGGGATCAACATCTGGCAGATTGAAATCGCCTAGCAATAGCACTTCCCTTTAATAGTCTTACTCCTGGGGGAATTCTGCGCATAAAAATATATAAATTCTGCCTACAAAAACTTAAAATTCTGCAAATTTTATATTGGTCAAAATAACACAATTTACATGACGGTCCTTAAGTAATTACATTTTACTTTAATACAGAAAAAAGTTATTACTTAGAGATGCAGAATTTCCCTAGAAATTCACTGTAAGTGTGTCCCACTCGCTCTCCCTATTCCCCTGGCCACTTTGCCCTCTCAGGCCCCAACTCCTCCACCTGTCAGTCTCTCTTCCCTCCATCTCTAGGCTCAACCCCTTCCTCTCTATCTCCACTCCCAGAGTTTGACCCCATTCTCAGTACTGTTCCTCCCTCTCTCACACACATGCTCCCTCTCTCTAATACACATACACACACCCTCATACAGGCTCCCTCACTCTCTCGCACACACACACATCCCCTCACACAGGGTCCCTCTCTCTTACATGCACACTCTTACAAGCTCCCTTTCTCTCTCAAGCATACACGCTCACACAGGCTACCTATGTCTCTCTCTCACGCACTCCTTCACACAGGCTCGCTCTCACACATACACAATCTCTTCACACAGGTCAGCACCTTCACATACACCGGATCCCTTTTTCATACACGCCAGCTCCCAGTCTCTCTCACACGTACACACTCCTTCACAATCTCCTCATATAGGCTCCCTCTCTCGGGCACCCACATTCAACCCCCCTGCTCTCTCTCACACCCCCCCTGATTACACTCCCTGCTCTCTCTCACACTCCCCTGCTCTCTCTCACACTCCCCTTGCTCTCTTTCACCACCCCCTGCTCACTCCCTTGCTCTCTTTCACCCCCCCTGCTCTGTCTCTCAACCCCTCCCCCTCCTCACATACACACACCTCTCTACATACATTCATGCTCACTGGGGCCTTCATCTTTGCCGTGAGTGGAGTGTGTCCTGAGGCACGCGGGGACCTTCATGCTTGCCGCGAATGGCGCCCACGCTCCATTTGCGGCACACCGGGGCCTTCATCTTTGCTGCGCCGGAGGCTTTAATCTTCGCCGTGAAAGCTGCGCTCCGTTTGCGGCATGCCAGGGTCTCCTCCTGCCATTTTCTGCACAGAATTTAGCAATTCTGCGCGGTGGGGGGATTCTGTGCAAATTCTGCGTTCCGCAGTAGCGCAGAATTCCCCCAGGACTACATAGCCATTTAGTGAATGTATTCAATTAAATCTCTCTCCATTTCTTTTGCCTGTGTCGAAGGTTTGTATATTACACCAATATAAATGAATGTTCGTTCCCTGTTTCCATATTAACCCACAGCACCTGCTCCTTAGCTCATATGCCTTGCAGTTCTGTTGCTTTAATATTATTTGTTTAATCTGTAGAGCCTCGTCTCATTTTCTTCCTACCCTATTCTAGATCCCAAATGTGAAAAAAGGAACAATAAATCCTCATCTAAAAAATAATTCAAAATAAAAAAAAAAAGAGAATAAACGCTATCAAGTGTTATATTGTCTCAAGCAGAGTGTTATTATTAATAGTGCTACATAGTCAATAAACTTATCAATAGTAAAGGTTTTGACTTTAAGGAGCACAAATGTATAATCATATACCACAGTACAACACCGAACTTCAATATAATGTTTGTAAATTTATAATGCAAATAATTGTATCAAATTGTCCATAGATGGTAGAATAAAAAATAGCGCATCTGAAATGGCTTTTGAAAAGGCATTTAACGCACCGATTTAGCTCTTGTGCTGCAAACTACATCTATGACGCGGGTAGCAAAGTAACTCAGAAGCTAGCCCTTCCTGGAGCCTGCAGTGCTTATTCTCATATTGTTTCTGTTATAACTAGATCCTAGTCGTGGCTCTCTGGGTACCACATTTCTCTGACTGTCACTATATCCAAGTCAGCCTCCTCATGACTGCTTCTAGATCTGGTACTTTATTTCCCATGCTGTTAGCATTAATCTAAATAGCTTTCCAGATGTTGCCCTTTTTCCAGTTTCTGTACAAGTGTTAAAAGATTTACTTACCTGAGTACTGTTACTTACCTTAAGGCTTTGTTCGCCCCTCCCTGATGATTCTAGTTTAAAGCCTTTCTCAGTAGATCTGGCACCTGTTTTGGAAAATGCTGCATCCCTTCTTCAAAAGGTGAATTCCCATCTCTGCTCGGAAGTCCTTGGACCATCTTACCACCAAAGTGTGCTCAACATAGCATTCCATTCATCTCCAGCCTTTATCTTGCATGCACATCTTTTGTATGGAGAAAAATCCCAAAACGGTTACCCAAACAGTAAGGCAAAGGTCATGCCGATCGTCCCTCTGCCTCCAGGCGGATGAGTGCCTCATCCCAGAAGGATGCTTGTCTAACCTGCTCTTAGAAACCACCAGCGAGGGAAATCCTGCCACCTGCTTGATCTTGTTCCAGTGCTTATCTACCCATGCCTTTAAAGTTAAAACGTTCTTCCTAGCATCTAACCTAAAGATTTCCCTGCTGTAATTTAACTGCATTCTTGCTTGCCTTTGCTTAGTAGATGGTGAAGAACTGATTATGTTGGTGGGCTCCAAAAAGAACAGTAAACACTTTGTATCTGAAAATTGCTTTTGTGTCCACTGCTCACTTTTCTCTTTCTAAATAATAACTTGCATTTCTAAACCACCTAACCACTTTTAGTACAAGGTGATGTACAGCATTTTGTTTCAGGTTTTGCTCTGCTAGTGACATCCTTTTAAAGCAGAGACTGTCCCCAGCTTCTTGCACGTTTGTAGAGTCGCGATCCAGTCCCTGCGTATAATTCCTCTCTTTGTGGTATCATTGCCGCACTTACTCCACCTAAGATCCCTTTCAGCAATGCTGGTAGGGATTTCTTTATCTCCAAGCTTTTAAGCAGCACGCTTCTCTCCTTTGCCTTCCATTGCTCTCCTCCTTCAGGAGATCCTTCTTTCTCTATGAACCCATAGGGAGCATGGGCTCACCTCGAGGGGCTGAGGGAACCCCCTATCCTGTCGTGAGAGAGGAAAATGCAAGTAACTGTGCTTTCTCAGTCCGCGCCTTCCTGAACTCTGATTCTTCTTCTCTCGCCCTCCATCCACCCAACTCCACAGCGGACAATCGCAGTAGGAAGCGCGTCAGGCACCAGAAGTCCAGGAGAGATTTCTCAGCCTTCAAGAACCCGGACAATGAGCTGAAGGTGAAGATCTCTCCCCAGCTGCTCTTGGCCGCTCACCGCTTTCTCTCCACAGGTAAGTTGGTCTTAAGTTAAGTACTGTACAGAACTTGGTTTCAGGTGTCCCTGATTGTTCCCTCTATGTTCTAGCTCTATTGGGATGGTACTTCCTCTCTGGTTTTTTGTTTGTTTTTTTTTTTTTACTGGGGCTCTCTTAGTTTTTCCTGCTCTGACTTTGCAAAATATTAAAACAGTAATACCAGCAAATAACATCTCCCTTTTAAGGAAATGGGAAAGCAGAGAGAGATTCAGTTTTGTGCAAAAGTTTAGGCACCCCGGTCAGATTTGCATGTTTCAGTGAATCTCATAAGTGACTAGAAGCTGACATAATCGCTGTTTGGTACAAAGTTAAAATAACTCGTCTTTCTTTAAATTTTAATATATTATTGTTCAGTTTTTTATTTTTATTTTTTTTTAACAGATGCAAACATAAGAAAACTTAGTGTGGCACATGCAAAGGTTTTTGTGCCCCCTGTCAGTCTGTAACACCTCCTTTGACAGAAATAAGTTTCCAAATGTTTTCTGTAGCCAGCAAAGAATCTTTTTTTTTTCCTACTCTTTGCTGACTCCTCTAGCTCAGAAATATTCTTAAGTCTCCTTGCATGCGCTGCATATTTGAGATCTTCCCATAGATTTTCAATAATGTTCAAGTTTTGGAACTGTGAAGGCGGTTCCAAAGCCTTCATCTTTCTTTTCTGTAAGTACTTCATGGTCGATTTTGAGGTATGCTTTGGATTGTTTTCTTGCTGAAAATAGCCATCCTCTATTCAGCTTCAATTTTTTTATTGACTTGGGCCATTAGCTTCTAATATATGTTGATATTTAGTTGAATGAATTCTTCCTTCCGCCACATAATATTTCCTGGGCCATTGGCTGCTATCACAATCTCAAAGCATATTAGATTTACCTTCCTGTGTAACAGTTGGCAAGGTGTTGTATTCTTCAAATGCTTCATCCTTTTTTCACAAAATGTATCTTGTGTGGCTGTAGCCCAACAGTTCAATTTTAGTTTCATCAGTCCAAAGCACTTTGTTACAAAAAGATTCAAGATTTTTTTTTGCATACTTTAGATCAGTGGTCCCCAACCCTGTCCTGGGGTCCTGCATGCACTGCTTCCATAACATGCAAATTTTCTCTCATGCATATTCATTGTAGATATCCTGAAAACCCAACTGGCTGGTGGGCCCCCAGGACAGGGTTGGGGACCACTGCTTTAGATGAAGACTTTTGTGATGAGGTTGTAGCAAAAGTTTCCTTTTGCTAGCTCTCCTATGCAGATTATTATTGTGTAAGCAATGCTGTAATGTGGACAGTTACTTCAGCAGGAGCTAACCTTTTCAGCAAGTCATTTGCTGTGATCTGTGGGTTCTGTTTTACGATCCAACCAATTTTGTGCAGTTCTACAGATTTTTCTTGATCTTCCAGATCTTTTTCTGACCTCAACAGTTCCATGTAACTTCCATTTCTTAACAATGTTTCTGACAATTGAAATTGCTAGCTGGAAGCATTTAGAGAGCTTTTTATAGCTTTCCCCTCCTTTGTAAGAATGAATTATCTTCATTATTAAATGCTCAGACAGATGCTTAGAGGAGCCCATAATTGATGAAGGTACATAGAAAAACAGTCTGAGTCAGAGTGTTTGTTAAACTGTGGAATTTTCTTCACCTATCTGAAGGCCTAATGAGTCAAGAAATATTTTAGGCCTTATTAATAACTTTTTTTTTAAACTAGTAATGAATGAACTGGAAGGATGTTCAAACTTTTGCATATCATATTCACTTTTTTTTATTATTTTCAGTCTGTTAAAATCAGTGAATAAATAGTAAATTTTAATTAAACATTGCAGAAAGATGTTGTATATCATGTAGAGGTTGTCATCTTCTGTTCATATAGATAAGAGATTCACTGAAGCACAGTTTAACCAGGGGTGCCTAAACCTTTGCCATATAACTGTGCATGTTGAATTGGGGGAGGGGTGTAGTTCATAGCGCTGATCACCCTGTAGTGCCTCCTATCCCCCACTGCTTGCTTAACTGTGGTTTTTCTTTAATTGCTCTTTAAATCAGAGCACCCTATCATTAACGCTTCATTTTCTGCCTTTGATCATTGCCTCACTGGGAAGGTGGGGGTGGTATAGGGGGAGAGCATAGGAGCAGTACCCACCCTAGTTTCAGCAGTTACAGACTCACTGGCAAAAGGATTGTTTCTCTTGTTTCTTGGTGTACATCCCCATTCTCCACCTGTTTAGCAGATGAGCCTTATTAATACTTTAATTCGGAATGCGCCACAATAAAGATGGCAACTGCTCACTTTTAACCGCAGCCTCTCTTCTCAGCTCTTCGTGCTGTTTTCCTACTTTTAGTGTTATCAGGGTGCTTCTTTCTCCTCTCCTAATGTTACGATGCTGCTGTTTGAGCAAGATGTGTAGAATAACCCATCTGCAAAGGTGGTAGAAACCAGCACTATGATGGTGTTCAAGCACGCTCAGGATAAATATGGAAAACAGTGGTAAGCAGAGGGTTGAAAGGTGGCAGTATTGAAAAAGAATCCTCCCTTCAATACGTCAAGAGCAGAGAGCAAGGATAGAGGTGATAAAGACAGAGCAGAGTGCAAATGTAGGAAGCATGAGGTAGCCAGGTTGCAACCACTAGGCTGCAGCTCAGCTTGATCTGGGTCTGCACCAACAGGTATGTGATGGACTGGTACTGTCCGTTATTCTTTTGAATACAGCTGGTTAAGGCTAAAAAAATATCCGGCCACCTGAGGCCAGATTATTTTAGGAGTGCTCTGAGAAAATCATATGGCTAACTTACTCCTAGATTCATTAAAATGGTATAACAACGCATGTGAGAGAGAGAGAGAGGTAGTTTAGGGTTTAGGGGCCAGTTTTACATGCAGAGTGAGACGTATGAACAGCACAGTACACCTCAGTGAAGATTTGATGTCATTTGGGATGAGGAAACTATCACAAAGATGAGATTTCTACTATGCTCTCGCCCTAGCTTGATGGACTCTATAAACAGGGTACTATCAAGCTAGGGTGAGAGAACACAGCAAAAACACCATAACGCATTTTGATGAATGACCCTACATGTCAGATACACGGTTATGTTCACTAATTTTACCCCACCTAGAATGCCTGTTTTTTATTTTTATCCTGCTATATTATAACTGGATGACGGGTGTTTTGCACTGACATGTGCCCAAAAAATGCAACGCTTTTTTTAAAATTAGTTAATACTTTATTCTTAATGGCTGTATAATTAACACAGTAATGGCTAAATAAAAGGTTGTAAGCTTGAGAAATTTCAGCTTTAAAACCAAGGGGGTCCATATGCAAAGGCATTTAACCAGGTAAGCTCAGCTAAATGCTTACTGAGTATCTGGGGCACATGCCTTGCTAAATTATAGCTGGATATGTCATTGTCCAGGGTTTGTCTGTCCTTCCATCTGTCCATAGACATGTAATGGCAGCACATCCCCACTACCGATTTGCCTGGAAAGTGTTACGGTGGTAGTCCACCAAAGGTGGTGGGGAAATCCCACGTTTGGGTCAGATCGGTCCAGTTTTGGGATCACCTGAGTCCCAAACGCACCCTTATATTACGCAGTGGGGCATTCATTTCCGCTTGTTTCCTCCTCATGTTTGTGGGAAAGACATTTGATAAACTGAGCCCTTATTTATTCATTTATTTTAAGTGTTTTTTTTTTATATGGCGCCTTACCCCAGGATACTGCATAAGAAAGGGAATGTGATGTTACAAAACTGTGCAGAGTAAAGTGGATTGAAAAGATTAGCAAGCCATAAGAGATGAAGTTTAAGAAGAGTTTTTAGCTGAGACTGGAAGAGAGTAAATTGAAAATAATTCTGTACAGTTGTTTATGTGCAAGCATCTCCTCCGGTACTGTCTTGTTAAGCTATTCTAATTTATTGTAACGTGCTTTGAGTTTGGTCCTGATAAAAGTGAAATTTCAGAAGTTTGGAAATAAATGGAGTGGCATCCTGAGTGTCCAGAGATTGATTATTCCAATGACAGGAAACAAGAAAATGAAACCACACAAGTGAGAGGAGGCTGCTGAGTGGGAGCAGAGAACCTGTGAAGCAGAAGTTTGAAGAGCACGGGACCTAACGGGGAGCCAGTAGAGGGAAGCAAGGAAAGAAACAGTGTGTAACTGATGAAGAAGCAACAGAGATTTGAGCAAGAAAGGTCAAGAAGACCGAGAAGGCAGGAAAGGAAGACAGCTTGGAAGAGTATAGATCTCAAATGTCAGAAAACAATGGATTTTAGGAATATTAAGACAGTTAAAAGCGAAGAGATGAGTTAGATGCACGAGAACACAGAGGCACAGGGCTTGATGGACCCTTGGTCTGACCCAGTATGGCATTTTCTTATGTTCTTATGTCAGGAGTAATCGTTAAGGGTTCTGCCAGAGTGAGAAATCCAGAAACTCAGCTGATTGATGTGGAAGCCAGGGAGAGACTGGGAAAGAGAAAACATAAGAAATTGCCATGCTGGATCAGTCCAAGGGTCCATCAAGCCCAGCATCCTGTTTTCAACAGAGGCCAAACCAGGCCACAAGAACCTGGCAATTACCCAAACACTAAGAAGATCCCATGCTACTGATGCAATTAATAGCAGTGGCTTTTCCCTAAGTAAACTTGATTAATAGCAGTTAATGGACTTCTCCTCCAAGAACTTATCCAATCCTTTTTTGAACCCAGCTACACTAACTGCACTAACCACATCCTCTGGCAGCAAATTCCAGAGCTTAATTGTGCATTGAATGAAAAAGAATTTTCTCCGATTAGTCTTAAATGTGCTACTTGCTAACTTCATGGAATGCCCCCTAGTTCTTTTATTATACAAATGTGTAAATAACAGATTCACATCTACTTGTTCAAGACCTCTCATGATAAAGACCTCTATCATATCCCCCCTCAGCTGTCTCTTCTCCAAGCTGAACAGCCCTAACCTCTTCAGCCTTTCCTCATAGGGGAGCTGATCCATCCCCTTTATCATTTTGGTTGTCCTTCTCTGTATCTTCTCCATCGCAACTATATCTTTTTTGAGATGCGGCGACCAGAATTGTACACAGTATTCAAGGTGCGGTCTCACCATGGAGCGATACAGAGGCATTATGACATTTTCCGTTTTATTAACCATTCCCTTCCTAATAATTCCTAAACTTCTGTTTGCTTTTTTGACTGCTGCAGCACATTGAGCCGACGATTTTAAAGTATTATCCACTATGATGCCTAGATCTTTTTCCTGGGTGGTAGTTCCTAATATGGAACCTAACATTGTGTAAATACAGCAAGGGTTATTTTTTCTATGTGCAACACCTTGCACTTGTCCACATTAAATTTCATCTGCCATTTGGATGCCCAATCTTGCAAGGTCCTCCTGTAATGTATCACAATCCGCTTGTGAATTAACTACTCTGAATAATTTTGTATTGTCCGCAAATTTGATAACCTCACTCATCGTATTCCTTTCCAGATCATTTATATATATATATATATATATATATATATATATATATATATATATATATTGAAAAGGACCGGTCCAAGTACAGATCCCTGAGGCACTCCACTGTTTACCCTTTTCCACTGAGAAAATTGACCTTTAAACCAGTTTGTAATCCACGAAAGGACATCACCTCCTATCCCATGACTTCTTAGAAGCCTCTCATGAGGGACTTTGTCAAATGCCTTCTGAAAATCCAAATACACTACATCTACTGGTTCACCTTTATCCACATGTTTATTAACCCTTTCAAAAAAATGAAGCAGATTTGTTAGGCAAGACTTCCCTTGGGTAAATCCATGTTGACTGTGTTCCATTAAACCATGTCTTTCTATATGCTCTACGATTTTGATCTTTAGAATAGTTTCCACTATTTTTCCCGGCACTGATGTCAGGCTCACTGGTCTATAGTTACCCGGAGCACCCCTAGAGCCCTTTTTAAATATTGGAGTTACATTGGCCACCCTCCAGTCTTCAGGTGCAATGGATGATTTTAATGATAGGTTAAAAATTTTAACTAATAGATCAGAAATTTCATTTTTGAGTTTCTTTAGTACCCTAGGATGCATACCATCTGGTCCAGGTGATTTTCTACTCTTTAGTTTGTCAATCTGGCCTACTACATCTTCCAGGTTCATAGTGATTTTGTTCAGTTCATCTGACTCATCACCCTTAAAAACCATCTCTGGAACTGGTATCTCCCCAACATCCTCATTAGTAAACACGGAAGCAAAGAATTCATTTAGTCTTTCTGCAATCGCCTTATCTTCCCTAAGAGCCCCTTTAACCCCTTGGTCATCTAATGGTCCAACCGACTCCCTCACAGGTTTCTTGCTTCAGATATATTTTAAAAAGTTTTTATTATGAGTTTTTTGCCTGTATGGCCAACTTCATTTCAAATTCTCTCTTCAGTTTTAAAGGGGTTCAGTTTTTGACGTGAGAGCACAGAGTAGATGCAGGTGTTAGATATGAAGACAGATGAGACTGCAGGTGTAGGATGAGAAAAAGAGAGAATATGGGTGTCGTCAGCAGATGAGTGAGTTCAGCGCACAAAGAAGTCATGAGAGTAGCCAGGCTGTGCGTACAGGGAGGATATGGAGAGCGCCCAGGCTGCGAGTAAAGATAAAGAAACGGAGGACCAAGAACTGGCAGAAGAATAGGACAGATCAATGTAAGAGCTGTTGGTAAGATCCTCAGCAAGGATAGAGAAACTATGTATTACTACAGTCACTAGACCCTGTACCCCGACTCTGCTTTCCCTCAAGCTGAAGGACTGGTGTGCAGCCTTGGAAGGGGGAGGAGGAGGAACTGAAACTTGCAAACCCCCAAACCACTGCACCTAGGAGGTTGAGAGTAGTGGTGGTGGGTGACGTTTCTGAGGGGCAGTGAGGCATCCATCTGCCAATCAGACATGTTGTCCCAGGGAGTGTGCAGTCTGCCAGGTGCCAAAATCCAAGACATAGAGAGAGCGATTGCCGAAAATCCTCAAGCCTACTGACAATATATCCGATACTGCTCGTCCGTATTGGCATGAATAGTATTACTAGGTACCAAGCAGAGCATATCAGAAGAGAGAGGGTAAAGCTGACAGTTGTACAGGTGGTGGTCTCAGTCCTCCCCGTCCAGGGTGAAGGCCCGTGTAGGGAAGCTCACATTCTGAACTTGAACGAATGGTTACGTAGATGGTGTCAACGAGAGCATTTTAGCTTTGTGGACAATGGGATGATGATTCAAAGACTGCTGCAGTGTCCTCCAGAACAGATTGGCAAAACCTACTGAGGAGGGCTTTAACTAAGATTGTCTAAGATGGATGAACAAAGCCATAAGGTAAGTAACAGGACTCAGGTAAGTAAATCTTTAAATAGTTACAGAGAAATGGGATAAAAGATGACATCTGGAAAGCTATGTGCATGAATGCTCATAATATGGAAAATAGTCCCAGAGAGAGGAGTGGCAGGATATGTAAAAAATGTTAAAGCAATAGAACTGCAGGGCTTAGGAGGAATGGAGGAGGCAGTGTGGGTTCATCGGGAAAGAATAATGTACAGACCTCCATCCCAGGCAGAAGAAATGGATATTGACAGAACTCTTATGAAAGGGGAGGTGCTATCTTTTCTGCCTTATGTAGATGTCTAAGGAAACAGTGGTTTGTTCCAGGGTCTCAGGATTAGAACTCATTTCCCTGTGGTTCTGACCAGTGATTATGCACCCTAAAGGGTCAAATATTCAAAAGACATAAGGTGAAAATAACTCCCCTAAGTCAGCCAGGATAAGTGGATGATTTGTTGTCTGAAACTGCGTGTATACATCTACCACAGAAAAAAGAGGCCTTCTGGGAGGAGGGTGCATATCGGAGGCATGTTTGTAATCTTTGTATGTGATATTTATTTTCCATAAAACGTAGGCAGGTAGGTATTGTAGCAGGTGTACGTTTAGCAGTTAACAGGCAGATACTGAAATATGTTTGCTGGTACTTCATGTCTGAAAATCAGCTTGTTTTGTGCAGATTTAAAAGGACATGCTTAGCTTCGCTATTCTAAATTATAAATTCTGCTATAACATAGAGCTTATATCCAATCATCAAAGGATATATATAGCGATCATCATATAGCGCCACTGGCTGCTTGAGGCTTAGAAGCGAAGCCCTTGGAGCGCTAGGGCTTTCTAATTATAGATCGCATATGCAAGAGTTCAAATTTTCTCCATGTAGGAGCTATACAATCTCAGAGCAATGCACCACATTTAGGAACTGTAACATGCACTTATCTCTGGGCAATAATCCACGAATGTGGACATCAATATGGGACAGAGCGATTTCCCTAGCAGGACCATGCCTATGGAATACTACCAGAAAGCTTACGAAAACAAGGCAACATAAAACTATTCAGAAAACTCCTAAAAACCTGGCTCTTCGAACAAACATATAAAGACGGTATAGGATAAATACCTTTCCAACAATTCAGATCCTACTTCTCCCAATACCAACATCATTTAACATGGACTCTCGCTCATGATTAGCCTTGATCTAAAGCAATAACTATAAGAATCATGACTCTCTCAACTTACAAAGTACGGTGGATAATTTGAATTGCACAGGTGTGGTCAGTCTGAGAGCAGGTTAAGATAACTGGATGCGATGCGATGCTCAGTGCTGTGAGACTGACCCGCACCTGTGCAATTCAAATTATCCACCGTAGATTCCATTCTGAAGCTCCCTGAGGAAGGAGTTTCACAACTCCGAAACACTGAGGTGTCGGACGGACTTCAGTTCTGCAAAAGACATTGCTACATTCGTGGATTATTGCCCAGAGATAAGTGCACGTTACAGTTCCTATATGTGGTGCATTGCTCTGAGATTGTATAGCTCCTACATGGAGAAAATTTGAACTCTTGTATATGCGATCTATGATTAGAAAGTCCTAGCGCTCCAAGGGCTTCGCTTCTAAGCCTCAAGCAGCCAGTGGCACTATATGATGATCGCTATATACATCCTTTGATGATTGGATATAAGCTCTATGTTATAGCAGAATTTATAATTTAGTGTTGTTCTATTTTTCCGGCTAATTTTTGGGTAGTGATTTGTTTTGTTAGCTTCGCTATTCGGCATCCCTTGAGAATTTAGCCTTGATTGCATTCAAGTTATGTATGCAGACAAACGCAAATAATGGAATATGGTAGAAAAAACTGGATTAAAATGTCCCTGAAGTCGGAGCTGCGCAAGAGAGTCAGCGGGATGTCCTTTTTGGGTCCCAGTTCTGATTGTGAAGGAGACGGGCAGGTTATAATCTGACGGTGACAGAACTGCAGAAATCTGGGGACCAAAATTACAGGGGACCTGGGATGAAGACCAGGATAGGGAGAGCAAAAAACCAATGATGAGGTTTTTAGTAAAGGTTGTATTACTTATCAGGCCATTGTCTCATGTTCCTTCTCTGCTTGTTTCTCTCCCTTCATCTGCCCTGTTCATTTCTCTCTCTCTTCTTTCTTTGCCTCCTTGCCCTTCCCTCCCTTCCCCTGCTTTCTCTCCATCTCTCACTGCTTCCTTTCCCTGCTGCCCTGCAGAGGTGCCCCTCTTCAATCCATCTCTGATCTCCGAGAAGATCCTCTTGCGAATACTCAAGCATCCAGATGTCATCCAGGAGCTCAAGTTTAATGATTACAACAAGAAGTCTCTTCAGCACTACCTGTACCAGAAGAACAGGGCAGCTGACTACTTCATCCTCATCTTACAGGTACCAGCAGCCAATCAGCTGTGGCAATCTGGAGGGGAGAGAACCAGTCGGCCCTCTCTGTAACATTTTCCATAAGTGTCAGAGCCCCCTGCAGATTTACAGGAGGTCCTTTGGCAGAGCTGGGCATGGGCCTCGGGACTGGAATAGCAGGGGATGCTGTGGGGGGGGGGGGGGGGGGGGGGGGCAGGGTAGGCCTGAGGTGCATTGAAAGAACTGTGTTTGTGTTTTAGTACTGGAATAGCAGGGGCTGCCGCAGAGCAGGAGCAGGGTACATTGCAGAGCTCGGTGTGGGCCTCGGGGCTGGAATATTAGGAGGTATTGTAAAGCAGGACTGAGATACATTGACAGAGCTGTGTGTAATGGGGGGGGGGTCTCAGTACTGGAATAGCGGGGGGCTGCAGTTCAAACTGAGGTGCATTGGCAGAGCTTTGTAGGGGTCTTGGAAGTGCAATAGCAGGGGCTCAGCATCCATGTTCTGCCTCTGCTGGAATGAATGCGCTCAGATTCACAGTTTCTTGAGAGCTTATTTAGTTTTCCCACAGTACCAGGAGTGGTGCCACCCTGGAAGCCAGTCAGTCCCCTCAGATGGGAAAAGCTGAGCCGGATCTGTGTGGTTGGTTAATTACCATGTGTGTATATTTTTCTGAGTTATCTGGCGCTTATCCCCCTTTTTAGCCTCTCACACAGGCCCTTCATAGGAGCTTGCAGGGGAGAAATGTAGGGTAGGGAGGGGCGGTGATGGGTGGGAGTGAAGCTGGCAGCAGAGCTCAGGGAGGAATGTTAATGGCAGTTGATCAGTGACTGATCTTCCGCCCTGATGTTGTGCTAACTTATTTGATAATTAGTCTATGTATAGAAAGCCATGCTTTTCCCACCACTAACCTTGGCCTCCTGTTTGTATCTGTGCTGTTCTCTCCCCCCCCCCCCCCCCCTGTATTTCCTGCCAGCCGTGTTGGGGTGGAGGAAAACTGTGGGACACTGGGTATGGGGGACAAGGGTTTCTCTGTGTAGTGTCTCACTTTATAACATACTAAGAAATGAACTTTTTGGCTGAGATGAAGGGTAGTGTCAAACACGGGGTTTTGAGCTATTGGCTGAATAAGATTGAACAAGATGGGGGTTAATGCCCTGCCACCCAATCCATTGGCAACATGATGATTGTAACGGCCATCACCAAAGCAGGAGAATTAAACAACAAATTGGACGGAAGGATACAGTTTTGTGTCTCCAATGTACCCCTAAAGAGCCCTCAATCTACACCGCCTTTCTCTCTCTCGCTGCTGCTGCCTGTTCTGTAGCAAGCTTACCTGGATTTTTGATACTTTGGATTTCATTATTTATTTATTTTATTTAGCGTTTTTTTTTATATACCGACAGCCGTTTGCACATCGTATCGGTTTACAGATAACTTAAAACTTTTGGCAGTGCCATTACATTGAACAATATCTATGCCTACAGGAAAATAACAAGATAAACAATGAAACTGGGTAACTATTTACAGGGTTCAACGGTGTATCAACCAGAAACTGGTTGGGGAAGGAGTCCACAATCTGAGCAAGGAGCTGGGTAGGCAGAGGAGAGTTACGAGAATTGTGATTGAGCAATGTGGTAGCAGAAGAAAGGTTTCAAAGAGGGTAATAGTAGGAGGGGGGGGGGGAGAGAGGAGAGGGAAGAGCGATTTAAATTGGGAGTAAGCACAAGGGGCAACAGGAGCACATTTTAAGAGGCAATATGAGGCAAAGTACTATACATCTCAGGAGGTCGTCGGGAAGATGGTTATCGTGAGAAGGGTAGGCCTGTAAGAATAGCCAGGTTTTTAGCTTTTTTTTTTTTAGTTGCCGTTGGTAGGCATTCCCATGCTCCAGAGGGCTCCCAAATCTGTGCCCGGGGCAATGGAAGGTTGAAAAGTGCAGGGGCAGGAGAAGCGGGATTTGAACCCTGGTTGTCAGCCCGCTGCTCTAACCATTAGGCTCCTCCTCTCCTCCCCACTCTCCTGTTACGTTGTGGGACAGTGTGAAGGAAGCGTGCGCTGCTGCTGTGCCTGTTCTGAAGACAAAACGAGTCCTTCGAGCCTTGCTGTCTCGATCCTTCCATTTCCCAGCGCTCTGGTGAGGCAGTGTGTCAGACTCCGGGGCAGACTTCGGTCTGCCCTTTGTAGGAGGGACTCGTGGGAAGATGCAGCTCTTACCTCTCTGGTTGGTTCACTGGGAAGTGTTTTTCTGATGTGCGCTGTCTTTCTTGCAGGGCAAAGTGGAAGTTGAGGCTGGGAAGGAAAACATGAAGTTTGAGACGGGTGCCTTCTCATATTATGGCGTGCTGGCACTGAGCGCCACTCCTCCGAGCACAGGTAACATCCGAGCTCATGGTGTGCTGTGCAAGGCACATGAGTCCCACTGGAGCTCCCCTCCGTGCTCAGTTGGCCGAGGTCTGTCGGCTCGGCCTTTGGTAACTGGGGGTCAGAGGAACTGCAGGGGGCACCTTTCCTCTCCCACCCTATACCCTGTTTATGCAGGGAGGGTCTGCAGATAGAGCTTTACCCACAGAAATGCCTGTTTAGAAAATTGCATGATGGATAAGGGCGTTCGGTTACCCTCGTACGATATGCATGCGAGTAATCATAAGGGTTTATTGGTCGTGCAGTTTTCTAAAGGGCCATTTCAGCAGGTAGAGCACAGTGAAGAGGTGTTGGGACTTCCGCATTTACTTTTTGATATAAAAAAGTAAGAATGTAAATCCTCTGGCTAAAACTGCGCACGCCAAATAGCAGGCGTAATTGTGCGCGTGTGATTTTTTTGCCAGGATCCTTTTCAAAACCAACTGATGCCCATAATTCTGCTCTGAAAATTGGTGTTACTTTATGCACATTTTTGCTGGCTAATTTATGTGTGAGGCTACAAAATTACCCCCATAAGCTGCCTATTGTGTGTGTAATTTCTGTAACAACTCGTCATAGAGGTTTTGTTTCCACTTTGAAAACCCAGCGATCTCCAAGAGACGGCTTGGGCTTTACTGTGCTTGGGACCCCTCAGCTGAGCTCAGCCTCTCATGCAGTGTTCAGCATATACCTGGGATGGATATTGGCTTAACAATTTGTACGTGTTTTGCAAAAGTAACGCACAAGGGAGGTAATGGTCTGCAGAGATTTCAAGGCAGTTCTCTGTGGACAAGCAGGGTATGAATCAGCCACATGAGTGGGCGAGGTCTTCTTACGACACAAAAGGTTAAAGCTTGCTCAGACCTTAGAAACACTTTCTTGGCCTTCCCACACGTCTGCTCAGACTTTTTTATCCCCCGCTCATGCAAAAGGATGCGACTTTGCTCTCTTCCCTTCAGCTGCTCGCTAAAGCTTTCAGCCTTTTAGTTGCTTTGTTTTCGTTTTCAGTGTTCATTTTCTTATTTATTTATTTAAAACCTTTTCTATACCATCGTTTAGTAAAGCACCGTCACAACGGTTTACAATGAGGCACGTAAATATATATTTGGTGAAATTCTTACTAACAATGTGCCAGAATATTTATCGGTAACAAGTATTCATAATATAAGGTATATGTAGTGTGATCTGCATCCCAGGTATATTCTTTTCACAAGTCTCCTCAAAGTTATTTTGATGATGATTATTTTCATTTTCTTTCAAAAGCTTTAGCTCTGTACACACTGGTGGGTTGCAAGCCAGGTTTCAAAAGATGCTCCTACAAGAGGACTTACTTTGACCAACATGTCCACTGCATTCAATGCCTCAGACAGTCCCACAATTTACCTAAGCTACTGCCTGTGCCTGTATGTCCTCCAGAGCCAGGAGATCCAAAATCTCCACACTCGTGAATTTTTGAATTCTCCTCAGGCCTCCTCTCCAGCAGTAAAACGGAAACCAGCTTTAGCTGAGGGCGCCATGATTGGGAAAAGTCTTAAGCACAGGTACCCTTCCCCCAACTAGCAGAGGAGGAAGTAAGTTGTGCTTCTCAGTGCTGGGGCTTACAGAAACCAAAATGGACTCTGTGATGCACACAAACATGTCTGTACATAAGAAGGTGCCTTTGGCATCACCACTGCGGCACAGAATGTTTGTCATCGCCATCGACAAGTTGAGGCATTGCATTCTTGCTGGTACCAAGAACTTTTTGGTGCTAAGAAACACCAATTGGTGCTAAAGACATAACAAATACCAGTTCTTCCTGATTCTACTCCTTCAAAATAACCTATGCCTTGTCTAGTTCCAGACGTGGATAGTTCTTCCACTGCTCTTCCTCCTCCCATAAAGGAGCATCATCCCTTTCTAAGGAAAATGGATCTTGAATTTATCAAAAAGTATATTACTAATGTACCAGCTTCTCTGCCATCTCTTTCACAAGTGAAAAAAAGTCTCATTTTTTGGAGTCTCTGGCCACTAATGTAGAAACTAAATCAACTATTTTATCATATCAGTGCAGAGAAGAAATGACACAAACTGGGACACAGTATGTCTCATGGTTCAACTTCAAAGGATAGAAAAACCTCAGAAGACTGTCCTATAATATCTGACTCAAGAGAAGGGTCTCACAAACATGATACAATTCTGTCATACCATTCCAGTGGTTGAAGAGTCCACGGATCTTCCTTCGGACCCCCTCCAAAAACTCCTAGATTTACAACCCATGTCTGTTATATCCTGCCTGTGTCTAAAAAAAATGGCCAAAGCAGTTCAATTCACTTCACAAGAAGAGGTAGAACCAAGAGAAGAAATTATTGGTGTGCTAAAATATATTCAAATCCCAAAACAAGTAGTAGCTGTTCCAGTTCAGAGTACTACAATAATTCTAAACAAGATGTGGCAGACGCTCTTGTCAACACTTCCAGTAGGGTTCAGCTTTGTCCTTGTCATCAGGTACTTCATGAATCAGTAGTAGGTGGACCTGCTTTGGAAAAAGGCAGAACATTTTAACACACATTCTAGCACCCCTCCGGGGTGTTGAAATACCTTCCTACATAGAAATGATGGCAGAAGAAGACCAAACGGCCCATCCAGTCTGCACAGCAAGCTTTCACACTTATTTTTCTCATACTTATCTGTTACTCTGACCGCTGAGGTCAGGGCCCTTATTGGTAACTTTTTGGTTCTAATTTCCTTCCACCCCCGCCATTGATGTAGAGAGCAGTGCTGGAGCTGCATCAAAGTGAAGTATCAAGCCTAATTGGAAAGGGGTAGTAACTGCCGTAATAAGCAAGCTACTCCCACGCTTATTTGTTTGCCCAGACTATGCAATTCAGTCCTTGTTGGTTGTTGTCTGAATGCAAATCCTCTTTTCTTCATTCCCCCTGCCATTGAAGCAAAGAGCTACTTGGATATGCATTGAAAGTGAAGTATCAGGCTTATTTGGTTTGGGGTAGTAACCGCTGCAGCAAGCACGCTACTCCCACACTTATTTGTGAATGCAAATCCTTTTTCCCACATTTCCTCTTGCCATTGAAGCATAGAGCAATGTTGGAGTTGCATTAACCATGTGATGTTTATTGAATAAGGATATTAATCACCAGGTAGTAGCCGTCATTCCCGCAAGCCACTCCTATGCTTCTTCTCTTCATTCACATCCTCTAGACTTTATGGATCCACATTGTTTATCCCACGCTCCTTTGAAATCCTTCACAGTTTTGGTCTTCACTACTTCCTCCGGAAGGGCATTCCAGGCATCCACCACCCTTTCCGTGAAGAAATACTTCCTGACGTTGGTTCTGGATCGTGTCGCTCATATATTGCAGGAAGCAGAAGATCTAAAATTCTTTATTTGAAAGGTTTATGTTTCTGATGATATTTACTTCTACCCGCATAGTAAATGACTTGAAAACCCTGGTCTTATGCTCGCTTTGCACCAAAATTTTGCACAATAGAGTAGTTTTGAAAACTCATCCTAAGTTTTTACCAGAATGGTCTCTTGGTTTCATTTAAATCAGTTCGTAGTATTGCCAGCATTTTTCCTGAGGCCACAGACAGCCATAAGGGCAAACAGGCTCTTCGCACACTAGACTGCGGAAGAGCTTTATTGTTCGATTTGGAGAGAACATGGTCCACTTAGAAAGTCTTCATCTCTTTGGACTAATGCTATGATTGTTTTTTAAATTTAATATGGTGTCCGTGGTTTTGTTCGAAGTGACTGTGTATTATGTTATTGTTACTGTATAACATCTGACAGTCACCTTGATTGTTTTTTAATAAGACAGGGCCTAATCCTTGGAAATAAATAAAACGCCCCAGTCAAAAAAGGTGGTTCAGTTATACTCAGATTTCTGATTGCGGTCTTATTGTTATAATAGTCAGGACAATATCTTCAAAATGAGGTAAAAGCCCATGAAGTCGGGGCTACCACAGTTGCTTTAGCCCATTTTCATTCCACTTACATGAAAGATGTCTGCAAGGCTGCCATCTGGCCTACTATCCATACTCTCTCTGCTCATTAGTGCCTAGAAAATGCGTCACCTCACGCAATTCTCAAGAACTTATTGAATTCATTCCTTCAACTTTTCCTCCATCTTAGGGAAAAGAAGGTTGCATGCTCCACTACTGATTGTAAAAACATGAAAAATTGTGGTGTAGTAGCCTAGCGCTCAGAGCAGTGGGCTGGGAATCAGGAAAGCCAGGTCTCAAATTACACTGCTACTCCTTATGACCTTGGGCAAGTCTTTTCAGCCTCCATTGCCTCAGGTACAAACAGGGAGGGTAACATTCAAACAAATGTGTTTACTGCTCAGCAGATCTGTGCTGGTATTTTCTAACCTACGTGTACGATACATACATGTCTTTACCCTGCAACATACGCCTGGATGTAGGCTTATGCGTGAATATATGCCATGCATTGAAAGAGTATATATATCATGCACTTTTCCTACCTGTTTGAAAATGACATATATTGTACATGCAAAATTAAAGTAGGATCTATCATGTAAATCAATGTATTTTTTAAAACATGCACGCATGAAGGAAATTACCAGTTTTACCAATTAGTCCACTAATTCACCCAATCTTTCTCCAGGTCATCGAGAACTTCTCCAAGGACAAACAGGATGATAGTCCTTGCATATGGGTGACATCATCAGATGGAGCCCCGATGCAGAAAACGTATGTCAAAGTTTCTAGACTTTGATTAGGCACGCTGAGCAAGCCCTAAACCATGCGTCCATGGGAGGTCCCTCTCCAGTCTCTCTTTTTCCACAGAGCTGTAAACCTTGTGGCATGAGTGAGCTCACTTTTGGCTGTTTTTTGGCCTTGTGGAAAACTTCCTCTTTTCTTGTGTTTTTCGCAGGTTTTTTCCTCGTTGTTCCATTGCCGGGTCCCTTTTGGTGCCTCCTTGTAGTGTTCCTAGTTAGGGTTTTTGGCGATTCTGATAAGTTTCCTTTTGTGGTTGATTCTCCCGCGGCAGCGGTACCTCAGTGTCCACCAGCTATCAATGCTTGCCGCCATCGATTTTGGTTCTGTGGCCCTTTTGTTTCGTCCTGATGTGGCCACACCCTGTTTTCGGCAATGCTCCCAGTGCCCAAGGATCATGTCCATCACTGATCCACCTGAGATATGTGTCCTATGCCAGGGGCATCGCATAATGTCCGGGGTTGCTGCTTATGCACCCAAATGACCCCGAAGGGATGTTGACTTCAACTTGAGAAGATGGAACAGCACTTTGGGTCGAAGAAGTCCAAGCCATCGCACCATTGACATTGGTGGGACCAACGATTCCGTCAGTGCCACTGGCGGATAGGGGCGCCAGAGATTGACCACTGTCAATCTCCTGCAGGCTGAAGACATTGGGTTCCTTGGCATCGACCTTGGCACTGGGGAAGGACCAGGCCGAGCATTGAGGGAAGCCAAAGAAACATTGGGGTAGATTTTCAAAAAACGCGAATAGGCGTACTTTTGCTGGCGCATCAGACGCAAGCAAAAGTACGCTGGATTTTAGTAGATACGCGCGGAGTCGCGCCTATCCGCTAAAATCCTGGATCGGCGCGTGCAAGGCTATGAATTCTGTATAGCCGGCGCGCGCCGAGCCGCGCAGCCTACCCCCGTTCCCTCCGAGGCCGCTCCGAAATCGGAGCGGCCTTGGAGGGAATCCTCTAACGCCCTCCCCTCACCTTCCCCTCCCTTCCTCTACCTAACCCACCCGCCCGGCCCTGTCTACACCCCCCCCTTACCTTTCTCCGGGGATTTACGCCTCCCGGAGGGAGAAGTAAATCCCCGCGCCAGCGGGCCTGTTGCGCGCCGGGACGCGACCTGGGGGCGGGTACGGAGGGCCCGGACCGCCCCGGGCCGTAGCCATGCCCCCGTACCCGCCCCCAAAACGCTGCCGACACGCCTCCTAAACGCCGCGACGACCGGGCCCGCCCCCGACACGCCCCCCTCGGAGAACCCCGGGACTTACGCGAGTCCCGGGGCTCTGCGCGCCGGTAGGCCTATGTAAAATAGGCTCACCGGCGCGCAGGGCCCTGCTCGCCTAAATCCGCCCGGTTTTGGGCGGATTTAGGCGAGCAGGGCTCTGAAAATCCGCCCCATTGGCACCAGTCCCCATCGATGCATGATCCAGTGATGGGGGTGCACCAGTTCATGCCACAATGCCCCTGAAGTGACCATGAGGTGGAGTGCCAGACCTCCATTGGTGCTGGCAGTCTGCAACGATCTCTACCAGTCCTCACGCCAGTCACCAAGCCAAAGAAGATCAGGCCAATACTTCTTCCCAGTTGGTGTTATTGGCAACGTTTGAGGTGGAGCTGGAGCGCCGAGTCCAGCTGGTGGTGGATCCGGGTGCTGCATGGCTTTGGTCCTGTGACAACAGCATCGGACCTGGTGCCGCCCATCCTCATACCCACTGCTGGAGAAGCTCAACATGCTCATCGCTGCATTACTGACCCAGCTGGCATCAGTTTCTGGGACAATATCGATGCCCAGCAGGGCATCGAGCCTCTCCCTATCGATACAGTGGTCATTGCCAGTTCCTCTGAGGAGCAAGTTCCACATGAGCTGGCAGAGATGCTGATCCCTGCAGACCCCTGTCCAGTTTTACCAGTGCCTGCACCTCTGGACAAAGGCAGAGTACCTAGGGCCCCATCCCCTGTAACTTATAGTGAGGATGTGGACCCCTATGAACCTTGGGGGTTGATGCTTCGGAGTCCTCCTCCAAGGTCTCTGAGGGTGTCCCATCAGACGCTTCTCCCAGAGGAGCGAAGAAAGCCTCTGCCTGAGGATTTGACCTTTGCATGGTTTGTGAGGGTGATGGCAGAAGCCATCCCGTTTCAGTTGTTAACAAAGGAGGATGCCAGCACAGAATGCTTGAGATCCTCCAGTTCACGGAACCTCCTAAGAGGGAGGTCCCGGTGTATGAGATCCTTAAGGAGCTGCTTCTGAGGATATGGAAACTCCCTTACAGTGCTTCCTGTTAGTAAGAAGGAGGACGGGGTCTACCTCATCGATAAACATCAGCTGCACACCCCCCCCCCTATAAGTGGTGGTCAGATCTGCTCTCAAGCATTCTCGGACTAATTCCTTGGTGCCCCCGGGGAAGGACCATAGAGCGATGGATGCTCTAGGGAAGGTGTTTCAAGCCAGTACTCGCAGGACATCTGGAAGCAGGTGCAGGAGGTGGCAGAGCAGCTGCCTCAGCAGCAGCAGGGCACCCTTATATCACTGGTCCATAAGGGATTGGAGTGCGGAAAACACAAGGTCTGGGTGATGTTTTCGTGTCTACATCGAGAGTGTCTACAGCGGGAATCAGTGCCCACAGAATGGCATGATTGCAGGCCTCGGATTTCCGACTGGAGGTACAGGAGTGACTTGCCGGCATGTCGGGTACTGGGGAGAATCTCTTCAAAGATAGGGTGAGGGATGCCATGACCCAACTTCAGGACCACCATGAAACCCTCCAACAAATCTCCGCCAGCACTCCGGACCCATCCTCCTCTTCTAGGAGGCCAGCGAGACAGGGACAAAGACTTTCTTTCACCAAAGGAAGTACTATCCTCTGCTCCCCTCACTCCCGTAAACACCATCAGGGCTCCCTCAGCTGTCCCAGGCAGCGGAGAGCCCCCAAGCCCCAGCCGGCACACCAGTCAACTCCAGGGATGGGGTTTTGACTGGGTCATAGGGAGCATAGGCCAGTCACCTGTACCTGGGATGTTGGACTTTGGACCCTCCAGTCAGGGGCAGGCTAAGATTCTTCGCGAATCAGTGGCCCAGTATATCCTCAGATCAGTGGGTTCTGTCCAATGTCCATCAAAGGTACCAATTGAATCTATTGGATATCCTGCCAAATTGTCCTCCTTTCCTATTTTGAGGGCTGGTAGCATGTCAGGAGTACTGCTGGCAGAGCCCTGCTCCCTCTTAACGGCCATGGCGGTCAAACCCATACCACCAGGGCAAAGAGGGCTATGCTCCCTCGATCTAAAGGACGCATACACTCACATCGAGATCTTTCCCAGTAACAGGAAGTATCTCTGAGTTGTGGTGGAAAAACAGCACTTTCTGTACTGGGTGTTGCCGTTCAGGCTAGCATCAACCCCACAAGTCTTCAAAAATTGCCTGGCCGTGGTGCTGGCGCTCCTCTGCAGACTGGAAGTGCAAGTTTTCCCTTATCTGGACGATTGACTGGTCAAGAGCACATCTCAGGCAGGGGCTGCCAGGTCCATGTGCTTGACCATCCGGATGTTGGAGTCACTAGGGTTCTTCATCAACCACCCGAAGTCCCATCTCAGCCCATCACTTCAGTTGGACTTCATAGGAGCCCTGCTAGAAATGGCTCAGGCCAAAGCCTTCGTGCCTTGTCAAAGAGTTGTCACCTTAATGACTATTTCAGCAGAGCCAGTAGGTGTCAGCCTGGCACATGTTGAGGCTGTTGGGTCACATGGCCGCAACGATCCATGTCACTCACATGGCATGTTTACATATGCACAGAGCCCAGTGGACCCTGAGGTTGCAGTGGCACCAGGCTACTCTGAGCCTCCAGGATTGCATCCGAGTCACCCTGTCTCTCCAGGACTCATTGTCCTGGTGGTGGATACTTTCAGATCTGAAACAGGGGATCTCTTTTAGGAGTCCCCTACCCAAGTTGTCCTAATCACGGATGCATCCAACTGGGGTGGGGAGCTCATGTAGACGGGCTCATCACCCAGGGTCTCTAGACTAAGGAACACTCTTGTCAAATCAACTTCCTTGGGCTTTGGGCGATCAGTTACGTGCTATGGGCTTTCAGAGATTAGTTGTCAAACAAAGTTGTCCTGATTCAAACAGACAACCAAGTAGCCATGTGGTATGTCAATAAGCAGGGAGGCATGGGATCATACCTACTGAGTCAGGAAGCAGTCCATATTTGGTCATTGGCCCTGTCCCACAGGATGATGCTCTGTGCCATGTACCTGGCGGGGACGGAGAAGTGGTAGTGGACAGACTGAGTCATGGCTTCAGACCCACGAGTGGTCCCTGAACCGGGGGTAGCGAATCAGATATTCCACCTCTGGGGGAGCCTGGACGTAGATCTGTTCATGTCCCTCTGCAACAGAAAAGTGCCTCAGTTTTCTGGCATCCGGATGGCAAACCAGCCTCGGATGCCCTTGCCCATCATTGGGATAAATGGTCTTCTGTATGCGTATTCCTTTAGTGGTGAAGACTCTCTTGAAGCTTCGCAATGACAAAGGGATTATGATCCTCAAAGCCCCTTATTGGCCAAGACACGTCTGGTTTCCATTCCTAAGGGAGTTGTCCATTCAGAGACTGATCACTCTGGGAACTTCCCCAGATCTCATCACGCAAGATTGAGGCAGGTTGTGGCATCCCAATCTCTAGGCCCTGTCACTCACTTTCTGGATGTTGAGAGGTTAATTCTGCAACTGCTTGATCTCTGAGGATGTGTCTCAGGTCCTGGTGGTTTCTAGAAAGCCTTCCACTAGAAAGTTCTATGGATTGGAGAAGATTTTCCATGTGGTGTGAGCAGAAGGCCCTAGATCCGTTCTCCTACCTCACACAAAAACTGCTTGATTAACTTCTATATCTATCTGGCTTAAAAAAACACCTCCATTGGAGGTCATCTCACTGTAATTGGCGCATACCACCATGGTGTAGATGGTTCGTCCATCTCTGTGCAGCCTATAGTTGTACGATTCATGTGGGGCATGCTTCAATTGAAGCCTCCCCTAAGGCCTCCCGCTGTGTCTTAGGACCTCAACCTGGTGTTAGCTCAGCTGATGAAAGCTCCTTTTGAGCCACTGCCACGTGTGACCTGAAGTACCTGATCTTGAAGGTCATATTTTTGGTGGTGCTCAGTTCAGCACACAGGGTCAGCGAGCTCTAGGCCTTAGTGACTTATCTATCCACCTAACATTAAATTTTATCATGCCAGGATAAGTCTTGCGTATGCACCGTAAGTTCCTACTTAAGGTGGTGACGGACTTCCATCTTATCCAGTCCATTGTCCTGCCAACATTCTTTCCCAGGTCCCATTCGTACCAAGGCAAATGAGCACTGCACAGTTTGGACTGCAAGTGAGCCTTAACCTTCTATCTGGAGCGGACAGACGCCCATAGACAATACACCCAACTTTTTTATTTCTTTTAATAGGAATAGGTTGGGTGTTGCTGTTGCCAAACAGATAACTATCCAATTAGCTAGCACATTGCATCTCTTTCTATTATGCCCAGGCAGAACTGCACCTTGGAGGTCATGTCAAGGTCCATTCTATCAGAGCCATGGCATTTGCAAGTAGTTCCCATGGAGGAGATTTGCAAGGTTGTGACATGGAATTCTCTCCACACATTCACATCTCACTGTTTTCTGGATAGGGATGGCCGATATGATAGTAGGTTTGACTAGTCTGTCCTTTGGAATCTGTTTGAGGTGTAGAACACAATTCTCCCCACCTAGGGCCCATTTTTTGAATTCAGGTTGCCTCTCCCTCCTGTTGCCACCAGCACTACTGTTGTGCCTGTTGGGATCTGGTTGGGTGTCTGTTGGTCCCCTTTTGTGTTGGGGAGCCTGTAGTTAGGGATTCACCCATGTGTGAGGACTACTATCCTGGTTGTCCTCAGAAAAAGCAGAGTTGCTTACCTGTAACAGGTATTCTCAGAGGACAGCAGGATGCTAGTCCTCTCGAAACCCGCCTGCCACCACACAGAGTTGGGTTTCTCCTATCTTTTGTTTTAATTATAATTCAATGTTACAAGATTGGAGAGGGAACCCGCATGGCATAGGGCATGCTGGGCATGCTCAGTGTACTTAGTCAAAGTTCTAGAAACTTTGACACAAGTTTTCTGCATTGGGGCTCCATCTGATGATGTCACCTATGTGTGAAGACTAATATCCTGCTGTTTTCGGAGAACACCTGTTACAGGCAAGCAACTCTGCTTTCCTGGTTTTTCAGCCTGAACTTCCTCCAGTTTATCCAGACCTACCACCCAGTCAGTATTTCACAATAAACATGTTTAATATCACTTATGCAAGGTAATTAGCAGGTGTAAAATTACGTAAGATGACAAATCTACATACGTAAGTGGCTTTTAAAATAGCAACTTGCGTGTGTAAATGTTAGTCCTACCCCAGAACTCCTCTAGAGTGCTGCTTTTTTATGCACTTGTATGTATGTGCAAAAGTGAAAATAGGCATGTGTTTGTTACTTCTATAACATGCAGAATATGCAAGCAGAGGCTACTTATGCGCATAACATTTTGAGAATTTACACATTAGATTTTAAGCCCTATGAGTACCTACTATACCTGAATGTAACTCGCCTTGAGATACCAATGAAAAGATATGAACTAAATCTTAAAAAACCTGCTCCAAAATATGAAAATTACTCACATGCAACCCTCAGTTTGGCCGTCCTCACTTGTGTGGTTGATTCATGTCCTGCTTCTCCATAGAGAAAGCAAAGTTTGATTACCTGTTAAGTGTTCTTTGTAAACAGCAAGACAAATCAGCCACATAGTCCCACTCTCCTCCCCTTAAAAGTTAAAGGTTATTTTGCTATAAAGACTGAGGAGACTCGTGTGGCGTTGGCTGAGGAAACCTTTCCATCTCAGCACCATTGAATGACGTCACCCACTTGTTTGACTGATTTGTCCTGCTGTCTATGGAGAACACATGTTAAAAGTAAGCAATTTTTGCTTTATCCGCACCAGTTTCCAAAGAGAGAGTACATGGATGATTTCCCTTTGGAAATTATTCCACCAAAACTACCCGCACACCTGCTAATATGTGTGCGTAATTTTCTTGGAAAATTTTCATGCATACTTTTGAAAATGCAGAAGTGTCGGGATGAGTGCAAATCTCTCTCCAGTTCCGTCCCCGGGACCCCCTCTGCTAACTGTGGTTAAATTTATGCACATACAAGAAATGTGAAACTAAATTTACCCATGTACGAGGCAGGCGATGTCTAAATGACCACTTCCATAAGTAAAAGCATTGTTACCCACAGAAATGGCTTTGCAAATTTCCCTTCCTGAGGGCAGTTTATCTGTGTGAATGGCTGTTGACCATAGCAAAAGGGTGTTTTGAAGATTGCTCACCCTGTGCACGGGTAAAAGCTCGCACTTTGTTCTTCAGCATGCATACTTATACCTGCATTCTTGTGGAAGCGTTCCCGGGAACTTGATTAGGACAGGGAGACAGCCACATGCATAGTTTTACCTGCAGAAAAAGCAGGTGCAAATCTCTGCAGGTGTGTTTTCCTTGGGCAATTTTCAAAGGCAGAGTATGCTTTGCACCTGCCCGCACAGTTTTGAAAATTGTCCTGAAAGTGGTTAAAAATAGATGCAAGTTTAAAAACCCCCAATAACTATAGATATTAGTAATAAAAGTAAATTACAATTACAAAGTACAGAAAAGGCAGTGACAGAGGTAATTCCAGGAGTCTCATGATAATCAGGACTTTCTCTGGTGAGTTCACGTTTCTGGCTTGGTGGCAGGATGAAACATTTTGCTGCTTTTGTCTCCTGTTTTCCTGCAGGATTTTACAGACTATTTTCCTTCTCATTCTTCTGTGGGAACATTTTTTTTCTCTGCCACTTTTGGGAAATGTGCATGTTTTCTATCTTTGGATTTTGTTCAGTTCAGGAGGAAATCTTTCTGTTTCTTCAGTGTTGCACTACTCACAGAGTCTGGCTTCTTGGGGTTTCCGTTTGTTTTTTGTCAGTGTGTTTCTGATTCTTATTTGTGATCCCTTATTCTGTATTTGGTGAGGGTCTTTCTGTGTGTGTAACTGAGGTGAGGTATGCTGGTAGCATATAGTTTCTGTGGAAGGATTGCTAATAATCCAGCCTGGTTTGTGTGTGTTCTAGTAGGAGGTGTATTGGTGTGTTAGGGTTCAATGTACTATTTTCTGTGTTACCTTTTCATAGAGATTGTTGTTGTTTGAGTCAATGGTGCTTTGGTATGATATGTTTGATTACATAAATGCTGAGTGGATTTTATAGGGATTTGTTGCGTCAAGGGTGCCTGGTAATGGAAAGGGTTTGTCTTGCTGTTACTGAGTTGACACCAGAATTTGAGTACTTTTTTGTATGGTGCGTGGTAAGGTGAAAAGTCCTAGTTCTGCTCTGCACATGGTGTTGGGCTGGGTTCTGTGAATGTGAGGTGTGTTACTGAACTGGAGGTGCAGGGTTTCTATTGGGATTCTGTCCTGTATGGTGTTGGGGTAACAATGACTTCCCTTCCATACAGCACTGAGAAAATATTTGGGGACCTCGAGTATAATGAGAATTACAAGGTCTTGTGATAATACTCTTGTGTAATTAAAATGAGTCTTTTCTTTTTTTCACTCTTTATTTATTAATTTTAGAATGTTAAGTTAATACAACTTGACAAGAAATGGTATATTAGAGATAGTTGATTACAAAAAAAAAGAGGAAACGATGTAATTAAGAAATATATATCTCATAGTACCCTGTCAGACCACAAAAAAAGGAAGAGATCCAATGAAAATAGGAAAAGAAATATAAGAAGATAAGAAAAAAGACCCATCAAATACTAAGGGAAAGAATCTTCAAAAAACATTTGCGCCGCATGCCATGTAAATTACTGGCTTGGCGTTAAGGGAGCTGTGTCCTGTCTGGATTTATCATTAAGGAAAACATTTAACTGGGAAGGATCAAAGAAGACATGTTTAACGCCCTGAAATTTAACAACACATTTATGTGGAAAATATAACCAAAACAAAGCCCCCAAATTCAAGATGGGATGCATCAACAAAAATCGTTTCCTTTTAGTTTGAGTTACTTTAGACACATCTGGGAACATACGAATCTTAAATCCTAAAACGGGAGCACCATGATTACGAAAAAACTATTTCAAAATAAAGTCACGATCCAAATCTAATGCAAAAGTAACAAGTAAAGTAGAAGAAAAGAAGATAGATGTGATCTTTCAAATTCATAGGAACATAATAGGCCTTGGAGACAGGAGGAAACAAACTTTCCTTAATCGTTAAGTTTTTTCCAAAAAATATCTACGTAGCATCTCTACGGGAGTAGTCAATTTTTTCTTAGGAAAATTAATTTTATGTTCCAACGGCGTACAACATTTTCAAGTTTTTCCAACTTATTCTGCAAATATGCCCAACCAAGATCATTTCAACAGATTTTTGCAGAGTTAATTCCTTGGTCTCACAAGAATCCACTTGCATTGAAATTTCAATCATTTGAGAATGAGAAGTTTGAAATGAATTAGCTAACTCACGTTGCTGTAACACAAACTGAGAAACTTGATTGGAAAGCATAGCTATAGCTTCCCAAATTATGTCCTGTTAGGAGGCTTAACCATAGGAGTTAACAGTACCTCTTTAAAAGTAATCCATCCGATGAAGTGGCAGAAGGAAAAGAAACAGGCAGAGATTGAGCTCCCAACACGCTCAAACCCTCTGTTCTATGACTCAATTCCACCTTTTGGACACCTCTCGACACTGAGACAATCAGCTCCATGATGTCATCTAAGCGTGATGTGGGAAAAACTATCCCGTCGGCACTGAATTCGGGGGTGGGGGGGGGGGGGGGGGGGGGTAGGTTGAGGGGAGGTTGGCGCAGCTCCGAAGTTAAAGATGATTCAGAATCTGGGGCAGCTGGCGACAGACCACTGCTCAACAGGACGCCCAAAGTCACTTCTACAGAACTAAGAGGAAGATCTTGGCTCCAGAATACATGTTTATCCATCGGGCTGGTCATAGATGAACATTCTGATATCTCCGGGTACATTTTGGCCTTGCCCTTCCTCTTGCCCATAGTAACAAATGAAGAAGAAATTTTTTAAAAAGGCAAATATTTAAAGGGCTAGAAGGGAGTCGACGGATCAGTGTCCCTTAGCATGCGGCTATCTTGGATCTCAAAGAGCAGCATTAAAGTTAGTCTTGAGCAATAAAAAAAAGTTTAAATTTAAAAATTCTATGTTTCTTGAGACTCAATAATGTACAAGTAGGAATAATAAGACTAATTCAGAATCAGTGTGTGTGAAACAGTAAGTTAACCTAGTTTTCTTAACACAAGTAATTGGATAATCAGAATCAAGTGCTTAAATAGCTGAGTAGCAAGTAACCACCCCGCAGAGTAAATCTGCATGTCTGAGTTTGAGTTTGGGTATCCTGTCCTATATAAAGGTCCAAAAAGTTTTGAGTTGGGTCTTCACCCTAAAAGTTAATGTGAATTCAATAATGCCACAATGAAAAGAAGTTTCTGAAGACCTTCAAAAAGAGTATTTGTTGCTCATCTATCTGTTTAGGGTTACAAGACATTTCAAGATTTTTGGAGCCTCATTTATCTAGTATCAGTCTACATATTGAAGACATTGAAGACTACAGTGACTCTACTCAGGAGCCATTGGTTCTTGCCAAGATCAAACTAGAAGATCATCCATGACGTGTCACAAAACTCCCGACTAACATCCAGAGATCTGCAGACCTCTCTCACTATGGCTGATGTGAGGCTTCATGCATCAGCCATCAGGAAAAACTGAATGGGAATGGTGTTCATGGGAGGAGAGCTGGAAAGAAACCACTGTTCTCTCAAAAGTACATTGCTTCCTGCTTCAAGTTTCCTGAAGAGCGTCTGAATGAACCAGAAGACCTGTTCTCTGGACAGATGAGTCAAAAACTGAACCTTTCAGTTAAAAAAATAACAATGTTTTGTTTTCCAAAGTAAGAACCTCGTCCTGACTGCCAAGCATGGTGGTAGAAGTTTCATGATTGTGGGACCACTTACCTACCTCAGGTCCCAGATGGTTTGCCATCACGGATGGAACCATGAATTCTGCTTCATATCAGAAATTTCTAGAGAAGGATGCGAGGCTATCCATCCGTGAGCTGCAGCTGAGCCAAAAGTGGGTCATGCAACAAGGCGACGATCCTAAACATTCAAGTAAATCTACTACAGAATGGCAGGAGGAGAAGAGACTTTTTTGGGGGTTTTTTTTGGGTTGTTTAAGTCAAAGTCTGGACCTAAACATTATTGAAATATTGTGGCAAAGCCTGAAATGAGCTGTTCGTATAAGAAAGTCCTCAAATGTCACAGAGTTAGAAGGGTTCTGTATGGAGAAATGGGCCAGATTTCCTCAAGAGCAATGGGAGAAACTTAACAATTACAGAAAATATTTAGCTGAAGTTGTTGCTGCTCAAGGAGTTACCACAAGTTACTGAATGAAGGGCTTGCGTACTTTTTCACACAAAGATACTTTAGTTCTTTCAACAAAATCAAAATCTATCCTTTGTATCCGAGTTATTCATTCAGTGGGGTTATCTGTCTCTCTTCAGAGTTTAGGTTAGGATGTCAGGTTTTGCGTAAGATACAGGCCATTCTGGGGAGGGGATGGCGGAGACTTTTTCTCAGCACTTTGAGGAGGAGTTGAATGACACTATCAAATCTCATCATCTCACCAGAAAATAGCAACCCACCTCCATGTCCTCTAACCCACCATCTTACCACCCAAACAAGGGATTTAGGCGCAATTATCGACAACCATCTTAATCTAAAATCCTTCATCAAACAAACTACTAAAGACGGATTCTATAAACTTCAAGTACTTAAAAGAATCAAACCGCTCCTTCACATGCGAGACTTCAGAACGGTCCTTCAAGCAGTAATCTTTTCTAAGATAGACTACTGCAATTCCATCTTATTAGGTCTCCCTTCTGCTTCCATTAAACCCCTTCAGATGCTTCAGAATTCAGCAGCGAGAATTCTGACTAACACCAGGAGAAGAGACCACATCTCTCCTATTCTCAAGAACTTGCACTGGCTGCCAATACACTTTAGAATTATCCACAAATCCCTCACTATCATCTACAAGACTATCCATCACCAAGCATCCCTCAATCTTCAAATTCCACTCAGAAAGCACACATCCACCAGACCCATCAGAGAAGCCTACAAAGGATCACTCCTTGTTCCACAAACCAAAACCACTCAACACCTAACCTACAGAGACCGAGCCTTTTCCACAGCCGGACCTTCACTATGGAACTCTATTCCTCCCGATCTAAGACAAGAACCATGCCTTCCTACTTTCAGAAAAAGGCTTAAGACATGGCTATTTAAGCAAGCCTTCCCAGATCCATATTGAAAGTCAGTAACATCTTATAAAACACTACACAATATTATGTAAATTATTAATGTAAATAATTCATATTTACTACTCAACTATCTTAATCTAATTCTCTCCCCAGTTTTATGACCCTGTTGTAATGTAACTTTTATATTTATTTTATATTTCTTTGCACTTGTTTATGTTCTGTTTTTTGTGCACACCCTCTTGTTATTTGTAAACCGGCATGATGGGGTTCCTAATCTCGAATGCCGGTATAGAAAAATCTATAAATAAATAAATAAATAAATAAATCATTTTAATAGCAGTTTTACTGGAGGATTTGAAACTGGCCAAGGGTTTCAATATTAAATATTGCTAGGGACCTTCATCTTCAGTTTTTATTTTACTTTATTTCAGGAATTTCTCAGTATTTATTGTAAGAAAGGAAAACTGGGACAGTATCAGTGGGGAAAATGACAACTTGTTTTTTTTTCCACTGCTTTTATCCTGTTTTTGTTTTGTTATAAACACTGAGAAATTCACAGGAGAAATAAAATTAAAAACTGAAAAGGAAGGTCCCTTTGAGCTTTTGCTTGTCATGTCTTTTATAGTTAATTTAAAGCTCCCAGATTCAGTTAACATTAAGTAATGATATGATACTGCTTGGTTATGAGATAAAATTAGGAGTTTTGCTGGAGATGATTTAGCTTTTTCTGGAAGGTATTTTTTTCCCCCCGAGATTTACCTGTAAGGCCCCTGGTTTTGCAGTAGGTCTCCTGCAGACTTTCTGGAGTAGGGGATCATCTGCGTACAGCAGGCATTTGATTTCCGAGACATTTTGTGGGGAGAGTATGGCTGTAGATATTGAAGAGGGTGGGGCTCACTCTTCGTTCCTGCCTGAAGTTGTCTGCAGATTATTTTTACCTTACAGCCACTGGATCGATATGCGGCTTTGATTGTATCAGGTCTTTCCCTCGTGATTCCAGTTTGCGGTGGTTTAAAATTGAGCTGAGAGGAGACAGAATCAAAATATTATTTTAAAGTGAATAAAACCTGCAGATTTTCTCCCAGAGGGAGGTGTCTTTCACATGCTTGTAATTATTGTCCATAAGATAAAATGGTCAGTGGTTTGGTGCTTAGTGAGGAACCCAGTCTGGCTTCTGTGCAGGCTTTTCATTAGCAATTACATTACCCTTTTGTTGAGGGCATTGTAGAACAGTTTGCTAATGTTGCTGTTGACACAGATCCCGCTGTGATTGTTTGGGCTAGTGGTATTCTTTGATTACGCTTTCCTGCAGGTTTAGTTTTTCTTGGCTAGGCTTTTCATCTTCCGTGAGATCTTCAGATTTGATCATTTTACAAAGGGGCTGGAGGTGCTTAGTCCTGATTTTTTACCATTCCTGTTTGCTAAATCAGGTTTGATTCCAAACTTTGTCCCATTTTCTCAGGGTCTAGCACCATCTTGTGGTGGTTTTAAGTTTCACATTTCCCTAAACTGGCCATTCTTACCCAAGTCACTGGCAGTCAGAGCTTGATATGGAAATGCATTCCTCCTGAGACATGACATAGAGACTTTAGCACATTGCTATGCTTGCTGCTCTGATTCTGGTCTGTATGGTTCTTTTGTCCTTTCTCCTCCAGCCAGTTCCTCTGTTCTCTCTCTCTCCCTCCCCTTTTCTTTTTCATTCAACCTTTTGCCACTTCACTCTCCTGCTGTTTTCCCCTCCTCACTCGCCTGTTTTCCAGCCAGTTGGTTAAATGTATGATTGGTAGAAATAAAGGTCAACGCACAAGTAGTAGGTGGTACATTTTTATTGGACTAATTTAATGCATTTGTGACTAACTTTCCTTCAGACTAGGGCAGTCACATTATTTTATTCACTATGGGATTGCAAATTATTAGTTGTTAAACGGTGGCATTAATAGTTTGGTAAATACTGAGATTGGTAGATTGGACAGTTAAGCATTGGAATTGGTTACATGAGATCGTTGGTTGGCAACTGAATCATGAAAATTATTGGTGGCTTTATTAAATGATAAACTAGTGGAATTGAATGTTTGATTGGTTATACATTTAATTTATGATTGATTGGTAGGACTGTGCAATTGTTTTTAAGCATTCAGACTGATAGTGAAATAGTGGGATTGGTTGATTGTGTTATATCTTACCTGGAGCACATTGGTGGAAAGGAAGTAAATTAAAAACAAAAAAACAGTGATATTTGTGGCTCACTCCCACTTTATTATTGGGTGGCTGGTTAAACTGAAGCTTGCTGATTGATTACACTGTGATACTGGAGGATGACTGGGGAAACAGTGAGTGAATTAGCTTGTTGGTTTCAAGTGTGAGATTGAGAGCCGGTTAAAGACTAATGTCCTTAACCTGCCAGATGATAGTCATAGTTCTTGGATTTGTCCTCAAGGCTATGATCAGTTCTGGTTTTCCAGGTAACCAAACTATTCAAATTAACCTAGTTCTTGGACCAAGTGTATACCAAATGAATATTCTTTATGGATATCCTGAAAACCCAAGCTTGTCTGTAGCCTTGGAGGACCAGGGTTGTGCACGTCAGCATTAGTATTACAAGAGTAAATAATGACTGAGTTAATGGTTAGTTAATATAGTAATTGCTGTCATTGATGAAAAGATAGCAGTGGTGTATAAGTGACTTTTCATTTTTCAAGATCTACTGGCCATCGATGCAGATATTCTTATATTAATTTTGATAAAGCTGTTAGTCTGCATCACTGGCTTTCACTTCCTTACCTATGAGGTCTTTACCTCACTCTAGAAAAGTTGGGTATATTTTTGGGTCATGGAAACAATAATACTGTCCCATGTAATCTAGTTGAATTTTCTGATCACATTCCTATTCCTTCCTCTCTTCGCTCATCTCTTTTTTTTTTTGTTTGTTCATTCTCCCCAGCGTTTCAATCTCTGCACAGGTGCCAGCCCACAAAAAGAAGTTCTTTTTTTGCCATGTTGACAGGTAAAACCAGTCCTGCATGGAGTGAACTACCAGCTCTCAATCAGCACAGGTCAGGAGTGTTTGCACAATTAGGTCAGCATTAGCTCATTAGTCTCCTCCTCTTGGGATGTGGGGTGGGAATTCATTGGCTTGGTCTCCTCTTCCTCTTGAGACAGCTACAACTGCTCCTAGGGACTGAATCCTTTTAGGGACTGTTTGTATTTTATCTGCCAGACTTTAGTCAAGTCCCTCACAGGATTTAATCAAACAGAGCCTTCTTCATGTTGCATTACATTGAAAAGTGCCTCCAGTATGGGACTTCCAATTTTCATATCTCACAACTTGCCATCTGAGCTGCATGGAACAATTAAAAAAAAAAAAAAAAATGACACACCAAGTATTTCATGGCTGTCATTCCACAGTGGCAATTGCAGGTCGCAAGAACCAGGCAGAATCCAAAAGAATAGAAACAGGGAGAAGCAGGGGCTTTCCCAGGTCTACATGGTTATTAATAATGGTTATGGACTTTTCCCTCCAGCAACTTGTCCAAACCCTTTTCAAATGCAGCTACACAAATAGTTTTCACCACCTCTGGGACTGGTTGGTTAAAGGGGAATGGGTACAGGGGTACAGAGCCTGTCCTGTCTTGGACTGGAGGGCTCTAGGGGATGGGCACAGGGATACAGTTGGTTCCATTCAGTGCATGTCAATAAAAATAGAATGTCCTTGCCAGTTTCCATTTGTACCAAGTGTTCATTTCCGTCTAGTTCTCATTGGACAAGTAATTCCAGTCAATACCAGTTAAGTTTCTCAACTGGAAGTATCAGGTGAAATGCCAGCGATTGAACGAGTCACCACCTTAGTGCTGTAACTAGTGCCATAGTGTAGCAGATACTGAGTAGTCATGGCAACTGCTGAGCTTCGCAGATACTGAGCCATTGCAATGACCTTGGGGAGTTATTACTCTGGTATCCCAGCAGATACCGAGTCTTCATGGCGGCCTCTGGAACTCACTGGCAGAGTACTACAGGAGGTACTGAGCCATCGTGGAGGTAACTGGGAGTCACTACCATATTAGTGTGGCAGCAGCTGACCCTTCTAACTCGATGGTCACTGACTTGTGAAGCCCTCTTTGTAAATATGCAATTCAAGTCAGCCCTGTCTCATGGGGGGCTGGGGGTCTTTTACCCGTTAAGGCTCAGCTGGTGAGCAGAGGCTCATGAACCTATTAAATGGGTCCTAGGATTCTGAAAAGGATGAATCTGGCAGAGACCAGAAGCTGATGTGAGAGGCGGTAGGGTCTTGGAGAGAGTTTAACTTAGAGAGAAAAGCAGGGACCGTGGGAGGCGTCACAGAACGACCACACACGGAAAGGAGGAAAGTGAAGAAGAGAGAGGCAGACAGTGGACAGAAAGAGCAGAGGAGAAAGGTAAGAAGTTAGTTCTAAAACATCCCTCCCATTTACTAAATTAGGAAAAATATTTTATTTCTGACTTTTCTAGAAATGCATATTCAAAGGGGAAAGATGATGTCCATGTCAGAGAAACATAAAAATCTGACGTTTCTTTTTAAGGGAAGGAAGGGGCTAATTTGCGAGTGTTTCTTCCGGGACAAGCAAGATGGTAGTCCTCACATGTGGGTGACGACATCTAGAACTTTGACTGGCACACTGAGCATGCCCAGCATGCCATAATCCCTGTGGCCACAGGGGTCTCCCTTCAGTCTCTTTTTTTTCCGCGCTGCAGTTTGCCTCGCGGGTTAGGAGCTCTGTGAGATTTCTCTCACCTTTTTTCTTCACGGAAAAACTTGTTTACTTCTCTAAAAAGTTGCCTAACAGGGGTCTCCCATCGCGCTCCGTTCCCTCCGACGCTCGGTGAGTACTTTTCCCGTGTCTCCGGTCGGTTCCTGCCACCTTACCATTTGGTTCCTGCAGGTCACCGACCATTTCACCATCCTATTTTCGGCATGGCGACCAGGTTCAGAAAGTGCCCAGAGTGTGTGTTTTGTGCCTGGGCTCATCGCACGATGTTCGCCGGTGTCCCGACTGCGCCCAAATGACTTCCAAAGGCAGACGTGCCCGTCTTGACAAGATGCAGACTCTCTCTTTAAATTAAAGTCAACTCCATTGACTTCTGCCCAGTCATCACCGGCGAGTAAACGTCCTTCCATCGACAAACCTCGCTGGGAGCAGCAGGGAGGCGGTGACCGTTTGTCACCGATGCCATCCAGGACATCTGTAGTGTCATCCTTTGTGCCAGGGAAAGACTGGACCAAGCACCGAGCGAAGCATCACCACCGGCATCAACGCGATTCCACGCCCGGTGCCAGCACTGACATCGAAGCGGCATCGATGGACATCGAGCCACCTTCAAAGAGAGCCCGGGGAGAGGAGCCCCCCATCCTCCTCTGCACCCGAGACCCCAAGGCGTTCCCCACTGACATTGGTGCCGGGTACTGAGCCTCCACAAATTCCTGTGGAAAGGCCAGTAATGCCTAGCCTGCCTCCCCCTGTAGCTGCGCTATCCACACCAACTTTCAGGGAGGAACTGGACATCCTTGTCCACTAGGCAGTCCTCGATGCCTTCCGAAACCTGCAACCGCCATTGATGCTGGCCCCCATACCGGCACCGACCCCAGAACCATCGATGTTTGCACCGTTGCTGGACCGACTTGATACCCTCTTCGGTGCTTTCCCGACTCAGCCCTTTCCATTGGCACCGAGTCGTCCATTGAGACCTCCGCAGCTCCCGATACTTATTCCGGGCTCCTCGGAGAAAGACGACACAACTTCTAGTCCAACTCCAGCTCCAAGTCCATTGATGCTGGAACCGCTTCCAGGTCTATCAGGGCTCTTGAGACGTATACGTCCTCCGTGCCTCTCGATGCCATTGATTCCATCGAAGCCTCCATTGATGCCGGTACACCCTCCATCGAGGCTTCCATCGATGCCTATGCGCCCTGGAATGTTGGACGTTCTCCCTCTTCAAGAACTCCCTATGACCCATGGGAAGATGTGGACACAGATACTTCTACATGAGAGGACTTGTTCTCAGAGCCTTCTCCAGAGGAAAGACAGCGGTCTCCTCCCGAAGACCTTTCTTTTGCTAATTTTATCAAGGAAATGTCCGAAACCATCCCCTTCAACCTAGTGACTGAAGAGGATATCCATCACAAGACCTTGGAGGTTCTGCAGTTTGTTGATGCTCCCAAGGAAATTATGGCCATTCCAGTACATTAAGTCCTGTTGGATCTCCTACACCACCTATGGGAGCATCCTAGTACTGTTCCATCAGTCAACAGGAAAACAAATGCAACATACTTAGTACAATATGCCCCAGGTTTTCAGAAACCACAACTGTCTCATCAGTCTGTTGTGGTGGAATCCGCACAGAAAAAAGCTAAACTGTTATGTCCGCATTCCTCAGCTCCCCCTGGTAAAGACCAGAGGTTCCTGGATGGACTGGATCAAAACATCTTCCAAGGCTCCATGTTGTTATCCTGCATAGCCACCTACCAACTGTATATGACCCAATACCAAAGAAATCTATGGAAACAAGTCCAAGATTTTGCGGTCTTCTTGCCTCAACAGCAGCAAGAAAGCCTGACTGCCATCATTCACAAGGGCTTCGAAGCAGGGAAGCATGAGGTAAGAGTGGCATATGACTCCTTCGAGACTGCTTCCCGGTTGTCAGCAACAGGAATCAGTGCTAGAAGATGGGCCTGGCTGTAAGCTTCTGATCTAAGACCTGAAGTCCAAGACAATCTTGCTGATCTCCCGTGCACTGGAGACAATCTCTTTGGAGAGAAAATACAGGATGCAGTGGCTCAATTGACGTAGGGTCTTCGTGGTGGTTCTTCAACTGTCTACAGTCACTACGGATGCTCCCTCCTCATCCCGCAAAAGCATGAGAAGAGGGATCCCAGAAGACCATTCTACCGCTCACGCAAATACTATCCTCCTGCATCTCGAGCAAGACCAGCCAAAGGGGACATACATGCCAGCCCAAAGCACCCAGAGCACAACCAGCCCCACAAGCTGGTCCAGCCTCCAGATTTTGATGCGCTTCCAGAGAACAGCGGCCACTCCTCACTGAACCCAAACCCAGAAATACCCGTTGGAGGCTGATTGCGCCGCTTCCAACACAACTGGTGCCTCATAACAGATCAATGGGTGATATCCATCATAGCCCAGGGATACCGTTTAAACTTCCTCACAGTACCCCTGAACTCTCCACCCAATCCTCTGTGGGCCCGAAAAGACCACACATTGCTTCTAGTGTTAGAACTTTCCACCCTTCTGCAAACCAGGGCTGTAGAAGCCGTGCCCCGGACACAGGGGGGCAGAGAGTTCTACTCACGCTATTTTCTGATTCCAAAAAAATTGGGCAGTCTCCGCCCCATCCTAGACCTCTGCAATCTCAACAAATTTCTTCAAAAAGAAAAATTCAGGATGGTGTCTCTAGGCACCATGCTTCCCCTACTACAACAAGGAGATTGGTTCTGTTCTCTGGACCTTCAGGACGCCTACGCACATATCGCCATATTCCCACATCACCGCAAATACCTGCGCTTCATAGTGGGTCACAAACATTTTCAATACCGAATTCTGCCATTCGAACTGACCTCAGCGCCTCGGGTGTTTACAAAATGCCTAGCAGTGGCTGCCGCACATCTATGCAGAAGCACTGTCCACATGTTTCCTTACCTGGACAACTGGATAAAGAGTTGTTCCAAGCAAGGAGCTCTCTAAAGCTCACTACGAATCTTCTACACTTGCTAGGATTTCTGATCAATTACCAGAAATCCCACTTGACTCCATTACATCTCCTTACCTTCATTGGAGCAGATTTGGACACCACAGTCGCAAAGGCCTTCCTGACCAATGACCACGCAGACATACTTTCCAAACTGTCTATATCTCTGCTTACATACAAAACAGCCTCAGCCCATCAATTCCTTGCGTTGCTGGGCCACATGGCTTCCATGGTCCACGTCACTCCTATGGCGAGGCTAGCCATGAGAATAACTCAATGGACTTTGAAGTCTCAGTTGGTCCAAACCACTCAACCTCTTTCATCCCTAATCCATGTAACCGACCAGCTCCATCTATCACTTCTCCGGTGGATAAACAGAGCCAACTTGAAGACAGGTCTACATTTCCAGCAACCAGTTCCTCAAGTGACCTTAACCACGGATGCATCCAACTTGGGTTGGGGAGCTCATGTGAACAACCTTCAAACTCAAGGTACTTGAACACAACTCAAAGCAAAGTTTCAAATCAACTTCCTAGAGCTTCGAGCCATATGTTATGCTCTATATGCATTCAAAGACTGCTTTTCACACAAGACTGTTCTCATACAGACAGACACATAGTTGCAATGTGGTACCTGAACAAACAGGGAGGTACCGGCTCTTATCTGCTCTGCCAGGAAGCTGCGCAGATCTGGGCCTGGACCCTTGCGCACTCCATGCATCTCCGGGCCACTTATCTGGCAGGCATACAGAACGTAGTAGCAGATCGCCTCAGTCGATGTTTCCATCCCCACATGTGGTCTCTGGATCCCTGTGTAGCGAGCAAGATCTTCCAACATTGGGGTCAACCAACCATCGTCCTCTTTCCATCCGAACTGAATCACAAAGCGGACAGATTCTGCTCCCTGCACAGGAAACAAAAGATGTTAACCATGGATGCCTTCGCTCGCCCCTGGAACACAGCCCTCCTATGCACGTATCCTCCAATACCACTAATAGCCAAAACTCTCATGAAGCTACAACAGGACAGGGGATCAGTGATACGCATAGCCCCGAACTGGCCTTGACAAGTATGGTTTCCCATGCTTCTTGACCTCTCTATCCAAGAACCCATTCACCTGGGCACAGTGCCCAGTCTCGTAACTCAAAATCATGGCATGTAACTCCACCTGAACCTTCAGACCCTATCCCTCACAGCCTGGATGTTGAAAGCCTGATCCTACAACTGCTCAATCTTTCAACTAGGGTTTCTCAAGTGCTTGTAGCTTCAAGAAAGCCTTCCACATGACTATCTCTGGCACCTTTCAGACTCTGGTCTCCAGACTTCCTCGGTACGGGTACACCTCAGTGCCATCTCAGTGTACCACAAGGGAGTAGGGGATGCCCCAATAACAGCGCAACCCCTTGTGAGTCGGTTTATGAGGGGCCTACTGCAACTTAAGCCCCCTCTACGGCCACCAGTTACTGAATGGGATCTAAACTTAGTACTTGCAAGACTCATGCGTTCCCCATTTGAGCCTTTGCACTCCTGCGATATTAAATTTCTTACATGGAAAGTTCTTTTCCTAGTAGCCATTACATCTGCTCGAAGGGTCAGTGAGTTACAAGCACTTGTCACATACTCACCCTATACAAGGTTCCTCCATGACCGAGTGGTCCTCCGTACTCACCCTAAATTCCTTCCCAAGGTGGTAACCGACTTTCACCTGAATCAATCTATAGTCTTGCCCACCTTTTTCCCAAGGCCTAATTCTCACCAGGGCAAGAGAGTTTTACACACCTTGGACTGTAAATGTGCACTTGCATTTTACCTAGACCGCACTGTAGTCCATAGGAGATCCACCCAACTCTTTGTTTCTTTCGATAAAAACAAACCGAGAGTTGCAGTGGGCAAACAAACTCTCTCCAACTGGCTAGCAGTCTGTATCGAATTCTGCTATGAGAAAGCAGGCCTTTCCCTTCAGGGATGAGTGAAGGCGCACTCAATAAGGGCCATGGCAACGTCAGTAGCAAACTATTGTTCAGTACCACTTGCTGAGATCTGTAAAGCTGCAACATGGAGCTCTCTCCACACATTTGCAGCACATTACTGCCTGAACAAGGAAGGAAGTCAAGACTCTGCCTTTGGCCAATCCGTCTTGAAGAACTTATTTCCAACTCCTTCCACGTCCACCTGCTGTGATTTTCAGGCTGCCTCATTTTTACCAACAGCACACCAGTTGTTGTGCCTATTGCACAAGCTGTACACTGTTACTACCTGTGGGAGGATTTCATCAGTTCCGGTTGTTGACCATATGCGACTGGAAGAAATGATTTAAAGCATTACCTTCTGAAGGAGTCTTTAATATGTTTAAATGGTATTTGAAGATAAGAAAGTTATTTAGAGACCTGGGAACTGAAAGGTTTCAGAAGCGTATATGTATGGTCGCCGTGTGGATTCATTGGTGAGCATAGATTTGGCGAAAACTATCCCTGAAGAAGCCCGTTGTTTACGGGTGAAACAAGGATCCCTTGTCGGATGAGTCCATTGGACAGTGCTGAGTCTACATGGAACACAGGCCTCCTATGAGGCCTGTTGCCTCATTAAAACAGTTGCCTCCTGAGGCAACTGTTTTAATGTATTCCGCCCCTGAGGCGACTGTTTATTGTATCCTGTCCCTGAGGCGTCTGTTCAGTTCCTTGTAAACCGGTGCGATATGTATGCTATACAGGAACATCGGTATATAAAAATTAAAAATAAATAAATAAACACATTTGGGACACTGGACATTGGAAGTGACCATTGAACGTGTTGATTTTTAAGAGATGGTATACCCAGTGATCCATAACATCTATAGCATTTTTGGGATGATGTGATTTTTTGTTTAAATTATTTAAGCTGTTTTGTATATGACATAGCTTATTGTTAAGCGATTGTTACTGTATTTTTGAATGGTATGTTTATGCACATTTTTTGATTAATGGGGGAATATGTAACTAAATATTTGTGGGCATTATACATTATGGGGTAGATTTTATAATTTTGCGCGAGCGCGTACTTTTGTTCGCGCACAAAAGTACGCTGGATTTTATAAGATACGCGAGTAGCCTATAAAATCCAGGGCTGGCGCGTGCAAGGGGATGCACATTTGTGCAACCTGTGCGCGCTGAGCCCAGCACGCGCGCGCTGCCTGTTCCCTCCAAGGCCGCTCCGATTTCGGAGCGGCCTCGGAGGGAACTTTCCTTCGCCCTCCTTCCACCTTCCCCTCCCTTCCCCTACCTAACCCACCCCCCCGGCCCTATCTAAATCCCCCCTTACCTTTATTGGCAGATTTACGCCTGCTAAAAGCAGACGTAAATCTGTGCGTGCCAGCGGGCTGCTGGCGCGCCATCACCCGACCCAGGGGCTGGTCCGGAGGCCTTGACCATGCCCCCGGGCCGGCGCCACGCCCCCACAACGCCGCGTCATTTAGGACACGCCCCCGACACGCCCCTTCTACAAAGCTCCGGCCGGATTTACGCGCGCAGGGCATCTAAAATCCGGCCCTATATGATGTGTTATTTTAATGGTTGTGATTGAATGGTGTGTATGTGGTGAGTGTGTGAGCTAGATAGTATTTATTGTCTAGTTAGTATTTTTATTGTATGGTCTCATGAATAAAAATGTTTGCACAGATTTATGATTGATGTGTTATAAGATTTGTGGGTTCTCTTATATGGTTGTTATTGTTATTGTATAGGTATAGGGAACCTATTGTACGATTTACCCTCAATGAGTATTACCAAACAAATATGAGTCAGCCTGTTGCTTGCTAATCCACCCACATGTGAGGACTACCATCCTGCTTGTCCCGGGAGAAATCAGAGTTGCTTACCTGTAACAGGTATTCTCTCAGGACAGCAGGATGTAGTCCTCTCGAAACCCACCCGCCACCTCGCGGAGTTGGGTCCAAAACAGTTTTATTATTTTATTTTTCGCTCATACCTTTTGCTACAAACGAGACTGAAGGGAGACCCCTGTGGCCACAGGGATTATGGCATACTGGGCATGCTCAGTGTGCCAGTCAAAGTTCTAGAAACTTTGACAAAAGTATTCTGTGACAGGGCTCCGTCTGATGACGTCACCCACATGTGAGGATTACATCCTTCTGTTATGGGAGAATACCTGTTACAGGTAAGCAACTCTGCTTTCTCTTTGAGATCACTGGGTGTGCTTGTGAGACACGAGCTCTGGTTTCAGCCCCTCCGTCCGTCCCCCCCTCTGCTCCCCTCTTCTCCCTTGGATCCGTTGCTGATCGTCAGGGGTCTTCCATCCAGGGTAGGGTGGCGTGTTGTGCTTGGACTCCTGAACTGGGTGCTGTTACGATGAAAGTAGTGCCCTCCAGTACGGAATGACCAGCTGGAGACTTCCAGGGATGAGAGTCTAACGATGTCCCGTCCCTTAACCTTCCAAAGGGGAGGAAGACAGCTTCCTACTGAGAGAGGATTGGTGTGGTAGACCAGTGTCAGAGGGTCTTTATCCAGGGTTACTGAGAGCATCATGGTGATCAGCAGGGCCTGAGGCCATCAACTTGACACTGGTCTCAGGTCTTGGCATGTGAAGCAATGGGTCCCTGCAGCACACGCGGTTCGACACAAGGGCAGTGCACTCTCAGCATGAGTAATTGTTCTCCATGGACATCGGCAAAGCCTAAAGGCAAGAGAAAAGAGGCCTCGGTCAGGGCTTATAATCAGTGTGGCTAACAGCAGGAGAGAGCTGTAAATAGAGGTTTCACAGGTGGCCCATCCTGCTACTGCTGAGGGGGGGTAGCAGCTTAGATTGGAAAAGGGTGGGCCCAGGAGGAGGGAGGCTGAAGGCACTGGGGAGATACCCACAGTACTGCAGCACGGGCTGCACAATCTGGATTTACTGTTTTGCATGGAATTGGCCACAGAGGAGAAAGCTTGGGCAAAGGGTGCAGACGGAGTTTCACTGTCCCCTAGCTGTGCTAATTTTCCTTTTTTTGTCCCCCTCTGCCTACCCTTCCTCCTTCTGACTCCCTGCTGTGTTTGGTGTGGTCAAACCACAATTCTGGGCCTGGTGGCAGGAGGAAACAGACATGGCATGAAGGACCGCTGCTCTTCCTCAGAGGGAGGGGGAAGGAGATGGGGGCAGAGGGTGAGGCAATTGAGGGGTGGGAGAGATGATTAGAAGGGTGAACATGGAGGAGAAGGCAGAGAGATTTGGGGATGGAAGGCGAGAGTGCCAGTCATGTGGGCAGAGAAGGAAATGGGGGCGAGGGGATAACTGAGAGAAGCCAGCGATGGGGCAGGAGAGGTTGGTGGTGCGAAGGTGGGATTAAGAAGGGAGAAGGCATAAGGGATGAGATGGTTGGGTGCTGAGGCTGCCTGAGGGGGTGAAACAGAGGGGAAGAGATGAGAGACTGGAGAGAGGAAAAACTGCAAGACAGAGAGAAGAAGAGCATCTGGGGGAAAAGAATAGTAGAGGTGCAGAGAAGAGCAAGAGAAGAGGCCCCTTTGGGAGGCAAAAAGTCAAGTTGTAGCGAGAGAGATGGTGTGGCAGGGGAGCGGGAAAAGGGAATGAAAAGTAACTAGTCTTCTACCAGGAGCCTGTTTTCTGGGACGCATGTGTGCGTGTCTGCAGTCTGTGCATATTTGTGGATCCCAGAATAACCCACGACGTCCCTGGCAGAATCCCCCTGATATGCTCTGAAAATTTGGTATAGTTAGGACAGCAAACACTAAGGTCTATTAGGGAGATAGACAGTGGGCTAAAATGAGGTCGTAGTAACTTTAAAAAAAAAATAAAAAAATCTAGATGCATACAGGTTGGAAAACTATTCCGTTTAATGTAAAAGTGTTTCAACATTTTAAATAATGCAAAGTTAATGCAACTGTGCCCCAGAGTTCACATAGAATATAATCCTGTGTCACCGCAGGAAACTTGCTGCTCTGGGTATGAAATTTAAATTTCCCTGCAGAACTGCATTCCCTGGGAGGCTGTGGGATGTGTCCTCCATGCCAGGAGGCTGGGATTTCCCTACAGATGCCACATGCTCTAAGAGCCTCTGGGATGTGTGCTGTACAATTCAGGAGGGTGTAGGATGTATCTTGACGGCTCTGTACGCTCCAGGACGCGGTGGGGTATGTTCTGCAGATCCTATACTTGCCAGGAGACTGCAGAGTCTGCATATTCGAGCAGGCTGGGAATTTCCCCTGTGGCCTTTGTTTTAGGAGGATATGGAAGGTGTTGTGGGGAGCCTGCACACTTCAGGAGGCAGTGGGATGTGTTCTGTCTGCTCCTGGAAGCTGTGGGACGTGTCCTGTATGTTCCAGCACACTATGGAATGTTTCAGGCATACACTGGGAAGCCCTGGGATGTGTCCTGTGGATCCTGAATGCTCCAAAGCACTGAGAGATTTCCTGCAGACCCTACACTTTTCAGGAGGCTGTGGGATATATCCTGCATGCTCTGGGAAGTTGTGGTATGCATCCCACGCACACTGGGGAAACTGGGGGGATGTGTCCATGCATGGAGAGGTTGTAGGATGTGTCTTGCAGGCACTGCACACAGCATCCCTGCCATTCTGTAGAGTCTGATATGGGAATATGCATATTCCTTACTCACTGCAACAAACAGCCGCACACCATACCTTCTGCAAGTATCCTGTATGTATGGTGCATTGGTGCAGTATGTGTGGGTCACTTGGAGAGATATGTGACTGTCTAATTCAATGGTGGTGGATAAGGATCGGTAAGGAAGCTGCTATCCCTGACCCAGCACGTTCCTTGCTGCAGGGCTCGGCTTTGCGTGTCCCTGGAATCGGGTGTTCACCGTGCTGTGAATAAGCCACTGTCCCTCATCCCAAAGCTGCAGTGCCACGCTGGGCTTTTCTGCTGACGCCAACCTTTCAGCCTGTGACTGGATGCTTCCCCACCAGGTCCTGTTGCTGTGTGTAAGTGAACTCCCCTGTACTCAGAAACTTAAAATATGTGGTCAGAGAAGGCCCATCCAGTCTAACCAATTTAAGATCTAGTGCCTTTCCAGAGACCCAAGTTGATTTCTGGCTTTCTTCTTACTTTGCACCTAAAGTGCTTATTCCATGCTGACTTGAATTCTGTTACTGTTTTTGCCTCTACTACCTTCCCTGTTCCATATCCATCACCACTCAGATTTGCTTGTACAGAAACTCACTTGGTTGTAAATAGTTCTCTGGGGGTTTCTCCTCCACCTCCCAGATGATCACCTGTCCCTTCAGGGCTCCCATCAGTCCCCTATGTCTCTGCTGGTTCCGCTTGTGCTTTTGAGTATGTGTGTCTTTGCGGTAATTGTGTGTGACTGAGTGGCGGAGAGCAGTGATTGCACGTGTGTTGGTGACTCTGTGCCCATATCTGTGATAGTTCTGGTGGCTGAGTGTGCAGAGCACGGACCGCTCACCTCCACATCTGGTCTTGCATTGATGACTGTGCATGTTTGTTACTGTGAGTACCCTGCATATGTGTGACTGAGTGGCTCTCTGGCTGAACACGTGCCTTACTGTGACTGTTCCTGTCTGACTGAGATGGTGCTGTTGGCGACCTGTTCCAGAGGGCATGCCTGTGACTGAGTGGGTGTGACAGTGCGATCCTGTGACTGTGACTATTGATGGGGATGACGGCATGTCCGTGTCTGAGCTTGGATGTTCATCCCTGCACTCATGGCTGTGACTGCAAGCACATGCTCGTTGTGACTGGGAGTGCATGCATCTGCATGATATTTGTAATGAAGTGTATAAAACAGTGCACAGTAAGATCAATAATAAAAGCCTTTTGCAGGGAACATTTCAAGTTACATACACGGAAACTGAGCTTTCAATATTCCCTCCCTGCCGACTGCAGACATTTTGTGCGCACAGAAAGGGGCATTGATGAAAGGCGAACTTAGCTAGCTAGTGCGTGCATGTATTCCGTGTGATCTGGCTAAAGCTATGTGCATGAGTCTGGTCGGAGAAATCAGCCCTAAATTGATCTGGGTAAAGTTACATGTGTAATTTTATCCAGATATTCAGCAGGAGATTTAGACGCGCAAGTCTCGCCAAATAGCCAGGGAAAAGTTACATATCTACGTTTGCCTCTCGTTGGCTTACTGAACTCAGCGTGTTTATATGTACAGTTATGAATGTGCCACAGTTTATCTAATTGAGAGTATGCACCAGCCTGCATAAGAAACTGTGTTTCTGTGTACCATGTTTTGTGTGCACACACGTGTTTACAGTTATGTGCATTAGAGAGAGCATGTAAGTGCCTGTTGTGCATCAGCATTTGTGTGTCTGTGTTTGGCTTGATGTACAGTCTCTCTGGAGTATCTGTGTGTCTGGCGATGTGTGTGGTGTTTGTATGAATCTGGGAGATTTATATTTGTGTGGGTAGTGGTATTTGGGTGTTTTTGCATTTGCTTTAGTGTACGAGTTTATCGGTTCTTTCTCTGTATCCACAAGACAATGTATCTCTGTGGCACATTAATCTCTCTGTGTAACGAGTGCTCATCATTGACCTCTTTGGCATCCATGTCTTTGCAGACCTGCGCCCGTCATCTCATGGAATTGGACTGAATCGGTCGACATCACTCAATTATCCTGAACATTCAGAGATAGGCCCCTCCATCAGCAGCAGCCAGTGTGGCTGTGCTGTGCCCCAACAGTACATCTCCGATTTTAGCGTCCGAGCGATCAGTGATCTACAGTTTGTCAAGGTGAGTCCCTCATGGAGAGTATCAGTCATCAGGAATCCTCCACCCCCAGCAGTCCCTACCAAGAATATTGGAGTCATCGGGACTCCCCTACCCCTAAGAGTCCCTACCAAGACACTGCCCCTTCTGTCTGGCTCCCTTTCTCCCAGTGACGCACACCTCCTCTGGGAGTCCCTATGTCCCACTGATATTGCCTCTCCTCTGCATCACAGGGACATTGCCACTTCCTCTCTACAAGTCTCTATATCATATCGTCCCTTGTCTTGGAGCACATATCCCCTCTCTCTCTCTCTCGTCCCACTCTTCACCTTTTTGTGTTTGAGATGGAAGACCTCTGTCATTGGAGCACTAAATCTCTATCCCTCTCCTGTGTACAAGACAAGACATACCTTCCCGTGTATAATATGGGAGAGCTCATATATCGGAGCACATGCTGTGTCTCTCTCTCTTGCTTTCCTGTTTGTGAGACATGAATCTCCAAGTTACAAAACATACACATTTTTTCTCTCTCTGTTCCCTTTCTTTTATGAGACAGGGAGACTCTGTCAGCACATACACTGTCTTGTGTATATATATGAAAGCAGTAGTGGAAAAAAGAATAGTACAATACCTTGAAGCCAGTGTAAAGCATCCTAGGTAGCACTGTGCCTCAGGGTAAGATCTTACTAAACCAGCCTGATTGCATTCTTTGAAATGGCAGTAGTCGGTCAGAGGGCTGCAGCAGCTGTGGCCCTTGTGGATTTCAGTAAGTCCTTTAACCTTATTTCACACACAAGTCCAGTGAGCACACAAGCCATTGTGGGAGCAGGAGCAGAAATTACAAGCGGAGAAGTTACTTGAGCTGGTTAGTTGGACTGGTAGTCTGTGATGAAGGGAAGGTGACTAGCAGGGTGTGACAAGGATCAGTGCTAGGTCCAGTTTTCTTTGATTGTCTTGATCAAGTTACAGTGGGGAAAGGTTAGTAGAAAGTGGCTAACTGCAGATGATATGAAAATCTGCAAAAGAATAGACATGCCAGGAGGATAGAGAAGATGAAAAACAACTTTCAACAATTGGAAAACCATATATCCTACTCTTTGCGTTTTAAACAGAAACATTTATCCTACCAATTGCAGACTGGGTGGAGAATTTTTGTTGCTGTGATAAATAAGCTCATTAGCTGTGATCAGGGGCAGATTGCAGGAAAATATCAGCCTAGGGAACTTTTTTCAAAACTGGCCCACTGGGTATCTGAATCCCTTATAGACTTTCCTTGCAGTGCATATTTCAGTAGCTGACCCTTTTAGAAAGACATCATGTGACCTGGAGCCTGGCAGAACTGAGCCAAAATACAATTTTACATTTTTCCTAAATAAGAAGTAGAGGACACCCTTGAACAGGGTGGAGCAAACAGAGCTGTAGTCCTCCTTCCATCCATTCAATTGGTTGGGTCCCCCCCGTAAGTTTGGTTACATCTCTTATATATAAATAGATATCCTAGTAGAGTCTCTTGTCAATCAATCAGCTCTTGAATCAATCGCCAATCAATGTCAGGCGCACAAACACGTGCTCAGTTACGCAGACATATTTTCAGATTGAGGAAACTTTATTGGCACATACACAGACACCCATACACTGAGAGCAAGAAAGAGAGTGTGCATCTTTGTCTCGGAGAGACACACATGCACTCACACAGTCTCTCTTTCCGGCATATACACACTCTGCTGTTGTGGTACTGCTCCTCATGTGCTCACACACGGGCCGATACAGAAAACCTCGCGGGAGAGCCAGCGAGCGCCCGCTCTCCCAACACGTGCCCAGGCCACTCTCCTGGGCGCGACTCAGGAAGCCAAGGTATGCAAATTAGGGCCTGCGGTAAACAGGAGGCGCTAGGGACACTAGCGCGTCCCTAGCGCCTCCTTTTTTGACAGAAGCGGCGGCTGTCAGCGGGTTTGACAGCTGATGCTTAATTTTACCGGCGTCTGTTGTCGAACCCACTGACAGCCACGGGTTCGGAAAACGGACGCCAGCAAAATTGCTTTTCTGTACACTTTCCCTGTGCCGGCCAAAATTAACTTCTGCCTTTGGGTGGCTTCGCTGCATATTTTACTTTCTGTATCGTGCGGGAATAACTAATAGGCCCATCAACATGCATTTGCATGATGCCGGCGCTATTAGTTTCGGGGGGGGGGGGGGTTTGGCTGTGCGTTTTCCACGTGCTATTATCCCTTACTGCTGCGAGGAAAATACAAGAGCAGCACTAAGGCGGAGGGTCTCGGGGGAGGCTCCTGCTCTCCGAGAAATGTCACATGGCTGCTGTTGGTCGGCACGATTCTGTATTAGGCATGTGGCCGCGGCAATCAACACCTATCACGTGATTGGGGTGACCGGCCCACCGGGGCATGCCCGAATCCCTGATATATAGGCCAAGTCCGCCCCTGGGTGTGATCTATGAACTTATCAAAGAAGTTGAGAGAAGACAGTCCATCAGGTTCAATTTTCTTCTGGTTGTCTGACAGCTCTCTCTATACAGTATTATAGCGAAAAGTGAAAAACCAATTCTGCAGCGGTGAAAACAATTCCTTCCTGACCCCAAAAAGCGAAGGTTGGTTCAAACCTGCCACAGATTAGCACTTTTCCCTCCTGTGTAGCTACTTCGCCCAAATATCCACCAATATCTTTCTCCCAAAACTTCTCCAATTAACTTTTGTTTTGATGTAGTGTTATAGTCATAACTACTGCTGCTGGCAAAATGTTCCATAATTTCACCTATTGCTGAGTAAAAAAGTCCCTATGAAGGAGGTGAAATCTATTGCCCTTTAAGGAGGACCCCCCCTTTTTTTATTTGTAGCTTGTTCAGTAAAATGATTCCTATCGGGTTCTGTGATTATATTTGTGTAGTGTAATTAAATCTCCTTTCTGGTGTCAGTGAGCCCAGCATATGGAAGCCTCTTTTTCCCTCTTAGTAGTTCAGAGGCCCTTCTTCATACCTCTTCTAATATTTGGAGATCCTTTTTGGGGGTGGTTGCTCAAAACTGAACAGCCCACCCCTGTACTCCAAATGTGGTCTGACAAATGCCTTATACAGGGGTAGGATGCTAGCCTCACTCTTTGCCTCTACCCTTTATTTAATGTACCCCACATGTGCCCTGCTCCTGCTGCCTGGCCTTACACACTCATTCCCAGTGTGTTATCATCTAAGACACCCAGCTCTTCCCCTGCTTAGTGTTAGCAAATAATGCCCCATTCAGAGCTTATTGAATCTGCCTGGTCTTGTGCCCCGAATGCATTACCCTACACAACTACATTAAGTATCTGACAGTTTTTAGCTCATTAGCCTTATCTGTTTGAGTCCTGCTGTGTATTTACAATGTAATGGTTTACTGTCATCTACAAAAATGGCAATATTGCCGTTTATTTATTTATTTATTTAATTTTATATACCGGCAACCGTTTGCACATCGTGCCGGTTTACAGATAACTTACAACAAGGATATATAGGCAAAGCCTTTACAAGAAACAGTGTAAAACATAAGCTCAAAAAACGGAGCAAATAACTAGATAACTTGTGGAAGGAGGGGGTGGGGTGATCAAGACAGAGGAGGGGGCAGGGGAGGGTGAAACTGGTACATAAGGAAAAAATATGTACAAGGGTCGAGTGATTATTGATATATACATATGTTATATACAAAATTGTTTAAGCGCGTAGAGGCTCAGTACTTGAGGTGAGGAGGTGTGTACGGTTGCGTTAAGTGACAAAAATTATGTGCTGGAGGTTAGGTGTGGGGTTTGTATTTCCTTAGAGCAGTGGTTCTCAACCCTGCCCTGGGGACCCCACCAGCCAGTCGGGTTTTCAATATATCCACAATGAATATGCATGAGAGAACATTTGCATGCACTGCCTCCATAACATGCAAATTTTCTCTCATGCATATTCATTGTGGATATCCTGAAAACCCGACTGGCTGGGGGGGTCCCCAGGACAGGGTTGAGAACCACTGCCTTAGAGGGTGTGGGTGTAGGTCCTGTGGAGGGGGTGTTAGTACAAGAGGGTGGTAGGGTTAGGGTGTTGGTAGGTGATGATGATGATTGGGGGTATGCTTGGAGGAAGAGCCAGGTTTTGAGTTTCTTTTTGAAGGTGGGTGTGGAGGTTTCAGAGCGTAAGTCAAGAGGCATGGAGTTCCAAAGGGAAGGGCCTGCGAGGGAAAGGGCCCTATTGGTGGTGGAGATGAGTCTAGTGGATTTTATGGAGGGAGGAATGAGAGTTCCACGGAGAGAGGAGCGGGTGGGTCTTGTGGAGGTACGAGGGAGGAAGGGTGGGTTTAGCCAGTTGTAGTGTTCGTTGATTATGCTTTTGTGGATGAGGGTAAGGGTCTTGTATAAAATTCGTGAGTGGATAGGAAGCCAGTGGAGATTAAAGAGGGTAGGGGTGATGTGGTCTTTCTTTTTGGCATTGGTGAGGATGTGTGCAGTAGCGTTTTGAAGGAGTTGTAGAGGTTTGATGTAGGAAGCAGGGAGTCCCAGTAGGAGAGCGTTACAGTAATCAATTTTTGAAAAGATTATGGATTGGAGTACAGTACGGAAATCAGAGAAGTAGAGGAGGGGTTTGAGTTTTTTGAGAGTTTGTAGTTTGAAGTAGCAGCTGCTAATGATAGATTTGATATATGGTTTGAAAGTTAGTTGGTTGTCAAGTATGACACCTAGGTTTCTTGTGTCAGAGAGAAAGTTAGAGGGTTGGAGGGTGGGGGGGGGGAGGGTGTGGGTGCATGTCTAGAGGAGATGAGGAGGAGTTCAGTTTTTTGCGGGTTAAGAGCTAGGTGCATGTCAGTGAGGAGTTGGTTTATGGAAGCGAGAATGGTGTTCCATTTTTGGAGAGCAGTGAGAACAGAATTTGTGAAAGGAATGAGGATTTGCACATCATCTGCGTAGATGAAGTGTGTAATCCCAAAGTTGGAGAGGAGGTTTGTAAGGGGGAGCATGTAAATGTTAAACAAGGTGGAAGAGAGGGAGGATCCTTGGGGGACGCCACAGTCAAGATTAATAGGGGGAAACGTGAAATTGTTGGTGAGGACTGTGTAGGTACGGTTTTGGAGGAAGGATTTTATCCAGGAGAGGGCAATACCTGAGATTCCTATGCTGATGAGAGTGTTGATGAGGATGTTGTGATCTACAGTGTCGAAAGCGGCGGAGATATCCAGCATGGCGATGAGATAGGAGTTGCCAGCGTCCATACCTTTGATGATGGTGTCTGTGAGGGAGAGGAGTAGGGATTTGGTGCTGAGGTGCTTTCGGAAACCATATTGTGTGGGTGGGAGTATGTTGGATTGTTCTAGGTAGTTGGAGAGGCGGGAGTTTACTAGTTTCTCAATGATTTTGGAGAGGAAAGGGAGGTTGGAGATGGGACGGAGATTGGAAAGGTTGGAGGGGTCAAGGGAGGGTTTTTTTAAGATGGGTTTGACCACGGCTTGTTTCAGGGAGATAGGTACTAGGCCGTGTTCCAGGGAGCAGTTAACGATTTTGGAGAGTGAAGTGGCTATGGTTTTGGGGATAGCGAGGAGTAGTTTGGTAGGGATAGTTTCTGAGGGGTGGGAGGAGGGTCTCATCTTTTTTAAAATGTTTTCTATTTCTAGAGATGAGGAAGGTTCAAAAAATGAGAGGATAGTGAGTGTCTGTGGGGTGGGGGGGTGATGCAATTAGTGATGGGGGAATTTTTGGTATTCGGGGTAAATTTGGTGGTGATGTTGGATATTTTGTTCTTAAAGAACATGGCAATTTCATTGCATCGGGTTTGTGTGGAGGGGATTTGGGATGTAGGCACGTTGGATTTGGTAAGATTTGAGACTAGAGTGAATAGTGCTTTAGGGTTGAATTGGAGGTGATGAATTTTCTTGGCATAGTATTCTTTTTTTGTTGTTTGAATGGCGTTTCTGTAAGCATGCATGAGTTGGTAGTAGGTGGTTTTTGTGGCAGTAGAGGGATGTTTGCGCCAGTGTCTTTCTGCTGCTCTAAGCTGGGTTTTTTGGGTTTTGAGTGTCTGGGAGTACCAGGGTTTTTTGGAAGATTTGGTTTGTGTGATTGTTTTGTGAATGATTGGGCATAAATTCTTCTAGATCATTGATATAAATATTTTTTTAAATAAATCGTCAAAAAATACAAGTAACCAGAAACAAAAGTCTAAACAAAGAGACATGCTTCCAAAAGAGCCTTGACAAAACAGCTTTTATACAGGCCGTTGCAATATCGTGAGCTGAGCCTAGTGCACAGGTTAATAAGTGCTTGGACGTGCATCCATAACCCTCGATGCAATAAGGGGATCAGCGCGTAGATAATAGTGCTCATCACATGTAAATTCCATTTTCCTAGCGTGTAGCCAGATGGACTCAGGACCAGTGGGTTATGTGCGCCTCTGCTAGCAGATGGGAGACTGAGTCAAAGCTGTCGTCACCCTAGATATCCCCTGTCGAGACCTCAGCTCCCCAGTATCTCTCCGTCTCCCTAGCAGATGTGGACACTATCCCCTCACTAGCACAGAGCTAGCAGAATTACAAAAAAAAAAAAAAAAGCATTTACCTTAAGAAGATTTAGCCCCGATCTCCTGCGGTAATATCTAAGGGTCCCTCCCCCTGTCGAGAATACCTGAGGCAATTTCCAATCCTTCAGAGGTGCCTTGGTCCGGTAGCCGACTCCCGGCATGGACTTAGCTGCTGCAGCGGGTGCAAAGCCGAGCATGGCAGTGAAGGCCAAAGCCCTTTTCCCCCCATAGCTGGAGACCGTCTCTGCACTTGGCCGGTAAGCACTGAGACCAGGTAAATTTTAAAAAGAAATCCAGAGAAGAAGAAGGGCTCCGGCAAGTCTTCTCTGGTCTCCTTGCTCGGCACGCCATACCGACTTCGTCCCGATCCAAGCGAGGAAAAAGTGGGGGCTCCAAATGGGTTGAGCAGCCTCCGATGGGCTAGGCCCTGTTTTTGGCTTGGTCAGCCACTTGGTGACACCATCTTGCATGCGGTGGGCTCCGGCGCCATCTCCCCCCCCCCCTCCCCCCCTCCTCCCCCCTTCGGCTGTTGGTACGCGTGGGGCAAGCCGGCCTCTTGGGTGCTCAACAGGCGCTTTTACAAGCGCACATCCACACGCATAACTACGCGCACAGCCGCACACACACATACCTAGGCGCACTACCTGTGTGCGCCGGTACCAAATACTCAGAGGCGATGGCCCCGGCGGCAAAGAAGCCCATACGACACTCCCTTTGCGCAGCCTGACACATCAGAGCAGCACAGCTCGACCTGGAGTCCTGCCTGTGTCAACACTGTGAGGAAGCCCAGGGAAGACTAGATTCTCAAAAGTTTTCCAAGTCTGGTCCATCCCAGTCAGAGGACAGGTCGGCAAATTAACCTCATAGTTTTCTTTCTTTTGTACATATGTATATAATTGCAAACTTTGTTTATAATTTTATTGCAAAACTTCCCATGTTATTGTTCCCCCTCTCGTTAATGCCTTGTTATCATGTTTTTACTGTTCAATGTAAAGCGCCATGCCGTGCGTTTGTTTTTGCGTTACAATGTGAACCGATATGATATCCTTGATGAATGTCGGTATATAAAAATTTTAAATAAATAAATAAATAAATGACCTTATCTGACAGCTCCCCGGAGGTGAGCAATTCCAGGATAGCGTTCTCACCGTGAGAAGGCTCTTCAGTAAACCTACTCTGGTTCCCCAAGGGATAAACATGGACCCAGGGTCTTTCTCTTGGTTGGAATTTTCCAGGGACTACAAGCCTTTGCTCAGGCACAGTCAGCCCTGGTCACAACCTGGGGTGGAACCCCAGCCAGAGGCACCTGATGCCCCCCGGACCTCGAGACATGCCTCACCTCAGACACCACAGATGACTATGAGGGCTCACTGAAGGAAGAGGAAATCCCTCCAGGCCTGGAATCATACAGAACCATGTTTCACTTCTTCCACAGGGATGAATTACCAGCCCTTGTCTCCTTGACTCTGAAGACTCTGGGGATCCCAGGCATGGACCCTATGGCGGAACCAAAGAAGAACCCCATCTTGTGTCCCTTTGTAAGGCCTCTTGCTATTTACCGATGCTGGAAGCCATCCAGGATCTGATTGGCTTGGAATGGGATGCCCTGGAGGTGAGCTTTAAAGCCTTGGAATCCTTGTATCGTCTGGAACCCGCGGCCAAGGAACACCTGTATTTCCCGAAAGTGGACGCCATGGTCTGTGCTGTCTCGAAGCGAACGACCATTCCCAATGAGGGAGGGGCAACATTGAAGGATACTCAAGATAGACGATTAGAATCCATCCTTAAGCACGCATTCAACGCGACAGCAATGACACTGCACATTGCTTCCTGCTGCGCTCTAGTGGCTTGCTCCTGCCTGCTTCTCTCTCTTTCTCGAGTGAGAAAGAGAGAGAGACACACAGATAGTTTCGGAGCTTACGCCGGAGAGGCAGTCGAGCCTTCCGCGCAACCTTCCTGGCAGATGCAAGCTCAGACCTAGTGTGTACCTCAGCCAGAGGAGTAGCCTCAGTCATGGCGGCCAGAAGGCAATTATGGTTGTGCAACTGGTCAGCAGATGCGACCTCTAAGGCGAACCTCCACAAGAATGCCCTTTAAGGGATCTCTTCTATTTGGAAGTGAATTGGAGAAACTAACCAGTAAGTGGGGTGAATCTTCAGTGCCTCATCTACCTGAAGACAGAGGAAAGATATCCCAGCATCCCTCTTCCAGGAGAGCCTGGGGCAGAGGCTCCCAATGCTTCCGGCCCTACACAAGCTCATCCTTCCAGACAGCATGACCTTCCAGGAGGTCTTAGTCCTTTCTTAACCGACAACCCAAAAGAGGAATAGGTCCCGGTGCAGGCTCAATCCAAAATTCCCAATGAGAATGGGCAGACCCATCCACAGGAAGAGGAAATAGGGGGTTGACTCTCCCTCTTCTTCCAACGATGGGTCGAGATCATGTTGGACAAATGGGTTCTAAGCATCATACGAGAAGGCTACGCGTTGAAGTTTCACAGCGTCCCTCGAGACAAGTTTATGATATCACCCTGCCATTCTCGCCTCAAGAGACTGGCAGTGGAATCCACACTGACAAGACTACTCAGTCTGAAGGCTATAACAACCGGTGCCTACACCCCAGCTAAATACGGGTGTTATTCCATCTATTATATCATGCCCAAGAAGGAGGGGTCATTCCGACCCATCCCGGACCTCTAGCGTCAACTATCATCTACGGATACTACACTTCCGCATGGAAACTATCCATTCCATAATAATGGCAGTGCAACCAGGAGTGTATCTAACCTCCCTGGACCTCTCCGAAGCCTACCTTCACATTCCAGTCCATCAAGACCACCGGTGTTTTCTATGTTTTGCGGTGCTGGGCCATCATTAACAGTTCCAGGCTCTACCCTTGGGACTGGCAACCACCCCCAGAACATTCTCCAAAATTATGGCAGTCGTGGTGGCAAAACTGAGAAAAGAAGGGATCCTGGTACACCCCTACTTGGACGACTGGCTGATCCAAGCGAAGTCACTGGAAGAGAGCCTTCAGGTGACCAACAGAATCAGGTCCCTCCTTCAGGAATTCGGTTGGGTCGTGAACATGGACAAGAGCAGCCTACAGCCCTCTCAGTCCTTAGAGTACCTGGGGGCCCGGTTCGACACCATGCAGAACAAGGCCTTCCTCTTCTCCCCCCGAGGAGGAGGAAATTGATGGAACAAGTGTGCCGATTGATATCCAGAACACGCCCCAAGGTATGGGACTACATTCAGGTTCTAGGCCTCATGGCATCAACTCTGGAAGTAATACCATGGGCAAGGGCTCACATGCAACCACTCCAACGCTCCTTACCGTCCCGCCACTGTCCCAAGAGTACCCGATTTGGCGCCACCTACCAACGGAAGTATGCTCTCGGCTGTAGTGGTGGTGGCTGCAGGAAAACCACCTAAGCAGAGGCATATGCCTATCCCCACCGAATTGGATCGTACTCACTACAGATGCGAGCATCCGAGGGTGGGGAACCCACTACCAGGAACTGACAGCCATGGGACAATGGACCAAGGAAGAGGCGAAATGGTAATTGAATCGCCTGGAAGTTCAAGCAGTCAGACTAGCGTGCCTGCAGTTAAGCTACAGACTCCAAAGGCAAGCAATTTGAGTGATGTTGGACAACGCAACAATGGTTGCCTACATCAACCGCCAGGGAGAAACCAGGAGCCAGAAGGTTTCTCTGGAGATACACCCCCACATGGAATGGGCAGAGGTAAACCTACAAGGGATCTCGGCCTCCCACATCGCAGGAAAAGACAACATCTCAGCTGACTTCCTCAGCAGGGAAAGCCTGGACCTGGGGGAGTGGATGCTGTCAACGAGGCTTCCAGCTGATAGTAAATCACTGGGGCCGCCTGATCATGGACCTACTGGCCACACCTTGCAATGCCAAATTTCCCCGGTTCTTTAGCCGCAGACAAGAGCAGCACTCCCAAGGGATCAACGCCCTCGTTCAGAGCTGGCCAGAGGAGGACTTACTGTACGCCTTCCCTCCATGACCTCTACTGGGCAAGATCATCCACAAGATAGAACACCACAGAGGGCTAGTCCTACTAGTGGCTCCGGACTGCCCAGATGCCCGTGGTACACAGACAAAGACTCCTTGTGGGGAGCCCTCTGCACCTCCCTCCACACAGGGACCTTCTCCAACAGGGCCCAATCCTTCATGAAGATCAGTCTCTATTCTTTCTTACGGTTTGGCCCTTGTGAGGACTCACCGGAAGAAGCGCGGTTATTCAAAGGCTGTGATCGCCACCTTGCTCCGTGCGCGGAAGTTCTCAACGTCCCTGGAATACATAAGGATCTGGAGAATATTCGAAGCCTGGCAGGTTGCCCCCACGAATGGCCAAGATCCCCATGATTCTGGATTTCCTACAGGATGGTATGAAGAAAGGGTTGTCACTCAGCTCCCTCAAGGTTTAGGTAGCAGCTCTCTCCTGCTTCAGAGCCGAAGTAAACGGAAACAGTCTATCCGCATACCCGGACATGGCCCGTTTCCTAAAAGGGGTCAAGCAACTCCGACCACCCCTGAAGTGACTGGTCCCTCTATGAAATCTCAACCTGGTATTGGACTTTTTAGCAGGACCTTCCTTTAGGCGAATGCGCAGTCTGTCACTACGCCTTTTAACGCTAAAGACGGTCTTCTTGGTGGCAATATGCTCGACCCGTCGCCTCTCTGAACTACAGGCACTATCCTGTTGTGATCCATTCCTCCATTTCACTCCAGGAGCGATACAGCTTCACGCCATCCCCTCCTTCCCACGGAAAGTGGTCTGGGGGTTTCATTTGAATCAATCCATCTCCCTACCATCACCAGAGGGACATAAGGACTTGGAAGACTCCCGACTTCTTCACCACCTAAACGTCGGCAGACTCCTAGTATGATACTTAGAACTATCAGAGCCGGTGTGCAAAACGGATTGCTGGTTTGTTCTTCACAGCGGGAAGAAACAAGGCGAAGCGGCCTCACGAGCAACTATAGCTCGCTGGATGAAGGACGTAATCAAGGCAGCTTATACAGAGGTATGGAAGCCTTTACCCCTGCACTACTAGGGCCCAGGCAGTATCCTGGGCAGAGGCCAAACTACTGTCGACGGCCGACATCTGTCGAGCGGCGACGTGGTCTTCCCTACACACCACCTCCAGGTTCTACCACCTGGATGTCCAGGCTCGAAGATGCAGCTTTCATAAGGGCAGTGCTAAGTGGGCCACGGGCAGCCTCCCACCCCATCCAGGAGTAGCTTTTGTACATCCCACTGGTCCTGAGTCCATCTGGCTACACGCTAGGAAATGGAGAAATTACTTAACTGATAATTTAGTTTTCCTTAGGGAAGACAGATGGACTCAGCTTCTCGCCCACGGTTGCCCAGGAGAGGCAACAAAGAAGAGCCTGGAAAGCGAACCTCAATGCTATACAAATATGAGTAAGCCATTACCCCACCCATTGTTCAGGTCATCCACATTAGGAAGGGTGTCAGCATTATGTTGATTGAGTGCACTGTCAGTCTCCAGTTTTAATCAAGTTTTAATCAGTTTTTAATTAGCCAATATAAATGTCCACAATGGTTTTTCAAAGAGAATACTGAGGAGCTGAGGTCACAGCAGGGGTATATGTAGGGTGACATCAGCTTTGAAATCTGACTCCGTCTCCCATTTGTTAGCAAAGGAGCACATAACCTACTGGTCCTGAGTCCATCTATCTACACTAAGGAAAATGAAATTATCAGATAAGTAATTTCTCCAGTAGATGAGGCTATTAGCTATTACCATTGATGCAAAAAATCCCTGTGCCCTCCGAGGTGCACTTTTTAACCTGTCAAATTTTACACCTGCCCGGAGAATGTGTAAAGTCTTCACGCATGTCAATGGCTGAACTTAAAATAAAAAAACTGCTTTTCTGTGGTTCCTCCTTACTTAGTATTGTCGAGATATTAAGTAGGAGGACACTCATAAATTGAGCATCTGTTTTGGTAACCTGCACACACCGGGCACTTAATATTAATTTATTCACTGCTTCACTTACTGCCGATTGGTCCATTCACTGTCACATGTCAGTGAAATGACTGATCCCCTTTCAGAAGGCTGTCCTGAAAGGGCATTGGTCCTTTCAGTGACACTTGTCAGTGAAAAGGACCAATCGGGAACAGCCCTGCCAGGAGGTGGGGAGAGAGCTCTGGCCAGGCTGTTGTGGACACATAGCTACTTCTCCCAGGCGCCCAATGCAGAGCACTAGAGAAGCACAAATTATCCATTGCACATCCCTTTTAGTGTGGCAGCTCACTTGTATATTGCATCGAGTGCCCAGGAGAGGTAGATGTGTGCGTGTTCAAAAAACGTGCATCTACTTTGGATGTACATTTTTTATGCACATGATATTGCATCGACCTGTTTGTGTTAAATAGATACCCCCCACTCCCAGTTTAGAAGGAAAATCTTGAAAATAAGAGTCAATAGAATTAACCCTGATTTTAGTCTTGTTGCTGGTCATTCACAAACTAACAAGTCACCTAGTTATCAATTTTAAAAACGTTAAATTTTAAAAGACACCAAATAATTTAAATCCCTTTAAATTGAGAGACATAACTACTCCATAATCAGCTTCAAACTTTAGCAATTTAATAAAATTAAAATGCAGACATGTCCAGCAGCAGATTGAGGGCTATCCAGTCTTGTGCCACATGTACAATTATCTGCATGTTGGTGAAATGTTGCATGTGTGCACCTGGTGCAAAGAGCTCCTGGCTCTTGGAGGACAACTCTGATCTCAGGAGAGACTCTTGAGGAAATTAAAAAGTCATGGGATAGGAGACAATGTTCTGTTGTAGATTGAGAATTGGTTAAAAGATAGAAAATAGAGTAGGGCTAAATTGTCAATTGTCTCAGTGAAGAAAGATGAGTAGAAGAGTGCCTCAGAGATTTGTAGATTTGTACTAGGACTGCTGCTTTTCAGCATATTCATAAATGACCTAGAGATGGGAACAACACGTGAGGTAATCAAATTTGCTGATACAAAATTATTCAACGTTGTTAAATCACAAGGGGATTGTGAGAAATTGCAAGAGGACCTTGCAAGACTGGGCATTCAAATGGCAGATGACATTTAAGGTGGACAAATGCAAAGGAATAGTAACCCAAATTATAGCTACACAAAGCAAGATTCCACATTGGGGGAGACCACCCAGGAAAAATATCTAGGCATCATCATGGATGTGTTGAAATCTTCTGTTCAGTGTGTGGCAGCGACCAAGAAAGCAAATACTATGCTAGGAATTATTAGGAAAGGAGTGGAGAATAAAACTGAGAATGTCATAATGCCTCTGTATTGCTCCATGGTGCGACCTCATCTTGTGTACTGTGTGCAGTTCTAGTCTCCATTTCTCTAAAAATATAATGGAATATGAAAAGATACAGAGAAAGTTGACCAAAATGATAAAGCGGATGGAACGATCCCCCTATGAGGACAGGCTAAAGAGGTTAGTTCTTTTCAGTTTGGAGAAGACAGCTGAGAGAGAGATGATAGATATCTATAAAATAATGAGTCGAATGTAACAGGTAAACGTGAATCAGCTGTTTACTCTTTCAAAAAAGTACAAAGACTTGGGGACATTCAGTGAAGTTACTAGGTGATACATTTGTGACAAATAGAATTTTTTTTTTTTTTTTTTTACTCAATGCATAATTAATCTTTGGAATTCATTGCCAGAAGATATGGTGAAAGCTGCTAGTGTGGCTGCATTTAATAAAGGTTTAGGAAAGTTCCTGGAAGAAAAGTCCATAAACCATTATTAAAGTGGACGGGGAGATCCACTGCCTATCCCTGGGATAATCAGTATGGAATCTATCAACCTTTTGGGATCCTGCCAGCTGCTAGTGACCTGGACCAATATTGGGCTTGATGGACCTTTGGTCTAACCCAGGATGGCAAATCTTATGTTCTTATGACCAGTTTTCCAACATGCACCCTCACAAATCACACAAAAGCAGTCCAGGCCAAATGCAAATTAAAAAGATCAGATATGGCAATTGCCCGTAGACAAGGTAAAGTATACTGCTACAAAACTTAGTTACTCCTGTTATCTTTCCTCCAAAATTGAAAATATTTTTGCTAAAATAGCATAACCCTAAAATGTGGTGTATCACGTCTTTTCAACAACTCCAGTGATGCAGTTTGCTTCATATGGTCCTTCTAGAGCCTGAAGGTGTAGGTAGTTCATCACCCTTCCAAATCTACTCCTAAATCAGTAATCCGTAATACTGCCAACTTTTGTAAGTGGGGCATCTTCAAAATTTTTTTTAACATACCAACTCAAGTAGCGATCTTATTATATTTAGGGATGGTATCAACAAAAGATTCTTCCTTTTCAGTGTACGAGATGTACATAATGATGCCTTTGCTAAACTGAAGGCCATATTGTCTGACCTGCAAATCTGCAACTAAATGAGTGGAACGGACCTCCCAATATTTTATTAACTGCTGAAAAGAATAGATACAGTTCAAATCAGTATGAATGAGTTGCTTCAAACACTATAACCCATGTCCTTCCCAATCATGAAACAGATTTACTTAAACCTATGGGGAAATCCACATTACCCAAAAATGATAAAAATGGAGAGACAGTGACATCCTGTCTTGAACCCTTCTCCAAAACTTCCTCACCTTGCACAGAGCACTGAGCCAAAAAATAGAACATTTAAGTGAAGTCAGTTTATACCTAGGCATATGCAGAAGATTATTGTTTTTTGTAATTTCTCTCTTCTCGTTACCGTTAATGTTATAATACCGCGGTTCCCTGTAAACCGATGTGATATGATATTTTTTCATGAATGTCGGCATATAAAAGAGTTAAATAAAATAAATAAATAATGGGTTTATAAGGATAGGTCCATTCTTCCAATAAAACTTCTGCATCAGATTTGTGGTGCAAAGATACCAATCCTGAACAAATCTCAGTAAACGCACATTATATTGATGGAGATCAGATAAAGCAAGACCGCCCTCCCCCCCCCCCCCCCCCAAACATTTCTTGTCATGGAGCAGCATGTCAGCCGCGCCTTTTTATTCTCCATATAAAGGTAGAAATCGGGGACCTAAAATGGAGTACATCAGACTTTTTAATCCACAAAGGAACCATTTATAAACTCTATAAAAATTTGAGTAAGATAATCACTTTAACCATGGTAGAGCACCCCATGAGAGACAGAGGGAGAGATTGCCATCTTCCCAACAGAGATTTGACCAGATCTAATGTAGAGCCAAAATTCAAGGAGTTAGAGCTCCTTCACTCTATATGCCAGGTGGATACCCAGATGGAACATTTGGTCTACTGCCCAGCACAACTAGAACAACCCCATCCACTTACCTTTTAAAGATTTGTCCAGTTGAAAAGCCTCTGATTTATTATAATTCATTTTAAGACCATAGAATGAACCAAATAAAGAGAGAGGAGTAATAATACCATGTATACTTACAACGCAGATACCTACAAACAGCAACATGTCAATCCCTGTATGTACTTCAGTTACAAAAAGAACAATACCTCTCTAAGCAAAAACCACAGAAAAGAGGTGAAAAAATAAATCAATCCCAATAATCACAAAAAGACTTTTAAAATGTTTTTCTACAGAAAACTTTTTTTTTTACACTTTATAAAGAAGTCTGGTATCAAAACGAATAAGGTGCCAAGATTTAATCCACTGTCTCTTGCCCACAATGGACTTCAGACAGTATCAGTATAAAGCACCGATGGAACAAATTTACCAAAACTTCACTATTTTTTAACATTTATAACACAATATAAAATCTTCCTTTTTATTATTGTAATCATAAATTCACGTTTCCCAAAAAATGAAAATTTTTCAAAAACTACTTGTATTGTTGAACTCCATAACACAACAACGCCACCAATAGGTATACTTAGCTTTGAATTATAGATGCTAGCCGCAAAGCTTCCAAAATTCTATAAGAGATTCCAAACTAGATTCAAGGCTCAACATGGCCCATGTTTTGGTGAAATATGCCTTCATCAGGAGTTCATTCACATATTATATTACTAAAATCAAACACACCAGGACATCTTTTGGTCCATATCTGAGCCGCGACCCCTATTATTCAAGAAATTACATCTAACAGCATATAAAGCTAACAGTATTTGAAGCTATTGACAACTGAATCAAGAGAATAGTGCCAAATCGCCAAAGCAATACGTTTGTTAAATGTACACAAAAATAAAAAGTCAAATGAAAATATGAAGAGAAAAGAGAGTACACCACTCAGAGAGCATTGGTCATCAACACCCTCCTATACAGGACAGTTCACTCTTAGCCAATCTATATAAGAACCCCACACATTCTGAAAGTGTTTTAGATGATCATGTCATACTGTGGTAAGGCGATCTAGCTGATAGCCATATAAGCAGTGAATTACTCGGGACAGAGAGGGGAACATTAACTTGCTTCCAAAAGAGTGCCAGCTCACAGCGGGCTGCTATAAACACCTGTTGCGTAAAGCGTTGGGATTTAAGAGCATAGCATGGTTTCTCCTCAACAGGTTTCTTAAGGACCTGTATCAACCAGTCTTACGGCTGTCAAAAAGTTATTTATTTTCTCACACTACCACCAAACATGGAAATAAAAACCAATACACCTGCAATTCCTCCATCAAAGATTTGACATATCTGGTATTAAGTGGTGCAAGTGTGCAGAGGTCAGATGCCATCGATAGAGCATTTTATAGGATTTTTTTTGCAGATTAGCTGAGAGAGAGCACATACCAGCTGATACAAAAATCAAATCCTACTCCTCTATACTCAATGGGTGTCCCAAATCCTTGTTCCAGGCTACCACTTGTTTAAAAGGTCCCAAAAGCATTCCATTCATAAATGTATAGATCTTAGAGGTCACCCGTCTCAAGGTACCCACATGTTGGCAAATGTTTTCAAACAATGACTTGGTTCAGCGGAGGTTGCCAGCCCGTAGGGAGGAGGTTGATTAAATGATTAAATGATTTCTTTGCTTCGGTGTTTACTGAAGAGGATGTCGGGGAGGTACCCGTAATGGAGAAGGTTTTCATGGGTAACGATTCAGATGGACTGAATCAAATCATGGTGAACCTAGATGATGTGGTAGGCCTGATTGACAAACTGAAGAGTAGTAAATCACCTGGACCGGATGGTATACACCCCAGAGTTCTGAAGGAACTAAAAAATGAAATTTCAGACCTATTAGTAAAAATTTGTAACTTATCATTAAAATCATCCATTTGGAGGATAGCAAATGTAACCCCAATATTTAAAAAGGGCTCCAGGGGCGATCCAGGAAACTACAGACCGGTTAGCCTGACTTCAGTGCCAAGAAAAATAGTGGAAAGTGTTCTAAACATCAAAATCACAGAACATATAGAAAGACATGGTTTAATGGAACAAAGTCAGCATGGCTTTACCCAGGGCAAGTCTTGCCTCACAAAGCTGCTTCACTTTTTTGAAGGAGTTAATAAACATGTGGATAAAGGTGAACCGGTAGATATAGTATACTTGGATTTTCAGAAGGCGTTTGACAAAGTTCCTCATGAGAGGCTTCTAGGAAAAGTAAAAAGTCATGGGATAGGTGGCGATGTCCTTTCGTGGATTGCAAACTGGCTAAAAGACAGGAAACAGAGAGTAGGATTAAATGGACAATTTTCTCAGTGGAAGGGAGTGGACAGTGGAGTGCCTCAGGGATCTGTATTGGGACCCTTACTTTTCAATATATTTATAAATGATCTGGAAAGAAATACGACGAGTGAGATAATCAAATTTGAGGATGACACAAAATTGTTCAGAGTAGTTAAATCACAAGCAGATTGTGATAAATTGCAGGAAGAACTTGAGAGACTGGAAAATTGGGCATCCAAATGGCAGATGAAATTTAATGTGGAAAAGTGCAAGGTGATGCATATAGGGAAAAATAACCCATGCTATAATTACACAATGTTGGGTTCCATATTAGGTGCTACAACCCAAGAAAGAGATCTAGGCGTCATAGTGGATAACACATTGAAATCGGTTCATTGTGCTGTGGCAGTCAAAAAAGCAAACAGAATGTTGGGAATTATTAGAAAGGGAATTGTGAATAAAACGGAAAATGTCATAATGCCTCTGCATCGCTCCATGGTGAGACCGCACCTTGAATACTGTGTACAATTCTGGTCGCCGCATCTCAAAAAAGATATAATTGCGATGGAGAAGGTACAGAGAAGGGCTACCAAAATGATAAGGGGAATGGAACCAACTCCCCTATGAGGAAAGACTAAAGAGATTAGGACTTTTCAGCTTGGAGAAGAGACGACTGAGGGGGGATATGATAGAGATGTTTAAAATCATGAGAGGTCTAGAACGGGTAGATGTGAATCGGTTATTTACTCTTTCGGATAGTAGAAAGACTAGGGGGCACTCCATGAAGTTAGCATGGGGCACATTTAAAACTAATCGGAGAAAGTTCTTTTTTACTCAACGCACAATTAAACTCTGGAATTTGTTGCCAGAGGATGTGGTTAGTGCAGTTAGTGTAGCTGTGTTTAAAAAAGGATTGGATAAGTTCTTGGAGGAGAAGTCCATTACCTGCTATTAAGTTCACTTAGAGAATAACCACTGCCATTAGCAATGGTAACATGGAATAGACTTAGTTTTTGGGTACTTGCCAGGTTCTTATGGCCTGGATTGGCCACTGTTGGAAACAGGATGCTGGGCTTGATGGACCCTTGGTCTGACCCAGTATGGCATTTTCTTATGTTCTTATGTTACAAAATGTTTCAACTGTGCATATGCCAAGAAATCCACTGCGTCCAAATCATATAAATTCCTTAACTCTTCAAGAGACATAAATGCTCCTTGGACACACAGGTGTTCAATGCAGATTATTCCCATCCTTATCCCCAATATGAATGCCTTAGAGTAGAAGCCTCAGGAAAAATAGTGATTTGGAAAATACATGTTATTAAAGAGAGAGCTTCCCTCCCAACCAATGCTTGCTTCCACTGGTACCAACTCGAAGTGTTATTTGCAGAGAGGGGTTTTCCAAGAAGATTTAGGCTGCCAAGGTAAAACGGATAATGGCATACGGCCTAGTATAGCTTGCTCTAACAGAACCCATTGTTGGATGTTTGGGTTTTTTTTTTATGTAGGTCAACTAATGTGCACAATTGTGAGGCGCCAAAGTACCAAATCAGGTTAGGTACTCCAAGCCCACCTTGAAGCTTGGGGTGGTGGAGAGTCAGCCTAGAGACTCGGGGGGGGGGGGGATGTCTCCTCCAAATGAAGTCAAATATCTTTTTCTGCCAGATACAGAGGACTGCAGAAGGTATAAATATAAGGAATAGAAAAAAAGTGTGGTAAAATATTCATTTTGATTATGGCTATACGCCCCAGCCAAGAAAAAAATGTCTCAAGACCATCTTTCCCAATCTCGATCTATTGCCTTTAATAGTGCGGAGTAGTTCAGATCAAAAAGATCCGATACCTGTGGTCCAATATGCACCCCCAGGTACTTAAGAGCATTTTTGGCCCACTTAAAAGGAAAAAGTCGTTTGAAATTCATGACGTCCCCTTCGGCAAGATTTATATTTAAAATTTTGGATTTCTCAAAATTAACTTTGAGACCCAAAACTTTGCTGAAGGAATGAAGTTCCTCAATGCAGTAGGGTCAATTAATGTGGTCATAATGTCATCCGCAAAAAGAGAGGACTTAAACTGATGATCACCCAAACTGACCCCTGCTATTTGAGAAGATAAAAGTACTCAAAAGGTAAAAGGCTCCAAAAATAATGCAAATAGTAATGGAGATAAAGGGCATCCTTGCCTCATGTCCTCCCTATATTAAAGGGGTGTCCGTAGCCACCATTTATCTTAACTTGAGCAGTGGGATATTTATGTAACTTCAATAACCAACAAAGGAAAAAATGGCCAAAATGCATCTTAGGGTTTTAAACAGTAAAGACCAGTGGACCAGGTTGAATGCCTTTTCTGTATCAATAGATAGTAACACCGATGGAATATGCCTTTTCTGAACCCACCATATAAGGTCGACAATCTTTCTGACATTATTGGCTGCCATCCTGCCAGGGACAAATCCTACTTGGTCAGGTTGCACCAGGGTCAATAAGATCCCATTTAGTCTCTCAGCAAGTACTCATGCTAGAATCTTCAAATCAGATTTATTAAAGATATTGGGCAGTAGGACCCACATAACATAGGATCCCTACCTGGCTTGACTATGACTGAGATGTCAGCAATATATGAATTCTTGGCGAGAGAGCCACCATCCCTGAGAACATCTCAGTCAGGGGAGATACTAAAATATGGGAAAATATTTTTTTAGTAGGCACTGGAAAAGCCATCCAATCCTGGAGCCTTTCCAGCTTTCAACTGTTTAATCGTGTTCAAGACTTTCATAGTGTTAATAGGGCTATCCAGGTATTGTTGTTGCTCAAAAGTGAGCTCAGGTAGGGGAGTATTAGCAAGATAGTCATCTATCTTCGCATCTAAGATAGACGTATCGTATTTATACAAGAGTGAGTATAATTGTGTAAAATACTTCTGGATACCCACGGACGTGGTCTCTGTGACACCCCCAGAATTTTTAATCTTAGCAACAGCACTTTGGGTATAAAAAGACTTTAGGGTGCTGCACCAGGTATCATCTGGCTTTATTACCCCCCCTCGTAATAAGTTTGCTTAAGTCTAATTTATGACTGAGTGATTCATCATCAATGAACCTGAGCTCATCTTTAATCCGCAAAAGACGTTTGTAGAGTCAGGGAGAGTGGTTAGACATATGGAGACTATTTATTTATTTCAATTTCTCTACTGGTATTCTTGTACAGTCATTCGGAGAGATTAGATATTTGAGCTAACAAGCTCCTATGTTACTCATGCTCTTCCTGCAGAAAGAGGCTCGGGAAATAAGTAACCCTCGAGCCACTGCTTTAGAGCATTCCCATATGACAGCTGGAGCATTAGATTGAAAATATTCTTGGAAGTGGTTGCCCAATGAATACGAAAAAGATTCGTCTTTCAGTAAACTCTCATTCAACCTGCAAGTGTGGAGTCCTGCATCAACATCCCTAAACTGGATATCCACCCAGATAGGGGTTGGGTCGGACCAAATAATGTTTTCTATGCCCACATCTCGTACACTATTCTGCAAGGTCTTATCAACAAAGAAATAATCAATACGGGAATATGTCCCATGTGGAGAGGAAAAGAATGTATAAGAGCGTGAGGTGGGGTAACGTTGTCTCCAGATATCTACAAAGCTCCAGTGTTGTAAAAATAATGACCAAGCCTTACGTATGCCTTGTGATGATGCCGAAAAAGGGGAAGAATTGTCTAAAGCTGGATTTCTGGATGAGTTAATATCCCCTCCTACTATTAATGCACCCTTCACATGGTGGAGCAGGAGATAATCTAATGTTGTAAGAAAGGAAGCTTGAGCATTGTTAAGAAAATAAACATTCAAAATAGTAAATGTAACCTTACCTACCTGTATCTTAATCAGCAAAAACCTCCCCAGGGAATCTGCAGTTCGGAAAAGCATTTAATAAACTAGAGATTAAGACCCCCACTCCAGCATACCTAGAGCCTTTAGTACTGGCAGCCCAATATTTATGCGGGAAAGAAGAGAAGGAGAGCAAATGCTCGTGATGTTTATGCACGTGCATTTCCTATACCAGTGCTATGGCTACTTTAAGATATTCAAGCTCCTTATTTAACAGGAAGTGCTTTTGAATGGTATTAAGGCCCTTAACATTTAGGGATATAATTCGAGATGCCATAAGAAAAAAAGAGAAAATGGTGAAATTTAAATGCTGATTTAGCACTGAGGATATTGATGACAGGAGATAAGGTTAGATGCTGTTGCAAATGTATAATAAAATAATCCAAGGCTACAACAAAAGGCACCGTCTTGTGAACACCATACTCCCCTCGATGTTCCGCCCTCCCCAGCTGGCGGGACTTACTCCTACTAGGGGACTCACTCATCTGCCAGAAAAGGAAACTCCTGATAGAAAGTTCCGACCCCATAATATGTGTCTGAAAGAAAGAGAAGAAAATAAAATCATGACCATCACTCATAATACAATGAAATGGCGACATGTCAAGGATATTCACCTTTCCTTAAGAATTTAAACACACTTGCAGATAAAAATAAAACATTATGTAGCTTAACAAAACCTGCAAGTACAGTCAGCAAATAGCATCGAATTTGTTTAGCCCTGGTCTGACAGCATGCACCGCAAGTCTTCGGAGTGCTGTCACAGCCACTTTACCCCCTTACCAGCTCTGCGCCATTGAGGAAGGGTGTTCATCTTTGGCTTCTCAGATGCCATCTTAGAGACCTGAAAGTTGATATTCAATTTGGCTTGTTGGAATACGCTTGCAGCCTCTACTACCATTTTTACACGGTACGTGAAATTGGAGACCAAAAGGATAAGTACAATGATAGCGAATCCCATCTGCCCACGATGCTGCTGTTACCTCTCGTAGCTCGTACTGTCCGCGCAGTGTGGCTGGTGCCAGGTCCTGATAAATGGATAAAGTGTGGTCGTCCCAAGAGCAATCTTTTTGTTTTGGTGCAGTCTCAAAGTCCTGCGCTTTTTGCAAATAGTTATGAAAGGAAATTATTATGGCGCGGGGGTGCTGGTTCCTGTGGGGCCCCAAAGCCCGGTGAGTTTGCTCAAGTTTTATTGCCGGTTGGAAGGGGTTCGAGCCGGCCGGCTCTGATTCTCCATGGGCAAGGATGAAGGCACATGTCTGCAGAGCAGTAAGGCTCGCATCTGCGTATTCCGCAGTCTCTGGTACTCCTCAGATTCGAAGATTGCAACGTCTTGTCTGGTTTTCTAAGTCTTCCAGTTTATCCGTGATAAGCGATAACTCAAGACACAACGTGTGTAGAAAGTCCATTGCTCGTGTCTCCATTACCTTCTATTTTAATGTCCATTTCATCCACCTGGGCTCCCAGGGCCACGAGGTCCTCGTGTATTTCCAATATGGAGGCTAGTAAATCCGCCTTGTGTTGTCACATGTCTGATCATAGTTCAAGGCCAACCCTGGATTTCTTCTCTCGAAGGTAGGTCCGTGAAACTGGTGCTAGCACTGAGGTTGGCCGATCCATTATCTTCCTCCTTCCCACTGAAGGAGTCTCGGAAGGTGTCTCAGTGGCCTGCTCACCATACTCGGTTGGGGCCTCCGATGCCGCCTTACCATAAAAAAATTGCTTCAGATCGGCTGTTTTTCTCTTTGCTGCTATTGCAAATAGTAATTTTCCTTGAATATGCTTGCAGCTAGCGATGGATTAAATGCTTAGGGGTGAGAAGCTCAATTCTCAAGCGTCCATTCCAGCAGATGGTGGTATAGCGCCCCTGGACCCCTATTATTCAAAGAGTGGTGACATATTCCCTGTATGTACCCAGATCAGTCCAGACTCCTGGGGTTTGCAGCCCATCCAGCAGAGGGAGACAGAGAAAGCTTTACTGACACTGCTACATAACACCGAGTGCCACCTGCAGTTCCTCTGTATTTCTCTGTCTCCAGCAGATGGTAGATGTGCAATACCTGCAGTTTTGCAGTCAGGGGGACTATCTTAGGTTTATGAGTCTTCCTCCCAAGGGGTTTTTAGGTCCTGGGGGGGACCATCCTTGTTGCTTGAGGTGGATGAACTGGGAGTTGTGGCACTTTTGTATGCTTTATCCTACTTCCCTGGGGTGTCAAATCTAGTGGTCCAGATCCCTCCCCTTCATGAGGCAGCTGCAGGCTCAAGATAACTTTTTGGCTGTCTGTCCCTTTGCTTTTTTTCTTTGCAGCTCTGTCTGCCTTTTTGGGGTTTGTAAGCTTTGGTAAAGTTTATTTGAAAAAAAACAAAACCAAAACAGCTGTTACCAAGAAGACAACTATTCCAGTTGCAGGGTCCACGGCTTTGAAGGATGTTCAGGATTGAAAGTTGGAGGTTCTTCTCAAGGATTTTTGAAGTGTCGGCTCTCAGTTTACTGGCAGCTATTTGTACCAGTTTTATGCAGTGAGCTTCTCTGCGCTGGGTGCAGCAGCTTCAGGATGATCAGTCAAGGGGTACCACCCAGAAGGGAAGGAGCCTGTCTAAGATGGCGGAGAAACGCTGATGCTCGGCATCCTACTGCTCCTCTTTTCCTTCTGCCATGCCGCATTTGACTCGCATGAGACATGTTAAGGGAAGGGCTCCAGCGCAACCCTATCTGGTTTTCCTCAGAGTGGATCGATAGATGCCCATGTAATATGAGGGCCGAAACCACTGGAGGAATTGCTGGGAGGTGAGCAAGAAAGAGAGTCACTTGCTCGCTCCCTTGATTCATCGACCATCTCATCAACTGGCATCCGGACTCTCTCACCGAACCCTGCAACAGTGAGAGCATTGACCCCTGATGGGGCTGAATTGCAGGCAGAAGAGGTCAGGCCCCCTCCCTTCTCCATTGAGATGTAAGGGCTTTCTGTGGCCTCCGGAACCCAAGTTTTTCATACATCTAGTTATCAGTGGGGAGCTGAGCTTGGAGACGGTGTAGTAGCTGCCAAGGCAAGAGATGCTTCTTTACCAGAATATTGATTAAAGACTTTTGGTTCCAGTACTTCATTTCCTGGTAAGGCCAACCCATATCACTTTAGAGTCTATATGGAACGCTGTAGAAAGTTTAAGTAAGATGATTTCTTCACAACTCAATCCAATGGAAATTAAAGTTAAGGATATGGAAACCAGACTTACAACTTTGGAGGTGGTTAAATTACAAACTGAGAAATATTGTGATGAAAACAAGACCGAGGTTGATTCGATTAAAGCCCTACAATCCTCTATTATTAAGGAGAACTCTCAATTAGCCTTCAAACTAGAGAATATGGAAAATATTGTAAGAAATCGCAATTTAAGGTTTATAAATTTTCCACTGTCCCTCGGTTACACCAAAGGACATGCTTAAAAGGTATTTCTTGGAGGTTTTGAAGATCTCTGAACAGGCATTACCACCTATATCTAAAGCCTATTGTGTTCCGAATTTTAGAAGAGAACCCTCCTTAACATCACAGCAAGATTCCGTATTGGATATGGATAATTTATCAGTAATCTTGGAGAAATCAATTACAGAAGAAGTTACACCTGCTACGCTAGTTTGAAGGCTAATTGAGGGTTTTGTGTCTTTTCTTTAAGCTTAGGAGTCCTTTCTGAATATTCATATTTGTGTTTTTCCTGATGTTGCAAAACAGACTCAGAAAAGACATCAGCAATTTTTGATTCTGAAACCAAGGGCTATACAAATGGGAGCGATGTTCTTCCTGAAGTTTCCATATAAATGCTGCATTAAATATAAAGGGGTCTCCTATTTTTCTTCCAACCTGCTCAGTTATCACTATTTCTTGCTGATAAGTTGCCTATTAATAATTCTCCTATCTCGTCAACTTAGAGCCGTCATTACAGCGCAAGAATCCTTAAATTATAGCTCTCGCTCGTTATTCTACTCTCTTGAATTTAATTTTTGTAGTAATGCATTTTTCCTGAAATTGTGAAATGGTTTCTCCATGAAAATTGGGAACTTGATCTAAAAATAGGCGGTCTTGTATAATTATTGGAAACTTTTTGTTTTTTGGTTACTCTTGTTTATGTATTACTTGTGCCTTCTCAGATTTTCCCTGCAAGAATTGTCTTGTTATATTTGTGAAATTGCATAAACTATAAATTTAAAAAAAAAAAAGGATGATCAGTCAAAGTTTGGTGAGGAGGTTAAGGTGGAGTGCTTAGAGGTGTCATTGACTTACAGGGCGGATGCTCTGTATGACCTAGTGAGGATCTCCTCGAGAATCATAGTGTCTGTGGTATCGGCCAGAAGGTTGTTATGGTTGTGTAACTGGCGGTTATGTCGTCCAAAGCTCAGTTGAGGTCTCTGCCTTTCAAAGGCCGACTCTTGTTTGGCGAGGACCTGGAGCAGTTGATGAAGAATCTTGGCGAGAATAAAGTGTACAGGTTGCCAGAGGATAGGCCTAAGGGCAGGAGGTTCTTTCAGGCTCGGTTTCATTTTCGGGATAGTAGGAGGTCTCGCCCAGCAAGAGGGACTCCAGGTCTGCAGAAACAATCTTCTTTCAGGTGCCAATCCTAGGGTCAGCCCTTTTGAGAGGTCCGAAGCCTTTCCGGGATGCCACAGGTGGTAGTGCCGCTGGTGCTAAGTCCTCGCAATGAGGCGAGGCTGGTCCACTCCGTCGTTCCTGTTTTAGGTTTTTAGTACCTTTTATATTGATTTTGTATTACTTTAAGCACGTGATATTTTAATATTTTTAACTATTAATTTTAATTAGAAATTTTTGTATTTCCTGTTCTGTATTGCTCGATATGTAAACCGTTGTGATGGTACTACTAAACGACGGTATAGAAAAGCTGTCAAATAAATAAATAGGAGGTTGCTTAGTCCGGTTTTACAGGGAGTAGGTCCTCAATTTAGTAAGGGATGGCTAAATGTTAGAATTTGCTCACCCCATCCAGGATTTGTTTCTAGTTTACCCTTGTGGATCTTTAGACAAGCAGCTCATGGTTTGTGAGATGCTGGAATAGTTGCGGAAGCTAGGGGCGCTAATTCCTGTTCCCCACAAGGAGCGGGGCAAGGGAAAATATTCCATTTAATTTGTTGATCCAAAAAAGGAAGGCACCTTTTGCCCAATTCTGGACTTAAGGTAACTGCAGCGCTCAAGGTGCCGCGTTTCTGGATGGAGACCCTGAGGTTGGTTATAGTGGCAGTTCACAAACTCTAGTTTCTGGCTTCTCTTGATTTGACAGAGGCATATCTGCACATTCCCATCCAGCCAGACCACAAACAGTTTCTGCGGTTCATGATTCTGGGTTAGCATTTTCAGTTTCAGGCTCTTCTCTTCAGTTTGGCCACGGCACCATGCATCTTCACCAAGGTTGTGGTGGTGGCGGCTGCGGTGGCTTTGCGTCAGGAAGAAGTTCTGGTGCACCCCTATCTAGACTGGCTTGACAAGGCAAAGTCGGAGGATCTTTGTCAGTCTGTTCACAAAAGTGATCAAGGCACTCTAGTCGCTCGGCTGGGTAGTGCATTTGGCAAAGAGTCACTTGGTTCCTCTGAAATATCTGGGTGCTTGTTTCGACACTCTGTTCGGCAAGGTATTTCTCACGGAGGAGCATGTACAGAAACTCCAGGGGCAAATTTGTTGCATGTTTAGAGCTCCCAGTGCCAAGGTCTGGGATTATTTACAGGTACTGGGTTTGATGGCTTCAATCTTAGAGTTGGTGCCATGGGCATTTGCACATTTGAGGCCCCTAAAGAGATCTCTTTGCTCGATGAAACCTGCTCTCTGAGGGGTTTCATCTTCTCTTGCCACTTGAGGGTGTTGGTAGGGACAGCCTGTCTTGGTGGCTCCTACGTTTGTTTGGTCCATGGTGTGGACTTGGAGGTTCCGGATTGGGTGATTCTTACTACTGATGCCAGTCTGTCTGGTTGGGGAGTGGTTTGTCAGTAGCAGTCAAATCAGGGCTGCTGGTCTATGAAAGAGGCTTCCTGATCTATCAGTCGGTTAGAGACCAGAGCAGTGCATTTTGCTTTGCTTGCTTTTCTGCCATTGGTGAGAGGTTGGTTGGTGAGGGTCCTGTCAGACAATGCGATGTCAGTGGCCTACATCAATTGGCAGGGAGGAACCAAGAGTCGAGCGGTGGTCCAGGAGGCTCAAAAATTGATTCTTTGGGCAGATCAACACTTGGAGCAGTTAGCGGCGTCTTACATTGAAAATGTCCAAGTGGATTTTCTGAGTTGCAGACTGTTAGATCTGGGAGAATGGGAGCTGTCTGAGACTGCAATGCAGCTCATCCACAAGAGATGGAGCTGTCCCCAGGTGGATCTGATGGCAACTTGTCAAAATGCCAAGGTGTTTTGGTTTTTCAGTCAGAGAAGGAAGCACAGGGCCGAGGGTGTCGATACTCTGGTGGTGCCTTGGCTTTGGGAGGTTCTTCTGTACGTTTTGCCTCCTTGGCCTCTGGTAGGCAAGGTGTTCCAGTGGATAGAGATGCACCCGGGTTAAGTAGTGTTGGTGGCTTCGGAGTGGCCCTGTCGACTGTGGTTCGTGGATCTGATCAACTTGGCTGTGGCAGTCTGCTACGATTTGGACATCTGATGGGCCTTCTTCATCAGGGGCCCATGTTTTCCGACCAGGCTGCTCACTTTTATCTAGCAACATAGCTTTTGAGAGGCGACGATTGAGGCACAGGGGGTATCCTGATGTGGTTATTGCTATGCAGTTACAGGCTAAGAGGAGATCTACTTCTCTTTCGTATGTGAGGGGTCTGGAAAGTTTTTGAATCCTGGTGCATCACTAATTGGGTGCAAGCCCTAAGTGCTACAGTGTCTCATGTTTTGTTGTTTCTTCAAGAGGGTTTGGCTAAGGGTTTAGGTTTAAACTCTCTTAAGGTTCAGGTGGCTGATCTGGGTTGCCTACGAGGTAGAGGGTTTCTGTCTGTCTTCTCATACTGATGTGGTTTGATTTCTTCGGGGGTGGGCAAAGAATTTGCACCCACCAGTTAGGAGAGTTTGCCCATCCTGGAATCGTAATCTCGTCCTCAGAGGTTTGTGTGAGGCACCTTTTGAACCTCTTAGGAGAGCAACGATTAAAGATTGGACCCTTAAGGTCGTTTTTCAAGTGGCCATTTGTCCAGCTAGGAGAATCTCTGAGTTACAGGCTTTGTCTTGCTGTGATCCATTCCTGCAGATTTCGGACTCAGGGGGTGTCCTTGCGGATGGTGCCTTCATTTCATGAGAATTGGACTGTGGAGCTTCCAGCCTTTCCTGAGTTGGAATCCTCCACACCTCATGCGAGGTAGCTTAAGCTCTTGGATGTGCAGAGAGCGTTGAGAATTCTTAAAGTAACTAATGACTTTCGGAGGTCGGATCACCTTTTTGTTTTGTGGAGCAGTCCGAAAAAAGGTTCTTGGGCATCTAAGACTGTTGCTTGGTGGTTCAAAGAAGCCATTGGGTCGACTTTCATAGCTAAAGGTCGTTCGGTTCCTGAAGGTTTGAGGGCCCATTCCACGCGCTCCCAGGCAGCCTCGTAGGTGGAGGCTTAACTGGATTCACTGCAGAAAATTTGCAGGGCAGTGACTTAGAAGTCGCTGCACACTTTCTTAAGGCACTATCATTTGGATGTTAGGGTTCTGGCATCCAGGTCTTTTGGAGAGAGTGTTTTGTGATCAGGACTCTCCAGGTCTCACCCTGGTTAGGAAGCTTAGGTACATCCCAGGAGTCTGGATTGATCTGGGTACGTACAGGGAAAGGAAATTTGGTTCTTACCTGCTAGTTTTCATTCCTGTAATACCACAGATCAGTCCAGAACCTGCCCATTCTTTGAAGGTGGAGAGCCATCCACTCATTCTTTTTCTTGAAATGGAATACAAACTTGTTTGTGAATTACATGTTTGGTTTAAAAAAAAAGTTTTGGGAATTTATTATCAAGTTCTCTTAGGTTTTGTGCTTGGATACAGGTCAATACTGAGGAACTGCAGAAGGCACTTGGGGGTTATGTAGCAGTGTCAGTAAAACTTTCTTTGTTTCCATTTACTGGTTGGGATGCAAAATCCAGGAGTCTGGACTGATCTGTGGTATTGCATGAATGAAAATTAGCAGGTAAGAACCAATTTTCCTTTAACAAAGAACTCAATGTGATGGTTTTCCTACCTATGTTAATCCTTTCAAATAGCGCAACTTAATGGCCAAGGGTTCCAAAGTAAGGACAAATATAGGAGATAAGGGACAATCCTGTCTGGTACCCCTTCCCAAAACAAAGTGTCTGAAGAGAGACTTATTGACCAGGAGCTGTGCCACATAGGGGTTTTTCCAACAAAGCAACCCAATTTAAAAAATTTTCCCCAGAATTATATCTTTTCAAAACTCATAACAAACACAATCAAATGCCTTTTTGGCATATAGGCTGACTAAAATCCCATCTTTATTACTCCACTGTAAAGTCTGAAGAGTCATAAAGTCATTAGAAGCGGAGAATCTCCCGTTTTTGAATTCCATGTGATCTTTAAAAATTAAGGACTGAATCACTTTATTTAAGTCTGTGGGCTAATATCATAGCTAATATTTTAATGTCTTGATTAAGTAAGTAAATTGGTCAGTATGATTCAGGATAGTTCAACTCTTTGCCTGGTTTTGGGATCAAAACCACTATAGCTAAATTGGGTCCAGATTCAATTTTACCAGCGTCTTTTACCACATGAAACATTTCTTTAAGGGGCTAAGAATAGATTCATCCAGGATTCTATGAAATTCAGTACTAAACCCATCAGGCCCAGGAGCTTGGCGAACTTCAGTTGACCTATCACTCTTTTATGTAGGCCTCCTAAATAGAAGCTTCCGATTCCAACTTCTGAGTTCTGCAAGTTGAGGAATATTTAACTCATGGTAGAAATCATGTTGTGCCTCAGCCGAGTGAACCTCTACAGCATATAAATCTCTTAGAAAGATTCAAAAGCCTCTATGATTGAGGGGATAGATGAGTCACCAGAGTCTTAGGTTTAAAGTTTTTTTGCCAGCTTAGCCAATAATTTGCCTGACTTATCTCTTTTTTGAAAGAACTTTACAAAGAGTTTGTCTTTATATAAGAGAGGAGACATCTTCCAAGATCTAACAGGGTTAGTTGTCACAACTGAAGAATGATTAGAGAAAAGGATGTCTATAAAGTCAGAATAATCAAGCCTCCCAAAAAGTGATTCAGAAAAGAAGATATACTCCAAATTAGATTACATATGGACCTGAGAAAAAAAAGAATATTTACAGTCCTCCATATGCTCAACACACTAAGAATCAAGAAAACTAAATTCCTAGTACAAAAATCCAATTCCATTATTAGCTTGATTCTTCCTAGGGGTCTTAGATGGCTTCCAATCAATGAGAGGATTATCAGTAATATTAAAGTATCCCCCCAACAACAATGAATAATCTTCCCATAGACCAAGGTTTCCCAAACCTGTCCTGGGGACCCCACAGCCAGTTGGGTTTTCAGGATATCCACAATGAATATACATGAGATAAATTTGCATATATTGAGTCTCCATGGTGTGCAAATGTATCTCAAGCATATTCATTGTGGATATTCTGAAAACCCGACTGGCTGTGGGGTCCCTAGGACAGGTTTGGGAAACCCTGCCATAGACAGTTTGGCTATAAGATTGGCAAAAAAACCCCAACTATGAGAATACGGATTAGGTACATAAACGCCAGCGAATAATACTTTCCCCATAAAGAGAACCCAAAACAAGAAAATATTTACTATTAACATCAGCTGTTTGATGTTCAAACAAGAAGGGAGTGTTCTTATGAAAAAGAATTGCAGCTCCTCTCTGTCTTGATAGTAAAAGAGTAAAAATATCATTACCCCTCCCATTCGCATTGCAATTTCCTATGCTCCAAATCTTCCAGGTGAATCTCCTGAATAAAGACATTTGCTTTATTTCTGCAAAGTTCCATCAACATCTTTTTCCTCTTGAGGGGGAAATACAACCCATCAATTTCTAGAGAACATAGTCTTAAGGCTAGCCATGAAAAAGGGATCCAAAGATAAATGTGACGCATCTTAGTAAAATGATATAGAGGATTCCCCAGCCTAAATCTCACTTCTGTGCAAAACCAAATGCAGGCCCGAGATCAGTAAGACCAACATTACAATAAAAATGGACCAGCATACCAAACATTCTCAGACATACACGCAAGCACACCACACCCTGCCCCTGCATTACCCACCAAACTCCTCTAAACTATCCAATATCCTTCCCAAAGTCCAATAAACCAAAAAGACGAATGGGAACCAACACTCTTCCAAAGATCTTCTGTTCAGAGTCACACGAACGTATTTGAGGGGCTCTAGAAATCAGCGGCATATAACTGGAACCATAAATAGCAACTCCAAACACAGTAGACCATAAGATAGCAGGTAGAAAAAAGACAAAGTCAAACAGTTCAAAACATGCTGTAGTAACTGATAAGAGCCATTCTCAACTAGGCTTGGTGACACGAGCTATGTCCCATGATAGGCACAGTAATTGGAGAACAAAATAGAACACACAATCCAGTGGTGCATCTCCCAGTATCGCCTGGCCAAGATGAAATGCAAGAATCCTCAGTCATTTAGAAAGTATCCATAAAGGCTCAAACTTTCTCTTTGTAGAAATCATCCAAGTCTCTCTTGTGAAAAACTTAACCATGCAGGGAAATGAAGTGTGAGCTTAATTCTCTTCTGATAGAACTTCAGACAGTATGGTGATAATTGTTTTAACGACACAAGCACTATTGCAGAAAACTATGGAAAGAGTTAGAAGTTTGTTGTTTTCATATTTTAGCTCTTCCATTTTACAAAAAGCATTCAAAAGCTTTATCTTATATGTGAAATTGAGAAACTTTACGATGACTTGTTGGGGCTTATTAGCAGTAGCAATAGCAGGGCCCAGGCAATGCCCATGCTCTACCAAAATTGAATGCTTTTGTAAGCTTATGGCCAGAGCCCCTGGCAGCCAAACTTCGTGCCACCTTTTCAGAGCCTCACCATGCAAGTTTTCTGGTAAGCCCAAAATTTGCATATTATTTCTTACACTGTGATTTTCTAAATCATCAAGCTTCTTTTCTAGCACTTGATTTTTCTGTTGCAACTGCGAGACAAGATCTCAAACACTCTTCGTGTTGAACGAACTTTTACTCAATAGCAGAAATGACGGAGTGGTGGTTTTCCATTTTCTTGTGCAGTTGATCTAGGGAAGAGTTCAGTTTCTGCAATTTCTCATTCAATGCAGCAGCCCTGGCCTCGGTCAGTTCTGAAGTAGGGATTCCTTTAAAGCCCCTCTGGCGTCGGGCCTGTATCCAGCGCTGTCTTGTCCTCATGGGATGCAGATTTCTCCATGGCAGATCCTTTCCCTTATGACTCTGAATTGTTGAATGGGAAATAAAGGGCCTGATTTACTAAGCTTTTTTCTTTCCATAGAGAGAAGGTAGGAGAAATGTATTAGTATATCAGGTCGAGAGTGATTTGCTCGAGTTCACAAGGCATAGCAAAGGGGAAGTGAAATTTGAACCCATGTTTCTCTCATTCTCAGCCTGTTGCAATATCCACTAGGATACTCCTGGGCACAGTTTGGGGAGGGATGGTGGAAAGTGGCTCATATCTGCTGAGCTCTTCCATGTTCTGTCTCCTGGGGTTTGTAGTTGCAGTCCTGTGGGGGTCCCTCTGTGATTCATTTCTTCTACTCACCACACAGATCACGCGTATGCAGTACCAGAATGGACTCGTGGCCTCCCGCATGGACAGCAGCCCCCATTCCCCCGAGAGTGACACGCGCTTTACAGACTCCGACCAGCCAGAGAGGACTGAAACAGCGGATGATGAGACGACCAGCCTCTTGCATTCAAGGAGCTCTGATTTTCGCCAGCAGCCACAGAGTCCCCGGGAACATTCCGTCTGACAGGAGCCACTCCCTCTGCCTTTCAGACTTTTGTCATGCAGGCTGGCAGTGCTCATAGCAGGACCTCTTCTCAGCATTTATTCTACTCTTAATGCCACCTCTCCTCTCCTCCTTCCCTGGGATGTGAGAATAATAGAGGACCCTGCTGGAAAGACCTCCGACCCTGCCACAGATAGAACAGCAATACTACTCTGACCACCCCCACCATCCCATAATTTTGCTGACTTCTGGGCCGTGCTCTGATTTTTATAAATATTTTAGTCTCTCTCCCTTTACTGGGTTTTTTCTACTCCGAGGTTATAATGAACAGCTGCTGCTGGTTATCCACCCATTTTGCTTTTTGATACTAAAAAAACAAAAAAACCAGTAAATTCTTGCCTCTTTACTGAAGAGGACAGGAACTGTTGAGAAATTGTTGTGCTCCACCTTCTTGGTACCCAGGAGCGGCAGCCTCTAGGCGGACTGTGGTGATGATGACATGCTGAAGCTTGGCTCACAGTGTCCATGTTCTGTCAGGCTTTCTGCCTATGGCAGCGGGGGGGGGGGAGCCATGACAGGCTGTGTACTCTCTGTGCATGGGTGGGGAGGAAGCTCTGCTGAGTTCAGTTTTCTTTTTTCTTGAATTCCTGCAAGATGGAGCAGCTGGTCTAGCAGTACTGGAAAAGGTGGGGGGGGGGGGGGGGGGGGTGAGCAGGGTATACCCAGATATCTGGCAGAAACAGGGAGGGAGGCCTTAGCAAGACCAGCTGTTTCATTTTGACTTTTGTTTACACAGTGAAACTCTCACTGCCTCTCGTCTAACTCTTCCTGCTGCAGCAGCAGCATTTTCCCAGAGTCCTTTGCACAGAATGAATCATTGCTAGGAGGTAAAAAGGACAGCTGCACTAGCCCTGGAAGTAATGATGGCATCACTTCCTGTTTCTCTTTGTCCATGTGTCCCTACATCCGTCTGTGGTTGCACGTCTCATATACCTGCGTGCATGCTTGTGTATGTTGGAAGGGTTCCCCCCATCCACAAGCTAAAGAACATTTGTAGGGTATAATAGAAGTACCCTGGCCTCTTGGGCCAGTCATTGACCTGTCCTATGTGAAGAAAGACGAGTAGCAATCTGATACGTTGCATTCTTTTCATTAATGGTTAGAGTAAAAGGTACTAATTTGGAGATGTTCTACCTGTTTGCTGGAGTAGAGTTACTAGATGGCTCCTGGTCATCAGGGACAGGCTAAGCCCAACCTGGTTTTGCCCCATTGCATACATGCATGAAATTGTGGTTCTGGGTTTGTTTGTTTGTTAAGTTTTTTAAGGGAAATCAATTACCAATCCATGCATTGACAGGGACAATGCCAGGAGTGACTCAGATAGGCCCTGATGACCTGGAGCCATGTAGTCTCCTTAGGTGCACTGAATAATAAGTCATCTTTTGGTACAGAGCTCTTACGTAGGTGCCAGCACTGGTTGCTTAGGCAGTGTTTGCTCTGTCCTGTGGTCTGACAGTGGGGTTGGGAAGGTATTCTTGCATTTTCTGAGCTGTTGGTGTAGGGCACAGTTTTGTGATGAACTGGCAAACTAATTTGGGTGTAGAAGTGGGGAAAATGTTTCAGGGGCCATACGATCAAGGGTAGAAATGGGGTGTTAAATGAAAGGAGGTGCAGAAAAGGGGGGGGGGGGGGGCGGGTAATATAAGAAAATGGAGTATGAATGGGGAAGTGACCTGAGAAGAAAGCCACAGGCTATAAATGGGGTGCAATGCAAAATGCAGATCCTTGATGCTTTGGGACACAGTAGGAGCTGACTTTTAGGTGGGATATAAATAGGTTGAAGATAAACTTGGTCATCAACCATGCAGGCCAGAAAGAGCACATCCTGAGTGCTGTACTCTCCTTTCTCTGTGACCAGGCCAACAGTACCTGCTGTCAGCAAAGCGTCTCAAATCCAACAGGTATGGGCTAGGAGAAGTCTGGGGCATAGGATCACATCTCTATTGCTGACATTGCATGCCTGCAGGGGTGTGTGTACAACCCTGCCCTTGTCACTTTCTCATCCTGTGCCTTATTTTTCCCCAGTTATAATGAGATACAAAGTACTAATACATTTACTGCTTTCCCTTCTATCAGCTGATCTTGGCAGCCAGTCAGCCCCTTCCTGTTGGAGGTGGCTGCCCAGTTCTGACAGTTTACATTATAATAAAAGGAAGCTCTCACCCAAAATGGCACAAATCTATTAGTGTGAAAAAACCAGTGAAATACTTTTAAGCATCTGTAGATGACCATCATATATGTAGGCAGTTGGACTGCATAGAAGAATCTAATGACTTAGGCCCTTTAATAGTTAGAATCATTGCTCATAGTAGGCCCGGGAATTGTGGCAAGTATCAGATTCTTTTAGGAATTTTTTCAAGATGCAAGTGAAAAGTTTGAGCAGTCCATCCATGCAAACATTGATCCTCTCAATCAGAAGTTTTCCTAAATTAGATTTCACAAATAACAGAGTGACTGCTGTCAGGGTTTCCTTTGTGAGATACAGTCCCGTATTTCGATATTCAGACAACCAGCCCGGCACTGCAGCGTTTCGAAAGGAGTTTCTTCATCAGGGCTGCCTTGGTGTTCGAAAACTGCTCGCCAAGTTATTCCGCCTAAATTTCCATGTCTGAGAAAGCAGTGAGGTGCTTTGCTGTTATAGGAGTGGACTGACCATTCTGCTTGAGAGGATCGATGTTTTCATTGTGGACTGTAAACCTGTACTGGACTGCTCTTAAAGTTTTCACTTGCATATTGAAAAAAATCCTTAAAACAAATTTGATATTTGCAACATTCCTGTGCCTACTATGAGCAATGATTCTAACTATGAGAGCACAGTAAAGGGCCTAAGTCATTACCTTCTTCTCTGCCGTCTGGGTGCTTACATATGATAGTCAGCTACAGCTGCTTAAAAGTATTTCACTCTTTTTCACACTATTAGATTTGTGCAAAAGCAGAACTTTGCTGTTTTGGGTGAGAGCTTCCTTTTGGTATATATAATTTCTCACTCATGTGGTTCATTTTTGAGTATTTTACATTCTAAAGCACAGGGGCGATCTGGTATGGCTAAAACCAACCATAAATTCAGATTGTTGTTTAAAACCTTAACAGGTGCAGTAATGATACACCCCCAGCATTATCAAGTAAAATGTTCATTTTCAAAGTATATGTCCCATTATTTAAAATCTTGCTGATAGGAGAGGGGAAGGGATATGGAAAGCTGGGTTGAGGTAAACTAGGATCTACTCCCCTCTCAGCCAGGAAACTGCTACAGCTTAGGGTAAAATCGAACCCCCTTCTCCCTCACCCTTCTTGCTTTGGAGGCAGACATGAGTTTGAATCCCAAGATTGCCACCTGAAGGAATAAGTTGGAGCACTGTATAGTGCTGCAGAAATTATGGAACGTTCATGTTGCCTCTGATTGGTCAGCCGCAGGCTTGCATCCATAACATAGACAAATCAAATAGCAGTGTTTGGGACGGGCACAGCTGCAGCCTGGAGTGCAGAGCTGTGCCTAAAGATTTTTCACTTAAACTGTAAGGAAGTCGGCATCTTTGCATTTCATGGTACCTTTTATGGGCCCACTCTAAAATGCTGATGAACTTCAGACATTGTCTCACAAGCTCACGTACATCATCCTCCTTTGAATATTCTGGTGTTGGTCCCGATAAAATAGATCACAGGATTCCATCAGAACAAATGAAAGGAAACAGTTCTAATCGTCTGAATCTGGTTATTACTACAGGCCTGTTCTTTGTATCAGGTTATATATGAAAGTACCATTACCTGTATAAGATTTACCTCCATCTCTCCTTAGTGGCAACGGATTAATGAGACCTGCTACCAAATGCTGCTCCCTCAGGTAGCTGTCAGCACATCCACTCTGGCTGGCCTCTTGCCCCACCCTTCCCTTCCTCCTCACAGGCTTCAGGCCTGCTTCCTGCCCTGTTCCCTCCTCCCAGCAAGCTCCTGGCCTGCCTCCTACCCCTTGTTTCCAGGGTTGAAGGGCACGTGATCTGAAATAGGACTGTATGAGGTGTGGCTAGTGGCCGGTAGGCCAAGCTGTCTCTGGTGACAGGTCCATGTGTACACATGACTTGCAATGGCTTGATTCCTTGCAAAAGAGCAGAAAGATTGACTCCCTCTTTAAAGAGTTCTCTCTGAAACATCCAGTCTAATTTCATACCAGTAGATTATATTTTAGTGAGATGTGGGCCTTCTGCAGCATCTCTTTCTTGTATCATGCTTAACCTTTCTGTGGCACCCATCCCTTCAGCCCGGTGTCATCCTGCAATTGCAGAAAGCGATGGATGGAGTCTCAAAATAGCCAAGTCTTGAGGGATACTGTGTTGGCACCTTAGGCTTAGCCTTACCACACTTGGCTATAGGTTTTCATTGCTGTTGGCCACTGTTCCTTATAACACCTATTGCCTAGCATCTCCCAATAACAGCTGTCTACAGAGGCTGCAGAGTGACAAAGCCCGTGTTTGTTTACCATATTTTGTGTAGGCTTTAATTTATATATTTTTGTGATTATTTTTTAGGGGGGAGAGGGATCTTTGGTGAATATTTTGCTGCCTTTGTTCTGGCTTGAGCTCAGCAGTAGATATTTTTGTTCTCTTTGTGGGGTGTTTACATTTGTGTCATGAGGGAAAGGGGTCATGCACACGTGTCTGAAATTGGTACAACAAATAAGAACTCTGCCAGTGTCACTGGGTTTGTAGGGATTAACTGTCTCAGAGCAGCAAGAATGGGGAAGCAGCTCTGGCCTAGAGTGACCTTACAGCTCCATGCCCAAGGGAACAAGCTGAGCTAGTCACTGAATGCAGGAAGATGTATTTCTATCATCCATCCTCTTGCGTTCTCTATTAAAAGCAGGACTGCATCTCCCTGCTTTCAATGGAGTCAAATCAGGACTGGCTCAGCTTGGCCATGGTGCTACATAATCACCCGTCTTTGCCATACTAGGGCTGTGTAGTGCAGCCCTAGTACCCCTAATAAATGACATTGTATGTGTGTGTATATATATATATGTGTGTATATATATGTATATACACATACATGTACAGACAGAGAGAGACAAATATCTATTGTAAATGAACAAGCAAGACAGGTTTTAATAAAGAAAGAAGGAAGCACTGCCTTGGTGTACTAAAAGCACCTTTGCACGTTTTCTGATAAAGAGGATGTCAGCATGCACGGTGAGCCCAATAACAGACTTGCATAGGGATAGCAGTGAGAATCCTGCTACAGCATTCAACTTTTCTTAGGATCTTGGACTCTGCCTGACTCGGCCTTCAGCATGCTGCCTCCCAGGTGAGCTGAGCTTCAGCTTCCTGCCTCTTTTGTGACCCGATTGTGAGTCTTCCAGTCCTTACCTGATCAGAGCGTGGATCTTCTGCCTGATTTAGGTTTGACACTCTTCCCCCCCCCCCCCCCCCCCCCATTTCTTTCTGGATGTGGGTTTCATTTGATATGACCAGTTTGCACCCCTTCCTTCCTATGTCATTTGGGCTTTTATTTATTTTGACAACATCCCCTATGCGCTGGGGCCTGGCCTCCTTGTCTACCATTAAAACACCAATCTGGCAACAAGCTATCACACTGGGACCACTAATGCACCATTGCTGCAGTAGCATGACCATGAACCAGGCTGCCTATCATCACAGGACCAAGCTGACAAAAGTGCAAGCCCGAATTGGCAGCTGACATCTCGGCGCTGTCTCCAACAACCAGCGAGAATAACCACGGTTTGGAGATATTGCTTGATCTTTCCAGTCTATCAGTGAAGAATATGATGTTGGTGTGGAAGGGCAGACTAGAGAAGCAGTAATGGGCTTTTTTGGCAGTAGGTTTCTATGATGGCTTCCTCCACACTCACTAGTGCACTGTGAAATTCATGGGTGGCTCAAGCCAATCTGCCTGAGGCGAGGGCTGTGATGGCACTCCTTCCTCCCTGCCCAAAGCACGAAGCAGGTCAAATCACCAAGATGGCCCTGGGAAAGGGGAGGCAAGGTTACCCTTTCGATGACTGGAAATGCTGTGGAAGTGGGCAGGCAGAGGTCAGAGTTCCCAGATAAGAATGGCAGTGATAATATTTCTAGGAAGCTGGGAACCCTATTGGCTGCTTCCCAGCCTTCCCTAGCATTTGCATACTGGGAATGTGGGAGATAAGTGAATGACAAAGGGTATTAGGCACTCTGTGAAGCTTACAGTCTTACACTCATCCCCCACCAGCTCTCACTACGTACACAAAAATTATGCATTTATAATAGATTTTATATGAAAACAGACATTTAAAGTAAAGATTTCCGATGTAAAAATATCACCTACAACACCATGGATGTTATATGTACATGCAATGCTGTGATGACAATGAGGAAACCCTGCAACAAAGACTGTTGGAGTCCATAGGCTTATTGTTAAAAGTGCATTGGGTTTGGGCTTGGCCCAAAAAAAGCCATGAATAAACTGAAGTACAATTACAATATAGTAAACATCCCATACCAAAATGACCCTAAATGCCAGCACTCAAGAAGAACCCTACGCATGAAAATGCAACATGCAAATATTACACCAGGCCCTAAAACACAAATACACCTATCAAGAAAACAGAACAAGCCAGGCTGCTATAGATCCCTACACAGGAGCAGAATACCTCACCTCCATCACATGCCAGAACATAGCCAGATGTGACAATAAACTATAAAGATAAACACACAGACAAAAACTGTACTGGAACCTGCAAAAAGTCAGACTATGTAATGCATCAGTATAAAAAAAGAAACCACCATTCCTCAAAAACAAAATCAGGAAATATAAAACAATCATAATAATAAAACCATACTAATAAAAAATACATATTTGAAGACAGCTGATGAATAGAATACCATTATATAATTAAATTCATATACACATTTTTAAACAGTTCCCAAAAGCTAATAAAATATTTCAAAACAGCAGATATATAAATAACATCCAGTAATCATTAAAATTAATAAGGATAAAATAACTCCCAGTTGTCCATTCCTGGGAATTTTTTATATAGTCACCTTGACATTGTTCTGAATTAGTGTAGGAAGGAGAGCTACACACCAGCTTTGCAAACTCTCTCTCATGTGCACACACTTTCTAACAAACAGATGTTCATTTTCAAAACGCACACACACACATACACCTGTTTCTCTTCCCTTTCACCTCAATCACCATCTTTTTCTTCCTGTCCACGGGGCCTGGAATCCTCGCGGGCACGTCATAATTCTGCGCCGCTGGCTTAAGGGTGTGTTTTGCTGCCTGCAGGCCAGGAATCCTGTCGGGTATATCATAATCTCACTCTGCTGGATCGGGGGGTGTCTTCCTGCCTGCAAGCCTAGGATCCAGTTGGGTATATCAAAATCTTGTGCTGCCATCTCTGGGTGTGTCTTTCTGCCCACGGGCCTGGGAGCCCGTCAGGCGCATCATAATCCCATGCTGCTGTCGTTAATGAATTTCTGTGGAGCTTGGGAGCCCCTTGGACAATTCATACTCCTGGCCATGTATTGTCAGACTTCTGCACCGCTGGCGCTAGGTTTGTCTTTCTGCCCGCGGTGCCTGGGATCCCCATGAGCACACCATTATTTGGGGTGGCAGACTTTTTTTTCTGTTGATGTGGATGCAGGGTGAGGCGGCCACCACAGGATTATTTTGAGGGGCACTTTTTGCTGCTCTAAAATTTTGCTGCCTGAGGCCGCCATCTACCCTGCCTCATCATAGAACCGCCCCTGATGAAGTTATATCAACCCCTGGGACTGTCAGAAGGAAAGGTCAAGGACAATCTTTTGCACTCAACAGGCTTTGTTTGGAATGGAATTTAGGATAAAGTGAGAATGTGGTTTACCATTCTTGTGCTCAGGACTAGCTGAGCTTCTGCCAGAAATTCAATAGTGTCTGAGCACCATCCCCCACAGGCTGAGGGCTGCACTAAGAGATGAGGTGGAGGAAGAAACTTTAATTTCTTGGATACCCCTTAAGCTCAATCCCTAGGGTTGTTGTAGAAGTCCTTAAAATACCTCCCCGACTCCCTGCTGCAGCCTACTCTGGACTAGGGAGCATGTAGCATAATCCACCTCCCACAGTTTTGAGCATGGGCAGAAAGTCCATATGAGCCTCTGGTTGTTCGCACACAGCTTAACAGTATGATGATGGTTTTGCCAATCCTAGAAGATACCATTTAAATTCTGCAAGTGCTAACCCTGTTGCTGGAGCTGCTTGAATTTTGTGTCCCAGCTCCTCCAGTTTCTGAATATTGTGGCATTTGTCACATAATGCCTAACATCCACCAGAAGTCAATTTTTGGCCACTTGAGAATCCCAACTAACTCTGAACAGGTCTCACCTGTGCATGTGCCCCTAGCCCACTAACCTCCTATCTGACAACTGTGTTCCTGCTTGTTTCTGGACAAGTACCCTGCCCTCAAGCTATTTCCTAATGGTTTCTGGAGATGCTGCAAACTTGCAACAATCAGAGGACAGTCACAGACCACTTCCTAAATCCTTCGAAACATATAGCAACTCACCTGGACCACTAATCAGTCACAAACACAAAGGTAATAAATTATAAAGTTTATTATTAAAAAGGTGGAGCAAAGAATAATAAAAATTAAATAGAGCTGCATTAAAACAGGTGCAGAAAAAGAAAAGGGATTTTCACAATAATACTCACTACTGTACTTAATTAGTCTACAGTAGTGGTTCTCAACCTTTTTTCTGTCGGGACACACCTGACAGATGGTTCTCATATGCATGACACACTGACCCATGATCGTCACAGGGCTAGATGAAAAAGTACAGTTTGCATTCATGGGAACACCCCTGACCCACAATAATGGATGTAAAGCAGAATTATGACATTCCCCATACAACTCACCCTACAAAAAAGATATTCTGGTTCTGGTGTCATCTCAGTAACAGCAACTCAAACTCCTTCTACTTCCAGGCTCAATAGCCCTACTTATGAAAAGACAGCAGTTTACTACCAATGCATGTCCTCTTGAGAAAACAACAAATAAGACTGATACAAACACTTACATGCTAGTAAAATATCTCATCTCCGTAACAGACACAGAACCGACCTAACATACTCCCAGGTTCTGTAGTAATGCACATAAACTAATCTGCACACAGTTACACCTGTATTATGGAATACACTCAAACAGGAGCAACCCTGACTATGAAAAGGCAACACTACAAATATTAAATCAGGCCCTAAAAACCAATACACCTCTTATTAGGAAAACAGAACTAGCAAGCAGCTATAGATCCCCACACAGAAATAATTGTAAAACTATACTAATAAGCAGAATAAATGTTTCAAAATACCTATGAACAGAATAACATCCAACAATTAAAAACTCAAAAAAACTATTAAACATTCTCCAAACACCAATAAAATATTTCAAAAAAGCAGACCACATAATATTAAATAATTAAAATGGCAGTCAATCAAGAAAAATAAATTTTAAAAGCCACCTTTACTTACCCCCTCCAGCAGCTCTCCTACTTCCCTTCCATGCAGGCCGTGGAACACACCAGAAGCAGCAGTAGAAGCTAAGCTCTATACTCATGGTCCTCTTCCTTAGTGCCCATGTCTCTCTCACACTCACACACCATACCAGTCATGCCCCCATGACCAGTTTCTGTCTCTCACACACCAATCATCTCCCAAACAGTCTTTGACACACACACACCAGTCACCTTCCTGAACAGTTTCTCTCATGCCATACACACACACAGGCTTCCCACACTCGTGTTATACTTACTTATATGGGCTTCTCACTCTCATAATCACTTTCTCTGTCTCTCTCTCTCTCACACACACACACACTCCCATGCTTGTTCTCTCCACATGCACAGGCTTCTCATTCCCATAATCACTTTCTCACACACACACACATACACACACCAGTCACCTGATGTCTCTCATGCATACACCACACACACACACACACACACAGGCTTCCCACTCCCATGTTCTCTTTCAGATATACAGGCTTCTCCCTTCCATGCTGTGTCTCATACACACCCAGGTTTCTCACTCCCATGCTCACTCTCTTCACACACGCAGGCTTCTCATTCTCATAATCACTTTCTCTCTGTTACACACACACCAGTCTCTCTCTCATTTCCATGCTCGCTCTCCACGTGCACAGGCTTCTCATTCCCTGAATCACATTCTTTCTCTCACATTCACACACCCCAGTCTCTTTCTCTCACACACACCGTCACCTTACCAACCAGTCTCTCTCTCTCTCATGCATGCACACACTCACAGGCTTCCCACTCCCATCTCTCTCTCTCTCACATAATCAGGCTTCTCACTCCCATGCTTTCTTTCACACCACCCCCCCCCCCCCACACACACACACACACACACAACACCAGGCTTCTTAAGCCCATGCTTTCTCACTTACCTAGATTTCTCACTTCCATGCTTTTTCTCTCTCTCACACACACATCAGTCACCTCCCTGACTAATGTCTCACATTCTCACATACACATCAGTCATCTCCCTGAGCAGTCACTTTCATTGTCTCACACATACACACACACATCAGCTCTCTGGCCAGTTTCTCTCAATCACATACATGCTCTCAATTACTCAGTGGCTGGCTGCTTCTCTCTCTTTCTCTCACTCACTTCCTCTTCCCCCCCACCCCCAGCACAAATGGTAGCTGCAGCAGCCTTCTCCTCCAGCCCCCGCAGGTCAAGAAAGAAGAATCCTATCGGCCGCGGGAGGCTCATGCTGCTGTCTCCTTTCCCAATTACCGGCTGCTTCGATTGCTTGGGGGCCGCTGCTGCTGCCGCCGCTGCTATTTTTCCACGTGGCACGGCTCTTTCTCCTTCCCGCTCACCGCGTATCACTTCCTGTTCCGGGTCACGGGCGGGGGAAGAAGAAAAGGCCAGCTGCAGATGCCACACTGCTTCTTTTACCACCGCTGCCGTTCCCACTGGGCTTGAATGTACTGATAGCCCGGTGGCAACGGCAGCAGGGAAAGAAGAGCAGCGAGAGAGACCGGGAGCAGGCAACACACCTGCCAGTGCTTGGCGACACACTGGTGTGTCACGACACACTGGTTGAGAAGCGCTGGTCTACAGAGTTAAATGTTGTTTGTGTCAGATCTGAGGTTCCTGAGTAACATTTTCCTGTATTTACGTAGCTGTATCTCCCAACTGAAACTAACTCTCAGCTATCACTCTACCTCCTCTCACAAGCTTGTTAGCAGCTCATTCTACCTTAGGAATTAACATTGTCAGCTGCAGCTACTAGTGTTGTACAATGCTGTACTGTTCCCTGTACATACCCGGATCAGTCCAGACTCCTGGGTTTATTCATCCCTTCCAGCAGATGGAGACAAAGTTTCACTGACACTGTACATAACCCAGTGTGCCACCTGCAGTTCCTCAGTCTTTCTCTGTCTCCAGCAGATGGCAGAGGATGCTAAATGCAGTTTTTACTAACTTTTTTTTTTAGCCTTCCTCCCGGGGGTATCTTTATTTATTTCTTTTTAATGAATCTTTTTTGGGTTCTACCCCATCTGGTTGAGGCAAACGATCCGGGGGTTGTCACCCTTTTGTGAGCTTATCTGTGCGCCCATGGGGTGTAAATGTGGTTGTCCAGATCCCTCCCCGACATGAGGCCGTTGCAGCAGCTTCAGGCTCCCACAGGGTTTCTCCCCCTGGCTCTGAGATTTCTCTTAGGGGTTTAGTCTCAGAGTTCAAGAAAAGTTTTTGTTTAAAAAAAAAAAAAAAAAAAAGGGCCTCAGTCTTTCAGGCAACAAGACAGCACTGAGGTGTGGGTGACTTCCTACTCTCCTGGTAGAGGTAAGAGGGGCTGTTGTTTTCCTGTGGGGATCGTTTTTTTTAGTTTTTTTCCCGGGTCCTCTGTGTGCTTCCTTCCCTCTTGAGATGATCCGTGGTGCTGCGTGTTGCGCATATGGTTCATCCCCGTCGCTTCTCAATCGGGGCGGGCTTTGTGCAGGCTGTGCTGAGGGAGGGGGAGGGCTCCTCCGGGGGCCCTCCGGCCATGAAGCAGTGGCAGAGGTCAAGTGATTCGGGGCAGCGGTCGTGCCGGGTTCCTGGTTGGGATGTTGTCTTTGGCACGGGAGTGGCAGCCATTTTGGATTTTTCAGCGCCTGCTCGCGCACCATCGGGGAGAGGGGGGGATGGTCCTCCCTGCTTGTCACCAGCCCAGTCAGATTTGGGAGACAACCGGGGGGTGCTGGAGGAGGAGGACAGCCCGTGGCTGCCATTTCCTGCTGCAGGCCCAGGTGGGGCTGAGCAGGGATTCCATTTTCCCGAGTTTATTTTATTACTTCACGAGGTCTATTTAGCTAGGCAAAGGGTACCAGTGGGAGTCTCATAGGCCCAGCCTTGGCCTACCCAGCTCGTTGTGGAGACTAGCTCTGGTTCTAGTGGTGGTACCTCAGGCAGACCACGGGTGTCTCCGGTTCAGCGATTTGTCGGCCCTCCTTTGGGGGGTGGGTGTCGCTTGGACAGGGACGAATTGGAGGAGGCCGACGAGATCCTCAGGGACACCAGGGAAGACTCTGGTCAGGGGCCTCAGGGGATTCAGGTGGACCCAGTTGATCCCGCTCCAGGGGATTTTGGTCAAGGCGATAACCCCCAAGGTGGTGCACCTTTTTAATCGTGAGGAGCTGGATGCCCTGCTCCCCTTGGCCTTTCAGGTTTTGGGGATGAAGATGCCCCAGGGCGACCAGGATTTAGAGGACGTGGACCCAGTCCTGGATGGGATAAAGGCTCCTCCGTCGTCCTTCCCATACCACAAAGGCAGTTAAGAGGCTTATGGAAGCTGATTTCGGGTCGCATGATGCGGGCCTAAAGGTTGCCTAGGAGCATGGGGAGGTTCTATCCTCTTCCTGAGCAGGATATGGAACTTTTTTCTAGCCCTAAGGTCAATGTGGCAGACTCGGCGGTCACTAAGAGGACCACGATTCCTGTGGTAGGTTCCGTGGCGTTAAAGGACATGCAGGATCATAAGTTGGAGGTGCACTTCAAGCTCATTTTTGAAATCTCAGCTTTGAGTTTGAGAGCGGCGATTTGTACCAGCTTCATGCAGCGTGCGTGTCTTCGCTGGGTTCAACAGGTACAGGAGTCCCTGCCGAAGTCTGAAGCGGACTCTGACAGGGCTGAGCAAATTGAGGCCGCAGTGGCTTATGGAGTGGATACTCTGTATGACTTGGTTCATACCTCCTCTCATATAATGGCTTCAGCGGTGGCAGCCAGAAGTTTTCTCTGGTTGCGGAATTGGGTGGCAGTTGTTTCCTCCAAAGTTCAGTTAGGTTCATTGCCTTTCAAGTGTAAGCTTTTGTTTGGTAAAGATCACGAACATCTTATACAGTCTCTTAGAGATAATAAGGCCTCCCACCTGCCCGAGGATAAACCTAAAGCCAAGCGTTTTTTCCAAGTGCAGTCTCGGTTTCGTTCCGATAGACGGTCCTAGCCCTCCAGGGTGGTTCTGGAAGCTCAGAGACCAGTTTTCTCTCTGGGTCAGCCCTGGAGGCATTCTTTTTGGGGGGGCCTGGAGACCATTTCGGGGAGTCACTGGAGGTGCTGCAGCTAGAGGTAAGACCTCACAATGAGGCAAGGCTGGTCCACTCCGTCGTGCCTTTTATTGGAGGTCACTTATCTCAATTTTACAATGAGTGGGCTAGGACCAATGGGTCCTCAGTGTGATAAGAAAAGGACCAATGGGTCCTCAGTGTGATAAGAAAAGGCTACGTTTTAGAATTTGCTCGTCCAGTGTTCGACCTGTTTCTTATTTCCCCCTGCAGTCCAGTGGACAAACAGGCGGTGGTGCGAGAGACTCTGGAGCTTCTCCAGCTTTTGGGGGCAGTGGTTCCAATTCCCCCGATGAAGGTTCGCATGGTCGCTATTCCATTTATTTAGTTGTCCCCAAGAAGGAGGGCACGTTTCACCCCAGTCTCGATTTGAAGAAGATAAACACAGCTCTCACGGTACCGCGCTTCCGGATGGAGACCTTGCGGTCCATGATAGCTGCAGTTCACAAAGGGGAGTTTCTGGCTTTGTTAGATCTCACGGAGGCCTATCTGCACATTCCCATGCATCCAGACATGCAGCGATTTCTGCGCTTCATGATCCTGGGGCAACATTTTCAGTTCCGAGCTCTTCCCTTCGGACTGGCCACAGCCCCACACACCTTCACCAAGGTGATGGTGGTGGTGGCGGCGCTGCAGAAGAAAGGGATTCTGGTGCACCCCTATCTGAACGACTGGCTTCTCAGAGCGAAGTCGGAGTCTCTCCAACTTCTGCTCTGCCGCTTTCTTTCATTTTGTTTTAAAAACAATTTAAAATGAACTGTGAAATTTTGTTATAATTTCCCATTTTGTTTCAAATGAATGCACGTTTCTACCCTGTGTGTCTGCTCTCCCAAATCCTGAATCTTTGCTCTCCCCTCTCCTGCACAATCCCCCCCCCCTCCCCGTACTGCTTCTGCCTCCATCTCCCAGCATTTCTCTACTCTCTTTCCCTCACCTCCTCCCCTCCCTGGAGTTTCAAATCTGTTCCTGCCTCCCAGGGGCTCTCTCTCCCTACTTCACTTCTCCCCCTGTGGCCTTGTGCCACTCCCGCTGCAGGTGCCTCTTGCTTGCACTGCATTATGCAGTTCAAACGGCTGTGACATGCGTGCGAAAGAGGGAAGTGGTGGTGGCGGTGGCAGCAGCAGCAAAACGTGCCACTCTGCTAGTGTCAGACCTTGGAGGAGGGAGTTAAGGGAATGAAAGTGGCACTGGGAAGCAGGAATAGGTTTGCAGCTCTGGGCGGGGAGAGCCTGGTGCACTGGCGGGGGTATTGTCACACCTCCTGTGCCAAGGCCTAATATTGCTCCTAGAAAAGAAGTTTATATTGTTCATGTCTTTCCCTGCATAATGCCAGTTTTGCTTCTTGCTTGTCTACATATACAGTAACTTAACACAGTAATATAGTAGATGATGGCAGATAAAAGCCCAATTGACCCATCCATGCTGCTGAGTTTTCTTCCTCTGGTTCTCTATCACTTGCAGTAGATGACTATATATATTCCTCTATGTAAACCTACACAAGCTCCCTCCCATGTGGTTTACCCAACTTCTCAACCCTGTTTCTACCACTGCCCTTACCATGTTTAAATTCCCTGGCTGCCCACACCTCTGCTGATAGGCTGTTCCAAGCCTTGTCTTCCTCTTTGATTCAGAGAAGGCTCATATTTAATCCAACATCCAGGCCCCCTCCCACATCTTAACACTAAATTCAATCAACCACCAAAACTAATAAGGCTCTTGTCTGAAATATCCTACCATCCTGTGCTCCTTAATATTAGGGTTATAACCATGTTCCTTCCTCCAGCCTTCTTCAAAGCCCGATGCGGTCTTACTGCTGCTGTTAAGCTTGTAACTATTTTGAACACAGATGAGACATCAGAAAACTTCCTTGTCCAAATGGTTGTGTCCTGGCTCCATTTCTGTTTGGCATTTATTTTTTATGATAATGCTTGTGGCTTTTAAATATGGGCATTCCTATCCAATGTTACAGTGATGACGAAATCTTCATCCTTCTATGGCTGCAAGCCAAACAAAGGTACATGCAACAACAGTCCATGATCTTCGGCACACCAGCCGCATGAAGTTCAACAGCTGTTTAACTCTTTGTGTCATCTTCTTGGGGTTCTGGATGACTGCGAGCCTCAAAAAAAAAAAAAAAAAGTAGAGGTTCTGTATTAATCCCTTTCCAACTTTTAACCCATCCGTTGCGGAAACTCCTATCAGAGACATCAATTAGCAGCTGTTGGCAAGTTCTGCTATCTTGTCTAACTCTGTCAACATCATGGACAAACAAGCTGAACAGTTCCGAATATGGTGACATCATCGCCCGGCACTACAGGCAGAGAGTGTCAGTTTATTGGCTGGAAAAGCTTAAAAGGCTTTTCTGCTCACGGCCCTCAACCTTTTTTTTTTTTAATCCGTGGAAACAAGATGCACCTCTTCTGTTTCAGTCATGAGGCTCCTTCGGTTCCCTGGATTTTTTTTTCTTCTCCATCTCTCTTTCACCAAGGATCTTTCCTAATCCTGCTTCTGAACTCGAGGCAGTGTGGCTATGATGACGAAGCCGGCAGGCTATTGTGCACTCGTCTTCATGACCGTCACCACCTTTTGCAACTTGATAAGTTTCATCTACACTGCTCCTGAAGACTTGCCAGTGACAGATGAGAGGACACTGATATTTATTTATTTAAAACATCTGTATTCTGATTTATCCTCAGTTATAGGTGGATCACATTTAAAACCATCCATGATTACAGAAAACTAAGAAGAGAAACTCAGATCCACATTAACCTACTGATGCCTATTTATGAGACTAGTCCTTCCTCAGGTGCCAAAATCCAGCTACTGCCTGTCTTGAAACTGGCACCAGAGGCAGATACAGGCATTCAGGCAATGCTAATGTCTCAGCTTCCTTAGGCTGGCCATGTGGTGCATGTGGACAACACCCGTATTCCGAAAAGAGCTGCCAAATGGGCTATGGACAGTTTCAAACTTTAAGTGTTCAGTGATGGCAGCTGTGGTTTAAACTCCCTTGGTAACACTTGGGTAGAGTGAAAAGCTACGTAGCCTTCCTGTAATTTGGACAGATACCCCAGTTCCAAACACTTCCCCCATCCCTCTGCAAATTCTGCACATTCCCTCTCCAGATTATGACAGTGCCCTTGATACGCAGGTTTGCCGCCTCATGCAAGAAGAACAACCCAGATAGGCTGATCCAGTCCTGGTATTTCTTCATTTGTGTGCATGGAGTTGTGGTTATGATTTCTTTAAGAAAAGTAGGACTGGATTTTTTCATGCAAGCAATGAAGCAAAACCCAGGACTGCATCAGCTAGTTTGGGTTTACCTGGGTAAAATGGCAACCTTACCTTCAGCTTATCAGCTATGATCTCTTCCAGATCTTTCATGTTCCTAGGTTATTGGTACAGTACCCCTCATACTGTACTGTTCCTCTGGGATTTAAAGTTCAGGTGGAGATCACTGGAACATGTAAAGCATGAATACAGCACGGACAGCTGAAGAGCACATTTCATTGGAGCCCCGTGGAGGTGTAAAGCAGGAATATATGAGCAGCAGAAAAATAGACTCGAAAACCATTATAAAGATAGGGAGGTATAGCCATAACAAAACCTATGTGCCTTTTATTCCAAGATAATGTAAAATATAGTAAGACACAAAATAAAGGAGACCTGGAAATAAGAACAACAGAGGAGAAGAAATCGGTCGAGTCTTGCAGATAGCACTGTAGATGTAAAGGTGATAAAGGAAAAGCTTTCTGCAGAGATCTTTCAGTGACTCCAGTTGAACTGCCACTCCCTTTGCTGGAAGGCTCTTGCAACTGATATATCTCAGCCCCTATCTGACATACCAGAGCTCCTATGCCTCTGACAGCCATAGGCTCATTCCTTCTTTCTTCTATCATTGTCCTGCTCCTTTCTCAGCTGTTAGTTTTGTTTCTGTATGAATCAGTACCAAAAAAGATTTCATGCTTGTTATATTTTTTTAAGTTTGTTAGTTTTCTTCTTTTTATGTTTTATTTTATGATTTGGATGTTACCTTGAATAAATAAATCATTTTAATAATATGTCTCTTGTAGGCAGACAGCCTGTTTTGAAATAAAGAAGGGAATGAATATGCAATGGATTGGAGGGTTTCAGGGGTAGCTGGGGAATGGCCCTGGGGTGTCTGTACACATAATAGCATACGCCTTTACAGCATAGTAGCTGGGGCCTTAGCAAATGTAGATGGCAGAAGAGGCCACAGCTGAGGCTGTGCTTTTAAAGGGCTCACACATTGACAGAGAAGGAGTAGCAATAAGCTGCATCCTAACAGGATCCTAGTATGGAGAAAACATACCTGCAGCCACTTCTGGGGTGAGTGTGTGTGGGGTGGGAGGGGGAAATTTTATAGAATTTTGCACAGCAGCTGACTAACTCCAAATCATAACAAAAACTAAGTCAGTCCTGTGTAGTTTCTGGCTGTTGCAGTCCTGGTCTTACCCCTTTGCATTCATGGATTTGTAGTTCTGATTCCCTATGCCCCCCCCCCCCCCAAAAGAAACCACAAACAAACAAACAGTAATTACAAGTCTATACATGCAGTGAAATAAAATCAGGACCAGATTTGCTTGTCCTCCCAGAATAGATCCAGCTGTTAACCCTAACCATCCAGCATGTCTTCATATAGTTTTGTGTGTGAAACATACAATGACAGATAAAGGCCATAAGGCCCATCTAGTCTGTCCAGTTTCATCCCTGCTGTGTTGCCATAGACCCCAGATGTTCTCTGGCTTTCACCTCATTTCTTTGCATATCCTATATTTTCTGGAATTCCACTGCCTCCACTGGGATGCCAGGCCATAAATTCACTACCCTTCCCATGAAGAAACATTTTCTGATGCTGCTCCTTGGAGCATCAAACTGTGACCTCTTGTTTATGTCCTTAAGTCTCATACAGCTTTTGGTGCAGACCCCTGCACCATTTTGGTAAGCCTTTTCCTGAACCACTCCTTGCCTATCTATATCCTTTCAGAGATACAGCCTCCAGAACTGGACACAGTATCCTAGGTGAGGTCTCACCATTATCAGATTAATTTTAAGATAAATGTATTGCCATGACAATTTTAAGTAATACAAAAAGTGGTTAAAAGAGACCATATTTACAAAAATAGTGATAACAGTAGCAAATCAGTTCTTTTTTTTCTGCCGATTATGCCTCTCCCTATGTACCACAGCATCCCTTTGGCTCTGTACACTACATTATCATATAGTTTTGCTATTTTCAGATCAGACACCATCACCCCAAAGTCTCTATTCCACCTTTGTAGCTGAGCAACCACTTCAAAATAGATGATAGTGTAGTTAACTAGATTAAAAAACCATTATGTGAAAATTTATGGTGCGGGGAACAGATAGGAAGCTACAGTGTGTGATCAGATCACATCAGGTATGTCACCCCACATCCTTTGGATTCTTGCACCTCAAATGCATGATTTTGCTCTTTTTATTTTTTGCATGGAATCTTAACTGCTAAATCACTTGACCGCTCTCCAAGCTCCTCATTCTGTCTACTCCCTCAGAGGTTATCCACTATTGTAAATCTTAGTGTCAGCTACCCAAAGGCAAATTTTTCCTTACAACCTATGCACAATATTGTGCACAAAGATACAGGACTGTGCCCAGAGACACTACATTACTCTCTGTTGTCTAGCATGCAACCAGTTTCTAATCCAGTACAGCACCTTGGCGCTCACCCCTCGGTTGCTCATCTTATTAATGAACCTTCTATGAAGGAATAGTATATACCATTATCCATCACATGCCTTTGATCAATTTTGTTAGTCTCCCAATCAAAGAAATGGATCAGATTTATTTGATATGAGCTCCCAGTGGTAAAATCATGCTTGTTCCGATCCTGCAACTTGCTGGATTCTAGATATTTTACTCTCCTTTCATACAGTAGATGCTCCAATAGATCATTTGTGGTCACATGCAAGGCTGCACTAAGGGCCTGATTTACTATGCTTTTTCCCATAGACAGACAATAGGGAAAAAACCTTAGTAAATCAAGTCGTAAGTTGGGAAATGACTTCAATGCAAGTTGCAGTGTCAAAGGCTTTGGCTAAAGTAGTTTGGTTGCCATGTTGAATGTGCAGAATTAAAGGTAATATACATTTTTTTTTATCAGACTATCATTTCTAGATTAGCTTTTTTGGAGTTGCACTCCTTTCATCAGGCCAGACCCCAATGAGCAGGTCATGGTAAGGAATGTGGTCTCTCTCCGTTTTTTTGCAGGTTTCAGCACCGTTTTATCTAACGAACCTAAAGCATTATCCAAATAGGATGCTGCATCTGAGCCTTCACAGTTCCCCTCTCCAGACGATGCCGCATTCCATCCATTCTAGCACATCTGGAGAAAGCTGTGATGGTCTTAAAAGGTTTAAAAAAAACGGAATATCAGAATGAAAGAAGTGGAACCTGCTGTCAGCTCTGCCCTCCGCTATGCGAGTTCCAGGGCTCACTGTGTCTTTAAATCCACATTTCCGTCCAACCCCTCCCCTCGCCTTGTTTACATCAGGGCGCATCCTACCCCCTTACCTTTAAACTCTAGCCCCGCCCTCCCCACATCCCGATTGGCCAGAGTTGTGTGCCTCGGGCTAACTATTGGCTGGGAGCGCGGCCCTTCAGGGGCGGGGCGGGACGCTGCTGCTGCGGGGGACAGCCCCGTTGTAATATGGCGACGCTGGGGCAGGGGACGGGACTGCTGCCGCTGGTCCGGGGCTCCCTTCTCCTCCTCCTGCTGCTGAGCCGAGACTGCGCCGGCACCGTTACCGGCACCAAGGCCCCGCCCGAGGAGAAGCCGCCGCCTCCTCCACCTCCTCTTCGCCTGCTGGGCCTGCGCCTGGAGGAGCCCGGCGGGCCGGGCGCCTCCATGAGCGGCAGCGAGATCCATGCGCTGCCCGGCGCTGCCTTCCGCCTGCGGCTGTACGGCGATGGCCTGCGCAACGCTTCGGGGCCCTGGCTGGGCTTCGCGCTGGTGGGGGCTTCCTGCTCCCCTCCGCCGCGCTCGGGCGCCCCCCTCTGGCTGCAAGACGAGGTAGCGCCGGCCGGGCCGCACTCGGCGCTGGTGACTGTGCGGGTACGGGAAGGCGGCGGTAGCGACGGCAGGGACCGTCTCTACCGGCTCTGCAGCCGGGTGGGCCCCGGCGAGCACTGGGAGCCGTACGCCGGCGATGACACCGTGCTGCGGGTGCTGGGAGAGGGCGGGCGGGCGCCGCTGGCCCCCTGGCTGCTGGCGCTGCTCATCGCCCTGCTGGTAGCCCTCTCGGCCGCGCTGCGGGGGCTGCAGCTCGCCGCCCTCTGGCTCGACCCCCTGGAGCTCTGCGTTCTGCAGGACTGTGGCACCCAGGCGGAGCGCGCTGCCGCCAAGCAGCTGGCACTCATCCGGCGATGTGGGAGCTTTGCCCTCTGCGCCCTGCTCCTGCTGGCCGCCCTGGCCAATGCGGCGGTGGCAGTGCTCCTCTACCTCGTGCTAGAGGGGGCGGCCCCTGCCATCTTTGCCAGCGCTGGCCTGGTGTTCCTGGTGGCCGAGGTGCTGCCCTATGCCCTGAGCTCCCGTTGGGGTTTCGTCTTGGCACCCCGCACGGTGTGGGCCACTCAGTTCTTCATGGTCCTCACGTTCCTGCTCTCCTTCCCGCTCAGCAAGCTGCTGACCCTGGTCTTCGGCCACGACATCAGCACCTGCTACATCCGGGAGAAGGTGGTAGACATGGTACGCTGCAGCGATCCTTACAACGAGTTTGTGAAGGAGGAGTTCAGCAAAGGGGCCCTCCGGACCAAAACGGTGGAGGATATCCTGACCCCTGTCAAGGACTGCTTCATGCTGAGCTCCAACGCCATGCTGGACTTTAGTAGGATGTCAGAGATCATGCAGAGTGGCTACACCCGTATCCCCGTCTACGAGGAGGACCGCTCCAACATCGTGGACATCGTTTACGTGAAGGACTTGGCAATGGTGGACCCGGATGACTGCACCCCACTGAGCACCATTACCAAGTTCTACAACCACCCACTTCACTTTGTCTTCAATGACACCAAGCTGGATGCGGTGCTGGAGGAGTTCAAGCGAGGTAACTCTGCTTCCTCATAAGGAGAGGGCTGCAAGCTGCTCTTCCTGCTATAGACCTGTACACTTTTGCCAAAGTGTTTTGCTTGCTTATGTTTCAGGGTGGCATCATGGAGCAAATGCCTTGCCTCTAGCACTCACTTGGCAGGGCAGTATTGCTTACTTGAAGTGCTAATTGCGGTACCAGCATGGCCTCTTTTCTGGTGCTTGTGCTTGGAGACAGTATTAGGAGATATGCTACATCATTGGAGGTGATGTCTAGCATGGCCACCTGGTTTCATGTCATAAAGTACAGCTGAATTGGTACTGATTTTTTAGCTCCTATTATCCAATTTTTTTACATTTTGAAAATCACAGCGTACTTAAAAAAAAAAAAAAAGCTGGAAATACCAGGACCAACTCGCCTGTTTCATGACTTGGAGCTTAGTTCTCAAGCGAGTATCAGTCTTCCCTTGCTAATATTGCAGGACAGTATTGGGGGAGGTGCTGCATTGCTGATAGTGCTGTTCTTTCAGTACTGACACTACAGGGCAGTGTTAGAGGAGGTGCTGTGGTGCCAGAGCTGCTGGCAATGTGGGGCAGTACTAGGAGAGGTGCTGTATTGCTGGCAGGGCTGTCCTTCCTGTGGTGCTGCAGGACAATAGTGGGGGAGATGCTGATCTGCGGGTAGTGCTGTCCCTCCAGTATTGACACTGTAGGGCAGGTGTGAAGGGGGTGATGACTTTCTAGGACTTCATTCTCATGATAACGTAAAAGATGAATGTTGTTTTCTCTCTCGTATTGTTTAGAATGGGAATATTTGCTGGGTCAGCACATAACTGATTTTGTTATCCCTAAAGCCGAATAGTTTTGTCTTTTAGTTCAAATTTCTTTATTAATTTTATTGGTTTTTATAACAACAAAACAGCATAGTACATAATGTTCCTTTTACATACCATGCTCAATACGAAGAGATGACAAATTATAACACCCCTGCTTCTTCCAACCCACCATGCAGTTGAGCCCGTGCTCTCCTAGTTAAAACTGTAAACGAATGACACTTGTCCTAATTCGCCCATTGTCAGCTCCAGGAGCATCAGATTAACTAAAATAATTCAAAAACATACTTCCCACTTTTCTGTGGCAAAAATTGCATCCCAAAGAAATCCCAGCTTGCCTCTAAGCTTCTCCATTTTAACCAAGTTATGGAGCGCATTGCTCCAGTGGTTTTACTTTTTTAATGAGTCAACAGGAAGGGCTGATGTCGTCCTTGCAGCTCCCTTCTAAAGTGGTCCATCTGAAGAAGGGAACCTGTACTGCCTTGGTTTCTAGGCCAGTTAGCGGGATCAACACTTACAAAGGCTCCAGCCTTTTGTAGGGCTGTTGAGGCTACAAGATCAATACTTATCCTGAGAGAGTTTCTCACAGATTATTTGTGTGTTAAGAGACGGCGTCGCTGCTGAATACTGAAATTACGGTTTTATCTTCTTTACTCCCCCGTGCCCTATGGCAGAGAGTTTGACATGTGGTCTCAGTACTGTTATCCCTCTGTCTTGCTTGGATTTGTTTGGCATCTCACGAGCAGGTAGTGAAAGCAGGAGGGACGAGAGTCGCTCATGATGGGAAAGACAGGAAGGCCGTATCCAGTCACGAATACAAGTGCTGGCAGCGGAGCAGCACCTCTGTCCTCTCTTCCTGTAATCTGTAGCAAGGAAATAGGATAAAATCTCCACTTGTGTGCTAAGAGACTTCATCCCTATTTCCTGCTACTTGTGTTGACTTATTCTCACTAAAGTCCATTAATTCCATTTTACAGACCCTTATTGGTACAGGAAACCACCATTTTTAGTAAATGACTCCACACAGGAAAAAAACACTCCAAAAGAAAGGCTTAAGATACTCTTCTGGAGGAGGAAAGCGATTTGAAGAACATGCTTGACGGGCATTTTTGGGGTGTAGGAAGTCTTCCATGGCGGGAACGACATCATGTGAAGTTGCAGGGAGAGGAGTGTAGAGGAACCCTGCAAAGTTACTACTTCGCTGGGATTATGGCTGATGCCTACCTGGAGTAGCCCTACCAGTAGAGAAAGTGGTACCAAAGCCATGACAGAATTTGGAAATGCTTGGAATCACTTAGAAACATGGTGGTTAGGGCAGATGAAGTGGAAGGGGGGAGAACCGAAAAAAATGACAAAGGGATATGTTTGGACAGTTGTGCTGGAGCAAGGGTTCAGAGGTAGAGTGGGGAACATGAAGGGGGGCTGGTGTTGGTTTGGGCAATGGAATTTGCTTGTCTACCCAAGATGGTAAATAACGAAAAAGAGAGTTTCAAATATCTGAGCAGACTGATAGGCCAGTTGGTATTTATCTGCTGTCATTTACTGTGTTACAATGTTTGAGATGTTTATTCTTGCACTTTGAATGCAAGCATTGGTCCAACTCTTTGGATTTCCGGTGACCATGCATTTCTACCTTGGGTAAAGTGATCCTTGCCCCCCGGTCTTAAGGAACAGCAGTACGGGCTTTTCGATGCATTCTGGAAAAGATTTGAAACCAGTCCTGAAAAAGCAGGGCGGGCTCACCTGTTTATGTTTTGGTTGCTCCTAAGAGCACATGGGACACTTCTCAATGGATTCCTTCCTGGACCTGTTGTACCTAAACAGTCTTAGTAGGTGTTTTAACAGTTTTCACCACCGTTGAGCTGACTTTCTCTGGTGCTTCTTTTTTTTTTTTTGGTAATCTGTTTCTCGGTGGAGATGAACAGCTAATCATGCTTCTGTTTATCAAACCCCTTTCATGTATTGATTATTGCTGTCACCCATTCTCAGTTTTCTCTTTCCTAGGATAAATAAACTCATCCTTTACTCATAGGTTATATTATCTGCTCCTAGGAAGTCTCTGCCCTTCTGGAGAGTCGGTTTTCATGACAGATATAATCTCCAAGTATGCCAGAGAGCACCACCTTTTATCAAGTTTTGTGTTTTTTCACTAGCTCAGTTAAAATAGGAGTTGCCTGTGGGGATGAGCCTGAATCAGCCCGGGCTCTTTCATGGAGTTATGAAGGAATGTAGTTGCTGTGCTGGAGAGAGCCTCTCTTCTGGAGAAAACTTCCAGACTAGAAAACTTTCCGTGCTTCCTTCTGGGGACACCTTTTTATGGTTTTGGAATGGATTTGTGAGTTTAGGCCGGGCTCTGTCATGGGGCAAACAAAGATGGCAGGCTGTGAGCACTACATGATGCCCCAATGATTTCATCATGTAGAAGGAGGTTGCAGAAGGGACTGACTTCTCTCCCCCTTTGAAACATAAGAGAGTTCCTTGGCACTATCTTGGCCTGATTGGAGCAGTGTCCAGGGGGGTAATACATGCCATAATCTGTTCAGCAGACTGGACTGGCCAGTGGCATACTGCTACCTAATGTAATTGTCACTGAATGTGATGATCTCTTTTAGCGATGGTAGAAATCAAGAATGGGATAGTCCGGGGTTGCTGTATTCTGTTTTCTCTTTGTAGTCTGCTTGATTAAAAAGTAACTTTTAACCAGTAAACCATGTCTCAGGGGACAGCCACAGAGCCTTAGATGGTGACAGAGTTGGCTCCATTGGTGTTTGAGGCTGAATTCTTTTTCCCTGGTTGTAAGACACAGTAGATGTCGCCAACAACTGGCGTTCACTGTACGGCATAAACTAGGTGATTGATTTACACAGTTTAGTAAAGCCACACAATATGCAGCAGGCCTTTTAAAATCAAGAGCAGAAGCATGCAAAACAAAAACTTGACTGCAGGCAGTGTTTTAGCTAAATTCTGCTGGGTTTACCTGCCAGCACATACCCAGAGCTCAGCTAAACTGGTTCCTGCCCCAGTCAGTCACATTGTCCTTTGGCAGTGATACAATCACAAACTTGCAGGTGTCTCGGGGTTTTCTCTCTCACCTGCAGTGAGTTTAAAAAGGTGGTTAGTCTAACCCACAGGTAACATTCTCTAATTAGAAAAAGACAGACTGAACTATCAGGAGAATCTGGGGTCGGATCTTTCTCCAATCTGCAGTCAGCATGTATTTTTTAATTAATATTTTGCTTTTTGGCACTTCAAAGTGTACATCAAAACGGATTACATTCAGGTACGATAGGTATTTCCTTATCCCCCCAGGGCTTACAGTTTAATTTTGTACCTGAGGCAACGGAGGGTACCCTGTCTGTCACCCTGACACAGGCTTCAGCTACTCCTTTATAGCTTCTATTGGGGAGGGGGCAAATTTCTTCCAGGGTGCAGTGGGGCCATGCCTGGTCCCTGTATCACTCCCCCTCATGAACAGCCACTATAACTGCATCTGTACAAAGTGGCTGAATTGAGCTCATTGGAGAACATAATCTACAACCGTTTTGATACCAGCAGTGCAAAATCCGTAACCTGGAGACATGAAATCTTTCTCGTCCCTGCCTTCTTACCCACTGTATTTGTACTGTATGATCTTGAAAAGACCACAGCAGGTTCCCTCTTATTCTTGTGCGGTGAGATTTGTGCCTAAGGAATGCACAGTCTTTTGTCACAAGGTAAAGAGGTTGAAATGTTAGCAAAATCCTCACTGTGGTTGGTTGGATTGTCATGTGGTTTCTAATCCCCACATTCCAAAACCCGCAGGAACTAAAAGTTCAGACCTGAGCTGTAGGGAGCCTGGCATCCTGACTGGCACTTCTCATGTGACGAAGCCCTGGTACTGAAGCGCCGGGGTGTGGGTGATTATTCCCAGGTTCACGGGGTTGCTGCTATTCTAACAGAAGAAAAGCCTGTCATAGGCAATTTAATGTTCTAGACTGTAGTTTAAAAGCCACACCAGAGAGGTTTTCAATAACAGTGGGAAACTGACAGCGGGAGCATTCTGCAGCCGGTCAGGAACCATGACGTTAGCCCCAATTCCAGCCAATTGGATCACAATTTTTTTTTTGTTTGTTTTATTTGCACAGTAGTTCTTCCTTTTTCTCTTTTGTCTTCCACTCAGCCCAAACTAGGGCTGGGATTCTAGCACCAAAAGCCTTCATTCACAACTACCCAGCAATTTTATTTTCTCTCCCACTGAATCTAATCTGGGCTTTGCAGGAGCCCTGTATCAAGGTTTCTAACTCCGACCACCAATCCTTGCCTTTATTTTAGTTAAATTTTTCACCCAATCGACCTTTTACTGCTGGTGAATTACAGGTCAATAAACTAACTCTATAAAAACGTAAAATAAAATGCAATAAATGGTTGATGATGGCCTTGATTCTCTTCCCTTCCAGCGGGCTCAATTGCAGTATCCACAGCATCCCTATCCCCAGCAAAAGGCTTGAGCTGGGAATCAAGCCAGGGGCTTCTCTCCATGACAGTGCAGCGCTGCCACTGGGCTGGCCCAGTCAGATCATCACTTAAATATTGAAGCCCCCCTTTGACCCTAGTTTTATCATGCACTGGGCAAAAGTAAAGGCTAAAAAGCAAAATAATTATAGTGGGGGGGGGGGGTACCTTCTTTTATTAGACTAACAATACATTTCTTGATTAGCTTTTGGGAATTACTCTCTTCATCTGGTCAAGGCAAAAGGCAGATACCGGTCTTGCTGTTTTACTTATTCTCAGAGTTGTGTGGTGACCCCGTCCTCCAGATTTAAATGTTTCTTGTTGCACCGTAGATCGTGGTTTCTTTTATTGGACCAACAATAAGACGATATGCATGGATGTTGCTGAACAGCCTGTTCTTTTTGATCATAGGTTTGAAACAGTCTGGTGCAGAGCTGGCAGAATACCGGCCATCTCGATACCCCAGGGACTAAAATTTGATGCATGGAGCCGGGTGCTGCCCTCGGTTCAAGCGGAGCTTCCGCTGGCAGCTCAGGCTACGTCCTTAGTGAGGCAACTACCAGGCTACACAGAGGAGCCACGGCAGATCACTAGCAATGGGCTGGGCAGAGGAATCGGAGCTGCAGGATAGTGGCGGGATGGAAGAGAAGTGAAATAAAGGCAGAGAAAAAAACTAAGCTGAAAAGGCATGGCAAAACTAGATAAAATAAATGAAAATAAGTAGCACCAGGGAGGGAAATGAAAATTAAAGGGGGCAGAGGTGGGCATTTTTCCAGCTGTAGTTGGATGAAATGTTTCAGACTTTATAGACCTGCGTGGGCAAATGACGTCTGTCCTGCTGTTGTGGTTTGGCAGTTTAAAGGGCCTTGGTTATTTGTACTCAATACTACGAGTGCAAAAAGGTGTTTCATTGGTCTTCCCTTGTAGCTCAGTGCTGCCAGCCCTTGGGGGGGCCCACAGGCACATTTGGGTTGCCTGGGGAGGAGAGAGTTGATGTACAAAAGAGGAGAATGGACGTAAAGGACAAGCTTTGCCTACCCATGGAGCCCTTTCCTTCACTAAAAGCACATCCTGTGGTCGCCAGTGTGATGGCACGGCAAGACAGGCCATTCTACAGATGTGGAGTGATTTGTACATACATAGTCAATGGCACATGCCTGCTCTTTTGTTTTTTAATACCATTTTAATCCCAAATAATTTTTCTATCTCTGTGCCTATAATATCTAAAGAAGGGACTTGCATAGTCTCAAGCTGATATACATCCTCATCTTTGGTTCAATAAACTGATGTCAGTCAGTGGTGATATGATTAAATTGATAGAGATGCTCTGCTTGTAAAAGTTCTGGGAGACAGTGAAACCTGTTACCATTCAGTAGAGCTTAATCATTGATCCCATTAAACTATATTTATTTGTTTAAATGCGATGCTCATTCAGTAAAGCTCAAAGTAGATTACAGTGGATAACATACATTCATAAAAAACATACAATAATATACTATAACGTAAATAAAAACCAGGTAGTAGGTGTTGTTTTTTAATATGCTGTAAGAAAAGCATTAAAAAGGTTAGAACAGGCTCTAAATAGATCTCCTGTAAAAATAAATTTACTTACAAAGGTCAAAACCAGACTTCCCAACAAATCATAAGAGAGTAAATATTTTCCTGAGCCAAATCCCACTTCTGAATCACGAATTTTACAATTAAGGGTCGTACAGAAATTGGTCTTTCTCCTACAGAATATTTCATGTCTCACAGCTAAACTTTGGTAGATAGCTCATATAGTTCAAAATCACAGGCCAGACATGTTTTGTTAAATCTGCATCATAGGAGTATTGTAACTGAGTCCATATAATCCCATATATAGTTGAAGTGACTAAAGATCTATAAACACTGGAAGCAAGCTAGCTCATTCTGGGAATATTACCCAGCCAATCAATGGAAGGTACCATCCCAAAGGCATGGTTTCTCCACCTGTTAAAAGGGTGTGACCAGAAGGCTACAACCAAGCAAATCCTTCATTTTTGGTTGAGAGTCCAAATGATGCCTGTCAAGTGGAAGTGGTGAGACAAATCATCAACCAGTAAGAAGGAAAAACTATAACCTCACTAGGAGTGTTAAAAGTCCCATGTAGACCCCAGAAAAGGAAAATTATATTAAAAAGCAAGCCACTTTAAAAATAATTACACTGGACTTCAGAGTTCATACCCGAGAGAAAAGATAAAGTGGGTTTATAAATCCAGTGGTGTTCAAGTTGCAGAACACATTGTTCTATATGTCCATGCCGCCAATCCTGTTGGACCCACTCCAGCATAATTCAAATTACTAGAGCAATAGATTGCAAATACAGCAAAAGTTATCTTTCATTTGGATGATGTAAGTGAAAAAAATAGCCAGAGATAAGGTGTTGGATGGCTTTTAATATTTAAACTCAGTACACATACTGAAGAGGAGCCACATTTGTAGTGGCCTTGCCATGTTTCTGGCCAGTTTCTTGGCATATAACGTATGGGTCGAAGTGCACATGTCAAAATCCAGTCTCTAATGCTGCACCCTTGGGCGGAAAAAGCAACTGACTCACAGGCCGATACAGTACAGTGCGCTCCGATGGAGCGCACTGTTAGCCTGCTATTGGACGCGCGTTTTCCCTTACCCCATATACAGTAAGGGGAGGAAAACGCGCGTCCAACCCACGGCACCTAATAGCGCCCTCAACATGCGCAAGGTATGTGCGCGCGATTCAGAAAGAAAAATGTGCTGCCAAGCCGCACATTTTACTTTCAGAAATTAGCGCCGACCCAAAGTTCGGTGCTAATTTCTTCTGGCACCGGGAAAGTGTACAGAAAAGCAGTAAAAACTGCTTTTCTGTGCACCCCTCCGACTTAATATCATAGTGATATTAAGTCGGAGGTCCTGAAGAGTAAAAAAAAAAAATTTGAATTTGGCCCGCAGCTGTTGGGCCGAAAACCGGACGCTCAATTTTGCTGGCGTGCGGTTTCTGAGCCCGTGGCTGTCAGTGGGCTTGAGAACCGACGCCGGCAAAATTGAGCGTCGGCTGTCAAACCCGCTGACAGCCGCCGCTCCTGTCCAAAAAGAGGCGCTAGGGACGCGCTAGTGTCCCTAGCGCCTCTTTTTACCGCCGGGCCTAATTTAAATAAATTAACTTACTGTATCGCACGTGCAGGAGAGTGTCCTGTGAGCGTGCCGGGAGAGCGGGCACTCGCCCGCTCTCCCGCGTTTTTACTGTATCGGCCCGTAAGTGATGTGTAAGGGCTGAATCTTTCAGTGTTTGCTCGGCAGGTTCTTTATAGGTGGGCTATAACATTTTTGAAATAAAATAATGATCTGGTATGCATCAGGAAAGAAAAGAGAGTCTCGTACCTTAACATGCTTGTAGCAACAGAAAAAGGAATGTGTGTAGTCTCTCATGCTCAGTTGCATCATCTTTGATACTTTGTGCACTGGTCCAATAAAAGGTATCACAGCCAACAGAATCCATTTCAATCTGGACAAGGCCTCAACCCAGTCCTTGGAACACACCCAGCCAGTCAGGTTTTTAAGCTGTTCAAAATGAATATGTATGAGAGAGCACTGCCTCCATTGTATGTAAATCTATTTATTTTATTTATTTGTAGGCTTTTATATACCATTGTTTGGTACTGGCCTTCACAACGGTTTACAGGTATAACAATAACCATCGAGGTTTACAATTTTTAACAAGCTACATAACTGTTTACAGGGTTAACAGTACAACATGATATAGGAAAGTTACAGGCTATAGCAAACAATAAACGATGTCAGTGTTCTAATAATATTAACATATCAGGTTAAAAATAAATGAATAGGTTAGGTGTGAGTATATAACGGAAAGTAGGGTAGAACTAAATACTCTGCTCTCATAGGAAATTATGAATACAGGGGTCCAAGCATCATAAGTCGATAGGGGCACTAAGAGCCTTAATATTAACTGCTATATAAAAGATGGACCTGGATAATTAGGAATACTGAGGTGGAGAGTGTGTTTGTTTGATTTATCCTATGCCATCTTTATATGCTTGTTGGAATAGCCATGTTTTGAGGAGTTTTCTAAAAAGCTTTACATTGTTCTGCAACCTTAGATTTTCTGATAACGTATTCTACAGGCTCTGTCATGCCAGTGAAATCGTTCTCTCCCGTACTGTAGTGAGTTTGGCAGATGTGACTGAAGGGGTTGCTAACAAGGCCTTGTTTGCTGATCTCATGTTGCGCTGTGGATTATGTCTTCGGATTACAGCATTAAGCCATTCGACTTCATTACCATATATTGTTTTGTGAAGGATGGATAGTACTTTGAACTCTATCCGTTTGTCAATGGGTAACCAGTGAAGTGATTTTCGGGCGGGGGTGATGTGAATCCCTTTTATTATGACCGGTTAGAATTCTAGCTGCCACGTTCTGTAATATTTGGAGCGGTCGTGTTGTTGTTTTGGGTAGGCCTAACAGCAGTGAATTGCAGTAATCAAGGCTCGTAAAGATCAGGGATTGAAGTGCAGTTCTAAAGTCAGGTTGGTTTAGGAGAGGTTTTAAGTGTTTGAGCATTAATAGTTTTTTGAAACCTTCTTTGATTTTCATGGATATGTGTTTTTTTGAGGTTTAATTCTGGATCAATCCATATACCAAGATCTTTCACTTTATCACCCAGTTTAATAATAGTGTTGTCCATTTGCATGGTGTTATTAGGATTGTCTTTAGAGATGTTTCTTTCCAGCAGTATGCATTCAGTCTTATCCATGTTAAGGCAGAGTGTCATTTGATTTGGGAGGTTTTTTTATGTCATTGAGATATGTGGCTGAGATTTTAAGAGCTTTTTCTACTGTGTCTGTCACTGGTATGATTAGTTGGATGTCATCGGCATACATAAAAGTAGGTAATGCAGAGACTAGAGAGTAGTTGACATAATGGGAGGAGATATATATTAAACAGTGTGGCAGATAAGGCCAAGCCTTGTGGGACTCCAGTTTCTAGTGATATTGACTCTGATTTGGAATTATTAATGTTTACCTGAAATGATCTATTGAGGAGAAATGAGGTGAACCAATTTAATGTTGTACCGGCTAGACCTATATCTGATAGCCTGCATATTAGACTTTTATGGTTGACCGTGTCAAAGGCCACGGATAGATCCAGCAAAATGAAAGGTAATGTTGGCCTTTATCGAAACCTCTCATGATTGTGTCAGTGCGAGCAGCAAGGTTTCCACGCTGAAGTGTTTCTGGAACCCGTGTTGTGTTGGGTATAGTATGTTGTTCTGTTCTAAATGGTCATTCAGTTGCTTAAGGACTTATTTTTCGATTAATTTAGCGAGACGGGATAGATTTGAGATGGGCTGGTAGTTATTAAGTTCTGTGGGATCTAGGATCTTTTTTTTTTTTTCAGGATGGGTTTTATTATGGCAATTTTTAAACTGTCTGGTATTGCTCCTTCATCCACTGATTTATTTATCATCAATGTGATAACTGGGGTAATGGTTTGTGATATTTCTTTTAAGGTGCGTACTGGGATTTTATCGAGTTCATGGTTAGCAGGGTTTAAGGACTTAGTTAAGCTTTCAGTTTCAATGGTCAAGACATGTTCAAAGGTGGTCCATGGAGTTACGTCATAACTAATTAATTTTACGTTTTGGAGAGGGATTTTGTTTAAGTTTTCGGTTATTTTATTGGTTTTGTTTTTGAAGAAATTCGCCAGTTCTTGGTGGTCACTGGGTTATTATCTGCAGTTTATACACTATGTTGAATAGCGTTCTTGGATTGTTCGAGAAGTTTTGAATTTTTTTGCTATAGTATTCTCGTATGGTTTTGCTTATCATGTTTTTATAGTACATATAATCATTTTCAGTGTCCTGAAACCCTGACTGGCTGATTGTGTCCCAAGGACTGGGTTGAGAACCACTGCTGTAGACCCTTCCTCAAGCTTCATTAGATCCCTTCTTATGTTTTCCACACCTTCCTGGCTTTCTAGTGAGGCAGATTTTGGTATTATCTGCAAAAGACAAAATGTTCCCGATAGTCCTTCCACAATATCGCTTGCGAAAATATTTAGCAACTAAGATTTAATACTAAAAAAAAAAAAAAAAACAGGGTGATGCATTTGGGCTACAAAAACCCAAGGGAGTAGTATAGTATAGGAAGTGCAATTCTTCTATGCATGAAACAACAACAGGATCCGGTGAAGATTGTATTTGATGATCTCGAGGCGTCCAAATAGATGTATAAGGTGATGGCAAAAACCAGAATGATGCTTGAGTGCATAGGGAGAGGAACGGACAGCAGAAAAATGGAGGTGATATTCCCCTAGAATACCATGTACAATACTGGAGACTTTTTACCTTAAAAGAATATAAACTAGATGGAGTTAGTCCAGAGGGTGGCTCCTAAAATGGTGTGGTCTTCATTGTAAAGTATATGGGGATAAATATAAAGATCTAAACGTGTATACCCTAGAAAAAAGGTGAGCTAGGAGAGAAATGATAGACACATTTAAATATTTCCAAGGTATTGATGCAAGGAGAGATGGGCTTCTTTCAGCAGGAAGGATGTTCTAGAACAAGGGCTCATGGGATGAGGATGAAAGGAGTAATCTTAGGCAATATTGCTCTACAGAGAGGGTGGTAGTTATATGGAACAGCTTCCCAGTGGAGATGGTGGAGACCAGAACAAAATCTGAATTCCAGAAAGCATGGGGCACACACATGAGATTTCTGGGGGAGTGGAAGGGATTGTAGAGATGAGCTATATCGTCTTTCTGCCATTATGTTTCTCTGTTCCTGTTGATCAATAGCGATACAACAGGAATTAAATTGGGCAGACTAGATGAGCTTTCACAGACCTTACCTGCCATCACTATGTGAGATTTGAGTTCCTAGCCTCCTGACGCATTCTTCTGTGTACTGATATGGGACCTTGACCATCATTTTCTTTCATGTAAGACACAGGAAGAAGCAGTAGAATCAATCACCAACTGGATTATGTGTTGGACAGGCATTAGAAGAAGAACGGGAATGATGGTTATGATTAGAAATGGCGAGAGGCAGGAGCAAGTGGAAGTATTTGAGGTGTTTTAGGAAGGAGGGGGAGGTTCTGGGTAGGCTTTGCACTTATTCTCTGCTGCCATAGATTATTTCTGTAAGAAGGATAAGCTGCCTTTGGGGGTTCCCTGAGAACTAGTCCAAAAACTAGGTATTGTTGAAGTTTTGTACAGTTAGGTACTTGATTCTGGTAACTGGAAATAATCCTAGTTTAGTAACTTACAGCAGCAAATATGTTTAATAACAGAGCTCCATGTTGTGTTCTCGCCGCATATGTTATGGTGGTATGACACATGCATGCATAAGAAAGTTAGCTAATTAGACAAACTGTCTGTTGTCTCACTTTGAGTGTTCAGTTGTGGCAATGGTCCAGCCTTAGTTTTTCTGATGCACTGGTCAGTCCAGGGCGGATTTGGTTTTGTGGTGGTGACTATCCTGCTGTTTGTTCATCTCACAGTGACTGGGCAAAATGGATCATGCAGAGTTTCTAGTTTTTTTTGTAAAAAGGAACTTCCCTATCCATAGGAAGGGAAACTATTAACATACTATAGGCACGATCAGATTTTGGCTTTTTCAGTACCCATGTGGTTAATTGAGCATCAGTGTTTAGTTACATCATGGGCTCACTGGAAGGGGAGGAGACCTGCAGAAGTTGTGTTCTGGACATACTGAGGACTTAGAGACCCCATGGAAAAGAGGGTTGCAGATATGACGAAGAAATAAGGCTCCTGGCTCTCTTCTGCGTCCTTTTGCGTCTGCTCACTTGTGTTTCTGTTCTTGTTGGTGCTTTGCTTTTCTGCAGGCTTGGCCCTCTTCTTAGGATTTGCTCTCTGTATTATTGGTGGGCCTTGACAGGTGCTGCAGTATCTTACCTGGCATTTTCGTCCCCTTAGTTGCCCTCAGTATTGCAGCTGCAGGATCTCTGTGCACATAGCAGAAATAATTAGTGTCACGTGGCAGGAGTCCACGCGAGCACGTTTCCCGGTCTCTAGGTTCTGAAGCTGGTGGGACTTGGGCTGTGAGCGATAAGTGTCATTGGCATCGCTGAGCTCAGGCTGTGCACTGCCAAGTCAGATAGCGTGCCACGCTGCGGGGCATATATTTCAAATGGACTTGGATGCACCTTGGGTGTGTTCTGAGGCATCAGGCCAGACTGCCTGAAGTGCTTTAAAACAGACTTTACATGCTTCATGCAAAGCGACTGCATCAGGTTTCTATAGAAAAGCTCATCCTTGCTGCTTGCGTAGTGTAAATGATCCCATGGCGTTAGAATAGGAGTTTTCCTCAGTGAGCTCTGTCTTGGTGTTTGCTTCTCACCTGCTATCTTCTCTGCCCTGGTGTGCTAAAAGTGATTTGTAAAACAATGTCCAGACCTGGCAGGATGAAAAGTGCTGTTTGAAACCAAATTATTAATGCTGTACGTTTCAGACTTCATGCACGTAAAGGCTGCCTCGGTGGTGACACTTATTAGCCAGACTTAGTCTCCATGTTTACCTGGTTCCTGAGATAGCCTCGGCTTGTGGCCCCTGGCCAGAGACTGTCTCTGCTGAGTTGCGAGGGGGGGATGGAAAAATGGGGGGAGAACGCTGTTAGCTGTGTATGAAGGTCCATGGTGCGTAGCCCAATGGAGGTCAGTTCTGATTGAGCTGGAAGCCCAAAGAAGCAGGAGGGAAACCCCTGGGCCAAAAAAAGTGAAAGCTGATCTGGGGAAAAGCATTGCTCATTAAAGCATTGCAGGTTTTCATTACCGTTGTTACTTTTCTTTGACCTTCCTTAGTTGGCTGGATCTTTCCTGCTGAAAGATGATGCAGAATGGCAGGGTGGGTGCTGCATGTTACAGTTAGAACTGCTGGGCAGCTGAAATACTGCAAAAATTCATTTCTCTGTGATTTTCACTAAACTGCAAACGTTTGAATCTATGCTTGATAGTTGAATTGACAGCTGATCCACCCCTTTTTGGATTAATGTTAACCGTTGTGACGGTACCCACTGAACGACGGTATAGAAAAATGTTAAAATGAAATAAATAAATTATGTTAGGTTGTGATCTTCTGAAATCCCCAGATCATAAGGAATTAGTGAATTTTTTTTTCAAAATTGTCCTTCTTGCTACTTAGGATTCACAAACTACAAAGCTTAAAGATAAAAAATCAGATTCTAGAAACAGTGAAAGTCTTGTTGCTGCCGTGTCTGCGTCTGCCTGCCTTGGAACAATCCCGCTTAATCTTAATGCCAACATGAAAGGGATTGAATTACTTGCACTCCCTTAGATCAAGGTTTAGTAGATCAATGTTGCCAACCCTCTCTTGGAGGCACAGCTATCTAGTTCGCTTTTCAGGATTACCACCATGAATATGCATGAGAGAGATTTACATATACTAAGTATCCAATGTACACAAATCATCTGCATATTCATTATGGCTGTCCTGAAAACCCAACTGGCTAGGTGTACCTCCAGGAGAGGGTTGGAAAACACTAGTAGATAACGCCAAGTCGTCAGAGGCTGCTTCAGCAGTCCTGATTTTGTCCCTTTTTATATATAGATGCTTTTGCAGTCTCTTGCTCACCTCAGCTCTTCCCTTTCCCTGGTTTCCCTGAATAATTCAAATGTTGGCTTCTAATATTGTACTATGGCCGAATCCTATGCTTCCAAGTGTGGCCTGTTGCCATGTTTATTGCTTCTGCTGTTCTCCCTTTAATGTACACCATCATGTACCTGGCTTTGTTTGCTGCAGCTTAGCTTTGCACCCTCCTTCCTAGTTTAATATCAGGTAAGATAGCCAGACTTTTCTTTTTCATGGTTCGTGTTGATAAATAATGCCCCATTCAGCATATACTGTTCCTGCATATTCTTATGCTCCCAGAGAGCAATTTTCAAAGCAGTTTATCCAGGTAGATACTGACTTATTTGGGGTAAAATGCTTTGTCTGAAAATGACCCTGCTCTGTCCAGGCTTCCATACAGATGTACTTTTAGCTAGGTTAAAAAGAGATCTGATCAAGAGGAAAAAAGAGCACCCATGCATGTGATTTTTTTCAAAAGTACATGTGCTATTTAATCATGCAAAATCCCAAAGGATTAACCTGAAAAATCCACTTAAATCGTGAAATGATGTGCATGAACCTTGCAAAAAAAGCCAAAAATTTGTTTTAACTGCATCTTAAATTTATAAAAAAAAAATTTTGTGTACAACTCATAAGTGTCTTACCACTAACTATATAATCACACCCCAAAGTTTATCTCAATTTTTTTTTTTAATAATTTTTCATCCAAGCTTTTTGTGCAAAATCAATGTATCACAAGTTCATGTGAAATCTTAATTTCCTAGCGTGTAGCAGATGGACTCAGGACCAATGGGTATAGTGTACTCCTGGAGATGGATCAGATTTCAATCTGACGTCAGCCCTAGAACATAAACCCCTGCAGGAAGTCAGCTCTTCAGTATTTTCCGTCTCCTTAGCAGTTAGGGACTCTATGCACGCTCGCACAGAGTTAGAGTAAAATTACCAAAGAAAACCAAAATAAGAAATCTTACCTCTACAGACGAACCCTGCTCTCCTGTGGTGACACCCATTGGGTCCCTCCCCCAGTTGAGAATTCCCGAGGTGATTTCCACGATCCCTCGGAGGTAAGCCTCGGTCCGGCGGCCGACCCTCGGTGGGGACCTAGCCACCGAAATCGGGTGAGGCTGAGAGGCAGCGGGTGCAACTTCGAGCGCGGCAGTGAAGGTATTTTCCCTCTCCCCCCGCAGCCGGAACGAGACCAGGAAGTGCCGAGACAAGCTAAAGTAGAAATCTATTTAAAAGTCTCCGGTCTCTGAAGCTCGAGGAGTCGCACAGGTCGCCAGCCGGCACCAGTGCCACCGGGTTGATCTGCCCTAGCAGGGCTAGACTCCGGTCAGATCCGAGGGTCCTCCCACGTGGAGACCCTCTGAAGTGGTCTCCATATTGTCCGCGTGGTGGCCATCACCATTTTGATCTGTTCACCGCCCTGTCTGCCGTTCCGATCCGTGCGCACAGAGGCGAGCTATGCACACAAATACCTTGTGCGCACAACGTCGCGCGCCCAAGTACCGTGCGCACAAGCGACGCGCATAGCCACGCGCTTACTGTGACAGGTGCATAACTTCGATCTGTGCGCACAACAGCGCGCACATCTCCCTGAGTGCGCACCAAACCTACATACACAACTTCGCACCGGAGCGCACAGCTGTATCTTATGTTCACAAGCCAATGCACCACCGGAAAAGAAACTCAAGGCTCCGGGCCTTTGCCCAGCATGCCACATTTAGAGCTGCACAGCATGAAGAGGCCACGGCCCTGTGTATACAGTGCAAAGAAGCCCTAGGGCAGGGGTCGGGAACCCATGGCTCGCGAGCCAGATATGGCTCTTTTGAGGGCTGCATCTGGCTCGCAGACAAGTGTCGCCACACTTTCCCGCTGACCCAGCTGCTCCCCGGTCCTCCTCCGCCCGGGCTTAAAATGCTGTCAGCCCGGGCGGAACGCGGCAGGACAGCTGGAGTCAGCGGCACCGGCGTGCTCTCTTCTCCCCCCCCCCCCCGCGGCCCGGAAGAGGAAGTGGAGAGCATCGGGTGCCTGCGCGGGAAGAAGAGACCACACTAGCGTGGTCTCTTCTTCCGCGCCGGCACCCGATGCTCACCACTTCCTCTTCCGGGCCGCGGGGGGGAGGAGAAGAGAGCACGCCGGTGCCGCTGACTGGAGTCAGCGGCACGACTGGAGTCATCCGGGTGCCTGCGCGGGAGTCATCGGGTGTCAGCCGGGTGCCAGCGCTGGAGTCATCGGGTGCCTGCGCGGGAGTCATCGGGTGTCAGCCGGGTGCCTGCGCGGGAGTCTTCCCGCGCAGGCACCCGATGCTCTCCACTTCCTTTTCTTCCCGCGGCCCGGAAGAGGAAGGGGAGAGCATCGGGTGCCTGCGCGGGAAGAAAAGGCCACGCTAGTGTCCGACGGGAAGAAGACTGCAGCGCGGCTCGGAGGAAAATGAAGAGTTTCAACCGCGGCCGATGGGACTCCGGCTTCGCCTCCGCGAGGGCTGAAAATGAAGGAGGTTAGTGTTGGGAGGAGGCTGCTGCTGCCGCGAGTTCCCGGGGTGGGGGAGAGAGAGAGTGAATGAGCGAGCAAGCATGTGTGTTTGAGATCCTGTGTGTGTGTGTGAGTGAGAGATTGCATGTATGTGAATGATTGAGAGCCTGTATATGTGAAAGAGAGTATGTCTGTGATTGAGAGCCTGCCTATGAGAGAGAGAGCATGAATGTAAGTTTACCATTGGGAACCTGTATGTGTAAGTTTGTAATTGAAAACCTGTTTGTGTGAAAGAGTATGTGTGTATGATTGAGATCCTTTGTGTGTGAGAGAAATCATGTGTATGTATGATTAAGAGCCTGTGTGTATAAGTAAGATAGATATCATGTGTGTCTGTCTGATTGACAGCTGGTTTAGGTGGTGGAGCATGTGATTGAGAGCCTGTGTTTAAATGAGAGAGAGAGACCATGTGTGTCTGTGTGTGATTGAGAGCTGATTTAGGTGAGGGAGCATGTGAGTATGTGATTGAGAGCCTGTGTGTAAATGAGAGAAAGAGAGGACATGTTTGTAAGCATGTGAATGAGAGTCTGTGTGTGAGAGAAAAAGACAGCATGTATTTATGTGATTGAAAGCCTGTGTGTGTGTGTAAGCGTGAAAAGATAGACAGCATGTGTGTAAATGTGTAATTAAGAGCCTATATGAGAGAGAAAAAACATGTGTATATGTGAGTACTGAGAGCATGTGTGTATAGGTGTGTCATTGAGAGCCAGTGTGAGAGAGAGCGCTGGTATGTGACTGAGAGAGGAGAAAGTTCCAAGCAAACCACCCCGCCTCCTGCTAATTCAGAACAATCTCAGGACACCTGGATATCAAACGTTCCCAGGTATGCAGAGCAAAAAAATTTTTGTATCCTTATTATTTTTCATTACTGGATCTTTGTGTCTGCTATTTTGAAATATTTTGTTGGTATCTGGAAATGTTTTATATGAGTTTTTAATTATTGGATATTCCACTCATCAGCTGTTTCGAAATATGTTCTTTTTGTTAGTACAGTTTTACTGCTGATGATTTTATATTTCTTGATTTGTTTTATAAGGATGGGTGATGTTTCTTTTTTCCTTTATTATACTGCATACAGAGACTCTGGCTTGTTGCAGTTTCCAATTCAGTTTTTTCTGCATGCTTCTTGTTATGCGTTTTGGTCTCTTTATTCTATGTTAGGTGAGGGACAGCACGTGATTCAGGTGAGGTTTTCTGCTGGCGTGTAGTTTCTGTGTAGGACTCTATAGCAGCCTGACTTGGTCCGTTTTCCTAATAGGAGATGTATTGGTGTCTTAAGGCCTGGTGTAATATTTTCAGAGACTTATTGTACTTTAAAAGTGTGATCTTACATAAAATGCACACATTTACTTGTATTTAGTTTTAAACATATTGTATGGCTCTCATTTTTTTTTATTTTATTTATTTATTTCTTTTGTATACCGACATTCGATCGAGATATCACATCGGTTTCCAGAAAACAGGTTGAATAGAGCCGGAACTGCCCTATTTTACATTGTAACAAGAGAACAGTTGATTAAACAATAAATATAAGGAACATTGTAACATATGAATAACATTTTAAAATATGGGGCATTTATGGCTCTCTCAGCCAAAAAGGTTCCTGACCCCTGCCCTAGGGGATCCAACTCATAGCCCTCCCCAGCCGTTACCGGGTTCCAGCCTCTCGAACAGTACGCCAGACCTAGCATTGCACAGTGGGACTCCCCGTTAAACAGGGCTCCCCAGGGACACGGCACCCTTTAGTCTAGACCCAGCATCTATCTCCTGGGTGGAATTCTTCAAGGTCTGCATACCTTCGTCCACATGCAACCAGGGCCTCCTATAATACGGCCACAAGCTCCACCAGAGGACCTCTACGTCCCGGGACCCTCTATGCCCAGGGAAGTGGCCCCATCGCCCAGAAGCCCCACCTTCGGGAACACAGACAACTCTGAGGATTCAGAACCCCTGGAGGAAGGGGAACTCCCTCCGGGGACAGAGCCCCACCGAACCATGAGACACTTCTTCACCAAGGATGAGCTTCCAGACTTGGTCACACACAGCTTAAAAGAGCTTGCTATCCCGGGCACAAGTGCCTCAGGGGAACCTAAAACGAACCCCCTACTAGAGGCACTCCGTCAGACCTCTCGTCATTTCCCACTATTACAAGCCGTCCAGCAACTAATTGACCTGGAATGGGATGCCCGGAAACTACGTTCAAAGGGGGGTGGGCTCTGGAAGCCATGTACCCTCTGGACCCAGCCGCCAAAGATCTCCTAGCATGTCCGAAAGTGGATGCCATGGTCTGCGCAGTCTCGAAGCGCAGCACTCAAGGATGCTCAAGACAGACGTCTGGAATCTATTCTCAAACAGTCCTTTGACGTCTCCGCTATGTCTTTGCAGATCGCGGCCTGCTGTGCCATGGTGACACGCACCTGCTTATCGCAGACCAGGAACAACACTCCTGGGCAAGCCCTGGAACCAGCAGAATCGTTCCTCGCGGACGCCGCTTCTGTTCTAGTGCGCACCTCAGCTAGAGGAGTGTCATCCGCCGTGGCAGCCAGAAGACGACTCTGGTCGGCCGCCACATCTTCCAAAATGAGACTCACAAGGATGCCTTTCAAGGGAACCCTCCTGTTCAGAAGCGAACTAGAGAAACTAGCCAACAAATGCGGCGAGTCCCCACTGCCGCGGCTACCAGAGGACAGAAATCAGCAATCCTTCCCCCGAACCTCCAGGGGCAGAGGATAACAGTGCTTCAACCCATATAGAAGCACGTATCAAGCGGCCCACCCCGCAGGCCGAAGCCAGTCCTTTCGGAACAAGCACAACAAAAGGGGAGCCAGCTCGGGCCCAGGCCCCAGCTGCACCCCACAATGAAAATCAGCTGACCCGTCCAAAGGAAGAAGCCATAGGGGGCAGACTTGCCCTATTCTACCAAAGATGGGTCGTGATAACTTCGGTCAAGGGGGTCCTATCCATCATTTGAGAGGGATATTACCTGGATTTCCACCACCTCCCTCCGGACAAGTTTGTGGAATCCCCCTGCCATGACCCTTCAAAGAGGATGGCAGTGGAAGTTACACTGATCAGATTGCTAGCCTTAGAGGCTATAACACCGTTGCCTCCACAACAAATACTAGACATTATTCCATCTATTTTATCGTCCCCAAGAAAGAAGGAACGTTCAGACCCATCCTGGACCTCAAGGCGGTCAACCGTCACCTGAAGATTCCTCGCTTCTGCATGGAAACCCTACGCTTGGTAATAAGGGCGATACAACCAAGAGAGTTCCTTACATCCCTGGATCTGTCGGAAGCCTACCTACACATTCCGATCCATCAAGAGCATCAGCGTTTTCTACGCTTCTCGATCCTGGACCGTCACTACCAGTTCCGGGCACTACCATTTGGGTTAGCCATTGAATCCCGGACGTTCACTAAGATCATAGTGGTGGTGGCAGTAACACTGAGGAAGGAAGGAATCCACGTGCACCCTTATCTAGACGATTGGCTGATCAGGGCCAAATCCCCAGTGGAAAGCTACCAGGCAACCAACAGAGTCAAAACTCTACTGGAGAGCCTTGGGTTGGGTGGTCAGCACAAACAAGAGCTGCCTGCAACCCTCCCAATCTCTAGAATACTTGGGAGTCTGGTTCGACACCAAACAAGACAAGGTCATCCTGACACAGACAAGGAGATCAAAACTGAGGGACCCAGTTACAAACCCTATTGAGTGAATCTCGCCCCACAGTATGGGATTACCTACAAGTCTTTGGCCTCATGGCATCCACACTGGAAGTAATGCCATGGGTACGAGCTCACATGAGACCCCTACAACGCTCACTACTATCACGATGGAGTCCACTGTCCCAGAACTACACCGTACGTCTTCAGCTCCCAGACAGAGTTCGGGCCCAACTACGATGGTGGCTTACAAGAAGGCCATCTGAGCCAGGGAACGAGACTATCCTCACCAACCTGGATCCTGCTCGCCACGGATGCCAGCCTACGAGGATGGGGAGCACACTGCCAGGAACTAACCGTCCAAGGGCAATGGAACAAAGAAGAGTCGGGATGGAACATCAATCGCCTAGAAGCCTGGGCAGTCAGACTAGCCTGCCTACGGTTCGGTCACAGACTCCAAGACAAAGCGGTCAGAGTAATGTCAGACAATGCCAAAACAGTGGCCTACATCAACCGTCGGGGAGGAACCAGAAGCCAACAGGTGTCTTTGGAAATGGACCTCCTAATGTCATGGGCGGAAGCGAATCTTCAGGAGATCTCGGCTGTCCACATCGCCGGGAAAGAAAACGTCACTGCAGATTACCTCAGCAGAGAAAGTCTAGACTCAGGAGAATGTTGGCTGTCGACTACAGCATTCCAATTGATAGTAAACTGTTAGGGAACACCAACTATGGACCTCCTGGCAAACCGGTCCAATGCCCAAGTACCCAGTTTTTTCAGCTGCAGGCGGGAACCCCAGTCCCAGGGAATTGATACCCTGGTACAGACCTGGCCACAGGAGACTCTGTTATACGCCTTCCCGCCGTGGCCCTTATTGGGCGCAATCATCCACAAGATAGAACACCCCAGGGGACCAGTACTTCTAGTGGCCCCGGACTGGCCAAGAAGACTGTGGTACACAGACATGCGAAGACTGCTGACAGGGAGCCCCCTTCTGCTACCTCCACAAAGAGACCTGCTCCAACAGGGACCGATCCTCCACGAGGATCCAGCTCGATTCTCTCTTACAGTCTGGCCATTGAGAGGACTTGCCTGAGGAAGAACGGATTCTCGGGGGCAGTAATTGACACCCTACACCAAGCACGCAAGTTCTCCACATCCCTAACATACATAAGGATTTGCAGAGTATTTGAAGCCTGGTGCGAGGACCGCGACGACATACCACGCTCAGTCAAAATTCCTGCAATTTTGGAATTTCTGCAGAACGGCCTACAGAAGGGATTGTCTCTCAACTCCATCAAGGTACAGGTGGCCACATTGTCATGCTACGGAACCAAGCACGAGAACGGCTTCATAGCCTCTCATCCGGATGTCTCCCACTTTCTGAAAGGAGTCAAGCAGATCCGACACCCCTAAAGTGGCCGGTGCCTCTTTGGAACCTTAACCTGGTCCAAGATTTCCTAGCAGGAACCTCCTTCAGACCTCTCTGCGGCCTGTCTCTCCAACTATTAACATTGAAGACAGCCTTCCTGCTGGCAGTCTGTTCGGCCTGTCGTATATCCGAGCTACAAGCACTGTCCTGCCGAGAGCCATTCCACAGAATCACCCCAGGAACCATCCAGTTACGCACAGTTCTGTCGTTCCTCCCCAAAGTGGTGTCTCACTTCCATCTCAACCAAACCATCTCGCTATGATGAGCATAAGAATTTGGAAGAGCTCGAAGTCTACGCCATCTCAAATTCAGCAGACTCCTAGTCCGATAACTGGAAAGGTTGGAATCCGTACGAAAGACGGACCATCTATTCATCCTTCACAGTGGGAAGAAGCAAGGGGAAGCGGCCTTGCGAGCAACCATAGCCCACTGGATCAAAGAAGTCATCAAGGTGGCCTGCGTAGAAGCAGGCAAGCCACCGCCTTTACAAGTCAAGGCCCGTTCTACTAGAGCCCAGGCAGTGTCTTGGGCGGAAACCAAGATGCTGTCACCTGCCAAGATCTGCAGGGCGGCGACATGGCCCTCCATCCACACCTTCTCCAGGTTTTACCGCCTGGATGTTCAGGCTCGGGAGGACACAGCATTTGCAAGGACAGTACTAAGTTGGTCACGGGCAGCCTCCCACCCAGTTCGGGAGTAGCTTTTATACATCCCATTGGTCCTGAGTCCATCTGTCTACACTAAGGAAAATGAAATTATCAGGTAAGTAATTTCTCCATTACAGAAATAACTCAGTGAAAGAATACTATTTTGCAGATCTCCTTTTGGTGCAGAATGGGGAAAAAATCAAGCATATATATATATTAAAGGAGTGTACATTTTATCTTGTGAAAATCTTCTTCCAAAACATCCATATGTTTTGGCATTACCATAAACCTGCTAACAAAGCTTCTTTTCACTGCTGCGTTTCTTCTCCAAACTGGAACACCCGTATTTAAAACTAACACGTGACTTAATGACAACACACGATCAATACAAACTAATCAAAACAAAGATATTTATTGTTGAAACAAATCACCCATAGAACCAAAATGTTACAGAATAATGCCGACATGGAGTGGAACAAAGGCCATGTGGATATACAGTGTTAAGTTTAAAAAAAAAATCTATTAACATTCATTTTTTTTTTTTTTGACAAACTCAGATTGGAATCCCACCTGGAGGATGGGTTCTAACATGGTCATAAGAACATGCCATACTGGGTCAGACCAAGGGTCCATCAAGCCCAGCATCCTGTTTCCAACAGTGGCCAAAACCAGGCCACAAGAACCTGACAAGTACCCAAAAACTAAGTCTATTCCATGTTACCGTTGCTAGTAATAGCAGTGGCTATTTTCTAAGTCAACTTAATTAATAGCAGGTAATGGACTTCTCCTCTAAGAACTTACCTAATCCTTTTTTAAACACAGCTATACTAACTGCACTAACCACATCCTCTGGCAACAAATTCCAGAGTTTAATTGTGCATTGAGTAAAAAAGAACTTTCTCCGATTAATTTTAAATGTGCCCCATGCTAACTTTATGGAGTGCCCCCTAGTATTTCTATTATCTGAAAGAGTAAATAACTGATTCACATTAACCCGTTCTAGACCTCTCATGATTTTAAACCTCTCTATCATATCCCCCCTCAGCCGTCTCTTCTCCAGTCCTAACCTCTTTAGTCTTTCCTCATAGGGGAGCTGTTCCATTCCCCTTCTCAATAACAAACCAAGTGAGATCCTCGAACTGATGATTTTAATCCATCCAATGGGAAACCAAAGGAGCCAGAGATCTTACCAGTAGTAATGCAACTGTGATGGTCAAGCCAAAAGTGTTTTAACCCTGCGATTGGGCTTCCCGCTGTATAATACAGGGCACAAGCATTGCATAGCATTTTTTGACAATCCAGAAGTGTCTCTTAATGCATAGCCTGGGGTGTATACTTTCAGGTTCTTCCCATGTGGCTGATATTGGAAAAAATCATTCATTGATATTGGCACATTTGTACGATTAGATGCTCTTTTCAAAGAGCTTCCTCATATTACCTATACTCGAGGACACAACTTGAGATACCTTTAGTTACCTTGTCATCTAAAGCTATGTTTTTTTTTGTTTTTTTTTTTTTTATGAGCACAGGAAATATGGGAAATGTTCGATGTGTGAATTTGCACAAGAAATAAAAATGCATACTCGCACTCTAAGATTGCCCGTTAAATAATTTATCAAAAATCTCTTTGCTTTTTTTTGCAAGATCTGTTTAATCCTTCCTCATATCCCGCATAAATAGGAGGTGCAAATGTTGTGCAAGTACTTTTAGCACATGGACTGTATGCTAGCCGGTTTTCAAAGAGAATCTGCCAGCTTTAAGCACGCACATTAAAAGGCACGCAGGTACTTTGCAAAATCATGGGCTGTTTGAAAATTCTCCCTCCCAATTGCCTTGTCCTACACTTACCTATATTAAATCTCCTCTGCCGGTGGTTTGCTCATTTGAGATGTTACAATACAGAATCAGTCTCAAAATATTCTTCAATCCCAGAAGACATTTTCAGTATTTCTCCCCTCCTGTTTCTCTTTCATGTTTGTTTTTTCTTCTTGCTAGTTAGTACTCCCATTAAGTCTGGGGCTGCCGGGCTCCTTTCTCTGTGGGCCCAGTGCATCTGCACTTTCTCCCTCATCCTTGCTGATTTTTCTAGTAAGGGCTCAATTTGGATATTCTAGTATTGTAGCTATTAACTGGGTAATCTGCAAAGTGTACTGATGTGTTTAAATTGGATTGTCAAACGTTTTTCTATTAATCCTGAGAAACCTGGGAGCAAAAGATGGGTTAGGTAGCCAGAGAGGTAGAGGTACACTTTAATGTATTCAAATTTGAGTATCTTGTACCTCTGCTTTAATCAATCATTTCACTTCATTTAAAGTTCCAGTCGCAGGGCCGGATTTACACATTCCTACGCCCTAGGCCAAAAGCACAATTTTGCACCCCCTCCCCCTCAAAAGTTGATTTATAATTTTCAATTTAATATGTAATCCCTGCCAGTTATTCGAAACATATATTTAAACTTGCAACAAGTGAACCCAGAAGCAAAATAAAACAGACCAAAACCGGTTAAAAAAAAAAATTTTCAGCCCGCGGGACCTGCATCACTCCGCAGAAGTTCTTCTACCTGACCCGACCAGCGCTGAAATATTTTGAACCCGGCCCACAAAATGCAGACGTCTGCCTATATAACCCATACGAGGTATAACTATTACTACTTTGGTTAGTTCAGATTATTTACCCAGATGGCATATTCGATACAAAAAAAAACAGTGAATAAAATTGACATAAAATGCAGAAGATTTACATCGATTCTCATCTGACATTATAGAATTTTATTGAAATGTTTTGCATTTTGTGTCAAACTTACATTACACCACATAAACAAGCCATAAGTTGTGTATGTTTCATGTTTTGTAATAAAAATCGCAGCCCCCTTATAATTTGGCGAACACCCCTGTCAACTTTTTCTGCTTACAGCTTTCAGCCCTGAGTTAACAAAACAGTATAAGTAGTAACGATATATTTTACGTACCTATTATCAGTAGATATGTAGAAGAGAATAATGAATCACTATTGTAACGCCAAATCTGTAATTTTCCTTTAACACGTGGTTTACGCCGAGTGTGTGAGAGAGAAATAAATGCTTTTTGCCTGTGACTGAGCAAGACAGCGCAAACTGTAGAGATGGGCAACGTAAATGTACTGCTCAATGTATTTAAAGTATATGGATGTAAATTTAAAAACCAGCATTTTATATGGCCTTTTCAAAATAATACTGAAAAATTTGTAAATGTTTGATTATTTCTGCTGTATATATACACCTCCCTGACTGCTGCACCCTAGGCCATGGCCTAGGTTGGCTTTATGGGAAATTCGACCCTGACTAGGAGACATTCAGCCAGTAAGCTGGGTTGAATTACTCTAGTTTCCAAACTGTGTGTAGTGGTGACAAACTAATGGGGCAGCAAATGGTCTGTTCCACTGCTGACTGAAGGGGAGTACCTTTTCTGGTTGCAACCTTGCCTTGATCCTGACAGTTTTCTCTGGCTCCTTTGGACTTCCAGCACAGTCAGAACCAGCTTCTACTGGGCTATGGTGCTGTCAGCCTTCATTCATAACAACACAGGTTTTTTTGTTCCTCCCATTTTTATAACATTCCCCTTCGTAACCCAGCCATCAAAGTGACTGTTCTCAGCCAGGGTCCAAGGTTCGTGGCTCCTTCTGGAACTCATGAATCTGGTTACTATGTCACCGTTGAATGATGATTGAAATTGCTTCCCTCGTTCCCCTCGCAGGAGTTGTGAATGCTGTTCCTACGGCACTCTGGTCTTAGCCAGCCCAAGGAGCAGAAATTGGGCTTAGGCATGGGAACCCATGTCTATCTGCTTTTATTCTCTGCCATTAAATGGCAGTGTTCCGGCCAACAGGCAGGAACTTGGTACAAGTAGCTGGGAATCCCTTCTTGCCCGGAGGCTGAATGTAGTTAGCCATGGCTATTGATGCGGAACATGGTACCCCCTTGCCCTTTGTGGCTCTCCCTGGTTGGCTGTACAGATCCCATGGCCTATCCCCACGTTAGGGGCAGGCTAAGCTGCTATTGACCAGCTCAGGAAGCACATTGGTATGTTCGGGGATGGGGAGGATATGGAAAAGGGTTAGGTGGGGTTGTGTGCAGCTTGCCCCACCACCCCCCAGGTTTGGCAGTCCATCATCTGTAGCAATGGCCCAATCTCTGGCCTTAGCCAGCCTTAGAAATAGGAGCCAGGTCCAGGAATCCCACATGTCAGCTCAAAGGGCTACTGCTAAGCCACTGAACTGGCTTGTCTTTTTAAAATAAAAAACATTAATTTCTTTTAAGTCCTGCAGAATTGTAGGTGCTTTATAGAACTAAAGTGTGGGTCTTCACTCTTAGTCCTCATTTATTTTATGTATTTGTAAAACTTATTACTCGCCAATCTACAAAAAGTAAATCCAAGCAAGGTATATATAACCTAATAATAATAAACACAAAATAATTAAAATATCAATTAATATAAATACAAAGCAAGAAAAACCAAGAATAAAGAATATTGATAAAACTAAATATGAAACAATAGCCAACAAGTTTTTAAAAATTCAGAAATACAAGTAAAACTTAAATAAAATAAGAAACTTTTGACTCATGAAGCAGCAAAACACAGCTGGAGAAAAAAGAGAAAGTTGTCCTGATTTCCTAGATAATTAGTTATGCCACGAACCTCAGCGGGCAGCCGATTGCAAAGATAAGGGGCTAAGCTGGAGAAAGCAGGCTGATGGTTGCTAGTAATCCTACCCTCTGTGATCGCAGGCTGTGATGACCGCAGTGGATGAATGGGTTTATAATCAAACAGTCTCTCTCTCTCGGGTATGTGGCACTCGGCCCATCTACTGATCTTAAACTGTAATGTAAACTTGCAGTGACAATTGTATTTGTTAGGCGTCTATTGATCTAAAACATGTTGGAGAAACAGTGTGACATGAAGATGGCGGTTGCAGTGGGCCCTGCTGCTACCTACTGGTTTATGAGAACTTAACGTCAGACGTGCCATGTTGGATCAGACCAATCAAGTCCAGTTTGGTTTGTAATATATCTTGTCTTATGCATAGCACTAACAATTAATGATTACAAGCGCACTCTGCTACATTTTCCATCTATTCCAAAAAAAAAAAACTTCTCCCAAGTTTTTAAGTATTGCTTATCTATTGTGCATAGCTGGTATCTCCCAAAGTCCGAGGACCCATTCGTTCCTGGAAGGACACTTTGCGCTGTTCCATCATTGTGCCGCATGTATTTTGTCTACAACATCAATAGCTGTTGTATACGTTTAGACTGCAGGTTAAGACAGGGCAGGTGTAGACCAGTGAAGCTGGTCTTTTTAGTTTACAACTCAGGCCAGAATCTCTTTAAGACTCTTATCAGCAGTGGGTTTTTTAAATTTTATCAACTTGAGTGTGATTGGGAGGAGAGTGACGATCAAAGTGAAATTCATGCTGATTTTCAGTGTTTTAAATGCTTGCTGATATGCTGATAAAGTTACAAGCAAAGTATGAGCTTCCAGCACTTGGTCTCTTTAAGGCAGGACTAGCAATATTTCTCTCTCATATCAGGAAACTAAGGTGGAAACAATAACTTTGTAAAGTCGTCACTGTCAGCAGGGCTGTGATTCCCATGACCTTCTGTATTGCTTCCAGAACAGGGAGCCTTGGAATAAAATTCCTATCCTCTCCAGAAACAAACTTCTGTGGATTTCTGGAAGTAGGCCATAGTGGGTGTATTAACTGAATAAGGTATGGACTCTACTGCATTGGGCCTTTAGCCTCAAACTTATGGCACATTAATAGGGACCTTCGTTTTTCAGGTTTTATTTTAGCTTTTTCCTGGGTTACACAAGATAAAAATATGAAAATTACATTTTACACTTATGTTTTGTTTTGTTTTAAATTCCCATTACAAATAAAATAACTGAAAATGAAGGTCCCTGCATGCTAAGTGCTCTGAGCATTAAGCCTAGAGTCTTGCATGATCCTGATGTGTCTGAGCTCACATGATTGTGAGAACACACTAACAATAAGATCAGCCCAAAACTCCCAGGTTGTTTTAAGTCAGGCAGATGAGCACGGATGACAAGTATTTAATGAATAAAGAGGCAGAAACCTAGTCTGAGCCAGAACTTGGTTCAAAACTGTGAGCATGTTGTTTTTAAATGTCCAGTGGTTATGTATTAAAGATTAAGGTACTGCATATGAATATATTTTCCATAGGTAAAGGACTACTATACCTCAGAAGTATGAACTTAACCATCTGTTATGTATTTACCTGAAAAGAAATATGAATAAAAATGTAACAGGTTACTGGTTGATTATAAAATATTCTTTAAAGAGAGGGCCTAGCTTAAGAGAGCCAGACCCCTCTGTGCTGACTAGTATTTCACAGGAACTCCCAGTAAGCAATACTGCCTTGGTTGGAATAATGCATTTTACCAGTTTTCAGTGAGTTGGAGCTTTAAGACATTAAAGGTAAAAAGAAAACATTTTGTTCATTTTTAAAAATATGATCAATTGTTTAAACTACCTATGCAGCAGGGGTGTTGGGGAATGTCTGGACACTGATTTTGGTACCTGCTCGGTATGGCGGGAGGGACATAGTAGAACAGTGCCGCTAGGTGCACGATTGCTGCTGCATCTATATTTTAGTGCCATCGTATTCTTTAGGATAGCAGCCTTTGCAACACCAATCCATGTGTGTGTCTACTGCATCACTGTAATGAATTGTATCTGTCCTCAGGTAAATCACACATGGCCATCGTTCAGAAGGTGAACAACGAGGGTGAGGGAGACCCCTTCTATGAGGTGCTAGGACTTGTAACTTTGGAAGATGTCATTGAGGAGATCATCAAGTCTGAGATCCTGGATGAGTCGGACGGATACAGTAAGTCCCGCTTTTTCGCCATCACTCCTCCGTTCCCTGCCGGCTTCCCAGTCCTCCTTTTCTGCAGTCACCCGGTACTGTTGTGAGCCAGTGTAAAGTACGGACAGGTCTGGTTTTCAGGACATCTGCAATGAATACTTAAGACTTTGATTGCCATATAGGGGTTTCTGGAGGATGGTTAACTTTACCTTTTTGAGATTATTCTGTAAACCAGGCCCATTTGCAGCCCTCAAGGACTGGAGTTTTCTACCTCTATGCAAGTAGTACACCGATCTTTCTCATTGCTTGAGTGTAGTTATGACAACAGTTGACTTTTGGTGCTTTTTGTATTGTGTTGACAGCTGCTGCTAATTTTTGCATTTTCTTTCAGGCATTATTGCACTGGTGATTAAAAATGGGTCCCTGGTTCCAGAAGTACTGAAATCAATGGGATCAGAAAAGACAAAGTCTCATCTGATGGAGTTGAGCTTGGTGCCTCATATGGGCAGAGCAGGGATTGCTGTGGTCATGTTCAAATTGCCTTTGTGCAGCAGTTGGAACAATTTTAGCATTTTTGGGGCAGTCCCAGTCATTATGTATTGTGTATCTACCATTTTGTTACCCTGCAAAAATAAGACTGAATGCAAAGGGAAAAGCCCATCCTTGAGCTGGGGCAGGTATACCAACTGCAGTCCTTCAAGGGCCCCAGCCAGGTTTGATATCAACATAACCAAAATATGCAAGTGAACCTAATTCTTAGACAAAAGTATGCAGATATATCTGCTAAAGTATTGGTTGTGGGGATAGCCTGAAAACTAGCACAGCTGACTGCCCTTAAGGAATGGAAGTGAATACCCAGTGACAGAAACGTCATGGGCAACCAGCATATGAGGGAACGCTCCGGGTTTAGAGACTTTGCTGGTAAAGCTCCTTGGTTCTCCTAGGCCCTGCAATCACCACAAAACACATGGCAGTGGGGCTAGAGTATTTGCACAGGGGAGAGCTTCTCCCATGTAGGCCGTGAGAACAGAGAAGCTATTAGGCGGTAGGAGAAAGCAGGAGCAGCAGCACACGGCAGAGAAATACTGCGTGTGTGCAAAGGAAGAATATTCTGGAGATGAGTTTAGGACAGTGTTCTTGCAGGGAGGTGGAGTACAAGCAAGACTGGAGGCAGTTAAAAATGTGGGGAGGGAGACGAGGAAGCAGGGCTGGTATAGTGCCAGGAATCGCTGGGAAAGGGCTGATCTACCTATACTGGGTGTAAGTGCTTCCAAAATGCATCTCGTCCCGGTTTCTTTTGTTTATCCTGTTGTTGGCACCTACCTGCAGGAAAAGTACATCTGTTCCTTCAAAGTGGTTTCTGGCAATGTTGTATGTAGCAAAAAACACCAAATGATTTGACTTTTCTCCCAGCCAACCTCTGGGTAAACAAATCTCAAACATTCCAAGGTATGAGGAGAATATTTCCACTGGCTCCTCCTGGATGCTACGATTGCTGCTGGTGTTCCTGGGAGAACCCTGACAAGTTGTGCAGGAGTGATGGAGCCCAGCACCCTTCTTGTGTACAGGGCTCAGTCCCTGATCCCAGGGATGGGAAAATGCTTTACTAAACAGGGGCATGGCTACTTTGCAAATTGGAATAATATCTTAAGAGTCTATTTACCCATTACAAAAACATACTTAAATTGTTTTCTGAATACTTGCTGACTTTCTCATTTCTTTTCCCTGCCACTCCTATAATACTGTTTCTATCTGTCCTTCCCTGTTTGTATCTCTCACCTGTCTCACTGTCCTATTTCCCCTTCTTTCTCTTCCACTTATATTCCTTTGTCTGTATTTTCTGTTTTCTTTCTTCCTTTAATATCGCCGCCTTCTCTCCTGTCTGTCATATTCCTTATGTATCTCCGTCCTTGATTTCTCGCTTTCATATTTTACTGTCTGTTTGTCTTTCTTCTTCCATACATTACATCACAGAAGATAACAAAGCGAGGAGGAAGCCGGCATCCCTGGGCACTACATGGGAAAGAAACAAGGAGGACTTCTCTCTCTTCAAAGTGTCAGATGTTGAGCACAAAGTGAAGATCTCTCCACAGCTGCTTCTGGCCACACAGCGCTTTCTATCCAGAGGTGAGAGAGCTGTCCACCTCTACCTTTCCAGTCACTGAGATGAGGTTGTCTTCAGCCTGGCACCGGACACTGGTAGTTTACAGTAAGCAGTGGTTTTTACCACCCCATGGTGCATCTGGACAGTCTGTTTCACGACCACTAGGTTTGCTGCCCTATTATATTCTTTCTCTCCTAAGCAATGACACATTGTGCAATCTGTCCCTATTTTTGGAGGCAGACTTTAGGCTAGTCCCGCCTATGTGATGATATTCCGGATGCATTATGGTGCTTGTGTTCCTGATGTCATGACAGGTACCCCAATGTGTCAGAATGTAAGTTCAAAAGCCGTGACAGGGTAGAAGTCTCCTCCAGAAACAGAGAAATCCCAACCTTGATGATGAGTTTGGTATGTAAGCTTTGATATCTTAGGCTTTTTTGCTTGCTCACTGTGATGAGTGATATGTTTTAGAATTGATAGCCTGGGTTTGCCAGTTGTGGTGTGTTCTCTTCCTGTAGTGATGATCCTGGCTTTCCATTTTATACTTGTATCATGCTTTTTCATTTCCAAAGAATTGTCCAAAATGGCTTACAATGGATTCATAAACTAGAATAAAACACGTCATAAAAATACATCTAAATATAAGCATTATGGTGTTTGTTCTCTTCTGGCAGCAGTAGACTTGGTTGCATTGTATGCCCAACTCCAATAGTGATAGGCCTGGCTTTCTGAGAAAGTTTGCTGCTCCTGACTGTCTTAGTTTTGTTGTGTTTCTCTTCTCCCGGCAGAGGTTGATGTCTTTAACATATCACGTATCTCGGAGACCGTTCTTCTTCACCTTTTGAAACACCCAAGTGTTAACCATGAGGTCAAGTTTGATGAAGGCAATCGTCTGGCGCCGGAGCACTATCTGTATCAGCGAAACCAGCCTGTCGATTACTTTGTCCTTATCCTGCAGGTATGCAAAGTGGCCTGATCTTTTCTGTACTCAGAGGCATCTGACGCTCTCCGTATATTCTGCCAGTATACCAGCAATCAGCCCTCTGGTACTCCTGATTTTTTTTTTTTTTTTAGGGCTCCCAAGCAGTTACTTTGTTCCAGTCTCAGTTTTGTCAGAAGACTTAGACTCCATGAAACGTTAATAGCATGATCCAAAGGTGACAGTTAAAAAGGAGCTGAGGCTGTTGTGTCCCATTGGGATGTTTGAGCCCCTCAATATATATAAACTGTTTGTTAGAAATTATTGTTTAATCTCTTTATTTAATCAATTATTACAACAAGACAAACATGACATTGATTATACCATGGATGAAAGAAAAGAAGCAACGAAAAAGAAAAAAAAAATAAGAATCCATTCAATTTAACCTCAATATGGAGGCAATCCTCAGGAAAGAGAAACAAATTAGCATGTTGGAAACTTGTTGCTTATAATCCTATAACTCTGGTTAGCCATTAGGTGTAACTTAGGGGGAATTCCTCGAATATCTTCTTATTGCTCAAAATCCCTCAAGTTGATCAAGATCGAAAAACACAAATTTGGCAACCCCGACCTGACCTGACATTTACAAGGAAAAGATAATGTAAAAGAGGCATCTAAGGAGAGCACCTTTGTCTTTTCATCCAAAAATGATTTCTGTCTGTCTTGTGTGCCTTGAGAGACGTCAGGAAACAAGTTGGTCTTCGGATTTCCTTATCTTTAAGATGCAAAAACAATTTTAAATGTCCACATTTTGTCAGGCTGTAAAACAAAGGTAAGCAATAAAGTGGCCCTGCATTGGATATCAGTTTGAGAGTCCTTCCAAAAAGCAGTCAGATTTCCAGCATTCTCCTAAAGGTTTAGAATGAATAGGAATATTAGTTGTTAAATCCCCAGTTCCCCCAGCCATTATATAAATGGGGAAATAGATTCTGACAGGACTATCAACAAATCCGTACAGAATCTTCTCTTCATACCCGTTCGAGAAACCCCTAAAGATTTAGAGAAGTTTAGAAAATGTACACTTAATCTGAGAGTAGTTCTCAAAATATTCAACTTTATGATGCAGTAATTTATTTATTTAATCAGGGCTGCTTCTGTTGTATACAAAGCCTTCCATAGTGAATACAGGTCACTCATCTTGTCCATATGCTCTCCAACTGATTGCTTCTCTGTGTCTGCTGTTCCCCAAGAACAGACAGAACGGCATCCACTCTGCCTGTTAGAGATTTTCCAACCCTTTAATGGCTCTCCATAGAGTCTTCAAAGTGAGCGAAGCTGGTTTCGCAGGCAGAGAGTAGGAGATAGAAATGTAAGTATCCAATGCTCAGGCTCAGCATGAGTCTTCCCAGGACCTGCTGATTCCATCTGAGCAAAAGTGTTCCATCACCAGGATGTTGGCCTGGGACATCTTCAGGACAGGACTGTTCTGCAGATTTTGCTAATCTCTCTGATACAAAATTAGGAGAGGTATGAGAATCAGGGCTCAAGGTGATAAACACTTCTAACATACCTAGCTGACTGCTCCCCTAAGAAACACCAAAATTAGAAGGGAGCATAAAGCCCTCAATGGAAGGTTGAGTCTTGGCGTGAGGGATCCTAAATCTGAATGGAACTGACTTACTGGATCTCTTCCTTTTCTTTCCCATGAAGCCAATGTACAATACAGATGCAATGCTCACACATCCAAGGTCTTGCATCAGATCCCTCCTCTTTGGCACATGGCTTTGGCTGTACGCCACACAGCATTGTTTTTTTTATATCCGCTTAGTGATGATAGATCCAGATCCTTTCACAGCAATAGCACAGTAACGGGGAGCGAAGGACAGTAGATGGCAAGCTATCTTCCTCTAGTACGATGCCCCCCCCCTCCCCCAGTATGTGCCACACAGGGATTATGTTTGACAATCATAGGCAGTCATGACCTGTCAATGAAACTGCAAACAAAAGATTCAGGTAACTGTCTTTGTGATAGCTGTTATAGCTTAATAGTCATCCAGAGCAGATTTAAATTGCATAAAAAAACATTTGAGATCCAAAATTTGTCAGGATGATGAAGGAAATACATAATTTAACAGCTAAAGGAAGCAAGATAGTGACCAGCCAGGCATGTGCAATATATTATGTTCTGTGGGATGCATGCTGCAGCAGTGGTAGACTGAAACGAATAGACCGCGTAGGGCAAAAGTCTGGGAGCAGATTGGATGGCCCATTTCGGTTTTTATTTGCTGTCATTTACTGTTACTAGGATCATCCCTCCCAGTTACTTTAACTTTTTAATTCAGATTCAGCCCTTTTCTGAGTGGAGGTTTTCTTAAAGACACTTTTCTTTCTTTCATTTACTTAAAAGCATTGATAACCAGCAGATCCAAAGAGCTTGTTCTCAGCAGAATACAAAAAACATTACAAAATAACAGTAATGTGTACGTGTTTCTGTATACTATTCATCAGACATCATATAAAATGTCTTAAGAAGTTCTGTTGACATAGGCTTGTTGAAACAGAGCTGTTTTTACTTCCTTCCTAAAGAAGGGGTAACATTCTAATAGGCAACTGTGTGTGCCATGAAGTGAGTGCTGCAACCACAAAGGCCTGAAACAAATCTCCATTAGCCGGAGTATAGTCCCTTGAGATCAGAAGGATGGAGCACCCCTCTTAAATTTTGGAATTTAAAAAAAGTAGTCTTGGTAGAGGCATAGACAAATTATCATCAAGATAAACTCCTAATTCCCTGTACGTACCCGCATCAGCCTAGACTGCTGGGTTATGCCTCCTTTCCAGCAGATGGAGACAGAGAAAAACTTGAAGTGCACCACCTGCAGCCCCCTTCAGTATTTCTCTGTCTCCAGCAGATGAAGGTGGCAGAACCTGCGGTCCTAGTAGCTTGATTCTTTAAAAAAAACCAAAAAAACAAAGGAAAGAAAAGTTCAGCAATCCTTGTATTTTTGGCTAAATCAAAGCTACCTTTGCTTTAAAAAAAAAAAAAAAAAAAAAAAGCCCCCCGAGAGGAAGGTTAATTTTCTCCTTCCCTTCTCAGTGGTAGGCTTGCCAGGGGCTACTCTTAGCAACCCACATTCCTGGAGCAGCTGAGCAGTGAGTTATTGGGGGGGGGGATTTACCGGTGGGCCGGTCCCTCCCCCCTAGCCCAGAGACAATCAAGGATTGTGCTCTGGTGAGGCCAGCGTGAGTTTTTTCGCCAGATTAAAAAACAAAACACCATTTTCTTTGGCCTCCCGGACTTCGGACGGCATTTTTAAGGCTTCCCCTCCTCTACACCGCGGTGATGCCGCGTGCCTCGGCATGCTGTGCCTGTGGGGAGCTGACGACTCCGCTCTCCCGTGAGAACCTCTGTTCCTGCTGTCTCCCGGGGTAGAGGGCCCGTCGGCGGCAGCGGCCGGCGGGAGGGGGAAGCATACAGCTCGGTCCCATGGAGCAGGTAACACGATGCTGCCTCGTGGTGCTAGGCCTGCTCTGCTCCTGCGGAATGGTTTTGGTCCTTCCCATCCTCGTTTTAGAGGTCAGTGCCATTATCGCCAGTCTAAACTGGCTCCTTTCTGCCAAAGGCAGACAGCCGGGAGGTCTCAGTCTTGTTCTCATTCCTTTCACGGCCGTAAGCCTGCCCGAGACGGTGGCACTCCCGGGTACGACAGGAGCTAAATCATCCCAATGAAATAGCGCCGACCCATTCCTTTGTTCCAGTCGTCGGGGGACGGCTGTCCCTGTTTTACGAGGAGTGGGTCAAAATCACATTGGACCACTGGGCTGTAAACATTATAGAACACGGTTACGCCTTAGATTTTCCTCGTCCCTTGTGTGATCTGTTTCTGGCATCTCCCTGCGGGTCCCTGGAGAAAAAACGCCAGGTATCTCAAACGCTTTGATTTGATAGACCTAGGGGCGGTGATCCCGGTTCCTTCGGACAAACTAAAAACCGGCACATATTCGATTTATTTTGTGGTTCCCAAGAAGGAGGGGTCCTTCCATCCAATTTTTGGATCTAAAGAAAGTCAACAGAGCTCTTTGAATGCACCATTTTTGCATGGAAACTCTATGGTCTGTAATCGCTTCCCTCGATTTGATGGAAGCAAACCTGCACATAGCGATTCGGAAGGACCATCGGAGGTATCTCCCTTTCATGATCCTTGGCAAACATTACCAGTTTCAGGCCCTACCATTTGGGCTGGCTACCGCTCCCCGCACCTTTACCAAGGTGATGGTGGTGCGGGAGGGGATTCTGGTCCATCTCTACTTGGACAATTGGCTCATTCGAGCAAAGTCAGAGGAACTATGCAAGACAACAGTTGCCAAAGTGGTGCAGATCCTTCGCTCTCTGGGGTGGATCATCAATTCTACCAAGAGCCAGTTGTGTCCTACCGAGATCCTGGAGTTTTTGGGGGCGAGGTTCGATGCTCGGCTTGGGAAGGTTTTCCTTATGCAAGAACGGACAGACAAGCTAACGTCTCAAGTTTGTCGTGTCTTGTCCCTACGAGTTCCCAAGGTATGTGACTACTTGCAGGTGCATGGTACTATGATGTCTACACTGGAGTTGGTTCCTTGGGCTTTTGCTCATATGAGACTGTTGCAGAGGGCTTTGCTCTCACCTTGGGATCCCAAATCAGAGGAGTTTCAAATTCCCTTACTGCTTCAGGAACCTGCCAGGTCCAGTCTAGCTTGGTGGTTGATCCCCGAATACTTGTCTTGGGGGGTGAATCTGGAAGTCCCTCAGTGGATCATTGTGACGACAGATGCCAGTCTTTCCGGTTGGGGAGCAGTTTGCCAGTCTCAAGCAGCGCAAGGCCAATGGACACAGCAGGAAGCGCAATGGTCCATCAGTCGTCTGGAAATGAGCGGTACGATTGGCCTTGCAGAAGTTTCTGGCTCTCATCTGTCATCGGTCGGTGAGAGTGCTATCCGACAATGCGACGACTGTGGCATACATCAGCAGGCAAGGAGGAACAAAGAGCCATCCCATGGCTGCAGAGGCGGATGAGCTCATGGCCTGGGCAGAGAGAAATCTACTCAGGATAGCAGTTTCTCACAATGCCGGGGTAGACGACGTTTAGATGGATTTTCTGAGCCGTCAGAGACTGGATCCCGGAGAATGGGAGCTGTCCGAGGCGTTCAAGTTGTAAGCTCATCGGTGGGGATTCCTCATTTGTATTTAATGGCGACTCGGGGGAATGCTAAGGCGCCACGTTTCTTCAGTCGCAGAAGAGAGCATGGGGTGGAAAGCGTGGATCCCCTTGTCCTTCCATGGCCCCATGACATTCTGCTCTATGCCTTCCCTCCTTGCCCCCTGGTGGACAAAGTCTCTTAAGAAGAATAGAGGCCCATCCGGGGATGGTGGTTCTGGTAGCTCTGGAATGGCCATGGAGGCCGTGGTTCGCAGATCTCATCAACCTCGCGATGGACGGCTTGCTCCGTCTGGGTCATCTTCCAAATCTCCTAAGGCAAGGTCCAGTATTTTTCGACCAGGTGGATCGCTTTTGTCTAGTGGCTTGGCTTATGAGAGGTGGCAGTTGAGAGAGAAGGGTTATCCGGATACGATAATTTCCTCTGTCTTGCGGGCTCGCAAAACATCAACCTCTCTTACATATGTCCGGGTCTGGAAAGTTTTTGACTCTTGGTGTAGTAGATCGAATGTTTCTCCTAGGCACGCCTCGATAGTCCACATCCTAGCCTTCTTACAGGAGGGTTTGATGAAGGGGTTAGCTTTCAGTTCTCTAAAGGTTCAAGTGGCGGCTTTAGGCTGTTTACGAGGAAAGGTGGAAGGAGTGTTCATAGCGGCTCATCCTGATGTAGTGCGTTTTCTTAGAGGTGCTAAGCACTTGAACCTTCCCCTCCGGGTTGTTTGTCCATCTTGGAGTTTGAATTTGGTCCTTCGAACGTTGTGTGAACCTTCTTTTGAACCGCTCAAGCGTGTTACTTTAAAGGATCTTATGCTCAAAACTGTGTGTTTGGTGGCTATCTGCTCGGAGAGTTTCTGAGATTCAGGCACTATCTTGTCGCGAACCTTTTCTTAGGTTTTCAGATTACGGCATTTCTCTGCGAACGGTGCCATCCTTTCTTCCTAAGGTTGTATCGGCCTGTCATGTGAACCAGTTGGTTGAGTTACCTGCGTTTCCAGATTTGGATCAAGATTCTTCGTATGCACTCTAATTGAGGAGGTTGGATGTCAGATGGGTATTTCTGCGTTACTTGGAGGTCACTAACGAATTTAGTTTGTCAGATCATCTTTTTGTCTTGTGGAGCGGTCCTAAGAAAGGGCATAAGGCTTCCAAGGCCACCATTGCCCGGTGGTTGAAGAATGCTATTGCTTCGGCATACATATGTCACGGACGAGCAGTTCCAGACTGTCTTAAGGCTCATTCGCTTTGGTCTTAGGCTGCGTCCTGGGCAGAAAGTCAGTTGATTTCCCCCCAGGAGATCTGTAGGGTGGTGACTTGGAAATCTTTGCATACTTTTGCTCAGCATTACCGCTTGGATGTTAGGGCTCCTTACTCAGAGAGTTTCGGAAGTGGTGTGCTTCGAGCGGGGCTTCCTAGGTCCCACCCCATTTAAGGCGGCTTGGGTTCATCCCAGCAGTCTGGGCTGATCCAGATACGTACAGGGAAAGGAAATTTGGTTCTTACTTGCTAATTTTCGTTCCTGTGGTACCACAAATGCCCGCCCAGATTAGACATTCTTGAATTTTTTGGATCCGCTCGAATCTTTTTACTGTGTCACTATATAGCAGAATGAAGATTTCACAAGTGCTCTTAATTTGTACATAGCTGATTCTCATAGATTTGGTTTAGCCATTTAAATTTGGATTGCTGTTACCAGTTAGAATTCCATTTCTGCTTTGATACTGTTTATACTGAAGGGGGCTGCCCTTCAAGTTTTTGTCTGTCTCCATCTGCTGGAAAGGAGCCATAACTCAGCAGTCTGGGCTGATTTGTGGTACTACAGGAATGAAAATTACCAGGTAAGAACCAATTTTCCTGTACCTTATCTCAGAACGAATAGGGATCAGAGCTTTGTTTACCTGAAATAAAGTTATGCTTTCCGGGAGAGCTGATCAACTAATGCAAAATGCTTCGGTTTTATGTATGTTAATTGCCAGTTGGTTTTGGGCCATCCATGTACTAACTGGAAGCAGTTAGAAATAAAATTAAGAGAAGGTCATACGACAATTGACACGAGAAACTATAGCTGAATGTAGAGTAGCGGACACCAAGCGAGGAAAGTAGTTTGGTTAGTGCAACAAGTAAATGTTAAAAGATCCCTGAGGCACTCCGGAAGATGGTGGGCACCACTTAGAGGAACTGTTCCCATTTTTTATTTGTTGTCATCAGTCAGGTAGGAAAAAACAAACCAATTAATTTGTGAGCCAATGCCTGTTTTTTAAACATAGGAGCAGAATATCCCCATCTTATAGTATCAAAGGTTGCTATAATATTTAACAAAACATCAGAACCTTGCTGGGGAGCATAAACCTTCTGGGACCGCGTGTACACTAATAGCACTGTAGAAGTTGTTAACATGATGGGAGTCATTTTAAAACTGCCCACATTGGCGCAACAGACATTGCACATGCTTTCCCAGGGAATGTTATACATGTACTTTCCCTTTGAAGATTATTCCACAAAAACAACCTGCACATGTTCACACCTGCTGATTTGGACAGCAGCTTTTCAGAGAAAAATTCCACTCATACTTTTGAAAACTGAAAACTATGCACACAGGTGCAAGTCCCATCCCCTGGGAAGGTCTCTCATCAGTGTGCATAAATTTAAGCGTGCGGCGGCATGACACAGGGAAACTTACCTACATGCTGGGAGTATTATTTTCCAAAACCCAATTTCCACAGGGAAGGCACTACTTTACCCTACAGAAATGGCTTTCAAAGTTACTCTCTCTTTATGACCAGGAAGCACAACTGAGCTGTCTGTTTTTCTGTCTAGGGCAGGGTAGAGGTGGAGATCGGGAAGGAGGGACTGAAATTTGAAAACGGAGCGTTCACGTACTATGGTGTCTCAGCACTGACTGCACCTTCTTCAGGTGAGAGCAAAAGGGTTTCCGTGTTTATTTCAGTTTACAAAAACTTTGAGAGTAAGGAAGAGAGCACACAGAGGGAAGAAGAGATGTGGAAGATGCATGAATAGCTGAGAAAAGAGACGTGGTAAGAGTGATGAAGGTTGGGGAAAGGAGTGAAGAGTTCAATATGGAGCGTGCTGAGCCAGGCACATTCTAGGCAAACCTCTTGCACTATGGGAGGAAAGGAATAATTTAGATATGTAAGGCAGAATGGAAGTTGGTGCTCCCAGATGTGCTCTTAGTCTACATTCTTGTCTCTGAAGCACTCTTCCTCTTTCCCTATCCTGACCAAGTTAAAAAGGCTTAGTCTAGCGTAATATCACTGTAGTATGTTTTCAGAGTGACGGGCAAAATGATGTGGTTGCCATGTTAATCCAATTACTGCACAGGAATAAAGGTCAATAAACAAAAAATGATGCAAGGTGATACTTTTTTATTGGCATAGACCATCCTGATTGAATGATGGGGTAGTGATGTAACATACTGATAACTCTCCACAGTTCATCAGTCTCCAGTAGCCACCCTGCGACTGAATCGGCGTGACCAGGTTGACACCGCAGATAATATAAACTATTCCCTGTACTGTCCAGATTACACAGTGCGAGCACTGACGGATCTGCAGCTCATCAAGGTATAGTGCTGACTCACCGGGACAAGCTAGAGCGTAATAATAGTGGAGGAAAGGGGTCACCTGCCACCTGAATAGAAATCCATCACCTCCAGGACTTGGACGGCTCTGGGGATGGGCACAGGGATCTGAAGTCCATCTTTGCTGGTCCAGTCCACAGCCTTGGATCTTGCTGTAAGCATGCTTCCTGTGCACATGCACACATTCCCACTCTACTGCTACTGTTTGTTTCTATAGCACATTGAGAAGCATGCAGCGCTGTAGAGAGAAACACTAGTATCTCTGGCCACCATACTTTGTGACTACAGAAGCTATAGCATTCTCTGCTGTGGCTGTATTCCCCTCCTCTCCAATACACAGCATGTTGCATTTCCATGTACCTGACTGTACGATAAAGTGTGATGGTAGATAACAAGAGAAAGTAAATGGATAGATAAGAGACAGTCCTTGCTAGCACTGTGGAGCTTACGTTCTAATTACAATACAAATAGAGATATCAAGAAATTAATTTCACGGTATACATAGTTATAATCAACAAGACTGTTTTAAAGGAGACTTAATAGGCTAGATTGGCAGCAGGAAAAAAAAAAACTAATTAGCCCATACTGCTTGCCTGGTTATTCTTGTCCAGATTGCTAAGGATATGTACAATTTGCCAGCCAAACAGCATGACTGCTTGCAGGATATTGCTCCTTATCTAGGACAATTTTGTCATCTTATTTGTATACCATCATCTTGGGAAGAAATACATATAAGATCCCCCACACCTAGCACTCTTTTCTTCCCCTCCCTCCCTAAAGCTAACCACAAAGCTTTGTAATATAAATAGCTAAGAAGACTAGTTTGGCTCTTACCCAAACATCCAGTCTCTCAGGTTCCCAGCATAGCCTGCCAGACAGACCCAGCTACATGAGCGCCTATGTTTCCACTAAGACTTCTAGTTATTACTGTACTTGCAGCCTGCCAGACACTTGGCTGCCAATTGATTTTGCTATTGGAGCCTGTCAGACAGATCTGGCTGCATGATTGTCTACGTTTGTTACGACTTCAAACATTTCATATTACCTACTTTTGTCATTCATTCTGTCAGACCTAATACTGTTTCTTGAATCATTCAAGCATGGAACTTTCCTTATTTAAACACACGGTTCCCAGACCAAGATTGGGGAGTGTTTGCTGGCTTTCTATAATAAGCTGCTGGAGGGGTTAGAGTGCCCTAGGGGGAGGGAGGTTGGGTACCTAGGATCCCATCTCTCTTAGAGAAGATTTCTCTACAGGAAGATATTCCTAGTCAGGGTGTTTCTCAGCTTTATAAAGCTCTTCTGGGGTGCCCAGTCTCTGGATCCTCCTCTAGTCATTGTAGGGCTTTGGAACAAGGACCTTCAGATGGAGACTGATTAGAAAGGGATTTGGAGGGTGGCTCACAGAATTTAGATTTACAGATGGAAGGTGGAGTTGATGGTAAAGCTGCTGCACCACACCTATAGATACCCCCTTTTTATGTTGCTTTTTCTCAAAGCTCTGCCAGGTTGTGTTGGAGGGTTTCTGGAATAAGGGAGTCCTATGTCCATGTGTGGTGGAAGTGTCCATTAGTGGATGCCTTCTGGAAAAAACGTTTGAGCACGTCTAACTAGAATTGTGAGTGTTGATATTCTGCTAACGCCGAAGCTCTATCTGTTAGGAAAGCTGGAATGCTTTTTTCCTGCCCACACTGGCAGATTTACAATTGTGCTGATGAGGAAGTTGGCATAAACACATTTTTTATATCTAAATGATAGAGAATTTAATTTACATGCTGAAACACAAAATGGCTCTGTATAAGAAGATATGGGGAAGTGTTTGAGACTATAGTAATGGTAGAGTTTTATAATGTCACGACGGGACTCTGGTAACTGTATTCTCTCTACAGTTTCTGTGATCCCCACTTGCTGTGAGGGGTCTTAAATTGGAGTGGAGATGTTCCATACATGAAATGCTATGTTGGACTTCTCATGTGAACTTATAATGCTCTCTGTGTAGTGTTGAGTTCCTTATGTTAAATAAACAGTTAAAAATAAAACAAAACACATGCCACAAACTCAATTGGTACTCCTGCTCGCTCTTCACTTTTTCCAACTAAGGATCCTCTCTGCTTTTCTAGTGCTTTCCTTAAGTCCATTACTGTCCAGCCTCCACCAACCATTTTGTGAGAATGTTCCATGCACTTACCACCCTTTCTGTGAAAAAAATCTTTCCTGATATTACTCCTCAGTCTTCCCTTATTCGTTTCCATTGAAAAAGGCTTACTTCCTGAACATCATTACCTTTCAGGTATTTGAATTCTCTGTATCTCCTTGCCTCTAGAGTATATATAATGACATCTTTAAGTCTCATCTATAGGTTTTTTTGTGCAGACCCCACATCCATTTGGAGGCCCTTCTCTGGACAGCCCTGATTCTTTCTGGAGGTGCAGTCTTCAGAAGTGGACACAGTACACAAGTGCATAAGCTACCAGCATTGCTGTTGAGGCAACGACCGATGTGCCTGGGAACACTATACTTTTACCACGGCCTTTGTGGTTTCGGAGTGCTAGATAACGAGGGGGATGGGTTGGGAGGAGGGCTCCCTTCCAGTGCACAGCTGTTGAATCACCATGAGGGGGCACCAGATCACCACCTTGGCCTGTCGGCCACACTTTTTTTCCTGCCTTTCATGGGAGCTTGGAGGGCGGAGGCCATGGACCCGGTGGCCAATTTTCAGTCCACTTGAGGGAGAGGGGGCCATGGCCCCAGGGCCAGACTTGGATTTGCTTTTGTTTTAAACATGTTGCCACTTAACCAGCTATATTCTTTGTCAAATCTGTTTTTATTATCAGCAATAAGAATTTACAACAAGTAGTGGAAACTCTTACACAGCATCCAGTATCCTCATCTGGCAATGCATAAATAACAAACGGCAAACATTTGGACCCTATCCCTTTAACCTCCCTCTCCCCCCTATAAAATAAACCTTACATACATTAAACTGATGTACCGGCCTACACAGCGCTTTTGGTTCTGATACTCTTCGCAAGCAGCTACATTCTTTTGAAGTTAGCCAGCCAAGTTACCTTGCCCAGAATGCCCTGGGAACAGCCATTACTTATTTGGCTATTGAAACCTCAGCATTTAGCTGGATAACTTTTTTAAACTATTCAACTAAATTCTTTTGAACATTGACCTCTCTTTACCTGGTTAAATGGAAAGTGCTCTTTTTTTTTTAAATCAGATTCATTTGACATGATCTCCCTCTAATAAAACCATGCCTCCTTGGAAGCTGCAATCCGCTCAGATTCAAGATGCTTTAGTATTTTTTTCCTTCAGACGTCTCCATTAATTTTCCCACCGCCAGAGTCAGCCAAGTGGTCTGTAATTGCTAGCCTCCTCCCTTTTAAAGATGGACAAAATCCACCCTTCTCCCATCCTGTGGTACCAGTTCCACCTGCAAAGATGCATTGTAAAGGTCCTTCAGCACATTCAGCAGAACCCCTCTGGGCTGACCTCGAGCAACTGATTCAGTCTTTTGGAGATAATAAGGCTCTCCGCCTACCTGAGGATAAGCTTAAAGCCAAGCGTGTTTTCCAGGTGCGGTCTCGTTTTCATTCCAATAGATGATCTCGGCCCTCGAGGGCTGCTCTGGGAACTCAGACCATTTTTTTTCTCGGGGTCGGTCCTGGGGGCAGTCCTTTCGGGGGGCCCAGAGACCGTTTCGTGGAGCCACTGGAGGTGCTACAGCTGGTGGTAAGCCCTTACTATGAGGCGAGGCTGGTCCACTCCATCATTCCTTTTATCGGATGTCACTTGACTACATTTTACGAAGAGTGGGCCAAGATTATGCAGAACCAGTGAGGAGTAGCCTAGTGGTTAGGTGGCCTACTAACCAGGAAACCAGGGTTCGAGTCCTGTCGCTCCTTGTGACCTTGGGCAAGTCACTTTACCCTCCATTGCCTCAGGTACAAACTTAGATTGTAAGCCCTCTGGGGATAGGGAATTACCTACAGTACCTGATGTAATCCACTTTGAAGCGCTGAAAAAAATGCGAAAAGCGGAATATAAATCTAAATTCTCAGAGTAGTAGTAGACTGCTACGCTTTAGAATTTTCTCGTCCCATTCGCGATCTGTTCCTTGTTTCCCCTTGTGGTCCCGCGGACAAGTAGGCGACGGTCCAAGAGACCCTGGATCGCCTCCAGCGTTTGGGTATGGTAATCCCAGTTCCCTTGATGGAGGTTCACACAGGTCGCTACTCCATTTATTTCGTGGTCTCCAAGAAGGAGGACACATTTCGTCCCATACTCTATTTTGAAGAGGGTGAGCACAGCTCTCAAGGTGCCATGCTTCTGGATGGAAACCTTGCAGTCCGTGATAGCAGCAGTTCACAAAGGGGAGTATCTGGCTTCTTTGGATCTCACTGAGGCGTATCTGCACAGTCCCATCCATCTGGACTCTCAACGCTTTCTTCACTTCGTGATCCTGGGACAGCATTTTCAGTTCCGGGCTCTTCCGTTTGGGCTGGCCACAGCCTCACGCACCTTCACCAAGGTGGTGGTGGCAGCAGCGGCGCTTCGGAAGCCTAATTCACCCATATCTGGATGACTGGCTTATCAAGGCAAAGTCGGAGTCACTCTGGCAACAGTCTCTTGGTTGGGTAGTAAACTACCCAAAAGTCTTTTGGTTGGGTAGTAAACCTGACAGAGTCACTTGACGCCAACTTAGTCCTTGGAGTATGTAGGCGCTTGGTTTGACACTCAAATCGGAAGAGTATATCTTTCGGAGGAGAGAGTTCTCAAGTGGCAGAGTCGGGTCCGCTGGCTGTTGCGAGTCCCCAAGGTGTGGGATTGTTTGCAAGTTCTTGGCTTGATGACTTCAAGCTGGAGTTGGTTCCGTGGGCGTTCTTCCATATGAGGCCGTTGCAAAGGTCACTTTTGACTCTGAGGCCGGTCTCGGAGGAATTTCATCTGCCATTGCGCCTCAAGGGTTTAGCCAGGAAGAGTCTTGCTTGGTGGCTTCAGACTCACAATCTTGTGCGAGGGATGGACATCAAAGTCCCGGACTGGAGGATAGTTACCACCGATGCCAGTCTCTCTAGCTGGGGGGCAGTTTGCCAACACCATTCCGTCCAGGGGTCCTGGTCTGCGAGAGTCAGCTTGGTCTATCAACCATCTGGAGACCAGGCCATTTCATCTAGCCTTGAGAGAACTCTTGCCATTGGTGGAAGGTCGGTTGGTACGGATTCTGTCAGACAACGCGACTATGGTGACATATATCAATTGGCAGGGCGGGACCAAGAGTCAGGCGGTAGCTTGGGAAACTCAGGAGTTAATTTTTGGGCAGAGCGGCACCTGGAGTGCATATTTGTGTCACACATAGCCAGGGTCAACAACAGATTTCTTGAGTCGAACTCAGCTAGACCCTGGTGAGTGGGAATTGTCAGAGGCTGTGATGCAGCTCATTCGTGAATAGTGGGGTCCGCCTCACATGGATATAATGGCGACTCGATAGAATGCCAAAACGTTCCGAATTTTCAGTTGGCGGCGTTAGCACAGAGCCGAAGGCGTTGACGCTCTGATTCTTCCTTGGCCGTGGGGAGTTCTGCTTTGTGATTCCTCCCTGGCCGTTAGTAGGCAAGGTGCTATGTTGCATCGAAAAACATCGCAGGGTGGTAGTCCTGGTTGCTCTGGAGTGGCCGCGACATCCTTGATTCGCAGATCTGATCCACTTAGCGGTGGACGGGCTAATTTGCTTCAATCATCTAGCAGGCCTGCTTCGTCAGGGCCCCATATTTTCAGACAGGCTGTCTAGTGGCAGGGCTTTTGAGAGGTGCTGGTTAAGACGCAAAGGTTATCCGGAAACAGGCATAGCTACCTTACTTCAAGCCAGACGGAAATCCACTAGTATGTCTTACATTCGCGTTTGGAAGGTGTTTGAGTCTTGGTGTTCTGCTAACAGTGTGCAAGCTCTCAGGTCTTCCTTTCCGAACATTTTCTTGTTTCTGCAAGAAGGCTTCGCTAAAGGCTTATCTCCTAGCTCGCTTAAAGTTCAGGTGGCAGCCTTAGGTTGCTTCTGCAGCAAGATTGGTTTCACTATTTCAGCTCATCCGAATGTTGCTCGTTCCTTAGAGGCACCAAGAACTTGCGTCTGCGGTTGGAAATGTATGTCTTTCCTGGAATCTTAATCTGGTCCTCCAAGGTCTGTGTAAGGCTCCTTTTGAAACTCTGCGGAGTGTGACACTGAAGGACTTGACTCTCAAAGTAGTTTTTCTAGTGGCTATATGTCGGCTAGAAGGATTTCCAAGTTACAGGCTCTGTCCTGTCGGGGCCCCTTCCTTTTCCGAAAGTCATTTCCGTTTTCCATGTGAACCAGACGGTCGAGCTTCCAGCCTTTCTTACGGTAGATGTTCCCGATCCTCAGAGGAAAGAGCTCAGGTGGTTTGATTTCGGTGGGCTCTTTTACGCTATCTCAAAGTGACGAATGATTTCAGAAGGTCTGACATCCTTTTTGTTTTGTGGAGCAGTGCGAAGCGAGGTTTCAAAGCTTCTAAAGCTACTATTGCGCGATGGTTGAAGGAGGCAATTGGTTCCATTTACATTATGGCGGGTCATGCGATTCCTGAAGGCTTGCGGGTGCATTCTACGCATTCGCAGGCAGCCTCCTGGTCCAAGACGCAACCGGTGTCTCCCCAGGAGATTTGCAGAGCAGTGACTTGGAAGTTGTTACATACCTTTGCAAGGCACTGTCGCTTGGATGTGGGAGATTCAGGCTCTCCTTCTTTTGGTGAGAGTGTTCTGAGAGTGGGACTCTCCAGGTCCCACCCAAGATGGGCTTTGGTACATCCCAGGCATCTGGATTGATCCGGGTATGTACAGGAAAAGGAAAATTGGTTCTTACCTGCTAATTTTCGTTCCTGTAGTACCACAGATCAGCCCAGAACCCACCTGGTTTGGGAGATTTGGAGAGTCACCCGCTTGGCTGTAGTATTGTTGATCTGCATGCAGTATGTGTTGTCACAGTTTGAGTCTAAATTGTTAGTTATGTTTTTTTACAGTTGAAGTTTCTTTCGGCTTGGGTGCCGATCAATACTGAGGAACTGCAGGTAGCACTGGGATTTATGAAGCAGTGTCCGTGAAACTTTCTCTATCTCCATCTGCAGGCTGTGATGCATAAACCCAGGAGTCTGGAGTGATCCGTGGTACTATAGGAACGAAAATTAGCAGCTGGTAACCAATTTTCCTTTACTCATTCTATCTCTGCATCATCCCCCTCCGCCAGTACCTGCTTGAGATATTCTTCCATTTTACCAAAGTTGGTATTATTGAATTCCAGCCCATGGAGCTTTGTGTGTCTCTTCTCCTTGGCTGTTACATCAAATCATACCATCTTATAATCAGTGCTACTCAGGAGAATGCCCACCTGAACATTGGAAATGCTTTTTCTATTTTTAATGTCCGGTGTCATCCCTTCCCTCTCAGGTTCCATTATCACTTATCTAAGGAGAACCCCTTGAAGGGGTATATCCTTTCTTCATAATGAAGCCAGTTTAGTAGCTAAGAGAATCCCAGAAAATGTCATAATATCACCTGTCTTGCCTCAGCTCCCCTGTTCCTCAGTCTGCCATTTAGTCTGGGCAGGACTGAGCTGCATGTTTCTCGCTCTTGGACCTGCTGTGAGGTGATTGATGTCTGAAGCAGCAGAAGAGGTACATACCACTGCCTTGCAGGATATGGGAAGAGCTGCATTGCAATTGAGCTATCTGTGCTGGTGCAGGCAGTTCTTTTGTTGAGATTGGGCTTTGCCAGTGGCGCAGCTTGTGCTGACCCATCTTATTCACTGGTTATCGAGGCAATGAAGACACATCAGGCAGGATTCATGGCAGGCAAGAAAAAGGAAGGACCACTCCCGTGGGTCCCCTTTTTATTGTACATACATTCAATAGTATACAATGTGTCATCACATCATTGGCTCCTCTCCCCATAGCATACAGACGTGTCACTACACTATTGGCTTGGCTCAGGGGGTGTGTACGGATCATTTCATTGGCTGCTGAATCCTATACCTCCTGTCTTTATCCTGCATCTGACTACGTTGCAACTAGCTATTCTTTCAGGCAATCAGGGTTAATTATAAGCTAGAGAAATACATGACAGTCAGGTATCCTTTCCTTAGGCAGAGAGGTTTAAGCACTAGTGTTGCTTCATTCAGTGCAAAGGCCAGGGAGAAGGGAAGTTAGTGTTAAACCCTGACATGGCCTGCCGGCAAAGCTCATAATTCCCCACACTGGTAATAGCTGTTTTCTTGCCTGCTTGTACACTGAATTTAAAGCATCTCCTGCCTGTTTCTGTCCTTCCCTACATCTTGGACCTCATTTCTTATTCCCTGTACATACCCAGATCAGTCCAGACTCTGGATTTTGCCTCCCAGTCAGCAGATGGAGACAGAAAAAGTTTCACTGACACTGTACATAACCCAGTGTGCCACATGCAGTCCCTCAGTATTTCTCTGTCTCCAGCAGATGGCAGATGGTGTAAAACCTGCAGTCTGGAGAGAGAGAGAGAGAAAAAAAAGATTAAAAGAGAAATTTCTGGATCCTCCAGGGGTTTGTGAGATCCTGGTGAGGCCATCCCCACTGGTTTGAGGCGGACGAGCAGGAGGTTGGTGACTCTTCTGACAGCTTGGTCCGGAGGTCCATGGTGTGGACATCTGGTGGTCCAGAACCCTCATCCCCCTCGAGACAATGGTGGAACCTACTGGCAGTTCTGCACTGCAAGCCCAGTGGAGCAGGGAAGTATCCCTTTATACAGTTTATCCTGGGCTGCGTTGCTAAAATTTGGCAAAAGGAGATGGATATAGCCAGTGATCTGGCTCTTTTCTGATCTGCCATACCGCCTGTGCTCCTGGAACCGGACCCTCTGCACCAAAGGAAAGTATTGGATTTTATGTAACTTTATTTCTTCTGAGAGTAAAAAAAAAAAAAGAATAAGAAACTAATTAGAGGAAGTAGCGGGGTTCTGGGATAGGGAGCTACCTTAGCAGCTCAGGGAGCTCGGCGATGGGGGGTTTTCAGCAGCTTCTCTGCCTGCTGAGGAGACCAGGTTGTTGTGTTTGTGGCATTGTGGACCCATGGTCGCTGTGGAGATGACTCCGCCCATGGGGAGGGGCTCCATGGGGAATCACAGTGATAGGCTAAACTCAGACAGCAGACGCGGAATGAATGGAAGGCTTTATTGTACTGCTGTATATAGATGGTATGAAGCAGGAAGGTAAGGCACTGAGGTCCGCGAGGTGCCATTACGTTCAACAGTCTCGGATGTAAAATCTCACCCAGATGTTCAAGAGAGGTGGGGACCGCCGAGCCTGGTGGGTGGAATTGGAACACCGGATCATAGAGGTACTCACAGGAGTGTAGGCATCTTCCTGGTAGTGAGATGGTGGGACTGAAGGTCCGGGGTTCAGGATACATAGACTGGTAGGCCCTCGAGGAGCGAGTACCTGATAGTCCAGAGATCCTGAAAAGAATAAGAGAGAGAGACCCCTGAGGAGCGGTTGTCTCAGTTAGTAGAAGCCCCGAAGGGTGATGGAAGCGAGACCCCCCCGAGGAGCGGGTGTCTAGAGCTTCTAAGGAGCAAGGCCCTTGGAGTGTAGAGCGGCGTCTAAGCGTGCAGCTTAGAGCGGTCAGAGTAGCTTAAACCAAAGTCCTTGCTAACTCAAAGGTGGCAGCGAAGCAGAGGCTTGAAATATTCGGAGGTATTGACAGCATACGGTGGGGCGCCCCCGGGGTTCCTGCCATGATGTGTATTTGAGCATAGGAGATGTGCGCGCGCGCCGTAGGAGACCACGGGAGTGAGCATGGCGGACTGGAACGCCCATGCTAAGCTGGAGACACCGAGGCCCTCGGCACTCTGCACCAGAGGCAGCCATCTTGCCCAAGGAGGAGGAAAAGGGAAGGAAAGAGGAAAGGCAGAGCAGTTGCAGTCGTCTGCAACTGATGGACACAACACAGGTGTTGGCACCGGGGTGGTGAAGGACTGTTCCCTTTGCTTGCCGTTAAGGTGGTGGTGGTGCCACAGGTGCAGGGAGGAACAAGCGTGCACATGCGGCAAAAGCAGCATGGCGTTTGGGGGTCTGCGTGAGCATGGCTGCACCAGTAGAACGAGCCTCACGGGTGACTGGATCTAGTGCAGAGGCAGGGGAGACCTCTCCCCAACCACTGCTGGCGGTTCCCTGTCCCGCAGAGATGCAGAGAGGCGCTTGCATCGAGGAGGAATCTCTGGTTCTGGTAGAGGTCTTCTCCTAGTTTTAGTTTTCTTATGCGCAAAGCTTGTTTAGTGAAACAGGCAGCAGGGGATGCTGGCTCTCTGCCCCAGTCTCCATGGATTCTTGACCAGTCAAGAGGCCTGAGCTGTTGAGAAGCTCTTCAAGTCTTCACTGATTTTCGGAGCCGGATGTTGAATGGATCTGGGCCTAAACACATTGGAGGGGGAGGGAGGCTTTGCTTACCTGTATAGTAGGCAGAGTTAGCGATTCTTTTCCCATGTGCATAGGCATGTGCACGTATTCTTGCCATGTGGCAGTTGCACGTATGGGGACCTGTGCACATAAGACCCCGTGGCCTAGGCTTGAGCACGTACATCGGCCTAGACTTGAAAAGTATTTGCATAGGTACTTGGGCGTGTAAGGCCGCAACCTAGACTGGAGCGCATATTTGCGCGGGTACTTGTGAGCAGACACCACGGCCTATACGAGCGCATATTTCTGTGCATATGACCACGAACTAGTCTTGAGCGCGTATTTGCACGCATCTTGGAGGGGGTGTGTGTGTATGCCCAGATGGCATTGGTGCACACCCAGGAGGCTGCCTAGAGTTGAAGTTCAGGAGAGCTAGGCACCAGGGAGAAACAAGTCTAAGTGCTTTGCTATCTGTGAGACTTGCGATCTGATAGCAATTCAGTACTCATTCTCTCTCTGTTTTGTGTTAGCGCCATTTAGATGTTCAAAGTGATTTGAATATTACAGCTTTTGCCCATGTTGGGACATCCCCTCGGCCTATGGTGTCTCTGGATGGGAGTGGATTGGGAAGCAAGGCAGCGGTCAGTTCTCCTCCTCCCTTGTTCCCGAGGGCAGAAGCTTCCCTGAGAGAGAGAGGTTGGAGAGAGCATGTTCGGGCCTATGGGCTCCAGTATAGATCTATCCTCCTTCTCCTGGGTGGAATGTTTCTAGGGCCTGCAGAACTTTCTGTAGAGGAGCCCAGCGAAGGCAAAGCAACCTAAAATGTAGGGATCTTGTGCTTGGGCCTCTCATTTGTCAGTCATGGCAGGCAAATGCCGCAGGGAGGTTGTCCCTGGTAATGTTCAAGGGGATGTAGATCATGAGATATTGGAGGATTCCGATGGGGAATTGGCTTTCTAACTTCTAGAAGAGGGAAAATTGCATATGATTGAGAGCTGCTTTGAACTGTGCTCTGGCACAGACCCTGAACATGCTTAGTGTGGCTGGAGGTCAATTTTAAATTAACCATGCTGTTTCTTTCCCCCCATATCCAATTCAAGAGAGATTGGATTTAAAGAAGGTAAATACAGCTCTCAAGGTTCCCTGTTTCCGCATGGAAACTCAGGTCTGTTATGGCAGTACAGAAGGGAGATTTCTTGGCATCTCTCACTTTGACAGAGGCGTATCTGCACATAGCCATCAGGATGGAGCACCAGAGGTTCATGGTCCTAAAGAAATATTTTTGGTTTTGAGCCCTTCCCTTAGGCTGGCAATGGCCCCAAGTACCTTCACCAAGGTGGTATCGACATTGCAATTAATGCATTGCGCATTCGTGTATATGCAGTTTCTGCAGGGGGCTAGTCTCACCTGCTGGAAACCATTATTGGAAGTTTCATCTTCCTCTTCCGTTAGAGGGGGGCCAGTCTTTTGTGGTGGCTTACTTGCACCAATCTCAAGCGTGGTGTAGAATTGGAAGTTCCAAATTGGGTAATAGTGCCTCCGGTTGGAGGTCAGTGTGGCAAAATCAGTCAGCACAGGGCCAGTGTTCGAAACAGAAGGCCTCATGATCTATCAATTGGTTAGAGACGAGAGCAGTGTATTTCACGTGGCTTGCCTGTCTCAAACACAGAAATGACTGTAGAAAAGGACCAAATGATCCACCCAGTCTGCCCAGCAAACTTATGCCAGTATCTGCTGCACTGTGCAGGTTACCCTCATGCTCATCAGTTTCCTAGACTATAAAAGTCTGGGCCCTCGGATGCTGTCCAAATCCTATTTTCTCTAACCCCTGCCGTGGAAGCAGAGAACAATGATGGAGCCACATCAAAAGTATCAGGCTTAATGATTAAGGGTGGTAAAAGCCACATCAGCAAGTACTCCCTTGTTTATTTGTTCCCCAAACCATAAAAGTCAGAACTCTCATTGGTTACTGTCTAAATCCAATTCCCTTTTTCCCATTGCCATTGAAACAGAGAGCAATGATGGAGTTGCATTAAGTCTTGATACTGTTATTTGATAAGGTCACAACTACCACACCAGCAAGTTACCCCCATGCATTCTTTTCTTTAATTCCATCCTCCAGCCTTTAGGGATCCACAGTGTTTATCCCTTGCCCCTTTGAATTCCTTCATTGCTTTCATCTTTGCCACCTCCTCCGGAAGGGCATTCCAGGCATTCACCACCCTCTCCATGATGAAATATTTCCTAACATTGGTTTTGAGTTGTCCTCCCTGGAGTTTCATTTCATGACCTCTAGTTCTATTGATTTCTTTCCAACAGAAAAGGTTTGAAGAGGTTAGGGCTGTTCAGCTTGGAGAAGAGACGGCTGAGGGGGGATATATGATAGAGGTCTTTAAGATCATGAGAGGTCTTGAACGAATAGATGTGAATCGGTTTTTTACACTTTTGAATAATAGAAGGACTAGGGGGCATTCGATGAAGTTAGCAAGTAGCACATTTAAAACTAATCGGAGAAAATTCTTTTTCACTCAACGCACAATAAAGCTCTGGAATTTGTTGCCAGAGGATGTGGTTAGTGCAGTTAGTGTAGCTGGGTTCAAAAAAGGTTTGGATAAGTTCTTGGAGAAGTCCATTAACGGCTATTAATCAAGTTTACTTAGGGAATAGCCACTGCTATTAATTGCATCAGTTGCATGGGATCTTCTTAGTGTTTGGGTAATTGCCAAGTTCTTTTTTTTTTTTTCTTATTTTTTTTTTACTGGTTATTCCTCTCTCTATGCATCCCAGCATTCTTCTGGCTTTAGCTATCACCTTGTCACATTGCTTCGCCTTCTTCAGCTCACCAGACACTATCACTATCCCTCTCCCAGTCCGTGCGCATTAGTCTTTCACCACCCATCACATACAGCTCTTTTGAATTGCCGCACCCCAGATGCATGACTCCTCACTTCTTGGCATTGAATCCCAGCTGCCAAATCTTCGATCACTCTTCAAGCTTTCTTAAATCACTTTTCATTCTCTCTACTCCTTCAGATATGTCTACTCTTTCAGAGCATAGTATCATTTGCAAATAGACAAACTTTACCTTCTATCCCTTCCGCCAGGTCATTCACAATGATATTGAACAGAACTGGTCCCAAAATTGATCCGTGGCACCTCACTTAACACTGTTCTTTCTTCAGAATATGTTCCATTTACCATTACACGCTGTCTCCTGTCAGTCAACCAGTTTGCAATCCATGCTACTACCTTGGCACCCACTCCCAAGCTTCTCATTTTGTTCACATCCAGCGTTCTTCCTTGATCCATTTCTCTAGTCACCCAATCAAAAGAATTAATCAGATTTGTCCAATAGGACCTTCCCCTGGTGAATCCATGCTGCCTCAGGTCGAGTAACCTATTGAATTGCCAAGGTTATGCAGCCATCCAGTATGGATCCTATCAAAAATGCGATGACAGCGGCCTACATCAACTGTCAAGGGCAGAACAGAGAATCAGGCAGTGGTTTAAGAGGCCTAGAAGTTGATTCTCTGGGCAGAGCAGTACTTGGAGTGGCTGGCAGAATCTCACATTGCCAGAATGAACAACGTTCAGGCAGATTTTCTCAATCAGAGACAGTTAATCCTGGGGAATAGGAGCTGTCAAAGGCAGCGATGTGTATCATTAATGGAAGATGAGGGTGTCCCAGCCAAAGAGAACACTAAGGCATCTTGATTTTACAGCCATGAACAGAACATGGTATGGAAGGAATTGGAGCTCTGGTGCTGCCGTGGACTCGTGATTCTTCTTTGTCTTCTCTCCATGGCCTCTGGTGGACAAGGGATTATGGCAGATAGAGAAACATCCGGACAACATGATCATGGTAGCTCCAGAGTGGCCACATTGACCTAGTCTACAAAGTCGTGAAAGGACTTGACCAGGTTAATGTAAATCGGTTATTTACTCTCTCAGATAATAATAGGACTAGGGGGCACTCCATGAAGTTAAAGTAGCTCATTTAAAACAAATTGAAGAAAATGCTTTTTAACAGTGCATATTTAAGCTCTGGAATTAATTGCCAGAGGATGTGGTTAAGGCAGTTAGTGTAACTGGGTTTAAAAAAAGGTTTGGATAAGTTCCTAGAGGAAAAAATACGTGAACTGTTATTAATTAATAAGCAATAGTAGCTTGAAATGTATTGGGTACTTGCCAGGTATTTATAACTTGGATTGGCCACTGTTGGAAAACAAGATGCTGGGCTTAATGGACCCTTGGTGTGACCCAGTAAGGCATATCTTATGTTCTTACACTTCCCAGTTCTGATCAACATGGCCATAGATTGGCCCCAGAGGTTTGGACATCGGTTGACTCTTTTCTACCAGGGCCCAATATTTTCGGGTTAGGTGGCTCACTTCTGTCTTGCGGCTTCGCTTCTGAGAGAAACGACTAAGATGGAGAGGATATTCCAAAGCAGTTATTTCCACCTTATTGCAGGCTTTGTGACTTCTGTATCCTTGAAGTATGTGCAAATTTGGAGGATCTTCAAGTCTGGTCTGTTGTTGAGGGAATGCAGTCTCAGCCTGTTCAGGCCTGGATGTTGCATGTTTTGGCTTTTCTACAGAGAGATTCTGGTCAAGGGATTAGCCTTTAACTCTGAGAGTACAGGTAGCAACATTGGGTTGTCTTCAGGATAAGGTGCAAGAGTATCGTCTGTCTGCACATCCGGATGTTAAACAATTCCTTTGGGGAGCTAAGAACTTATGTCCTCCGATGAGGAACTTTTGTCTTTCTTGGAATCTGAATCTAGTCCTTAGAGCCAAGTCCTTAACCACTAAAGAGAGCTACGGTTAAGGACTTGACTCTCAAAGTGGTTTTATTGGTGACTATTTGTTCAGCCAGCAGAATTTCGGAGCTCCAGGTATTGTCGTGTCGAGATGCCTACTTACAGGTGTCTGATTCTGGGGTATCTTTATGCATGGTGCCTTCTTTTCTCCCTGAGGTAGTTTCAGCATTCCATCTTACAGTGGAGCTTCCAGCTTTTCCGGAATTGGATTCCTCTATGCCTCACTCAGGGGAGCATAGGCTCTTAGATGGGAGATATTTTATTTATTAAGGTATTTAAAAGTCACTTATGATTTCTGTAGATCGGATCACCTCTTTGTACTCTAGAGCAGTCCAAAGAAGGGAAGTAAGGCATCTAAGGCTACAGTTGTGCAGTGGCTGAAGGAAGTGATCAAGTCTACTTACATTTCTAAAGGGCACCCGCTGCTGAGGGGTTTAGGGGTGCATGTAACACATTCTCAGGCGACTTCCTAGGCTGAGTTACAACTGGTGTCTCAGCATGAAATTTGCTAGGTGGCTACTGGGAAGTTGTTGCACACTTTTTTGCTAAGCATTATTGCTTGGATGTCTGAGCTCCGGCTTCTATGTGCTTTGGTGAGAGTGTTCTACGAGTGAAACTCTCCAGGTCCCACCCAAGTTAAAGGGAGCTTAGGTACATCCTAGGAGTCTGGTACATACATGGAAAGGAAAATGTGGTTCTTGCCAGCTAATTTTCATTCCTGTAGTACCACAGATCAGTCCAGAGACCCACCCATTTACTGAGTTGGAGAGTCTGCCCCTTGCACTGTTGTTTGTATATAGTAAAGTTGTTGGAGGTTTTCAATGATGTTTGCTTATGTTAAATTTGGGGAAACAAGTTTTCTATTGTCTTTTTTGGGCAACTTTCTTCCGGTTCGTTGGAGGGGAGGGAGTTTGCATAGAAATTTATGGTTGTTGCTGTCATCTTGGCTTGGGTAGAAAATACTGAAGGACTGCAGGTGGCACACTGGGTTATGTACAGTATCGGTGAAACTTTCTTTGTCTCCATCTGCTGGCAGGGAGGCAAAACCCAGGATTCTGGACTGATCTGTGGTACTACAGGAATGAAGATTAGCAGGTAAGAACCAATTTTCTTTTACACCCCTTCCTGATACCTGTCTCCTCTCAGCCTCATTATCTCCTCAACTTGTTCTAATCTCCAAACCTTATCCCTTTCTGTTCCCAATATGAAACTCTCATAATGTCAGGTTCCTTCTCTTGCCACCTTCAGGACCTACCTGAAGACAGACATTCTGCTAGTCTCCATGAATCCTCTCCCTTCTCTGTGATCTGCCCCCACACCATTCCAGCAAGTGCCCCCAATTATTAGGCAGACTTGAGAATTACCATTCCTTATATCTGGGAGTAAGCAACAAGAAATGAACTTCCCCATTAGCATCTGCTACCGAAGCATAGACATGTGAGCATAAAAAGATCATACAGCCTGTCTGGAGGATGTGGTTAAGGCAGTTAGTGTAGCTGGGATTAAAAAAAGGTTTGGACAAATTCCTGGAGAAGTCAATAAACTGTTATTAACCAAGTAGGCTTAAGAAATAACCACTACTTATCGCTGTGCGATAGGAGCACGAGATCTATTTACAGTTTGGGATTTTGCAGGTGCTTGTAACCTGGATTAGCCAGTATTGGAAACAGGATGCTGGGCTTGATGGACCCTCAGTTTGACCCAGAATGGCAGGTTCTTATGTTCATATCTGTTTCTGCCTTACTGAACCTTACTGAAATCCAAGTACACTATATCTAATGCTCTCTCCTGATCCAATTCTCTGATCACCCAGTCAAAGATCATATTTGTCTGACAGGACCTACTTGGATTGCCCACCGTTGGCGAGAATTATTCATTATATCTCTGTTGATCTGATTGCAATTTCCTGGTATAGCCATGCTGCATACGATTTAAAATAGTGAGAGGAAACATGCTCTCTAATCTTCTGACAGTATTTCCACTGCAGGCTACCTGTCTCTGAGAGCAGTTTTGCAGCTATGAAACAATGTATTTTTCTAATCTAGTTTAAAGTGGAGATGACCTTGTTCCTCAGCACTTGATTAGAGGTGGTATTTTTCTAATGTGTTCTGCTTGTTTTTAGTTTTTTTTCTTTTCATCCCTGGTAATGACTGTAAACAAGATTGAGCTCTCTTCTTACTATACTTTACTAATTGCCTCACTCCCTGCCAGACTTGTCCTGGGTCCTGCATCTCCTGTCAGTGGGCTGCAGCCTTAAGATCTTATCATTGGGTTGACCAAACCTACGCAGGTTTTGAACATAACCTTCTGATCCCTTGAAACAAGAGCCAAGTACTGCTCTTGTAATGACTCTTGGCTGAGTAGAGTAGTGTAGAAGGAATCCTGACTGGAGGAGTGTGTGGGCGGTTCTGTGAGGGGTAACACAAATCCCAGATTTTTTTTTCAGCTTTATAATGCTGCTTTGGTATTGGTTTTCTGCAGGTCACGAAGTTACAATATTTAAATGCGCTCATGGCCTCAAGAGTTCACACCTCCCCGCAGTCTCCGGAGAGCATTGAGTTGAAAGTCCTACCTAACAGCCAAACAAAACTTCTGAATGAGAAAAACTCAGCAGCAGGTAATGTTAAAGGGGCGGGGAACGCTAGCTCTTCTTTGGATGAGATTGTGCTGACGGGGGGAATCCTCTGGTCTCTATGTAACTCTGTAGAGAAGGCACATTGGCATATCAGGTATTTCTATGCTTTTTGCATCCTGCAGTAGTGGGGAGAGGGCACTCTTGACACTCTTTGCATTATATTTTTAGTCAGTTTGCTTTTATAGAGGCTGCCGGGCAAGGTGCTGGGAGCATATTTTGATATGTAGTGCAAAGCAGGTGGGGACACTGTTAATCTCATTGCTCTACTGACTGGACAATTTCTGCCTTTAGAAAACAGTTTTTGTTTTGTATGGTGTACAGCAGCAGCAGTCGCTCTTTGAGCTTTCCTCAGACGCATGTAACACACCCTGCTGGAGTCCTAATGAGGGAGGGCAGGGCTCGTGCCCCATCTCCTCCTCTTCTGGGGCCTGAGGAGGGAGGGCCCGCTGCCGAAGCCTAATGAGGAGGGGCCCACCTTCTCTCCCTGCTGGGTCTAATGAGGGACGCTTCCCTTCTTTCCCTCATGCTGGAGCCCTAACTAGACAATCTGGGGCTTTATTAAAACAGAGAAGAATTGCAGGATCTAATGAAAACAAAATATGGGCTTGGGAATTTTCAATTGCATGTATAGTATTTCCTTTATTATTTAGCAGCAGGATGAATGAGCCTCTCCTTTCCGCCTCTGTTCTTTGCTTTGACTGTCTGCATTCATATCTAAGGATTTGTCGTCTTCTAGCTGTCTCCTCTTTTCTGCTCTCCTCTTCTTTTTTCTAGCCTTCCCAGTAAACATTTCAGTCTTTGGCGCTATTGAAAACTACAGCTAATAGCTGCACACTGGACAGTCCCACTCTTTTTATAAGTGCATGAGGTAAATCCTTTACAGATTCTTCTATTTGTGATTTAATTTTACAGTATGTATTAATTGGATGGCCGTCTCTTCAGCATATCACTGGCCAGAGCTAGGCAGGTGATGAAATATAACTTGCAGTAGAAGCATTCTCCAGATAACTGTTTTTAAAGGAAACCTAATTTTCTCTGAAGATGAACAATTCACTATACTCCACAGGTGCCAAACAAATTCCAGGCCCAAGTGTTTCAAATGTGCAAGTCTAGTGGGGAAAAAATACATATTGAGACTGCCAGATTATTGTGTGAAGGAGAAATTGGGGATAGCTTCACTTTTTTTTTTTTTTTTTTTTTTTTTTACTCTTTGCCTGCAAAGTTGTCAAGGTAGGAGATAATAGAAGTATTCCTGCAAAAATGACTCCTCACAGGCAGGGCTGGGTCATGGTTGAAAACCATGAATCCGAGCCAATCGACATCACAAGGGGCGTACCCCAGGGCTCCTCCTTATCATCCACACTCTTCAACATATACCTCCTCCCCCTCTGCCAGCTACTCTCAAATCTCGGCCTCCCGCATTTCGTCTATGCTGACGATGTGCAAGTGCTTATCCCCGTCACCGACTCCATCTCCAACGCCCTAAAAAGATGGGACAATGCCTTCTCTTCCATCAACTGTCTACTCACCCAACTCAATCTAGCCCTAAATCCTAACAAGACTGAACTCATGATCATCTCACCCCAACCCATCAACCACGTACCCATACCCTCAGCCAACCCCCCCCCCCTTCTCCTCCAGTCCTCTCACAACTTGTAAGAGACCTAGGTGTCACACTTGACCCACAATTCAACCTACAGAAATTTATTTCCTCCACCATCAAAGACTGTTACTTTAAATTACACACCCTCAAAAAACTCAAACCTATTCTGCACCTCAATGACTTCAGAACAGCCCTACAAGCCCTCATTTTATCTAAAATAGACTATGCAAACGCTCTGCTCTTAGGTCTCCCGAAGAACAGCCTTGCCCCCCTGCAGCTACTTCAAAATGCTGCTGCAAGGATATTGACAGGCACCCGCAGAAAAGAACACATCACACCTATCCTCAAACAACTTCACTGGCTCCCCATCACAGCCAGAATTCAATTTAAAACCCTCACACTTATTCACAAAGCCATCCACAATCCAGACATGCTCTGGTTCTCAGAGTATTTACACATACGTTCCTCTTCCAGACCTACCAGAGCACCCTACACCGCAAACATTAACACACACTCTTCCATCTAAAAACCACCAAGCAATGTGCGTTATCCCTAGCTGGACCCTCCTTATGGAATTCTATGCCCACCCACCTTCGCCTTGAAACCTGCACTAAGAAATTCAGACAGAACCTCAAGACCTGGTTGTTCGCCCGATCCTACTCATGAGCCCCCTATTCCTACCACACCGTCTTTCCTTTACCCCGCCTCCACCCCCTACCCCTCCCCTCACCCCCCTAGGCCCCCTACCGAATACCCCTTTCTTAACTCTATCCTCCGTGTTTTCAATGTACATTATCTATACTTGTATTAACTATAAATCTCATGTACGCTAATTATAATTGTATTTAACTATGTTTTTATGTTAACCTTATATGTACAGCATATAACCTTGGTTTCCTGCACCCTCTAATCCCACTCCCCACTCCTCCCTGCCCCCTCCTTCTTCACTCCCTCCCTAGTTTATTTTATCAGGTTCATTGTAAAGCCCTGTTGGCTATTTATTGTTCCATGGAAACCGATGTGATGTTTTCTTAACGAATGTCGGTATACAAAACTTTCAAAATAAATAAGACTGGCAATGTCACTCCCCTCCAAAAAAGGCTTCTTGAATTTCCAGGGAAGAATCTTCCTATTTTATGCAGTCTGATCTGCCTACCCATTAACAGACTTGGAGATTAGGCAGAGCCAAGCCTCTCTTATACCTTGGTGGCCATAAAGTATTCAGTTTAATGCTCCAAATAAAGCTAGGGCCAGAACCAGAACCATTTCCTAGCGTGTACCTAGATTTATTTATTTATTTATTTATTTTTAATTTTTATATACTGATGTTCCTGTAAAGAATACATATCGCACCGGTTTACAAGGAACTAAACAGTCGCCTCCAGGACGGAAATACATTAAAACAGTCGCCTCAAGGCAGAATACATTAACACAAGGATACAGGAAAACTATTAAAGAGAACTTTCATAAACTCAATTAAATGTAACTGGGAACCATAAATCAGGAACATATGTACAGAGGTAGGTATATCGTCTGTCGCTTCACCAGATTTTAGCTCTCAGGGAAAGCGTGAGTGAATAGCCAAGTCTTTAGCTTCTTTTTGAATGTCGGAAGGCATGGTTCTTGGCGGAGGTCCGGTGGGAGCAGGTTCCAAAGATGGGGACCTGCAGTGGACAGAGCTCGTTTCCTCAATGAGGTTTTTGTTGGCTGGGTGTGAAGCATGTTCTGGTATGCACTTCTGATTGGTCTATTGGAGATGTGTTGCTGTAGTTGGAAGGATAGGTTGAGGGGGGAGATGTTGTGAAGAGCCTTGTGAATCATCATGAGGGATTTAAATTGTATCCTAAATTTTATAGGCAGCCAGTGAAGATTTTGGAGGATAGGGGTGATGTGATCCCATTTTTTGGTGTTAGTGAGAATTCTGGCCGTCGCGTTCTGGACCATTTGAAGTGGTTTGATGGTGTTGGCTGGCAGGCCCAGGAGGAGTGAGTTGCAATAGTCCAGTTTAGGGATCAATGGGTTAGCAGTTGGATACTGAGTCTGGTTTCAAAGCTGACGTCACCCTAGATACACCCCTGCAGTGAACTCAACCATTCATTATCTCGCTGTCTCCTAACATGTGGACATTCTATCCCCACATCAGCACTGGTGTTTAGCGGGATTGCAGTACTCATTTGAAGAAGAAAATTCACCTTTAAATTGGAGAAATATGAGCCCTGCTGAGAATTCCTGAGGTGATTTCCGAGATCCCTCAGAATTCCTGAGGTGATTTCCGAGATCCCTCAGAATTCCTGAGGTGATTTCCGAGATCCCTCAGAATTCCTGAGGTGATTTCCGAGATCCCTCAGAGGTGTGACTTGGTCCGGTAGCTGGTTTCCGGCGTGGACTTTGCTGCTGTAGCAGCTGAATGGCAGCAGGTGCAGGAAGCCGAGCGCGGCGGTGACTGCCTAAGCCTTCTCCCCCTCAGCCGGAGACCGTCTCTGTACTCAGCTGGTAAGCACTGAGCCCAGGTAAGTAGGGAAGAACTCCTCCTATTCAGAGTTGTGGAAGGGCTTCGGTAAGTCTTTCCTTCGGTCTCCTTGCTCGGCGCGCCATACAGACGTTGTTCCTGATCCCATTAGGGCGAGGAAAGGGGGCGAGCGGGTTGAATGCCCCCCCCCCCCCCGAGGGGCTAGGCCCCGCTTCAGGCTAGGTGGGACTCCAGGTGGCTGGCCGCTGCAGTGCTATTTTCCCCCATTGTCCATCAGTACGTGCAGTGCGGGCCGATCCTTTGTGCGCCTAACACGCCCACACCTGTGCGCATAACTACGCGCATAACTGCATGCATAACTACATGCACAACCGGCCGCTTAGATTTATGCATGTCGAGGCAGGTCTGTGCATGCTTGAGAGGCACTAGCTGGCTGAACGCGCAAGCTACAGAATGTTATGGCCCTGGCAGCAAAGGAGCTCAAGTGACACTCCCTTTGCGCTGCCTGCCATATTAGGGCTGCACAGTCTGACCTTGAATCTTTCCTGTGTCAGCACTGTGAGGAGGCCCAGGGAGGGCTGGACTCTCAGAACTTTTCCAAGTCCAGCCCCTCCCAGTCAGAGGATGGGTCAGCCACGACCTTTTCTGGTAGCACCCTGGACCTGAGCAATTCCGGGGCTGCATCCTCCCCGGAAGAGGGCAGTTCAACGGCCCCTACCCTCAGTTCCTTCTGGGCTAAATATGGCCCCGGCGGCCTTTTCTTTTTGGAATTCTTTCAGGGCCTACAAGCCTTTGTTCAGGTGCAGTTAGCTACTGCCCCTGCCCGGACTGAGCCCCAGCTGGGAAGTCCTGCCTCCCAGCCCTATCAGCATGCCTCGGGACACGCCTCGCCTCACCAAGGGTATCCCTGACAGTGACCCAGACACCACAGGCGACAAAGAGGATGTGAATTCATTGGAGATGGGGAAATCCCTCCAGGCCTGGAACCATACTGGACCATGCTTTGATTTTTCCACAGAGATGAATTATCGGCCTTAGTCTCCTAGACCCTGAAGACTCTGGGAGTTCTGGGCGAGAACCCTATGTCTGAACCAAAAAAGAATCCCATCCTGGTGTCTCTTTGGAAAGCCTCTTGCTATTTCCCGATGCTGGAAGCCATCCAGGAGTTAATTGACCTGGAATGGGATGCCCCGGGAGCAAGTTTAAAAGGAGGTCGGGCCTTGGAGGCCTTGTACCCTCTGGACCCGGCGGTCAAGGAACGCCTGTGTTTCCCGAAAGTGGACACCCTGGTCTGCGCCGTTTCGAAGCAAACTATCCTAGTAGAGAGAGGAGTGGCCTTGAAGGATGCCCACAATAGGCAGTTGGAATCCATCCTTAAGCAAGCCTTTGATGCGACAGCAATGACACTGCAGATCACTTCCTGTTGTGCTCTGGTGGCTCGTTCGTGTCTGCTTCTCGAGAGAGAGGCAGATAGCTCAGGGGTACATACCAGAGATACAATCTAGCCCACCACGGTCTTCCTAGTGGATGCAAGCTCGGACCTAGTGTGTACCTTGGCTAGTGGTGGTGGCCAGAAGACAGCTATGGTGTGAAATTGGTCAGCAGACGCAACCTCTAAGGCAAACCTCACAAAAATGCCCTTTAAGGGATCCATCCTATTCAGAAGCGAATTGGAGAAGCTGACCAGTAAGTGAGGCGAATCTCCAGTGCCTTGGCTACCGGAAGGTAAGAAAGAGGTCACAGCAACCCTCACTCCATGAGGGGTTGGGCCTGGGGCTCCTAGCGCTTCCGGCCCTACAGAAACTTGTTATTTCAGACATCTCGGCCCTTGGGAAGGTCTCTGTCCTTTTGGAACCGTCAACCAAAAAGAGGAACAAGTTCGGGCTCAGGTAGACCCAAACTTCCCAATGATGTTTGGTCGACCCAACCAAGGGATGAGGAGATAGGTTGGCCCCCTATCTTTTTTCTATCAACGGTGGGTCGAGATCATGTCAGACAAATGGGTACTGAACATCATATTTATTTATTTAACACTTGTACATACGAACTTCAGTATATACATCACATTGGTTTATCATATGAGAAGAATACTCTGGAATTTCTCAGCATCCCTCAGGACATGTTCATGATGTCACCTTGCCACTCCCAACACAAAAAACTGGCAGTTGAATCCTTGCTGATAAGGCTCCTCAGTCTGAGGACTATAACCCTGGTACCTACACCCTAAGTAATTCCGGGACGTTATTCCATCTATTTCATAGTACCCAAGAAAGAGGGTTCATTCCAATCCATCCTGGATCTCAAGAGCGTCAATTGTCATCTGCAGATAATTCACTTCCGCATGGAAACTCTTCGCTCCATAGTCATGGCCTTGCAACCAGGAGAGTCCTTAACCTCCCTGAACCTCTCGGAGGCCTACCTTCATATTCCAATCTGCCAAGACCACCACAGTTTCCTATGCTTTGCAGTACTGGCCGCCAGTACCAGTTCCGGGCGTTGTCCTTCGGTCTGGCAACTGCCCCCAGAACATTTTCCAAAATTATGGTGGTCGTGGCGGCGACACTGAGGAAAGAAGGGATCCTGGTGCACCCTTACTTGGACTACTAACCCGGGTGAAGTCATTGGAAGAGAGCCTCCAGGAGACCAGTAGGGTCGGGTCTCTCCTACAGGAATTCAGTTGGGTCGTGAACATGGACAAGAGCAGCCTCACGCCCTCTCAGTCCTTAGAGTACCTGGGAGTCTGGTTCAATACCAAGCAGGACAAGGTCTTCCTCCCTCCCTCCCTCCCTCGAGGAGAAGGAAACTGATGTACCAAGTGCGCCAGATGACGAACACAATGCGCCCCAGGGTGTGGAGCTACCCTCCAGGTACTCAGCCTCGTGGCGTCAACCCTGGAAGTAGTACCGTGGGCGAGGGCACACATGCGGCCTCTCCAACGCTTCCTACTATCACGTTGGAACCCACTGTCTCAAGACTACTCAATTCGCCTCCATCTACAGATGGAAGTATGTTCTCAGCTCCAGTGATGGGTACAGGAAGTTCACCTAAACAAGGGTGAAAGCCTGTCCCCACCGAACTGGATCGTCCTCTTGATGGACATGAGCCTCCAAGGGTGAGGAATTCACTGTCAGAAATTGACAACCCCTGGGGGGCAATGGACCGAGGAAGAGACGCGCTGGAACTTAAACCACATGAAAGCGCAAGTGATCAGATTAGCATTCCTGCAGTTCAGCCACAGGCAATCCGCATGATGTCAGTCAACGCAACAACGGTAGCCTACATCAACTGCCAGGGAGAAACCAAAAGCCACCAAGTGTCTCTAGAGAGAGAGAAATCCCCTTATGAAATGGGCAGAGTTTAACCTACAAGGGATCTCGGCCTCCCACATCGCGGGAAAAGACAATGTCAGAGCAGACTCTTTCAGCAGGGAGAGCCTTCCATCTCCTAGTAGATCACAGGGGCCTGCCTGTGATCTCGGGTGACTCGCCAGATTGATGGCTACTGCCTGGACACAATACCCTTATTCAATAAACATACACATGGTTACTGTGACTCCAACATCACTCTAAGCTTCAACAGCAAGAGGAAATGTGGAAAAAAGGATTTGCACTCACAAAGCTGGGAGTAGCTGGCTTGTTACGGCGGTTACTACCCCAAACCAAATGTGCCTGATACTTCACTTTCGATGCACATCCAGCATAGCTCTCTGCTCCAACGGCAGGGGAGAAGAAAAACTGATACTTCACGCATACCCAGCATAGCTTCAACGGCAGGGGAGAAGAAAAAAGGATTCACACTCACAAAGCGGGGAGTAGCTGGCTTGTTACGGCGGTTACTACCCCAAACCAAATGTGCCTGATACTTCACTTTAGATGCATATCCAGCATAGCTCTCTGCTTCAACGGCAGGGGAGAAGAAAAACAACCAATAAGGGCTGTATAACATAGTCTGGGTTAAAACAAATAAGCATGGGTGTAGCTTGCTTATTGCGTCGGTTACTACCCCTACTACCCCCTAACTAATCAAGCTTGATATTTCACTTGGATGCAGCTCCATCACTGCTCTCTACATTAATGGTGGGGGAGGAAGGGAAATAGAACCAAGAGCTAAAAGAAACAGATAAGTATGAGAGAAAAAATGTGTGAAGCTTGCTGGGCAGACTGGATGGGCCGTTTGGTCTTCTTCTGCCGTCATTTCTATGTTTCTATGAGATGGTATGTACCCCCGATTCTTCAGTTGCAGACGAGATCAGCGCTGCCTCGTCCAGACCTGGCCAGAGGAGGACTTACTGTATGCCTTTCCTCTGTGGCCTCTACTGGGTAAGATCATCTGCAAGATTGAACACCACAGAGGATTAGTCCTGGTGGCCCCGGATTGGCCCAGATGCCCATGGTATGCAGACATGCGAAGGCTTCTTGTGGAGAGGGACCTTCTCCAGCAAGGTCCAATTCTTGACAAGAACCCAACTCGATTCTTTCTTACGGTCTGGCCCTTGAGAGGGCTTCCTGACGAAGCGTGGATATGCGGCAGCCGTAATTGCCACCTTGCTCCATGCACTGAAGGTCTCAGCGTCCCTGGTGTATGTACGGATCTGGAGAATATTTGAGGCCTGGTGCAAGGAACGCGGGATGCCCCAGTGAAAGGCCAAGATCCCCATGATTCTGGAATTTTTATAGGGCGGCCTGAACAAAGGAATGTCACTCAACTCCTTGAAGGTCCATGTGGTGGCCCTCTCGTGCTTCAGGGCTGAGGTAAACGGAAGCAGCCTGTCTATGCATCTGGACTTGGCCTGTTTCCTAAAAGGGGTTAAACACCTCTGACACCCTTAAAGTGGCCGGTCCCCCTATGGAACCTCAATCTAGTATTGGACTTTCTAGCAGGACCTTCCTTGTAGGCCACTGCACAGTCTGTAGCTACGCCTGTTAACACTAAAGACTGTATTCTTGGTGGTGATATGCTTGGCCTGTCATGTCTGGAACCGTTCCTTCGATTTACTCCAGGAACACTACAGCTTCACACAGTCCCCTCCTTCTTACCAAAGGTGGTCTCTGAGTTTCATCTTAGCCAGTCCATTTCCCTACCATCCCCGGATAGACGCAAGGATACAGAAGACTATCACCTCTTACACCGTTTAAACGTTGGTAGACTTAGTGCGGTATCTGGAACGTTTAGAACCGGTAATCAAGACAAGACTGCTTGTTTGTTCTTCACGGGGGAAGAAAACAAGGTGAAGCAGCTTTGCGAGCTACCATAGCTGGATCAAGGAAGTAATCTCGGAAGCGTATGTAGAGGCAGGGAAGCCTTTACCCCTTCAGGTTAAAGCTCATTCCACTAGGGCCCAGGCAGTATCCCATCGAAATGTTCTTCATTGCACACCTCCAGGTTCTATCTCCTGGACATCCAGGCCCAAGAGGACGCAGCCTTTGTGAGGATGGTGCTAACCAGACCACGGGCAGCTTCCCACCCTGTTCAGGAGTAGTTTTTATACATCCCATTAGTCCTGAGTCCATCTGGCTACATGCTAGGAAATGGAGAAATTACTTACCTGATGATTTTGTTTTCCTTACTTTATTAAATTTCTTAAAACATTTTTCAATGAAAAAAGAAAATAAGAAAATTTGGGTTACATTTCCAAAACAAACATTCTTCAGGTAATCTTACAAAGAAAAAATCCATATGTAAACTCAAATATAGTCCACATTACTGGGAGGTTTTACATTAGTAATCGAATAATAGGAAAATTTCCATATAAACATGGATATTGTGGAGTTTATATATATCTTTGACCAATACATTTTCCAATTAGTCGTTACAAATTTCTCAACCTTCTTTATCAGCAAGAAATACTTCTAAATGTGTTGGCTCCAAGAAAACAAACTTATTTTTATTAAACGTCATCAAGCATCTACAGGGAAATTTAAGAAAAAAGGTAGCTCCTATAGCTAACACTCTCTCTCAAACTAAGAAAATGTTTTCTTCTCACCTGGGTGTTTTTTTAAACATCAGGAAACACCTGAATTAATTGCCCACAGAATTTAAATCCTTTGTTTCTAAAATATTTTTGCAATACTAAGTTTTTATCTTGTTCTAAACTAAAGACAATGAATAACGTTGCTCTAGATTGTACATCATCTACTGATGCTTCTAAAAAATCTGTTAAATTAGGACTTTGATCTGACAAAACATCTATGCCTCCTTCAGGGGCTACTACAGCTCTTCTCTGTTTTGACAGGTAATACATCTTAGAAATTAACAATTCCTTGGAGATACCAAGTATCTCTTTTACATATTTCTTGAATAATTCGTGTGCAGACAAAAGTCTAGTACTTGGAAAATTCAAGAAACGTAGATTTTTACATCTTAGATTGTTCTCCAAATTTTCTAATTGCCTGTATACAATCAGTGAGTCCTTTAGAAAAGCAGTCCCAGAAGATTGTAAAGAGGAGATTTGTGACAATGAGGAAACACTTGCTGCTTCCAAAACTTCTATCCGCTTTCCTTGGTCTTCCAATTTTTCTTTAATTTCAACATCATTATTAGAAGATTGAGATATGGACTGGGATAATTTCCTCTCCATATTTTTAACGACTCTCCATACATGTACCAGCGTGATGTTTTCAGGTTCAGGTGATTCAGATGGTTGCTGATCAATTTCCAATGGGATCTCTCCTTCATTCCTCCCCAGAACTCCCTTCTCATCTTTACTTTCATCTAAAGCCTCTGCTGGTTTTCTAGATGTTAAATCTCTCAAGTTAGGGGCAGCTTTAAAAATACTATCCCCATCACTTCCAAGAGTTATATTGGAAGCTTGGTCCTGGGCAGGACTTGCGGTGGCCCCCAACGAAAATGATGTATCAAATATAGCCTCTCTCGAGGCTTGACTCACCCTTCTAACGTGAGAGTCCATCGGGCCCTTCACCTCCTTGGGTACTGGAGTGGATGCAGCGATCTTCATTTTGCGTTTTTTCCCCATCTATTTGGGTCAATAGCTGAGTGGCAGATTTTCTCCCAGGAGCGCGCCCCTTTGGCGTGCGGCCGAACCGCTGCTCCCAGCTTTAAATAGGGCAGCGTTCACTTCCGGTTCTCTCAGGAAAGTCAGGGTTCCGCTCTCTTCACCTGCCGCAGTCAGTCCTCCTTGCCCGAACGGGGCGCGATGTCTCCGCAGGGAAGGCCTCCCTCATTTTCCTTACTGTAGACAGATGGACTCAGCATCCTGCTCATGGCTGCCCATGAACAGTACCAAGGAATTGCCCATGAGGTGAATCTTGATTCCATGAGGTTAGGGGTAAGCAGTCACCCTATCCCTAGTTCAAGGCATCTATAGTATTCCTGGGATCCAGCGCTTATGTTTGGTTGAGTATAGTTGCAGTCTCCAGTTTTTTAATCAAGTTTTTAATCGTTTTTTTTTTTTTAAGCAAGTTATAAAGTTGTATCCAAATTCTAATCAAGTTTTTCAATAGTACGTCTACAATGGCTTTTGAAGCCAATACTTAATGGCTGAGGTTACTGCAGGGGTATATGTAAGGTGTTGTCAGCTTTGAAACCTGACTCCGTCTCCATCTCCATCCATAAATTTAGCATTTAGCTTTAACCCGTATGCTCTATGGTATCACTTTATATTTATTTCCTGCCTTATCTTCTTTCCAGCTTGTTGCAAGCTTCCAAGTTCTCTTACCCTGTTGATTGTAACTTCGACTCATTCCTACCTATTGTTTACCTTTCGTTTACTTGAATTGTTACCCCAGTTATATTCTTGTTAATTGTAAACCGATCCGATATGGTTATTTACTATGAAGGTCGGTATATAAAACTGTTAAAATAAATAAATAAAATGTGCTATCAGGGGAGCACACAATCCATTGGTCCCGAGTCCATCTGTCTACACTAAGGATAACGAAATTATCAGGTAAGTAATTTCTCCATTATTTTTCTGTACCTATATTTTTGAGCATGTGCGACAAAAACCAGTGCCCCCGCGGGATGTAATAAATGAACAGTATGCAAGAGATAAGCGCAGAAAATCCACGCAAACCAAATATATGCACTTAAGGCCCTCTGTACAGATCACGTACAAACCTGCAATAATTGTGGTGTGGAGACCCACAATTGATTTTTTGGGGTGAAAGCCTTCCCTTTTCATAAGGCAGTGAAGAAGTTAGTGGTCCAGGAGTAGTACTGAAGGTGAGTATAGCAGTGTGTAACCCCTTCATGATCTGACTCAGACTGCATGGGAGCTGTAATGGCGGATGCCAGTGAGCATGAGAAATGCAGAAGTCATACTTTAAACAGTCAAGAGACATGCGCTAAATGAAAGTGTAAGACTCCAAAAAGCTTGTCCAGGCCCAGAATGGCTCATCCATGAATTTCCTCATACAGACTGAGACTAGCCCTGGAGCTCAGTCTATGGGTACACACCATCAGTCTCTGACATCCCCAGAAGCATTGCTCTCAGGTGGAATATCCGTTGCCTGTGTGCCCTTCTGCGAGCAGCTTGAGCCAGGACAACGTGCTCCTCTCGGGCCCTTCTTTAGCAAGAAGCTGCCTTCTCTCAGCCTGCTCCTTTCTCTTTTTTGCCACGCTGTAAGGCTTCTGCCACTGTTATTCTTTGCCTCCAGACCGGCGTTTTTAACTTCTCCTGCCCTGACCCAGGCACTAAAAAACCCGTACTATCTGTTTTCCTGCTAGCGCAGCTCCCTGCATTGTCCATTAATAGATAATTACCTCCTTTACAGGATATCTGCATGTACTCTCGCTAAACCTGCCGCAGGTTTTTGAGTTTGTGTATGCATTTTTTTCTGCGCCAAACACATTATTACATAAATGAATAAGATTGGCATGGAAACCATGTGCAAAAAGCTACTTACATTGGCCCCAGACCATGTTGTGGTACTCCAACACTCATGTTCCTTTACTCACCACAGTATCATATTGTGACCTTTCCTCTCTTATTATTAATATTTTTATTTTTTTTTTGCTAAGACAATAACTTTAAAATGAGTGCGCATGCGCCCACATACGCTGGAGTTTTTTTAATTATCCGTACAAGTGCACCATAGGCCAATGTTCAATTTAGAATTTTTAAAGATTTTTTCAGGGTTTTTTTTTTGTAAATTAAAAATCATTTTATTTTTATTTAATTTATTTAGATTTATCTTTTATGTCAAGATAACACTGCCCGACACGGGACCAGGTTTCGAACATCTGCAGTAGGGGAACCACATCTTTTCACAGCAATCTTTTCTCCATTTAAAACTTCATTGGATGCTGTTCTTGTGCTTTCTTTTTTTTTTTTTTTTTTTTAACTGCAAAATTAAACCACTACTGATCATAAAAAAAAAAAAAAAATGCTGGACGCGCCCAGTATATATGTCAATTTATTGTGGTCTTATTGCCTCTGCATTAAACTTCAAATGCAATAGAATATGCTGGCCACTTCCAGCATTGTTGTTTTTTTATTTTTATGATCAGTAGTTTAATTTTGTAGTAAAAAAAACAAAACAAAAAACCCCACACAAGATTTAAATGAAGAGAGTGCTGTGAAAAGATGTGGTCCCCCTGATGCACATGTTCGAAAATTGGTCCCGTTTCAGAGAGTGTTATTTTGACATGAGAAAAAGATAAATGATTTTTAATTTGCAAAAAAACCCCCTAAAAACATTTAAAGATTCAAAATGTTACATTTCCTATGATTAAAGAGAAGGCAATGAAGGTATATGGTTAACGAGAATGCCTATTATGATGGCCACAACAGATGATTATTACATGTATTAGAAGGTAGTTGTGTTATATGATATAATCACAGTAGAGAAAAGTTCTGATATGGGAAATTGAACCTATTGGCAGATCTGGGATTGGAAAGGAATTTTTTTCAATTCTATGGCATTAACTACAGAGAGTGATTTTGTTTTGTTTTTCCATGAGAGCTGCTAGAGAATTAGGTGTTTGGATTTGATGGACCAGTGGTCTTCTCTCAGCCTAAATAAAAATGGCAGGAGTCGAGTCATTTAACGAAGTGGACTCTGTCCTTGAAAGCATCTGCTTTAATAAGATGGTTAGGCTTTAAGGTGCCACTCGATTCCTGTCATTTTTGCTTCGCCAGACTAGCACGGCTCTCTCTCTCTGAAGATTTTTCAGCCTAAATGTGTGTGTGTGTAAGTAGAAATTATAAACACTGCAAGGAAAAGGCTGGTATTTTGACATTATCTACTTTTCCTTGTAGATAATTTTTATTTTTATTTTCTGCAGGAAAAAACAAAAGCAAAGAGGATTTAACAGAAGAGGAAAGCCTGGGCCCGATCCCTGTGGTATAACATTGGGTGTCTGCAGTCTGTCTGGGCCGGGGAGAAGCAGCACCACACTTCAGTCCAAACAGCCAGACAGGAGCTGCCCTTTTCGCAGGCTAAAACCCTGGCTTGTTAGCATCAAGGTGTGCAGTCTGGGACTGCACCTCAGGACAGACGGACAGAAGCAGTCCCATTCTGGACAGACGTTGTCCCATGTCCGGACCTGAATTCTGCAGTGTCTGCGGTCTGCCTGGGACTGGGCAAGGCAGTACCGCACCACAGGACAGATGGACAGAGAAAGGAGCTGCCCCGTTCACAGGCCGGTGCAGCTCTGGCCCTCACTTCCATTGCCACGTTTTAGCTGGTCTTTTATTTAATGAGAGTTTCCCCCTCCCCCCTTTCGCCACACCTCCTCCCTCTTGGACATTGTATGGCGTATAAACAGAAGGAAAAGTGCAAACCAAGCTAAGGATGTTGGGAGGCCATCTCCTCTCTCTTGAGGACTCACCATCTTTCCCTTTTGGCCCAGCAGTTTCTTCTGCTCCTTTGACCTTCCAGCACAATTGGACCCAGTTTGGCCATGGTGCCATGAGCCATCATTCACAACTACCTGGGGGGGGGGGGTCCCATATTATCCCCCTCCCAACTCATTTAGCCCGGTTGTTGCAGAAACAATGTTCAGCTGGAGGTGATGCAGCAGGGCTCCGTCTAGCTCAGGCCCCACTAACCATGACAGGCTCTTCTTCTCCTTCCTCCCCCAGGGGCTGGAGGACAATCTAGGAATTAAACCCGGGTCCTCCACAGGGGGCGGTACAATGCCCTGTCACTGAGTCAGAAGGCTGCTCCCTATGTTGTATCTGTAGTGGCAGCAGATTCTTTCTTCTCTAATTCTCATATCTGCCTTCTGAAGCTGTTCGGTCTCCAATGAGCATTGCATCCTTGGCACTTATGGTACACTGTTCCCAGATATTCACATCTCATAAACACCACAATGCAAGGAGGAGGGGGGGCGGGTGTCTTTAGATATGGGGGAGAAGGGCCTGGAGGATGGACAAGACGTTATGAATAGGAAAGTTTATAATTCCCTTCAGTGACCCTGGTAATGGGAGAATCCCTGATAGTTATTGAGAACGTCTTTGTCATTGCTTAGATGTCTTTTGCTAGATTGTTTTGCCATTAATGTGTATCGGACCTGGTAGCAGAGGGCACTCTTTATGTGTGAGAGGTGGAGGGCAAGGAGAAGAGGATGAGGTCTAATTTGAGGAGTATTCCATAACTCAGTAATGACGACAGACTCACAGAGAGCATTTGTGAGCCCATTACCAAGAACGACCTAAAGATCAAATCCGTCTTGTCTCCAGTTGCTGAAGTTTCCCAGAGAAGAAATACAAACAGCATCTTCCCCCCCCCCCCCCCTCCCAGTTCCTTGCATCTCTGGTGTGTTAGAAAGTGGTTTTAGATTTTGTTTTAATATTACACACTTTAAAAAAAAAAAAAGTGTGTTAGTTTTTAATGGTTTTATTTCATGCTTTATTAATTTATTAATTTCTTGTTTCCTTTCACTCTGTTTAGCTCTGTCTGGTTCCTTTGTTAAGCTGCCTTCTCTATACTTCATTTCTTCTCCGTTCCTTGCCAGAGAGCTATCATGAATGACCTCTTGAATTTTCTTCTATAAAAGGCTGAGGTTTGGTGCACCTTACTGTGGTGGAAAGAACAGTCTGCAGCTCTCTGTGCTGTTCTTTAGCCAAACAGAAAAATGGGGCTGTAAGAGGTGGTGCTTTGTTCTCCTTTCAGCCGGGGCAGTGAGCACTACTTCAGCAGCACCAGAGAAACGGGAACCTGAGTCTCTCTCCCTATGCAGTCTTCCCCTTCCCCATGTTGCTGCTTGCGGCTGAACTAGATCTGACTCCTGGGGAGGCTGGAGATAGCCGTGCATCACAGTGTTACACAGGCCCCCGCACACCTTGTCAGCCCGGGCTTGCATCGGAGCTTGATGCCTACCCGCAGTAGATTTGGCAGTTTTGCTCCTCCTGTCAGGCTCTCATTAGAAAAAACCTTTTCTGTGAAGGTTCTTCCGCACTACCTCTAGAGCAACCTTTCCTCCAACGGCCAGTAATCATCCTTCCCTGCTGTTATCAAAAAAAAAAAAAAGCCCTTTTTCACTGGATAATGTTAATCCTTCCATCTAGTCTCTGGAGATACCCTTTTCTGACCAGTATTTGTTTTCTGCACTCTTCCTTGAGTAGAGCCATTCCATAGTGCGACTTTTGTTTCTTGGTTTGTGATGGCAGTTTGATGGAGTCTGCTGGATTCCTTCAGCCTCTTGCGCCTCGTTGATGTTTATGAAATAAGAGATTGATTTACAAGCATTGATTCTAGCAGGTGGTAGTAATGTTACCTCGCAGGGCTTCCCAAACTGTCCTAGAGACTCCACAGCCAGTTGGGTTTTCAGAATATCCACACTGAATATGCATGGGATTTTGCAAATGTTGAGTCATCAGTGTGTGCAGATTTCTCCTGCATATTCAGTGTGGATATCCTGAAAACCTGACCGGGTGGGGGGATCCCCAGGACAGGTTTGGAAAGCCTTACCTCAAATATTTTGACTGTACCCAACTTCCACTCCTCGGTTTCTTTTTAGTTCCTGTTCTTTAATGCCAGGGTAAAGTGGAACATTTACCAAATTGTGCCATTGCCAGTAACCAGTTGAATAATAAATAAGGTTATATTGTAATAAACATCATTTTACATCTTGGCTTCAGGTTCCAACTCAATCACACATTTATTTTAAAGCAAATGTCGGGCACGTCTTGCCCTAATCTTACAGAAAGAGAGGGCAGTAGGCTGTTCCCTTGTACACTTGTTGTTTTATTAGCTGTGTAGGGTGGGTAGTGGGCCATTGCTTTCATGCTCTCCATCCCTTAAACTTGGGCAGGAGTTTTGTGACAGTTCGGGGTTTTTAAAGGGTGAACTGTAATAACACTAGCTCTTGTTCTATGCATCATTTCTCTTTAACTCGTGTGCATGTACATGTATGTGCATATACCATTACTTTCAATGGACTAACTACTGCCATGCCAGGCACGTATGTCGAAAGCCTTAAGTGTGTTTTGCACATTTTTAGTGAACCTTCATGAAAGTTAAGCAGCTAACTTTTTTTTTTGTTTGCTTGCAGTTAAAACAATCATTTGGGGCTGCCTTTTTCACTATAATTTATTTTCTTGCTGAGGCAAGTTTAAAGTTGTTGAAAGTCTTCAGTAGAACCCCATGTAGATATCAGACTGATACATCCAGTTCAAAGCAGCCTTGTTTTGGGGCACGTGAGAATGGTAGGGCTCTCCAACTTTCCTCTTTCACCAGCCCCCTGGATCATGATGCTCATCCGAGATCCCATCAGGCTTTTCTCGGAAGTCCTTGACACAACAGTGAGGGAAGGGCGAGACCAGGGGGGTTTTCTGCACACCTCTCAGTCCCCGCATTTCTGCTATCCCTCCTTACTTTCTTGATGTGGTCAAAAAGTCCCAAATGTGATCCTTCCTCTGTTTTAGGATGCTGAGCTCTTGGCTGGCTTGGCTACATCACAGTCCCTGCTCGGAGCAACAGAGATCGCTCTATCTGGGAGGCAGAGTGAAGAGGGGCATGGTAGTGAGGGCTGGAAGTTTATGGGAAGGGAAAGAAAACTGCAGCACACCAGGTCTGCTTCACAGTGAGGCTATGGCCTACAGAAATATCAGCGCTATCTGGCTCTCCTTCCTTCCTGTGGCCAGAGCTGCTCTTCAGCTCCTGACTTCCACCTAGTTTGCAGTTCCTGGTGTGCGCCCCAGTAGTAAATTGAGTTTAGAGAAGGCAAGTTTCAAAGAGGAGGAGGTAATAAAAAGTGTGTGCACTTTTTTTTATTTTCTCTCTAAAATTAAGTGTAAAAATATTGGCAATAAAATATTATTAGGATGGAAAAAATGAGAGGGAGAGACGGGAACCATGCAAGCAGTTATTCTGAAGAATTTATTCTAAATTGTAGTATTGTTTTGAATAGTTTGAGAGATGTCTTACAGGATTGTACTTTATGGCTCCTCACTCAAGGAATCTGGTTCCTTCATAGAAGGCAAAAGGAAAAAAAGAGTCTGGCCAACCACATGGGAGTGAAAACAACAATGTGAGTAGTGGCCAGAAGTGAGAAACCTACATGTAAAGGTAAAAACGAATAGAACAGTTTAAATGAAAGTAAATTAACGAATATTCTAGATTGCTAAACTATTGCTTCAATCAAAGATGGCTTTAATATAGATATAAAAATTGGATATCTTAGTCTAATTCTTGTATCTATATTAAAATCATCTTTGATTTAAGTTAAGGTTTAGAAATTCATTTGTTTTTAATTTTACATTTGTTTCTCATTTTTGACCACTGCTCACATTGTTGATTCCTTCAGAGAAGGCACCTTCTCTACAGCAATCCTAGATAAATGTGCCTTTTTTTTTTTTTAATGTTTTTAAATTAACTCATTAAGCAGATCCCCCTCCTCCGTTTCACTTTTGGTTTGGTGCCATAAGCAATTTTTTTTTTTTTTTTTTGCTTCCACATCCTGATGCATTGAAATAGGGGTTTGCTGAGAAGCATAGTTCATAGCTCCCCTTCCATAATGCTGTGAACTAGACCATTGCTCCTCTGTGTTTCAGAAGTCAGACTGTCTGGTGTTCCCTCCCCTGTGCTGAACGTGTGTGACACACAGGGACGAGGTGTGGACTGTTAAGACAGTGTAGTGTTAGGAATCGTGGCAACCTTTTTCTGCCTTTTATAGCCTAAGAGACGAGCCAGAACCATGGCGCACTAATTTTGTACAAATTGTACATGTCAATTAAATATGAACCTCCTTTCAATCCTACAAATCTTTCATTTAAGTGCTACACTTGTTTAAAAGAGACTCCGCTGTGGTATTTGCAAAACGTTGTGATGCTACAGTAACGTTTCTTGGTGCCTGTACTCTGCCATGCAGAAGGCCCAGCATTTATTTCCCAGCTCGGATCGTCTGCTCCTCATGCGAGTCAGGGTTGGGGATGCTCGAGAGCCGTGATAGTGAATTCCCGTCCTCAACTGCCACAAATGGGCCAGGTTTCAGGATCTCCACAATGAGGCAGTGCATGCAGCTCTTTCTCATCTATATTCATTGTAGGCCTCCTGCAAACCTGGCCTGTTTGTGGTAATTACGGACTGGAGTTCACCATCACTGCTCTAGCGGCAACATTTGCAGCCACCCCCCCCCCCCCAAGGAAGGGAATGCCAGTCATTGTGCATTGGTGACACCTAGTGGCCAGATTGAGGACCCATGATTGCAGAGATCCAGAAGAAACACTAGTGCATGGCTCCTGGCTGTACTGCAATGACTAAATTAAAGTAAGTTGGAAGGGGATATAAAAGAAAAGAAAAAGTTCCTGTGTAGTTGTGAACAAAGGCTCATAGCAAGAGTTCCCAGTCCCTGGTGCTGATTGAACTGGAAGCCTAAAAGGAGCAGGAGAAACTGCCAGGTTCTACAAAAATAAACCCTTCCGAACAAAAACTGGAGAATCCTTTTCAGAACACAGCACAAGCACCCTTTTGAGTTCACAGCAGTAGTCCTGGAGAAAGCTGTATAGTTTCTCTAGTGAAAAGAGGTAGCAAGAGCCATAGTCTGTCATTCCTCTCTGGATGGCCTGTGCTGAAATGGCTCCTCTTCACTCCAGGTCACCAAGAACGGACAAATCCAAAGCACACTGGGATCTGTACATAAAAGCAGGATGGCAAACCGTAGAATACTTTAGGACAGGTGAATTAGCTCCTAAGGACCAATACCCTGCCAGTGTTTTCAGGTGTGGAGGAGGGTCGTGGTCATGCCTCTACTCCCAGTTGCAGCATGTGTGGATCCATTACCTTAGTGACATGAAATATTCCATTGCTTCTCTGCTTTGGAGAAGTCCTAGTCTGCTGTTCCCTCCCCTGAGCTCCGCGTGTGCTGTACCCAGTGATAAGGTGTGGACTGTTAAGACAGTGTAGTGATAGAAATAATGGCAACCTTTTTATGCCTTATATATACCCTAGGGGACAAGCCACAAACACGGTGCACTCATATTTTTTGCCAACTGTAAATGTCAATTGCGTACAAACCTCCTTTTTCTTCCTAAAAATCATTCATTTTTAAGTGCCAAAATTATTTGGAAGAGACTGTTCTGTAACCTTTTCAAAAAGTTATGATGCCAAAAAAATGTTTCGCTGGAGGGAGGAAACTTACAAAAACTGCAGCCTGCCCTGTCCATCCCCCTCCCATACCAGATCTCCGGGGAAGAGCTTTCATGTGCTGACCTGTTTGTAGGTGAGCCTCTGAGACTTTCCCCAATAGGAATGAAATTAGCAGTTAAAAGCGGGGCTACCCATTTAAAGTTGTGAAGACATTATGTAACGAGCAGGGTCTTCTAAGGAGGCTCCCTGAGAGCTCTGTACGAAGGAGCCTGGTTCCACCAGTCTGCTCCTGATAGAGGAAGTGTCATCACAGTCAGGGAGGGGCTTTCACTTAGCATTAGCTGACACCTGATGAAGATAAATTGCCCAAGACAATCAGGCCGATTCAGCACCCGTTTGATCGTGCATTTTTGGCACGTGTCTATTAACCCTTATACTATATACTATAAAGGGTAATAGTGCCTTGAAAGCACGACCAAACTCGCGAAAACTAATAGCGCTCATCACATGCAAATGCATGTTGATGAGCCTATTAGTTAGTCGCCCGGGATACTGAAAGTAAAATGTGCGGCCAAGCCACACATTTTACACTCAGAAATTAACTCCTGCCCAAAGGCAGGCGTTAATCATAGACTGCACCGGTCACTGCTTTTCTGTACACCCTCCAACTTAATATCATAGCGCCGGCTCTCCCGCAGGTTTTATTGCATTGCCCTGAAAGAAAGGAGAGGTAGATTCCAACCAAGACAGAGCCAGTGGTATCGCAGAACATTGCAAAATGAAACTTTAGCAGATTACATCTCAAGCAGTGGATTAAAACTGGATTTAATTACATGTTGAGGGCAATTTTTAAAGCCATTCGCCCGGGTGAATAGCAAAGTTGCCTTCCTGGCAGAATGTAGAAGTTCCCTGCACACGGTGCACCTCCTTTTAGCTAGGGTAGCAGGGAAAGTGCTCCTAGGGGCAGAGAGAGAGCAGGTTTGGGAATCTGCAGGCAGTTTTCAAAGGGGGACTACCAGGGCAGCTTCCCTTCAGAAATTAGCTCTAGGCAGTTTACAGCTCTGCAGAGTTGGGACCAGGAAGCAGAGATGAAGTGATAGATTGTATGCAGTAGTCTTGGGCTGCAGGTTTTGGAGATGTTTATGTACTGCTGTTTTATTAGAAGCTGGGGATGGGTACCGGCCTCTCCCTAGCTCCGTGGTGAGTTTAATGGTTTTCCACATTACCTGCTGTTGCAGACAATTCTTCACAGCAGTTCTAACTCATGCAAAACAAGGATATTTCAAAGTATTTTTCATGTTCTTGTGGGTGTGTGCGCATGTGTGTATATGCAGCAGAAAGAGGCCATAACGCAGAGAATGCAGTCATTATTTTCTGGTTCTGCCAACAGTATTTTTAGATTGTTTTTAACAGAGGTGGGAGTTTTTATTTTTATGGGGGGGAGGGACTGGCATAAAGGAGAGAAATTGTGTAATTTAAGGTAAATACGCTTTGTCATGAATCTTCTTGTATCCATTCTTGTAAGTATCTTTATATATATGTATATATAGATAGCCATAGATATTGATACTGATATAGATGTGCGTGTATTTAAAGAGTAAATTGACTCTGTCTCTTGCACCAGGATCCTGGGCTATTATACAAATATTACTGCAGATGTAAGAGGCTTTATTTTATAGCTGCCTTGGTTATCTGCATTCATTTGGCAGGGGAATTAAAAGTTCCTTTTTTTTTTTGTTCTGGTCTTTTCTTACTTTTTCAGCTTCTTGTCTGAGCTGGATGAGAATTCCTCTTTTAGTAAAAGTGCACAGAGGAGGACTGCACTGAACTCCTCCCTCCTACAGCATCGACAGGGCTCCAGCTGATGTGCTGGAAGAATCCTACCCCCTATCAGCACCAGTGTCTAGGACGGTTGTAGTAATCCTAGTGACACCCCTAATATTGCTGGTCTAGGGTGGAAAAAGCAACTCCTGCTTGTGGGCACAGGTGCTAGCATGCACTCCAACCAGGCCTGGTGCTAGGGTGTGCTGATACACAGGATGTTCCCCTGATCCTTTTGTACACTCTGCTTATCAGGCCAATGCAGTAAAGTGCGCTCAGGCTGAGTGCACTATTGGCCCCCGTTTGGCCGTGCATTTTCAACACACTATTTTTACCCCTTATACACACTCATCAAACAATATTTATTATGAAATGATGTAACCGAACCTTAATGGCACTTGTTAGAATGTACTACCAGACACCTTTACCAACTTTAATTTATGTGCCTGTATGTAAACCGTTGTGCTGTTATATAACTTAACGACGGTATATAAAAGGTTTTAAATAAAAATAAATAAACATGCAAATGCATGTTGATGGGCCTATTAGTCATTCCTGCGCGATACAAAAAGTAAAATGTGCAGCCAAGCTGCACACTTTACTTTCAAAATTAATGCCTGCTAAAGGCAGGAGTTAATTTTGAACGGCACCGGGAAAGTGTACAGAAAAGCAGAAAAAACTGTACACCCTCTGACATAATATCATAACAATATTAAGGCGGAGGCCCGCAAAATAAAAAAAAAATAAAAAATAATTAAAAAAAAAAAAAAAAGTAAAAATTGCCCGCGGTCCGCAGGTTGGAAGATGGAAGCTCAATATAGCCGGCGTCTGTTTTCCGAACCCGTGGCTGTCAGCGGGTTCGAGAACAGACGCTGGTAAAATTGAGCGTCAGCTGTCAAACCTGCTGACAGCCACTGCTTCTGTCAAAAAGGAGGCGCTAGGGATGCGCTAGTGTCCCTAGCGCCTCCTTTTACCATGGGTCCTCATTTGCATATGGGCCGATACTGAATTGCATGCCCAGGACACTGGCCTGTGCGCGCATCGGGAGAGTGGGCGCTCGTCAGCTCTCTCGTGACTTTTACTGTATCGGCCTGTTAGCTCCTAGAATAGCAAGTGTCTCACCGTGAGGCACAGGTAGTATTATACACTCTGCCTATGTCTGTGCCTACGGGGGAGAAAGTGTTCACAATATTTCATTCTATCCACGCTTGTGCTGACCTAGGCTATATATTATGCTCATAATGGCATATTGGTAAATAAAGGTTAGCAAACAAAAACACTAATAACAATATAATAAGAATGCACTGAAATAAAGGTTAACACGAAAAATAAGGCAATACTTTTTTATTGAACTAACTTTTTTTTTTTTTTTTTTACTTTATATACAGGGGCTTGCAAAAGTATTCAACTCTCTAAAAAGTCAGCAGATTTGTGTGGATTACAAATGACACTTGCACAGATTGTGCCAGACAGTATGTTTATTGCCAAACCAGTATGCTCTTAAAGTAAATTTTCAGTCACAATTCATTATTTCTCTGCATTTTTTGTAAAATAAAATACTGAAAAATTTGGCTTGCAAAAGTATTCAACCCCTTCAGAGTAGTGCTTGCTAGAAACCAGCCTTTGCTGCAATAACAGCTTTGTCTTTTGGGGTAAGTTTCTACCAGCTTTGCATACTATTTGGAAGTGATTTTTGCCCATTATTTCTGACAGATTTGCTCCAGGTTGTTCAGGTTGGTTGCATGGCACTTACGGATTGCAATTTTCAAATAGTGTCATAGATTCTCGATTGGATTGAGATCTGGACTTTGACTTGGCCATTGTAGAACATTCACTTTTTTTGTTGTTCAGCCACTCCGGTGTTGCCTTGGCCTTGTGCATGGGATCATTGTCTTGCTGAAAGGTGAACTTTCTCCCAAGTCTTAGTTTTTTTTAGCAGACTGAAGCAGGTGCTCTTGCAGTATCTCCCTGTATGTTGCACCATCCATCCATCTTTCAGTTTTAACAAGATGCCCAATCCCCGCTGAGGAAAAACATCCCCCCAACAAGATGCTGCCCCCCCATACTTTGGTGTTTGCTGAGGAATGGGCAGTGGTAGGTTTGCACCACACATGGCATTTTGAATTTTGGCTAAAAAGTGCCATTTTTATCTCATTTGACCATAAAACCTTATCCCACATTTTGGCTGGGTCACTCTGCTGCTTTCTAGCAAACTCCAGACATGTTTTGATGTGGCTTTTTTTTCAGTAATGGCTTCTTTCTAGCCACCCTCCCATGCAGGCCAGTTGTATGCAGAGCTCTTGATATGGTTGACTGGTGCACCTCCACTCCAGTCTCAGCCATTGAACGCTGTAGCTCCTTCAAAGTGATTGTTGGCCTCTCTGTGGCTTCCCTCACTAGTCTCCTCCTTGCTCTGATGCTGAGTTTTGAGAGATGGCCGTGTCTGGGTGCTATGATGCAGCTTCCATTTCCTCGCAGTTTAGCCAGCAGTGCTCACTGGGATATCCAAGCATTTGGATATTATTTTGTATCCTTTTCCTATCTTCTGCATGTCTATAACCTTCTCTTTAATTTCCTTAGAATGCTCTTTGGTCTTCATTGTCACAGCTTTCCTGCATTGACTTTTTTTTTTTTTAATGAGTCACAGGTAGACACCAATTGTAAGCCAATTACTAGGGCAATATCTTTCATCTGTGTAATCATGGAGCTTCCTCAGCACACGCAAGCAGCATTTTTCAGTTTTTAATTTTATTTTACAAAAAATGCAGAAAAATAAGTAATTGTGACTTTGAAAATTTACTTTTAGTATATTGGTTTGCAATAAGCATACTGGCTGGAGCATGTCTGGAACAATCTGTTTAAGTGTCGGTAATCCACCCAAATCTGATTGTTGTTTTTTTTTAAGGGGGGGGGGGGGGGGGGGTCAAATACTTTTGCAAGCCACTGTAGCTGCCATGTTGTACAATAATATCCAACTACAACAAGATGTAATAAATGAAGTTATTGTACTAACATAATGTACAAATACAATATCTGTAATAGATATTAGGAAAATATTCCTTCCATTTTAGCTAACCTGAAAAGTTACCTAAGTAACAATATAGAAGAAACACAAGGACACCCTTCCACTTCCACCTAGGACAGGCAAACATCAAATTAATAATTTCATTGATCAGACCATATTACAGAGTATTGCATAGCCTGCAATCTTTCTCATAGTTTGGATGGCAAAAGAAAATAAAAGCTTTTTCAAGCTTGCACGTATAAATAACATCTACACCGTCTGAGTGCATCCATTTGCCTATAGTTGATACTTTATTTTAAAATCAAGTGTCTAGGATTGGGGAGGGTTAGTGATGAACCAGACCATGGGCTGGGGTAATATTAATGCTGGGGCTGTAGGCTAGAAGGTACTCACCCTAAACAAGGCTGTTCACAATTGAACAGGAGCCTGCAGCCGTGCACCCAGACTGAATCAAAGTACAGGCCTGAGCAATACAAAGCTGGAATCTTCAGCCCCCTGACCATCTTGGCAACTTCCGATGAGACTGTGATTCCCGCAGAGGAGAAGAAACTGCAATTGTTCTTCCCCGTCCGAACGCTGTCTACACCTCCCCAGGTGCTCGTACACCTTGGACACCCGAATGGTGGAAACTTTGTATCTGACCTTGAAATCAGCTAGGAAGGGGGTTTTGTTCAGCAAATGCTTGCTGATGAGCCTCATTATTGACAGCAAGAATATTAACATACATTTGGCTGCAGAAGACCCCATATCATCACCTTTTCTCTTCCCCCTTCTCTCTCACCCCTCACATCATCACCCTCTTATCCCCCTCTCCCTTCACTCCAGTGCAGTCTTCATCTTCTCTCCACCACCCTTGGCACCACCACCTTCCCTTTCATCTCCTCCCATCAATCCCTGGTATGATTACCTTCTCCTCCCGTCCTTCTCCAGCATCATTACCTTCTTTTCCCTTTTTACCCCACATCATCACAGTCTCTTCCCTTTACTCTCACTTTTACTCCTGAATCATCACTTTCTCTTCCCTTTTTACCCCCTGCATCATCACCTTCTCTTCCCTTTTTACCCCTGAAATCCTCACCATGTCATCCTTTTTTGCCCTCTGCAGCATCAGTCTTTTCCCTTTTCACTCCCCTCACCCCCTTGTATTATCACCTCCCTTTTCCCACCTCTTACATTATCACCTTCCCCTCCCTACCCCCCCCCCCCCCCCCCGCATCATCACCATCACCTTTCCCTCCCTGCTCTCTCCCTCCACCCTCTTGGCATCACCTTCCTACTTTCTCCATCCATCCCTGACATTTCTATCACCTCTCTCCTACCCTCTCATTCTACCACCTTCCCTTTCCTACCCTCTCCTGTTGTTGGCATCAGCACTTTTTCTTTCCTTCTCTCTCTCCATCCCCCTACCCCATCACTTTCCCTTCCATCCCCCCCAACACACCCAGCTTCCTAGCAAATTCTGCTGCCCTTTCCAGCAGCACTTACTGGTGATGCTTCTTTCTCCTCTGCCTATTTCCCTCTGTAATGGGAATGGCAGGGGGCCAGCAGGACTTGTGAGACTACAAGGCCCAGTGCAGTTTCAATTGTAGAGGGGAAAGCAGAAGCTGCAGCAGGTAAGAGCCTCTCTCTGACTCCCCCTGCTGGCAGGAGCATATCCTGCAAGCCATCTGTTGGAAAAAGAGAAACTGAAGACTATTGCGGCACACCAGAAAAACAGCTATGGCACACCAGTTGGGAAATGCTGCTACAGATGGTGGTGACATTCAATCAAGATCAACTTTGGCTCCTATAGAACTGAATATCTAATGACATTCCAAGCAGAAAAAAAGACTCTGAATTACACAGACTGGGACCTTTACCCAACAAACCTTTTCCTGGGATCTTTTTCCCAGGCATTTCCCCCAAGGATTTTCTTCCCCAGAACTTTAACTTTTGCAGTTCGCTATACCTAGTTTAGTTTAAAACTAAATTCCTTGCTTAGCATAGCCTACTCTGTTAATCTGGGAGTAGCTGCCTTGCTTTATTTGCCAACTTTACCTCTGCCAGAACCTTGGCCAGCCAAGTTGTTCTTCACTCTGTTCCTGCTGCCACACCTCACAAAGGCAGCTGTGAGACCTTTGGATTCTATTTTCCATGGGATTGTGATGTAACCTGTTATCTGCCCCTGTTGGGTGTTGCTGGATTCCCCTGTGCTGTGCTGTGAGACAGTTCCTGGATCTGTGCAGGATTGTGACCCACCAACGGCTAAGGATAAGATAAAAATGGCTTAATTAATCTTTCAGTTGGGTTAATTAGTTTGGCATTGTGTATTTGTCAAGTTCAGGTTGACTTGGAGATAAAGCATGAGTTTGTTTATTTTTCATAACAGTGCTTTGCTCTGTAAAACATAGTTTTTTGTTTTTAAGTTTCTATTTACCATATTAAAGCTTGTAAACCATTATGCTGCTATAATAAAACTGATTGACTACCTCAAGAAAAGTGTAAGTTTCTGTTCCTTATTGCATTTGTATCGCAGGTTATCAGTTAATCATCTGTAGTCTAAACCACCCTAGAGAGCTCTGTTAGATTTTCTTGAATATGTTTTAGGCAATTAAGAAATTGCAAATTTTTCTAGAGGAGGACCATGTGAGAGGAGCTCTCATATAGGCAGGAGTCAGGCACTACAGTAGTCTCCCTTCCCTGATGCTAGAGGTCCTCAGTGGATATAAAGTGCTGGGAGGACCGTATGAGAAGAGCCCCCTTGCAAGCAGGAGTCAGGTGCTGCAGTAGTGAACCTCCCCCAATGCCAGAGGTACTTGGTGGATATGAATTGCTGGGAGTGGTGGTACACCACTGGCAGCGGCCGCACACCTAAGGGGTGTGCCCCTTGCACATTTTTTTGATACATCCAATTTTCTTCATTGGGTTTTTTAAGAAGCATGGGGAAGAAGAGAGAGGGTACAGTAAGAGTTCTCCCAACTGATCCTAATTTTATGACATAAGCCGAAAAAGCAGTACTAGGAGGGAATGTCTCTATGCAAGACACTACCACTGTATCTCTAAGCCCTGATAGTCCTCGGGCACTTCAAACCATTAATTTAACACAAATGGAAATTAGGGCTAGTCATAGGAGGGCTGAAGATGCCTCTCTGCCTCCTAGCCTGATTGGAGAATTTCCCATTGATGGTTTGTTATCATCTACCCTGGAGATGCTCAGATGGTTCTGCTTATGTTCATATGGGGCAGTCTGAGTCTGTTGCACTAGATGTGCTACAATCAGCTATCACAAGGTTGGAAAATAGCTTGATTCAAAAGATTGATTCAGTATTAATCTAGAAAGTGTGACCCAGACGCAGTCCAACACTCAAATGATTAAAGATCATGCTGGGCAGATTACACAGATTAAAGAGAAACATTCTACTTTATCTGATGCAAATGTCTCTGTAATTAAAAATCTTAAAGCATAAGACAGAGAATATTGGTAATAGGAGATTAAATCTGAGTTTTTTAAACTTCCTAAATGCCCTATAATTTTACCAGTTGAGATGCTCAAAAAGTTCTATATTAATTTTTTAAAGATATCTAAAGACACTGTTCCAAATGTGAATAAGATATATTATCTGCCTGAATCTAATATTTCCCCTTTAAATTAAGTGGCTGATGTGCCTTCTTTTCTTGATATGTCTAATTTTCTGGAACAATCTAATTCAAGTGCCTTGAGTAGAGCAACTATATTGGTAGAGTATATACTCCTGAGTCAGATAAACAGTGGACATTAAGGTTACTTTTCTAGTGTAAGGATGCTGTATTTATGGAACACAAAATATCTTTGTTTCCAGATGTAGTAAAGGAGACTCAACAATGCAGAAAAAAGTTTTTGTCCAAAAAAGATGAGTTCTAAGTTGGGTGGCATATTTCAGTTAAAATTTCCATGTAAATGTATAATCAAACTTCAGGGAGCCAGAGATATGTTTATGACCCTGCTAAGTTGGAATCTTTTCTTCTAGATAAGGTACTTCCAGCCTAATGATGTAGTCACTAGTGGGTTGTTTTCTTTTGCAATTATTATAGATTGCTCCTCCTCAGAATGTGATCTGTAAATCAACTTTTCAGTATTATTTCTTTATCTTATATTTCATTGCTGGATTGTAACTGGAGCACATTTTTTTTTCTTGTATTAAGATTGGTTTTTGTTTAATTTTGAAAAGTATAAAAAAAAAAAAAACAGATATCCTTTTTGCTTCTATGTAATTCATGTATATTATAGTACAAAAGTTTACTGTCTCAGTCTCTAGACCAGGGGTGGGCAACTCCCCCCACCCTAGCCCCAACCCATGGCATGCAAAGCTTTCCCTCCTGGCATGCATGCTTCCAAATGCGAGCAAAGTGAAGAATTAAAAAACTTATGAGCCAGCTCTGCTAATGTCCCCGTGCATGAGATTTGTACAGCCAACTGGTGAGTTATGAAATGGCTTACTGTATTGTCCATAGTGAGTGTATTGCAGGTAGTTTAATGGTCTGATAGTTCAATATAATGACCAAAAAATATGTAATATTTTGAACTGTGGCTATCTCTTTAAGTCACGATCAGACATTGTTTCAAGTTTGTGTTTACAAATGGTTACACTGTTTCAGTTTCCAAAGTGACATTCTCTTACATCCTATAATAAACTCCAATGTGATTTGTTGCTCCCGTGTCAGGGGATGGGGAGCACTAAGACACATTGCTGATTGTGATTTACCTACAATTGTCATTAAATTTGATACCATTATTACATATTTTGTTGCATTTTATTTATTACATATTATTACATATATAACATTAAACCTCTGTCTCTGGCATTTTCAGTTTCCCAAGTTCCCATAAACCTTGTTTTATTGTAACTTTTCTTCTTCTTCAATATCAATGTTATAACACCCCTGGTCCATGCGAACCGATATATGTTTCATGAATGTCGGTATAGAAAAGAGTTAAATATTTCTGATCATTATATGAAATATCAGACCATAAAACAAGCTGCAACACACTCTCTATCTTTAATATTATTTGGTGTGTGTTTGCATTTCTTCCTCCATTGAATTCTTCACATATTTCATTACGCTCTGCGGTTGGTACAGAAAGTCCATCACGGCATCTGGTAGCAGGATTTGATCTGGATGGACTTTCTTTCCTAACCGTAGAGCGTAATGAAATATGTGAAGAATTCAATGGAGGATACTCCTGATGCAGATTATGGTTCGAAACTCGCATGTTGGTTTGTTACATCCATGGCGCAAGCACGGATTTATAAATAAGTGATCCAGAAGATGTTTTAAAATAAATGATTTTATTTGCATAATGAAAAATTACAAAAAAAAAAAAAGTGGTTTAATTAGGACCGATGATTACATGTAAAGCTTTTAATGTGATACATTGTAGAGCATTATTATGATGGTCCTTTAATTCTTGGAGTAGTATCAGAAAGAAGATTATTTTATGCTGTTTTGTATGGTTAAGCCATAGTCTTTTGACACTTTCTAACTGTATTTACTGTTTTGTCCTTCAGGAAGGAGCAGCTTTGAGCTGGTTCTCGTTGGGGGGTTATTCTATGGTACTTCGACAGTGCTGTTAGTAACGTTGCCTTTATTTTTGCCTCATTTTTAAAAAGGAAAGTTGCATACAGTGGAAGTCCCTCTCTAGAGATCACTGCAAGCACAGAGTGAGGGGGCAGTATGGAGGAGGCTGGCATAGACGACCTCTGGCTTCAGTATCTTGAGGTGCTGAGAGAAAGGGGAAACTAGCAGTGGCAGCAGAGGCATCAACACCCCCAAGGCACTTAGGGCAAAAAAAACCAAACAAACTGTGGGCATTGGTGTTCAGTTGGGGTAACCCCCAAACATTAGTGTTTTAGGTGCAGAAATGGCTTTGAAAATTGCCCTTGAACGTGTTAACCTAGTATTTTAGTGCAGGATTTACCAACACTTTTCATGAGTTTGTTGTGTCTACATGCTTTATTAGGGGAAGTTTATGTCAGCTTTGCACTGGGCAGCAGCTGATGCTATTTTCTTTGATCTGTAATTAGAAGGGGTAGTAAGATGCCCTCTTGTTCCAGGTAGGATAGTTGCAGGTAAAAGCATGGAAAATGGGGGTTGCAGGCCACCCAGAAACAGAGGTGCAGGTCTTCTCGACAGTGCATGCACAGTAAGGGATCCCAACCCAAGCTGTGTTTTCTGAAACTGAACCAAATGAGGGTCTTGGGCATTGATGAATGTGTTTTCACCAGCGAAGCTGTTATATTTAATCTCACTTGAACTAGAGGAGTCTTGGCTGACAAACTGTTGAGTTTCATAAATTTTCTCGACCTAGAGAGAGAGATTACTGCTGCCAGTCGCATGTTCTTTGCACCAATAAAAAGTTTGGTTAAGCTGGGCCTGATCTGATCTGACTTGCCCAAATAAGCTCGAATCACAGATAAGTTTCAGAGCATTCATTGCAGAAAAGCACACAACTCCTTTGGCTACGAAGTTGTGGATAGTGAAGAAGTTAAAAATGGCCAGTTTTTTGGGATTATATAACTTTAAAAGAATGGTTTTTAGTTCTCTGAAAAAAAGAAAATAGTAGTTTGAGAGTAACATTAGCATTATTATAAATTAAAATGTATTTACAAATTCTTGATTATGAACATCTGGGTGGGCAAAATACAGCTGTTTCCAGGTGGGCCTCGCGTTGACATAAACAGCAGCATTTCCTCTGCAGGAAGCCATGGGAAAAAAAATATCTCCAAAGCAGAGGGCTCTTAGGGTCTTAACTGCATGCGACGCAAGTGTGAGTGCAGTGTCAGGAAAACGTGACCATCCCCAGCTGCGGCCAGCGTGTCTCCTAAGCTGCACCGGGAGAGACTCTGACCATCATGTAGCTGAGTGGTACTGCTGTAGTTGTTTCTTTGTTTGAACTGCATCGGGTGGGTGGGCGGCCGGCCAGCCCCTCCCCCCCCCCCCTTCCCCTGCAACCACAGGGCCCGAGGTAGATTAAAGCAGGAGATGCCTGGAGCAGCAGCAGCACCAGCTGAGTAGAAGGTGGCATAAGGTTCCCCCCCTACCCTGGAACCAGTTCTCCAGCTGTGGCACCCCCAGCACCTTTGTAAAGAAAAAGACACGCAATTAAAGATCAACAAAAAAAATTATATTCATAAACAATAAATAAATACAATTGTGCTGCTTCCTCTTGTCTTACAGCAAACAAAGTGTTTCTGCTCCACGACGGGTTTGAATTTGCTAATAAATGCGTTTGTATTCTTAATACTATTCCAGATATACAGAACACGGAGGAGAAACCTTTCACATCAGGGTTTGGTTTTCTTTCCAGAAGAAGAACTTTGACATTTGCCTTTCGGGGCTGCACCTGGCTGCAAGCTTAAGGTTGGCTGCCTGGAGATGCCGCGAGCTATATTGGGAACAGGAAGAGGAATGATGGCCCCTTGATGAGAGCCAAATGGGAAGGAGTAAGAGCAGAAGCCATGTGTGATGGCTCCCTTTGGAGAGCTCTTTGGGAAAGAGGAATGCAAGAGGTCTTAAAAGGAGCGGCGAAAACTAATAACCTGAGCCTGCTGACCACCCTGGTAATTCACGAGCACTGGTGGTCCCATTTCAGAGTTTCGGGGGTAGTAGTGTGAGACTTTATACTTGATACACAGAATGTATGATGATCGACTCCCACAATGCACTGGGGGCCAGCTGTGCAGGTTCCTTCCATGCTACAGCAACGGCCAAGCCTGACAGTGCACGGGGATCAGAAGGCATAGGCCAGCCCGGTCTCCTGGCACAGTGCATTCCAGTTGGTTTGGTCAACTCTTATCAGCCAGGAAGGGACGACAGGTGCCTACAGTGTGAGCAGAGCCCCAGGTCACTGAGCAACAGGAGCCGCACTCAATTCAAAAGTGTCTCCTACTGTGAAACGCCCAGAAGGGCATGCAGCAGGAGCTGAAGAGCAGGCCTGACTCAACTGTTACTTATGATCTGAAGCCCAAAGGGTGGGGGATTAAAAAAAAAAAAAAAAAGCAAAAATAACCAACAAAATCATTTTGCATTGGCACCAAAATTAAAGTGTGTGCAAAAGCTCACAAGACTTCCACTGCAGTCAAAATGAGCTGTTAAAAAATTCTGCACTAGGCAAAGCCCTGCACATAAACCAACAGTGACTCCTAAAAGGGTACCCGATACTGTGGCAACTTTACCCTGTTCTTAAATCGAGCCCTTCAGTGCCCAAATTGGTGCAGATAGTCCCAGCCTGGCAGGGAGGCTTGGCCTTTACGGAAGGCAGAGGGGAACCCTCCATTTTCCCCATGCTGCAGAGATTAGAGCCCAGCTCCCTGGCGCTTTCACTGCCTGTGGACACTTCCAGGTCATCAGTGAACAGCAGACAGGGCTCAAGCCACAACCTTACTCCTAGTACAGTCAGCAGCTCCCCCCTAATCATGAGCTCAGCCAATCCTCATTTTTTCAAAGGAGTCCACTTTGAAACTATTTAGTGACATCAAAGGGTGCCTTAATGAGAGGGGCAGATTTGGGGAGAGCCTGTCACCTGTACTAGTGCTTTCTAGCAAGCAAGCTGGACTGTGCATCCTAGAGCACACAGAGCAGGAAGTAAAAGACCAAACCTGGCTCAGCCTGCTCCTCCGGACTCCAGAGCCTGATTATTCAGACTTGCCACAGCAGTAAATCCCACCTGAAAGTCAGCAGTGTTTCTGTGCAGGGATCACCATGAAGTGAGCAAATGGCCAAAGCGCAACCCAGGTTTTAATTAAAAAAAAAAAAAAAAAAATTCTGGAAAATAAATACCTTGGTTCAATAAATACAGTATAAAAGTGTCCTGCAGTAGGTGAATGCAGCTGAGAAAGAAGGTAATTCCCGCTGCAAAAGATTTCATAATGGAAAGAGAGGTTCCTGCCCACATGTGCACCCAAAGACAGAATATTAGGGCTGTAACCATGGGCGGTGTCCTTTAAGACCACATAGAATATGAGGGCAGATGAAGGCCAGGAGCAGGACTGTTCCTTCGGATGCAACTGGAGCCAGTGCAGTAGGTGAGGCTTTACTGAGAAGCTGCTGCCCCACCATGCAGCCAGACATGGGAAGGGGGAGGCGGGGTCCACCTCCCACCTCAATGGCCCATGTTTAGGCCTGTGCTGCGTGACTGCCGCTGCACCTCAAGGAGCCAGGGGCAGTGTGACTCTTCGCACCTGCCACAACGACCACATAATCTGCCCACATTACTTCCTGTTGTAGCCTCATAGACCACAGGTGCTCTCTGCCTTTTCTTTCACTTCTTTACAAATAGGGCTACTTTGTGCTTATCCCTAACTTTCTTGCTAGTGTTTTTGTTTTCATTTTGTCTTCCCCTGGCAAACGGTTTCATGCGTCCGTCACCCTTTCTGTGAAGAAATATTTGTAATGTTATTTCTGAGCCCTTATTCTAGAACTTCCTTGTCGCTAAAAATGTTTATTTTCTGTGCATTAGTTATACTTTTGAGGCGTTTGAACGTCTCTCTCATATCCCCTCATCCTCCTCGTCTTTGTTCTTTAATTGGACGTTTCCCCCTGCTCCTTTGGATTCCCCCCCATGTTTTTTTTCTCTGTTTTATATCTCTGACCAACTTCTCCCAGAACTGCAGCACTAGTACTTGTCCAGGAGCCACAAGACAGCGGCTCACTCTGGAGCCCACATAACATGAACCCTAAGTCTGGCCACTAGGTGTCAGTATTGAGCAATAGCTAAGATCCTTCCCTCTAGGGGCTGGACAGCAGTAGCCTACCCTGGGAATTGAACTCAGATCTCTCGTATGGCAGTGTGTAGCGCTACCACTGCGTCATTAGGATGACCCTCCTCTTCTCTAAGGTATACATATTTCAGTTCTTAAGTCTTATTTCTTCTGTTTTTGGTGCAGACCCTGCACCATTTTGGTAGCCCTTCTACTCAGCTTAGAGAAAAGCTGCCAAAATGGTACTAGACGTAACACCATAGCATCCACGGGAGGGGGCTGGCTCCTACATGATGCCACCCTAGTGGCAGCACTAAAGGTAATTGGTGCCTTCTTGTTTTATGAGGCTGGCATCTCAATATACTTGTGAATGCCTAAGCTCAGCAGGAAAGCAGGGCCTTTCTTTGCACAGCACAGATGCAGCACTCCTCCCTTGCCTCTGCTGTCGCGGTTCGTACCGCAGCTCCTGGCTCAGTTTTGAAGTTGCAGGCTCTGCTAATGCGTCTGAACACTCAGCCTGGCCTGCAGTGCAGAGGCTCAGATCCTCATCAGCCAGAATCCAGGGACGCCAACAGCAGCACGTACAGCCCTATTAAGTGCCATATAAAAGAGTCCAGATAAACTCAATTCCTACAGGAAAGAAAGAAGCTCAGCTGAGGACAAAGCAGTGAAGGAATTCCTTCCAGTGAGGGCAGAGAAGCTGAGACTCAGGATGTTAGGACCTTTAACAGCTGCCACGCTTAAACCATGGAAAGATTAATGGACCGGCGCCAACCTCTCACAGACAAAGGCACAGGTACTGAAAGTCAGTCCCTGCAAAGAGAAAGGGAGGGGAGACAGTAGGCGAGGAAGTAGGCGAGGAGGAGGGAAAAGGTTGAGATGAGAGAGTTGCCTCTGCCTTTTGTATCGCTACGAATCCTGCTCCGGCCATCTCCCTACTCTGTTCTGGAATTCTGTAACTGCCCACATTGGTGCAAAGTCCACAGGTATCTTTTATATTAACTTTCAGTCTGAAATTACATGTGAACTTTCACTACTGGCACACATTTACACCTGCTTAGTTTGCTTTAGAAAAATTATATGTGTAATGTCGAAAATTCAAAAGTATGCGTGTAAGTACAAACTCCTCTCCCCATCCTGTGCCCGGCCCCATCTCTCCTGCTGTGGGTAAAGTTTTATGTGTATGGTGGCACTATGTGTCTAAGTTTACCCGCAGCTTCCTAAAAGCCCATACCCTCCCTATCCATCCCCAGCATGCTTGAATTCTGCCATAGTTTTGGTTACTAGCAGGCCTCTTGCAATCGGTGGGGCAAGAAGGCGAATACCCTGGGTGCCAAGCTGGCAGGTGACACAACGTCCCTTTGAGTCAACATGCAAGCCCATAAGGAAAGGAGATGCACCAAAAAGCAACCCCTGCCCAGGAAGTCATGTTGTCCAGTGACTTCACTCTGTTTAAATGGGAATTCCTGACATCCACTACCCTCTGTTTCTCAGGTATAACTTCCAGAGACAAAGCTGCAGCCTAATTCGCTCTTCACTGAGCCCTTTTCAATACTATAACTTCAGGCTTTTCTTGCTGCCTGCAGACTGAGTCTTTTCCAGTATCACAACCTCATTCCCTCCTCATGGCCCCTGGGCTGAACCTGTCCCAGTTCTAAATCCCTGGCTGAACCCTGCCGTTAGTACTATGTCCTTATTCCCTCCTCAGAGCCCTCCCCATTCTACCATCACTGCCTCCAACAAACACCCTTTCTAGTATCCAGAATCCAATAAGTTTTGCACATATCCAGCAACCAATGAGTCCTTTCAATCTCAGCTTTGCACACATCCAAACCGCAGTTCCTTATAGTCCCAGTCATATAAACATTCGCCAACCAGTGACTCCCTATAATCTCAGCTCTGTACACAGCTACCAACCAATGTCTTTATAGCCCAGGCTCAGTGTGATTTCCTGCAAAGACGGACTAACTTCATCGCTTGCCCTCTATACTGAGCGTCTATTTCATCATGGTGGTGACCACCTTCATATCTCACTGTATTTCTTAAATCTTCTTTCATGTGCCACCAAATGTTGTGAGACAGCAGATAACAATAAATTGTTGAGGGCTGATAAGGTGGGGTTGGGAATAGTAAGGAGGGAGTAGGTGGGAGTGAGTAGTGTTTGGGAGAAGGGTGGCTGGAGATAGGTGATAGTGGCTAGAAGATTTGGGTGGGTAGGGGACAGGTGAGAGCAAAGGGGAGCAGGACAGTGGAGAGGGGTGAGCTAACAGGAGATGTAGATAGGGCTTGGGTGAGAGTAGCATGGAGATGAAGGGATGCTGGGAGTGGCCAATATCTAGGGATTGATGGGGGTAGATGAGAGAAGCGAAGAGCCAGAGATGGGTAGCGATTGGGTGAGAGTGGTAGGCAGCTGGTGAAGGATAAATGGGTAAGTGGGATTGGCCTAGAGATGGGGGTAGGTAGTGAGTGGCTGAGAGCAGCTAGGAAATGAGAGTGGGCAAAGGTAGTCATGAGTTGTGGGTTTTTAATGAGTGCATGAAAATAACAATGAGTTGGGGTTTGGATCTAAGCTGGTTAGGGATTTAGTGAAAATGGTCAGGAGCTGGAATGGTTCGGCTCTAACAAGGGAAGATGAGGAGTTGCAGAGGGTAGGAAAGGGGTTGAGTAGGTGATGGGTAAGAATGGTAAGAAGTTGGGGAGTAAGTCACGTATGAGTGTGAATGGTCAGGAGTTGGGATGGAGAGGGGATGAGTGAGAATAGGAGTTGGGAAGGGGTGGGAGTGGCAGTGATTGTCACAGCTTCTCTGCTCTCATTGGTTTTGCTCCTGAATCCACATTCACCGTGCATTCCCATGCTGCAGCTACAAGAAGGTTCATGAGTGGGAGCTTGGCTATCTTCAGGAAAGCACACTCCACAGACCTCTGGGAGGTGTCTGAGTCCAACTTCGATTGAGAATCCCCAGAGAAATTATCAGGAAGCTGCAGCGATGAGGGAACCCTGGGTTCTTCCTTTCCTTCCATCATAGAGTCAAGGTTAAAACGAAGAGACAGTAGGTGCCATGGTGGAGGAGGTCACACTTTGTCATGGAATGCCAAGTTTCTATCAAGGAGACTCCCAGATGGGAGCTCCATTCTGGTTTAGTTTCTGGGATTCGAGTGCCATCTGTCTGCACATGATTGTAGGATCTCCCTGATACCTGTCTGCCAGTCTCTCACCATCTCCACTGGGGTAAGGCCCTCCTGCAACCAAAACACAGTCAGAATATTAGGGGCAGCACTGCAGCCGAGGTCAATGATATGTGAGACATGAGCAGTCCTGCAACCGAGGCTGCTGCTACTTGAGATACTAAGGGATCCATTTTCAGCCACTGTACAGCCAGCAATGTTAGCTGGATAAACTTATCTGGGTAACCTTTTTTGGGATATTCAGTGGTGGGCTCACACCAATAAATGTACCCAGCTACCTTAAAATTAGCTAGATATGTTTATCCAGTTCACTTCAGGATAACCTGGACGATGTTGAAAATCTGTTTTTATCCAGCTAACGTAGCTGGTAAACTGGCTCTGCCCCAGAACATCCGCAAGCCAGCTGAATAACTTTTTAGACAGATAACACATTATCTGGCTAAGCTTAAACTTAGCTGGACAAACAGCACTGAATATCTGCCTCTGAATATAAAATTCTAGGCACACCATAAGAGATTAAGCAAAAACCAGAACTTTACTGAGAAAATATTAATCTGTAGTAGGTATAGGCCACTCTGGTCCTCGAGTGCTGCATTACAATTGTATTTCTGTGTTACCATCATTTCTATAGCGCATACCAGATGTTCGCAGCACTGTACAGAGATAGGAGGTCAGTATTCAGCAGCATGGCAAGCAGACTATTTACAGTATCTAGCTAAAGTCAGCCAAATAACTTATCATGGACAGTCAGCAGAAAGCTGCTAGTTGGGTGATCCACTGAAAATAACTGGATAAAGTTCTAGGTAGCTGGATAAACTTATCCAGCTAACTTTAGGACTAATCTCCAGCATGACCAGACTTAGCTGGATAAGTTATCTGGCTAACTTAAATTGGAGTCATTCCAGGGCAAAGTTATCAGTTAACTTAACTGTCTAAACAGTCGGATGAGTTGAAGGTATGTGTGGAGTAGCAGGAAATTTAAAACCTGCGCTTTATCTAAGTCCTGAACTAAGTTGGACAAACCATCTGAAAATTGTCCCCATAATGGACAATCCTTGCTCCTTGGCGCTTACAATCTAGTCAAAACAGACGGGACACATAACAAATGCAAATCTATATCATCCATATTCCTTGTGGGTATCCTGAACACCAGACCTGTTTGCAGCACTTGAGGACTGGTAATTATCCCGATCTAAATTAACCCTGAGTGCGGATATCCAATATTGTAAGATGAGTGACCAAATATTAAAGCAATTTAAAAATATAAGAGAAGGCTGTGTATGTATGAGTGAATAGCACTGGGCTCAGAATCAGCTTAAGGAGAGTAAACTAAAAGAAAGAAAACAGAATAATTTACTTACTTGATTGAGGCTTAATAAGAAGCTAAAATATGAATGCAGAATGTGTGCTGAGCATTTTCAGGAACCATTACCATCATTGCTACACTAGTCGAAATCAAGCTAGCCAATCTCATGTAAAGGAACACCAGGGAAAGCTAAAATTGCCTGAATCGTCACATGAAGAGGGTAAACGTTTGGAGATATTTATGACTTCTCAAGAAGCTGAAAAGACTACAGAATGATAAAACTCCAGGAGCTGTTGGATTTTTCTGTGAAAAATTTTCAAGTCACTGGGAGAATATTTTCTCAGATTTTTTTAAGCTCTTTTTAGAAAGCTATTGGCCTCAAACTCTCCCAGAAGCTGTGTATAAAGCCGCTACCACATTCGCTCAAAAACAGGCCGATACAGACCCTCTGACAACCAACTCTTCTGCTAATAAGGAGGTGCTAGGGACACGCTATTGTCCTAGCACCTCCTTATTAGTGCCCGGCCTAATTTAATTACAGAATCGCGTGCCCAGGAGAGGTACCTGGGCGTGCATCAGGAGAGCAGGTGCTCAACTCAGAGCGCCGGCTCTCCCGCACCTTCTATTAAATAGTCCTGAAAGAGGGCAAGCCCAACAATTCTTCCTCTTACCCTTCAATATCACTCCTAATTGTTGATTTAAAAAGAATTACAATTTTAGCAGGTGGGCTAGATAAGTCTCCTAAAAATATCCTACATAGAGACCAAACAGATTTTATGTGAGTAGGCATTCTCAGAATAACTCTGCTGCAAAATGAAGACTGTTTGATGCTGATGTCATTAAGACACTTAGATGTCATTTAATTGGCTAGAGGGGATCATCTCACAAAGGTCACCCTGTAGAAGGGATCTGGTTTCTGTTTGTGCAGATGGATGTTTGCTATGTACCCTGTAAGTTCTCTTTCCCACCTTCCTTACTCTCTTCCTCTTCATACCTCCCTCTCTCACTCCAACAATTTCTCCCCTCTTTTCACCACTTCAACTCCTTCAGGTTCTTCTTATTCCCTCATCTCTTCCTTTTCAGTTTCCTCTTCCTCCCTTCCCCTTTCAGGTGGCTTTCCCTCTTCCTCAGTTCAGTTCCGTTCAACATTTTTGTAAGTGATACCGTGGAAGGGCTATTGGCAAAGCCTTTGCCTTTTTGCAGAAGATGCCAAAATCTGCAAGAGGGTTGATATCTTGGGAAAGTGTGGAAAACATGATGAGGGACCTAGTGAAGCTGGAAGGATGGTCTAGAGTCTGCAAGCAAAGAATGAATGCAGGGTCATGCATAGGGAAATACCTGCAATACCTGAATGCAATCCGCTTTGAAGGGTCAAAAAAGCAGAAAGGAAAATTGATTCTTACCTGCTCATTTTAAAATTCTGTAGTACAGCAGATCATTCCAGACCAGTGGGTTTTGTATCCCTACCAGCAGATGGAGTCAGAGAACAAAAACGTTGGACACTGCTACATAAGAGAGAGTGACACCTGCAGTCCGTCAGTAGCAGCCTGTACCCAAGCTTCTGAAACAAAACTTCAACTTCAGCTAATGGCGACCTGGCCCCAAATGTTGGACCCCCTCCCAACTAACCAGAGGTCTAGGTCACCCGAAAACCAAATGAAACATATACCGGTAAGCCACCAGCTCTGCTTTATATAATAGAAAACCAATTATTCAGAATACTAAAAGCTCCACAGACTGTCTTTCGGAGTCAGAACGGGTTGGGCCTCTGGAATGATCTGCTGTATTACAGATAATTAGCAGATAAGAACCAATTTTCCTTTCCTATACATACTCAAGCCACCCTACACAGGGGGAGCCTCAGAAAGACCTGTTCACAGAACGCTCTCACCGAAGGACGCCTCATCCTGCACCCTTACATCTAAAGGATAAAACTTGGTGAAAGTGTGAATGGAAGACCAGACAGCCGCCCTACAAATCTCCTGTGGAGAAAGAAGTTGACACTCCGCCCAGGAGGCCGCCTGTGCTCTTGTGGCGTGGGTTCTTAACCCCAAAGGAGTCTCTCTCTTTAGAAATATATGCGGAAGAGACGGCTTCCCTAATCCATCTAGAAATGGTAGCTTTCGATACTTTGTCTCCCCTCTTGGTCCCAGCAATAAGACAAAGAGATGGTCTGACCATCAAAAGGCATTAGAAACCTCCAAATAGCATAAAAGGACGTGTCATGTGTCCAACAAATGCAGCTCCCTCTCCTGGGGGGAATCTCGGGACCAGTCCAGAAATGCTGGAAGCTCCACCATCTGATTGACATGAAAAGAAGACACCACCTTGGGCACGGAGGATGGTACTGTTCTCAATGACACCCTGTCCCAGAAAATTCGCAGGAAAAGGTCTCTACAGGATAAGGCTTGTAGCTCCAAAATCCTCCTTGCTGAACAGATAGCCACCAGGAACACAGTCTTCAGAGTCAAATCCTTCAATGATGCCCTCCTCAACAGCTCAATCGGAGTTTCGCAGAGAGCACGGAATACCAAATTTAAGCTCCACTCTGGGCACACTTTACACACTGGTGGACACAAATGCTTCACACCTTTAAGAAATCTGATAATATCAGGGTGCACTGCCAGTTTCCGACCCTGAGCATCGTCTCAGAGGGCTCCCAAGGCAGCTACCTGAACTCGAAGTGAATTATTTATTTATAGTTTTTATATACCGGGAGTTCCTGTATACAATACATATCACTCCGGTTCACAGTTAACAGAAGAACTACTGCCGGGGGGCAGTTTACATAGAACAGTTTACATGGAACAGTTTACATTGAACAAGACTTGAAACAAGAAAAAAACACTTGATCTAAATAAATAGGTAAAACCAAAAACTAAGCTCAACTTTAAGTAAATAAATAAGGCAATTAATAGACTAGATTAAATAAAGGCAGAGAAACCATACATTAAAACCAAAGGACAGGGTTTTTTAAATCTTCTAGTTCTTAGTTAAAGGCTTAACCTTTAGCTAACCCTTGCTTCAGGAAGTCTAATATCTGTGACACTGCCACAGCCACAGGGCTCAGCTTCTTCTGCAAACACCACCCTTCGAACATCTTCCAGACCCTGGCATACGCCATAGACGTAGCAGGCCTCCTAGTCTGAAGAAGAGTGGAAATAACAGACTCCAAATAACCTTTCAGGCGCAACCTCTGCCTCTCAAAAGCCAAGCCGCAAGACAGAAGTGATCGTCCCAATCCAAGAATATGGGCCCCTGTTAGAGGAAGCGCAGAAGATGGGCCAGTTATAGAGGGCCATCTTCCGCCAGCCATACCAGATCCACAATCCAGGGACCCCTAGGCCACTCTGGAGCCATGAGCACCACGACCCACAATGCACCTCTATCCGCCTTAGGATGTGGCCTATGAGAGGTCATGGAGGTAAGATGTAATGAAGAATTCCCGTGGGCCATGGACACACCAGAGCATCGAGCCCCACTGATCCGTGTTCCTTCCGTCGACTGAAATACTGATCCATTTTTGAGTTGGTTTGTGTTGCCTTCAGGTCCAACTGCGGAGCACCCCACCTGGCACAAATGTGATTCCACGCCTCAGAAGACAACTCCCACTCTCCGGGGTCCAATTGCTGTCAGTTGAGGGAGTCCACCTGCATGCTCTCCACTCTTGCGACATGGCGAGATCCCTGAGATGAATCTCTGCCCAGGCGAACAAACATCGCGCTTCCAGCATCACTGCAGGGCTCTTTGTTTCCCCCCTGCCTGTTGATGTATGCCACCATGGTCGCGTTGTTGGAAAAGACACGCACCATCCGACCCCTGACCAAGGGCAGGAACACTTGAAGGGCCCGGCGAACCACCCTGGTTTCGAGTCTGTTGATGGACCAAGATTTCTCAGACATTCGCCACAGGCCTTGAGCTGTCTTGTCTTGACACACAGCTCCCATCTGGAGAGGCTGGCATCCGTAGAGATGCCCATCCAAGCCGAGGGAGTCCAGCTCCACCTCCTTCTCTAAGTTGCGATGCGACAGCCACCAAGAGTTCCTTAAGAAGAGGTAATGGTATATGGAACTACTCCAAAACAGGACTCCATCTGGACAACAGTGCACGCTGTAAAGGCCCAAGGGACCAGCTCCAAAGTGGATGCCATGGAGCCCAGGACTTGGAGATAATCCCAGACTGTTGGCACCCCCAGACGAAGAAGGCCTTTCACCTGAGCCTGTAGCTTCTGAATTCTGTTTGTTGCCAGGAAGACCTTGCCATTCAGCATGTCGAATAGCACTCCCAGGTACACCAGGCATTGTGTGGGCATCAACTGGCTCTTCTGCAGATTGATAACCCAACCAAGAGACTGTAATGTGCTCATTGCTCTCTGGAGCAATCTTTCACAGTCCTCCCAAGACTTCGCCCAGATGAGCCAATCGTCCAAATAAGGATGCACCAAGATCACTTCTTTGCGCAGAGCTGCTGCTACTACAACCATTACCTTGGTGAACGTGCTTGGAGCGTGGCCAGACCAAAGGGAAGAGCCCTAAACTAATAATGCTGACCCAGAACCATGAACCTTAGGAATCTTTGATGGTTCTGTCGAATCAGAATGTGCAGATACACCTCCATCAGATCCAAGGACGCCAGAAACTCCCCTTTGTGCACTGCCGCAACCACCATACAAAACGTTTCCATGTGAAACCTGGGCACTTGTAGGCACCGGTTCACCTTCTGCAGGTCAAGGATATGACGAAAGGAGCCTTCCTTCTTGGGAACCACAAAGTATATCAAGTACCGACCCTAGCCCCATTCCACAAGAGGAACCGGACAAATGACGTTTAGATTGAGTAACCACTGGAGCGTCGCCCACATGGCCTCTTGCCTGTCGCAAGAAATCACACGCGACTCTACAAAGGCATCTTGTACTGGACACAAGAAATCTATAGCATAACTGTGCCTGACTACCTCCAGGACCCACCGGTCTGAGGTTACCTTCTCCCACTGCTCATAGAAGCTGGATAATCTATCTCCTACAGCTTCTATGTGGGAGTGGGGGCCTCTGGCCTCATTGGGAAGGCTTACTGCCTCCTGAACCCTGATCTGTACCATCTCTGGACATCCGACAACTTCCACGAAAGGACTACTGATGGCCAGTGCTTTGCTTGCACCCGGGGGAGGGAGGGGGGGGGTGTCAGTTGTCAAACCCGCTGACAGCCACGGGTTCGGAAAACGGCTGCTGGAAAAATTGAGCGTTCATTTTCCAACCCGCGGGCCGATTTTTGTTAAGATTTTTTATTTTTGGGGCCTCCAACTTAATATCGCTATGATATTAAGTCAGAGGGTGTACAGAAAAGCAGTTTTCTGCTTTTCTGTACACTTTCTCGGTGCCGGCCGAAATTAACTCCTGCCTTTGGGAAGGCGTTAATTTCTGAGAGTAAAATGTGAGGCTTGGCTGCACATTTTACTTTCTGTATTGAGCAGGACTAAATAATAGGGTCATCAACATGTATTTGCATGTTGAGTGTGCTATTAATTTTGGGTGGGTTTGGACGTGCGTTTTCGACACGCTATTATTACCCCTTATACAGTAAGGGGTGAGTGTTCTTGTTCATAATGACATAGCTGTATTCTATGAGGGAAAATAATCATAAACACTGCACTCCCCTAGACGCTCACAAACACATGCAGTGTCAAGGTGAGGAGGGAAGGAAGTGAGGTGGAAGGGTAACAGAAGGAGGAGGTCAGGAAGGAGGCGTGATGAGCAGAGGTAAAAAGGATGGATGGAAGGGTCAGGAAAAAGAGGTGATGGGTAGCAGAGACAAGATCAGATGGAAGAGTAACAAAAAGAATTTGAATCAGGAAGGTGGGGTAACGAGTACAAACTCTGTCCTCCTTATCTCTGCTCCCTGACGTCATCATCCATCTCTGATAAGGAGGACAGATGTAAGGGTCAGAGATAAAGCAGAGGTAACTAGGAAGAGTGAGCAATGCAGGGTGAGGTCAGGAAAGAGAGGTGATGGGCAGCAGAGGTAAGAGAGATGGATAGAAGGATGCGAGGCAGAGAGCAAGGTCAGGAGGAGTGGTAGGTATTAGAGATAAGGAGGACACCTGCAAGGGTGACAGAAGGAAGATGGGGTGATGGGGAACAGAGATAGACGAGAGACGACAGACATGGTCACCACGAAGGGGTGTGATGAGAAGCAGACATAAGAAGACACAAAAGGTCGAGAGATGGAGAATGAGGTCAAGGGGCAGAAGTAAGTAGAAAAGATGAAGGGTGACTGATTGGAGAATGAGATCAGGAAGGCGGGTGTTGGGATGCAGAGGAGGCAGATGGAAGAGTGAATAGAAGGTGAATTGAAGAAAGAGGGGTGGTGGTGCAGAAAAGTAAGGACGTGAGTGGAATGGAGGAAGGAGAGGGGAAAAGTGGTAGAGAGCAGAGGTATGAAGGACACATGAAGAAGATATGGAGAAGCACAAGTAGGAAGGAAAAATGGAGTGGTGACAGGTGAAGGAGGAGGGATGATAAGGAAAGGAGGACGAGTTCCCACACGAAAGGGACGCAGGGAGCAGAGGGGAGGAGAAAGGCCTGACCTCGTTTCTGATGGAGAGGTTTGCTCCGTACATAAGCAGCATCTGCATAGCCTTGAAGCGGCCCAGCCGGATGGCATCGTGCATTGGTGTGTCCCCTTCCTGTGAAGGGAAGAATTCAGACATAATGTGGGATATCCAGTCAACCAGGAAATGCTGCCTGTCTTTAAACATTGGATTGTGTTGGTACTTATTGCTAAACAGCTGGGCAGGGACTGATAGATGGGGGGATGGCTACAACAGACTCTTTCCTGGCATATTAGATAGAGGGGCAGGAGATTGTCATGCATCACAATAGAAGCGGGAGGAAGGAGATTCTTCCATGTCATGTAAGGGGGGCATCCAGGAACTATTCCATTGCATGGTGGAGAGAGAAGCAGAGATTATTCCCACACCCTCCTCTGAAACGAAATGGAAATGGTTCCATTTCATGGTAAAGGATTAGGTAGGCAACTTTTCCATGTTGTGGTAAAGGGGAGGGGATGCTCTGTGTCATGGTAGAGGGAAGGCAGTCTCCAGGACACCTTCCTCTCTACACAGGGGAATTCCTCCCTAATCTAATGCGGGGTCACAGTTATACGTTGTGGAGGGATCATGTGACTAGATGTTGGCTCTGGATGTTTTGACAGATCTCAGAATTGTTATTCTATTCTATGTTTCACGGGACATGTATAAGACTGTCCTAAGCCTTAGGAGGACTCTGGCTTGGACTAGGGATGTGAATCGTTTTTTGACGATTTAAAATATCGTCCAATATATTTTAAATCGTCAAAAATCGTTAGAGGCGATATTTAATAGGAATTCCCCCGATTTATCGTCAAAAATCATAAATCGGGGAAGGGGGAGGGCGGGAAAACCGGCACACTAAAACAACCCTAAAACCCACCCCGATCCTTTAAAATAAATCCCCCACCCTCCCGAAGCCCCCCCAAAATGCCTTAAATTACCTGGGGTCCAGTGGGGGGGTGTGTGTCCCGGTGTGATCTTTTACTCTCGGGCCTCCGGTGCGTTGTAGAAATGGCGCCGGCGCTACCTTTGCCCTGTCATATGACAGGGCAACGGTGGCGCCGGCGCCATTTTGTTTTTTTGTCCCCCGACGTCAGGAGAGTAGGAGATCGTTCCCGGACCCCCGCTGGACTTTTGGCCAGCATGGCCAGCGCCATTTTGTACGGCAAAACGATTCGAGTGCAGGAAGTGGCTCCCGGACCCCCCGCTGGACTTTTGGCAAGTCTTGTGGGGGTCAGGAGGCCCCCCCAAGCTGGCCAAAAGTCCCTGGGGGTCCAGCGGGGGTCCGGGAGCGATCTCCTACGCTCCTGACGTCGGGGGACAAAAAACAAAATGGCGCCGGCGCTACCTTTGCCCTGTCATATGACAGGGCAAAGGTAGCGCCGGCGCCATTTCTACAACGCACCGGAGGCCCGAGAGTAAAAGATCACACCGGGATCCCCCCTCTGGACCCCAGGTAATTTAAGGCATTTTGGGGGGGTTCGGGAGGGTGGGGGATTTATTTTAAAGGGTCGGGGTGGGTTTTAGGGATGTTTTAGTGTGCCGGTTTTCCCGCCCTCCCCCGATTTACACGATATTTAAAAAAACAAAACTGCGACGATCCGATTCCCTCCCCCCCCCCCCCAGCCGAAATCGATCGTTAAGACGATCGATCACACGATTCACATCTCTAGCTTGGACAGCACCTGTGGCTCATGGCCTGAGCTTGGATTACCATAGGATTGATTGACAAAGACTGTACCTTGTCTTGTGCATTGATGTTTGCTCCACAGCCGATGAGATGCTCCACACAGTCGCAGTGTCCTGTTCGCACAGCGACATGCAGGGCCGTGCTCCACAGCTGCAAGGGAAGCACATTGACATCAGTGAGGCCGTACTGTTCCCTCTGCATGGCTGGTTTGCGACTGTGCCATTTATTGCTTAAAATTCAGAATGGGAAGTCATAAGGAGAGAGGCTCCAGTGGAGGGGAGCAGAACAAAAAACGGAAGGCATTTTTATGTGACCCTGGGCCGTGATCCTGTGACACGCTGGGCTGTAATGCTGTGCTTAGACGCCCTGCGCAGTGACATTATGATGCTATGCATACCGTGCTGTGCTGTGATTCAATGATGCTGTGTCACAGTGTTGTGATGCTGTGCTTGGATATACTGTGCAGCGATGCTGTGACGTTGTGCTGTGGGGGTGTGCAGTGATACACTGGGCGGTAACGTACTGATGCTGGGATACTGCGCCATGATGCTGTGACATACTGTACGTAAATCATCAAAGAGGGGAAAGTGTATGAATTTACTAAACCATAATTTCAATTTTGCCACAAGCATTCAAACCTTTTAAACAGTTTTCAGTGTTCCCATCAACATACGTACAAAAAAAAAAAATCACATTCTCAAACCATGTAAACAACCAACAATTCCCCTATCCTCACCCACTTTGCAAAAAAAAAAACTCAAACACCTCAATCTATAAAGAAAACCAAAAATAATAAAATCAATCATCCAAACCCTCTCCCTCACATATAAAGACAAATATTCATTTTCCCCCCATCTCTAACTCCCATCTATTAATCCTTTTATCCCCGCCCAGTCATTCATCCTTCCACTTCATTCCGTCCTCTCATTCCCTCTTAGAACAAGATCACAAGCCGGATTTCACAGGACCACTAGGACTAGTAGTCCTGTGCTAGGACCACTGTTATTTAATATTTTTACTAATGATCTAGAGGAAGTAATAAAGAGCAATATTGCTATTTCTACTAATGAAGAATTAGGTTAAATTATTGCTTTAAGAAAACTGCCTCATGTTGACTAGTAACTGGAATAAAAAGGCCTGAAGAGGGAAAAATGTAATTATCAGCCCAAGGCTGAGAACGGAGTGAGAATGCAGAGTGAATTCCTGATAAGAAAGGCGCCAAGTTACATGAAACAAAGGAAGTACTGAGTAAGCAGAATGTGTGATGTTTGAGAGGCACATGAAGGAAAATTACCAGCAAACGTAGGGAATGAGTGAGGGGAGGGGTAAGCATATGCGAGCCATGTATAACAGTATAAAAATCTAAGGCAAATTTAAAACTTTGAGTAAACTGACATTGCTCACGAAACAATATATTCTGTAAGATAGGCTCCTTTACTCCCATAAGGAAACACAATCTGATTTCCTTATAGATTCCTCTATCTTAACTTTGTATACATGCATGAAATAAACAGATACTGCCATTTCTTATTAGATCTCTAAGCTGCTTAATAAATGTTAATGTTTTGAAACTGAAAGTCTGTTTCATCACTGACTATCTCTGGGGAGGAAGCCAGGCAGGGTAAGTTTCAAGATTTTTAATATTCTTGGTAGCAGAGGATGGTTGAACTCCCTGAGTGCACAAGCCTCAGGTAATGATTCTTTGAACTCCCCGAGAGATCTGAACCTCGGGTAATGAACACTAATCACACAAACTCCATAATAGTAACATAGTAGATGATGGCAGGAAAAGGCCAACGGCCTGTCCAGTCCATCCAGTTTTCTTGTCCTCACTTCTAAAAGATCCATCCCAGTTGCTAGCTATAGAGTGTGACTGCCTGCAAAATCTCTCTCCTTATCCAGGACAGTCCTTTTTTGTCTTTTTCCTTTGCATCCATCGTGCTGGTGTCGCTGGTGACCTTGATACAGCATAACACTATCTTCACGGTGTCCCAGCGCCTCCATGTGTCGTACCAGCTGACTGATCGCTCTTGTCCTTTATATTGCAGTCTGCTAATGAGTAGGGATGTGCATTTGTTTTGAACGAATGCACAATCCGCAATATATAGGTCCCTATTCGTTGCATTCGTGGGTTCCCGAAACGTATGGTGAACCCCCACGAATGCAACGTATCATTAACAAATAAAACCCCCACCCTCCTGACCCCCCCAAGACTTGCCAAAAGTCCCTGGTGGTCCAGCGGGGGTCCTGGAGCGATCTCCTGCACTCGGGCCGTTGACTGCCGGTATTCAAAATGGCGCCGATAGCCTTTGCCCTTACTATGTCACAAGGGCTACCGGTGCTATTGGTCAGCCCCTGTCACATGGTAGGAGCACAAGATGGCACTGGCCCGAGTGCAGGAGAGTGCAATGGATGGCACCAGCCATCCATTGCTCTTACCATGTGACAGGGGCCGACGAATGGTACCGGTAGCCCCTGTGACATAGTAAGGGCAAAGGCTATCAGCGCCATTTTGAATACTGGCAGCCGACAGCCCGAGTGCAGGAGATCGCTCCAGGACCCCCGCTGGACCACGAGGGACTTTTGGCAAGTCTTGGGGGGGGGGGGGGGGGGGTCAGGAGGGTGGGGGGGTTGTAGTTAATTAAATTTAAAGGGTTGGGAAGGGGGGTTTTTTTGTTTTTCCAACTTTAATGGAAAACGAATACCGAATTCAACTAATAGACGAATCGGGTTTCCCCCCTATGAAAACAAATGCAACGTATTTGGGTCCCGACGAATTCGAATACCGAATTGGACGAATCCATCCCTTCTGCACATCCCTACTAATGAGTTCACAGTAGGGACATTTCTGGCAGTTGTCCTTGCCTCGCCCATCATCCAGAAAGGTTAGTTTTACTTCCATCTCCCTTCACATTCCAAAGCATTTCAGGAGGCGGTTGATGTAAGCTCCCCACATCCAGATCGTACCACCATCTCCAGAGCAGTCAAACGTTGCATCTAGAAGATGTGATCTCAGATAAATAAGTGCTTGGAAATACACAACAGGAACTCACCCATTTTACAGAAGGACATTCTTGTGTAGGCAGTCAGTTAGATGATATTTAATGTGGAAAGGTATGCAGTAATGTATGCAGAGCACAAGGTGCAACATACACTGCTACTTATCATTTCTATAGCACAGAAGCGCCAGCCCCCACTCTATGGAGCTTCCATCATCTTTCTCACTTGGTTTACATTTTTTTTGTTTGTTTGTTTCAAAATGTTGATGCAGCTGTAGAGAGAGTTTTCTTCTTCACTATGAAGTTTTTAAGATTTGGATCACAGGGCCTTATTTTGATTACAGCTAAAAAGGTGAGTTTTTAGGATGAATCTGAATAGTGCTGTAGAGGGAGCATGACGCGCTGGTTTGGAAAGCCTGTTCCAGGCATAAGGTGCAGCAAGCTGGAAAGCGCGGAGCTGATGGAAGGGGAAGGGCCCAATGAATGGAGCAGGGGTGCAGGGAGAGATCAGGAATACGCGAGAAGAGATAATGAGCCGTAGCATGAAGGAACTTTAGAGTTCAAGCTTGTGCTCATCCACATGTGAAAATGGATGGGAAGCTAATGGTCAGTGCATTGTGACATTGGAAGGTGATAAGTCATGCAGCTGAATATTCAATAGCCTGTAGTGGAGAGACCTGTGAGGAGCAATGTTGTTAAGGTCTAAGCAGGAGCTGATGAGAGAGTGGATAAGGGTTTTAGTAATTTGTTCAGAAAGGGAGGGACAAAATTTGGTGATGTTACAGAGAAAGAAATAACACATTTTAGTCGGGTTTTGGATGTATACGGAGAAGGAGAGGGAGGAATCAACGATGACCCCCAAGATTATGTGTTGAGGGGACAGGAAGGATGATATCCACAGAAAGGGTAGTGGTAGATTTGGTTTTAATTACTCACCTTCCCAAACCTCTGCTCAAGGCAATTACAATTCGGATGCAATAGATAGGTTCTTGCCCCAGAGTGCTTACAATCTAAGTTGATATCTGAGGCAAAGGAGGGCAAAGTGATTTACCCAAGGTCAGGAGACGGGTCAGAGGCAGAAGTGAGATCTGAGCCCTGACCTCATTGGTTCTCAGTTTGCTGGGTTGGGGAAGGGGGTAAATGGGGGCATTGCTTCCTAACACTAACCAGGGGAAAGTCCCGGGTATATTAGTTAATAACAAACTGGGAGTACTGTTATTAAGTTCTTGGGCTACAAATTTAGCATTATTTTAGGGGATGCTAATGATGCACAGATAACATCACACCTACTATTTATGATTTGAAGCTTTATGGCTCCTGTGATCATCACTTAGTATAATAACTCCAACAAGTAAAAAGCTTCTCAGATGACATCAGGATGACATATGGCCTGAACACATGTGTTTAGATGACTTTCCTGAGAAGAAAAACTAAGCAAAACTGAAAACGTCTCTCTGACTGAAAACTTATATAAGGGAACTTGAGCTGGCAAGTGTATATAAATATCTAGGAGTCAATGAAGGGGCACAATCCAACACAAATCACTAAGAGAAAAGATCAGCATAGTGTACTACAGGAGACTGAAACTAATACTGAAAAGTGCTTTAACAGCAAGGAATAAGATACAAGCCATCAATCAACTTGCAATCCCTCAACTTTCATATAATTTTGGAATCATAGTCTGACCCCAGGAATATCTCAACCAATTGAATATAAGAACAAGAAAACTCCTACATAACCACCAACTGATCTATAAGAACCAGTATATGCTAAAACTGTACATCCCAAGAGCTGAAGTAGGACTTTGTCTTATAGAAATAGATTATACATACAGAGCAAGCACCATAGGCCTCTAGATATACTTATCAGCATCAACAGACACAAATGCTACAGTATCACAATCTATCTCCATCCTTAAACTTGGACAAGCAATCCATAGAAGGAACGAGCGAGTATTCACCAGCATATATGAAGAAAGAAGCAACAGAATTTGCTAAAGATAAGCTCAACCAGCAAACAAGTTAAAATAAGTGGCAAAAGCAAAAATACAGTGGGAAATATAAAACGTTACTTCAATTACCACATGAAGATCAAAACTTGACACAGGGATGACTAAAGAGAAGAGAACTTCAACCTAAAGATGAGAGATTAATCATTGCAACACAGAACTACAGAGAAGATGCTTCAAGCACAAAACGGGAAAACAGGCAAATGCAGATTCTGTAGCACATCTTGTTGCCAGGTGTGATATGCTGAAGTCAGAAAGCACAATATTAATAAGTTTTTACTTATATTCCACCTTTTGTGACATTTCAAAGCAAATTTCATTCAGGTTCTGTAGTTATTTCCTCATCTCCAGGAGGCTCACAATCTAAAGGGTACATTTACTAAGCCATGATAAGTGATTAACACACAAAAACAGCGTTTATTGAGCCATAATCACAAATCACAGCAATATTGTGTGATACTTTATTAAAAATCCACCCCTATTGAAATAAGCTGCTTTGCATGCATAAAATTTACTAATGTAGGCAAAGTAGCTAATGCATAGGTAATCCTATAGAACTAAAATAATGCAGCTGGCTGAAGCCATGTTGTTTCCCAAATTGCACCAACTGAGGAACTGTAGCTAACTGTTCCCTGGAGCATCAAAATGTTAACGCACATCCCTATGCTCTGGGTGCTTTATATAGGGCATCAAGACGTGCCCTTTATATAGGGCACGTCTTGATGCCCTATATAAAGGGGCAAAGCCCCACCAGGATTGCTATTTAAAGGAGAAAAGGGCAGTTGGTGCTATTTTGGAAAATGTTGTTGACCAGCCCGGGGCCTAGGGGTGCTCTGAGCCACCTTTGGACCATCAGAGTACCTTTCTAAGGTAAGGGAGGATCAGGGGGGGGGGCAGAGGGAGTGGTCTGTCGGAGGAGGGTGGGGGCCACTAGACTACCAAGGAATTTATTCTGTATAAGGAGGGACATCCAGTGGGGGGAGAGGGCTGCTACTGGGGAGGCTGGGAGAGGCGTTTGAATTGGAGTGGGGGCTATTTGGCTCAATTTAGTGAAAAGGGGAAGGGTATTGAAAGGAGGGGGTATTGCCATATGAAAATATTTCTATGTTTAAATTTTTTTTTTTATTTCTTTTGAGCTGCCTTGACAGGCAATGGGTGTCTGAACTCTAGCAAAAATCTTTATTTGTGACAAGAAACAGAAAGGCAGCTCTGCTATTCTTCACAGTTCAACAAACAATTGTAGTAATACAGTTCAGCAGTATTCTCTTTCTCTAGGCTTCCTTTTCTCCCCTAGGTCTCCTGTTCCTTCAGGGTGTGCGCTGCCTTCCCCCACTCCCAGGTTTTCTGCTGCCTTTCACTGAGGGCCTTTATGACTCGCTACATGCTAGCCTACTGGCTCTGGTACCACAAAAGCTTGCTGAAGAGCTCTGCCTTGTTCTGGAGCACTCAAACATAACTTTCTTTCTCCTTGCAGGAAAATAAAACAAAACCTGCCTGTTCGGCTCTGATTCACTATAGATATAAATCCCTCACTCCAGACGAAGCTATCCTTTTTAGTCTGCTGTAAAATTAAACTTTCAGTTGCTGCTGCAGCAAGGCCCAATAAAGGATAAAGTAAAGAAAGGCGAAAAAATAATTACCATCCCTTTTTTTCATTTTGGCGAGGTTTCTCTGTGTGTGCAAGGCTTAGAACAGAAATGCCTGAACTGACACCATATGTGGCATTGTGAGTAGACTTGGGGTAGCCAGAGAACAGACTCAGGCTGGACTCTGGCAAAAATCTTTCATAAATGTCTTTATTTGTGTCAAGAAACAAACAAAAGCAGCTCTGCTATTCTTTGCAGTCAAAAAGAACAATTGTAGTAATAGAACTTATAGTTCAGCAGTATTATCTTTCTATAGGCTTCCTTCTCTCCCCTGGTCCTCCTGTTCCCGTCTGGGCCTGGCTAGTTATATTCCTTTCCCAGGGACCTCTGCTCAAGACCAGGATTTCCTGCTGTATTAGGTTTAAGGTAGACTGGGCCAGTTCTCTGGTGCTGGTCTTTTAAGGTGTCTAGAGTTTTCTTATGTATATCCTTTCACAAGACCTACTAATAACAATTTGTAAACTATCATTAAAATCAGCTATGGTACCTGAAGATTGGAGGATGTCCAACGTAATGCCAGTTTTTTGTTTTTTTTTTTAAAAGGGCTCCAGGGTGATCCAGGAAACTACAGACCGGTGAACCTAACATCAGTGCCAGACAAAATAATTGAAACTATTATAATGAACACAATTACTGTTTAATGAGACAAAGCCAACATGAAGTTAGCTAAGGGAAGTCTTGTCTCACCAATCTGCTACATTTTTTTGTGAAGGCATGAATAAACATGTGGACAAAGGCGAGCCAGTTGATATAACGTATCTGGATTTTCAAAAAGTGTGTTTGATAAAGTACCGAATGAGAGATTCTTGAGGAATTTAAAAAGTCATGGCACAGGAGGCAATATTCTTTTGTGGACGGAGAACTGGTTAAAAAATAGAAAAATAGAGAGTAGGGCTACATGGTCAATTTTCACAATGGAGAAACATGAATAGTAGAGTGCCTCAGGAATCTATATTGGGACCACTGCTTTTTAACATATTTACAAATGAACTAGAAATGGGAACAAGTGAGGTGATCACATTTGCTGATGATATAAAATTATTCAAAGTTATTAAAATCACAAGAAGATTATGAGAAATTGCAAAAGGAGCTTGGGAGACTGGGTGACCAGGCATCCAAATGGCAGATGACATTTAATGTGGAAAAATGCAAAGTGATGCACATAGGGAAGCGCAACCCAAATTATAGCTACGCAATGCAAGGTTCAACATTGGGAGTCACCATGCAGGAAAAAGGATCTATGCATAATCGTGGAGAATATGTTGACATTCTCTGCTCAGTGTGCGGATGAGAAAGCAAATAGAATGCTAGGAATTTTTAGGGAAGGAATGGAGAATAGAACAGAGAATATCCTAATGCCTCTGTGTGGCTCCATGGTGCGGCATCATCCCGAGTATTGTCTGCCGTTCTGGTCACCACATCTCAAGAAAGATATAGTACAATTTAAAAAGGTACAGAGAAATGTCACCAAAATGATAAAGGGGATGGAACAATTCCCGTATGAGGAAAGGCTAAAGAGGTTAGGGCTCTTCAGCTTGGAGGAGAGAGGGCTGAGGGGGGGATATGATTGAGGTCTATAAAATCATGAGTGGAGTGGAATAGGTAAATGCGAATTGGTTGTTTATTCTTTCAAAAAGTACATAGTCTAGGGGACATGCAATGAAGTTACTAGGTAATACATTTAAAACAAATAGGAGAAAATAGTTTTTTTATTCATTGCATAATTAAGCTCTAGAATTCTTTGCTGGAGGTGGTGGTAAAACCTGTTAGTGTAGTTGGGTTTAAAAAAAGGTTTGGACAAGTTCTTGGAAGAAAAGTCCATTAAATAATTATTAAGGTGGACTTGGGGAAATTCTGGTTTATCCCTGGGACAAGCACCATAGAATTTATTAATCTTTTGGGATCCTGGCAGTGACCTAGATTGGCAACTGTTGGAAGCAGGATACTGGGCTTGATGGTCCTTTGATCTGACCCAGTATGGAAAATATTATGTTCTTGTATATCACTTCAAGATTTCCCCCCCCCCTCTCTCATTTCAGTGCTCCCTTCCTTATCGCCCACTCCTCCAATCTTATCTGTCTGCCTCCTCTCTTTCTGCCCCTCTCTCTTCCACCTCACAACCCCTCTAAGGTAGGTACATACTCAGAGTAGGATAGGATACTGCCCCCACCTCCCCACTCTCACCTTGTCTTTCCGGTAGATTTTTGCTCCCCTGCTCAGCAGCAGCTTGATGATCTCCAGCTGCCCCCCACGGCAGGCCCAGTGCAGTGGTGTCCCTCCCAGCTGTGAAAAACACAAGCATAAGAAATTAGATGTTGCAGCAGTGTGTCAGGTACAGCATGACCCAGCCTCACCCATCTAGATTACACACTGAGGGGGAGGGGGGCATTATCTCAGTAATACCCTGACCCCAGCCTCTGATTATACACCAAGGGAGGCTTCATCCATTTAATTTAGACACCGAGGTTAGGGGAAGAGGATGGTCTCAGGAGTACCCTGACTCAAGCCTCACCCATGCCGATTACTCACCAAGAGATAGGGTTGTGGGGGAAGGTTTCTCGCAGCATTACCCTTGACGCCATCAACGTTGCAGGAGCAGGTTTCAGCCATTTCCTAACCTGCTCCACATGTAATGCTGACGGAGTCAATGTAATACTCCGACCCCAGCCTCACCCATTCAGATTAAACACCAAGGCAGCGTGGAAAGAGGGCAGATCTCTCAGTAACCAGGGGCCCCTAAGCCTCACTCACCATGTCCCTCGACTCCAGTGTTGCTCCTGCGTCCAACAAATTCTCAACTATTTGTTGGTTACCTCTCAGACAAGCACGGTGCAGGGCAGTACACAGAAACTGCAAAAAGGAATCACACGTTATCTATGCAGGACACTGCTCTGTCTCCCCCACCCGTGTCCCCACCAAAACACACACTACGGAGACAGTGACAGAGCAGCGCTGTGCACACGCACTGCAGAGACCTGAGCCATATCTCTGCAGGACCCCCCTCTCAGTAACATAGTAACGATGGCAGAAAAAGACCAAATGGTCCATCCAGCCTGCCCAGCAAGCTTCCCACAGCAGTAACCGCCGCTCCGTGCAGGTTGCCCCCTTGCTGAGGTAGGCACAGTACAGTACGTGGAGCTGCACATTGCAGGATCAGAACATCCCCACCTCGCTGATGCTTCTGCGTGATCTGGACTGGCAGAGTCAGATGCTGAACTCGATGGATCATAGGTCTAATCTAGGGAGGTGCTTGGGCAAATTTTAATACATTTCCTGTTTCGTTTCAATTTTTTTTTTTAAAGCAAAACAAAAGTAAGTTTGTTTTTCTTTCATGTTGTTTCAAGAAGCCAGTAGCTCTGGCATACCCCCTGCCCTTCCAAATAAACACTGCTGGTGCCATTTTGTTGTACAGGTCAACCTCTGCATAATAAAATAGTGGCAGTCTCAAGGCTGGCTGGCTGGCACCATTTTTAAGAAGGGACCCAACCCAGTGAGGCAGAAATACCTGGGGATCGCTCCTTCTCCATTTGGATTTCTAAATTTTTATGGCACTGGCAATGGTTGTTTTTTTTTTGGTAGCGAAGGGGAGATCTTGAGTTGTGCAGCTTTTTTTTTTTGTTCTATTTTATTTTACTTTCCATTTTCTCTATTTCTTTTTAAACAAACAAAACAAATTAAACCACATACAAAAGTAAAAGCAACAACAACAAAAAAAAAAGCAATACAAAATGAAAACTATGTCTATGCACACCCCTAATCTGCCCCAGCATGTTTTTATGCAAGGTTCCAGTCCCTCCCTGAAGGGTGCATGAGACCAGGGATAGCAGGGGGTTTCTCTCCTCCTCCCCTGAGTATGATAGTCCCCTTCTTGGTGGGATGTGTGAGATCAGGCACGACACAGGCCTCCCCCTTTCCCTGATGGTGCCTGAGATTCAGTGCAGCTGCTGGTTTCCCCTCTTCCCCAAAGGTGTACGTCTTACCTGATCATGTACATTTGGGTTCCCCCCGTCAGACAGGTACTTGTCTACCAGCAGGACTCTACCCTCCAGCGCAGACTTCAGGAACTCTGGCACATCCACGGGTTCTGTCTGCAGGAAATAGCAATAGATCCCAGAGTGAGAAAGACCCCAGGCTGAGAGTGCACAGAGAACAGGAAAAGCGCTATAGTTCCACCGCAGACCCCCATGGTAATGGGAGCTCTGCCACCCACTCCCCAGCCCATACTGAGCCCAGAGTGCACAAAGGACAGAAATCAGGGCTGTAATCCCAGCGGAGCGAAACACTCCCACCCCACGCTGTGCTGAAAGTACATTTGCCAGGGGAGTGCCAGTCACTCACTGCCTCCTGGGGAGGAACTGCATCTTGGGGCTGGGATTTCGGCTATGGGGGAAGAGACTTTGATGCCGTCTGTTTCCTGGGTTTCAGTCTCCTAGGGCTCAGCTTTGTTTGTTTTATTTATTCATATTTCTAATTTCTAAATTGCTTTTCCATGAAACATGCTAAAAGTGGTTTTGGCACTCACTGTCTTCTGGGGAAAGGCTTTCAGAAGGATTTGGATACTCACAGTCTCCTGGGGCTCAGGTTTTGAAGGGACAGGCTCCTTCTTTGCTATTCTTGGTTTCTTCTCTCTCCTTCCACGAACGATGCTTTGCAGATCCTCCAAATTTTCCAGACGGATCCGTGAGTTATTGAAGGTCTCAATCTAACAAAGAGGTATACGTATGTAGACAAGGAACCGAGACGAACCACAATGTCTGTCTATGATTTCTGGGTTTTTCCCCAGCACCACCTCCCGACACCTCCAAGTTTTACCTTAGTGATTCTTCCCTGCACCCCGATTCCAACCCCAGGGTTTCCTCCCTGTACTCTGACTCCTTTCCCCAAGCCCCAGCTCCTACCTCAGCCCTTCCTCTCTACCTGGGCACCCACACCCAATACTCCCAAGCTCTACTCCAGTGAATACTCCTGCCTCCCTGGCTCTAACCCCAACTCCTTCCTGCCAAGACCTGCCTTGCTGATTAATTCTCCATTCCCAGCTCCATGTCCTGATCCACCCCACCTCCTATCCAAGCCTCTCCTCCCACACCCTCAGATTTCCATGTCAGAAGTGAACCAAGCCAAAGAGGCTGGTTCACTTCTGACCAGTCCCCACTGCATGCATGGAAAAGCAGTCCTACATTTCTTAGATAAATCAAAACTACAACTCTGCTTGCAATAAGGCAAAATCAGAACTGCTCAGCCTCTTCAGGTGGACCTGGGGTGAGGCAGTCTCCCTACAACACCCCCCACTCCTGCCCCAGCACATCCTCCCTACCTCCGGACTTTTACCCTAGCACAAAAAACCCAATATAGAAACTATTTCTGAGAGAGACCCTTCTATATATCAAATTCACAGTCTCTCTTAGAGGTGACCTTATACATTACCCACAATCCCTCACAGTCAGCTAACAATCACCTTCTTCCTCTTCTCATCTTCTGCCTTCTGCTTTTCTTGTTTGATGATTTCTTTGATTCCCAGAATGCCTTGTTTCTGCCATCTGACCTCTGGCATGAGATCTCCAGCCAACACTCCGCACCCTCTCACTTTCTCTTCGCTCCTCTCACTGCTCACCTACGTAGAGAGGGAACAAGTATGCTGAGCAACAAGTATCACCCCCCTCACAAAGTGTCAGGAGAAACTATGCTCATGGAGACCGATTACAATGATCACAGCACACCCCTCACCCAACATCCTTCACTCGGTCACGTCTCTGCTAAGAGAGGCCACACACCAGTAACTCATCTGCGTCGCTACTGGTAAAGACCCTACACCCATCAATAGTCAGAATCATTATTGAGAAAGATTCCCCACCCCTCACTCGTCCATGTCACTGCTGCGAGAGATTCGAGAGAGACCCCACCCCTCTCATTCATCTTCTTATTTCTCTGGCCCTTCCAGCCTCTCCTATCTCTGCTTCATCCTCAGCCTCTCCTGCTCCTCTTTCATTCCATCCTCTTCGTTGTGCCTTTCCTGCCTGCCGGCCCATGCAGTCCTCTTCCAACCCTTCAGGGGCAGGGCTCACATTCCCATTCACAACCAGCAGAGCAGGGGAAAGAAACAAGGATGCGAGAAACATCAGGAAACAGGAAAGAGATGATGAGAGTGAGATGAGGCAATTTAGGAAGAGAGCTAGGCGAGAATGAGCTTGAGAAGGGCAAGACAGAAGGGTAGATGAAGGGGGTAGGCCGCAAAGGGCGAAAGACAGAGGGAAGTGGATGGGTGGGAAAGTAGGTGCAATGAAAAAATGAAAGATAGGATGGGAAGTTGGAGGAACTGGTTAAGAAAATGTGACACTCGTGGCTAAGCACCTAGAACTCACAGATTACATCCCAGTGTCATATAGGCATGGAATTATCCACAGCTGCCATAACTGTCTCAAAGTAGAATTACCAGCCTGTAGTTCACCGCTTGCACAGTCATGGGACCATGGAATTATTGCCCTTTAATTTGCAGCTCTCGTAGTTGGTAAGTGGAGCTAGAATCAGCAAACCTGGGTTGGCCCGGAGGGAAATGGGTTAGTTTCTCGAAACTACATCCCTCCTGGGTCAGCCAGGGCTAGGGATGCTGCGGGGGCAGCTTTCATAGCCCTGAGAGTGAGAGAGGGAGTCACTAGGTGTACAATGGTGACCCCTAGTGGCAGAATTTAGGTCTCATGATTGGGGGGGGGGGGGGGGGGGTTCCAGAAGGAGCCCTGGGGGCATGGTCCACTACCAAGGCCTATCATCATAATGCTTTAATGACTGCACTAAAGCAAGTAGGGATGGGGTATAAAATAGAAGAAAAATTTAAGGATAACTACAAATGAAGGCTCAAGCCCTGGTTTTGAGTGATCTAAAAACTCAAGGGAGCAGGAGTAAATTGCTGGCTATAAAAAAAAAATGAAAAAACTTGAGGTGCAGAGGCAGTAGCTTTACTGATCAGCCAAAATGAGATCACGCTTTCTGCTGGTTAAACTGCAGCAGAATATAATTCACAACTGCCACAGCCACGTGAGCAGGGGATCATCGACCCGCAATTCACCGCTTCCACAGCGCGGTGATTCCATGGGACTGTAGTGCCCTTCTCCCTTTGCCGTTTAGGAGCAGGCACTTTGCTGTTAATATTAATTGTTGAATCTGATTAAGTGGCTTGGCTGTGCCCGTGCATTCTGCACATACCCACAAGTGCTTAGCCGCCATTTATTTAATAGACTACACCTGTTCCTGAGCTGTCAGACGGCGTCAGCGTTTCAGCAGAGCCCTATTTATAAAGGCTGAGCTGGTCATGCTTGAGGAATTAAGTCACAGCCTCGGAAGTGATTCTGAATAACCGCCCAGAACCACAATGCAGTTCTGGAAATCATAAATAGAGCCGCTGCGGCTCTGACTGCAGGTTAGCGTCATTTTTGTTTCTAAACAAGAGCTTAACGCCATGTTAATAACGTAGGTTTATAGCGCGCCTTTTGCCCTAGCCTCACTGCAATAGCTCAGAAATAAAATCTGGCCGTGTTAATCCCAGGGACAGCAGCCACGACGATTCATATTCTTGCTATTACCCACGTGCAGTGGAGTAAACCGAAGCGCAGGGAGATGAAAAGTGACTTGTCCCAGGGACAGAGCTGGGCCTGGCGACCACGGCCCAGGAGTGGGTTCATCTTTTAGTGATGGGGCAGAGTGTGGGGGAGGGGGCAGCTGTTCCCTCCTGCTCCAGCTCAGTCAGAACTGTGGCTGGGACCCAGCCCCATAAACATTCCTTTCACAGCTATCCGGGAGGGTGTGTGTGTATATGTGTGTGTTATAATGAAAAGAAGAAAATCACAAAGGAAGGCTATCATAGATCGCCTTCCTTTGTGCTTTTTGGGTCCTATGTGTGTGTTATATCCTCTCCAAACTACCCTAGCTCATTAAGATCAAACATCTGGGCTCTTTCCGCAGCCCTGTAATTCTGAGCCTGGAATTTGGAACGGGTTTCCATGGTAACCGGAAGCTGGCGCGTGGGGGGGGGAGCGGAGTGCCGCAGGCCCTGTCGGCGTGCGACGGCTGCAGGAATCCCCGTGCTGAATTTTCTTTCTCCAGTTACTGCTGCTGGAGAGGACAAGTGGCGCCACAGCAGGCCCCGATATAGAGGCACGGCAGTGGCAGCAATGCTCTAAGCACCTATAAAAACCTAACCTAAACTAGGCCTTCCTTTCCTTTTCCAGTTTCTAAATACACCTGGGGATATTTTGGGAAGGAATAATGGGTTATCCAGTATTGGCATTAATTGTGATAAGTTTTCGATGGACACTCTACAGTTAATATATTAATCTCAAATTTTATCAAGGGATGACTATCTCCATTAATTCCTCTATGTTTCACGGACAGCCATAAGGCATCTTCCAGCTCCCACTGAGGGCTACAGGATTGCTCTGTTTATACCTGGGTTTTAGATTCTGTCCTTAGTGCCAATCACTAACTGATGTCTATTGACAGGAATGGGAATAATTTTGCATGTTCAGGACTGCCAGTCTTCCTTTTAATTTCTTCCTATGTAATATTTTCTTGAAAATTCAGGAAACCCTATAATTCCTCATAAAATCTGCATTTTTTTTTTTGGAAGGGACAGAACAAGATAGCCTACCCTTGGCATTATTGACTTTGTGAAAGTACTGATTCTTCCAATCCATGAAATACTTTATCTAGTATAGCATTTTAGAACTTTTTAAAAGTTTCCTAGAAGTTCGTTCTGGGAAATTAACATCTAGTTTTTTTTATCAGTTGTATTCCCAAATATTTAATACTCATTCCATTGAAATGGAAAGTTCATGTGAATCCTTTGAACTTCTACCTCTTCCAAAGTCAAATAGGGCTGCCATTTCAGTACACCTTAAAATATGAAGCTTTACCAAATTCCCTTAATTTTTATCAGTAAATTCAACAATAAAATATAAGAGATTGCCAAGGTGGTATCATCTATTGATTTCTCTTCAGGTTTTCCTATCTTGATTTCTACAGTACTGAGATTTTTTATGTAACTTGGAAGGCAATGGCTACATCATTAAAGCAAAGATCAATGGGGACAGAGTGCACCCCTCTTGTTCCCCTTAAATTCTTTAGAGTACCCCCATTTACCTTCACCATCACCTGAGGATTGTCAGAGAGGACCTTGCAAAACAGGGAAACTGGGCATGCAAATGAAATTGAATATGATCAAGTGCAAAGTGGTACACTTAAGGAAGAGTATCCCAAATTATGGCTACACAATGCAAGGTTCCACATTAGGAGTCACCACTCAGGAAAAGGATCTAGGTATCATTGTTGATAATCCATTGAAATCTTTTGCTTAGTGTGCAGCAGCAGCCATGAAAGCAAATAGAATTCTAGGCATTATTAGGAAAGGAGTGGAGAATAAAACAGAGAATATCATAATGCCTTTGCATCGCTCCATGGTGCGACCTCATCTTAAAAAAGATGTAGCAGAATTAGAAAAGGTACAGAGAAGGGCAACCAAAATGATAAAGGGGATGGAATGATTCTCCAATGAGGAAAGGCTAAAGAGGTTAGGACTCTTCAACTTGGAGAAGAGAGGGATATGATTGGAGAAGAGAGGGATATGATTGGAGAAGAGAGGGATATGATTGAGGTCTATAAAATAATGAGTTGAGAGGAATGAGTAAAGGTTAATCGGTTGTTTAATGTTTCAGAAAATACAAAGACAAGGGGACACATAAGTTAATAGGTAATACATTTAAAACTAATAAAGACAATATTTTTTACACAATGCATAATTAAGCTCTAGAATTTGTTGCCATAGGATATTATTGTAGCTACATTTAAAAACGGTTTGGACAAGTTCCTGGAGGACAAGTCCATAAACCATTATTAAGGTGGAGTTGCAGAAATCCACTTCTTATTCCTGGGATAGCAGCATGGAATATATCTACCCTTTGGGATCCTGCCAGGTACTTGTGACCTGGATTGGCCATGGCCACTGTTGGAAACAGGATGCTGGGCTTGATGGACCTTTGGTCTGACCCAGTATGGCAAGTCTTATGTTCTTATCCAAATTCAGAAATTAGGATCCAGTCTTACTTTCCAAAGCACTAATTTACAAATGTCTAATCTGCTCTATTGAACCCTTTTTCAGCATTGAGAGAGAGGAACATAGTTGGTGTATTACTAATTTTGGCTACATGGAAAACATATATCATTTTCCAGATATGATTATATAACTACTTTCCAGGTACAAAGCCTTGTTTGGTCTCTCTGAACCAGGTCAGGTAGAATTTTGTTCAATTTTATGGCAAGACCTTTAACAAATAATTTGACATCTGAATTGAAGAAGGAAATAGATTTACATAAAGTATAATCCTTACCTAGTTTTGGTATTACAATAATACCTGCATTCATCGTGATTTCCAGCAATGTTACATCAGCTAAGAAATCATTAAACAGACTTGCCATATAGCAAGCAAATTCTTCACCAAATACTTGATAATACTTAGGAGTAAATCTGTTTAACCCAGGCAATTCATGTAAAGGTTTTCATTGTTCCTCCACTGTAAATGGTTGTAATTCTCTTGTTCTAGTCTGGGAAAGGTTATGCTTGATAATCTATTTGCAGTTGATATGTAGATAGTGTTTCCCTGAAGCATTTGGGATAGTCTTTCTAGGGAATGGTTTCATCTCTTTTCCATATTTAATAGAATCAATATTCCCTTTATTAATTTATCTAATTAACTTCAAAGCCAAAATTCTGTCTGCCTTGTTACCCTTTTCATAATATATTTGTTTTTACATCAGCAGATAATACTGGAATTTTTCCAGCAAAATTTTCTTGTTTCTTCCTAGCATAAGTCAACTCTCTTAAAATGTTTTTTTATTTGTATTTTGTTTTTGTATTTAGTTTCCATCTCTTTCATTTATTTGTTCAAGTTACTCTCTGTTGATAGTTTCTTATGCCTAGCAGAGTGTGTTGTGAAGTTATTCATTTAAATATATCCAATGACGTAGATTGTAAAGTAGTTTAACTAGTACTGAATGTAAAATATTCTCTGAATTTGTGCCTTATCTCATCTACTACTTTTAAATCTGAGAGTCTTCTGTGATTCAGTTTCCAGACGCAGCATCTCTCAGAATCCTGAGCGATATGAACATCCACCCTAAGAGATCCATGACCTGACTAAGTAATGGAGCCAATCTGTGCACTCTCCTCCAGCCCTTGCTTTCATGTATAATCTGTTCTGGTGTAGGCATCAAAGGGATGTGAATACAAAGTATAATCTTTAACTTTTGGAATAACCATTTTCCTTGCATCAAACAATCCAAACTCACTAGTATAGTTTTTTGTTTTTTTTTAAAAGCATCCTAACCTTCTTATCATGTCTGTTATCCAGTGTAGAATAATTCAAGTATGGTTGTAGAACAGTATTAAAATCACCTGCAAAAGTCAGCTGTCTGTACAAAGTGGGAAAACCTAATTAAAAACTGTCACCTATTCTTGTTTGGGAGTGGGGCATTGTGAGGGAGTTGATAAACAACTCCCTCAGTCTACCTTAAGAGACTGGCACATCTATTCCGCCCAGTGCTCCTTAAGGCTGAATCCCATAGGGAACCTTGGGTGAAGGGAGGGACTTTTTACTAGTCCTTAAAACCTGAGGGCCTGAGAAGGTTAGGGAGGCCCTGGGAAGCAGATGGAGTCCCAGATTATGCAAGAACCACGTATTTATAAGGTTGGTGAACTGCATGTATTTTGAAGTTGAGCTACATTAGCGTCTAGCCTGAAGTAAGGTGAATCGCACTGATTACTTGTATGAAAGATTGGGTGAATTTTGCCATAAGGGCCACCATGGGACTGTTTTGGTTTGTTTGCTGAAGAGCACTGCTGACTTCAAACTGAGGGCTGATGGCTATTTTGTGTTGAAACCATTCTTTCTTGCACAGTAAATAAAAAGCACTATAACACAGAGTGTCCAAGTGTCTTCCTCTGGCTGTGAACCAGCCACCAACTGCACACACCATATGGTGTCAGCAGTGGGATCACTTGCCTAAAGCGTGAAACACAACAAAGGACCTACAGCTGCAGCAAGATAGCAGAGGAAAAAAAAACATTTGCAGAGTTCCCCCCCCCCCCCCCACACTGCTTTCCTGGGGCCCTCCCAGATCCAACCCAGCTTGTGCACAGGCCAAGGGGGCTATAATCGAGGAGTAAGTAAGGGCCTGACAGGCCAGCAGATTTTTTTTTTTCTTCCGCTCTTCTATCCCCGGAGAGAGACGTAAAAACGAAATAGGTAATCCAAGTTCTTGCTACTGGTCAACAGCAGCTACAGAATGCCCTGCAAGCGCAAATTACCCAGCAGGAAGTGTTACAAGCACAGGGGAGGCGGCAGCATACCATGATTATGCAGATCGCCCAGGCAGTGCAAACTGCTGTGACCTGCCCACCATCGGTGTCGCCGATATTTCTGAAGATGATCCCTCGGGAGGACCCAGATGTGTTCTTGAAGAATTTTGAGCGCACCACAAGACTGGCAGGATGGCCAGATAGGCTACATATTTAGGAAATTTACTTACCAGACTGAGTCAAGAAGCCTATCAAACAAGCAACCCGGAGGGGACAGCCACGTATCCTGAAGTCAAGGCAGCAATCCTAGGGAGAACGGGGCTCACCTCAGAAGCTTACCACCACAAATTTTGTAGTGGAGTTCTACAGGCTGGAGAGAATCCTAGGAAATTATTTCACTGGCTTAAAGTTGCTGCCTGGAAGTGGCTGCACCCAGAGGGGAAAACCGGGGAGGAGGTTGAATTGAATTCTCCATAGATTTTACCCACGTTGAGTGCACTTAAAGTGGGTAAATGGCTTTTGAGAATTGCTAGAATGTCAGGTGGGCAGGTAATCAGATACTTTATGATAAGGGCAGGACAAGAGACACAGATACACTGACTGGGAGGAGGCAAAAGACACATTCGGGCAGATACAGTAAGGACGCGTAAGAAACAATACGGCAGTGCTGGGCGCCCGCTCGTTTGCCGCGCGCATATTTTGGTTCACATACCGCTCGATTCAGTATTCAAATTAGACGCAAATCCAAGCGGCGTCCAAAGCACGTCAATGAAGCGGTAGACGCTCGCTATCCATTTTACTGTATAGAGCGGTATGCAGCGCCTATACAGTATCCAGGGTGCACTGGTACCTGTCCTTTGAAATGTCATTACAAATGTCATTTGAAATGTCATTCCACCAGGTAAGTGGATGGTTCTTTTCTACAGACCCCGCTGCCTTGAGCGCCTGGCCGGACGTCCAAGGTCGCGGCTTGGACGTCCGGCCGGGCGTTCAAGGCAGCGGGAAGGTCCATGAACGGACGCCGCGACTTCAGACGTCCGAGGTTGTGGCATCCGTTCATGGACCTTCCCGCTGCCTCCGATCATGGACACCGCGACCTTGGATGTCTGAGGTCGTGGCTTGGACGTCCAGCCGGGCGCTCAAGGCTCTAGAATGGAAGTAACAGCTGTTTACAGAGTCAGTCTTTGTCCTCTTCACCCCATTTATCACCTCGGTCAGCTGAGTCACGTCATGGCTGGCGAAAGAGATCGATGTTATTCCACTCTCCACCACTCCATTTGCAGCTGTGGAGAAGGGATTGCTGCGCCTCCAACTCTGATTCTATGCCTGCGGTGACAGGGCAAGCCTGCCCAGATGGGGCCTTCCCAGCTGACCTTGCCCGCCCGGCACTAGAGTGAAAGGAACATGTTTTAAATGACTTTTGTGCAGAGAAGGTTGAAGGAGGGATATCCAGAGGGGGCGAAGATACAGCTCAAGGCAGCGGGAAGCTGACTGAACACCACACTAACGCCAGGGTCAGGGTAGGCAGTAAATATGCAGGTTAAAGACGCGGCAAATAAGCTGGTTAAAAAGGCGATAATCTGGGCGCACGTTACTGTATCGGAGGGAATAGCTAAATCGATCATTAACATATCATATACATACGGCGGGCGGAGACGGATACATGTCCATTTCGGCAAGCGGTAAGGACGCGTAAAACCGGATACTGAATCGCGGGTTCACCTTAAGTGTCCAAAGCGGGTTAGAAACAGGGTAACCGCGGCCGCGCTTTACTGTATCGGCCCGATTGTGAGGTGAGCAGGTGCTTCCATAGTACAGCAGGAAAAGGAGTGGGGTGAACTGAGGTACCACTTTATCTAGTTTCAATCTATAGCTAGTTTACCTATAGCTTATTCATTTTCATGCTTTCCTGGTAACCTTTGTTGATAGCTTTATGCTGTAGAAATAGTTGGTATTTTCTTAGTATTTATGATTTTATGTTTTTATTCCTACTTGATTTTTATGCTCTCTTAACGGCTTTATATTTATGTAATTATGTTTTAAGTATTATCCTTTGATGTTATTATTCATTTTACTATTTTCTTAAACTTTAACATTTTGAATTGTAATCTTATTATTTTATATTCTTATTGTGCGAATTGTAAACCGTTTTGTGATGGTGTCTCCAAACGACAGTATAGAAAAACGGTTAATAAATAAATACTACTTTCCCGCTCTGGCAGTGGCGTAGCCAGAATTGATTTTTTGGGTGGGCACAAGGTTAACATAGGTGGGCACAAGGCATGCAGGTCTACTAGTTGTTTTCTTACTGATAAATAATGCCATATACTGCACCCTAGAATGGCTTTCTAAGTAGTTTGCAACAGCCATTATGTGTCATGTATGAAACTTTAAAATAATTTACTTCAATTATTTCAAGTATAGAAAACAATCAAATCCAATCATATAATAAAACAAAAATTAATGTATTCTTTCATGAACCATCTTTGCAGAAACCCAGAAATCTTCATAAATACAATAAAATATAATTAATCATCAGAACAGGTGCAGCGCAGAGCTAGGGCAATTCACATTACAAGTAACATGAAAAAAAAAATTCAAATTCTGGTGTAATCTCAGCAAAAAATAACCCTCCACTGCTATTTTGTGAAGTAACAAACTCTTGCAAAGAGGCATCTGGAACCTTGCCAAACAATCACAGCACTGACTCTCAGGATTCAAACAGCAACCTTATGAAAAAGCAGCAATGCAAATACTACACCAGGCCCTAGAACATTAATACATCACCTACGGGAATAACAGAACAGGCTGGACTACTACTACAGAGAAACTATATGCTAGAAATACTCATTTCTGTCACAAACAGGCAAAACTGAGACCGACCCTTACCTAATATAGAAATAAGAGACTATAAATTAGAAACAGAAACATGTAGATAAAGCCAAAATAGAAAGCCTGAGAAACTAAAATGTCTGAACAGTGGAATACTTAAGAAAGAGCAAAATACAAAAATATAAGAATGCACATTCCCAAAGATGACATTTAAATTGCTATATGCCAAAAAGACTCTCTACAAAAATTACATGCAGTGATAACAGCGAAATATAAATCTCTCAAAAAACTGCTGTAGCATCACAATTTTCACCCAGCTGGGTGGAAGAAACGCTGGGTGGAAGAAACGCAACATCGGCAGACGCCGCCATCCCATGCCGTCCCTAGCACCATCTATTTCGGCCCCCGACGAAGGCACGAGCCGAAACACGGATCCAGTGTCGGGCTTTTTCTATGCTAGCCTCATCTGAAAAACATGGCGTTTCTTCACTTAAGTTAAGTTCATGTCAATGTGACTTACTATATCTTTACCACCAATAAGTGACAATTTTTATTCTCACGGAAGCATAAAAAACACGGAAGCATAAAAAAATATATAGAGCTGTGACCTATGATTATAAACGTGGGCAAATACAATTTATGCTAACTTAGCATTACTAATTATGCCGGTTTATGAGGTCTGGTATTTCAAAAAAAATTTCTCTCACTTGAGGTGACTCAGAATTCTTGTTGTTAAAATTGTGATGCTACAGCAGTTTTTTGAGAGATATTTAAATTGCTAACATCTCTCTCTCTCTCTCTCTCTCTCTCTCTATATATATATTTTTTTACCTTTGTTGTCTGATCTTTGTATTTTTCTAATCAGTTGGTCCTGGTCTCTCTTTCCCATTTTTTCCCTTGTCGCTCATTTCCTAATTCCTCTTCAGTGTCTTTTCTACTACTGTCTTCTTCCCTTCCACACACACACACATATATACATAAATGCTTTCTCTCACAGACTCCCTCACACACTCAGGCTCTCACTCTCATATGCTCTCCCCCCCCCCCCCCCAAGCTCACATTCTCTGCAGACACACATACAAGCTCTCACTTTCTCACCCCTCCCCAGGCTTATATTCTTATGCACACACAGACACACATCCAGGCACCCATTCTCATCCACACACACAAACCCATTCTCCCCCACACATACACACATTTAAGGTCCCATTCTCACCCACACATACACACTTTCAAACACCCATTCTTACCCACATATTCAAGCTTCCATTCTCACCCACACACACAAACCCAGGCTCCCATTCTCACCCATATATATACACATTCAAGCTTCCATCCTCACCCATATATACACACATTCAAGCTTCCAACCTCACCCACATATTCAAGCTTCCATTATCACCCACACACATTCAAGACTCCATTCTCACTCCCATACACACCCAGGGTCCGATTTTCACCCACACACACACAACAAGGCTCCCATTCTCATCCTCACATACACATTCAAGCCTGTGCACAGTTTCCGCTTCCTCCCCCCAGAGCAGGAAGATCAGCTGGCCTCTCCTGCTGCCACTGGCCTCCTGCTATCTTCGGGCCGTATGGCCGACCGATCTTCCTGTTTGGGGGGGGGGGGGGAGGAGAGCGGAAGCGCCGCGCACAGTTTCCGCTTCCTCCCCCCAGAGCAGGAAGATCAGCTGGCCTCTCCTGCTATCTTCGAGCCATACGGCCGACCGATCTTCCTGCTGGGGGGGGGGGAGCGGAAGCTGTGCGCAGCGCTTCCGCTCTTCTCCCCCCCCCCCAAACAGGAAGATCGGTCGGCCGTACGCAGGAGGCCAGTGGCAGCAGGAGAGGCCAGCTGATCTTCCTGCTCTGGGGGGAGGAAGCGGAAACTGTGCGCGGCGCTTCCGCTCTCCTCCCCCCCCCCCCCCCAAACAGGAAGATCAGTCGGCCATATGGTTGTAGGACCGCTTCCCCACGTGTGCCGTGATGGCGTGCCAAGCATGGGTTCTCCTCTTCACTGTCGCGGGGATGGGATCCCGCGACAGCCTTGCAGTTCTGGTGTCAGTTGGGTGGGCCTGGGTCTAAATTGGGTGGGCAGCTGCCCACCCAGGCCCACCCGTGGCTACGCCACTGCGCTCTGGTGTGGTAATTAGCATAAGTTACTATTTCTACACATTTCTGGGTGTGTTTTCCAACAATTCTTCTCTTATAAATGAGCTGATCTGTCTAGAGAATGCCTTGCTGCTCCTGTAGTTTGTCCATTGTTTCCTGTGGAACCCGGATGCAAGATATTTGAGAGAATATTTAAACAGGCAGTGAGATGACTGAAGTGTGGGTATTTTGGCTTCTTGCTCTGTGCATATCCTTTGCCCTTTTTGGGGTCCATGCAATAACGTGTGGGTTAAAACTGTGCTGAAATTAATTGCATAGTTTCTTAATGCACAGGTAAGCTTAATGGTATGATAATGCATTGGGAGTTAAAAAAGTGTGCCGAATGAAAATGTGCACACAAACTCGAGTTAAATGTGCACTCAGCATAGGCTACTGAATGCTCATTTTAAACTTGGGAGAGCAGGGGGATCTCTAGGATGTGATTTATGATCACAAAACTCATGTTTCCAACATAAAGCCTTGAGTCTCAGAGCCTTCTCGTCAGCTGGTCCAGCGTTGTGGAACTCCATCCCTCCTGATTTGAGACAGGAGCCATGCGCTCTAACATTTAAGAAAAGACTTAAAACTTGGCTTTTTAAAAAAGCATTTCCAAGCCTTGAATAAAACCCTTACTCATCTTCATAAACTTGTTTACAATAACTGGATCTAACCAAGAATCCACCTACCATAAACTTATACTCATCTTTACCTGCTGAGGACTATCGTCTTTACCTGCTGAGTATTATCATATCATTACCTTGCACTACTGTGTCTTATTTATTTATTCTCTTGGTTACTCACTACCGTTTCATTTTATTATCATATCTTTCCAGGCACTACTGTGTCTTATTTATTCCCTTGATCACTTATTTTACCGTCTCTTATTTATGTACCATCACATGTATCCACATAGGCTTATTTATTTACTCTACTATACTATTTCATTAATTGGAAGAAATGTATATATTGCATTGTTCAATTTTCCCCCTATTCCAGCTCCAAGTTAATTTTCCCTGTTTTATTGTAACTTTCTCACACACGGTATTGATACACTGTATTTAAAGTTTCACAGTTTATTGGGAATATACGTTACGCTATGCTTTACACACATTGTTAATTGTAAACCGGGTTGATGTGATATCTGTCATGAAACTCGGTATAACAAAAATAATAAATAAATAAAATAAAAATGTTTTGTGTGCATAAAACATGATTTATGTGCACAAAAATCCTTTCAGTGCAGAAACCATTTCTTGTGTGCACAGAAAACATACTTTGTGTGCACATACTTTGTGTGTTTTCTGTGTATAAATCCCGACTCCAGGTCCTGATGTTGAAATTTCAGTTTCTGCCCATAGACTGACAAGTTCTGGAAACCGTACTCCACCTCTGACCAGCAGTAACATTTCCAGTGCTAAGAAAACCTGCGTACCTCTCTGTATTAGGAGTAATCGTTAATGCTTCAATTTGCATGTGATTTCCATGTGAGGGCACTAAGCAGGATGCAGAGTTCTATCTGCACATTTATTTTTGTGAACAAACATCCTTGCTGCCTTGGGAGTCACATTTGCCCAGAACTATGTGCAAAACTGTGTATTCTGCTGAATGCACTTTATTGCATTGGCCTTTTTCATAGGGGCCTGGCCTCAGAGGGGTGACTTTGCATGTCGTAAAAGGGATAATGAGACTTATGTATAGTTTAACAAGGGTGATACTGAATTCCACAACTTACGGGCCGATACAGTACAGTGCGCTCCGACAAGCGCACTGTTAACCCGCCATTGGACGCGCGTTTTTGACGCGCTAGCGTTACCCCTTATTCAGTAAGGGGCCAAAAACACGCGTCCAACCCCCCCGAACCTAATAGCACCCGCACCCGCACCCGCACCCGCACCCGCACCCGCACAATTCAGAAAACAAAATGTGCAGCCAAGCCGCACATTTTGCTTTCAGAAATTAGCGCCTACCCAAAGGTAGGCGCTAATTTCTTTGGGCACCGGGAAAGTGCACAGAAAAGCAGTAAAAACTGCTTTTCTGGGCACCCTCCGACTTAATATTATGGCGATATTAAGTTGGAGGCCCCGAAAGTTTCAGAAAGTAAAAAAAAAAAAAAAAAAAAGTGAAGTCAGCCTGCGGATGTCGGGTCGAAAATCGGATGCTCAATTTTGCCGGCGTACGGTTTCCGAGCCCGTAGCTGTCAGCGAGCTCAAGAACCGACGCCGGCAAAATTGAGCTTCGGCTGTCAAACCCGCTGACAGCCGCTGCTCCGGTCCAAAAGGAGGCACTAGGGACGCGCTAGTGTCCCTAGTGCCTCCTTTTGCCTGTTTTTACTGCCGGGCCTCATCTGAATAGAGAATCGCGCGCACAGGAGAGTGGCCTGTTTGCCCACTCTCCCGCGGACTTTACTGTATCGGCCCGTTAGAGAGCCCTATCCAAAATCCCTCATTATCCGCTTATTAATGGTGTTTTTGCTGCTATTTGGCTTCCCAAATAGTGAGGGGGTTTTTTTTAACAAAGGACAGAAAATACAATATTTGGTTGAATGACCCGAAAAGCTATTTGCCCAGTCCTCCTATCCTGCCTCTAATGGATAAATCGATCCCTCTGTGGTATGGACAGAGTAAGACGTAATTATGTGGACACAGTAACAGATATCATGCGATTGTCCTCACAGTAACACAGTAGATGACCAATTGACCCATCTAGTCTGCCTGTTTTGTTTTTATTTTTTTTTTTTTCAGATCTCTTGGCTAAGATCAAAAGCAAAGTATGTGATGAGAATAGTCCCTTCTTGGCCTTTTTGCTGACACTGAGAACCTGTACAATACTACAAGTGCTGACGAGGGGAGGGAAATGGAGGATTAACACCCTGCCAGTTGGGGCCACAAATACATTTGTGCACTGGCTAAATCGGGAGAATTAACCTCCTGTTAAAAAAAACAAAAAACAACTCAGACATTCTCCGATGTGGCCGGGGTAACAGATACTCTGTTATGTGAACAGGGTAACACACATCCCCAAGCATTTCTATCCTCGTTCTCACTGTAGGGAATAAAGAATATTCTATCTCACCGCATCACAAGGTACAGGGAATAAATACCATCCCCAGGAACCTTGCTTCCATTTTTCTCGGTGTATCATTTCTAGCCTACCTCACGGAATGGAACTGAACAATGGGGTTGGAGAAGCTGCCAAGGTGGCAGTCACAGAGCCTGGAGGTGGGAAGCCCAATCATTGGGCAGCAGTGACATCTAGAAGCCAGACTCGAGGGAAAAGGAAGGGGCTACTGAGCAAGCCACAATCTCTGGCCCCTGGCTAGGGACCGGGACTGTGATGGTTGGGCTTGAAAGCAGTGGGGAGAGCGGTAAAAATGAGGGCATATCCCTGGTATAGAGTTGTAACCCAATGGAGGCGTGTTCTGATTGAGCTGAAAGCCCAGATTAAGCAGGAGGAATTTGCTGGGCTTAAAAGTAGCTATAAAGCTACCCTCAGGTATATATATAGCACTCATCTCGCAATATTGTGATGCAATAGGAAATTCAGCTCTGCATTTATAATTAGGCAAACAAAATAATCCTTGCTTGCTAAAAAAAGAATGAAATAATATTCATTCACTATAATAGAGACACTATCGGGAAACAGTCAGCCTCTCTCCTCTCCTCATTGGGAGACAGTCAGCCTCTTCCCTTTCCTCATTGTAAGAGAGATGCTGTCATTGGGAAACAGTCATTTTCTCCCCTCTCCTTGTGGTAAGACTCCGTTATCGGGAGACAATCACCCGCTTCTCGCTGTGAAAGGGACACTCTCCTTGGGAGATTATGACTCTTTCTGCTTGCTGAGAGATATTCGCCTCTCCTCACTGTGAGAGAGACACTCTCATTGTGAGAGACACTCTCATCGGGAGATAGTCCCCCTCTCACCTTGCTGTGACACTCTCTTAGGGAGTCATCCTTTCCTCACTGTGAGAGAGACACTCTCATCGGGAGATAGTCCCCCTCTCACCTTGCTGTGACACTCTCTTAGGGAGTCATCCTCTCCTCACTGTGAGAGTCACTCTCATAGAGAGATAGTCCCCCTCTCACCTTGCTGTGACACTCTCTTAGGGAGTCATCCTCTCCTCACTGTGAAAGAGACACTCTCATAGGGAGATAGTCCCCCTCTCACCTTGCTGTGACACTCTCTTAGGGAGTGATCCTCTCCTCACTGTGAGAGAGACACTCTCATCTGGCGATAGTCCCCCTCTCACCTTGCTGTGACACTCTCTTAGGGACTCATCCTCTTCTCACTGTGAGAGAGACACTCATCTGGCGATAGTCCCCCTCTCACCTTGCTGTGACACTCTCTTAGGGAGTCACTCTCTCCTCCCTGTGAGAGACACACTCTCATCGGGAGACAGTCCCCCTCTCACCTTGCTGTGACACTCTCTTAGGGAGTCATCCTCTCCTCACTGTGAGAGAGACACTCTCATAGGGAGATAGTCCCCCCTCACCTTGCTGTGACACTCTCTTAGGGACTCATCCTCTCCTCACTGTGAGAGAGACACTCTCATCTGGCGATAGTCCCCCTCTCACCTTGCTGTGACACTCTCTTAGGGAGTCTTCCTCTCCTCCCTGTGAGAGACACACTCTCATCAGGAGACAGTCCCCCTCTCACCTTGCTGTGACACTCTCTTAGGGAGTCATCCTCTCCTCATTGTGAGAGAGACACTCTCATCGGGAGACAGTCCCCCTCTCACCTCTCCTTATTGTCAGAAACCACATCATTAGGAGACAGTCACAATCTTGCCTCTTCTCAATGTGAGACAGCCCCCTGGGGAGACAGTAACCATCTCTCTTCCCTTCACTGTGAGTGGTTAGAGCAATGGGCCGAGGCCCAGGGAAATCAGTGTTCAAATCCCATTTTCCCCACTGACACTCTGTGTGACCTTAGGCAGGTCACTTTATCTCTCCTTGCTTTGGGTACCCACTTAGACTGTAAACTCTTTGGAGAAAAGACTTCTTGTACCTGAATTCTAATAATGCTGAAAACCATCCTGAGTATTATTTGTAAAGGTGGGCAAGAAATTGAAAACATTTATTTCCCTCGCTGTAAAAGACATTCTTATAGCTAGATAGTCATCCTGTCACCTCCCCTCACTGACAGAAAAAACCTTATAAGCAGACAGTCACCTTCTCATCTCCCCTTACTGACAGAGACAACCTCATAGGCAGACAGTCACCCCGTTGCCAGGGCCGGTGCGTCCATTAGGCAAACTTTGGCGGTCGCCTAGGGCGCTGAGCCGTAGGGGGCACCGAAGAGCAGCCAAGAGGTGCCACAAACGGGGCCTACCCCGCTCGCGGCAAAGAGAAAAAGAGACAGTCGGCGCCGAAACAGGTGGGGTGGGGGGGACGACTGGGAACGGCAGCACAAGGGTCGCCTAGGGCACCCAATACCCTTGCACCGGCCCTGCTCATTGCCTCCTCTCACTCTGAGACAGCATCATAGGAAAACAGTCACCCTCTCTCCTTCTGTCATTGTGAGAGAAAACCCTCACAGGGAGAAAGCCATTATCTCACCGCTCCCCACTGACAGAGACAACCTTTTAGGGAGTCTCCCCCTCACTGTGAGACAGACAGCATAGTGGTTAGAGCCATAGCTTGAGAGCCTGGGAAATCAGGGTTCATATCCCACCTTCCCCACTGACACGCCATGTGACCTTCAGCACACGACTTTATCGCCCCTTTTCCTCAGGTACCTGCTTAGGCCCCGATGTAATAAGGTAAATGTTAATACAAGCTTGTGCACACAACTCTACTCCTGATTTAACAAGGAGTTTAGTGTACAATGTGTGCACCAACCTGAGTTAAAAATATGCACACAAATTAGCCCTCTTCCATGTAATTACATAAGTTGTGCTCAAAGTATGCTCTTTGCACAAAAATCACAAGTACAGGACTGCGGGACCATGAACTCTAGCTTCAGCCCCAGCAACTTTACTCCAACTCTGACCAGGAGTTAAATTTCCAGTGTTAAAAAGTGCACCTCTGTGCATTGTGCAATAATAGCCAAGGCCCTGATTAATAAGGGTTTATGTGCATTAACCATGATTTATGCAGAAAAGATGGCTTATGTGTATAAGTCATGTTTTATGTGCTCTATGTCTGTCTTTCTGCTCACATTTTTGGGTTTGTGTACTTTTATCTCCTAACACATCAGCATACCATTACCTTACTGCATCAGGCGTGAACTCTTTTTTTTTTTATTAAAGAAAATGTGATGTTCTGGACACATTTGTTTACTCATGTCTTATTATAGCAGGCACTCAGATTGTAAGCTCTTTGGAAAAGGGACTTATTGCATCTGAATTCTACTAATGCTGTATACTGCCTTGAGAATCATTTGGAAAAATCCAAAAATTATTACAGGGAGACAGTAACCCTGTCACCTCCCCTCACTGTGAGGAAGACACTCTCATAGGGAGTCATCCTCTCTATTCACATCACTGTGAGAGACACTCTCATAGCGAGACAGTCACCCTCTCTTCTGACTGTGAGAGAAACCCCTCTTAGGGAGACATCCTCCTAACCATCACCTAGTGATCATCAGCACAGCCTCTCTCATAACCAACACAGCAAGAGGAGGCTTGTGGAGTGACTCATTACTGACACAGCTAAAGGAGGGATGACAGCAGGGAGAGAGCTGTGGGGGCTTCTCTGTCTCAGAGCTGGATTTGGGGGTAGAGATCTCCCTAAGTGACACAGTGGAGGGACTGATGGAACACCCTGCAGGTACTAAGAAAGAAGCACTTACCAGCTGCTGAATGCTGATGATCTCCATGCTGTCCCCGAGCCCCCGTCTGCTCCAGAGTCCTGTCTGGTTACAAGTGCTGGGAGCTGTCGCTCTTTAAACTCTTTTATTGCAGTGTGGCACTCTCCCCCGGGGGGTCCTGTCTCTGCCCGTGCATGTGCCTGGGCTAGAGTCCAGGCCTGTGGTGTGCTCACCAGGCAGAGACTCCGGAGGCTTGGGGATAGCTGGCATACTTCAGCACTCTGCAAGACACAGTGTCGGAGTCACTGTTATAAATACTCAGTGTTCCAAGTCACTCCATGCACCTGCCCACTCAGCTATAGGAGTGTGCTGTGCCCTGAGGCAAGTCCTGCCAAGGGTCAGGTCCCCCTATAGCACTCAGTTTCTGAAGAAAGATTTTAGGCCAATCCTGGTTTTCTGGCATCCTCCTCTGGTTCATCGTAGTGCCTGTAGTGATGAAGTCAAATAGATGATGGACCTCAAATCCCATAATACAATGAGATGTATGCTAAGAGATCAGGAATAAACTATAATTACCTATCAGTTTCTAAGCGAATGACAGTGTGTGTGCACTGGGGACAGGGGTGTTGCATGTGGGAGGTGAATGGGGAAGAGGGTCTATGCAGGAAAGATTTCAAAGGGGCATGGGATAAACACTGTGGATCCCTAAAGGCTAGAGGATGGGAATGAAGAAAAGAGTGCATGGTGTAACTTCATGGTGCAGCAGTTACTACCTTTAACCAATAAGCCTTCATACTGTTGATGCAACTCCTTCATTGCTCTCTGCTTTTATGGCAGGGGGAAAAGAGGAAAAAGGGAATTAGATTCAGACAGCAACCAACAAGGACATTGGATTTTACGGTCTGGGAAAACAAATAAGCATGGGGGTAACTTGCTGGTGTGGTGATTACTACCCTTAACCAATAAGCCTGATACATTGGATGCAACTCCAACATTGCTCTCTGCTTCAATGGCACGGGGTAACGGGGAATTGGACTTGCACAGCAACCGAGAAGGGCCCCTGACTTTGATGGTTGGGGAAACCAAGAAAGGGGGTGATTTGTATGGCGCAGCAGATGCTACCATAAGCTTGCTGAGCAGACTGGATGGACCTTTTCTGCCATCATTTTCTATGTTAAGTGTCAGAGTGTGTCTCGCTCTCTCGGTATATATAAATTGTATATATATATATATATATATATATATATATATATATCCAATCCATATATTTATTTATTTATTTATTTATTTTATTTATTTATTTTATTTTATTTATTTATTTAGCATTTTTCTATACCGGCATTCATGATAAAATCACATCATGCTGGTTTACAGTTAACAGGGGGTGTAAAATGAAATTGAAACTATAACACGTGAAAAGAAACGCTCATGCACATTTGTGTCTGTGCATGAGCAATGTATTTGTAAGTGAAACATGGTTCATGTTAGGGTCTTGGTTGCTTTCCAAGAGTGCAGTTTTGATGAGCGCTTCCCATTTTCCCCAAAGCTAAGTGGAAAAATGAAATTTATATGATAATGCTAAGAATAATTTTGAAAATAGTCTTCTCTTATTTGTTGAAAATTAAGTGTAATTTGATGCTAGCAGGGCTTTCCACCAGACCCTCTTTGGTCAAAGTCCCCAGTATAACTAGATTCAGTGTGGACAGTTTAGCCTCCTTAGAGCAGGCTGTATCCTCATTAGTTGACCTTGGATATACATCAACAGATGCAGTCAAGTAAGGTCTCCCTGACTTCCCAGATGGAGAAAGTGGGGATGCTGGAACAACATTCACCTAGATGTCCTCTACCTAGAAGGGACTGGTACAGAACAGGTCAGTTTTACATCAGAATGTGGAGAATTGGGGAAATTATGCAAGACATTTCAACATGTTTTGAACGTTCCAAACTTTCCTGCCAATCTTTCAACTGACCTGTATAGGAAATGCCTCTTGGAGGTGTTGAAGGTCCTGACTGAAGACCTACCACCTATCAGCAGGGTTTCCTTTTCACTACCTGGACAGGTGAATACCCCAAGAAGAAGATCACCGCGGAGAGGGACTCTATGTATTTCCTCAAGATAGGGACTCCATCATTAGACGGCTTTTCTGTAAAGGGAGAGCTTTACTGTATGACCAAAAAGACTGGATGTTTCCAGATATTTCCCGATCAACACAAAGAGCATAGAAAAAATGTTTTGCAATGCACCAGGAGCTGAGGCACTCCATGCTTTTCTTGTAGTCCAATTTTCTTGTAAATGTATCTTATTTATTTATTTATACTTGATTATTCACTGATCATTCATATACCTTGATGGATTACATTTAAAAGAAATATAATACAAATCTTCATTTTACAAATTGATTTTTGGGCCATCACAACAGATTATTTCTGGATTAAAAAAGGCTGGGTTCATCTAATTAATGAGGGTAATAGACCTTGATAAGTTGTAAAGCGAGGCCAGTTAAAGAGAAACTGATGTTCTCTTTTATAATGTTTTTACCTTTTTGCTTTGCTATACCCTACATCCTAGAGATTTTTCCTTCCACCTCTCCCTTTAATTTTGGGCTACCAAAAAATACAACGCTCTTTTCTTAATTTGCTGCATGTTTCACTTTCTGTGCAAGAAATATTTGTAATTATGTTTCAATTTCACAAGAATAAAATAAAAAATAAATGTTAAGTGTAATTATTTGTTTCAGTATACACTGGTGTTATATGATTATATTTTTAATATCTATATTATGTGTTTGATCAGTGTCTGCCTCATAACTTAAGCTTTCTTTCCCCTCTCTCAGGGGCTCTTTTTATCCCTCCTCATTCCTCTCCCTCTGCTGCCGAGGAATTTGTATTTCCTCTGACCTCAGTTCTTGTTGAATAAAAGTGAGAATTTAACAGGAGCAGGAGGGGAAAGAAAGTGGGGAGGGAGCGAGGGAAGTTGGGTTTGAAAGCATTCCATCGGGAGACAGAACTATGTAAGGAACTCTGTAATGGTGACAGCAGATATTCTGGGTTAGGAAAACAAGGGGCCAGGTGGTTGTAAATAACTGGAGCAGATTGTGTGTCATTTATTCTCCGCCTCCCATGTTGTTTATCTTTCCTGGCCATACCCGCTCCTCCCCACTCCGAGAGAAACACTTCAAGGTTAAATCAAGGTTAAATCTGCAGTGCAGGACTTTAAGACTCCTCAGGGACAGTTTGGATGAGCTAATGTACTGCAAAGCATGCTACTCTCATCACCACTTTTTCCAATGGTAATGGCCCATATGGCTCAGGAAGTTGTTATTATAAGAACATACGCAACACCTATAATGTAAACAGCACTAGACAAAGTAAATGCCTTCATCAGAACAGGCTCACAATGAATACTAACATAAATCTTGCAGGTAGAAGAGATTAGGGGATTAAGAGATATAAGGATGGGATATTGGCTATAATGTTGTGGTATGGAGGAAGTCAAGGATTCCATAGAGACGAGGGAGATGTCTCGCAGGCAGAACTTAAGGGCAGAGGGAAGGAGGCCATATTATAATGTGAGAATTTCCAAGTCAATGCTTGCAGGTGAGAGTAAGATGCAGAGGTAAATGGGAGCAGGAGAGAATCCAGTGCTGAGGTGTGAGGAGACATCTCACCAGCTGGTATAGAGGCATCAGCTCTCCCGATTAGCTGCACAGGAACCCTCTTGGTGGCTGATCTGCTGTTTTTGAACCAGAAGGTTGCTAGATCTATTCCTGCCTAAGACATTTCCTCACAGTGAAGCATTGTTATGAATTTGAATTTCGGGAACTAAGACTTTACTTGTGTGTTGTAATTCAGCAAGTAAGTTTAACTAAGACAGACACCTCAAGTCTCATCTTTGCGACATATCTGAAGATTCTTAAATACAGAGTGCCCAGAACCTACTGGACTGAACAGGAGATTTTGGGCTACATCATGGACTGAGCAAGAGGTTCAGCTTCCATCCACTCCTCTTCCTGCTGTGCTTCCATTCTAAACTGTGAAGAATATGTCTGATTAAGACAACCAAAAATACCCAGATGCCTCTGCTGTACTGTGGCCTGTCAGAGGTGAATGAACTCTGAGTGCCTTTCTAAGCATGACTTGCAGAATCTCCCTGAGATCGACCTACTGGCAGGCTCTATAATTACAGGCCAGGAAGGCATCAATGACAATATCTGCACCACAATACAGGGAAACTTGTTTTGCAGGAAACCAGGATGCAGGCTTTTGTCTTACAAATGCATAATTTCAACGGACAGAAACCAGTTGAAAAGAAGATCCTGTGAGGTGACAGTTTTAATTAAATCCTGGTGCCAAGAACGGAATTCAGGCCTAACTCCTATTGAAGCCACAGACTTGCGATTTGTTTACACAACAAAGAATATCAAGAGAAGAACAGAAGAACACAGTGCATCAAAGCCAGGGTGATAAAGGAACTTTTTATGGTGGGAGGGTGTGTCAGGGAAGACAGGTGGAGAGTATGATTTTTACAAATGAATGAAGGGTGACCTCACAAGCATTTTCTATGCATACTAGGTTATCATGACAACAGCATCATGTGTTTGTGGGCGGTTACACCTTTCTGGAAGTTTCGGCAATACTGTATGTTTTAATTATAAAAGAAGGTTCTCTTCCTGTATGGGATGAGATGCTAGTTATTACAGATAGAGGGCATATCGCATCTCACAGGAACACTTGGTAAAGCCAAATAAATTTCAATTTGTACTATTGTACTGAGTTTGAGTGTTCTTGTTGCCCTGGCTTTGAGTCCAGAAATTATAGACAACTGGAAGCAGGTCCACCACAAGCACTGGGAGCTCAGAACTATCACATATTCCCCCATCCCCAAGGGTCCATGCTTCTGTTATTGCTTTTCAGCCAAAGTACAAAATATGAGAGAGGCAGGATACAGGGGAGGGAAGATGGAAATTTGGTTGAGAGAAAAGAGTGGGGAGAAGGGAGAGACATGGATGGGGCAGGTGAGGCAATGAGAGAGATGGCCAGCCAGACGAGGCAGGCAGAAAGATGATATAAAAGATTGAAGATGGAGGCGCACTAGGTGGAGCAACAGATAAATGGAGGATGAAGATAGGTGGGAGTAATGCTAACCTTCCCATTTCCCACCCCCGAGGGTGGGAAATGGGAAGGTTAGCAAAATCGTGATTCATGAAGACTCAGCACTTTGAGAGCACTATATGTTTCCCAGGATTGGGAAACATATAGCCAAACATATTGCCAAAATGAATTATGTATGAGATGGATTTGCATACCCTAGGCCATCAATGTACGCAAATCTATCTCATCCATATTTATTATGCTATAGGATCTTGCCGCATAAGAACATGGTCTGACCCATGCTGGGTCAGACCAGCATCTTGTCTCTGTAAGTGACCAATCCAGGTTTTTATATTGTTTGTTTTTTTTACTGTATCCAGCTTATTGTAATGAGATCCATTCCATGTTGCTCGCTCCCAGAAGTAAAACAGTGGTAAAATTCAACTACCTCACTAATAATTATTAATGGATCTATCTTCCAGAAACTTTGGGGTAGATTTTATAATTTTGCGCGAGCGCGAACAAATGTACACTGGATTTTATAAGATACGCGTCCACCTGGCCAAACTAATTTGGCAGTGAAGTAATAATGAGAGATTTCAATTACCCCAATATTGACTGCGTAAATGTAACATCAGGACATGCTAGAAATGTAAAGTTCCTGGATGGAATAAACGATTGTTTCATGGAGTAATTGGTTCAGGAACCAACGAGAGAGGGAGCTATTTTAGATCTAATTCTTTGTGGAAGGCAGGATTTGGTGAGAGGGGCAATGGTGGTGGGGCCACTTGGCAATAGTGATCATAACATGATCAAATTTGAACAAATTAATGATTGGAAGGGGGACAATATGTAAATCTACAGCTCTGACAAATTTACAAAAGAGAAGCTTTGATAAAATGAGGAAAATAGTTATAAAACAAAAAAAACCAACTGAAAGGTGCAGCTGCAAAGGTTAAAAATGTACAACAGGCATGGATATTGTATTTTTAAACAATCTTAGAAGTGCAGTCCAGTTGTTTTCCATGCATTAAGAAAGGTGGAAGGAAGGCCAAACGATTACCAGCATGATTAAAAGGTGAGCTGAAACAGGCTATTTTAGCCAAAAAAAATCCTTCAAAAACTAGGAGGAAGAACCATTTGAAGAAAATAGGAAAAGCATAAACATTGTCATGTTAGTTATAAAACATTGATAAGGCAGGCTAAGAGAGAATTTGAAATGAAGTTCGCTGTAGAGGCAAAAACTCATAATAAAAACTTTAAAAAATATCTAAAGCAGGAAAACTGTGAGAGAGTCGGTTGGACCATTAGATGACCGAGGGGTTAAAGGGGCTCCTAATTAAGATAAGGCCATTGAGGAAAAGACTAAGGGGTAGATTTTCAAAGGGATACGAAAACCTACCCCAAACCTCCCCCCCGCGCACGCCGAGCCTATTTTGCATAGGCTCGGCGGCGCGCGCAAGCCCCGGGACGCGTGTAAGTCCCAGGGCTTGCATGGAGAGGGGTGCCGGGGGCGTGTCGGGGGACGTGGCGGTCGTGACGCTGCGTTTCGGGGGCGAGGCGCGGGCGTGGTTTCGGCCCGGGGGCGTTCCGGGGGCGTGGCCGTGCCCTCCAGAACAGCCCCCGGGTCGGGTGATGGTGTGGCAGCAGCCCGCTGGCGCGCGCAGATTTACGTCTGCCTCTGGCAGGCGTAAATCCAGCGATAAAGGTAGGGGGGGGGGTTTAGATAGGTCCGGGGGGTGGGTTAGGTAGGGGAAGGTGAGGGGAGGGCGAAAGAAAGTTCCCTCCGAGGCCGCTCCGATTTCATAGCGGCCTCGGAGGGAACGGAGGCAGGCTGTGCGGCTCGGCGCGCGCAGGCTGCCCAAAATCGGCAGCCTTGCGCGCGCCGATCCCGGATTTTAGCGGCTACGTGCGTATCTATTGAAATCCCGCGTACTCTTGTTCGCGCCTGGTGCGCGAACAAAAGTACGCGCTCGCACAAAATTATAAAATCTACCCCTAAATGAATTATTTCCTTCTGTGTTTACTAATGAGGATATTGGAGAGATACCGGATCCAGAGATGGTTTTCAAGAGTGATAAGTCAGATGAACCGAACCAAATCACTTTGAACCTGGAATATGTAGTAGGCTAGATTGACAAACTAAAGAGTAGCAAATCACCTGGACCAGATGGTTTGCACCCTAGGGGTCTGAAGGAACTAAAAAATGAAATTTCAGATCTATTAGTTAAAATTTGTAACCTATCATTAAAATCATCCATTGTACCTGAAGACTGGAGGGAAGCCAATGTAACCCGAATATTTAAAAAAGGCTCCAGAGGCGATCCTGGTAACTATAGTCCAGTGAATCTGACTTCAGTGCTGGGAAAAATAGTGGAAACTATTTTAAAGATCAAAATCACAGAGCATATAGAAAGACATGGTTTAATGGAACACAGTCAGCATGGATTTACCCAAGGGAAGTCTTGTCTCACAAATCTGATTTATTTTTTGAAGAAGTTAATAAACATGTGGATAAAGGTGAACCGGTAGATGTAGTGTGTTTGGATTTTCAGAAGATGTTTGACAAAGACTTTCATGAAAGGCTTCTAAGAAAACTAAAAAGTCATGGGATAAGAGGCAATATCCTTTTGTGGATTATAAACTGGATAAAAGACAGGAAAGAATGAGTAGGATGAAATGGTCACTTTTATCAGTGAGAAAGGGTAAACATTGAAGTGCCTCTGTACTTGGACCGGTGCTTTTCAATCTGGAAAGGAATACAAGTGAAGTAATCAAATTTGCAGATGATATAATATTATTCAGTTAAATCACAAGCAGATTGTGATAAATTGCAGGAGGATCTAGCAAGACTGGAAGATTGTGCATCCAAATGGCAGATGAAATTTAATGTGGACAAGTGCAAAGTGTTGCATATAAGGAAAAAATAACCCATGCTGTAGTTACACCGATATTAGGTATAATACTTTGAAATCATCAGCTCAGTGTGCTGCAGCAGTCAAAAAAGCAAACAGAATGTTGGGAATTATTAGAAAGGGAATGGTGAACAAAACGGAAAATGTCATAATGCCTCTATATCGCTCCATGGTGAGACTGCACCTTGAATACTGTGTACAATTTTGGTCGCCGCATCTCAAAAGAGATATTTTTGCACTTGAGAAGGTACAGAGAAGGGCCACCCCTATGAAAAAAGGCTAAAGAGGTTAGGGCTGTTCAGCTTGGAGAAGAGATGACTGAGGAGGGATATGATAGAGGCCTTTACAATCATGAGGATTAGAATGGATAAATGTGAATCGGTTATTTAGTCTTTCGGATAATAGGACTAGGGGACACTCCATGAAGTTAGCAAGTAGCACATTTAAAACTAAATTGGAGAAAATTCACTCTCATTCAACACACAATTAAGCTCTGGAATTTGTTGTCAGTGCAATTGGTGTAGCTGGGTTTAAAAAACAAGGTTTGGATAATTCTTGGAGAAGTCCATTAACTGCTATTAATCAAGTTGACTTAGGGATTAGCTACTGTTATTACTGACATCAGTCGCATGGGATCTACTTAGTGTTTGGGTACTTGGCCAGGTATTTATAGCCTGGATTGGCCATAGTTGGAAACAAGATGCTGAGCTAGATGGACCCTTGGTCTGACCCAGTATGGCATGTTCTTATGTTCCTGTGAGATAGAACTGTGTAGATGAAGCAGTGCCATAGGCAGAAATTGAAAGTCAAATAACCATGGAGCCTGGATTCTTTCTTGTCTTTGTAGTCTCTGCAAAGTAGAAGTTCTTGGTTAGGCGAGGCATGTCTCGAGGCATCCGAGCAGGGCCAGGAGGATCTTGTGCTTCCGGCAGGGGTTGAGCCTGGGGCGCAGCTGGAGCTGATTGCACCTGAACAAAGCCTTGCAGCCCTTGGAAAAATTCCAAGCTGAAGAAGGTCCCTGGGTCCTTGTTAATCCCAGGGGGAGTCAGAGTAGGGGCCCCAGAGGTGCCCTCCTGTGGGGAAGCCATCTCGGAGATGCAAAGATCCGGTGAGCTATCTTCAGTAGCTCCGGAACCATCTCCCGACAGTAAGGGACCAGGCTTTGGAACCCCTGGGCTTCTTTGCAATGTTGACACAGGCAGGACTCCAATTCAGGCTGCGCGGCTCTTATGTGGCAGGCTATGCAAAGAGAGTGCCTTCTGGCCTTCTTGGGCACTGGTGCCATTGTTTCTATGTGTTTGCATGCGTGCAGTTGTAAACGCGGCTGTGCGCTCAGTTGTGTGCGCCGCTATGCGCACATCTGTATTGGACGCAAGCGCAAGTTAGGCGCATCGGCCGCTCGGCCTGCCCCGCGCATACCGTCGACGAGAAGGGAAGATGGTGCCCCCCCCCCCCCGAGGGTCTCCACCTGTGTGGACCCTTGCACCGGATTGGGGCTTAGCCTAACCAAGGCTGCTCAACCCGATTGGTGCTTCCTTTTAACCTCACCGGGATGGATTCGATATGGCAATCCGAGCTGTGGAGACCGGAGACCTGAATTTAAAGATTTTTTCTTACCTGGTCTCGGTGCTTACCGATTGTGTGCTGAACGATCTCCAGCTGCAGGGGGAGAGGGAATTACCTTCATCGCCGTGCTCGTTTCTGCACCCGCTGCTTTTCAGCTACACTGGGGGGCTAAGTCCATGCCGGGAACCAGCTACCGGACCAAGGCACACCTCTGAGGGATATCTGAGATCAACCTCAGGAATTCTCGACTGGGGGAGGGACCTTTAGGTATCACCGCAGGAGAGCGGGGCTCGATCTTCCTTAAGGTAAACTTTTTGCTGTAATTCTTAACACTATTCTAGTGTGTGGGTTAGTGTCTGCATCTGCTAGGAGACGGAGAGATACTGAAGAGCTGAGGTTACTGCAGGGGTACATCTAGAGTGACATCAGCTTTGAAATCTGACTCCGTCTCCCATCTGCTAGCAGAAGAGCACAATACCCATTGGTCCTGAGTCCTTCTGGCTACACACTAGGAAAATGTTAGTTCAGCCCCAAGTTTGGCAACCTCTTCCTGTAACCCAGACAGCTGTGCACAGCTGGGTCAAACTGTCATTCTCCAAAAAATGTTTCTCTGTATACTGCTCCCCCATAGACAGCGCAGTGCATGATCTCTTTCATCCATCACTTAGCCCAAGAATATGTATCTGAGAGCAGACTATATTCCGTTAATGAAGCAAGCATTCAGATCCCCTTCTCAGCGATCATTGTCTACACGAGAAAAGCAAGAAGCAGGGGGGTTGCAAGGGAAGAAAGTGCCACCGGTTCAGAGATTTGTGATTTAAAACCAGAAAACAATTCTGCCCACCAGAAAATCTGAATTCTCACAGACAGCAGAACAAAGCAGAGAGTAATTCTTACAAATATTTATTTATGTATGGTACTTCCAATAGAGGAAATGCTGTATAAAATAAACATGTCAATAGAGGGACAGAATGCTAAATGATAAAGGTGGATTAGGTAAGGTGGAACTGGCCCAGAAACACAAGGGGTCTTTCACAGTACGCCCTGAGGCAAGCAGAGATTGCCGAGGGGAAGCCCAGCTGTGCTGTAAATGCTATCACATCTCTTCAAACCAAATAGCCATGGGACAGCTGCTGGCACAAACTCCCTTTACAAACTACTGTTACGCTGCTTGTACAAAATCCTGATTTTGATGATGAACAAAAACTGGCATGCACCCTCCATGCTTGGCTGTGGTCCTGACTGTGGGATACTTTCGTGTCAGACTCTGTTCTGGGCAAGTCAGTGGCTGCAGTGAAGTTGATCTCTTGCCCCTCTGATCCACAAAAGAAGAGGATTACCTACAAAGTGACCCAGTTTCTGGAGGGAGAACTCTGTCCGTTGCTGACTTTTGAACTTGAAGCCCAATGCATTTGACATTAGTCCTACAGGTACCGGAATGTATCAGGAGGCAGCGTTAGAAAACCAGAACTAGTCTAGACCAGTGGTTCTCAGCTTGGTCCTTGGGGAGCACCTGCCCAATACTCTGCTTTCACTGTATGCAAATATATATTTCATGTGAATTTCTGAACACAGGTGCATGCATGGTCTCTTGCTAGATACTGGATATATAATAACAGAAATCTAAGAAAATAAAGTAACCAAGCACGCAAATCTGTAAAAATAAAAAAAAAATGGCTTGTTACCATACACAAGAGCTGGGTTTAATTCCAATTCTCAGTTTAAGTGGGTGCTGCAGAAATAACATTCATAGCCCTGAAGGGTTAGGGGGAGGGGGAAAGCGAATTCTAGTCATAGACCAGTGACACCTAGTGGCCAGATTCAGGGTTCACTTGTACCAGGCTTCCAGGGGAGATGTAGTCTATGGCACCTAGTTGAGGACTGCTACTTCAGTGGCTGGGGAGTGTGGGGTGGAAGGTAAATATATGCAAAAGCTGACAAGTAGCGGTGAAGCAAGCCTCAAGCTGCCATAGCACAAAGTAGAGGCTGCTTCCAATTAAGCTTCAACTTAGAGGAGGAGGAGGAGGAATGTTCTGGGCCACATTTGATTTATTCCGTAATTAACCACAGTTTCAATTTCATATCCAAGATCTTCATTAGGATCCTATCATGCCTGAATTTGTGGCTTCCACGACGCATGGAAGTAATCCTGGAATAAGTCTTAAACTGAACCAATAAAGTGGAACTTGGAGAAAATCTAAGAGAGAACCTGGTTATAATGTAGAGGAAATGCAAAATTGTGAGCGCTGGTTAATTATATCATGCTAACATCCAGTGTGATTTTAGCTGACTAATTTGAATTTCTGCTGGGAATAAGATTTGCAGTGCTTTACTGCACTGATACTGAGAGGCAACGCAATCGACATGTGTACTCCTCCTGGGTACACGCTCCATTTTTTAAATCCTATCTTATACGTTCATTATCACACACACAGACATATTTGCAGGGCTAATCCATTCTGAAAAGGGCACAATACATCTTTGTGGCACATCTAGCCAGGTCAATGAGGGAAAAAAAAAGCCCAGGCAGAACCCTTCTGCAATACAGCAGAAAGATGGTGGGGCCAGCAGCTCCCTCACTTTCTGTCATCTTCACTCCAGCCTGATGCATTGCAAATATGGATGGCTGCAGAGGCCTGTCCATCTGCCTTCCACTCATCATAAACGGACAGTGGGAGCAGCTTCCCTGACACTCAGGCTTCCAGAAGGTTTTTCAGGCCTTCCCCAGCAGGCACAAGATCAGAAGCTCTTCTGGACTTCCTGTCCCGGATGCTCTTTAACCCTGGGCTATGCTGCAGTAAAAGGTGGCAGAGGTCAACGTGGCCCTTCTCTGCTGCCTGTGGGACAAGAGAAGAGAAGCTGAGACAGCAGCAACTACGGGGCCTCGACTCATTCATAACATAGTGAGAGGAGGTGTGGGGTCTTGACCTGAAGAATGGCAGCAGACTGCCAGCATCCTTTTTCTGCTTCTCCCTTTGGAGGATTACATTTCTTAGCTCCACATTCAAGGACTAGGGAAAACTCCTGTATTGCTAATTGCACTTCTTCAGTGGGTGCAAGCTTTTGCACATCCTAACACCAAATTTATGTCTTGGGCAACCCCCAACCAAATGGTTTGGGGAATTTGTACAAATTCTTTGTTGTACATTTCTAACGTATAGTAAGTTTAAGGAGATTTTTGGAGGGGAGAGGAAAATTGGTTCTTATCTGCTAATTTTCGTTCCTGTAGTACCACGGATCAGTCCAGACTCCTGGGTTTATTCATCCCTGCCAGCAGATGGAGACAGAGAAAATTTCACTGACAATGCTTCATAATCCCTGATGCCACTTGCAGTTCCTTAGGTATTGATCTTTACCCAAGCACAAAACACTTGCAAAACTTGTAAAACCTTGAAAAAAGTCTTCCAATGAGCCTGTATTCCATAACCTTAAAAATTTGTACCAAAAAGATTACAGCTGAGCAGACAACTCTCCACCTCCATAGATCGGGTGGGTTCTGGTCTGATCTGTGGTACTACAGGAATGAAAAGTAGCAGGTAAGAACCAATTTTCCTTTCACTGTACATCCCGGATCAGTCCAGACTCCTGGGTTGCACCAAAGCTCCCTACTTAAGGTGGGACTTGGAGAGTCCAGCTCGCAAGACACTCTCGCCAAAAAACTGAGACTCCAGATCCCATACATCTAGACGGTAGTGCCTTGCAAAAGTATGCAGCGACTTCCAAGTCACCACCCTACAAATTTCCTTTGGTGAAACCAACTGGGCCTCCTCCCATGAGGACACGTGTGAACATATAAAGTGAGCCCCCAAACCTTCAGGCACCTGATGGCCTTTGAGAATGTATGCTGACGTAATAGCCTCCTTAAGCCACCTCGCAATGGTAGCTTTGGAAGCCTGGGTACCTTTCTTCGCACCACTCCATAAAATGAACAGATGATCAGATCTCCTAAAATTACTCCTGGGGGAATTCTGCGCCAAAAAAATTTAAATTCTGCAAACAACAATTTACATGACAGTTTTAAAATAATTACATTTTAAATTAATACAGAAAAAAGTTATTACTTAAAGATGCAGAATTTTAAATATTTTGAGCAGAATTTCCCTAGAAATTCAAGAGTGTCCCCTTCCACTCGCTCTCCCTACTCTACTGGCCACTTTGCCCTCTTAGGCCCCAACTCCTCCACCTGCCAGTATCTCTCCCCTCCACCTCTAGGCTCAACCCCTTCCTCTCTATTGCCAGTCCCAGAGTTTGACCCCGTTCTCAGTACTGCCCCTCACACAGGCTCCCTCTGTCCCTCCCTCTCTCACACACATGCTCCCTCTCTCTCTAATACATACACACACCCTCATACAGGCTCCCTCACTCTCTCGCATACACACATCCCCTCATACAGGCCCTCTCTCTTGCATACACACCCACACAAGCTCCCTTTCTCTCTCACACATACATCCTCACACAGGCTACCTATGTCTCTCTCATATGCACCCCTTCACACAGGCTCTGTCTCACATACACACAATCCCTTCACACAGACTAGCACCCTCACACACACAAGCTCCAAATCTCTCACATATATACACACTCCTTCACAATCTCCTCATATAGGCTCCCTCTCTCTGAAACCCACACTCAAGCATCCCCTCCAGCCCCTCTTACCTCCCATGCTCTCTAACACCCTCTCCCCCCCCCCCCCCCTCCCCTCATATAGGCTCCCTCTCTCTGAAACCCACACTCAAGCATCCCCCCACCCCCCTCTTACCAACCATGCTGTCTCTCACTCTCCCCTCCCCTCTCTCACACATACACATTCTCTCTCACCGGCATCCCCCCCCCCCGCTCTCTTACCTCCCCTGCTCTCTCTCACACCCTCCCCTCATATAGGCTCCTTCTCTCAGAAACCCACACTCAAGCATCCCCCACCCCCCTTACCAACCATGCTCACTCTCACCCTCCCAACACCCTCTCCCCTCTCTCACCGGCATCCCCCCCTTACCTCCCATGCTCTCTCTCACACTCTCCTGCTCTCTTTCACAGGCATGCCGCGAATGGAGCACGTGCCGTGGGACGCGCTCCGTTCATGGCGAAGATGAAGGCACGATGCGCCGTTCGCGGCACACGGGGGCCTTCCATCTTCGCCGCGGGCGGAGCACACTCCGTTCATGGCACACGGGGGCCTTCCATCTTTTCTGCAAATGGTGCGCCGGGCCTTCATCTTCGCTGCGAATGGAGCGCGTCCCACGGCACACACAGGACGCGCTCTGTTCGCGGTTTGCTGGGGTCTCCTCTTGCTATTTTCTGCGAATTTGGCAATTCTGCGCAAATTCTGCGCTCCGCAGTAGCACAGAATTCCCCCAGGACTATAAAATCATTTGTTACCTTGAGATACCTCAGCAAATCCTACGGATGTCCAACAGCCTAAGCTCCCGCGCATGAGCTGCAGAAGCATCCAATTCCAGGAAAGCCGCAAGCTCCACAGTTTGATTAACATGAAAAGCCGATACCACCTTGGGAAAAAACAAGGGAACCGTCCGCAAGGACACTCCTGAGTCCAAGATCTGAAGGAATGGATCGCGGCAAGATAAAGCCTGCAACTCAGAGATTCTCCTCGCAGAACTAATGGCTACCAGGAAAACAACCTTCAAAGTCAAATCCTTAAGAGTCGCTCTGCAGAAGGGGTCAAAAGGTGGCTCACACAAACCTCGGAGAACGAGATTAAGATTCCAGGATGGACAAAGTCTCCTAACCGGAGGGCGCAAATTCTTAACCCCTCAAAGAAATCGAACTATATCGGAATGAGAGGACAACGTGTGACCCTCAACTCTACCATGTAGACAAGCCAGAGCCGCTACCTGTACTCAGAGAGTTGAAAGCTAGGCCTTTGATCAAACTTTCTTGAAGGAAAGATAAAACCTGAGACACAGACCATAAGGCCTGTACCTCATTAGTTATACATCCACACATCCAAAGAGATGCAAAATAGATTAATGAGGTCCAAGCGTAAGTCAGTTTATAAAGAAAAAAGTATTTCAAATGTTTATTTTAATTTAATCTGGCAACTCCATTGCTCATCTGTCAAAACTATACAGTTCTCGATAGGGTCCCCCGACACAGACCCCGTGTTTCGCCAGACGGCTGCATCGGGAGGGACAGTAATCGATGAAAATTTCAACAACTTGTATGAGTGTCAATTCCACGTGGCTCTGCATACAAGTTGTTGAAATTTTCATCGATTACTGTCCCTCCCGATGCAGCCGTCTGGCGAAACACGGGGTCTGTGTCGGGGGACCCTATCGAGAACTGTATAGTTTTGACAGATGAGCAATGGAGTTGATGATTTAAATTAAATTAAAATAAAAATTTGAAATACTTTTTTCTTTATAAACTGACTTACGCTTGGACCTCATTAATCTATTTTGCATCTCTTTGGATGTGTGGAGATTTAAATAGTTGGAGTACAATTTCTCCTGCTCCATTTTTTGTTTTTTGGATTATCCTCAGTTATACACCATGCCTCAAAGACCTTCCAGACTCTGATATATGACAATGAAGTCGATATCCATCTAGCTTGCAGAAGAGTAGTTATGACCGGCCTCTCAGTACCCTCCTCGTCTCAAGCACCGCCTCTCAAAAGCCAGGCCACTAGACAAAAGTGATCTACCTGGTCTGAAAATAAGTGGCCCTGCTGAAGAAGGTGAGGAAGATGACTGAAGCTGGGCTTCCAACACCACTTCTCCGGGGTGTTTCTCTATCCGACGCAACACTTTGCCTATCAGAGGCCAAGGGGGAAATATGTAAAGAACCACCCCCCGAGGCCAAGGTATTACCAGAGTGTCGACCCCTTTGGCCCCGTACTCCTGTCTTTGACTGAAAAAAAAAACCAAGATGCCTTTGCATTGCCATTAGATCCACATGGGGACAGCCCCACCTCTCTCGGATGAGCTGCATCGCTGCCTCGGACAACTCCCACTCCCCTGGATCTACCGTTGTGCGACTTAGAAAATCCGCTTGGACATTTTCGACCCCTGTGATATGAGACGCCGCTATCTGAATCATGTGCTGCTCTGCTCAAAGAATGAACTCCTGAGCCTCCTCAGCCACCGCATGACTCTTGGTTCCTCCTTACTGACTGATATATGCCATGGTCGTCGCATTGTCTGACAAGACTCTCACCAAGCGGCCTTGAATCAAAGGTAGAAAAACAAGCAGCACTAACCGTACTGCTCTGGTTTTTAAGCGATTGATAGACCAAGAGGCTTCTTCCGCCGACCAAATACCCTGGGCAGATTGTTGCTGGCATACTGCTCCCCAACCAGAAAGAATGGCATCGGAAGTAAGAATTTCCCAATCCGGGACCTCCAGATCTACCCCATGGACCAGAATGGATGACTGCAGTCACCAAGCCAGACTGTCCCGCGCATGACCATCGAGCGAGACGGGCATATGAAACTCCTCAGACAACGGATTCCACTGTGCCAACAGGGCTCTCTGTAGTGGTCTCATATGCGCAAAAGCCCACAACACCAAGTCCAGCATTAAGCCATCAAGCCGAGAACATGCAAAAAAAATCCCAAGCTCTGGGAACCTGCAAAGCCAACAGACGCCGGACTTGCATCTGTAACTTGCAGGCTCTCTCCTCTGAGAGGAACACCTTGCCCTTCAGCGTGTTGAACCAAGCCCCCAAGTAGTCTAGGGTCCAAGACAGGATCAGCTTGCTCTGCGCCAAATTCACCATCCAGCCTAGAGATTCTAGGGTGGTAATTACCTTCTGCACCACTGCACAACAAACGACTTCCAACTGTGCTCTGATGAGCCAATCGTCTAGATCAGAGCTTTCCAAAGTGTGTGTCGCGACACTTTACTGTGTCGCCTGAGGTGTGCCGCGCAAGCCCGGTGCACGTGACACACCGGCAAGTGCAGGGACCGGGAACCCATGGCTCCGAGCCAGATATGCTGCATCTGGCTCGCAGACAAGTATTGCCACACTTTCCCGCTGACCCAGCTGCTCCCCGGTCCTCCTCCGCCTGGGCGGAACGCGGCAGGACAGCTGAAGTCAGCGGCACCGGCGTGCTCTCTTCTTCCCGCCCCCCCCCCCCCCCGGAAGAGGAAGTGGAGAGTATCGGGTGAGTGCGCGGCAAGAAGAGGCCACGCTAGTGCGCTCGGCATCGGCCCGAAGAAAAGAAGACTGCAGCGCGGCTCGGAGGAAAATGTTCAACCGCGGCCGATGGGACTCCGCCTCCGCGAGGGCTGAAAATGAAGAGGTTAGCGTTGGGAGGAGGCTGCTGCTGCTGCCGCGAGTTCCCGGGGTGGGGGAGAGAGAGCATTCACTCTCTCTCACCCCCACCCCGGGAACTCGCGGCAGCAGCAGCCTCCTCCCAACGCTAACCTCTTCATTTTCAGCCCTCGCGGAGGCGGAGTCCCATCGGCCGCGGTTGAAGCTCTTCAGTTTCCTCCGAGCCGCGCTGCAGTCTTCTTTTCTTCGGGCCGATGCCGAGCGCACTAGCGTGGCCTCTTCTTGCCGCGCACTCACCCAATACTCTCCACTTCCTCTTCCGGGCCGCGGGGCCCTGTGTGTGTGTATGAGAGAGTGAGAGATTGCATGTATGTGAATGATTGAGAGCCTGTACATGTGAAAGAGAGTATGTCTGTGATTGAGAGCCTGCCTGTGAGAGAGAGAGAGCATGAATGTAAGTTTACCATTGGGAACCTGTATGTGTAAGTTTGTGATTGAAAACCTGTTTGTGTGAAAGAGTATGTGTGTATGATTGAGATCCTTTGTGTGTGAGAGAAATCATGTGTATGTATGATTAAGAGCCTGTGTGTATAAGTAAGAGAGAGATCATGTGTGTCTGTGTGTGATTGAGAGCTGGTTTAGGTGATGGAGCATGTGAGTATGTGATTGAGAGCCTGTGTGTAAATGAGAGAAAGAGAGGACATGTTTGTAAGCATGTGAATGAGAGTCTGTGTGTGAGAGAAAAAGACAGCATGTATGTGTGTGATTGAAAGCCTGTGTGTCTGTAAGCGTGAAAAGATAGACAGCATGTGTGTAAATGTGTAATTAAGAGCCTATATAAGTGAGAGAGAAAAAACATGTGTATATGTGAGTACTGAGAGCATGTGTGTATAGGTGTGTCATTGAGAGCCAGTGTGAGAGAGAGCGCTGGTATGTGACTGAGAGAGGAGAAAGTTCCAAGCAAACCACCCCTCCTCCTGCTAATTCAGAACAATCTCAGGACACCTGGATATCAAACGTTCCCAGGTATGCAGAGCAAAAAAATGTTTGTATCCTTATTATTTTTCATTACTGGGTCTTTGTGTCTGCTATTTTGAAATATTTTGTTGGTATCTGGAAATGTTTTATATGAGTTTTTAATTATTGGATATTCCACTCATCAGCTGTTTCGAAATATGTTCTTTTTGTTAGTACAGTTTTACTGCTGATGATTTTATATTTCTTGATTTGTTTTATAAGGATGGGTGATGTTTCTTTTTTCCTTTGTTACACTGCATACAACCTCTGGTTTGCTAGTAGACTGAATTACTGTGTCCCGAAATTATGTTTGTCTAAAAAGTGTGTCACCAACATGAAAAGTTTGGAAAGCTCTGGTCTAGATAATGGTGCACCAGGACCCCCTTGTGCCACACCACCATTACCTTGGTGAATATGCGGGGCCAGCCCAAAGGGGAGAGCCTAAACTGGAAATGCTGACCCAGTACCATGAACCTCAGGAACCGCTGGTAATCCGGATGAATGGGGATATGTAGGTAGGCCTCCATCAGATCCAAGGAAGCCAGGAACTCATCCTTGTGCACCGCTGTGATTTCTGACTGCAGGGTTTACATCCAAAACCTCGGGACCTTTAGCGCCACATTTACCCGTTTTAATTCCAGAATGGGGCATAAAGAGCCTTCTTTCTTTGGAACTACGAAGTAGATGGAATACAGACTTTTGCCTTGTTTGCTCTGCAGAACCAGAACCACCGCTTCTAAAACCCATAACCTAATGTTCCCTGGACCGCCTGACACTTTTCCCAATGACCTGCAGGGAAAAAGAATCAAGTCGCGAATGGGCCGAGCAAATTCTAATGCATAACCATCTCTTATTATGCTGAGGACCCACTGATCCTGAGAGATCTTGGTCCACTCCCCATAAAATTGTGCTATACAACCCGCTATAAAAGGAACGGCGGAGTGGACCGGCCTCACCTCATTGTGAGGATTTGGTTCCAGCGGCCCCACTATTGAAGGAAGCTCTGAATGGCCGTCGACCGCCTTGAAAGGACTGCTGCTAGGACTGACCTCGAGAAGAGAACTGCTTTTGCAAGGATGGTGCTCCTCTCACCTGACGCGACCTAATATCCGAAAATGCAAACAGAGATTGAAAAGGCCGTTTGCCCTTAGGCTTATCCTCCAGCAACTTATGCACCTTATTCTCACCCAGGTCCTTCATCAAGTGCTCCAGATCCTTACCAAACAAGGCGCCCCTTAAAAGACAGAGAGCCTAATGAGACTTAGACGAAACATCCGCCGACCAGTTGCTTAACCACAATAATCGTCTGGCTGAAACCGCGGAACCCATAATATGGGAGGAAGTTCTGACCAAGACATACAAGGCATCCACCACGTAAGCAAACGATGCCTCCAAGCACTCTGCTTTATCTGCTTTGACACCCGAATTTGCCTGCCCATCCTGAAGCTGTTGAACCCAGTGCAGGCAAGCCCTTTGCATGAAGCTGAAGCAGATAGCTGCCTGCAGACTCTGGGCCGGTACCTCAAAAATCCTTTTGAGCTGAATTTCCAACTTCCGGTCTTGAACATCCTTCAATGCCGCGGAACCTGCAACAGGGATAATCATCTTCTTTGTGATCGCCGAAACCGCAGCATCCATCTTTGGAAGGGAAAAGAGCTCCAACATCTGTTCCGGCAAGGGTTAGAGCTTAGCCATCGCCCTTCCCACTCTCAAGCCAGAGTCAGGCGTTCCCCATTCTTGATCCATCATCTTTTTCACCGACATGAGAGAAAAGCTTGCGGGGAGCCCGAAGCCCATGCAGAACAAGATCCGCACCTTCCATATCAAAGTCTTCCTGTGGGAGTTTCAGCCCTAGTTCCTCCAAAACTTGAGGAATCAAAGGGCCTAAAACTCCTCCTTCCGAAACAAGCGGAGCACTTTAGAGTCATCACCCTCCGAGACTGGAAGATTATTTAGATCATCTCCCTGAGATATGCCGACGTCATCTGGATCAATAATCTGATCCTGCGACAAGGCCTCCAGTGTCCCGGGGTCCCCCTGAGACCCAATCGAGTCATCTGAGTCTGCCTTAGCAAACCCAGAATGCCGTAAACGCTGTCCCAGTGGAGGGTTCCAACGTCAGGATTGCTCAGTCCCCAGAGCACCTTTCTGACCCCCGAGGGTGAAACTGGCTACCTAAACCTGCCTCATGCAGCAGGAGAACAAAAATCAGCAGAAAAGGCCCGAGGAGCCCGAGAGAGCTGTGAGGGTGCAGTCTTCGCGGATGCAGGCACTGGCAGATCTAAGTGTATTGCCTCATCGGTGCCCCCCCCCCCCCCCCCAGACCCTCTACCATGGTCAGGTGGGCCGGAGAAAGATGCAGAGGTAAATCTCCCCCATCGTCCATCTGAACAGACCGCACTGCTGGGGTAGCCAAAATGGCAGCTGTTCCTGTGTCGGAGGAAAATTGGAGGCTTGCCGTGGTCTGCACATTAGCGCTTCACAGAAACCCTTGAGGGGGAGAGCCCGAAAGAAGGTTCCTGCCTCTCACGGTTGCCTCTGATGGACCCTCTCCCCCCAAAATGCAGCCTATACATAAACTAAAGCGGCTGAGCCTCGCTGATCCTGCACCACACGTGCAGCAAACAGAACCGCGAATCATGCTGAAACCAGTGGGAAAACTCCTCTGCCGAGCCTCGAACAATCGCGTGAATGGGAGCATAAATTGGAGCCTGCACACCCGCTACAAACAGGGACCGGTGGGGGAGAGCCACCAGCGAGATAGCCTTAACTTTTTTTTTTTCCTTAAAACAACTTTAAAACTCTGATCAGCCTCTCCTCTGCAGTTAACACGGAGCTGTCCAGCTCAGGTTCAGCAGAAGGCAAAAAGAAATAAGGAGAGACTGAAACCAGAAATTTAAAGAAAGGCAAGTTGATGAAAGAAAAAAAAAAAAAAAGATACCAGCCACCTGAGCCTACAGCCGCCTGAGCAGCCTCATGAAGGGGAGGGATCTGGACCACCAGATTTACACCCCTCGGACTAAAGGCGCGAGCATACAAAAAGATCATCGACCTCCAGCTTGTCCACTTCAACCAAACAGGGAAGGATCCACCAGGACCCAAACACTCCTGGGAGGAAAGGCTCACATCCAAAAAAGAAAAAAAATTCACCACACCTCAGATGTAAGAAATGGTTTCAGGCAATCTGGAGCAACCCAGATTCTACTACTCGCATCTGCTGGAGTCAGAAGATACTGAACTCCTGCAGAGGGGGTAGTAGTACTTATGGTGACGCCCCCCTCGAAGCTTTGGCTGACTCCATCTGCTGGATTGGGGACATAACCCACTGTCTGGACTGATCCAGGTACGTACAGGGAACTGCAGGTTTATGCACCAGCCACCATCTGCTGGAGACAAGAGAAATACTGAGGAACTACAGGTGGCACCAGGGATTATGAAGCAGTGTCAGTGAAACTTTCTCTGTCTCCATCTGCTGGAAGAGATGAATAAACCCAGTAGTCTGGACTGATCCGGGTATGTACAGGGATTAGGGGTTTCCATGCATATGCAAAATTCATTCCTCGTAAAAAAAACAAAACAAAACACACAATTGCAATTTTGTAGAATTTAAAAAATATTTTTTGCAGATATTTTTCTTTTTAAAATATGACTCACTGTCTTTATAAGTGAGCCCCAGTCACCACACTTCTGCAGTTCTATGGGTGCAGAACTTTCTCTGCTTCAGAATTTTGCTATCTGACCTCTGTCTCATAACAATACCATCCACACACCATCTTTATATTAAAGATCAAATAAAGTGAAATGAAAAGGACAGACTTTTTTTTTTTTTTAAATGCAAAGGTTTCTTTTGCAGAAAGAAACTTGACCTCCTCAGAGATGAACTTGATTAAGTTTAGATTTGAAATGAAAGCATGGTAAAAAAAAAAAGAAGCAGGATCACTTAACAAGGTGCAAAAATCATTTTTTGTTTCCATAAGAAAATGTAGAGGAAGAGAGCATTAGTAAATTTAAATGCCTTAAGGGAAGCAGATAAAAGGAAAGAAATAGGATCCAAAATTAAGTATTGTTTAATCCATGTGTATATTCATCATCAATTCTGAATCTTTTCACATGTACCAAATGTGGAATGGGTCAAGACTCCATGCTGCCATTGGGGATTTCAATGTAAACGGTATATTAAGTAAAAGGAATGCTGTATTGAAGATATTCAGTGAGGGGAGATGTCATTACATACAAAGAAATAGTTACACAACAAGAAGAGTATGTGTTTCAGTATCTGAACAGAGAAAATAAATTCCTTCCACGTGCAGTAAGTTTTCAATCTTTAACATGAAAATACACTGCAGCTCTGCTGAAGAATAGGAAACCTTTTGTTTGCTTTTTTAATAAGAGGCTTAATCCTCCCAGTTGGTTGTGGCTCCAGCAGGGGGGGGTGGTTGGTCGTGACTTCCCCACCTCCCAGGTTATAGAGGTTTCTCAATGTCAGCTAAAAGGCCAAGAAGGAATCATTCTCAACTCACAGCTCAGACCTTACAGCTGATCTGAGGCAAAAGGCAGAGGCGTCATCTTCAAGCAACTGAAATGCAGGGGGAATGTGGCTGCCGAATCTGCTTCCTGACTTGCCTGTAACTTCTCTGTGCACAGGGTTCTGTATTAAGTACTAGTATATCTGTGAATTTTACTTTCTGTTATGTTCACAGTTACAGCACAGCAGCTACATCTTCTGAAGCTTGAGCAGTGATCTTTAGTTTTGTGCTTTATAAGTGGTCATTCAAGACCCAGCATTCATGCTACTGTGCCACCAGAAGTTACCCGAGTATCTGCTAAGGCATGTCCAATGACACAGGAGCTTTCTAACCCCTAGGGACATGTTCCTGACACAGGGATAACGTGGAAGGCTGCTGGGATGGGATGGCAGGGAGGAAAACGTTTTTAGTTCTCAATTATAGTTCAGTTAACTGGGGCACAGGGAGATTAGTTGACTTGTCCAGTGTACCACAAAGTCACTGGCAGAGCTGGCATTACAACTCATGTCCGAGAACTTCTCCTGACTCATAGCTGTGGCCTGAACAACAAGCAACACTTCTTCCCTGTGCTGAGACAAACACTCAGCATGCCCTTGTAATGCTGCTTCTCTCTTTCCTCCTCCCATTCACAATCCCCTCATCACACTTCCAGCACCGTTTCTGGTGTCTCTTGAATTTCTCTCTTACCCTAACCTGGTTTTCCCCCTCCAGTCTCTCCCAGCACTTGTACCTTGTGCAGACAGGTCATGCCATCGTTGTCTGCGATGCCAGGGTCTGCTCCCTGGGACAGCAGCAGCTGCACCACCTCAGTGTGCCCACAGTAGCAGGCTCTGTGCAGGGGTGTGGCCCCTCCGTTGGTCTGCACATTGCAGCATGCTCCACTGCGCAGCAGGAGATCGCAGACAGCCAGGTGACCGTGTCGGCTGGCATAGTGCTACAAAACAGAGTGAGATGTTAGCCGTACCCTCTCCCATACAGAAATACTCCTACTCTCATCAGGAAGCCCTCTTTCATCAGTGAGCCATCATACCCAGAACTGCTTCTGTCCCTGGAGTGGCCAACTCAGACACATCTCATGCACACCATGGATACCTTGTAAACCAGACCTGATGTGGCTCTCGAAGACTGGAGCTGACTACACCTATCCTATCCTGTCAGCTAGCTATGATCAAGGAGCCCAAACAGTCTTGTGCTTGACTGCTCAACCTGGTCTCATTAGCCATCTCTCTTGTATGTTGCCTACATGCTTCATTATATACATGTAGCACGAGTCTGTGCTTAATTTCATCTATGTTGCTTGCTGCCTTTGCCTATGAAATGTTTTGCTTTCCTCTCCCTCCTCACACTCAAACAAGCAATCACAGTGCCTCCCTGTGGTGGAAGGGGGTAGAGACACCCTTCACTTCAGATCTGCAAACAGTGGCCTCTTGGGCCATGCAGCTGCCATTCCTAGTGAAATAAACCATGGAGCTGCTGCTTCCTTCCCCATGGGGCAGTAAGTGCTAACTCTGCAGCACTCCCAGTCCAATCCACTTCAGGAAAGAAGTTCCCAGCAGAGCACTACTTTTGGGCCAGGGTGGCTATGGTGCATCAGTGCTTGAGGGTTACTTGTTATTTTATAAATGACAGGCCATCCACCCTCCTGTGCCGCCCCCCCCCCCCTCCCCGCAGGCTTATGGTCTGCCTATCTTGACAGCTGTGGCACTAACCAGGGCCGTATAACCAGAGCGATCCTGCCAACTGGGGTCAGTTCCCCGCTCAATAAACCTCTTGACACGGAGAAGGTCCCCATTCATGGCAGCTGGCCAAATACCTATCAGAGATTAAACATTTGTTAACAAAGAAGACCCCTCTGAGAGCCTTATACACATGTATGTCCTTCAGATCTCTAGGCAATCCACTGAGAAAGTTATATCGAAGGATAGTAACATCTCTTTCCTTTTAGAAGCAGGGTTTGCTTCAGCAGGAATCAGTATGCCAGTGAGTGTAACAGGGGGAGAGAAGATAGTGTGGGGTACAGCAGGATCAGTTTGAGTGTGTGCTGGGTACAACAGGGATTAGTGCAACAGTATAAGCAGGGGGATAGTGATGGGTCGATCAGGGTGACAGTAAGAGAGGACAGTGGTGGGTACAACAGGATCAATATGAGCTTGTGGGGGAGAAATGTTAGGTATAGCATGGATCAGTGTGTAGGGGCAGTGCTGGGTACAGCAGGGATCAATGTGACAGTGTGTGGGGGTAGTGTTGGGTACAGCGGAGATCAGTGACAGTGTATGTAGTGGGGAAGAATTGGGTACAGCAGGGATCAGTGTGGCAGTGTGTGTGAGGGGGTAGTGTTGGGTACAGCAGGGATTCAGTGCATGTAGGCGGGATGGAATACATAAGAAAAGTCAACGCTGGATAAGGTTAGCATATTTTTACCTCTTTCAAAGTCCATCTCGTCCAAGGTCTGGTGAACGCTGCCTGGCACAGAGGAGCCATGGCAGCAGCAGCTGTTCACGCTCTGCTTTGAGGATGCCATTACTTATTCGTGGTCACTGTAGCTGTTGGAAATGCTTGAGCATAGTACTTCTCAACTACTGACCCACAGTGCAGCTTAAGGAAAGGAGCCAGAGGCTGATCTCCCAGGGGGCTGGTCCAAGAGCACACCTGCAAGCCAGAGAAGAACCTCAACAGGATGCATATACTCATGGAGCCTCTGGGAGGAGGAGGAAGACCTGAAGTGCATTTCTCTGCCCTCAGGAACGGACTCTGGGTGTAGGCAATGAAAGGTGGGATTTTTGTCCCTAAAATGGTCTCTGAGTATAAGTGATGAGAAGAGAGGACAATAAGGTGGATTTCTCTGTTGCTAGAATGGACTCTGCATGCAGTCAGTAAGAGGTGAAGAGAAACCTGAGATGGACTTCTGTGTTAAAGAAGGATTAACCAACATGGTGCACAATCTTCACTATAAGCATTCACAGAGCAACAGAAGGAGCTAAAGATGTCCTCTTTAGAAAAAAAAGGAAGATACCATAGAAACATTCAAATACCTAAATAGGCTTTAATGCAGTACAAGAAGGAAGCTCAAGAACAAGGGCTCATCATGTGAGGTAGAAGGGAAGGAGCATAAGGAATATGAGAAAATGCTTTTTCATCGAGAGGATGTGGACGCTTAGAGCAGACTTCCAGCAGAGGTTAAATACATGGGACCTTAATAGCAGGGGACAGAAGGGAGAAGCCCACAGATCAAGTGTGACCTGTGACAGTAGGCAGGTACAAATGGGCCAACTAGTCCATTTCTGCCAATTGAGTAATTACTAACCTGATATGGAGAAGGCTGACATCTCAGTACAAATCCCATGCAGTGATCTCAGCCCGCCAGTATTCTCTTCAAAAGCACCTGTGGACAGACTAGTCAAAAACTTTGATTAAAAATAACTAATCATGTCAATACTCAGCCAAACACTGAGCTCCGATAAGAACATAACACTAGTCTAGGGACTGGAGTAACACTTTCAGGAATCCCTGTAATATTTAGGCACACAGGAGGAACAATAGGCAACCACACCGCAGCCAAGGGAAGGAAGCTGGATTTATCTGACTGTCCAAAAGAAAAGGAAATTATCAGGCAAGTAGTAATTTCTCATTTCTTAGCATCCAATCAGATAGAAACATATAGAAACATAGAAATGACGGCAGAAAAAGACAAAACGGTCCATCCAGTCTGCCCAGCAAGCTCCCACACTTATTTTCCCATACTTATCTCTTTCACCGACCACCAAGTTCAGGGCCCTTGTTGGTAACTGTTTGATTTGAATTTCCTGCCATCCCCTGTCATTGATGTAGAGAGTAATGTTGGAGTTGCATCAAAAGTGAAGCATAAGGCTTAATGGTTAAGGGTAGTAACCGCCGCATCAAGCAAGTTACCCCAATGCTTGTTTACCCAGACTGCACAGATCAATGCCTTGTTGGTTGTTGTCTGAATGCAAATCTTCTTTTCCACATTTCCCCTTGCCGTTGAAGCAGAGAGCAATGCTGGAGTTGCATTAACCGTGTGAAAGCTTATTGAGTAAGGGTAGTAATCACCAGGTAGTAGCCACCATTCCAGCAAGCCTTGAATCCAGAACAAGTGAGATGTACCCAAGCTACTACTGAATAGGGTGGGAAGCTGCCCACAGTCCACACAAAACCACATGTGCAAATGCTGCATCCTCCCAGACCTGAACAGCCAGGCGATAATACCTGGAAAAGGTGTGTATGGAGGACCACGTCGCAGCTCGGCAAATGTCGACAGGAGACAACAATCTAACTTCTGCCCATGACACTACCGGAGCCCGAACCTAACTAGGCAATGGCTTCCCAGCATCCACATAGGCAGCCGTGACTACTTCCTTAATCCAGAGAGGTATAGTAGCCCGTGAAGCTGGCTCTCCCTGTCTAGTACTGCAATGAAGGACAAACAGGCGATCCGACTTCCAGAGATGGCAGGGAGATGGTCTGATTCGAGTGAAACCCAGTGACTACCTTTGGAGTCACCTGGAGAAATGGTTCTCGACAAGGCCTGCAATTCGGACATCCTATGCGCTGAACAAATCGCCACAAGGAACACAGTTTTCAAAGTCAGCAACAGCAAGGACAGAGTACATAGTGGTGTAAATGTAGGGCCTGCCAAAAAATCTAAAATCAAATTCAGACTCCACAGGGGCACCGGAAACTGCAAAAGAGGACAAAAATGTTTCACTCTTTTCAGAAAACAGGCCACATCAAGATGAACTGACAAGGATCTACTATTTACCTGACCCCTGAAACAGGTGACAGCCGCTACTTGTATCTTCAAGAAATTAAGAGCCAAGCCTTTATTTATGCCATCCTGCAAAAATTCCAAAACAAGCGGAATCTTGACCAAGGAAGGAAGAGTACCTCGATCCTCACACCAGGCCTCAAAAACCCTCTAAACTCACACATAGGCCAAGGAAGTGGAGAACTTTCTAGCTCTTAGCAAGGTGGAAATCACTGCAGCAGAGTTGCCATGTTTTAGCAAGAAAGCCCGTTCAAGGGCCATACCGTCAGATAAAACTGAGTCAGAACTTTGTGAAAGACAAGTACCTGCTGCAACAGGTTCCTGTGTGCTGGAAGTCGAAGAGGTGAATCCACCAGGAGCCTCTGCAGATCTGCATACCACTGCCTCCTGGGCCAATCTAGAGCAACCAAGAACACCATCCCCCTGTGGCGTTTGATCCTGTGAATTAATCGGCCCACAATGAGCCATGGAGGAAAGGCATATAGCAACTTGTCTTCCGGCCACACCTGCATTAGGGCATCAATCCCCAAGGACTTCAGATCCCTTCCGTGGCTGAAGAATCGCAGAAAGTTCGCGTTGTGCAAAATCACCAACAGGTCCAGGAACAGGAGGACCCCAGCAATCTCGAATCAGCTGAAATGTCTCGTCTGACAACGCCCACTCTCCTGGGTCCAGGCTCTCTCTGTTGAGAAATCTGTTCTGATGTATCTTTGCCTGCAATGTGTGGGGCTAAGATCATCTGGGGATGCACCTCCGCCCATTCCATAAGTTGATCTATTTCCAGTGACACCTGATGGCTCTTGGTACCTCCCTGCCGACTAATGTAAGCCACGGTCGTTGCATTGTCCGACATTATTTGGAATGACCAATCTCGCAGCCTGTCGCTGAACTACACGGCCCGCTTCCAGCCGATTGATGTTCCAGAGAGACTCTTCTGCATGCCAATGCCCTTGCGCCGTCAGCTCCTGACAGTGAGCTCCCCAACCTTGGAGATTGCATCCATTGTCAACAGTAGCCAGTCCGGTGGGGACAGGGAGACTCCCTTCTGTAGATGATCCGCCTGTAGCCACCACTGCAGTTGGAAGAATATTTCCATCAGCAGGAGGAGCTGAATCAAATAGTCCTGAGACTGCGTATCCCACCGAGACAGCAGACAGATTTGAACTAGCAACTAGAAACACCCTGCCCTGCTATGTGTCAAACCAAATCCCCAGGTATTCCAGGGACTGAGTAGGCTAAAGGCTGCTCTTGGCTACGCTGACCACCTACCCAAGCTCCCGCAACAGGGAATTCACCTTGTGAGTTACCAGGTGGCTCTCTTCCAGTGACTTGGCACGAATCAGCCAGTTGTCCAAATACGGGCATACCAGGATTCCATCTTTTCTCAATGCTGCTGCAACTACCACCATTACCTTGGAAAAGATCTTGGGAGTGGTGGCCACACCAAAGGGCAGTGCCCGAAACTGAAAGTGGCGTCCCAAAACTGTGAACTGCAGGAAATGCTGATGCTCCAGTCAGATGGAAATGTGAAAATATGCTTTGGACAGATCCAAGGAGGTCAGGAACTCCGCCCGACTGCACAGCCATTATGACCAAGCGCAATGTTTCCATGTGAAAATGCTTCACTCGCAGATGACAGCTAATGCCTTTGAGGTCCAGGATGGGATAAAAGGAGCCCTCCTTCTTTGGCACAATGAAATAAATCGAATATCACCCCGTATTTTCTTGCTAAATCCCCAATATGGATAAGCTTTTTTTCCACCTCAAGTACATCCTAAAACCCCTTACTATCGCTGGCAATCGCGTCTCAAAAACCTAGTAATGAGCTTTTATCCCGCAGGCAGGGCTGCGGTGCGCATCGGCATGCAGGTCGGGCTGCCGCAGGCACGGAACTAGAGTTTCCATTTTCCTAGGCAAGGCAGTGGTACAAGCCCGGGAAAACCAGGCCTGTGCTGACTGAGGTAACCCGCTCTTCCTCTCGTGCTGTACCAGTGTCTTTCCTAGTTTCACTAGCCCGCCCCCAACTCAGGGTTGCCAGGTTTTCATGAAAAACAAAAACTCCAGGGAGGAAGATTCAGAACCAATGTCGGGAAGTATTTCTTCACGGAGAGGGTGTTAGATGCCTGGAACGCCTTTCCGGAGGAATGGAGAAGACCAAAACTGTGAAGGATTTCAAAGAGGCATGGAAGATGGGAATGAAGAGAAGAGGCATAGGGGCGGCTTGCAGGAATGACGGCTACTACCTGGAGATTAATATCCTAATTCAATAAACATACACACGGTTAATGCGACTCCAACATTGCTCTATGCTTCAACGGCAAGAGGAAATGTGAAAAAAAAAAGAACATAAAAAATTGCCATGCTGGGTCAGACCAAGGGTCCATCAAGCCCAGCATCCTGTTTCCAACAGAGGCCAAACCAGGCCACAAGAACCTGGCAATTACCCAAACACTAAGAAGATCCCATGCCACTGATGCAATTAATAGCAGTGGCATTTCCTTAAGTAAATTTGATTAACAGCCGTTAATGGACTTCTCCTCCAAGAACTTATCCAAACCTTTTTTGAACCCAGCTACACTAACTTCACTAACAACATCTTCTGGCAACAAATTCCAGAGCTTTATTGTGCATTGAGTGAAAAAGAATTTTCTCCGATTAGTCTTAAATGTGCTACTTGCTAACTTCATGGAATGCCCCCTAGTCGTCCTATTATTCGAAAGTGTAAATAACCGATTCATATCTACTCGCTCAAGACCTCTCATGATCTTAAAGACCTCTATCATATCCCCCCTCAGCCGTCTCTTCTCCAAGCTGAGCAGCCCTAACCTCTTCAGCCTTTCCTCATAGGGGAGCTGTTCCATCCCGTTTATCATTTTGTTGCCCTTCTCTGTACCTTCTCCATCGCAACTATATCATTTTTGAAATGTGGCGACCAGAATTGTACACAGTATTCCAGGTGCAGTCTCACCATGGAGCGATATAGAGGCATTATTAACCATTCCCTTCCTAATAATACCTAACATTCTGTTTGGTTTTTTGACTGCTGCAGCACACTTAGCCGACAATTTTAAAGTATTATCCACTATGATGCCCAGATCTTTTTCCTAGGTGGTAGCTCCTAATATGGCACCTAACATTGTGTAACTACAGCAAGGGTTATTTTTCCATATATGCAACACCTTGCACTTGTCCACATTAAATTTCATCTGCCATTTGGATGCCCAATCTTCCAGTCTTGCAAGGGCTTCCTGTAATGTATCACAATCCGCTTGTGATTTACTCTGAATAATTTTGTACATCTGCAAATTTGATAACCTCACTCATTGTATTCCTTTCCAGATCATTTATATATATATTGAAAAGCACCGGTCCAAGTACAGATCCCTGAGGCACTCCACTGTTTACCCTTTTCCACTGAGAAAATTGACCATTTAATTCTACTCTCTGTTTCTTGTCTTTTAACCAGTTTGTAATCCACGAAAGGACATCACCTCCTATCCCATGACTTTTTAGTTTTCTTAGAAGCCTCTCATGAGGGACTTTGTCAAATGCCTTCTGAAAATCCAAATACACTACATCTACCGGTTCACCTTTATCCACGTTTATTAACCCCTTCAAAAAAATGAAGCAGATTTGTTAGGCAAGACTTCCCTTGGGTAAATCCATGTTCACTGTTTTCCATTAAACCATGTCTTTCTATATGCTCTACGATTTTGATCTTGAGAATAGTTTCTACTATTTTTCCCGGCACTGAAGTCAGGCTCACTAGTCTATAGTTACCCGGATCGCCTCTGGAGCCTTTTTTAAATATTGGGGTTACATTGGCCACCCTCCAGTCTTCAGGTACAATGGATGATTTTAATGAGGTTACAAATTTTAACTAATAGATCAGAAATTTCATTTTTTAGTTCCTTCAGTACCCTAGGATGCATACCATCCGGTCCAGGTGATTTGCTACTCTTTAGTTTGTCAATCTGGCCATTACAACTTCCAGGTTCACAGTGATTTCATTCAGTTCATATGACTCATCACCCCTGAAAACCATCTCCAGAACTGGTATCTCCCCAACATCAATCATCATTAGTAAACACGGAAGCAAATAATTTATTTAGTCTTTCTGCAATGGCCTTATCTTCCCTAAGAGCCCCTTTAACCCCTCTGTCATCTAATGGTCCAACCGACTCCCTCACAGGTTTCTTGCTTCGGATATATTTTAAAAAGTTTTTATTATGAGTTTTTGCCTCTATTGCCAACGTCAATTCAAATTCTCTCTTCGCCTGTCTTATCAATGTTTTACACTTTGACAATGCTTATGTTTTATCCTATTTTCTTCAGATGGATCCTTCTTTCAATTTCTGAAGGATTTTTTTTGGCTAAAATAGCCTCTTTCACCTCACCTTTTAACCATGATGGTAATCGTTTTGCCTCCCTTCCACCTTTCTTAATGTGAGGAATACATATGGACTGCGCCTTTAGGATTGTATTTTTAAACAATGTCCATGCCTGTTGAACACTTAACCTTTGCACCTGCACCTTTCAGTTTTTTTCTAACTATTTTCCTCATTTTATCAAAGTTTCCCTTTTGAAAGTTTAGTGTTAGAGCTGCAGATTTACTTATTGTCCCCCTTCCAGTTATTTAAATTTGATCATGTTATAATCACTGTTGCCAAGTGGCCCCACCACCGTTACCTCTCTCACTAAATCCTGTGTTCCACTAGGAATTACATCTAAAATAGCTCCCTCTCTTGTTGGTTCCTGAACCAATTGCTCCATGAAGCAGTCAGTTATTACATCCAGGAACTTTATGTCTCTAGCAAGTCCTGATGTTATATTTATCCAGTCAATATTGGGGTAATTGAAATCTCCCATTATTATTGCACTGCCAAATTGGTTTGCTTCCCTGATTTCTCTTAGCATTTCATCATCTGTCTGACCATTTTGTCCAGGTGGACGGTAGTATACTCCTATCATTATACTCTTACCCAACACATGGGATTTCTACCCATATAGATTCTACTGAGGATTTAGTCTCTTGTTTGATCTTATCCTGTTGGACTCTATACCCCCTGGACATAAAGTGCCACACCCCCACCAAGTTGATCCTCCCTATCATAGTGATATAATTTGTACCCTGATATAGCACTGTCCCATTGGTTATCCTCCTTCCACTAAGTCTCTGAGATGCCAATTATGTCAATTTCATCATTTGCTGCTATACCTTTCCTACCCTTCCTATCAGTTTGCTTTATGTTCTCATATATCTGATATAATGCTTCACCATGCACATATTTTACGCCATTTGCTTTAATATGATATGTTATTCTGTTATTTGTATTTTCCTTCTTTCAGTTCAATGTAAGCCGGCATGATGTGCCTTACGAATGTCGGCAAAGAAAAGCCTATCAATCAATCATTCATTCAACAAACAAACAAACAAACAAACAAACCACTCTAACTCTCCCATCTTATTTCTTAGACTTTTGGCATTGGCATACAGACATTTCAAAGTGTGTTTTTTGTTTGTATTAATCTGCTTTTCAGTTGTTAGGGATAATTCGGGAATCATTAGCTTCAGTGATTTTTTACATATAGGCACATGAAGTATGTTTGCTTTTAATGGAACCTCGCTGTTGGGATGCCCTAACTCTCCTATTTCATTACTATCCTTCAAGGATACATTTCTCCGAACCATGCACTGCTGAGTGACTGTAGGCTTTCCCCCTTGCTCAATCTCATTTTTGAAAGTTAGTGCCAGCAGCTTGGTTCCACTCTGGTTAAGGTGGAGCCCATCCTTTCGGAAAAGTCTCCCCTTTCCCCAAAAGTTTCTCCAGTTCCTAATAAAGCTGAATCCCTCTTCCCTGTACCATCGTCTCTTCCACGCATTGAAACCCTGGAGCTCTGCCTGCCTCTGGGGACCTGCACGTTGAACAGGAAGCATTTCAGAGAATGCTACCCTAGAGGTTCTGGATTTCAGCTTCCTACCTAAAATCCTATATTTGGCTTCCAAAACCTCTCTCCCACATTTTCCTATGTCGTTGGTGCCCACATGTACCATGACAGCCGGCTCCTACCCAGCACTGTTTATAATCCTATCTAGGTGATGCATGAGGTCTGCCACCTTCGCACCAGGCAGGCAAGTTACCAGGCGGTCCTCATGTCCACCAGCCACCCTATCTACATTTCTAATAATCGAATCACCAACTATGATGGCCGGCCTAACCCTTCCCTCCTGGGCAGTAGCCCTGGGAGACTTGTCCTCAGTGTGAGAGGACAATACATCACCTGGAGAGCAGATCCTTGCTACAGGATCACTTCCTGCTACACCAGTGGATTTGCATCCACAAAAAAGAAGGGGAGTAGCTTGCTTGATACAGCGGTTACTACCCCAAACCAAATAAGCCTGATACTTCACTTTCAATGATATCCAGCATAGTTCTCTGCTCCAACAGCAGGGGGAATGATGAAAAGATGATTTATATTCAGACAACTACCAACAAGGACTGAGATGCACAGGCTGGATAAACATGCATGGAAGTAGCTTGCTTTGATGGTGGTTACTACCCCTAAACAATTAGCTAGATACTTCACATAGATGCAGCTCCAGCACTGCTAACTACATCGTTGGCAGGGGTGGAAGGGAAATAGAACAAAAAAGTCACTTACAAAGGATAAGAGTAACAGATAAGTATGGGGGAAAAAAAAGTGAAAGCTTGCTGGGCAAACTGGAAGGACTGTTTGGTCGTCTTCTGCCGTCATTTCTATGTTTCTAGCACTATTTTCCAAAAAAAAAAAAACCCAAGCCCAAAACACAGGATATTAAAACTACTTTTATTAGAAGCTATTTATACACATAAAACACTTAAAAAATACTTTTGTGAGTGTAATGGAGGAAATACAGTAGCTTGCAATAGTATTTAACACCCTAAAAATGTCTGTCAGATTTTTGTGGATTATATGTTACATAAGTTTTTCCAGACAGTGGGGCCGATGCAATACAGTGCACTCACACGAGCGCACTGTTTAACCCACTGTCGGACGCGGGTTAAATAGGCGCTAATCCACCCCCTTAATGCAATAGGGGGATTAGCCTATTTAACGCGTGTCTGACGCGGAGTGAATGAGTTAGCACTCATCACATGAAAATGCATGTGAATGAGGCTATTACTCATTTACTCTGCATTCAAAAAAATAAATGTGCGTCTCAGACGCACATTTATCGCTCAGATATTAACGCCTGCCTGGAGCAGCCGTTAATAGCTGAGCAAACGTAGAAGTACAGAAAAGCAGAAAAAACTGCTTTTCGGTATTTCTTCAATAATAATTTTAAAAAAATACCTCGGCAGACCACCAAGTTATGAAGACCGACACTGGTAAACTTGGCATCTGTTTTCATAACCGGATGTCTGCCAGTAATGAAAACGAATGCCACACTCAGCGCCCCCCTAATTTGCATATTGCATGGCGCCCCCCTTGCGGGCACCATGCGTGCACTAAGAAAGCATGCACATGTCTGGCCCCCACACATTCATTCTCTCCCCCCCCCCCACAGCCCTTGTCTGGCCCCCACACATTCATTCTCTCCCCCCCCCCCAGCAGCCCTTATCTGGCCCCCACACATTCATTCTCTCCCCCCCCCCCAGCAGCCCTTATCTGGCCCCCACACATTCATTCTCTCCCACCCCCCAGCAGCCCTTGTCTAGCCCCCACACATTCATTCTCTCTCCCCCCCCCCCCCCCAGCAGCCCTTGTCTGGCCCCCACACATTCATTCTCTCCCCCCGCCCCCCCAGCAGCCCTTGTCTGGCCCCCACACATTCATTCTCTCCCCCCCCCAGCAGCCCTTATCTGGCCCCCACACATTCATTCTCTCCCCCCCCCCCCCAGCAGCCCTTGTCTGGCCCCCACACACTCATTCTCTCTCCCCCCCCCCCCAGCAGCAGAGTGATGGTCTACACACATGTACCTCTTCTTTTTTATTGTTGCCAGTCAAGTGCTTCACTCCCCTCAGCACTCCTTCCTGCCTGCTGCATAAAACCTTCCAGATCACCTAACACTGTTGCTTGCAGTCACTACCTGTCTGCCCACATACTCCTCGTGGACAGGCCTCATCGGCAGCAGCAGCCAATCACAGGGACAGCTGGGTTCGTCCCACCCACCATGCCTAAAAAAACCGCAATTGACAGCACAAAACGCCCAATAATAAACAACTGGCGAACTGAAAAAAAAACAAACCCCAAACTCGCGGGAAATAAGCGAAGTTGGCAACACTGATATTAATCCCAACCTCTTCCTTCCCTCCCTCCGCTTCCAGCTATCTTACCTCGACCTCCCCAACCCCGGGTCAGCAGTAACAACCAATCAGGACCTGCGTGGCTCCGTCTGTCCACCAATCAGCAAATGGTAGGCGGAGCGGGACCGAAGTTTATTTTCCTGGGCTGCAGGATTGCGTGAATTCACAGGAGGGAGCTCCAGGCTAGAGCGTCTGAGCTATGGCAATGAGGTTTTACAGTAGATTGCGTGCCCTCTAGGTTTTTCAGCGCTGTGGCTGATAGTTTTCAGGAATGTTGTCATTTCAATATATTTATACGTTGAATTTCACCAGTAAAGAAATTGTGGCGTGGAGAGGTTGGAGAAGCCTGGGTACTTAATCCACCTGCCGCTCATGCAGGCTGTGGGCAACTCTCTTCGCCCTCCGTACAAACTTTGTGCCTGATTTAGGGAGGCTTTTCTCCCATTTTGTAGCTATGGAAATAAGCTTCGTAAACCAAGCCCCTTGTATTGAAAGGCCTCTGGAGACAGCACAACTGCCACAGGGGTGGAGAGAGGCACATTTTAAGAGATTTTCAGCACTTGCCCCCATCCTCATTCAACTCCTTGCTCATTCCAGGAAATACCTTATGTAATGAAGTGACAATACGGATGAATAAGGACAGATACGTTATTTCTCCTACTGCAGCCAAGCACAGGAATAAAAACAGACACACGATAGCAGAGAAAGACCATATGGTTTATCTAGTTTACCAATCCACCCAACTAATTTAGCTTTACAATTCCCATCACTCCCTCAGAGATCCTGTATTTATCCCATGCTTTCTTGGTTTCACATACCGTTTTTGTCTTCACCACCTCCACTGGGAGGCTGTTCCATGCACCCACTACTCTCTCTGTAAAGAAATATTTCCTATGATAACTCCTGAGTCTTCCCCCTTTTACCCTCATCCCATGACCCCTTATTCTAGACCCTCCTTTCCATTGAAAGAAGCTTGGCTCCTGTGCATGGAAACCTTTGAGATATTTTAATCTATCATATCTCTCCTTTCTTTAAGTCTATCCCTATATGTTTTAGAGTGAAGACCACTGACCATTTTAATATCCACTCTCTGGACCGACTAGAACCAGTATATCCATTTGAAGGTGCGGGCTCCAGAATTGTACACAGTATTCCAAGTGAGGTCTCACCAGGGACCTATACAGGGGCAATATCACCTCCCTTTTTCTGCTGACCATTCCTCATTCTATGCAGCCAAGCATTTTCTGGCTTTTGCTATTGCTTTATCCACCTCTTTGGCCACCTTATGATCATCAGATACAACCCCCCCCCCCCCCCCCCCAGATCATGCTCTTCTTTTGTGCATGGAAGTATTTCACTCCAATACTGTACCTCTCTCTTAGGTTTTTGCATTCTAAATGTATTACTCTGCATTTTTTATCATTAAATCGTAGCTGCCAGACCCTAGACCATTCCTTGATCTTCACTAGATCTTTTCTAATATTTTCCATGTCTTCGTGGCTGACTACTCTGTTGCAGATTTTGGTATCATCAGCAAAAAGGCAAACCTTTCCCGACAATCCTTCAGTTATGTCACTCACAAAATTGTTGTAAGAAACTGGTCCAAGGATCAGTCTCTAAGACACACCACTTTAACACCACCCCCCTCCTCAGAGTAAACTCCATTTACCACTACCCTCTGTCACCTCCCACTCAGCCAGTTTCTAACCCAGTCAGTCATTCTAGGTTCCACACCAAAGGTGCTCCATTTATTTATAAATCATCTATGCAGAACCGTCTTGCTGAAATCCAAGTACACTACATCTAGTGCTTTCTATTGATCCAACTCTCTGGTCACCCAAAGAAATTGATCAGATTTGTCAGAAAAGATGTATCTTTGGTAAAAACCATACTGCTTCGGATCTTGAAATCCACTAGATTCTACAAAATGCACTAACTTCTGCTTAGCAGGGATTCCATTAATTTGATCACCAACAGAGGTCAATGTATCCAGCCTGAAGTATCCATTCTCTTCCTTACTTCCACTTTTATGAATAGGAAACATATCCACCTGAAGGAGTTCGATTCCATGAACCCCTGAAGACTGCACCCCTGAGACGCCTCTCGTCTCTTCATGCCTGCAGTGAAACGCACAGCCATCTTGATTTACTAACATTTGCAACGCAAACGGAACCTAATACGTAGTGACGTACTTACGCACTAACATTTAGTGAAACGTAACTCCATTTTGGAATCATAATTTGTATTGTATTAATACGAATGCCGCCGCAAATGTCTAACCCGTCAATTAAATGACGAAACAATAGTCTGATCATAAGCTACACCTACTAGAGACCACGCTAGCTATTGCTTGTTCAGCAGTTTGTAAATTGTTTGTTCAGCAAAAACCAGAACGCATGTGTGAAAGATAAGAACTGTAAAGTGTATAAAGGTTTGCTCCTAAGGGGGCGTGGCATGCAGTTGTACTAAGCCGTTGTCTTAGCTGCATCTTGCTGGCAATAAAAGTCTATCTTTACGGATCAGTTGTCTGGGCCTCCTTACTGACTAAAAAGAGACGGTTACATTGGCGAGCCAGCCAGGAGGTACCGGAGACGCTATTTTAGCTCTCCAGAAGGTCCGGTAGTTTGGTGGCGGAGCAGTCCCCCAGACACACCTGGTGAGTGGCCACCGCTGAGTTCAGCGATCAGGTTTCTGAGGGGATCGTTCCACAGAAATTCTGCCGAGATCTCTGGGTTGATGATCCGGGAAGAAGGCTTTCGTGACGATCGGAAGACCCCTGCAGGCGAGTATCATGGAAACAAGGGAATAAGTGAAGAATAGATAAGGAAAATAACCGGTCTATCCCTGGCGGACCGAGGGGGCCTTGATCACACCCCACGCAGTGTGTTAGTAGGAATTACGTTCCGAAGACCACGCGCATAATAAGGAGAAAATAATAAGTGAAGTATACGATAGTGGGAATAGGTTTCTTGTTGTGTGAAAGAGAGTGAATGGCCTCGCAGTTCTAGGCCATAAGAACTGTAAAGTGTATAAAGGTTTGCTCCTAAGGGGGCGTGGCATGCAGTTGTACTAAGCCGTTGTCTTAGCTGCATCTTGCTGGCAATAAAAGTCTATCTTTACGGATCAGTTGTCTGGGCCTCCTTACTGACTAAAAAGAGACGGTTACACACCTGTCTCCAGTCCTCTGCAACTACTCCCGATTCAAAAGACGCATTGAAAAGGTCAGCCAGCGGAGCTGCCAGGATTTCTCTAAGTTCCCTTAGTACCCTCGGATGTCTAAAGTCACTTTATCTTCTTTAAGTTTAGTTAGTGCACTGGGGTCATCCCTGAGGAGTGGGGAAGAGAGTGAGTGTATTAGTGGGAGTAAGGGTGGGGAGGGCAGCGCAAGAGAGTTGTGCACACTACCATGCGAATCAACGTCAGAATCCAGGTAACCACAACTGGGTATGCTACCTGTCTGCAGGGGTGCAGGATCAGAACCAGCAAGGTGGGAGTGTCTCACCAATTGCAGGAGACTTGTCAGCTGGGATTCATATTTGGCCCTCACTGGTCCTCTTACTCTTTATATACCCCTCTGTGGGATCAGGAACTGCCACCAAAGGACCCCACAGAGGACTGGCAATCAACAACCACCCTGAGAGCCTGCACACAGTGCTGTCTTGTTTGTTCTCCACACTTGATAGCAGTTTTAGTCCTGAACTTATTAGTCATAACAACAGGAGGACTACAAAAGCCAGTGCTCAGAAAGGGGACATTTTAAAACCAGACCCTGGTGTTCCCTGAATTTGAAAATGTTGCAGAGGCAGAAAAGAAAGTCTATCAAACTAGAAGGGATTTTATTTTGAAGTGCTTAAAGTCAGTTTGTCTGATTGGCTAAAGAGCACTCATGGTTGAGTAATATTCAGTAATGCCCATCACATCAGAAAACTGAAATGAGCAGGTAGCGAGTCATAACTGAGCATTCTCTGGGTTTCAGCCATAGACTCAGGGAGTTTACTGAAATTATGAGGTCTCCAGAGACATGCCTGAAATCTACAGCTGAGGCATATAGGGTATGCACTGGAGCCGTAGCACTGTGGTATACAGGCAGTGAATAAGCTCAAATTAAGAGCCCCCAGAATGGGGGGTAAGTGGTGTGTGTGAAGGGCGCCTCAGAAGATAACATAGCAGCTGCAGGTAGGCCCCTTTAAATACCCTGGTTAGATGGAACTTGCACTACTGTGTATGGGTGCTCTGGCTCTAGGGTGTCCCTGGGAGCTGTAGAGATCCTCCAGTGCAAGGTTTTCCCAACCACTGTGTTCAGTCTTGATCAGGTGCCATGAAAGTATTCACTTCATGTAATTCAGTTCAAACCAGCATTTGAGATCTGATCTCAGCATCTTGCAGCAACAAGAGACACCTGCAGTGACTCAAACGTGCAGGAGCTTTCTTCTGAGCACATATATAGTCACGCATCGGGCATGCCTCTCCTTCCTAGCTACAATATGAGCCCCGGCATGTGCAGAGCTGGGCCCTGCTTTATGTAGCACACACATGGCACATAGCACCTCCTCCTCTTCATCCTTTCAACCTCTGTCTTACCCGTAGGGGAGATGGGGAGAGCCAAGCACCAGATTTGACTTGCTTGGAATGGGAGCAGCAGCGATGCAGCTCTGGCAGCCACATATGGCAACTCAGCTGCTCATAGCACATGGATTTCTGATTTCACCTACAAGCAGAGAGAACGGGAGTCCAGGAGTAGGGTGGAGAGGACGGGACACAGAGAAAGCGGTCCAGGCACAGTGAGGGGCTGAGGGTAGGGAAGCAGCAGGAGTCTGCAGGCAGTGAAAAGCAGATGCTGCAGGAGTATCTGCAGGACGAGGTGCTGGTCAGGCGGGTGCTGTGCCCATGGTAAAGATGACTGAGAATGAAGAGAACGAATGAGCAGCAGAAAGAGAGGAGGGGGGCCGAAGCTGAGATTTCTTTTTTGCACAGCAGCACCAGACTGAGCCTGAAGCCCAAGCTAGCGTCACTGAAAAACATGCTGACGCTGTGCGATACCCACAAATGTAACGAGCACTTCATTCTCCGGTGTCAGAGAAACCGTGTTGATGTCAGGAGAAATTCATGGGCACAGGGCCGAATTTAAGATTTTGCACCAGCACATGGCCCTAAAGTGAACAAGCGCAGGCTCCTGTTTCACCCAGTTATTTGTTGCTTTCAGAATTTGGCACCCTAGGTAACTGCCTATGCCTAAATCTGGGCCTGCATGGGTAATGACTGGAGGGACAGCACCAGAAGCAGTTGTCTGTATGCTGCGTGTGTGCAGGTCTGTCTTTCTCTCCTGGTATATATGTGTATGTAACCATACCCCCCTTAAAAGCAGGTAGTACGGGAAGTCACCAGAGGCCCTTGCCATAACACAGGCACAGCTGCATTTAGATTCAGTTACTCACCTTTCCAAGTCCAAACTCAAAAAGACTTGATAGTCAAGTGCAGTAGATATTTCCCTGCACAGAGGGCTTACAATCTAAGGGGTAGATTTTAAGAAAGTGCGCCTTCGCGTACTTTTGTTGGCGCACCAGGCGCAAACAAAAGTACGCTTGATTTTAGCTGATACGCGCGTAGCCGCTAAAATCCAGGATTGGCATGCGCAAGGCTGCCGATGTCGTGTAGCCGGCGCGCGCCGAGCCGCGCAGCCTGCCGCCGTTCCCTCCAAGGCCGCTCCGAAATCGGAGCGGCCTCGGAGGGAATTCGCTTTCGCCCTCCCCTCACCTTCCCCTCCCTTCCTCTATCTAACCCACCCCCCTGGCCCTATCTAGACCCCCCCCCCTACCTTTGTCGGGGGATTTACGCCTCCCAGAGGGAGAAGTAAATCCCCGCGCGCCAGCAGGCCGCTAGCGCGCCGAGACGCGACCTGGGGGCGGTTCCGGAGGGCACAGCTACGCCCCCGGACCGCCCCGGGCCGAAACCACGCCCCCGGGCCCGCCCCCGAAATGCCACGTCCCGCCCCTAAAACGCCGCGCCGATCCGACACGCCCCCCGACACGCCCCCTCGAAAAACCCCGGGACTTAACGCGAGTCCCGGGGCTCTGCACGCGCCGGTAGGCCTATGGAACATAGGCGCACCGGCGCGCAAGGCCCTGCTCGCGTAAATCCAGGCGGATTTACACGAGCAGGGCTTTTAAAATCCGCCCCTAAGGGTGTATTTACTAAGCTGCGATAAGGGTATAACACACGAAAAACAGAGTTTATTGTGCATAAACCACCATTTATCAAATGATCTACCCATATCACAGCAAAATCACGTGGTGGGGGCAGTATTCAGCCGTTGAGCAGTTCGGCTAGTTAACTGGATAAATATATCTGGCTAGCTAACAGGGTATATACTCAGTGGTGCGGTCACGCTGCTGAAGATACCCAGCTATCTTAAAGTTAGCCAGATATGTTTATCCGGCTAACTTTAGGACAGGTCAGCAGCACAACCAGAGTTAGCGCATAACTTGATCAGCTAACTCCAAATATCCGAGTTAGCTGGTTAACCGGTAGATATAGTATACTTGGATTTTCAGAAGGCGTTTGACAAAGTTCCTCATGAGAGGCTTCTAGGAAAAGTAAAAAGTCATGGGATAGGTGGCGATGTCCTTTTGTGGATTGCAAACTGGCTAAAAGATTAAATGGAGAGTAGGATTAAATGGGCAATTTTCTCAGTGGAAGGGAGTGGGCAGTGGAGTGCCTCAGGGATCTGTATTGGGACCCTTACTGTTCAATATATTTATAAATGATCTGGAAAGAAATACGACGAGTGAGATAATCAAATTTGCAGGTGACACAAAATTGTTCAGAGTAGTTAAATCACAAGCAGATTGTGATAAATTGCAGGAAGACCTTGTGAGACTGGAAAATTGGGCATCAAAATGGCAGATGAAATTTAATGTGGACAAGTGCAAGGTGATGCATGTAGGGAAAAATAACCCATGCTATAATTACACAATGTTGGGTTCCATATTAGGTGTTACAACCCAAGAAAGAGATCTAGGTGTCATAGTGGATAACACATTGAAATCGTCGGTGCAGTGTGCTGCGGCAGTCAAAAAAGCAAACAGAATGTTGGGAATTATTAGAAAAGGAATGATGAATAAAACGGAAAATGTCATAATGCCTCTGTATCGCTCCATGGTGAGACCGCACCTTGAATACTGTGTACAATTCTGGTCGCCACATCTCAAAAAAGATATAATTGCCATGGAGAAGGTACAGAGAAGGGCTACCAAAATGATAAGGGGAATGGAACAACTCCCCTATGAGGAAAGACTAAAGAGGTTAGGACTTTTCAGCTTGGAGAAGAGACAGCTGAGGGGGGATATGATAGAGGTGTTTAAAATCATGAGAGGTCTAGAACGGGTAGATGTGACTCTGTTATTTACTCTTTCAGGGCACTCCATGAAGTTAGCATGGGGCACAATTAAAACTAATCGGAGAAAGTTCTTTTTTACTCAACGCACAATTAAACTCTGGAATTTGTTGCCAGAGAATGTGGTTAGTGCAGTTAGTATAGCTGTGTTTAAAAAAGGATTGGATAAGTTCTTGGAGGAGAAGTCCATTACCTGCTATTAAGTTCACTTAGAGAATAGCCACTGTCATTAGTAATGGTTACATGGAATAGACTTAGTTTTTGGGTTCTTGCCAGGTTCTTATGGCCTGGATTGGCCACTGTTGGAAACAGGATGCTGGGCTTGATGGATCCTTGGTCTGACCCAGTATGGCATTTTCTTATGTTCTTATGTTCTTAACTTGTGCTCCCTGGAATGCCCCAAACATATGCAGCTATAATATATATATAGTTATACATGAACTGCATGCAAAGCAGTTCATGTATAACAAATTTCATGCAAATCCAATAACACAGCTTGCAAAAAATAATGCAAGCTGCACCATTTGCTGAAAAGTTAGCTGCAACTCAGGAGCTGTAGATAACTTTTCGGAGGGTGAATCAGGACGTTAATGCATGCCCCAGTGCTCCTGCATGAAATTTAAAGGGCCATAATAGCCCAAAACACCACCCTTCCCAACCATGTAAACCCCCCTCCCTCGAGGGTCTGCGTAGACCCCCACCCATCCCACCCCCGCCACAAATAGAAGTGGCTTAAAAGTAAAAAATTGTTTAAAAACCTAATGTTTACAATTGTGCAGTGACATTTCACCTCCTATCCAAACCCTTCCCCTTTCAAAAACAACTCTTCCACCCCCCAGGATTCATCACTCACCCTCTCCCCCACAGGAGCCATCATACCCCTGCCCCCCCCCCATTTGAAAGATGGCACTGATCAGCCCAGTAGGGGGCCCTCTGGGACTCACTAGCCCCAGGGATGCCCACTAGATTACCAGAGATGCTGTCTAAGATATGGAGTGTGGTGGTCCCAGGGTTGTGGGTAGGAGGCCACTGAACTACTGGGGACTTCTTCTAAGGAAGGAGTGGGGGACTGGAGGTAGGTAGGATGGCTCCCTCACGTGGGGGATTTAACTGGGCGGGGGTGAGTTGTATTTGAAAAGGGAGGGGTTTGGGATGTCGCCACACAAAAGAAAATAAAATGTTTACATTCTTTTACTTTTAAGCTGCTTCAATAGGCAGCAGAGGTCTAGTCAGACCCTCGGGGGAGGGGGGGGGGCATGCATTCTACATGATTTGTAGAGGTTTGGGCCGTCATGGTCCTTTAAGATGATGGCAGCCCCGGAAGAAGGGGATTGCCATATTGTGTTTTTCACGTTTTCCCACAATATTTTTTCTCACAGAGTTTTTTTCTCAAACAAAAAAAAAAATAAAATACTGCAGGGAGCTGTCGTGACATTTTTTTGTGGGAAGGGAAAAATACGATAACACCCCCCCCTCGTAGTATTCGTCCCCTCCTGCGATAAATTATCATGGCTTAGTAAATGACCAGCTAAGTTTGTACCTGAGGCAATGAAGAGTGAAGTGAATTGATTTACGTCACAAGGAAAAGCAGGATTTGAATGCTGGCTTCCCTAGTTCTTAATCGGCCGCTCTAATTACTAAGCTACTCCTCACCTCCAACAGTCCCTGCTATTCCAATATTGAGAGCCTCACATACAGCTCTGCCAGCGCACCTGAGTCCTGATTTGCAACATCCCCTTCTGTTCCAGTAATGTCCCCCACCCAGCTCTGCCAGTGCACCTAAGGGATTTTAACACTGTGATATATCACAGGTAGAGGCAGATTTCCCGAAAGGCAGATTAGGCAACTGCCTAGGCACAACCCCTCTCCCACTGGAATTGTGCCCTGTCAACAGAAGAAGGAGAAATTACTACTTACCTGATAATTTCCTTTGCTTTAGTGAAAGATAGGTAAATCCCAACAAGTGGGTTATGCACCTCTGCCAGCAGGTAGAAATGGAGCAAAAGCTGATGTCACGGCTAAATAGTCCCACCCTGCCATCAGCCTGCTAGTATTCTCTGGAAAAGCCAAACTGTGGACAAACCTGATTAAACTTGAACATTTTTAGCAACAGGCAACCATTTGTGTTTCTCAACCAACCGGAGCACAGAGCTCACCCAAAAGAAGGAACATTTGTAGCAAACTAAGAGCTAGGGAAGCCACTTACCAGTTATCAACTAAGAGCAGGAATCATACTCTGCATCACTTGCCCTAGGAAGGCAAACCACAATATCTGAATCTGGCAGCCGAGGGTGGATCTGGGATTGACCTACCCTTCACTAAAGGAAAGGAAATTATCAGGTAAGTAGTAATTTCTCCTTCCTCAATGCTTGGGTAGGTCAATCCCAACGAGTGGGATGTACAAAAGCTAATCCTGTACAGGGCAGGAGGCTGCCAGCGGCCCAGTCAAAACTTCCCATGCAAAAGTGGCGTCCTCCCTAGCCCGAACATCCAAGCGGTAATGCTTAGAGAAGGTGTGCAAAGATGACCATGTTGCCACTCGGCAAATTTCAGCAGGTGACAACAAACGAAGCTCCACCCATGATACTGCCTGAGCCCTCGTGGAATGTGATCTAATCTGCTTCGGTACGGCAACCTCAGCAGCCACACAGCCTGCCGTAATGGCCTCCTTAACCCAACGGGCAATTGTTGCCTGCGTCGCTGGTGCTCCCGGATTACCTCCACTATGGAGCACAAACAGGCGATCAGGCTTCCAAACAGTTTTTAGTCATCTCCAAGTACCACAGTAAATGATGCTTGATGTCCAAGGAACACAAAACAAACCGAAAGACGGTCAAGCGTAGCCAAGGCAAACAAAACAAAAGCAAAGACCGTGTGTCGTGGAAAGAAGTCTTTTATTAATATTATTAAATAAATCGCCCGACTCCGGCAGAGTTTTGCCTAATCTAAAAGAACTGTATTTAAAGGACTAAAGGTGTCCATATGTTCAAATACTTTGCACTATTTGTAAGTATATAGTCCATTTTGATTTATTTACTAATCATGGCATTGAATACTTTTGGGTTTTCAATTGATTAATTCTTAATTTAATATTAAACATTTTAGAATCTTAATTGTGAAACTGAGTTAAGTATTTGGTAAATATTACATTTGATTTTTAATCTCAATATAACTGTCTCGTTATAACATATATTTGTTTTGATTTGTCATAAGTCTTAAACATTGTGCATTTTCTAAATTTCACAGAAAGTAAATTGGTTCTGTTTATATAATTAGGTTTCTTTCAGTCTGCTTGGACGTATGGATATACATAAAAGCAACTGTGTAGCATTAAATACAATACAAAGACAGTTAACGTAATATGTTTGAATACTAATTAAGACCATTTTATTTTTATATATAAGTTTAATTTTTCATTTTATTCCTAATTTTTACGTGCTTTTTGATGTCTAACGTTTTACTAATAATTTATTTATAATGGTTTATTTATGTTTATACATACAATATTTTTTTAGAAAGACTAATTTAATTAATAAATGCATCTCATTATCATTACAGCCCCTGATGCAGCCGATTAGGTGAAACTATGCCGGAGTCGGGCGATTTATTTAATAATATAAATAAAAGACTTCTTTCCACGACACATGGTCTTGCTTTTGTTTTGTTTGCAAGGAACACAAAAGGCAGTACTCAGCTTCATCTCTGTCCCTGTCCAAGGCAGGCAGAGAAATGGTCTGATTCAAATGAAAGTCCAAAACCACTTTGGGCAAAAAGGAAGGCACAGTCCGAAGCTGAACCGCACCCGGAGTCATATCGAGAAAATGCTCACGGCAGGAAAGAGCCTGCAGCTCAGAGACCCGACATGAACTGAAAAACTGTCTTCAAATTAAAAGGAGGACTCCGGAAGGCTGAAGAGAAGGTCTGAGAAGACTCTGAATTGGTAGAAAATAGGAGGACTCCGAAAGAGTCACAGTGTCCACAATGCTGTCTAGGTGGCCACGCTACGCGCCCTACACAGTCAAGCCTGGCTGGTTGCGGACCACGCTGATGGTTCCCAATACAGACTATTTAGAAGATTCAAACGAAGACTCCGGAGAGGCCTGCTCTGAAGGGCGCCCTTCACAGCCAATCAAGGCCAGGCACGGACCACACCGACGGAACAAGTTTTAAGATAGAGTTCATTTGTGATAATGGAGGCAGGTGCAATAGACTCAGAAGGTCCGGCAGGCTATAGGAGAAGGAAGGAAGCTCGGGGATGGGACTCGGAGCCAAGATCACTGAGGCAGGACTCAGTGAAGGAACACTGAGACGGGACTCAGTGCAATGGAGGATTAAAAGCCGGAAGCTTCAGGAGGTTGCGCTGCAGAGGACATGAAGATCAATACATGAAGACTGGATCCGAAGAGACCTTTGAAGCAGAAGATTAAGTTACGTGAAAACATCTGACAATGAAGATCAGGATGTGATGACATCAGGAGAAGAAGGTCAGGATGTGAAGACATCTGGAACACAGAAGCTTGACGAAACAGGAGACCAAGGAATGAAGAACATCTAGACAAAGATATGGGATCCCACATGGAATATAAGCCTTGAGAAGCTGGAAGACGATAACCCTAAGGAGGACTGGCTCCTTGCGAAGGCAAGGAAAGAATGAAGATTAAGCTTTTTATCCTGAAGAAGAGGCGACTCCTTGATGACATCAGAAGTGGACCTCCTCCCTCGCTGTCCCTTTAAGAAGGGGCGCGACTTCGCCCCTTAGGAGAAGGGGCAGGACCACGGACAGTGGCCCAGCTACGCTGAGGAGGAGAAGCAGGGCCCGGCGCTGAAACTAGGCCTCAGAGCAGGCCTCGAGATGATAGGCGGCTTCCCTGCCGCTGAAGATGGATCCCTGGCGGCTCCGGCTGCCAGGAGAAGCCGGGGCTGCGGCCCTCTCCCCTCGGAGGACCCGCAGTTAAGGCTAGCGACTTCCGGGCGCATAGGCATGTTGTTGGTGGCCTCTTGCCACATAGAGGTGCACCCGGACGGCATCCTGCCGCCGGGGAGGGCAGCAGCGATGTAAGCGGCCAGCGGGTCGCAGGACATGATGACGCGCGGCTCCTGCCGCGGAGGAAAGAGTCGGTGGCCTCCGGGCCGCTAGCTGTGCAGAAGCGTGGCTCCTGCCGCATGGAAAGGACATCAGCAGCCTCCGGGCTGCTAGAGAGGTAGCAACAGCGTGGCTCCAGCCGTGACAAAAGAGTAGCGTGGCTCTGGCTGTGATGGAAGTTAGACTGCTCTGAGCCGTGGGATGAGAAGAGAAAAAAAAAAGTGAAGAACCTGCAGGAAAGGCAGGTTTATAACACAACTACCTATCCCCACATCACCATGTGAGCCCACAAACCTTCACTGGGAAGACCAAGGGGCTCCGACTCCAGAGCCCATATCCTTTCGAGAACCTCAAGGGCGAAAGGACTGTGATTTGTGGAAGGGATGGGATCTTTGGGAAGAATCTCCCCTATAAGACCGAAAATACCGGTAGTCTCAAGAATGGCCACTCACCCAAGAAGTCCAGGAAACTGGCTTCTTATCTTCTGGCAAATGCAGGACATGGGTATCTCCCTATTTATTTGCCATTTTTTCCAATTTACTGCCTAACAAAAGCAAGCTTTTGAAAGGCAGCTTAGTCAGATTGGACTTTGAAATAGTATCTGTGGATCAGTTGCTCAGCCACAGTTGTTGCCTGGCCTCAATAACAAATAGCTCCACTGGCGGCTGTGCGTACCAAGTCACAGCCCACATCTGTTAAGAAGGCAGCTCCCAGTTTGACTATAAGTCCTAAATCAGACCCAATTCCACCAAACTCTTGACAAAGCCACAAGGTTGCCCGAGCTACCAAGGTGCAACAAGAAGCAATTTGCAAGTTCATTGTCACTGCCTCAAAGGCTTGCTTCAGGTTAGCCTCAAGCTTCCTATCCTGAGCATCCTTCCTCTAACAGGATGATGATACATTTCATGACAGAACACACCAAGGCATCCACCTTAGGGAAACAACTGCTGTCTGGTCTGTGGATCCAATGGCTATAAGCCCGCTAAGACGCGTCCTCCTTTAAAGGACGCTTCTGGTGTATTCCATTCCAGATCAATCAACTCTTGGATTGCATCCAAGAGGGGGAAGAAACAAGAAGCCTTGTGCAGGGTGACCAAAATAGGATCCTTCTTCTGTGTCCCTAAGGAGTCAGGCCTGGCCACTCTGAGGGTCTTCAGGGTCTAAGATATCAGACCTATAACTTATCCCTTTGAAAGAAATGTAGAAGAGTTCTATATGGGTCCAGATCTGGGGGAATATCCCCAGCCTCACCAGGAGAGCCCCCACCATCATCATTGTTATCCTGATCCAACTGCATTCAGGCTGTGTCAGACCACACTGTGCTACGGTGCTTGACCATGGAGACAGGCAGAGGAGCACTTGGAGCACCTGGACCTACCTTAGTAGGAACTGCCACTTCAGCAAACTGGCTCTGTAGAAATATCTGCAATCCCTGGAAGAATTCCACCTAGGAAAAGGAAGCCGGGTCCTTTACAGGTCCTGTAGGCCCGAATCTGATGTCCTGCGAGCCAGTGTCCCCTGAGGATTCGACCCACGGACCAATCAGGGGAAGAGTCACCCCTGCAGTGTCTCCCTCGACCCCATTCTCCTCAGATTGAGAAGATGGACCATCAGCAGCAAAATTGGAAGAAGGCAAATCTTCCTGAGCATTCAGGCAGTACTGACACAGGCTTAAAGAAATATCTGGCTGAATGGTTCTGATATGGCAGGCAGCACAGACAGATAGGTGCTTAGGTTTCTTTGCCACGAGTGCCATGCTATAAGCACACAGCCCGATGAAGGCAAAGAGTGCTACATAGACATTTCCTTTCCAACTTTTTTTTTCTTTTCTTCTTTTTCTCTGCTGGAGATGGAGAATACTGGTGGACTGATGTTGGGGCGAGACTATATAGCCGTGACATCAGCTTTTGCTCTGTCTCCATCTGCTGGCAGAGGTGCATGACCACACGTTGGGATTGACCTACCTAAACGCTAAGGAAGGGTTGCTATGTCATTATACGAAGGGCAGTTGGCCAATGTGTCAAGAGGGAGCACTCCTCTGAACCAGCTACAACTTGCAATTTTGAAGGGGGATACCTCTTCCTCTGGCAACGTGCAAATTCAGAGGGAAGAGGCTGGCGGCCTATCTGCCTAAGTGCAGCCATAGATTGGAGCAGAGATAAGGGGGCTGTATACCATATATCATAAGGAAAGTATCAGGGATAAATTATCAGGCGACGTGGGGACTGGCACACAAAGATTTTCCAGGTGCCTTCAGAGCCCTAGAGATTTAATTGAAATCCTTGAGTCTCTGGGTCAAATCCAGAACATTCCCAATTGTGGATGCAGGAGGCCTGGTTTGATCTCAGAAGGAGCTGGGGTTAGGCTGTGGTATGGCAAGAGGCCTGGCCTGATCTCAAATGGGAGTGTAGTATATAATTACACAAAGTTCTAAACCTGGAGATCTTGGTTTGATTCACCAATCCTCCTTGAGCAGGTCACTTAATATATTCATTCTCACACGCAAGACTGAAAACTTTCTGGGACTAACCCGTTCTAACCCTGTGGATTATTTTGTACATCATCGGCACCATATTATTAGTCTTAATTCACTACTGCTCTTAGCTGGCAAATGCACAGGCCTCTCATACTCCTGATTATAGCGCCACCATCTGTTAGTAACACAAACTGAAACTCTTTCTTGAATTCAATGCATTTTTTCTTTGTTTTCCATCATAGCACAAGAAGAATATACAGATATCTTAGCACCAACTGTGATAGGGCCTGCTGGTACCCTCTCCCCCCAACCCCATCACCCTATACAGAACATCCCCCATATACAGCACCATCTAGCATCTTGCTGTCATGCTGTACAGAGCATCACTAGAAGGTTCATGAAAATGCAGAATCCACAATGTGGCATCCTGCATCGTTATGCATTCTGCTCTATAGCTGCAATGCTTTCTCAGCACATCTCAAAGCGCATACCACGTGCCTCATGTCCACATTACAGGTTCGTGTTCAGCTGAGGGACAGGTTTGTGCAGAGGTGTGCATGCTGGCTGCACCTGCCATGTGGGCACAGGATACATTCTTTGGCGTAGCGAGCTATTGTGTACAATGGGATATGGCATTAAAGTAGTTGCAAGGGGTCGGGTGTGGTTGGGGGATTGGGCAGCAGCAGGCAAAAGGTGCCCGGAGAAGGGAGGGAAGGTAAAGGGACTGAAGGGCAGGGATGGAAGCTGCGGAGATGGGCTCTTCAAGGTGGTGGCGATGTGACTGAAGTATGTTGGATAGTTGAGCATTGTGCGCTCCTTGTATATGTCCTGAGGGAGTGTAGATGGGGTTAACATGACAGGGAATGTGGAGCCTGGTACCAATGGTTTGGGCTTGTTCACTAGTGGCTGGGTGAGTTTGGAGACTCCAGAGTCAGACTTGTCTTTCAGCTCCATCTCCTTCAGGCAAGGAGATGCTGCCCTCACATTTTTCCTGCAAGTGGCTTCGATCTCCTCCAGGCACCGCTTCCGAGCTGACGCAGGGCTGAAAGCATATGTCTGGAATACAGGTTGCACAGTGTTTGCCTTTCTGGCTGATGGTGATGAGGGCTGGGGGCTGGGCTTGGGATGAACCCTTGTGAGATGGGTCATGGGTGGAACCCAGCAAGCTTTGACATTAAGAAAGGGAGAATCTGGTTTGCCCCCGGAGGGGCAGGCAGGGGACAGACTCCAGGAACCCAGAGGCCTACTGGCCTGGCTGCAGCTTACAGCAGGCTGCTCCTGAGGTTCTCTCTTCTTGGGCTGCTTCATTAGAGGATCATGATGTAAATCCTTTCTGGATGTTGGAAAGACCGAGAGCTCTGTAAAGCCTCTGGAAGCAGGAACACACCACCCAAGATCTCGCAAGGGGTTGCAGCCAAAGGGCCTATAAAAATCACTTCTGTATGCATGGAAAGATCCGGTGAAGGCAGAGGAGGTGGGGGAGTGGCTCCCACAAAGCTTGTCACTAGAGTTCTGTGGATCTTTCCCAGTGCACCCTCCTCCCCCCACGCTGGAGGTAAGGGACGCAGGAGCGACATTTTTCAGGTGCTCCTCAGCACTGGGGCTTTTAGCCTGCAGATTGGTGGAAGGTCTGCTGGAGTCAGGGAGCTCCTCCTTGACTGGGGCACTCTGTTCTCCTGGACACAGGCTGCTGTGCTTCTTGCAATGGCACAAGACCCTAGCTTTGCTCGCCTGTGCCAGCAGTTTCTTTTTGGCGAGCGGAGACATGATGCCATGGGAGAAGAGGCTGGAGACAAGTCGCTGGGGTGGAGTAGAGCAGCACTGGGCCTCACCGGGGTCCTGAGAGTCAGACTGGGAATGAGGCCTGTTCCTGTCTCTGAAGCCTGTCTGTTGGTTACTCTTCTGGTTCTCCTCTTTGGCCGCCACAATGGATTCATGCTTTTCTTTCTCTACTGGAATCTGTATAAGCAAAACAAGAAAATAGATAAAAGGCACATGAGAACTGGAGATAAAATATGCAAAAGGATAATGAACTGGTGAAAAAGAAAGATCAATTTCTAGATAATAGCAAGAGAGAGATGCACAATTCTCATGATGTACAACCAGCCAGGAAACCAGCATAAAATAATGCCCTATAGACAGAGTGCCATATATCTCCATTGTCAAGGTGGACAGGCTGTGCCAGATCTGGTTTTAATTCACTGCATGCAGGGACATGTAATTCTTATTTCACTGTTGAGTTAATATAGTTACAAGGTAAATGAAGGCAGAAAAATATCAATTGTCCTATCCAATCTGCCCAGTTATTCCTGTTCACACTGCCAAGGATAAACCCCAGTTGCCAGTCACAGAGCGTGCCTGTAGGATATTACTCCTTATCTAAGACATTTTTTTGTTGTCTTCTTCCTTTGTACTCCATCTTTTAGGGTAGATGAGCATCTAAGATTCCCTGTACAGTTCATGCCCAGCAGCCACCCTTTCCATGTCTAACCACAAGCTTTGTAATAATCTAAATAGGTATCAGACTTCTAACATTTCATATTATTCATGTTACCATTCATTCTGGTAGCTCAAACACTCCTGAATCATTTGGGTAGAGGACTATAAATTCATGCCACTAAGTCTTGCTCTGCCTCTTTACTTTTTGCAAATAAGGATCCTCTGTGATTATCTTATGCCTTCTCGAAGTTCATTACTGTTTTAGTAGCTACCACCCTCTCCAGAAGGAGATTCCATACATCCACCATCCTTAACATGAAAAATATTTTCTGATGTTCCTAAGTCAGTATTCCTGGAGCCTCATACTTATGACCCCTTGTTCTGGAACTTCCTTTCCATTGAAAATAGTTTGTCTCAATCCTGCCTACTATGCAGCCCTCCCACCAGCAGAGATCATCAGTGATCTTCACTTGAGTCATTCTAATTCTTTGTATTAGCCCTACTTGATTTGCTATTCTTTGTGGCTTTCCAGGCCTTCTTGGTTTGTTCTGTGGTCTTCCAGACCTTCCTGCCTTGCTTTTGGCTTTCTTGGCCTTCCTGTCTTGCTCAGTAGCCTCCTTGGCCTTCTTGTCCTGCCTTGTGGCCTTCAGGCCTTCTAAGTTCACCTAGCCCAACCTTGTGGCCTGTTTGGGCCTTCTTGTTTATTGTTTGCTTGTTCTAGTCCTGTCCTTGTCCTGTCCTAGCTTAGTCTTGTCCTGTCCTGTCCAGTCCAGGCCTTGCCCTTGGTTGCATTGCTTTCAGTACCAGCCCTTGCTGTAGTCCTAAGCCTTGCCTCCTGTTCAAGTCCTTGTCTCCAGCCCTGCCTGCCTCCAAGACCCACTGTGTCTCCTGCTTCAGCCCTTCTCTCCAGCCCCGCCTATCTTCAGTGTCAGCCATGTCTCCAGTCAGGCTGTGCTTCTAGTACTGCTGTGTTTCCAGCTCCAGGTCCACTCTCCTGTTCCAGCTAAGTCCTGCCGGCCACCAGAACCTGAAGGCTCAATGTGAGGGGGAGGTAGCTGGTCCAGGCAAAAGATCCAGTCCGGCCTCGCCCCATAGTCTGGCTCTGTTCCTGTTAGGAGATAATCCCAGACACAGCCTGCCGGACCATGACATGGTTTACTTCTTGTGCATTAATATCTTTCAGGTATTTGAATGTCTCTTCTGTCCTCTAGGATAGATTTAGATTCTTAAGACTAATAGGATTTTTGATGCAGATCCCACACCATTCATTAGACCTTCTCTGGACTATTTGTCTATATCTGTTAATACTCCAGGCGACGTTTTACCAAAGACCTCTGCAATGGTATAATCATTTTTTATTTCTACTGGTTTCGGCTCTCCTCAGCATCCTTCTGACCACCTGCATCTGATATAATCACCACCTGCTTTGTGGACATCGGTATCTCATTCCCTCATTGCAGGGTAGTACCCTCATTTCTCAGTTTCAAATCTGAAAAAACTCAAACAGCATTAAAAACAAGTGGAAAAGTGCATGCCACAGGCATCGTGCAGATTCATGTTTCATATCGCTCACCTCTTCCGCCTGTCAAAAGCTTAGCAGTGTTGGCAGAAATTTGCAGTAGCAGTGGTGCCAACATTTCTTGTTCCTCCTCCAAAGACACTACTATTACTACTTTTTATCACTTAGGAAACAGTCCCTTTTCCGCAGAGCTTACAATCTAGTCAAGACAAATGTTCATGACAAACAGGAGTTAATGAGGAGATCGGTGTCACGGACTCCCGCTTCGCCTCCCAGCGGCAGATGCCATGGCACGGACGCCTGCTCCTCTCCTTCCCATCCAGGGTCCTTCTTTCCCTGGTGCGATGTCTGTGGCCCCTTTCTGCACACACACACACACACACACACCACTCACTTGTATGGACAGATAGACACAATCACATCCTCAGCAATAGGCACTCTTGCTTTTGCGAAACCCAGCTGTAATATGTCACTGGGTGCCTGCACACAGGGATGCCACACACCATCACCAGCGGGCTCCCTGAACTAACTGTGATGAGAAAGACAGAAAGAAAGAAAAAAAGGTGAAAGAATCCATCTGGAACTGAGAGGGGAGGAGCAGTGTGTGATCCTTGATTGGGAGACCCGCCCCCTCTGATGTCACTGAGGACTGTGACGGACGTTAAACGGTGCCAGGTCACCGGGTGCCTGCACACAGGGATGCCACACACCATCACCACCGGGCTCCCTGAAATAACTAACAGTGATGAGAAAGACAGAAAGAAAGAAAAAAAGGTGAAAGAATCCATCTGGAACTGAGAGGGGAGGGGCAGTGTGTGATCCTTGATTGGGAGACCCGCCCCCCTCTGATGTCACTGAGGACTGTGACGGACGTTAAAGCGCCAGAACACCAGGCGTCGTGCGCCGAAGGGGCTCGACAAAGGGGCACTCCCCTTTGTGTACCCCTTCGTGCATCCCGTAGTGTTAGCCATTCCCCATGTTCTTTTATATCCCTTGTTAACAATCCCCATATTTAAATGTTTAATGTATTTGACAAAGGTAACGCATAAGTTCCTGCAAATTTTGTTTAAATGTAAACCGATGTGATATGTAAAATCGAACACCGGTATATAAAAGTAAATAAATAAATAATAAATAAATAATAAGGCGCATTGGGAAACTGGGACTGCCTGTACCCCCTCGTGAGTTACCAAACCTGTAGCCCTCTCCGTCACATGGCGTGGGACTCATGGCCAGGTCCGGCCTCTTATGTGTCTACCAGGGCCCCTGGACATGTCTGCTGGTGGCCTCTGAACCCTGTGCTGTGCCTGCCCCCCCCCCCACCTCACCTGCTCGCAGTTCCTCTCCTTTCTCCTTTTCCCGTTCTTGTCTCTCGTCTTCTCTCCCTTTTCCTCGTCAAGTCTGTACCGTTTGCGAGGCTTGGCAGGTGGCGGGGGCTTCCCGTGTTCACCCTTTGTGTTCCAGACGTAGGGAAGGACCAGCCTGCAAGAGGTCAATTCACCCGTTAATTAACTCAGCACAGCCTGAGCGAAGAGGGGAAAGGAACAACTGCCTTGGCCTCGTATTCTCAGAAAGACTCTAGATTACAGTTTGCTGAAATGCTTTGCAAAGGTCTCTGAAACACATTGTATGAACGGCTTCTGAAGCAGTATACTATACATTTTGTGGGAAAGACTTATAAAGAAATATTGAGATTTGGGATACAGAGTGTCCTGCAAGACTTTTCTATGATCTGTTCAATGTTCTTCTTAGTGACAGAAAATCTGAATGTACCTGAGCGTTCTTGTGGTAGATGGAAGCAAGAATAGCATGGGACTGTGCTTGTGATGGGGAACAAATGCAGCAGGACAGTGGTTGTGACAGGGTACAGACAGACACAGTGGTTCCAGATAGGGGACAGCTAACGAGGATGGCACCCAAGATGGCGTGGGACAGCAACTGTGATGGGGCATGGCTAGAGATGAACGTGGCCCATGATGAGGGACAGATGGACAAGATGGTGCCTTCAGTGGGGACACATAGAGTGGGTTTGTGCTTTGATGGTGGATGGATAGAGCGAAATGGCGCCCGTGATTGGGATGGATAAAGTGGGACAAACGTCTGATGGAGGAGGGATAAAGCAGGATGGGCCTGTGCCAGGATGGCTAGCATAGGACAGCAACTATGAGAGGGGATGGCTCAATCAGGATGCTACCTGGGCTGGCTGGCTTGCACAGAAATGCTGCATGGTCTGGATGAATCGCACCAGATGCAGCCTTTAACAGCTGGATCGTACAGGATGCTGCTTAGGATGAATGAACTGCACCGGATGCTAGTACCTATGACAGACAGACAGATCACACAGTGCGCTATCTGGGATGGGCGGATCGTTTAGAACACTACCTCTCGTAGTGGCGTCGGGTGCAGGTAGCTGCACTGGTGCTTCCTGGACTTCCTCCCAGCTCATCATAAACATTTTTCCAAAGGCGTCTCCCGGTGACCTGCAGGGAGAAGAAAATCAGAGAGTAGTCATTGCTCTGATGCCCAAGGAAAGCAGGTCATGGAATCCTGAATTGGGCAGATTCTTCTTACTTATAAAAAATACTAAATATGGTTTCCTTTTCAACAGGGAACAGCTTTTGTAGACAAAATTGCTTTTTTTCTGTACACCAGGAGGTCGATATTAGGAGGCCGGGGGGGGGGGGGGGGGGGGGCAGGAAAGTTACCCTGATAACTTTACCCAAATATTCAGCAGAATATAGCTAGATAATTGCTCCAGTGGATACCCTCAGATAAAGCCTGTTTATAGTCTATCTGGGTAACTTTAGGACAGGTCTTTATCTTTATCTGAACTTAATTACTCACCCTTCAGGTAATCATCAAAGCAATGGCTACCCGAAGGATGAGGTTAACATTCATTTTATACTCAGTACAAACGCCAAAGCATATTTAAAAATACATTACAGTCAAGTCCCAATCAACATCCCCACTTCCTACACCCTCCCCTTTCCTTAAAATCCTTATCCTTCATTGCCTGTAACTCCTGCGCTTATTCCTAACCCAACTGTTGGTTGAGTAACCAAGTCTTAAGCTGTTTTTCTGAAATTCAAGAAATTCCCTTCTCTCATTTCTATTGGCAATTTATTCCGCACTGATGGCCCATGATAACTGAAGGCAGTCTATTGTGCTATCATCAGTTTAACACTAAAGATGATAGTTCTAAAAGCAACCGGGATCAGCTCAGATCCTGCATGGGAACATACAACATTTGGCAAGTATATTTTCCAAATAGTTTGGCAAACCATGATGAACCCATTTAAAAATCAATGTTAATACTTTAAAACAGATCCTGGCCTCGATTGGCAGCCAGTGAAGTTCCCGTACAATTGGAGTGATGCAATTTCCTAGCTCCAATCAGCATTCATGTTGCCATATTTTGGACTAGCTGGAGGCGCTTTAACATATAGTAACGAAGGCAGAAAAAGACCAAATGATTCATCCAGTCTGCCCAGCAGGTTTCTTAGGGTAGTAATTGCTGCTCCATGCTGGTTACCCCCATGCCTTATGTTAAGGGTAGTAATATTTACAATCAAAACCAAGTAACTGTCTAGCCCATAACAAAATTACTAAAGGGTGAGCAGCCTTCTTGATAATTCAGACAATTCTGCTTGAATGCGCTTTGCTTTTTGACTTGGCCGTAGAAGCCGTCCTGCGCTTTTTCCCATATGTCTGCGTATCGGTGCCCTGGACCGTAAAAGTTAGGGCGCAGCGTTGGCTGTCATCTGAATCCAATTCCTCTTCACACCCCCCCCCCCCCCCCCATCAAAGCTTTAGACTAATTCCTGCCAATCCTTAGTATAGTGAATTGCAATAGTCTACTCTGTTATTGATACATGAATGAATTACAGTTTCCAGATCCTTACAGGGTAAGTAATGCCATGCTTGTCTAATTAGTCAGAACACAGAATAATGACTGCACTACTACAGAAACTTGGGATTTCGTTGTGAACTTATTATCCAATTTTACCCATAAGCTTGTCGCATTTTCTTTAGACTAGATCGCCATACCTAACACCTCTAGGTTTGTAAACAATGGCCTAGCTCTTCAACTCACGCACAAGGCCTCTGTTTTATCAGATTTAAACTGTGTCTCTCTTCTAACCATTTAGCTATATCATTGACACAAATTCAGTCTGGCAAAGCCTGGAGGTATCCACAAATACAAACAATGGTGTATTCTTTGAAAACTTTAATATACATTTACAAATCCCACTATAAATCCATACAGCAATGCATAGCTTAAAAAAGTTGTGTGTTATGCATTGCTCTATGGATTTATAGTGGGTTTTGGTATTGTGGTTTGTTTTTTTTAAGTTATGTATTATGCATTGCTGTATGGATTTATGCTGAGATTTCTAAATGTATATTAGTTTTCAAAAAATACACCATTTTTTGTATTTGTGGATACTGATATGTAAATGATGTGATGTTGATTACCCTTGTTTTTTTACCGTGAAGCCTGGAGGTATTTATTTATGTATTTAAAACCTTTTTTATACCGGTGTTAGTGTGAACATCACATCAGTTTACAATATAACAAAATGAATAGAAAATACAGTTAACAAGGGAATAAAACAGGTGGGCAAAGAGAAATGCGGGAAAGCAGCATAGAAAGATAGTACAACTGGTGTAGAGTTCTTAACATAGGTAACTATTGGAACATATCATGTTGGATAATATCATGAATGCTAGTTATTATATACATTATATACATTAATAGAACCTAAAGATCACAGTGTACGATGGTAGAAGAAGATGATTGTTGCGGTATAAATGGCGGGAAAGTCTAACTGGGAAGAAGGGATATTTCTTTCCAGCCCGTTTCTGGGGTCTGTCAGATTTCCCGATGGGGCGGGGTTCACGGACGTTTTGTACCTGGGCGGACAAGGGGCTCCAACGGGTCCAACAGGTTTGGGAAGCGGGAAAGGCGAAGTCCTTTTCTCAGTTACAGAGGGAGTTTCATTTGCCTGACGGGGATTTCTTAGCTTATGCCCAAGTCCCTAAGGACCTCCTTTCTGGAGGTCCTTAGGGACCTCCAGAAAGGAGTCTCATTGATGGAAAATGTCTGTGTCTCATTGAAACGATCACCTAAATTGATGTCCAAACTATACAAACTCTTGGAAGATACTGAAGTGTACCAGGCCTCACACCTTCAGGCCTGGACGCGTGACTTAGGGGGGGGCTTGGGACAAGGAACGCTGGGAACACTTGCTTTCTGAGTCTGGGGCGATATGCTATGTCCACAAATATGATTGAAAACGAATATAAAATGCTGTATCGGTGGCATCTCTGTCCCGGGACTTTAGCAAAGTGGTACCCGGCACTCTCAGATAGGTGTTGGCGATGTGTGGATGCGGAGGGGACCTTTGCTCATATGTGATGGTCCTGCCCTGTCCTACGTACATTTTGGACAAAGGTGCAGGGACTCGCGACAGCTCTAGTGGGTAGGGAACCAAGATTATGCCCGGAGTTGTGGCTTCTGGGTCTATGGCAAGAGGAGCAGGGCTTGCGCAATACTAGATTATTGCGCTATTTGGCGATAGCTACCAGATCGTGGATTGCCCAGTGGTGGAAAAAGCAGGAGTCACCGCCTTTGCAGCTGGTTATCACCAGACTCAAAGGAATCAAAACGATGGAAAAAATATCTGCCTTCCGGAGGGATCGGATGGTCAAGTATGCACAGATTTGGGACCCCTTTGAACAATGGCTGTTGAAACATGAGGGAAGGGGAGGGCCTTCGCACGGTAACTCAGTGCTAGACGGGGTGACTCCTCCAAACTAAGTATCATTCATATCATTGTTGCTGGTGGTTTATGAGTGCACTCTATTGCTTCTTGTAATGTACAGTGTTGGCTCTTAGGATCTTTGCAATCTCTCCTAATAGCCTGTTTGCTTAATTTTGCTTATTTTTGCTTATTCTTGTAGCTTACTGTGGTGGACTAATGTTGGGGATAATGTTCAATGCAGGTTCTGGGCTAGGGGGAAGGGGACGGGAGGGGAAGGGGGGGGGGGAAGGGTTTATACATGGAAATGTTTGGGTGACTGGACAGTCCTGTGTGGGCTGAAGCTGTATGACACATTTCTGGCTTGTATATTTACTGTTGTCCAAATAAAATGTTTAATTACAAAAAAAAAAGAAGAAGATGATTGATGGTTATAGCCATGTGGTTAGAGCTGTGGTCTAAGAACCATGGAAGCCAAGGTTCAAATCCCACTGCTGCTCCTTGGGCAAGTCACTTTATCCTCCATTGCCTCAGATTGTTGTCCCACAATCGGCAGCACTCACTCCAGGACACAGGCTGACTTCTTTCACCACTGACATTCCTGGGCATCCCTGGCAGCACTCATCCCCTGTCCCTTGGGCTTCCCTAGGTGCATGTGCATGCTTGGTGCAGCACCCTTTCTAGTCCCTGCGGTGGGAAACAGCCTGACTGATGCGTTGTGATGACATCACGTGGCTGGGTATAAAGGTCTCAGCAATAGGTCTTCCTGCTTGGTTGCAGAATGTGTTGCTCCTGTCTTCCTGATCCTGCCTTGGTTCCTGTTCTTGCCTCGACCAGCCTTCCAGTTCCTCCAGCCTATCTTCAGTACAGACCTCTGCTATGGACCCGGATTATTCTGCTGCCTGTCACTGACCTTAGCTATGGACTTCGCTTATGTCTTGCTGGCTACCCACCTTGACCTCTTCTTTGTTACTGGTAACTCTCTTAAGTTGTTTGTCCTGACCTTGGCCCAGCCTTGGACTATCATATCCTATACGCCCTGTGGTTTCCCTCGCCTAAGTCCAGTTGGGGCCTGGAACCCATGGGGAATGGGGCTGGAATAAGTGAAGCTCCAGTCTTGTCTCAGCCCAGGGCTTGTTCACCAGCCTAGTAGGGCCTAGTAGGTTCACCTACTAGGCTGCATCAATCAGGAAACCCATGCAAGGGGTGGGGCGCCCTATTGAAAATTCAATGCCAAATTTGTTTGTGATGATAGTCTTATATGGTAAGAGCCACTGGCGGAAGCACTTATTAAGTTACAACACAAACCAGAGTGAGCAGTATTTAGGCTCTTTAGGCTCACATCCGGCAGCAGTTCAAAGGTCATCTGCTTGCATACAGCTCCCGCCAGCAACAATGAGTGATCTCCAACAGTGAACCTTTGACCTGTTGCTGGATGTGTGCCTAGAGAGTCTTCCTTTCTGTACTCTCTGGTTTGTGTTGTAACTTAATAGGTGCTACTACTGGTGTCTCTTACCATATGAGTGTCAAGTTTGGCAATGAAGACCATGCGATGAGATGGACTGAGCGTGGAGTTGTAAACCCTTGCATCTTAACAATCTTATACAGTATGACAGATATATATTACATTTCAATTAAGCATTTTATTGTGTCAAAAAATACAAGACTTTGACTCAGAGTATTAACTTTAAGGTCATATTCTGTATCTATGGGGAAAATGCTTAATGGACAAATAGGTGCTAGCATTCAATCATTTAACATAGAAGCATAGAATATGACAGCAGTTAAAGATCATAAGGGCCCATCTAGTCTGCCCTTCTCAAATTTACTATCCTTTCCCCTTCCTATGAGATCCTCTGTGCTTGTCCCATGTGTTCTTGGGCTCTGATACTGTTTTCGTCTCCACCACCTCCAATGGGAGGCCGCTCCGTGCATTCATACCCTCTTTGTAAAGAAATATTTCCTTAGATTACTCCTGAGTCTTCCCCATGACTCCTCATTCCAGAGCCTTCTTTCTGTGGTGTATGGAAACCTTGGAGGTATGTGAATGTGTTTGTCACACCTGCGCTCTCTAATTTCCTTGAGGGTGTTCGGGCTTTAGAGCCTTACAGCTCTCCCCATACAGCGCTGGTGCGGGGGTATTAGGCACCCTAGGTGAACCTTCTGCCTTGCATCCCCTCCCCCTCTGTCCTAGGCCAGGCCCCAGCTCCGGCCCCGACCTCATTCACTCAGACAGGCCCCCCTCTCTTATCTCATTCACACACGCACCCTTCCACAGGCTCCATCCCTCTCCCTCACTAACACCATTGCTCTCTCATACACACACAGTCCCTCTTACTCAAACACACACACGGAGGCGCTGTTTGTGGCCCACCCAGACTCTGCTCCTCTCGGCTGTGAGTGGCATGGGCTCTGCTCGCGGCCCCATATGGCTGTTTGCCCCTCCCTAATGGCTGGCGCCTAGTTTGCCTATTGGGATGCACCGGCCCTGACCCCATATGTTTTATGGTGTTGACTATATAACAAGGTGCCCTTTGGACTGATTCTGTCTGGTTTATATCCTTTGGTAGATGTGATCTCCAGAATTGTACATGGTGTTCTAAGGTACTTATGTACTAAGCATTTTTCCCCAGAGACATAAAATGAGAACAATGCTTCAGTACATCAAGCTCTAAATGAAGTCTCACCAGAAATTTATTGAGAGTCAATATCACCTCTTTTTTCCCTGCTGGCTATTCCTCTCCCTACGCACCCAAAGCCGCCTCCTGGCTTTTGCTGCTGCCTTATTAACCTGTCTGGCCACCTTAGGATCATCAGATATGATCATTTCCAGCTCCTTCTCTTGTTTTATGCACTTGAAGATGGAAAGATAATTAATACATTTGTTAATGTGAAGCAGATTATCAATAAGGAATAATTAAATTGTGTATTTGAGGCCCAAAATGAGTTCTGTGCTGTTTCATTGTCTGTGGGGGAACTTTACAGGTAGAAGGTCACACAAGAAGTCACTGACAGAGCCAGGATTAGAACTCAGAAACCAAGAGTTCTCTGCACAAAGCAGCAACAGCTAAAACAAAAGCCTGTAGAGGATCCTCAGTCTGAGCTCCAAGACCTGCCCCAGGGATGTGAGGACCGGCAGACACGAGGGAGGAACAATGTCACTGCGAAGAGCAAAGCAATCTCCATGGGGCTGGCACTTCCAGAGCAGAGCAGCCAAAGATAGAAACAATCTGTGCAGGACTGGTACACCCAGCGTGGAGCTGCCCACTCCCTGATTGTTCTCTTACCAGCTCATAGCCCCCAAGTTTCTCCACGGCCTGGTATATCCTCCAGAGATTAACTAAAGACAGAAGAAAGAGCCAGAGTCAGGGGTAACAGACTTCCATGCCTAGAGAGGCAAGTGAGGTTATTTTAATTCCTAACTGTCCCTTCCAGGGACATCTGTGAGCAACATCAAACAAACAATCACCCTGTCCATTGAGTAAGCTACATCTACTTCAAACTTTCCCTTCTCGTTTTTTTTTTTCCTGCTACTAGCTGGCTTTGACGGGGCATTGCAGTCCTGGTGAGTACAGACTGGATAGTGAGGAGCTCTGCTGCTTACGCAGACAGGGCACTGCTGTGAGGAAGCTCACACTGCTGCACTCCTGGCGATCACAGACAGGGAACTTAAGTGGGAAGCTCACACTGCTGTAGTCCCAGCTTACATAAACAAGGTGCTGTTGAGAGGAAGCTACACCTCACATAAGTGGCATGAGGGAGGAAGGGAGATCCCAGGGAATGGGAGGTTGTTACAAGTTGGGAAGCCAACTCTGGGGAGGAAGACAGTTGTGAACAGGCTGGCATACATACTTTGCTTGAAGCCAAGATGTGGGACCCTCTCGATGGGTGTATTTCGCTCCTTCATAAAGTTATAGAGATTGACAAGGAAAGTCTGCTCCTCTTCTCTCTCCTGGTCCAATTGCTTATCCCCTTCCTCTTCTGAGGGCCGCTTGTCCAGCCTAGAGCTGCCTTCCAGGGAGCCCTAGGGAGAGAGCATGGTGGTGAGGCTAGCAGTTCAGGCAGCGTTGTGCGTCCAGCATCTCTCCCATGCACGGAATTATTTTCTACCACCAAGGACTGATGCCTTGAGCTTCAAAACAGCACCAATCAGTACATAGCACTGAAGAGGAAGATACTTCCAGCCAGGACACCTTCAGCGAGCATAGGATTGCAGTGCACACGTCACCGTCACAAAGACAGCTCCAGCAACCACAATGCACATTGTCCTTAGAGAGTGGAAGACAGGAGCAGTCCCAGCCACTGTGGTGTGCATGTCACAAGTGCAGGACAGAGACAGTCCCAGTCACTGTGTGCACATTCAACCTCAGAGAATCCAGGACAGAGACTACAGAACAGAATCAACCCCAGTCCCTGAGGCACGCTGTCAATCACCTTTCCTTCCTCGGAGTGAACACCAGTTACCATTATGCTCTGTTGCCTATCATTCAACCAGTTCTTAGCCCAGTTTATTGGTTTATTTATATCAATTTGTGACTTGTCTTTCTAAGAGGTATGCTCAAGGAGTTATATAACATAGAATTTGAATATTAACAACCCAATTCCCTAAATATATAAAATATTAATACTAAAATAATAATATCAAAACAATAATAATTCAACAACTGATAGAAAACATAGAAAAAACTTCAAGGAGAATAAATAAAACTCCTGAAACAAAAATATAACCTAAAATATAAAACCACTCAGTCCATATCAACATCTGAGTCATCAACACAGATGCAGGGAAACTAAAACATTAAAAAAACAGCCTAAAATATGGACAGCAGAAACTGAGCAGACTAGATGGGACAGTTGATCTTTTTCATCCATCCTCTACTATGTTATCTTACTCTGTAAAGTCCCAAGATTGGGTAATCAACCCATAAATGTTTTGCATATGGCTTTTGCAAGCTGTAGATAGATAACTTGATATTTTAAGAGCTGATCCAGTTTTTTCTGTAAGGCTACCTCTTAGTAGTGCGGTAATTCCAGCTATGCAAAAAAAAAACAAAACCGAAAGAAAAAAAATCTTTTAGAGGTCAATATTCAGTAAAAAGGTCAGTGGAAAATTTATCCGGCTAAAACTAGCCAGATAATTTGTTCTGTATATTCAGTGGGATAAGCGACCCACTGAATATATTTGGCTAAAAGACTATCCCCATCATTCATCAAAAAACCATGTGTTTTGAGAGAGAGAGTGTGAGTATCTACAAGAGCCACATAGTAGTTAAGTATTTATAACTCTATAGGAAGGCCACCTGATAGGTCGAGGTGATGTGTTACTGGTGGTTTAGGGTTTAGGGGCCAGTTTCACATGTAGAGTGAGATGTACAAACAGCACAATACACCTTGGTGAAGTTTTGACGTCATTTGGAGTGAGGAAAGTCTCCAAAAGATGAAATTTTGTACTATGTTCTCTTACCCTAGCTTGATGGTACCGTTATCGAGCCATCTTAAAAAATATCCGTTAAATAGCGCCGCCACATAACAAAAAAATATAGCAGTAAAGGGGCCTGTGGCCCAATCCCCTCCGTTCCCTTCAAAATTTCCAATAATTCCTTGTCAGGCCATGCACCCACCACCCCCCAAACCCCTCCTAAATATGTGATCTGCAAGCCGGCCTCCCCCAAACCTTTCCCGTTTCAGTACAAATATGTTCATTAAGGCTGGCCCCCAGACCTCCTACCCTCAGTGACTGACCCAGGCCATCTCTCCCCCCTCTCCTGTATCCCTCCCCATCATCCCCAATATTGGAAAATCCCTGCTGGGAGTGAGGCACAAGTTTTACCTGTTTCCGGTGCTCCAGCATTGCCTCTGACATTAGAAGCACGGGAAGCATAAACTTTACCTGCAGTTTACATTTCCAGCACTAGAAGCAGCTGCTTTTCAGAACATGAAACAACTACTGCCCTCAGACTCTCTGCTTACTCACTGCGATGCCTCGACACGTGCTATTGAGGCTGTGCTGAGTCATGCCATGCCAGAGGGTACAGTGGCACCAATTGCTTACTATTCTCGAGCCTAGTCATCATTTGAACAGAATTAAGCTCAGCTTGATAGAGAGGAACTTTCCCTCAGGCCGATACAGAATGGTGCGATCGGCTGAGCGTTTAGCCCCCATTTGGCCGCGCGTTTTGGACGCGCTAATATTACCCCTTACACTGGAAAACGTGCGGCCAACCCCCCTGAAACTAATAGCACTCATCACATGCAAATGCATGTTGATGAGCCTATTAGTTAGTCATCCAAAATACAGGCAGGCGTTAATTTCAGAAGGCACCGGGCAAGTGTACAGAAAAGCAGAAAAAAATTAAAAATCTGCCTGCGGGTTGGAAAACGGACACTCAATTTTGCCTGTGGGTTCGACAACCGACACTGGTAAAATTAAGCGTCGGTTGTCAGACCTGCTGACAGCCGCCGCTTACGCTAATAAGGAGGCGCTAGGGACGCGCTAGTGTCCAAAGCACCTCCTTATTAGCGCGGGCCCTAATTTAAATAAATAATCGCGTGCCCAGGAGAGGTGCCTGGGCGCGCATCGGGAGAGCGGGCGCTCGCCTCGAAGTGCCGGCTCTCCCGCGGAGTTTACTGAATGGGCCTATTTGGTAGCTGGGATTAAGAAGTTCCACAACAACATGTATAGAGAGGCTTTTGAAATTCGTACTGACCACAAATCTCTGAAGGGCATATTCTCCAAAGCCAAGTCCTCAAGCCTTGTCACCACAGATGCAGCCTTGAATATTATGCTAAATACTAGAGATGTGAATCGTGTGCCCGATCGTCTTAATGATCAGGTTCGGATGGTGGGAGGGAAAAATCGGATCGTTAGAGATTGTGAATTGGAATCGTTCCGATTCCAATTCACATTGTTAAATTTTTAGTGAGGCCTGAGCAGATAAACAAAACCCCACCGACCCCCCCCCCTCCCAAAAAAAATGTTAAATTACCTGGTGGTCCAGTTGGGGGGGGGGGGGGGGGCCTGGCGCGATCTCCCGCTCTCGGGCCATCGGCGCCATTTTGGCTACAACTGATAAAAAGGTGCTGATGGCCCGAAAAAAAACCCCCACCCCCGACCCTTTTCAAATTACCCCTTTGCTTCTCCCACCCTCCCGACCCCCCCCAAAAACCTTTTAGATCGCCTTTGCCCTTACCTTGTCACAGGGAGCGACGGTCGCTCCCTGTGACAAGGTAAGGGCAAAGGCGATCGGCGCCATTTTGAAACCTCCAGCACCGGCACCGGCACGATTGAAGGGATGGCTCCTGGACCCCCCACTAGACCACCAGGTACATCTAAAAGGTTTTTGGGGGGGGTCGGGAGGGTGGGAGAAGCAAAGGGGTAATTTGAAAAGGGTCGGAGGTGGGTTTTTTTTTTCGGGCCATCGGCGCCTTTTTATCAGTGGTAGCCAAAATGGCGCCGATGGCCCGAGAGCGGGAGATCGTGCCGGGGACCCCCCCCCCCCCACTGGACCACCAGGTAATTTAACATTTTGGGGGGGTTCGGGAGGGTGGGGGAGTGTAAGGAATTTGTTCTAAAAGGTCGGGGTGGGTTTAGAGGTTGTGTTGGTGTGCCGGTTTTCCCACCCTCCCCCAAATAATTCCCGTGCCCTATTTAACGTTACAATATAAATGCTCCTGACGATAAATCGTGGGCATTTGTATTGTATCGTGTACTCTAACGGTTTAGAACGATTTTAAAATTATCGGACAATAATTTTAATCGTTCAAAAACGATTCACATCCCTACTAAATACCCAGGATTATATATTGGAGTTCAAACCTGGTAAAAGCAATTGCCCAGGCTGATGCCTTGAGCTACCTACCGCTACGGGTACCAGACTTTGTTGTTTTACCTCTGGCCGAAGTTTTGTTTCTAGAAAGTCTTCCTGATGCTCCCTTCCAGGCCACCCAGATAGCTAGCTGACTGCAAAGAACCCTGACCTGGCTCGTGTCCTGAACTGGGTACGGAAGGGATGATCAAGTGGTAAACTGCCTGAGGAATTTCAGCCTGAAAGGGGTGTCTCCCCTGGGGAAACCAAAGGTCAGGTCATGCTAGCTGTGTTACATGCCACACATCCTGGAGTTGTGTGTAATAATTTATTACAAAGACTTTACGATTCTGTAATTGCAGGAAAGTCTGGACTATGATTTACAAAATTTGTAATGGGACGTTTGCAGCAAGTTTAGGTGGGAAAAGATGTCAAATTGGATCCCTATAAGGTCAGGTACCTCAGGGATCTTTCTCATCACAGCTTTTATTCAAAATATTTTTAACCCCTTTGTGTCGGTGTTTGGAGGGTCTGGGGGATTAATTGTAGATAACCTGCGGATGATTTGCAGTTTGTATTTTCAGTGCGCATTACAGTGGAGGAAACTAGTAAATCTATTGCAACAGTTGTGGAAAGAGTAAAGGGTTGGCCTAAGGAAAATGGCCTGGTTTGGAACATTTCTGAGACTGAGTTTTTACCTATTTCATGTAGGGATGATTTTTGTTTTCCTTCCAAAATAAGAACAGATAATGTAGAGAGAGTACCTGGGAAGCTGGCCCGTAATCTGCGCGTTTATTTGGATGAGTCACTATCGTTCCAGTACCAATTACGGAGGGTGGTAAAAGTGGGCTTCTTTAAGTTATGGAAGTTACGTCATCTCTACGTTATTTATTGGAGGAAAATAATTTTAGGACATGAATTCATTCTTTTGTTCTTTCAGCATTGGATTATGGCAGTGCCCTTTATTTAAGACTACCAATGCTCATTGCAACTTTTGTTAAGTGCAGCGGCTTGGTTGGCAGTTCGAAGTTCTTTATGGTATTACATAACACCAATATTATGTAAGCCTCATTGGTTGCCGATTGAGCAAAGAATCAAATTTAAACTTCTGACTTTAGGTCATCAAGTGATTTATGGAATTATTTGGATGTATTTGAGAGCTTTGTTTTCTTTATTTTAACCAAAGTGGGCTTTGCGATCTATCGGCCAGCAGCTGTTGAGTGTTGTGGTAGTATCTAGCACAAAATTACAGCGTACATGGAATCGTGCTTTTTCTTTTATGGCCACAGCCCTTTGGAATGATTCTCCTGCAAATTTGCTCCTACAAACAGATTATAAAAATTTTAGAAAGGTTTTAAGGGCTCATTTATAAGGTGAGGCATTTGGTAGTTTGTGCTTTAATTATTTTGTTTATATGAATTGTTTGCATTATGTATATGAGTGATTTTATTTGATGATTTATTGTTGAGATTGTTTTAATTATGTCGTAATGTGCCTTGAACAAATAATTAATAAATAAATAAACATATATGAAGGCACTTGCCAGGAACTATGCCTAGTGGCCTGGGACAGAAGCTGACATAGAAAAGATTGTCAAGGAGTGAACACATGCTGGATGTCTAGACACAATTTGCCAAAAGCTCCCATTTATCCCTTGGGAAGTGACTAAGAAACCATGGTCAAGGATTCATATTAACTATACAGGTCCAATTCAAGGGAAGAACTTCCTTGCTGTCATAGATTCTTATTCGAGGTGGCTTGAGGCAATCTCATTATCCTCACAAACATCTGCTGCAACAATTACAGTGCTTCAACAGCTGTTTTCAACTCATGGGCTACTAGATACGTTCGTGTCAGACAATAGGTCTGTTTTTATGTCTATTTACTTCAAAAACTTTGTGCACAGAAACCTCATTTGGGCTGTCACCATTGCACCCCGCCAAATCCAGGCAAATGGCCTGGCAGAGAGGACAGTGCAGTTAACAAAAGATGCATCAAAGAGAATTATTGAAGGAGGTTGGCCTACTAGGATTGTCCAATCCCTCAACTTACAATATGTCACACTGTTCAACTACAAGAGTCAGTCTGGCAGAACTATTTATGAGACATATTTATTGGATATGTTTAGTATTGGAAAACCAATAATCTCTCTATAAAGGCTAACACTTCCTCAGTATATATGCTTGTACATAAATTCAACAACGAAAATGAGGAATCTCCAACCACTTACAAATCTTTTGTTAGTATTTTATCCTTTCACAAGGGAATTAGTATCAGATTTTACTGTGCTCATTCGTTTGGCTCTTGCCCACAAAGGGCTACAACCAGCTTCGTGTAGAATAGCACTTATTTTTACCTCCTTTACTATTTCCCGTTTTTTTTTTTGCTTATTTTTTAAAGGTTTTTTGAAAAATGCATATGTTTCAACTTATCTTAGTATTTGTTCCGTGAAATCACCAGCACCCCAGTGTCTGTCTTGCTGTAACTCCAACTTGCACCTCGGTGTTCTCACACTCAATCAAGAGACGTTTTCATGCTTTTTTTTTTGCTTTTTTTCTTGCGACATTAAAAAACTCTCCGACCTCCCAACATTGCACTGTTTCAGTGGCTAATATCGCCTGCTTCAGGGGATTCAACCTATCAACAAAGAGCACAATACCTTCCATAATACACTTCTACCAATACAATTTGTTATTGAATTTTACTTTTCAAGCGTCATGAACTATGGGACTTACTTATTTTCTCGGCCGCTCCTGGCTCAGCTCTGCAGCACACAAATGGCGCTCCTCGCTCAAACTTTCTCTAACGGAAGTGCTTATATTTAAACAGCCCGTTTGCTTTGACTTTACACCAATCAGATTTCTCATTGCATATATTTTCTCAGGAGCGGCCGAGAAAATAAGTAAGTCCCATAGATCATGTCACCTGAAAAGTAAAATTCAATAACAAATTGTATTGGTAGAAGTGTATTATGGAAGGTAGAGTTTTTTAACGTCACAAAAAAAAAAAAAAAAAGCATGAAGGCGTCTCTTGATTGACTGTGAGAACACCAAGGTGCAAGTTGGAGTTAAGGCAAGACAGACACTGGGGTGCTGTTGATTTCACGGAACAAATACTAAGATAAGTTGAAACATATGCATTTTTCAAAAAACCTTTTGAAAAATAAGCAAAACAAAACGGGAAATAGTAAATGAGGTAAAAAAAAATAACGACTGAGCACAGTAAAATCTGATACTAATTCCCTTGTGAAAGGATAAAATACTAACAAAAGATTTGTAAGTGGTTGGAGATTCCTTATTTTCGTTTTTGAATTTATGTAATTGGATATGTTTAGGCTATCACAATCTTTACTTCATTGTGAAATTACAACTCAAGCAGAAGCTATCTTCCTCCCTGGGCTTATCTACCTTGCACTAATTTACACCGTTAAGACTCAGAGCTTATGGGGCTGGACCAAAGTAGGCCTTTGTTTTCATCAGCAAGATCACTGGACCTCTGTCATTCAAGATCCAGACCTCTGATGGACCATGTTGTCCATGAGGCTACATGTCCCTTAATACTGGAGAGCCTCATGAGAGTATGGAAGTTCCTAATGTTGATCACACTGTCATCCCAAATTCCTCCTTCAGCTTCGGACATGCTCACTCTGCCACAGCCCCTATCATGAGAGGACAATACTCTTGGTTCATCTAAGTCAAAGACTATTGTACAACCTTTAGAATCATCAGTGCATGCAGAGACCTTGGTACAATTGTGGGCGGCCCCTGCAATTGGCTGGTTATATTTTCTTTGTCACAGGGGTCATTCTAGTTGTTTGGAATGGTGAGGTTCTTTGCTAGACACTCTCTTGGTTCATGTTCCTGTCTTTTATCTTTTCTGGCTGTGTACCTCCCACCTTGGTGGATGCTGGTGCACATAATAAAGTTGGTTAATATCTGCTGGCTCAACATAATATTCTACAAAGGCCTTAAAAACTGTCCTCTAAGAGGACAATTTTCAAACTGTCTGCTTAGGTGCACATTCTCCACAGACCTTGTACCCAATTTTCAAATTTTTGTACCTGGTTTTTATGTGGTTAAAATTTCTAAGAAAAATAATGTGCATGGTTGTGAAAATACAATCTCCATATATTCTGACCTTGCCCACAACACCCCATGGATTGCATCCCCTCAATCCAGATGAAAGTATGCATGCTGTGGAACCATGCATCTACTTTTAGTCGAATTTAGTGAGGGCAACTTTGAGACACACAGTTTACCTGGGTAAATGGCTTTATTAATTGTCCTCTAAGGATTTGACTTACTGAGATTTCTCTCCCACTCTGTGACTGTGGGGAAAAAATATCTTAGAGAATCTCACCCAGATAGGTAAAAGGAAAGAAGAAGAATGTCTCTCACTCCTGCCTCAATGTCTTACCTGATCCTGTGGGTCTTTGTTCCAGGCTTCCTCCTCAGTGCCGGAATCTAGTACTGCAGTCTCTCGGTTGGGATCTTCACTGTCAAGAACCTCCTTAGATTCATAGGTCATGGAGGGCTTCTTCCAATACCTCCCTCTGGTTTGTGAAGCTGAGAACAAAAAATAAAATGGAACTGTGAGCTCATCTCATGTCACTTTCTATGTTATTACAGCAATTTGAATACATCAGGTTGCATTTTCCGTCATTATAAACCTAAAGGATTTCAATGATGTATAGAATTCAAATCTTTTCCATTGGAAAGAAAACAATAGAATTAGGGGATACGTAATGAAACTCCAGGGGGGACGACTTGGAACCAACGTCAGGAAATATTTCTTTATGGAGAGGGTGATGGAGGCCTGGAATGCCGGGGCATGGGATAAACACTGTGGATCTCTAAAGGCTAGAGGTCGGAAATGAGATAAGCATGCAGAGGGGTAATTTGCTGGTACAGCGGTTACTACCCTTAGTAGAAGGCATGGAGATTACTACCCTTAACCAATATGCTTTGATGCTTTTTTTTTTTTTTTTATAAAATTTTAATGGTTTAACAAGTGAAATAACCAACATTTTAACAGGTCTCCAAACAATTCCTCCTTATCGGGTAAGAACATGAGTACTAATTGTACTCCCCAATGGGAAAGGATATCCATAGATATGCATACATATATTAAATGTTCTTCAAGATTTAACCATATCATGGTAACATTTGCTATGACAATTAACAGAACATCTTTACGTGTTAACAGGAATAAGAGACGCATGTAGTATGGAAAAGGTCAGATATATTATCCGGGCTCCTCTAACTTGTGTCTACTATTCCCTCCCCCACCCCTAGTCTTTCCTATTATATCTGTCCAACCTACCTTTGATATGCCATGGTTCTGCTGTAACAGAGCTATGGTCAAGTGAAGTGGATATGAGTAAGTGTGGGTAAATGTAGATAAATGTGAAATGAATGTGAATGTATACCAGGGGTGTGGGAGTGGCGTTAACACTGGTAATAAGGTCAGACCTGCTTCAGGTATCATCTAACTTTTGGGTCATTGTGGGAGATAAGTAAGTTGAAAAGGCAGACAAAATTTTTAGGTTAAGTGCAAATTTTTTTGGAGACACACTCTGGGCTGTTACATATTCTAAAAAACATAGTTGAATCATTTTTTGTAACCAGTGTTCGTAATCAGGTCCTTGCTCGGCTAACAATTTTGATAGAATAACTCTCTGACCCACCATGCCAGCCTTTTTAAGAAATAACGTGTCTGCAGGTTTGAGAGTTAGATATAACAAGTTAGTGGTTCCAAAAAGCCATAAGTTAGGAAGTAAAACCACGTAACCTGGGTGAGCTGTTCACACTGTAGCTTAATTTTTTCCCAAAATTGCAGTATTACAGGACACTCCCAAAAATAATGGAAGAAGGTACCTTCGAATAGCCTACATTTCTGACATAGCTTGGAAGAGGTGATCTTCATCTGGTAGGCTCGGGTTGGGGTTACGTACATTTGCCAGAGAAATTTGTAATGGGATTCTTTCAGAATTACGTTATCTGAAATGTCAGGGAGAGTAGTGAAATTAGTTTTAAAGTCAGTGAATGAAAGAGTGAAGAGGGGCCACTCCCTCCATTTCAAGTATATTCCTTGTGATTCTGTAATCATTGGCAGTGCCTTCACCAAAGCAGATATGGTGGGGTATTGAGTCTTCCCCACTTGAAGGACTTCCCTGATCTTTTTTGTAGACGCAGAATCTACCAATTGTAGCGGTTTGCTCCTTATGAAATGTTGTACCTGTAGCAGAGCAAATAAATCTGTATTAGATACCTGGAATTGTTGCTGTAATTCTGTTAGGGTTAGGTATCTCTCAGATGTTGGTTCAAACAACTGATAAATGTAGATTAATCCGTGTTTCTTCCATCTCGGAAAGGTACTCGTGTCTAAACCTGGGGCGAATAGCAAGTGATGTGCAATAGTGATTAATGGGGATAGGCGGTTTAAATGGTGACAGTGTATGCATAGCTGCATCCATGCCCTCCTACATGAACCCAACAGTAGGTGTGTCTTATGATGCGCTGGTAGTATCCGACTGTTTATTTGGAAAAGATTATTAAGTGAAGGCGCGCTGTACCACTCCAAGAGACTTTGGTATGGGATGAAGTTTGAAAGTGAAAGGAGCCAGTCTCTTACATAGGGTAAGCAGCATGCTAAATTGTACATTTGCAGGTTTGGGAGGCCTAATCCTCCCTCAGCCAGTGGTCTCATTATGATCTCGAGTGGTAATCTGGCCCGTCTGCCCTGCCAAATGTATCCTCGCAGGGCCCGGGATAATATTTTATGATCTCGCTTGGTTACCCAGAGGGGTGTCATTTGCATAATATATAAACATTTGGGAAGAAGGATCATTTTAAAGAGTTGGATTCGTCCTATTAAAGAGAGGGGCAGTGAGCTCCATTGAGCTAGGGTGGTTGTGGTATGGTTCAGTAAGGGTTGAATATTAACTTTATAGATATCTTGTATTTTTAATGGTATTTTGATCCCTAAATATTTAAGCTCGCCCGTCACCTATCTCAAAGGAAATATTCCCGGCCAATTCATGCGGGTAGTACCCGTCACATTTATGACTTCAGATTTATTCTGGTTGATTTTAAGGCCTGCAAATAGCCCAAACTGATGTTGCAGTTGTAACACTGCTGGTAATGATCTATGTAGATCTGTTATAAAGATCATCACATCGTCTTGCTTTGATGCTTTTAATGCAACTGCAACATTGCTCCCTGCTTAAATGGCAGGGGGAAAAGAAGAATTGGATTCAGAAGACAACCAAGGACCCCCGACTTCCATGGTCTGGGATACTGTTACACAGACATAGGGGAAAAAACACAGGACTGCTTCTATGGCCAATTCCTAAAGGAAACAAAGAATGCGTGCATGGGGGTAACTTGCTGGAGCCGCGGTTACTACCCTTAACCAATAAACTTGATACTTTTGATGCAACTACAACATTGCTCTCTGTTTCAACGGCAGGGGAAAAAGTGGAATTGGATTTAGACAGCAGCCAACGAGGACCTTTATGATCTGTGGAACTGATGAACGGGGTTAACCAGCAAAGAGCAGCAGTTACTACCCTTAACAGAATCCCGACTCAGTTCAAAATCAATGGAAGGGATATTTCTCATTAAGATGGGCATCAGGCACTTTAGGTGATTTGGGATTGCAAATGACACCTGATTTAGACCTCATATAGCAAATTAATTTCTTACCGTTCGACTTTTACAAAGGCTAGGCTCCAATTATGGCAACACCTATCATTGTCTTTGAAAGATCAGATAAATCTTTTCAAAATGATAATGTTCCCGAAATGTCTTTATATACTTCAAACTTTACTGATTAAGTTACAGCAAGGAGATATTTGAAAACTGGAGCGTATGGTTGGGGTATTTATTTGGAGGGGAAAAAAAGTCAAGGATCGCATTTCATAGGCTTAAGTCGAATAGAATAGGGAGGGTTGGGTGTACCTGACATGGATCACTAGAACTTAGCTTGTTTGCTTAGGATAGTGAGGGATTGGGTATTTGAGGAAGCAAAGTATGTTTGTTTGGAAAGTGAGAAATGCTTTACGAGACACTTACATTTACGGTATTTGCTCCATGCTAAGACTAACCTAATTTCTAAAAACAGTTGAACAATATATTAATTTCTCCTATCCATTGGGCGTGGTATAAAGTAATGGCTATCTTGAAGTTATCCAAGGTCAGCTCTTATTTTTTTGCCTCTTAGGGGGAACTTGGATTTCTCTCAGGGATCCCAATCCAAATTATTTACTGGTATTTAGTGGGTATTATTTTGTCGCAACATGTGTTAACGGTGGATAGAAAACTACTATCATTTCAGGAGTTACATGACCAGTTTGGGTTGAGGGCTATAGATTGTTTTCCCTTTTTACAGTTAAAACATTATGTTCTCTCATCTCTCACTACAAAGTGGGGATTTATCACAAGTTGTGGTGATTAAATTAGAAGATTTTTTCCATGTGGAAAGGAGGAAATTATCAGTATTATATAAAGATTCGCAGAAGATGTCCCAGAATACAGTATATGAGGTGGTCACAGCTAGATGGGTAAAGGAGGGTGCATTTAGTATTACAGAACAAGAGGTTAAGGCATGTTTCAAAGGGTCTCAGGGTATTTCCTTGAAAATGTATCTGCGGGAGCTACAGTTTACATTTTTGCATATGGCATATATCTCTCAATCTCCAGCCTTTCAAGCTAAGATAACCTCATCTAAGATATATTTGAAATGTAAATTGGATGAGGATACTCTGAACCATGTCTTTTGGAGTTGCCCTGTTGTTTTGGGATTCTGGAGGGAGGATCTTAAATTACCTGAATAGATTGTTGGGATGTGGGGTTTCTTTTCTCCCCGAATTGGTACTATTTGAAAAAGATCTTTCTAAGTATTTTTTTGAAGAAAGGAGATGTCCTCTTTGCCTGCAAAGCATTCGTGTTAGGGAAAAAAAAATCCATTTTGCTGGTGTGGTGGGAGGAGACTCTACCATCTTACTGGCAATGGAGAAATTCTCTCCATGATAGGATGACAATGAGTCCTTCAAGGAAAAAAACAATTTTTATTGATATGGGAAACATACATTTTTATTTGTCTAGTTTTGAATACATTATAAGTATTGTAGTAGGCAATCCGATTATATTAAGTCACAAATATACTTCTTATGTATCAGGGATGTGGAAGGGGGAGGGGAAGGTTGGGATTCCTAAAACTGGAACTTGAATTGACTTGTGGGCACACAAGATAAAGGTGCTCAAAGTTTTTGTTTTGCTGAATGAAAAGATTTAAACTAAAATATGATAACAGTACAGTTTTCCACAATAAAAAATCTTAGCTAAATAAAGAACTCACCCCGTTTATGTGGATGCTGTGTTAGGGCATTTTCCATTGTCCTACATACATGGGGGGGGAGGGGAGGGGGCCACTATTAAAATATTTCCAGCTACGTAAGTTAGTCGGATAAAACTATTCAAATAACTTACATGGGATATTCACGGCAATGCTGCTGAATATACCTGGATAAGTATTACAGTTAGCCGGATTAGCATTTCTGGATAACTTTAGACCTGCTATGGGCCACGCCTAACCGGATAAGGCTGAATATGGCTGCTTCTCTGGTCAATAGTATTGGACGACTGATAGTAGAGGTCATCCTTCAGCCCAGACAGCATGGGGTTAGCATTCCCTGACCTTGTATGGGAGGGGGTGGGACTGTAAGGATTCCTTACATAGGATGTAACCTGTACTAGTGAATTGAGTCTGCATCTTCCTCCCTGTCTATTTTGCTGATCATGTCAGCACAATCACCTGTACAGAGCTATGTAACTGTTTATAGAATGTTTATTATTTTTCTATTCCAGTTTCCCAAGTAAAGAATCCTTACACGCTGCCACAGAAGAGTTCTGAGTCATTTCTGCTTCACAGTAAATATTTTTCTGGAGGTATGGTGATAACATGAATCGGGGGCGTGGATTGGGACTACATACAGGTAAGGCATAACACACCCTTTTCTAAGATCTACCCTTATTTTGAGAAGAGTGCATTTATCAAAGGGATCCCAGGATTTTGAAAATGTGGCCAATCTCTTGAGGCACAAGGCCATTAGGTAGTCTATCCTGCGAGTGTCCAGCAATCAGGTGATTATAGCTGGGCGAGAAGGGACACCCAACCTACTTCCAGAATAGGGCAACCTCATCTCTAACCGCTGAAAAGATCTGTTGACATAACCGTTGACTAGGGACTGTAAGCTCTTCAATTGGTTTCCCAAGAAGCATATGACAGGCATCATATACATCTCCCACCCTCAGAATATTCGATATCCAGTCAGCGGTTTGGTGCCAGAGAGATACAATCTTCGTGCAACTCCACCAAATATGGATATAGGTGCCCTCCTGTTCACCGCACCACCAACATAGTACAGACACTGAAGGATATGCACACACGTGCTTTTGACTCTGAACAAGTAGATTGAGCTAAACTGATAACAGAGAAGAGGAAAAATCTGTGAGCAGGACCTTGAAACAGTATAATTGCTGTCTTCCTAGCAGCGGATTGCCATTCCCTTTTCCTCCCCAATCAACTTCACACCTTTCCTCCAGTTAACCTCTTTCATTACCCCACCTTCAGTCCTTCTCTCCTTGGTACCTGCCATCACATTCTCCCCCAGCTCATCTCTCCAAAAGCAGGGGAAGTGGTTGGGCCTGGTCCTGGGCCTGGCTGTTGGTTGGTTAGTGAGTCAGGAGTTCTATCTTTGGGTCCCAGGAAGAGAGATACGGTGAGCACTAACTGTAGATATCTTCTCTGAGCCGCAGGAGGATACGAATTAAACATGGATCCAGGAAATCCCTCCCTCAGGACCTGAGAGGAAACAGGCATCAGCGCTGGCCCAGGGGTACCATCCCCAGGACCCAAGAATATACAGAAGACTGGTCTGAGGATTCCTTCTCTAGAACACAGGGAGAAAATAGATAATGGGCCATGAAGATTAGGGATCCCCTCCTGGAAGCAGAGATTGAGCGGGGGCACAATTTCACAACATAGTCACTACTGTGAGTTTTTGAGGGTTTTCATGTGCATTCAACATTTGAAAAAAAAATATGTATTCAAACATTTCCTGCTTACAGTATTAGTCAATTCTGATAACATCATGCCTCTCATCCTCTTGTGATGACACTGACCTCTGTATGTTTCATATGCACTGCTCATGTCTGTGTATCTGTCGGTGGGAATGTGTGAGTATATGCATTAAAATATACGTGTAGCTGTGCATGTATGTCTTTATGTACATATAAACATCTATGATATATCCAGAGTGATATATGTATGTATCATCTGTTTTGCCGTATCTATCATTGTTTGTATCTATTTCTTCTTATCAGTGGTGTATATATGTTTATTCGTTCTGTTTTATGTTCTATTATATTTATACTCCATTTTATCAATCCCTAAGGATCACCCAACGCAGCTTATAACAGCTGAAAAAAAAAATTTCATAGAATACAAAGATACTACAAAATGAAAAATTAAAAACTACAAAATTTCATTGGTGCACATATCTTTGAACATCTGTATCAGCAATATGTAAATCAGTGTGTCTGCCAGCATTTGTTTATCAGTGGTGCCTAAATATCAGTGTATCAATGTTTGTATACCTGCAGTGCATTTCTACATGTCTATCAGTGGGCATGTGTGTATGCACTATCAGGCTGATGCAATATCGGTGCGCATTAAATGGGCGCTCATGATTGAGTGTCCGCTCCGTTAATGTGTGCCGATCCACATCTCTGGGGAGCCCAATGCAAAATGCAAATTGGCTACTGTGGTAAAAAGAAGGTGCTAGGGGAAATTGTGCGCCCCTAGTGCCTCCTCGGCAGCGGAAGCCCAGGAGAGGTGGCTGTCAGCAGGTTAGGAAAACAGTCACTCGTTAATTGAGCGTCCCTTTTCCTAACCTGACTGCCAGCACCCTGTTTTGAAAAGTTTTTTGGGTAGGGACATTTCGAATTTTACAGTTCCTCCAACTTAATATTGCCATGATATTAGGTCAGAGGAAGCACAGAAAAGCAATATTTTCTGCTTTTCTGCACACTTTTTGGGCTCCTCCAAAATTAAAGCCTTGCACATAGAGGAGAGTTAAAAGCATTCTTAGCTTTCAAATTCAGCACTAGAATCAGCTGAAGCTCCAGAAAAGCTGCACCAACTGGAGCCCAAGCAGACTAACATAGAAACAGATAATCTGCTGGCAGATAAGCAATGTAAGACTCAACTAGTCAGCTCTGTTTATTTCTTGGTGCAATGACAACAGTTGATTTTTCCCCTTACTTCTTCTCAACTAGGAATCCTCTGCTTATCTCATGTTTTCTTGAATTCTGTTACTGTTTTTACCTCCACTGCCTCCCTTGGAAGACTGTTCCATGCATCCACCAGCCTTTCTATAAAGAAATATTTTCAGAGTTTGCTCGAGCTTCATTCTCTGACCACTAGTTTTAGAACTTTTAGACTAGCAGGGCAGCTCAGATGGCAGACCCTGCACGAGAATCCTCAGCCACAGAATTAACACTTAGATGAGACCAAATGATAATCTTAAAATGTATCTGGTTACAGTTGACAGCCTAGTCCAGGTGGCAAAACAGGCTGGGAAGACTTGTACCACTTGACTGGATTCATTCCAAACTAGGCTTTGGATACAAGTGTCAGTAGAGACATCAAAGAGCTTAAGGTGACTATCCTTAAGTGTTTGGGTGTTTCATTGGAAAAGCACAGAAAAAGTCTCCAAACTGAACTTTAAAGTAGGTATGTGACCTTGTATGTTTGCATAACACGAAAAGGATTTATGAGATCATCAATCAAATTCAGTCTTGCACAGTATCTGAAGACTGTGTCTCACTGGCTAAGAAAAATATATATTGACAAGCTGCCAAGGCAAATGCAGAAATAGACGTGCTGGCATTAACTGGTCCAGCTGTCTGAAGATTTGCTGTGAGTAGAGGACCTAGGAATGCCCCAGTTTTCCCTTAGGAATCGAGCAAATCCATGATCAGATGGAAAGATGAACTAAAAGCTTTGAGGTGGATTTTAAAAGGTTTACACACGTAATATACGTGTGGAACCCTTTTAAACCCCTCCCACGCACGCTGAGCCCATTTTGCATAGGTTCGGTGATGCGCGCAAGCCCCGGGGCTCGAAAAAAGGGGCGGGACAGGAGCGGTCCAGGGCGGGGCAGGGGCATGGTCAGAGGCCTCCGAAGGTCTGCTAGGCCGGGGGATTGCGTGCCGGCCAAGTGCCGGCACGCGCAATCTACGCTTGCCCGGAAGCAGGTGCAACTTAAATAATAAAGGTAGGGGGGGAGATTTAGGTAGGGCTGGGGGGTGGGTTAGGTAGGGGAAGGGAGGGGAAGGTGGGGGGGGCAAAAGGAAAGTTCCCTCCGAGGCTGCTCCGATTTCGGAGCAGCTTCGGAGGGAACGGAGAAAACTATCGGGGCTCCCCTAGGGCTCGGCACGCGCAAGGTGCACAAGTGTGCACCCCCTTGTGTGCACTGACCCCGGATTTTATAACATGTGAGCGGCTGCGCATGCATGTTATAAAATCGGGCGTAGATTTGTGTGTGCCGGGTTGCGCGCACAAATCTACTCCCGCACGTAGGTTCGAAAATCTGGCCCTTTGGGTTTAAGGATCTAAAGTAAGAATCCACTAAAAGGTGAGCTTAGAACTCATTAGTACTGGCGCTGCTTGCAGGGGGAATTCAAACGATTTATTTATTTATTTATTTATTTATTATATTTATATATGCTGTTGTTCTATTATCAATCACGACAGTTTAGAGCAAGGATAAACATGTTAAAATATTAAAATCAATTTATGAACAATCATAACAGTTAAATTAAAATTATTGGAAACATAAGAACCTAAAAAAAACTGTGTGAATTTTTTAAACATTTCTTAGTTTCAAACTAATACAATATAAAGTAGCCTCTTCCATTTATTCTTCTATTAACTTTCTCTCCTTACATTGTCTTATTTCTGATAGCTCTTTCAATTTGCATTAATGTTCTCATAGGCCTGTTTGAACAGCCAGGTTTTCAGGTTTTTCTTCAATGCCATAAAATCTCTTTCCAGTCTTAACTCACAAGCAGCTCGATCCAGTATCGTCCGCTCGAGGATTGCCCGTCTGTAACGTGCTCGTAGCGCACAATTCGGGCGCGCAAGGCAGTTCGGCGATACAGTGTCCAGTTTCACGCGTCCGTATCGCTTCTGAAAACAGACGCATAACCCTTTCCGCACCCGGCATGTAAATGAACGAAAAAGCTGTATAATGAAGGAATTAACTATTCCCCTGCGATACTGTAACGGGCGCTGATATTATCTCCTCCGTAACCCGCTGTTCTGCCGCGGCCTTAACCTGCTAGTTTACCGCCTCCCCCTAGTAGGAGTTAGTGTAGTGTAGTGTAGGGTAAAAACATTGCTTACCCGCCCTGGTCCCGTCCGGTCTCCTGCAGCCCCGTCCGGACCGGACGGGGCTGCAGGAGACCGGACGGGACCAGGGCAAAAAAAAACAAACAAAAAAGTAGCAAGGCTCGGGCCTGCTATGGTAAGTGTAAAAAGTGTAAAAAACAAAAAACCTGTGTGTTATATAAAAAAATAAAACAATTTTAAATACCTGTCGGAGGGCCGTGGGTCCAGGCGGCCGGTGGGCGGCGGGCAGCCATCAGCGGCATCCGGTAGTCCCTTCTCCCTTCCAAAATCGCCAAAATCGCACGGGCGGGTCGGCAGCGGGGGGGGGGGGGGGGCGGCAGCAGGATCCGGGAGCGGCGGGTAGGCAGCAGCGGGGTCCGGGGGGTCCGGGGCAGCGGCAGCGGGGGGGGGGGGGGGGGGGGGGGGGGCGGCAGCAGGATCCGGGAGCGGCAGGGTCCGGGGGTGGCAGCGAGATCCGGGGAGCCAGCAGCGGCAGCATGTTCGATCGCGCAGGCAGGTAGGTGGCAAAGTAAAGATGGCCGCCTGCACGGGAAAATCGTGCAATTGGCCGCTGAAGACGTGACGTCACGACGTTTGGCGTCACGGGGTGTGACGTCACGTCTTCAGCGGCCAATTGCACGATTTTCCCGTGCTGGCGGCCATCTTTACTTTGCCACCTACCTGCCTGCGCGATCGAACATGCTGCCGCTGCTGGCTCCCCGGATCTCGCTGCCACCCCCGGACCCCGCCGCTCCCGGATCCTGCTGCCGCCCCCCCGCTGCCGCCCCCCCCCCCCCCCGCTGCCGCTGCCCCGGACCCCCCCGGACCCCGCTGCTGCCTACCCGCCGCTCCCGGATCCTGCTGCCGCCCCCCCCCCCGCTGCCGACACGCCCGTGCGATTTTGGCGATTTTGGCGATTTTGGCGATTTTGGAAGGGAGAAGGGACTACCGGATGCCGCTGATGGCTGCCCGCCGCCCACCGGCCGCCTGGACCCACGGCCCTCCGACAGGTATTTAAAATTGTTTTATTTTTTTATGTAACACACAGGTTTTTTGTTTTTTACACTTTTTAAACTTTTTTACACTTCCTGGTGCCTGTCATTTCAAATGTCATTTGAAATGACAGGTACCAGCGCACCCAGGTTACTGTATAGGCGCTGTTACAGCGCCTATACAGTAAAATGGGTTGCGCGGGCATAACCCTTCCCTAACGCTTCACAGCCGCGGCATGCATTTGCATGCGATTAGAGGAGAGTATCGGGGAGTTAGTGAAGAGAACTGTGCGTGCGGGGAGGAAGGGTGCGCCTGACACTACCTCACTGTTTTTACCGCGGCCTTACTGGATCGAGCCGAAGGTAAGGAGTTCCATAATTTAGGACCTGCAGTCAATATAGCTCTTTCTCTTACCTCACCTAAGTGTGCAGTTCGCACAGACGGAATATTTAGAAGCCTTTTATTTGCTGATCTTAAATTTCTTTGTGGAGTATAAAGATGCAAGGAAGCATTCAACCACTCTGAGTTATCGTTATTGATCACTTTATGTAATAGGCACAGTACTTTGTATTGTATTCTGAATTTTACAGGTTACCAATGAAGAGCTATGAGTACTGGAGTAATGCGATCATATTTTTTATTACCCAGCAGGGCCCTGGCTGTGGCATTTTGCAATAACTGTAATGGTCTTATTGTGTTTACAGGTAAACCAAATAAAAGAGCATTACAGTAATCTATATTGGAAAATATTAATTTTTGAAGTACTGTATGACTATCTTCATAATTAAGTAGATATTTCAGAAGCTTTAAAATATGTAGTTTATTATAGCCATCTCTTATTTTGTCACTCATATACTTCTTAATATTGAGATTACCATCTAATATTATACCCAGATATTACGTGCATGGTTAGTCAATTCTGTTTGCATGGATTCTGTTTTTAAGTAGACAGGTGCTTTTGATAGTAATTTCCTATTTAACAGTATAATTTCTGTTTTTTGATGATTTAAAACCAATTTCATATGAATCCGTAATTGATGTATTGCAGATATATACACCCCTAACAGCTTCAAAGTATGTTCTATGGAATTTTCGATAGGAACTAGAAATTGCATATCATCTGCGTGTATGTAATAACATGCCTAATCCTGATAGCAGCTTGCACAATGATAGCATATAAGTGTTAAAAAGGGTTACGGATAAAGATGACCCTTGCGATACCCCTGAATCCAAGTCAATTTTATTTGATAGGGAATTACCGATTCTTACCTGAAAGGTACAATCTTTTAAATATGATATAAACCACCGGAGGGTTTTATCACTGTTCAATTTCAGACATAATAGTATGATCCATGGTGTCAAATGCAGCAGACAGGTCAAGTAAGATAAGTAAATATGATTGGTCTGTGTCGAATCCTCTTAAGACAGTATCTGTTAATGCTAATAATAAAGATTTATGCATAGGATAACATTTGTTTATTTACCTACAGGCCGATACAGTACAGTGCGCTCCGACAGAGCGCACTGTTAGCCTGCTATTGGACGCGCGTTTTCCCTTACCCCTTATTCAGTAAGGGGAGGAAAACGCGCGTCAACCTGCGGCACCTAATAGCGCGTGATTCAGAAATCAAAATGTGCAGCCAAGCCGCATATTTTACTTTCAGAAATTAGCGCCGACCCAAAGGTCGGCGCTAATTTCTTCCGCCACCGGGAAAGTGCACAGAAAAGGAGTAAAAACTGCTTTTCTGTGCACTCTCCGACTTAATATCATAGCGATATTAAGTCAGAGGTCCTGAAGAGTAAAAAAAGTTAAAAAAAAAAAATAAATAAAAATAAATTGAATTTGGCCCGCGGCTGTCGGGCCGAAAACCGGACGCTTACTTTTGCCAGCGTCCGGTTTCTGAGTCCGGGGCTGTCAGCGGGCTCGAGAACCGACGCCGGCAAAATTGAGCGTCGGCAGTCAAACTCGCTGACAGCCGCCGATTCTACCGCGCCACCTAATTTGAATACTGCATCGCGTGCACCAGCGAGGGGTTGGTGTGCGCGCCGGAAGAGCGGGCGTTCGTCCACTCTCCCGCGGACTTTACTGAATCGGCCTGCTACTGAATAGTTTTTGATGCTATATGATAAAAAATGAATTGTGATGATTTTTTACACTTTACTTATACTATGAGGTCAATTTTAAAACGAGCACTTGCACGCCCATATCGGCACACAAGGGGATGCTAGAATTTTTAATCGAGCGTGCATTTACAAGTATATAATTTTAAATGCACCAACTGTGCATAAGTATGCTCCTAATTTTAAGAGGTTACTCGAGCACAACTAGTGTGTGTGTATCTTCAATAGGATCACGTCGGTTTTTATGCGTGGATTTCAGCAAATTTTAAAACAATCTCATACAAGTAAAATGGCAGAGTTTATGTTATGGCTCCCTGCGTCCATTCTGTTATGGCTGCCTGAGTCAGGGACATCCACCTTATGAGCGATATGGGATGGCAAGACGCAACTTGGAACAAGAAAAGAACCAGTCTTCTGCCTAGCTAGTCCCCTCCTCCTCAGGTTGAGTCCTTGAAGTCAGTAGGTCTCTGCGGCGGCAGTACATCATAGTGGTGAGTCCACACAGGCAAGGCTTGGACAGACAAGCTGGAGGCAGGGCTTGGACAAGTTAGGCTGGAGACAAGCAGGACAAGGCTGCCTGGAGACTGTGGCTGAAGACAAGGCATGACTGACTTGGCAAAGAGGGCACAAAACAGGAAGTCTGGCAAGCAGGACAAGATATGGGCTTGGATATAAATAGGACCTGGAACTAGACAAGATAGATTTAAGGCAAGGCAAAGGCAAGACACTGATATAGGCAAGACTGGACAGGACACTGGGACAAACAGGAAAAACTAACAAGGCAGATGGCAGACAAGGCAGACAAGGGAAACACTGAACAAAGAGCATGCAAACCCAAAGGCAACAAGGCTGAAGCCAGAGTAGGCCCAAAGACCTCAAGGCAAAGCAGAAGGAAGAAGGCCGGTAGGCCTCAAGACAAGGTTGGAGCAAGGCAGGCCTGTAAGCCACAAGACAAAGCAAGACAGAACAGGGGTCAGGTCACGGAGCCAGAAGCGATACCATGAGAAGACCTGGAACTTCTGGCAAGGCAGGTTTACATAGGTCTGGGAATTGGGCGTGGCAAGGGCGGTGAGGAGGAGCCTGACAAGGCTAGTAGAGAGGCTTACTGAAGGCCTCTGCTGGTAGGGAGGTGTCAGGAAGGTAGGATAAAGCAGTGAAACAGGCAAAATCCTAACAGCTTAAAGTTGTGCCCCTCTCCCATGCTGCAGGTAAAAATGCCTGCACTTCTTTTACCCATGGTAAAAAAGGGTTAGGGTTAAGTTAGAGGAGGGAGAGTAGATGTGGGGATTTCATTTTGAAAAGTTCATGTGTACTTTCCCAAGGTTACTTTTGCACTAGCTTCCAGTCAGATCAAAAGTTTATACCCATGTTCCTGCAGCTGCCCATACTTTCAAAGAGAAACTCCCCAGAGAGTTTCCATTGAACATTAGCTTGCAGGCCCATGGGTATAGCGAGCCTGCGGGCCTGCAAGATTTGTGAGGGGTTTTCACGATTGCTTCCATAATAATCCTTAACAATTTTAAATAAAAAGTAAATGTGCTGAATCCATATGTGTCTATCAAAACCTTAGTTAAAGTTTGTTTCCTCTATGAAGAGTCAAAAGAAAACATAATCAGCAAAGTTGTGAGGATAAGATGTTATAAATAGTTCATGTACTGTACTTAATTTGATCAGATAAAGTCATTGCAGGCAGTAAGAGTTGAATCCTTTCTGATCTACAGTATATACTACACAAAAACAAACCTACTGGGAAAAGTTAGCTGGCTAACTTTAGGACAGCTCTTTGGCCTAACCAATCTTAGCAGGCTAACAGGGTTACTCATCAAAATGCGTTATGGCATTAATACCCATCATAACATCATAATGCATGCACTAATGCCATAACGCACGTGATAATCACGGTACCGCATGGTGTGAATGCAAATTTTTGAAAAGGGTGGGATCGGGGGGAGGGTTTGGATGGAATTCATGAAAATGAGGGGCATTATCGCACATTTTTAACGCTGGAAATAACTACACCTTTTTTTCCTAGTGTTCAGCTGTGCAATATGCCCAAAATGGCTGTAACACAATTTGTGATAAAGATTACATTTTTTGAGAGAGAGAGAGATTCTTTATAAGGCCTTCATAGTAGTTAACTATTTATATCACTATAAGAGGGCCAGCTAATAACTTGAGGTGAGATTTTGGTGGTGGTTTAGGGTTTTGGGGCCAGTTTGACATGCAGAATGAGACGTACGAACAGCACAGTACACCTCGGTGAAGATTTGACGTCATTTAGAGTGAGGAAAGTCTCTCAAAGATGAGATTTCTTGCCCTAGGGACCCTCACATGCTCTCTCTCACATGCAAGCTCCCACTCCCATATACACAAGTTCTCACTCCCACATGCTCTCTTTCTCTCACATACACCCCCACAGTAAGCTCTCATTCACACACACACACACACACACACACACACACATACACAGACTCAGGCAGGCTCCCTTTCATACCCCCTAGCCCCCCAGGCAGGCTCCCATTCACACACACACACACACCCAGGCAGGCTCCAATTTACAAAAACCCACCCCCAGGCAGGCTCCCATTCACACCCTCTGCACCCCCAGGGAGGCTCCCATTCACACACGTACACACCTAGGCAGGCTACCATTCACACACACGCACACAGACAAACATAAAACAGAGGCAGACTCCCCCATCGGTAGCAAAATGGGGAGCCTGTTCTGCTGCTGCTCCTGGTGCCTGCCCACACTATTATAAACTCGCTCGGCTAGTACTCCTGTGTGCTGATCTCGCGATGCACAAGATCAGCATAGATCACTTACTGGCTGCACGGGTTTTGAAGGTGCAGGGCCGGCATACGTGGAGGAGCAGGAGAACGGGCACTTTCCGGTGACGTTTTTTTCTTTGACAACCGGCCTCCTAGTCCTATTCCTCTTCTTGGCAGCATCGTGGGCTCCTCCTCTTCTTTTTGGCCGCCAGTGGGATGGGGTCCTCCGGCAGCCTTGCGGTCCTCTTCCTCTTCTCGGCCATGGTGGGATGGGGTCCACCGGTGGCCTCGCAGGCCTCTTCCTCCTCTTGCCCAGCATGTGCGCTGTGGCCTTGTGGCGGCCTCTCTTCTTCGGCCACCAGACAATACTGATTGGGTGGGCCCGAGCCCAAAGTGAGAGGGCCTTGGCCAACCCAGGCCCACCCATGGTTCGCCACTGCTTTAGTCCCTAAATTTGATAGTTCAGTAAAAAAATTGACATTTAGCCTAAGGACTGAATAAATATAGATGAATTTTAAAAGAGTTACTTGCATAAAAAGGCCCATATATGCAAGTATATGGGCTGATCATGCACAACTTGTATTATAAAAATGGCAAAATATATGCTCGTGTGCGAGCAAGAGAATGCTCGTAAAAAAAAAAAAAAAAGGGGGCATGTTAGGGGCATTCCAGGGTGGGGCCTACATTTCTGCAAGCAAATTGGTGTTTTACACCCTGCCAAAGTGATGCACATAAGTCTATTTACTGCTGCTCAATATCTGGTGCAAGTGATCATTAATATTTTAAAAGTGAAAAAAAGACTGGGCGAGGGGTCTGGGGGAGGCCTTCAGGCTGAAGAGCCAGGAGGGGGTTTCTGAGCTGCAAACAGACTAGGCATGGACTAATTGGTTAAACTGGTCATTTTCTTCTTGCACATTTTACAAAATTCGAGGAATTATGCATGTAAAAACTGACAACTGATAAGAAAAATATGCGAGCTAAATCTTCTTGTGTAAATGATTAAAATTAGGAACACAACTACATGCATAGAGCAGATTTACACCACTTATTTGGATACATTTTGACCTTTCTGGGTAAGTGGGAGCTTAAGTGCTGTGTATCTTTTAGATATGCGAATATATTGTTGGGTAGAGTTATGTTTCAAACTATTAAATATTTCATTTTCAACCATAATAACAGCATAGCTGACACTGGTGTGCTCTTCACAGAATCAACTATAAGGACTAGTACAATAACTGGAACATAATAATAGAAGTATCCCCCCAACCCCACCCCCCTCCCCTGCGTGCACCAGAAAACATAGATCATGTAGGCGTCACCCGCTTAGAAGTACAATAGTCATTTAAAATTTGGCTTCTCATCCTCGACGGAAGGGACTGCAGGTAGCTGTCCCAGATCAGCAGAAACGTTCTTCTTGTTTTCGACAAGTCCAAAATTCCATATATTTTTCATTAATGCGCTTAGCATGTATCTGATTCCTCAAGTGTGTCAGGCTGGGGGGAAATGTTGGGTAGATTTAAGCAAATTTTATATTGTCCACTTGCAATTACACGCACATCCGTATATGTGGGCACTCGTGTGCTTGTTTGAAAATTACCTTTATAATTTGTAAATAGTTTAGGCCAGTGGTTCTCAACCTTTTTTCGGCAGGGACACACCTGACAGATGGTTTTCACATGCGTGACACACTGAACATGTGACCATCACGGTGCTAAATGTAAACATGCACTCTGCATCCACAGGAATCCCCTCAACCCCCAGCAATGAGAGCAGAGCAGATCTAGGGCATTACCCTGTACAACTCACCATACAAAAAAGATATTCTGGTGACATTTCAGTAAAAGCAAAAGAAACTCCCTTTACTGGCAGACACAATACCCCTCCTTATGAAAAGACAGTAATTTACCACTAATGCATGTCCTGTTGATAAAACGAAACAAATAAGGTTGATACAAATGCCTACATGCTAGTAAAATACCTCACCTTGGTCACACACCCAGAACTGACCTTCACCAAGGACAGAAAGACCACAAATTATAAATATGGAGACAGAAACTGGAATGGAAAATCAAAAAAGTCACTCTGCATGCAGTGCGAACCTGGAGAATGGAAACAGAAATATAGCACCTAAAATAGTCCTAGGATCTGCAATAGCGCACACAAACTAATCCACACAAAGTTACACCTGTATTATGGAAACCCTACCTATGAAAAGGCAACACTACAAATATTAAACCAGGCTCTAAACACCAATACACCTACTGTTACGAAAACAGACTAAGTCAAGCTGGTATAGATCCTCACACAGAAATAACTGTAAAACTATAATAAAAGTTTCAAAACAACTAATGAACAGAATAACGTCCAACAATTAAAAACTCATAAAAATTATTAAAAATTCTTCAAACACCAATAAAATATTTCGAAACAGCAGAAATCACATAATATCCAATAATTAGAATGGCAGTAAATCAAGAAAAATATACTTAAAAAGCCACCTTTACTTACTCTCTCCAGCAACTCTCCTACTCCTTTCCCTTGCAGGCCAACAGCACACACCAGAAGCAGCAGTGGCTGCTGAAGTTTTATTATTTATTTATTTATTTGACGTTTTTATATACCGTTTTACCAGCATTAAATGCTGACCAAAGCGGTTTACAGTGTAGTTAAAATTATAAGGGAGATTAATTAAATTCAATAAAAGAAAAATAAAAAACTTCGACAAAAGTGAGAATAAAAATACAATAAAAAATATTATCAATAACATAAGATTAAAGTGACATAGGATAAGTTCTGTCACTCACACACACACACACACACACACACACCAATTACACCCCATGACCAGTCTCTGTCTCTCACACACCAGTCACATCCCTGACCAATCTCTGTCTCCCTCACACATACCAGTCGCTTCTTTGACTAGTCTATCTCTCTTTCACCCATATACACACCTGTCATCTCCCTGACCTGTCTCTTTCTCAGTCACACATATGCTCTCTCACTTTGACACATACTATCAATTACACTTGCACAAACATGGTCTCTCTTACTTACATGCTGTCAATCACACATGCTTGTTCTCTCTCCCTCTGGCTCGCTCTCACTCACAAACTCCCTCCTCCCTAGCACAAATGACAGCTGCAGTAGCCTCCTCCTCCAGCTCCTGTGGCTTGAGAATGAGGAATCCTATTGGCTGCGGGGGCTAACTCTGCTCTCCAGTTGCTGATCGCTGGCTGGGCTTGATTTTGGTCTGGGTCCACGCTTCTGCCACTACTTTATGCAGCTTGGTCTTCTCTTCTTCCCCACTTACATCACTTCTTATTCCGGGCTGTGGGAGCAGGAAGAAGAAAGGGCCATGCTGCTGATATGGACAGCTTCCACCAGTGGCATACCTAAAGTATTTGGCACCTGGGGCGGATACTTCCTTTGGCACACCTAACCCATATATAAATGTAAAATTTCCTAAACATCGATAAAATATTTCAAAACAGCAGACACATCAAATAACACCAAATAATTTAAACTAATAAGGATTTAAAAAATACCATACTCTCCAAATCTGTCATCCTGAGATTATCGTAGACTGGTGACATGCATACATACTCACACACACTTCCTGGGTCTGTTGCTCTCACACACACCTACACACATAGACAAAAACTGAACCAGAAACTGCAACAAGCCAGATTCTGTATGCAGTGCAACAATGGAAAAATAGAATATCACTATTCCTCAAAACAAGACAATCAAGAAATATAAATCAATCAGAATAGTAAAACCATACTAAAAAATATACATATCAAAACAGTTGATAAATATCATCCAATAATTAGAGCAACTATACAAATTTAAATTATTTTTCTAAACATCGATTTCATATTTCAAAACAGCAGGCATATCAAATAATACCCAATAATTAAAAATAATAAGGTTAAATTTTTCCCCCATGCTGTACCTGGGAACTTTTGATTTCCAGTAATCCTGAGATTGTCATGGATTAATCGAGGGCACACACAAACTTTCTCCACTCTTTTATATTGTCATTCTTCCAGACTCTTTTTCTCCTTCACTCCCCCTTCCCCTTCATCTCACCTCTCAGTCACTCATCCCCCTTCCCCCACTCTCACCTCCTTTCCTTCCTACTCATCTTCCATCCCTCGCCTCCAGTCACTCAATCCCCCTTCACTCACTCTCATTCCCCTTTCCCACTCCCTTCTTCCCCCACTTCCCTCTGTCACTCACTCCAACCCCTTCCTATTCATCCCTCACCCCTCTTCTCCACTCTCACCTCCTTTCCTTCCCACTCATCTTCCATCCCTTGCCCCCAGTCACTCAAACCCCTTACTCTCACTCCCCCTTTTCCTCCCAATATATCCTTCTCCCACTTCCTTCTGTCACTCACGCCTTCCCCTTCCTACTCAGTCACTCACCCCCTCATTCTCACTTCCACTCCCTCCCCTTTCCTCTCAGTCACTCACCACCTTCTCCCCTTCTCATCCTCACTCACACCCCTTCAACTTCACACCCCACAATGCCATGTGATTCACCTCTTCACCAAGGTGGTCCTCCTTCCTGCTGGCGAGGTGCACGCAGCCTGCTGGTAGGATACCACAGTGCTACCGTACTGGGGGCCTCTAATGCTGGCAGGAGGATGGGAACCCCCGCCTGCCTGTCACAAATCTGTGTCACGCTGGGCCTCTAATTGTTGGCCAAAGCAAAGGAGGCACCAGGAGAGGTTTCAGGATGGGAGCCAGTGAGCACAGCAGAGCTGGTATGAGAAGCACACGCTCAGGGCAAGCAAAGCATGTTTTCTTTTCTTTTCTGCAGCTGCGCAGTCAGATTGTACGTAAAATCAGCTGATTGGTGCTACAAAACCCTCCCAATGTCACCCCTTCCCCTGTTGTCACCCAGGACAGACCACCCCCTCAACCCCCCCCCCCCCCCCCTTAGTACACCACTGGCTTCCACTAACACTGCTGCTGTTCCTGCCCGAATGGAACAGCAGCAATATTAGTGGAAGAATATATGCGATTCGTTGCAATAAAAGAGAGGGAGAGGAAATGCAACTGGGGCAGCAGGACACCGAGAAGCTGCGACACACTTGCTGATGCTTGGCGACACACTGGTGTGTCGCAACACACCGGTTGAGAATCGCTGGTTTAGGCAATGAGGTTCATCTCTACTTTTAGATCTTGCAAAAACTGCTGACTAATAGATCTCATAGAATTTTCAAAAGAGAAGACAGCTTTTGTTTCCCTGCTAGGCTTGTTCCAGTTCTGCACCTTGCCATTTGGTTTATCTGGGGCTCTGGCAACATTTCAAACATTCGTTGACCGTATTCTCCAACCCCAAGCACAGTAGGCAATGGCTTATTTGGATGATGTAGCAATGTACACAAACTAACTTAGAACATTTAAACATAGTGGCAGTAGTGATAAGGTTTCTTAAGCAAATAGGACTCAAAGAAAATCCTGAGAAATGCTACAGTAGAAAAAATAAACAAAATTCTTTGGATACTACAGAAAATTCACATCTCATTTTTCAAACATGGCAGCACCATGGACAGAGCTAAGAAAAAATTGGCCCCCTAATGCAACATAGTATTCATTTGCATGTGATGCAGCTTTTAACATTCTTTGCAGAAAGCCTGTGTTATATAATCTAGATTTTTTTAGTTACATTGAGATATCTTGAAGGTAGGGTTAGGGACAGTATTGTCTCAGAATATAAATGAAGACAAATACCTAGTGCTATGAATTAGCAGAAAGATGGCAATTATGTTGTAAGAGAAAAAGAATGTTTGGTGACAAAAATAGGTCATTAAATCTCTCAAATATTATTTACTAGGCTTTCTGTATGGAGTAACTTGCATGAAGCAGCAGATATTACCATTAACAGAATGCATGGGGGTAACATGCATGGAGTGGCAGTTACTATCCTTAACAGAATGTATGGAATAACTTGCATGAAGCAGCAGATACTACCCTTAACAAAATGCATGAAGGTAATCTGTATGGAGAGGCAGTTACTACCCTTAACAAAACATATGGAGTAACTTGCATGAAGCAACAGATATTATCCTTAACAGAGCACATGGGGGTAACCTGCACAGAGCGGCAGTTACTATCCTTAACAGAATGTATGAAGTAACTTGCATGAAGCAGCAGATATTACCCTTGACAGAATGCATGGGGGTTAATCTGCACGGAGTGGCAGTTACTACCCTTAACAGAACGTATGGAGTAACTTGCATGAAGCAGCAGATATTACCCTTGACAGTATGCATGGGGGTTAATCTGCATGGAGTGGCAGAATGTCTGGAGTAACTTGCATGAAGCAGCAGATATTACCCTTGACAGTATGCATGGGGGTTAATCTGCATGGAGTGGCAGAATGTCTGGAGTAACTTGCATGAAGCAGCAGATATTACCCTTGACAGAATGCATGGGGGTTAATCTGCACGGAGTGGCAGTTACTACCCTTAACAGAACGTATGGAGTAACTTGCATGAAGTTGCAGATATTACCCTTGACAGAATGCATGGGGATAACCTGCACGGAGTGGCAGTTACTACCATACGCAACTTGCTGGGCAGAATGGATGGACTATTTGGTCTTTAAAGGCCATGATTATTGTGTTACTGTATGTTTAGCCCTCTGATACCTACAGGTTAGGTCACTCTTTCTCTAGGGTAGGTGGTCACATTTTTAATAATTTTCTCTAATGTTGTCTTTGCGTGTACATTTTTAAGTCAGTAAGTTGTGGGATTAATGTTCATTTTGGTTTTTGTTTTTTAAATATATATTTATATTAAAAAGAATTGAAAGGAAAGCATTTTCTTTAAAAAAAATTTTTTTTCTAGATCTGAAGTCTCTGCAAGTCAGTTGAAAGCACCCACGGGCTGCCGGGGCCCGTTTGCAGGGTGTTTCCACCTGTGCCTGATTTTGTGGGTCTGTGTGAACTGCAGAAATCGTTACTTTTTAAGAGCGCCGAAATTTGACAGTAAAGGTTATGAGCATCCTCACTGGGGGAATGAGGTCAGGCTGTCAAAGTGCAACCAGCTAGTTCTTGAAAATACCGAGTACATTCAGGAAATGACTGAACGTAGCGGAAACACAACTCTATGAAGTGTTTCACAGAATTCATTCTGTGATTAGAGCCCCTCCCCCCAGCTGAACATGTATATGCCAGCACACTTAGAAGAAGACACGCATATATGTGCATGCAGGCAAGCCAAGATGCAAGCAGGCATATACACAGTCATCCAAAGGACACGCGTACCAGAAACCTTGGGGCGAAAGGCCGACTAAGTGTCTTCTTTTGGCCTCACCAGCAGTCATAATAGTACTGGAGGACAGTTGGGGCTGAAGCGATGGCAGGATGTGAGGTTACTGAATCGAGTACAGTACTTGCTAAATTAAGTAGAGAATATTGTTCAGAGGGAGGAAAAAGCTGTGGGATTCCCCTGCAAAACCACAGCTTGTTTCTGCATTCTCACCCTGTCAGCAGCTGCAGAGAAACAAATTCATGAAACTATTCTTCAAAGGGGGGGGGCTCTGTCTGTTACAGACCATACAGCAGCAGGTGGAAAAAAACATGTTACACATTTTAGACACCTCACTTTCTGTATGCTGGGCACACCATATTTCTTTTTTTGGGGGGGGGGGGGGGGAATGAGAGGGAAATGCTATTTATTTGACTGGACAAACTGTTCTTGGGTCTGGGAGGAAGATTGCAGGCAGCAACTTTATTCATTTTCCACCTTACCTCCTAAAAGGATAGTCTGCTCTGCTCCTCTCCTTCCTCACCCCTGCCCCAGAGCCTGCCCCAGAGCACACAATACATGGACACATGCCAGACAGTGCGTGCACACACACACACACACACACACACACACACATACTGAATAATAACGGACACATAACACATGCATCTATACAAGAAGTATTCATGCAAGACATAAATAAATAAAGAGAATGTCTGCTCTGTCCTTCCTCAAACTCAGGGGCGGTCAGCCTTTGGCACTTACTGTTACAGTAAGAGGAGAATCATTTACACAGATCAAGCCAAAAGAAGAGAAGAGTTTCATCTCACCCATGTTCTGCTGTCAGTGCCCGGTCACTGATGACTGGCGTCAGGGAGATGCGGTCCCCTACCCCAGTCCCACCGAGCTGCCTTTTCCTGCCTCGCACTCTGCATGTAAGTCAATGCCCTCTGACTCTAACACTCCCCTCGCCCCCTGCTGTCTCTTATCCTCTCCCCATGTAGCTCTCTTGTCTAAAGCTCTAAAGAAACTTGGTCTCAGGCCACACCCTCCATGTGCTGATTAGTCAGCTCTCACATACTCCACCTCCTGCCCTTAAAAATTGTTGGTCAAATGAGTGAGGTCCCACCCCCTCCACCACCAGGAACCCTGGGAGTTGTAGTTTTCAGCAGTAGCTTGGCATCGTCCACGATACAGCAGGAGAATTAAGTCCTATGCACATGTAATAAAGACAGATTTCTGATTTGCTTCAAAGACTATTATTTGATGCTGATATAGGTTAGCCCCAGAGCTACAGTCGTAGTACTGCGCCAGGTAGTTTGGTTCAGTTCCCATGTCCATCATGGTCAGTTGCCTGGGAAGGGGAAGAGAGGGTTTAAAGAAGAGGAACAATAAAAGGACTATTAATTCATTCGGGGCTGACATAAAAAAATCCTGTGCCAAAAACAGTGCTAAATTTTAGCACCAATTTTTAATAACACACACTTAAAAAACCCACAATCCCACTTGATGCTATAAACTAATGGTATGCAAGTCAAACTGGCGTTAAAAAATCCCCAGCAAGCCCAAAAAGCACGCAAAACATGTTAAAACCAACATTCCAAATATGGTGGTAAACTGGCGCTAGTTAGAAAAAGGCTGCACTGTTCCCTATTGGCTGGTACAAGTGACCTAGGCTGACCTGTGATGTGATTGGTGGTGCACGGGTGTCCATCTGTTTTCTTGGACATGCCTCCTTGCATGGGTGTAAAAGGCAGCCTCTCCCAGGGCCATTTTGTCAGTGCTGGGTGGTATTAGACGAGCTCTGGCCTAGGTGTTGGAGGATTTCTGTGTAGGGCTGATGGTTGTTCTTGGTGCTTTGTGATTGCTGAGTGGTGTCTGTGCTGCTGCTGCTTGCTTTTCCCTTGCTGTTTCCCATTATTTTGTCTTAGTCTGTGTTCTTGAGTGAATCCTTAGAGCGCATCTGATTGTCTGTCTGTCTGTCCACTCTTCTGTTTAGGCTCCTGAAAGAGCAGAGTGGATGTTTGTGGCTGTGGAGGGAATGGAGCGTGATTGAGGGGAGTTCAAGTGAGGGAGCAGATGAGAGACAGGAGGGTGACTTGGTGTCAGAGAGGACAGACGGAGTATGGTGCCTGAGTCGGTGGAGCATAGCCAGGAAGGGAGAGGGGGCGGGAGGAGAGTGGCTTGCGTGGTGGCAGTTGGGGGGGGGGGGGGGGGTAGGAGAAAGAAATGGGGAAAATGGGTCAGAGCAGGGAGAGGGGGAAGGGAGGACTGTTCTTGGAAGTCTCTGGGATCGATGAGGCGGGGCCCTGCCAGGGGCACCACAGGCTGTGTCTCCTGGGAAGGACGCAGAGCCTGTCTCTTAAAATGGAATCACACCAAAAGAAGAAGATCGTCAGTCATTAAAAATGTTATTTTATTAAAATTCACATTAAAATTCACAGCATATTTTTAAAAGTGGTGAATGGTAGGGGTATTTCTCCTGGCATTCATCTTTCTTGGGGTTCGTGCCAATCTGAGAAGGACAGATGTTGGAGTTAGAATTCCTTCCATGCAGCCGTCCCCCATCCCTGTCAAACCTCCCCCCTCACCCTGTGTGAAAAATGCTTCTCCAAAATAACATGCCTATGACCTTGCAGCGCAGCTCATTCCCCCTTGCCTTACTATCTCTGACCGCGGAAGGGGCGCATGTATTCGGCACTGACCCCAGTCCGGATCCATGTCCTGATGAATGCCATCATGGAGGGCGATGTTATGGAGTATTCAGCACACCACAGTGATATCTGCTGCTTTCTCCAGTGAATACTGAAGCGCTCCTCCAGAGCAGTCAAGGGCAGAGAAAACCGGCTTTCAAAAGGCAAAATGTACATCCTAAGACTGCCCTGGTTTTTGTGTGTGACCGGACCCCCCAGTCCGTCCCCATATGCCTTAGTTCCATTTACCTTTTCTAAAATATCCTGAGCCATCCATCCGTTCTTGCCCTCCTCCCATCTAGGAGAGCAGGGATTGGTTTCCATGCCCTTTATAACTAGTCATTTTGTGGTTTAAGATGTGGCTAGTTTTTTTTTTTTTTTTTTTTTAGAGCAGAGAAGAAAGATGTAGGATTTCTTCCTCCCTGCTGAGGACTCCTGCCTCATCAGGTTTGCCTTTTTTTGTAGGGGTTTGGCCTCTGTGCACAACCTGCCAGAGAATGCCTAATTATTTAGTTTAGTAAGATAGATTTTTGCCAGATTTCCCTTTGGGGAAAAAGGGCTCTCGAGCCAGAGGACTGAAGATCCATGAGCACCACACTACTCCCTAGGTGGGCAAGAACGGTGACAGATCTTTATGAGTGAGATTTTTGATGGCCAAAATGTATCCTGTTTTTTTCAAGAAGGAAAATACACATTTTGTTGTGAAGAGGTTTTAAGCCACTGGATCAGCAGGTTCCCATCTAAACAGGTCGATGCGATACGGCATGGGGAAAACGCTTTCCCAACGTGCGCCAATCGACCTCTCTTGGGCACCCGATTTAATATTTAAATCGCATTCTGCGGTAAAAAGGAGGTGCTAGGAGAAATTGTGCCCCTCTAGCGCCTCCTCAGCAGCGTGCATCCAGGAGAGGTGGCTGTCAGCAGGTTAGGAAAATGGACACTCAAATTACGAGCATCTATTTCCTAACTGCTGCACAGCCACAGATTAGGAAAATGTATGCTCGTTAATTGTGCGTCCCGTAAGCTAACCTGACTGACAGCACATTTTTTTTTTCTCTCATACTTATTGGAGATTTTCTTACAGGAAAAACAAATATAACAACAGCTCATTGAGCATTGAGGGCAACAGGCAGAAACAATAAACCAATGTAAAGTACAATATAGAATACAGTAGTTGTGCCCCTTTCCATTCATGACCAAGTCTATAAAGTCCTATACACAATGAAAAATTATCTCTCTTTTTCTATAATCCCCCCTTATCCCCTCCCTAACCCACCCCCTTCCCCAGTCTTTAGCTAGAGTTCTTAATGTATATTCTGTCTTCCTTTATCTGTATATCATATTCATAAAAGAAAAATGGAATGAATAGCGCCACGAGGAATGCAAGATTTCCTTCCAGTGTATCTAGAGCCCAAGGCCAGCTCCCAGTGATCCATCCGGTTCCTCGGTAATTCCTCCATATTGTGGTACTAGTGACAGGGGAGGGTAGACACCTCAAAGATGTTACGGGGTTGCACTCAAAGTGTCATTAGTCAAGGGAGACAGATAGCTATGAAGCGGCTTCAGATTGTTAACATGGCATGAAAGCATTTAGGAGAACTCGTTCAGGCTGAAAGAAATTCCTGGGTAAACAGTCTGATCATCTGCTGGTTCCAGAATTCAAAAGTGTTGTGTTTTAGGGCAAGACCAAAACATGTGAATGTAGTCTCCTGGGAGTTATTACATTTTAAGCAGAGGTCTGAGGGGGCTTGTCATGCCTTATGAGCCCTGCAGGAAGTCCAGTAATAATGCCATAAGAATTTAAAGTGTGTTTCGCGTAAGATGACGTTTTCTGAGATGGAAAGTGTGTCAGAAAAGCAATGTTGAAATTCAGAAAGGGAAAGGTGAAATGCTGGCCCTCCCTCCATTTCTCATAAAGGGAAACTAATTCCATCTTCTGGGCCTAGGTCCAGTAGGGCTCCACGAAATGCAGAGATTGAAGGCTTCTGGCTGCTTTTGGACGAATCCAAAACTATTCTCCGGAGAGTACTAGAGTCGAGGATGACTCTCGAATTGCATCGCCTTTTTGGTCAATGAAATGTCTTACCTGCAAGTATGCATAGAAATGCAGTTAAGTATATTAAATGTCTCTTGGAGGTTGTGAAAACTAAGCAGCTGATGAGCAAGAGGGGAGAACATTTGATAGAAATATATCAGCCCCTTTGACTTCTAACAATCAACAACTGATTTCTCTAATCCTGGGGGAAATAATGGGTTACTGCTGATCTGTAAAGAGGTGGACATGGTGGAGGGATTGTCCGACCTGTTTGCACATAAAGACCATGCCTTTCTGCCAGCTTCTATTAGAACCTGGGACTTTAAACTGTTCGGGATGTCCTGTGAAGAAGATTGGATTATGTAATTGAGGGAAGGGGTCCCGTACCAGTGTGTAAGGTGTAAGGTGTGTATATGGCAGGGAAGTCTGATGAATTGCTTATGATGTCCCTATCCAACACAACATGCAGGCTAAATTGTACTGTCTTAAGTTCGGACATCCAAGACCACCTTGAGCCAGTGGTCTGGATAGTACCTGCAATGGAAGCCGAGCCCTTTTACCTCTCCAAAGAAACAGTTTGAGGAGTTTATCGCGTACCTTGTGATCTTTTTGGAGATCCATAGTGGGACCATTTGGAGGATGTATAACCATTTGGGGACTATCATCATTTGATATAGGTGTGTTTTACCCCAAAGAGATAATGGTAGGTGACTCCAATTGGACAAGGCTTTTGATGTGGTTTCTATAAGTGGGGATATATTTATAGAATATAACCTATCTAAGGAAGTCGGTGTTCAGATTCCTAGGTATTTCATGGCCCCGGATACCCCTGGCCACAGCTGTTGAAGGGATACCACATACATCTAGCGCTTCTGACTTATCCCGATTTATTTTTAGTCCCATAATAAATTGCCAAAAGTCTGTTGTAGGTCTAGTAATAAGGGAAGAGATATGAAGGGACACATCAGAAAGATCAAATATCGTCTGTGAAGGCTGCGACTTTTAAAGGAACTGGGCTCCTGGGAAAAGCCAACGATTGCCATGGAAAGAACTATTTTCCTTATTAAGGGGTCTATAGACAAAATGTACAATAGAGGGGATAATGGGCACCCCTGTCTAATCCCTCTCTTTATAGTTACCGGGTTTGATTTGCAACCATTGGCTATATGTAAGAAAATGGATTTTGGTAAAGTAAGGCGATATAGGTCAAGGATACTCTCCTGAAAGCCAAATCTTCGCAGAGCGGAAAATAAGTAGGGCCAAGAGACCCTGTGAAATGCCTTTTCTGAGTCAAATCCTATGGCTGGTGCCGGGATCTGGTTCTTTTGACAGGTCTGCATGGCCGAGAGCAGGGCTACAATATGTGAGCTTGCTGTCCTCCCTTTAACAAAGCCTTTCTGCTGGTGAGATATAAGTCCTGCTAGAATAGAGCTATTTGCCAGGGCTTTGGCTAGCATTTTACAGTCACAATTTAGCAATGAGATGGGTAGGTACGATGCCGGGTTTTGAGGGGCCATTCCAGGTTTAGCCAAGATGATTATGTGTGCTGTATTGAAGCCTGGTGGAAAGGAGCCCAGGGTTTGAGCACTAGTGAAAAAATCTGTGATAAGAACATTGACCTGAAATTTTAGGATTTTATAATAATCATATGAGAACCCATCCGGTCCCGGAAAGTTTCCTGGCTTACTCTCAGAGATGACTTTGAGGATTTCAAACATCTGCAAAGGGTGATTTAGAAAGGTCAGTTGATCCTTTTTTTTTTTTTTTTTATAGTTTATTAGAGTTTTTCACAAATCATATAAAATGCAAAAAATCAAAGAACAAATAGTGAGTATCATAATTATTTCAGGTAACATTTCAACAGTCTTTAAATATACCACAATTTTATAGTCCACCAAATGGGAGGTACACACATGAAAACTTAAAGAAAAATAGTAATTCTAACCAAATTACAATTAGCGGGATATATATATTTTTGCAGCTAACTATCTCAGCTTCTTTCTTTATCTACCAGGAAATTTTCCAAATGAGCTGGTTCTTGAAAGATAAATTTATTTCTTTGATGTACTACCACGCATTTACAGGGGAACTTAAGAAAAAATGTTGTCCCTAAAGAGACAACTCTAGGCTTTAATAGAAGAAATTGCTTCCTCCTGAATTGCGTGGTACGTGACACATCTGGAAATACTTGTACTTTATATCCACAAAACAAAATTTCCTATTTTTAAATATTTTTGCATAATATTAGCCTTATCTTTCTCCCCTACAGAATGTTACTAGTAGTGTGGCTCTCTGTGGAATATGATCTATTGATGATTCTAGGAAAGAAGTTAAGTTAGGAGACATTTGTTCTACGTTATCTATCCCTTCCTCTCCTTCTTGAGCTTTAAGTCTAGAATTTAGTACATAATATATTTTTGAAATCATTTGATCATCAAAGTTTTGTATTGACAGTTGATCCTCTGACAGTGTTGGTATTGTGTTTGTGGCATTGTGGACCCCTTGGTCGCTGTGGAGATGACTCCGCCCACAGGAGGGCCCCGTGGGGAACCACAGCGATAGGCTGAACTCAGTATAGCAGACACAGGATGGATGGAAGGCTTTATTGTAGATATATGATGTAAGCAGGAAGGTAAGGCACTGAGATCTGCGAGGTGCCAATACGTTCAACAGGCTTGGATGTAGAATCTCACCCAGATGTTCACAATAGGTGGGAGCCCGCAGTACGGGCAACACCGTAGCTGGTGGGTGGAGTTGGAGCACCGGATCGTAGAGGTACTCACAGGAATGTAGGCGTCTTCCTGGTGATGAATGGTGGGGACCGAAGGTCTGTGGTGCAGGATACATAGGCTGGTAGGCCCTCAAGGAGCGAGTACCTGATGGTCCGATATCCTGAAATGTAGAAATGTAGAAATGTAGAAGAGAGAGAAAGACCCCCGAGGAGCAGTTGTCTAGTTAGTAGAGGACCCTGAAGGGTAGTTGGAAGCGAGGAACCCCCGAGGAGTGGGTGTCTAGAGCTTCTAGAGGAGCGAGGCCCTTGGAGTGAAAGCTTAGAGCGTTGCAGCTTAGAGCGGTCAGCGTAGCTAAACCAAAGTCTTTGCTAACTCAAAGGTGGTAGCGAAATGGAAGCTTGATATACCCAGAGGTATTGACATCATGCGGTGGGACGCCCCCGAGGTTCCCGCCATGACGTGTATTTCAGCTTAGGAGATGTGCGCATGGCTGACTGGGAACGCCCATGCTAAGTTGGAGACGCCGAGGCCCTCGGCACTTGGCACTGGAGGCAGCCATCTTTTCCCAAGGAGAGAGAATAGGGAAGAAAAGAGGTAAGGCAGAGCTGTCTGCGACCCGAACGCAACAGTTGATAGTGTCAAGTCTTTGAACAACTCCTCTTCCTCCCGTGCCCCTCCCATTACATCATCAGTGTTTTAAGGAGTCATAAAACTGTTTAAATACTTTGCAAATTTCTTCCTTTGAGGATACTATTTTGCCAGAGGGCAAATTATATGTTCAATGATAGTTTTTCCCCTACATTAGCAAGGAATTTCCCCACCTTGTTTCCGTATCTGAAAAAGTATGTTCAGATAATTGTAGGGTGTGTTGAGCCCTACATTGCAGGTGTGCGTTAAGGCCCTCCAGCACCAAAGTGTATTTCTGTTTATTTACTTGAGTGGGAGATCTAATTAGGTGGTCCTTGGCTTCATGTAAAGTTGATTCTAAATAAAGAATGGTTTTATTGAGACATTTTTTCCTCCTACTCACAAAGACTATAATTTCGCCTCGCATAAGAGCTTTTCCAGTCTCCCATAAAAGTTGGGGATTAGAGGCATGCTGCTGGTTATGAAACATAAACTCTTCCCATTTACTTTTCAAAAAAGTTTGGAATTCTGAGTCAGAGCTCAAATAGCTTGGGAATCTCCATGCATTGAGGGGGCCTTCTCTATAGTCAATATGGTTTAGCTCAACCCAGATGGGGGAGTGATCAGAGATCATTTGTTGCCCAATTTCAGCCCATAAGATGTTTGGGAAAGTGTGTTGAGAAACCAGAATGTAATCAGTTCTAGATAACGAGGCATGAGCTCTAGAAACATGTGTAAAGTCTTGTTCACCCGGGTGCACGACTCTCCACACATCAATCAATCCTAACAGTTGGCAGAGGAAAGTCGGACCTTTCTGCTTTAGAGTTTTCCCCCTTGCCTTGGGTGGGCATTTGTCTATAGAAGGATCCGCTGCCCAATTAAAGTCTCCCATCAGAAATAAATCTCCTTGGGCGTTTAATACCAAAAAGTTAAAAAGCTGGGAGAAAAAAGTGTGCGAATACTCATTAGGAGCATAGATGTTGCAAATAGACAGTTCTCATTCATTTAATAGTCCCTTAATGAAAATGTATCAGCCTTCTTGATCAGGGGAGACTTGAAGTATTTTAAAATGTAATTTTTCTATGCACTAGGATGGTCACCCCTCCCTTCCTGGTATTGGCTGGCAAAGAATAACAAGTGCCCACCCAGTCACTATGCAATTAAGCACTTTCTGCTGCTGATAGATATGTTTCCTGAAGGCAAGCTATAGAGGCCCCACTGCGCTTGAGCTGTTGCAATACTTTTTTTCCTTTTTATGGGGGATCCCAGCCCATTAATATTCCAGGAGAAGAACCGTAATTTATCCATACTCTATAGCAAAAAAAAACCGCATAAGTTCGAGTTCCATGTCCCTATATATCAGTGGGGCCCCCAGCTGACTCCACTGTATGAACTGGGATACCTTCTTGAATGTTACCGCTGGCCGTATAGTGACCAGTTGTGTAGGGCTGTACAGTTGGGAAACCGCCCATCTAACAATCCGGCGATATAGAAATATACCTAAGCATGGTGCCATGAAAGTAATATACAGAATAGTCAAGAACATGAAGCTAACACACCCTTTCCCAATGCCCTTCCACCCTCCCTCCCCCTTCCCAAAAACCCTTTCAAACAATTATGCTCCCCATAATGTATAGGGAAATGGAGTCATGTGAGTACTATGATTGGGCGCCACATCCCACCTAAAAGTATGGTAGATGAATTAGGCTGACCCTTGCGCCTTCTCGTCCTTCAGCCGTTAACATTTAAAATGAGCGGGTAAATCTACCTAGGACGTTTTAGGAGAGAGTAAACAAACATAGGCCTCACTTAAACATGGACACCGCCCCTACATTTAGAGTTACGTGCTGCCTTGAGGTTTATATAGAACTCTAACATTGTTCCTGTGCGGCCCAAAGTGGCAGGACTCCTGAAACAGCAAAAATAATGTTATTGGTGTGGAATAGAAAATATAACAACAACACAAGGAGAGCCTATATTGTTAAATAATTAAATGTCACTTTGTTCCTGTGTTCCAAGTTATCCAAGTGGGAAGTTCTCCGAGGACGCGTCTCCTTGTTTCCTTAAGAGGGATTCTCCTCTAGAAGAAAAGTATGAAGGAAGAAAAAGACAGATTGGGTTGGGAATCATACCGCTTTGGTCCTGGTGTAGTCAAGGCCAATAGAATCGTAAGTCTCTGTCATGTCCTCATCTCTCATTAAATGGAAGTCAAATCCACCCTCTTCCCGAGGTTCTTAACAAACTCGTATCTGCAAAGATTAGTGCATCCATTCAGGATCCTCCTGCAGGCAACGCGTCGAGAAAAGCCTGCGCTTTCCCCCGGCAGTTCAAAAGTTTTAGTTTGCACCGTCGTGCCATATCCGCAATTTTGCGGGATAGGTGAGAGCAAATTTTATCTGTCTTTTAAATGAGTTGGAGCGAACTGGGGAAAACGTTTTCCTGAGTACTGCGTTCTTTGCCGAGTAGTCTTGCATAATCCTTATACAGTGAGTTTGAAAACTCCAGATCAGGGAATTTCCTCACTGCCTGAGTGATTTTTGCTTTATGGGCATAGCATGGTCGTGTGTCGGTGGTTCTTTTTGCACCCAGACGGTGTGCCTTCTCAATATGAAGTTGATTCTGAAGCTCAGGAAGGTTTAGTGCCTCCGGAATCCAGGTTTCCAATAATTCGCCAAGTTTGTAATCCTCAATCGTTCTGGAAAACAGAGGAATCTTAAATTAGATTGCCTCAATCTGTTCTCCAGGGCCTCTAATTTCAACGCTTGGTCCTCCACAGTCTTTTCAAGTGCTACCATTTTCCTTGTGACTTAGAGGGAGTCGTCTTCTAGTACTGACATGTGCCCTTCCACATGTTCTATGCGGGGTCCAACCTCTTCTAGTACCGATTTCACCTCGACCAATTGGGTAGCAATTCCTGCTATCTCTCATCCAGTGCCGATTCGAACAATTTCTTTGGTTTCGAGCAGCATATGTTCTGAGGGGGGCTGGTCTACGGATCGCTCTTTTGCCAGTGCACCACCGCCATCTTGTCTTCAGGGCCCCAGAGCTTTTCTTTTTCCTTTTTTCCTCCCTGAATTGGCATTGTTGGAGGCGTTTTGTTCATATAAGTTGTTATCGACATATGTTGATATGAGTGTCGTCTCTTTCTTTCGTCGGGGGTTGATACGTCTGCTGAAATGGTAGGTGGTGGCGGTTGTGTTGGCGCCCAGAGTCAGGGAAGACACGTCTTACCTAGCTCATTCACATCACTTGACTCTCAGCACATTAAAAAAAATTTTTTTTTTAAGGATGTCCTCCTTTTTGTTCCTCCGACTTCATATCGCCATGATATAAAGTCGGAGTAAGTACATAAAAGCAATATTTTCTGCTTTTCTGTACACTTTTTGGGATCCTCCAAAATTAACGCCTGCTCCAGCGGTCAATGCGGCCTGCGAAGTCCATGAGAGCATCCAAGGTGTCAGGAATTCATGAGGTGCTAGCTCATCTTTGATGCGCGGACTCAGCCCTTCGAGGAAGATCGTATGCAGGCAGCCCAGATCCCAGTGCAGCTCAGACGCAAGTGTCCTGAACTCGATGACATAGTCAGTAAGGGATCTGGAACCTTGATGCAGGTGCAGTAGTAGTGTGGAACTGGCGATTATCCTTACGAGCTGGGTCGTCAAAGATGGAGCGGAAGAGGGCAAGGAAGCCCGGCAGATCTTGGAGGATCGGGTCCGCTCGCTCCCACAGGGGTGACGCCCAGGCCAACGCCCGTCCATCCAGAAGGGTTAGTATGTACGTTGTCTTGGTTACTACATCAGGAAAGTATGCAGGTTGTAAGGAAAAGTGCATGTTGCACTGATTCAGGAAGCCCCTACAGGACAAGGAGTCACCTGAAAAATGAGGAGGGTGCCGGCAAGGGCACTGGTGGCCGGAACGGAGGCACCTGTGGAGCTGAGCTCAGCTTGGCAGGACGTAGATGCAGTGTCCAGCCGGTTATTTAAAAGATTTATGGCATTAGCCAAACTCTCCAATACCTTCTGTTGATCTGAAATTTGTTGGGCCATGCCAGGGATGGCCTGGATGGCCCAGATCTGTGCCAAGTCCATGGATTTGGCAATCTGTTAAGATTTGTGGATATGTGGGCCCTTTGGCCGGTGGTGAAGGATGGTACCGCCCAGGGAGGAGCCACTGAGCCTCACCATCGGGAGGACAAAGTCTCGGCTGCAGGATGATGTTCAGCAGAGGTAGAGAAGGAGAAGGAGAGGGTGACCCCAGGAGGCGGGTCACGGAGCGACAGTGCAGTTGCTGACGTCAGACTCAGCTCGGGAGAAACTGGAGTCAGACTCAGCTCGGAGAACTGGAGTCAGGGCAATAGGTGCGGCACTACCGAGGAGTGGGGGGGTGCCGAGCGAAAAGTACAGTCACTGAGGTTACACGGGGTCCATAGAGATGGTACACAGAGGCTTCCTCGGTGGGGGTCACAGTAGTGGTCTGCAGAGAGGGGTACACCGGCGAAGATTCCTCTAGTGATGTCACAGCGCAGGTCCGTAGAGAGGGTTGACTCGGAGAGGGCTTCTCTAGTGATATCATGGTAATGGTCCGCAGAGCGGGGTACACCGGAGAGGATTCCTCTAGCGATATCACAATTCAGGTCCGCAGAGTGGTGTAGGACTGGAGAAGGTTCCTCTAGTGATGTCAAGGCAATGGTCCGCAGAGTGGGGTACACCGGAGAGGATTCCTCTAGCGATATCACAACACAGGTCCGCAGCGTGGTTACCTATGGTGACTAAAGATAAGTAGTAGTTCCGTAGAAATCCTCAGGAAACCAAGGCAGGAAGTAGTCCGGGTGAGAGGCCCTCCAAGTAGTGGATAGCCGAGAGACAAGGAAGGGCCCCCGAGGAGCGGGGGTTACCGGTTAGTCTCACACCAAGGAAGCAGGAACCGGAACAAGCACTGAAGCGAGAGAAGGTGGAGATTCAGCAAGATTGAACCCAAGTCATTGGCTGTTCTGGGCCGGCGGAGCTTAAGTATCCAAGATGAAGTGACATCATCTGAGTGGGACGCCTCCAAGGTTCCCGCCATGACGTGGTTAAAGCAGGCCCGGTCGTCGGCGACCATGCTGCCAGGTGGGCCCAGGAATGGAGGCAGGAAGGTCGGCGTGGCTGGCAGAGGCCGGCGAGTTCGCCCAACGGAGCAAAGCAGAGAAAAAGGAGGTGAGCAAGAGCGGCCGCAGCCGTCTGCGGCTGCGGAGCGTAACACACACAAGGGACACAACTAAAGTTTCTATCATTGGTCTGGGCCATAGATAAGTCTCCCACCAGAGAAAGAATCCCCCCAGAGATCAAGAGTCAAGCTGGGAAGGAGTCATCTAGCCGGAGCAGCCGCAGAGGTTAATAAATGTGATTGTGTGCCAGAGCTGGTGCTAGTTTTGTTGGTGCCCTGTGCGAACAATTACTGTGCTGCCCCCACCCCATGATTCAGCTCCCCCAGCAATCTATATTTTTAAAAACTGAATCCCATCCACTCCTCCATGGAACCTATGGTCAAGGGAAGAGTATTACATAGCCTAGGGAAAACCTTACGGCCTTGCATCCGCATTACTACCCCCACATTCCCACACCTTCTATAGCCACACAAAATTTTAAATATGCACTTGTAATAGAGTTTACATAAAAAGAACATTCAAAAGTACAGTCTTCTAATGCAAATTATTACTTACAAACATACTTATTATATTTACATGTGGCTTCTGTGGTGCCAGCCAGAAACTCTGCAAAAAGACACTTGGAACTCCTATGGAATTTATAATGACACCTTAGAAAGCCATGAATAAAAATAATTACATTACAATATATTAAACCTCCCATACCACAACAATCCTAATTGCCAGCACTCAAAACAGTAGCAATCCTATCTATGAAAAAGTAACACCGCAAATATCACACCAGGCCCTAGAACACCAATATACCTTCTATTGGGAAAACCGAACAAGCCAGGCTGCAATAGATCCCTACGCAGAAACTACATGACTGCAAAATAGCTCAATTCAGTCACATATGCAGAATACAGACAGACCCTGACCAAATACAGAATAAAGAGACCAGAAAGTATAAATAGAAATGTGCTGAGAAGAACTGAGCTGGAACCCTCAACAAGTCAGCCTCTATATGCAGAGAGCAACAATGGAAAAACAGAAACATTACAATTCTTCAAAAGAAATAAATAATAAAATCGAGAAATATGTAACGCACCCTTGACCGCTTACCTGGCAGGATGTTCCTGGGTCTGGGACCGACCTGGTGGGAGTCTCCCCTAGGGAAGACTCCATCTGTTCTCAAGTTCTTGGTGCCTGGGCCTCCACCTGGGGAAGATGTTAGTGGATGGGATTTCCCTCCCTTTGCCCCAAGAAACAAATGGGACTGTGAACAAGGATCGCATGTCCTTTTGTGGATTACAAACTGGCTAAAAGACAGGAAACAGAGAGTAGGATTAAATGGACAATTTTCTCAGTGGAAGGGAGTGGGCAGTGGAGTGCCTCAGGGATCTGTATTGGGACCCTTACTTTTCAATATATTTATAAATGATCTGGAAAGAAATACGACGAGTGAGGTAATCAAATTTGCAGATGATACAAAATTGTTCAGAGTAGTTAAATCACAAGCAGATTGTGATAACTTGCAGGAAGACCTTCTGAGTGGGAAACTGGGCATCGAAATGGCAGATGAAATTTAATGTAGATAAGTGCAAGGTGATGCATATAGGGAAAAATAACCCATACTATAGTTACACAATGTTAGGTTCCATATTAGGTGCTACCACCTAAGAAAGAGATCTAGGCATCATAGTGGATAACACATTGAAATCATCGGTTCAGTGTGCTATGGCAGGAGAAAAAGCAAACAGAATGTTGGGAAATTATTAGAAAGGGAATGGTGAATAAAACGGAAAATGTCATAATGCCTCTGTATCGCTCCATGGTGAGACCGCACCTTGAATACTGTGTACAATTCTGGTCGCCGTATCTCAAAAAAGATATAGTTGCAATGGAGAAGGTACAGAGAAAGGCTACCAAAATGTTAAGGGGAATGGAACAGCTCCCCTATGAGGAAAGACTAAAGAGGGTAGGACTTTTCAGCTTGGAGAAGAGACGACTGAGGGGGGATATGATAGAGATGTCTAAAATCATGAAAGGTCTAGAACGGGTAGATGTGAATCGGTTATTTACTCTTTCGGATAATAGAAAGACTAGGGGGCACTCCATGAAGTTAGCATGTGGCACATTTAAAACTAATCGGAGAAAGTTCTTTTTCACTCAGTACACAATTAAACTCTGGAATTTGTTGCCAGAGGATGTGGTTAGTGCAGTTATTATAGCTGTGTTTAAAAAAGGATTGGATAAGTTCTTGGAGAAGTCCATTACCTGCTATTAATTGTTGACTTAGAAAATAGCCACTCCTATTACTAGCAACGGTAACATGGAATAGACTTAGTTTTTGAGTACTTGCCATGTTCTTATGACCTGGATTGGCCACTGTTGGAAACAGGATGTTGGGCTTGATGGACCCTTGGTCTGAACCAGTATGGCATGTTCTTACGTTCTTATATATACAGGTTTATTAGTCTATATATGTATATACATTTCTACATTAATATGTGCATTGCTAATAGGATGTCAAACAGCACACTTATCTACTCATGGTTAGTGTTATTGTTTGGTGTGGTTGTGGACTCCTGGGTCGTAGTGAGAGTTGGCTCCACCCATAGGGAGGAGCCTTGTGGTGACTCACTACGACAGGCTCTAGCCTCAATAAACAGACAACAGTAATAGATTTATTAAGCAGGAACGTAGGTATCCCACTAGGTGGGTATATACTCAGTCTGGAGTGAAGTGACATGAAGCTGGGCCTCCTGGTAATGGTCCGCAGAGCGGGGTACGCCAGAGCAGCTCCTCTGGAATGGAGATGCTTCTTGGATATGATCCGGTAGTGGCCCGCAGCGTGGGTTATGTCGTGAATCAGGTGGAGATGAGAGAGAAGCACTCATAGCATAGGAGCAGAGAAGACGAGGGCACTCAGTAGTAGAGATCAGGCAGGTAACAGAGAGTGCTCGGTAGTGGCCCAAGCACCGGGGTACACCGGAGGTCTTGTCACCAAGGTGGTAGATGATGGTACTCACAGACAGAAGTAGTAGATTCCTGCAGACAAGATGGCCCTTCGAGGAGTGGATAGCCAGAACACAATAGGCCCCGAGGAGCGGGCACATTAAGTCCAATATTAGTAGTCAGGAACGAGTACTGTGAAACGAAGAGAAGATCTCTGTAGGAGTGGAATCAGGCAAGACAGATGTCCTTGCTAACTCACTGGATGTCAGGAAGCATAGGGTTTAAATACTTCTTGGTGGGTGACGTCACAGGTGGGAACACCCCAGAGGTTCCGCCTTGATGGGAACAAGAGGGAGGCTGATGCACACGTGCGCGCCCTAGGTAAATCCGTCATCAAGATGGCATCCAGGATCACTCACGCCATCCCGGGGACGCTGGGGAGAGCGGCGTTTGCAGGCTAAGGCCGAAAGACTCCTTGAAAACACTGGAGCAGGCAAAAGAGAGGTGAGCAACAGAGGTCACAGCCATCTGTGACTGACAGGTGCAACAGTTAGTAGTCTCAGGCCACACAACTATATACATGTCTACAAGATAGCAAGAACATTTAATATTTGGCAATTTGGGGTTGTTGGCTCCCACAATATACCACCATATAGAATAGAATGGTCCTGTTGTGTTCAAGCTTAATCAAATATTATTATCCTCCCCTTTTTTTATCCCAAGTCTCACCCATGTGAAAAGATGCAACTGGGCTGGTGGGCAGTGTTGACCTGGAGATTCCGTTGTATCTAAATCACTGCCCTCTCCTTGGTGCTGCTTCCGCTCTGCTAAAAGATCTGTGCCAATGCTAAGGTTCATGCCTTCCTGGGGACTTGATTCCCCCTCCTGGTCTGTTGCTGGGGTATATGCCCTCCTGGGGGGGACCCAACTCTGCCTCCTGGAATGCTGCCGGGGTCCACACCCTCCTGGGGGAACCACTCAATCTGCTGCTGGGGCCCACGCCTCTTGGGGGATCGCTCGATCTGCCACTTGGGTCTCTCCCTTCTTGGGGGACCACTTGATCTGCCGCTGGGGTCCACACCTTCCTAGAGGACCGCTTGATCTGCCACTGGGGTCCACGTCATCTTGGAGGACTGCTTGATCTGCCACTGGGGTCCACGCCTTCTTGGGGGACTGCTCAAACTGCCACTGCAGTCCATGCCTTCCTGGGGGACCGCACTATCTGCTGCTTGAGTCCATGCCTTCTTGGGGATCTGCTCAATCTGCTGCTGGGGTCCCCTTCCTTCTAGGTGATCACTCCACCTCCAGATCTGCCACTGTCCTTTGGTCCTGTCCCTTGGTAGGAGGGCTTTTCCTTGCTTGGGTTTACAGCTCCAGTAGGCACATGGCTTGTTTAGCGTTCAGAGATTCAGGCCCTTTTAGTGATTTTAGCTCAACTCAGCTCATGTCCAATCATTTGCTGTTACCTAGCCTAGATGGGTCACCTTCTCTCATCCAAAAGATCAAGTACCAGGCAGGACCAAGGGAAGAGAATGTGTGAATATCCTTCTATCCTGCTTGGCTTTTTTTTTCTTCTGTTGTCTAAGAACTGGGTACCCAAGGGTCTGACTCCCCTGAATGTGTTTGTTTCCTAGGAATGGTTTTTCAGTACATGTCTCTCATAAATCCCTCTCTCATTCATAATTCTCCAATGTAGGACTTCTCCAGTCTTAGTTCTATATGATTTAAAGTGATATTTCACTGCAAGTTACCAACAGTAATCCAGGGAGCTGTGACATGCAAATTCCCCTACCTGAGTCTCTGACTCATCTATTCAATGGTCATTTAAGCATATTCACAGTAAGCAGTCTGGCACCTTTTGAATCTCATTCTGTGTTTCCTGGGCTGGTGGTTCATGTTACCTAGTTGCATTGTCCTGTTTTTTCTCTGCTGCATTTCACTTAAATGGTACCATACTCTTACTCCTCTCTCCCTTGGGAGGAGGGGTTTCACTCTCACCCACTTAAATTTTTTGTTGTCCTTAACAAGAAGCCACTCTCTTGCATGTACCTCCCCTTTAGACCAAAGACTCAAGGTATTCCTTCATTACTTTTGGGTAATAGGCAGTCATCTATTTGTGTGCTATTGTCAGGGGGATATTCACTTAATAAGTGAACCTTATTGTGGGTTTCACAGTCTTGCCTGTCCTGCTGGGCTCTCGGGGTGGCAATGGAACCGATTCCTCAGCTTCCATGATTTCTGATTACTTCTGGGGTGAATCTCATCTGTGGCACCACTTTCCCTTTCTTGTTACAGGTTGTCCATCCCTCTCTTGCCATCTGTACTACACCCTGTCCTATCATTATTCTTGAGGGCTTCCTGGTTATCCATCTCCGGGAACTGTCTTACTAAGTCCCCATCATGTGCCTGTTGGTTTGGGGTATGGTCTCTCCAATGTGGCTCCCAGGTGAACCTCATAATTACCCCACCTAACTCTCCTTCTGAATCCTCACTATCATTTCCACTAGGTCTTTCTTTCAGTGGATACTCAGGGGTTCCTACCTGTTCCCGATGGAGATAGCTATCAAACTCCCAATGAGGATGGGTCTCAGGTTTTACTGTTCCCTTTCTTCTTGGTTGGGGTAGCGGGGGTACAGCTATAGCTTGGGGTTCCTCTAGGGGAAATATCAACTGTCCAATGGGCAGGAGATGGTTTCTGTGTACCATTTTTACTAGTCCTTTACCCCATTCTGGCCTTACCTGGTAAACAGGCAGAATGTTCACTTTTTCCTCAACAACATAGGGAGTAGACCTCCACCTATTAGCAATTTTGAGTCTCCCAGTCAGCCCCCAGTTTTTTTAAGAGTACTCTGTCCCCTGCCGTGAAATCATTCTGCCTCACCCTCTAGTCATATCGGTGGTTGTTTCTCTGGCTCAGTTTGTAGGCAGACTCTGCAGTCAACCTATAGGCTGCCCCCAACTGGTTTTTTTTTAGCCTCTTCACATAGCTTTGAAAAGTCTGAGGCAATGACCCATCTACTGAAACCCCAAAACACAGATCAATTGGCAACTGGGCCTCTCGCCCAAACATCAGAAAATAGGGTGAAAACCCTGTAGCATCATTATATGTGCAGCTGTAAGCATGCACCAAATAGCTCACATCAGTGGCGTAGCCACGGGTGGGCCTGGGTGGGCAGGTGCCCACCCAACTTAGACCCAGGCCCACCCAACTGGCACCGGAACTGCAAGGCTGTCGCGGGATCCCATCCCCGCGACAGCGAACAAGAGAACCCACGCCTCGCGCACCATCACGGCACACATGGGGAAGCGCTGCTGCGGCCGTATGGCCAACCGGTCTTCCTGTTCGGGGGGGGGGGAGCGGGAAGCGCAGCGCGCAGCTTCCGCTTCCTCCCCCCAATGCAGGAAGATCAGCTGGCCTCTCCTGCTGCCACCCGTTCTCCTGCTATCTTCGGACCAAACGGCCCGCCGAACTTCCTGTTTGGGGGAGCGGAAGCGCCACGCACAGCTTCCGCTTTCTCCCCCAAAGCAGGAAGATCAGCTGCCTCTCCTGCTGCCACCGGCCTCCTGCTATCTTCGGGCGTCGGGCCATACTGCCCGCCGAACTTCCTGCTTGGGTGGGGGGGAGGGAGGAAGCGGACGTTGTGCGCTGCGCTTCCGCCCCCCCCCCGACAGGAAGTTCGGCGGGCAGTACGGCCCGACGCCCGAAGATAGCAGGAGGCCGGTGGCAGCAGGAGAGGCAGCTGATCTTCCTGCTCTGGGGGAGAAAGCGGAAGCTGTGCACGTGCTTGAATGTGTATGTGTGGATGAGAATGGGAGTGTGTGTGGGTGAAAACTGGAGCCTGGGTGTGTATGTGGGTGAGAATGGAAGCTTGAATATGTGGGTGAATGGGAGCTCGAATGTGTGTATGTGTGGTTGAGAATGGGAGCCAGGGTTTGTGGGTGGGTGAGAATGGGAGCTTGAATGTGTGTGTATATATGGGTGAGAATGAGAGCCTGGGTTTGTGTGGGTGGGTGAGAATGGAAGCTTGAATATGTGGATAAGAATGGGTGCTTGAATGTGTGTATGTTTGGGTGAGAATAGTACCTTAAATGTGTATATGTATGGATGAGAATGGGAGCTTGAATATGTGTGGGTGAGACTGGGAGCATGGGTTTGTGGGTGAGAATGGGAGTCTGGGTTTATGTGTGTGGGTGAGAATGGGTGCCTGGATGTGCGTCTGTGTGTGCATAAGAATATAAGCCTGGGGAGGGGTGAGAAAGTGAGAACTTGAATGTGAGCTTGTGGGGGGGGGGGGGGGGGGGGAGAGCATATGAGAGTGACAGCTTGAGTGTGTGAGAGGGAGTCTGTGAGAGAGAGAAAGCGTGTATGTGTGTGTGTGGAAGGGAAGAAGACAGTAATAGAAGAAAGACACTGAAAAGGAATTAGGAAATGAGCTATAAGGGAAAAAATGGGAAAAAGAGACCAGGACCAACTGATTAGAAAAATACAAAGATCAGACAACAAAGGTAAAAATATATATCTATATTTTGAGATGTTAGCAATTTAAATATAAGCAACACAACCGCTCTCTCAAAATTTATGGACAGGTAGGAGCCGTGTATAAAATCGTAATAATAAGAAGGCTAAAGTACCACAAATCACCGTGAATTATGTTTGTATCATTAAGTAAACCTCATACTTAGGCGTAGATGTGAATGCTATGCTGCATAATTTGGCATTATTTATCAGTAAAAAAACAACTAGTAGACCTGCATGCCTACAGCCCACCCATGTTAACCTTGTGCCCACCCAAAAATCAATTCTGGCTACGCCACTGGCTCACATACTGGTTCCAGTTTCTCTTTTGAGCTGGCTTCAATGTCCCACCATGTTTAGAAGTGTCCTATTAAACCTCTTAGGCTGGGGATCTCCCTGGGGGTGATAGGGAGAGGTGTGTGACTTCCTAAGCCCAGCCACCTGCAACATCTCTTTAATGAGTCTGCTTTCAAAATCCCTCTCCTGGTCATAGTGTATCCAGGCTGCAAGTCCATAGTTCACAAAGAATTTCTCCCTTAATACTCAGACAACAGCCTCTGCTCTCTGATCCTTATTGGTGTATTCCCTGTGCATACCTGGTAAAATGGTCTGTCACAACCAGAATGTTCTCTTTACACTGGGAGACCATTTCTAAAGTCAAGCAGTCTATACACACCAAGTCCATAGGGCCCTGACTAGTAATGTTTACCATTTCTGCTGCTCTGTGCGGTAGGGTCTTTCTTTTTATACAACTAGAACATTGTCTACAATGTTTCTCAATGTCTTGTGCTTGTTTAGGCCAGCAGAACCTGTCCCTCACCAATTGTAGGACCATCTCTGCCCCCATATACCTTTTCTCTATACAGTACCTGATTATGCCCAAATAGATGATCCCACTCTCTGATTAGAAACAGAGTGTCTGGGTGGCTCTGATGGACTGTTTGTGCACCCAGATTTCTCTCCTTAACCCTGAGCACATCATCAATCAAGGGATCAGTCTGTTGTGCTTTTCGAATGTCCTGCAAAGTCAATCTTAACATGTTAGTGGAGACCAGAGACACAACATCACAGTAGGCAGGGGGAATGCTGTGGAGGGGAGGGGGGAATCCCCAAACTGTCTGCAGCATGACATAAGTTCTCAATATCACCTTCACTCCCATTCCCTGCCTACACACTGCTGCCAACTCCAGTCTCTGATAAACTGTACCAATCCCCCTGGATAGTGTCACTTCTGTGGGGCCAGTGGGACAGGGCATCCGCGTCCCTGTTTACACTTTCAAGTCGGTATTGCAAACTGAATTTGTAAAGGGATAATGCTGCCAACCATTGGTGCCCTGATGGATCCAATTTTGCAGTTTTTAAAACATAAGTCAGTGGATTGTCTGTTTTCACCTTAAACTCAATCCAGTATTTTTCCACAACCTTCCACTTAAGAGCTAAGAACTGTAGTTTGTGAGCAGGGTAGTTTCTCTCAGTTTTACTCAGACTGCAACTTGCATAGTCCTTCTGGATGTGGCCGATGTAAACCTGCCCCTAAATCTTCTAGGCAAGCATCTATATGCAGTTCATAGGCTTTGCATGGGTCAGCAAAAGCAAGTACTGGTGCAATACACAGACACTGTATGGTCCTTCTAAAGGCATCTTCACATTCTTGACTCCATCTTATGCCAAAGGATTCTGATACCTCGTAATATTCCCTCTTGTCAGTCACCCTATGATTCTGCTTCTTGTTCACAGGTAGATAACTATGCATCAGCCCCAACAATGGATTTACAATCTTTGAATAATCTTTCACAAACTGTCTGTAATAACCACTAAATCCAAAAAGGAATGTTGGCTGAATGGGGCCAGGTGGTGAGGGCAGCCCAATACTTAACCTCAGCTTGACAAAATTTGCATTTGTCCAATAATAATTTTAGGCCACATTATGCCAACCAATCAAGTACCATGAGTAGTCTTTCTTCATGCTCATCTAGGGTTTTCCTGAAGGCTATCAGGTCATCCAAGTATACTAGCACTTCTAAAAGATTCATGTCCCCCACAGTCTTCTCCATTAACCTTTGAAACGTAGCTATGGCACCTGAGACCCCCTGGAGTAGTCGGTTAAATTGGTAAAACCCTAGTGGACATATAAATGTGGTTTTCTCCTTGTTAACCTCGCTCATGGGTGTTAGGAGCACGGAGGCACGGTCCTATTTCAATGGAAGGTTGTGAGCCCTTGGATCACAGCGCGGCTCAGGGAGGAGCCCGAAGACACACAGCGAGAGGTGAGCAGGTACGAGCACGGGCGGAGCAGAAGCAAGGCTGGCCTGAAGACAAGGCAAGGAATATCTGGAACAGGAATAAGGCAGGCTCAGCCCTCCACTGGACCTACTCGCACCAATGAGACCCAGCAATGCAATGCTAGTCTTGAGAGTAGCCCTCTGGCCACTTGATAGCCCTTCCAGGCCCGCCACTTGGGAACAATGAGTGCGACAGACGGAGGCTGACGACAGGAACAAGAAGACTCAGATGAAGACTCAGGATATTCTGAAGACTCAAACGAAGACTAGGATACTCAGAAGACTCAGTCGAGGACTTGGACAACTCAGGATAATCGGAGGACTCGGACATAGACTTGGATACTCAGACTCAGACAAGGCCTCAGGTTGCTTGGAAGACTCAGACAAGGATTCAGGTTGCTTGGAGGTTTCAGGCAAGGCTTCAGGAGAAAATACTGGGTGAGTGCTCCATCACAGCGCGCCCTACACAGCTGCCCATGGCTGGTCGTGGACCACGTTGAAAGTGAAGCAGGCTCCAGATGAGGCAATGGAACTTGAAGCCGGGACATGACAAACATTTAGGAGAGGCCTGCACTGGGGCGCGCCCTACACAGCCACCTGTGGCTGGTCGCGGACCACGCTGAAGCGGAGCAGGTTCTGGCAGAGTCTTAGGCATGGACGGAAGGAGGCACAAGGAACTCTGAAGACCAGGACAGGATTAAAACTCAGGATTCAAGACTCAGGATTCTCAGAAGCAAGGCATTAAAAACTGGATCTTCCGGAGGCTTGTGCTGCAGACAAGAAGAAGGACTTGTACCACGAGGCGCCCTACACAGCCCCCATGGGCTGGTCACGGACCATGACGGTGGCACGCCAGGAAGGGTGAACAGATGAGGGCCCTGGGAACTGGACGAAGAGCTGAAGATGAGATGGACGGAGTCAGGACAGGAACATCAGACATCAGGAACGTGGAACATGGTACCTCAGGACATGGACCATCAGGATATCAAGAGAACTGGACATCTGGAACATCAGGAACACGAAACAGGCGATGAGGGAGCTCCGATGAGGGACGAGACCAGAAACATCAAGGTGAAGAGGTTCAGGAACACGAAGAACATAGAACGAAGATCCATCAAGGCACAGGAAGACCATCAGGAAGAAGACCACAGACGCTGTGAAGACTGGATCCGAAGGCACTGAGGAACTGAGGCTGGGCCCTTTTATAGGGCTGGTCTGCAAAGACTGATGTCATCATTGCTGAGGGCCACGGGGCTTTTCCTGCCGCTGGTCCTTTACGAGAGCAGGTGCGGTGCGCGCCAGCGCCTATGGGATGTCCAGGGAGCAGGAGAGTGCAGCGGCATCTCTGCCGCGTGGGAGGCCTGATGAAAGGCGGCTCCCTGCCGCAAAAAGGATGGAGATAGGCAACGGCGGCTTCATGCCGCGATGAGGAAGGACCCCAGCGGCAGCTCCATCCGCGAAGAAGAAAAGGAGACAACGGGACAGCAGCAGTCTCCGGGCCGCACAAAGATGGCGTCGGTGGCTACCTGCTGAGGAAGGTAGGGGACTGCCTGTGGGGCAGCCGCAGGCAGGATCCTAACAATGGGTATTTGGTATTGCCCACTGTGTAGGTCTGGGGCAGAAAACCATTGACTTCCAGTCAGAGTCAAGGGCATCCTCAACTTGTGGTGTAGTATACTGGTCAGATGTGGTCCTGGAATTTAGGGTACGGTAATCAACACAAAATCGTACTGTTCCATCCTTTTTCGTAACAACTACAATAGGAGAGGCATAAGGACTATGTGATTCAGTGATAATCCCTGCCTGCCCGAGTTCCTCCAGATGTCTTCTCAATTCAGCAAAGTCACTTGGGGCTATTCTCCTTGAGCTTTCCCAGAATGGGGTGTCATCTGTAAGACGTATGTGGTGTTCTACACCCTTTGCACACCCCACATTCTACTCAGACCATGGGAACATGCTAGCATGTTGTGCTATTTTTGCTGTAGTCTGGCCTTCCAAAATGGGGGAATCAGGGAGTCCCCAAACCGGACACCATTCAGGTCAGTATCTGGATACAACTCCCTTTAGGTTCTGCTCTCTGCACAGCCTCCACTCAACTCACTGTGGCCACACTGATCCCTGGGGTAACTGGACAAGGTGGTTAGACTCATTCTTCAGCCTAACAAATACTTTCTGTGTCTGTCCCTCATCTAGAGTTAGTACACCATTCTGCACCAGTAATCCTGCGGGCAATTGGTCCTCTGCTGGGGCTTCAATTATCACTATGCTGTGTGCAAAGGTGGCATTGACTATCAAGTGGTTATTTAACTCCTTCATATCTCCTGGGGGTATTTCAATAGAGATTTTGCTCCTTTGCCATATCTCCATATCTAAATCCAGCACTTCATTTCTGTGCTGTCCCCTTAAAAGTTCACTTGAAATGGCATTACATTTGGGGAGGGATGCCAGTCTTGGCCACCCATGGCCTCCCTGCATGCCTGTGCCATTTGGCCAAACATGTGGGAATTGGTTCCTAATAGTACTGGGATATGGGTTCCAAACTGGGAATCTCGACACACCAGCATCAAAGCTTCTAGCTGTTGGACTAGAAGAAGTGCTGATTTCTACCAGGAAGTCTTCACCTAAAACATCTTACAGTTTCAGCTGGAAGAGGTTCCCAGTGTGGCATGAGACCAGCCAGCTGGATCCCTTCTCCTGTAGCCTGACAGATTTGCTTCAGTACCTGTTCTTCCTCTCATCCTCAGACCTCAGCACCTATTCAATCAAGGGTCAATTCATTGCCATTGTGGCTTGTCATCAGCAGGTGAAAGGAGCCCTGATCTCTTTCCATCTTTTATAATCTAAATTGATCAAAGGTCTCTGACATTCTAAGCCTTGAGTCAGTAAGACTCCAGTGCCCTGTGACCTCAATATGGTCCTAGCTCAACTCATTAAACTTCTCTTTGAGCCTTTTGAGTTGGTGGATTTAAAGTATCTCACCTGGAAAATGTTTCTTGTTGCCATCAATTTGGCACAGAGTAAATGAATTAAAGGCTCTGGTTTTATATTCACATACCTGCATTTTTTTCACAACAGGATTGTTCTGTGTTCTCACCCAAAGTGTCTGTTATGATTTTGAGGTGTTGGAGTGGATTCTTGGGTACTGCGGTGATGATCACTCCCATGGGGAGGAGCCCCGTGAGGAACCGCAGTACTAGGCTAGACTCGGACACGCAAACCCAGAAGATTTGTCTTTATTATACAGCTGAATGATATCACCAGAGGTGGCAGTAGTGAGGTGATCCAGTAGTAGCAGTCCAGGGGCCCTCGGCAGAGGAGACCCATCTCACAAAGGTAGATGTTAGCAGCACACGGTAGTATAGGGAGTTCCAGATGCATGTTCCCAATGCTGAGCTGTAGATGAGACAGACAGACTGATAAAGGTTAGATTACTCACTAATTTGGTAGCTGTATTGATGGAGATCCCAGCAGGCAGAAGTAGTTGGATTGCAGGCACCAAGGCAGAGAGAGCAGGCCCTCGAGGAGCGAGTACCTGGTATCCCAGATAGGCACCTGAAAGAAAGCAAAGGGCCCCCGAGGAGCGGGTACCCAGGTTAGATAAATAACCCCGAAGGGCAGAGAGAGCTTCCAGCAGCAGCACGGAAGCAGCAGAGTAGCTTAGACCAGAGGCATTCCAATCCTTGCTAAGTCAAGTTGTTAGCAAATGAAGGGCAGGCTAAATACCTGGATGGCATGACGTCACTCGAGGGGGACGTCCCGAGGTTCCCGCCATGACGTGGATAAAGACGTGGGTGGTGTGCGCACGCGCACCCTAGGAGGCCCTCAGGAGAAACATGGCGGATAGCCTTGCCATTGCCATTCTGGGGACGCCGGAGAGAGCGGCATGAAGACGTGGCAGCAGCCACCTTCCCAAGGCTAGAGGAGAGAGCAGGAAGAAAGGTGAGGCACAGAGGTCGAAGCCGTCTGAGACCAACGGACGCAACAGTGTCTTACAAAACTGGTGTTTGCTTTTCAGATTAACCAAGCTATTGTGCTTCCAACATCCTTTCCAAGATAACATGCACACAAAAAATGGGCTCTTCACTCCTTGGACTCCTTGTGTATTGCCTAAAGGGGACTCAACCTTACTGTTAACCTTCTCAGCTGACCCAGTCCTATAGATTGGAAAGGACAGTTGACAAATTAACTCTATCTAATTGATTAGTGGACTGTATCACACACTGTTATGTGCTGGCTGGTTTACATATTGTAGACTCTGTCAAGATTCATCAAGTGAGAGCCATGGTGACTTCACTGACTCACCTCAGGGCCAATTCCATTGAAGATATATGCAAAGTTGTTACTTGGTCATCTGTTCATACCTTCTTGTCCCACAACTGTCTAGACAGCATGTCCCAATAACTTTGGACAAGCAGTTCTGCACAGCCTGTTCTTCCAGTAATCCACACGTCACCTTTTAGGGCAAGGTTGTCTTTTAAGTAATTGTTCCACAATGCAACTCTCAGTTTAGGACTCCCCGCATGTTATGGCTGAAGCATGCTTGCTTGTCAGTGAATAAAGCAAGTTTGCTTACCTGTAATAGGGTTTTCCATAGTCAACAGGATGAATCAGCCATACTTAATACCCACCTGTCTCCCTGGAGAGTCAATTGCCTCACTAAAGCTTAAGCTCTGAAAGAGACTGAAGGGCGCATGAGATAGCATGTATGCGCGGGAATTCCTGTCCATGCTCTGAGAGCCGGGTCCATGTTGGTGCCATTGGATGACATCACCCACAAGTTATGGCTAATTCATTAATCCAAACAAGAAAAGAATTTGATATATCCCTAGAACATGTTCAGATTAACAAAATGTCATTGAATAATCTTTTTCACAAATGGATATAGAGCCAAAAATGTGAGGCGTATATCTGTTTTTATTCAAAATTAGATACATAAAGGCATGCAATATCGGATGCCATTGTGATACCCATCACCGTGCCTTTAATTTGCTGATAGAAAGTCTCTTCAAACATGAAAACAGTTTCAATAAGAGCCAAAATGGCTAAGTCACAAAAAATAAACAGTGCCCTTTTTCATTAAGATGTGTGTCTCACCACGTCAATGGTTTCCATTTGGGTGATATTTAAATACAGGGATTCAATGTCCAGGGTAACTAATAATCAACTTGAATCTTTGGCATGTGAAGAAATTAATGGTACAAAATGTCATAATAGTTTGTCCACAAAAATTGACAGAGGTTCCAAAATCATATGAATCCCTAAAACAATAGGGCACTCTAGGAAAGAGCACAGACCTGGGAATTTTAGGTAGAGTTATATAACACAGGAATTGTTGTATGTTTTATGCATATGAAGTCCACTTCCTTCTTCATGAGAAAACCATGATTCAGTTCTATATCTGAGTGGCTTTAATAGTGAATTTCTGAAAATAGCTTTTGTTTAATATAAAATCTGTTGAGCCTTCGTTACATATTTAACCAAGTTCATTATCACTATTCCATGCGCTTTATCAGCAGGTGTAATAATTATCCAATAATATTTAACCAAATTTCTCAGTATCAAGTTTTGAGATTTAGAAAAATTAAAATAGCGATGATTAAAATTAGATTCCAAATCCACAAGACCTTTATTTATTTATTTATTTAAATCTTTTCTATACCGTCATTAAGGTGGGTACCGTCACAACAGTTTACAGTAAGGCACAAAAGTAATTTTATTAAAATCTAACAGTTTACACAGGTGCCATTAGGTTCGGTAACATAGTTTTTAATCAATGCTAGTTGTTAAATGAGTGTGATGACTATTGTGTCCAGGTCAATTCTAAGGCAGTTATATATGCATTTCTCAAAAATCACCAAGAAGGCAACACTGTCCTGCAGTGAATGTGCATGATATCAATTTGCATATACTGGTCTTTCAGAGTATGCAAATATATCTCTATTGCATTGGGGATATCCTGACACTGCAGGGCAGTGTTACTCTGGTCTGTCATCTCCCTCCAGAAACTGGATTACTACCAGAACCTATCCATCCTCTCTCTTCCCTCTGCTCTCACTCTTCCTTCCACCAGCTTCCATGGGATATCTCTGGAAGGAAAAGTGGTCTGATTCTTCTCACTACCTACTGAACAGTTTTTTTTGTATTCAAATTTTTTTGCTTCCTCAGTTGATTTGATTGCTCTTTGGATGTTTTCAGCAGACATACAGAGGAAAGTACCCTTCTGGCTGCCATCTTGTGCCCTTCATGTACCCAGGCCAGGTTTCCACATTGCAGCATGCAGAGGAAGTAGATATTTATGTACCACATGTGAGTAACTTTTCATTTAAAGCAGCATGCATGGACTGAACCACAACAGCATCATCTCCAGAAACAAAGCTGGTTGCGGGCGAGAAGCTTACAAAACGTGACTAATGCACTATCACTCCTGCACAGGCTGGGAAAGCGAAAATAACAGTTTAACTCAACAATAAGATGGAAGGCAATTGAGTGGTTCCAGGGGGTCATCGATAATCTGATCCAGTTTGGTTTTAACCCACTACACACATGTAGATCAGGGGTTGTTAAAATCCAGTCTGAATGGACACTGATCTGCATACATAAATTTTGTAGTTCAGTGTATGCAAATACTTGAGTCTCCAGTATATGCAAATTTTTCTCATGCTTGTTGTGGATAACAGGGTAGGTAACCTCCAGTCCTCATGGACACCAAGCTGCTCGAGTTTTCAGGACAGACCTAATGAATATGCCACAAGACAGATTTGTATGCACACAACTTCAATCATATACAAATCTATCTCATGCATTTTCAATAGTGAGAGATGAGATAGATTTGCATGCACTAGAGAATCAGGATTTCCACAACAAAGATACATGAATGGATTGAGTTTGGAAACTCCTGGGGTACAGAAAGTGCTTGCTCCACCCCCCTTTCCTTGCTGGATGAAGGGAGAACCAGGAGGTGTGCATATTGGAGCACATGCTGTGTGATACCTTCTTCCCTATTGTGACACCCTAGGATCAGCGGAAACCCCCGCTGCACGGTGCCAAAGGTTTAGATGGGGCGAGAGTTCCCAAGTTATCCCCGTGAAACCTGGAATGCACATAAATTGATGGGGATGGCCCTACCCCTCTACAGGTTATGTAAATGTTGGGTAATCTCATCCTGTTATGGCATCTTCCAGAGGTAGGGTAAAAGGGGCCTAGGACACAAAAGAAAAGGTTGAATGGACTTTGGTACCTGTTAAAAATAGACTCAAAGGAATAACTGAAAACATTTATTTTCCTCCTTCTAACAGGCTGGGAGGATAGTATTTATGTGCGAGACAAACCAGGATGACTGGCAATTTTAGTTTTCTAAACAACAATACTCAACCAGTAAAGATCTTCTATTCCTTTACAGCAATAGGAGTCAATTGTACAATGTATCAGTTACTGCTGTTACTGTTATTAGAAGAATCTAAATTTCCCCTTTGTTTTTAACAGTATCAAACAAACATCCAGGTTTAACTTCAACACTAGGTGCTTCTTACAGTTTCAAAGGATCACAATTGTTTTCTTAAAATCTTTCACCTATTGGTATTTTGCAGACTTTCCTAGAAGGAAAGTATTACACCAGATGAGTACAACTATAACTCAGTTACAGGAGTTTCAACTTTGGAGGCTTCTCAGAAAAACTCAAGAGCTCTTTTAAGTGTCGGTGGCTAATAATGTGTGGTGGAAGTGGGTGAGTTCATGCTTTCCGCCGGCCTTGTGATGTTGCTCCCAGGTTGAAATAACCTTCCACGGGCCTCGTGACTCTCACCGGGTACCTACTAACTAGAGATGTGAATCGTGTGATCAATCGTCTTAACGATCGATTTTGGCTGGGAGGGGAGGGAATCGGATCGTCGCAGTTTGGGTTTTTTAAATATCGTGTAAATCGAAAACCGGCACACTAAACATCCCTAAAACCCACCCCGACCCTTTAAAATAAATCCCCCACCCTCCCGAACCCCCCCAAAATGCCTTAAATTACCTGGGGTCCAGTGGGGGGGGGGGGAGGGGAAGGGGGAGGGGGGAAAACCGGCACACTAAACAACCCTAAAACCCACCCCGACCCTTTAAAATAAATCCCCCACCCTCCCGAACCCCCCCCAAATGCCTTAAATTACCTGGGGTCCAGAGGAAGGGTCCCGGTGTGATCTTTTACTCTCGGACCTCCGGTGCGTTGTAGAAATGGCGCCGGCGCTACCTTTGACCTGTCTATGACAGGGCAAAGGTAGCGCCGGCGCCATTTTGTTTTTTTGTCCCCTGACGGCAGGAGCGTAGGAGATCGCTCCCGGACCCCCGCTGGACCCCCAGGGACTTGTGGCCAGCTGGGGGGGGCCTCCTGACCCCCACAAGACTTGCCAAAAGTCCAGCGGGGGTCCGGAATGACCTCCTGCAGTCGAATCGTGTTGCCGTACGGCCGGCGCCATTTTGCGCAAAATGGCGCCGGCCGTACGGCAACACGATTCGACTGCAGGAGGTCGTTCTGGACCCCCGCTGGACTTTTGGCAAGTCTTGGGGGTCAGGAGGCCCCCCCAAGCTGGCCAAAAGTCCCTGGGGGTCCGGGAGCGATCTCCTACCGCGAATCGTTTTTCCGTATGGAAAATGGCGCCGGTCATACGCTGTATGGCCGGCGCCATTTTCCGTATGGAAAAACGATTCGCGTGCAGGAAGTCGTTCCCGGACCCCCGTTGGACTTTTGGCAAGTCTTGTGGGGGTCAGGAGGCCCCCCTAAGCTGGCCAAAAGTCCCTGGGGGTCCAGCGGGGGTCCGGGAGCGATCTCCTACGCTCCTGCCGTCGGGGGACAAAAAAACAAAATGGCGCCGGCGCTACCTTTGCCCTGTCATATGACAGGTCAAAGGTAGCACCGGTGCCATTTCTACAACGCACGGAGGTCCGAGAGTAAAAGATCACACCGGGACCCTTCCTCTGGACCCCAGGTAATTTAAGGCATTTTGGGGGGGTTCGGGAGGGTGGGGGATTTATTTTAAAGGGTCGGGGTGGGTTTTAGGGTTGTTTTAGTGTGCCGGTTTTCCCGCCCTCCCCCTTCCCCTCCCCCTTCCCCCGATTTACGATTTTTTGACGATAAATCGGGGGAATTGTTATTGTATCGCGGCTCTAACGATTTATGATGATTTAAAATATATCGGACGATATTTTAAATCGTCAAAAAACGATTCACATCCCTACTAACCTGATTTAATAAAATAAAAGGGGAAGAAACCTCTCTATGCTACCGCCAATCTTCACGTCTAATGGGGGTAGTATTTGGCTGGGGCTGCCTCTCTATGCAGCCCTAGGGTCACGGGGGATGTAGCTATCAAAATAAAAGAACAGTTCAGGATCCCTAAGCACAAGGGGAAGGGTAACTTCACACTTGCCCCCGCACTCATATATTCTTGCTCAGGAACTGCTGCTGTGCTGTGCTGACAGGTTTGAGGCATCTGAATCTGCGCACTCTCTCTGTCCCAGCTTTTCAGGTTGTGCTTCTTCCTCTGGGTTCAGCTTCAGCAGGTAGGCTCGGTCTCCCCGGTCCAGCCTTCAGCCCCTACAGCAGACATTCAGTAATAGCACTGCCAGAGTCTCCTCAATATCTGCTCTCATGACCAGCTTCTCTGAGCACTTTCCTCCCTGTGCACTCCTCTGGCCTGGCTCTGCCTCTCCGCAGCTCTCCTGGCTGGACCCTTTTGCTTCCTTTCTCTCCCACTTCAGGCACCCAGGATGGATTCTCTTTCACCCTAGTTCCCTGCGGCTGTCTCAGGCAGCAGGCTCACTCTTTCCCCTTTGGTGCTGTCCCCTGCCCCCTCTCAACTCAGCTGAGCTCGGACATCTCTCAGGACATCTCTCAGTCTCCCGCGGCGTCTCTGTTCCAGCAGCTTCTTTTTTTTGAATTAATAATTTTTTATTGATAAATTGTAGTTAACAACATTGGTACAAAACTTTTGTTATAAACATACGAAGCATCAGTATTAAATTTATCATATTAACAGATCTTGAAAAAGGCTAACAAACGTGTAATAGACTATATGATCTTTTGATATCTGTGTTATAGAGTTATTCAAAACTGTAATTATATACCAATTCAGAATAAACCATGAACTGAGTTATCAATTATTATAAATCAATCTTGTTCCATTCCCTCCCCCTCCCTCCCCCCTGGGTTAACCTGAGTTGCTCCCAAACATGGATTAGTCACTTTTGATGGGGTAATGGGTTTCCAGATATCATATCTTGATCCATATTCCAGGATACTTTCCTAACTAAGAGGCCTTACGAGAAATCCAATGTTCATATGGTGCCCACGTCTGCAAAAATCTGTATCCTTTGATGTTATATGCTGTAATCTTGCCCAAATTATACACATTATGAACCCGAGCTTGTATCTCAATCAGCGAAGGTACCCTACTATCTTTCCAGGTGTATGCAATGGCACATCTGGTGGCCACCATCACGTATTTCATAAATTGCATATGTGCCCTGTTATCACCATTAGAGTTCACAAAGAGTAAGGCTTGTAATACAGTGATGTTAACAGAGGTTTGAAGGACTTCTCCCATCCAAGCAGATATTTGTGACCAAACTGCTTGTATTTTTGTTCCAGCAGCTTCTGATGACTCACTCTCTGCTCCACTGCTCTTGTCAGCTGGCTCGTGTCAACTTCCTCTGCTGCGGCCAAGCTAAGCACCTCTCCTGCTTTCTTGGGAAGCCTCGAGCTCAGCACAGCCTCACTTCTCCACAGCTCCCGGGTGACTGTCAGGCTTCAGGATCCCTTCTTATGCTCTCTGGACTGATTCCTCCTCCTGCATGTACTTCCTGGCCTCAGCACAGGGAGCCTTGTGGGTTTTGTTTTTTTTATGGTCAGATCTTCTTTATTTGTTTTCAACAATAAATTGTAACAGAATGAAGGATCACTGGTGGAGGTTGCTCAGTATCCAGTGCAATATACAAACGAACCTCCCCCCAGGAAACAAATCCTTCCCCTCTCCCTCTTTCCCAAGTCCTGGCAGTGAGATGTTATGTTAATAGGAGACCTAACATTAACCTCTTATGAAGATATTAAATGTCATTCAAGAGCACAACTTCGTGCTCTGGGAGATAGAGATTCATTCAGCAGCAGGATGGCTGCTCCGGCTTCTGTTTGTTTTTCTAAACACCCCTGCACTGACACATGGGTAGCCAGATGGTCAGGCTATAGGGGTTTCCACTTTTACAAGATGTTATGGAAATCGTTTGAAAACCCAGAGTATTTTCACCATCAAAAAGTTAAACTAGTTTTATTTTGCTGGAAAATTGATACTTTTTTTTTCAGGTTCTTCACTTCTGGAACCAAGATTAATTATTGAACAGAATCAACATTTCGACTGTTTCGATATTTCCAATTAGAAATATTTTACTTCTGATACGCAAAACAATTTTTTAAACATGTTCTTCTCACCCTAATATTTTTAACACAGTATTTTGAATAGAAACTGGTTCCTTTACAAGGATTACTTCTCATCAAGATACCTAAGAACATAAGAAAATGCCATACTGGGTCAGACCAAGGGTCCATCAAGCCCAGCATCCTGTTTCCAACAGTGGCCAATCCAGGCCATAAGAACCTGGCAAGTACCCAAAAACTAAGTCTATTCCATGTTACCATTGCCAATGGCAGTGGCTGTTCTCTAAGTGAACTTAATAGCAGGTAATGGACTTCTCCTCCAAGAACTTATCCAATCCTTTTTTAAACCCAGCTATACTAACTGCACTAACCACATCCTCTGGCAACAAATTCCAGAGTTTAATTGTGTGTTGAGTAAAAAAGAACTTTCTCCGATTAGTTTTAAATGTGCCCCATGCTAACTTCATGGAGTGCCCCCTAGTCTTTTTACTATCCGAAAGAGTAAATAACCGATTCACATCTACCCGTTCTAGACCTCTTATGATTTTAAACACCTCTATCATATCCCCCCTCGGTTGTCTCTTCTCCAAGCTGAAAAGTCCTAACCTCTTTAGTCTTTCCTCATAGGGGAGTTGTTCCATTCCCCTTATCATTTTGGTAGCCCTTCTCTGTACCTTCTCCATCGCAATTATATCTTTTATGAGATGCGGCGACCAGAATTGTACACAGTATTCAAGGTACGGTCTCACCATGGAGAGGTACAGAGGCATTATGACATTTTCCGTTTTATTCACCATTCCCTTTCTAATAATTCCCAACATTCTGTTTGCTTTTTTGACTGCCGCAGCACACTGTACCGACGATTTCAATGTGTTATCCACTATGACACCTAGATCTCTTTCTTGGGTTGTAGCACCTAATATGGAACCCAACATTGTGTAATAATAGCATGGGTTATTTTTCCCTATATGATCACCTTGCACTTATCCACATTAAATTTCATCTGCCATTTGGATGCCCAATTTTCCAGTCTCACAAGGTCTTCCTGCAATTTATCACAATCTGCTTGTGATTTAACTACTCTGAACAATTTTGTGTCATCTGCAAATTTGATTATCTCACTCGTCGTATTTCTTTCCAGATCATTTATAAATATATTGAAAGTAAGGGTCCCAATACAGATCCCTGAGGCACTCCACTGTCCACTCCCTTCCACTGAGAAAATTGCCCATTTAATCCTACTCTCTGTTTCCTGTCTTTTAGCCAGTTTGCAATCCACGAAAGGACATTGCCACCTATCCCATGACTTTTTACTTTTCCTAGAAGCCTCTCATGAGGAACTTTGTCAAACGCCTTCTGAAAATCCAAGTATACTATATCTACCGGTTCACCTTTATCCACATGTTTATTAACTCCTTCAAAAAAGTGAAGCAGATTTGTGAGGCAAGACTTGCCCTGGGTAAAGCCATGCTGACTTTGTTCCATTAAACTATGTCTTTCTATATGTTCTGTGATTTTGATGTTTAGAACACTTTCCACTATTTTTCCTGGCACTGAAGTCAGGCTAACTGGTCTGTAGTTTCCTGGATCACCCCTGGAGCCCTTTTTAAATATTGGGGTTACATTTGCTATCCTCCAGTCTTCAGGTACAATGGATGATTTTAATGATAAGTTACAAATTTTTACTAATAGGTCTGAAATTTCATTTTTTAGTTCCTTCAGAACTCTGGGGTGTATACCATCCGGTCCAGGTGATTTACTACTCTTCAGTTTGTCAATCAGGCCTACCACATCTTCTAGGTTCACCGTGATTTGATTCAGTCCATCTGAATCATTGCCCATGAAAATCTTCTCCATTACGGGTATCTCCCCAACATCCTCTTCAGTAAACACCAAAGCAAAGAAATCATTTAATCTTTCCGTGATGGCCTTATCCTCTAAGTGCCCCTTTAACCCCTCGATCATCTAACGGTCCAACTGACTCCCTCACAGGCTTTCTGCTTGGATATATTTAAAAAAGTTTTTACTGTGAGTTTTTGCCTCTACAGCCAACTTCTTTTCAAATTTTCTCTTAGCCTGTCTTATCAATGTCTTACATTTAACTTGCCAATGTTTAATGCCTTATCCTATTTTCTTCTGTTGGATCCTTCTTCCAATTTTTGAATGAAGATCTTTTGGCTAAAATAGCTTCTTTCACCTCCCCTTTTAACGATGCCGGTAATCTGTTTGCCTTCTTTCCACCTTTCTTAATGTGTGGAATACATCTGGACTGTGCTTCTAGAATGGTATTTTTTAACAATGACCACGCCTCTTGGACATTTTTTACTTTTGTAGCTGCTCCTTTCAGTTTTTTTCTAACAATTTTTCTCATTTTATCAAAGTTTCCCTTTTGAAAGTTTAGCACTAGAGCCTTGGATTTGCACACTGTTCCTTTTCCAGTCATTAAATCAAATTTGATCATATTATGATCACTGTTGCCAAGCGGCCCCACCACCGTTACCTCTCTCACCAAATCCTGTGTTCCACTGAGAATTACATCTACGGTATGCAATAAAAGGGTTTAACCATTAAGTGGTTATTACACATATAGCGCTACTGCACATCAGAACATATCATAAAGTTTCCCCTAAGTAGTTGTTTGTAGAGGATGTGGTTAGGGCAATTAGTATAGTTGGGTTTAAAAAAGGTTTGGATAAGTTCTTGGAGGAGAAGTCCATTAACTGCTATTAATCAGGTTGACTTAGGGAGTAGCCACTGCTATTCAGTAGCATGGGATCTACTTAATGTTTAAGTACTTGCCAGGTACTTGTAACGTGGATTGGCCACTGTTGGAAACAGGATGCTGGGCTTGATGGACACTTGGTCTGACCCAGTATGGCAACTTCTTATGTTCTTAATTTTTTTTTTTTAAACGTTTGGGCTACAACTCCTCAGGCTAGGAGCCGAAGCCACACCACCAGTCCACATGACAATGGGACCAGTGCAATGGGGTGTGCATACCATGCTTTTGCATGGAACAGCACATTTGGGGAGGTGGCAGGCTGGTGCAGCAGGAGAGACTGTGGGCCCCCAGCGGAGCCTAACCAGATGGTGGCCAAAGAAAGACAGAGCGCCGGCAATGGAAGGAGAGGTCAATGCATACACGCACGCATGCGCACAGCTTCTTCTCCCTCCCTTCCCCCAAGCAGGAAGATCAGGTACAGGAAGGTCCCACAGTGGCGCAAAGTAACGTGCTGGTGGGGTTCCTATTCTCTGATCTCTTTATTCTGTATTTCTGTGTTCTGCAAATGTGACCGAGGTGAGGTATTTTGCTGGCATGTAATTTCTTTGAAGGGATTTATAATAGCCTAGTTTCCTAATAAGAGCTTTACTGGTGTTCTAGGGCCTGGTGTAATAAGTGCAGTGTTGCCTTTTCATAGATAAGGCTGTTAGTGCTGTTTTGGTATGGGAGGTTTACTATATTGTAATGGTAATTCTGTTTGTTCATGGCTTTCTGAGGGCCAAGCTCACACCCAACACACATTACAAAAAGTCTAATTCCATAGGAGCTCCAAGTGGTTTTTTTGCAGTTTTCTGGCTGGCGCCACAGGAGTGCATGTAAATATAATGTGCTTGTTGTAAGTGATATTTTGATTCAGAGAGCTGTACGCTTGAATATTCTTTTTCATGTACAATTTGTTATAAATGCATAATTTAATTATGCGTATCTGAAAAGGGTATGGGAATGTGTGTGTGTGTGTGTGGGGGGGGGGGGGGGGCATGTGTGCAAGGCTGTAAGGGTTGCCTAGGGTACCCAATACACTTCCTTATCCATGGGTTCTGGGCAGGGGACTTGTCAGTTTTTAGAAATATAGATTATAGGACAGAGCTGGGCTTTATTTGATAAGCCCAGGGCAGTCATTGAATGAATTAGGTGGGGGGGGGGGCAGCACAGTCATTTTTCACACCGGGCAGCAAAATAAATAGCACTGGCCCTGGACCCCAGTCAAACCAGGCTAGGGCAGGTAATTATAATTTATATTTTTATGATTTTTTTTTATCCTTATTTATTTTTTCTTCCTGTTCTTTTTTTCTGTGCTGCCTCCAGGGGGAGGTCACTTGCTTTAAAGCCAGACTCCTGTCCTCCCCCTAGCTGACCTTCTCCCTAGTGCTCTCCTCTCTGCAGCAGAGCTCTAATCCCTGCCAGGGCTGCCACTGCTGTGGATTGAGCAGCTCTGCCGGATCCATACCTCCGTGTGCGTTTCCTGCCTGCCTCTTTAGCTACTGCAGCACTCTCTGTTCAGCTCCTGACTCTGCCTGCTTCTGGCTTCCCAAGCAGTAAGTATTTATTTTATCCCCGGGCTATACTATACAGCTGAATTCTGCAAAATTCTCAGCTTGCTAAGTGGTCCAATAGCCTTGAGATAGTCAGCCCATGGCCTTTTTCCCCAAGTTGCTTGACAGACATTGGGCTTGTTCAGCTCGGCGAGGTTGGGGGTAAGAAAGGCAGATAATATGTGCAGGAATTTTGCAGAACAGAGACCATTCATGGAGCGAAGAACTCGCTTCTCCAAAAGGATGCTAGGGTGTGATGCAAACAGTTCTTATAAAACAGATAACTATTTCTTCATTTCCCATCCTGTGTGGTAGGGGAGATTTCTCATTATCTTTCGAGGGAGTTTCCCTGGGCCATTCTTTGTTTCTGTCTGATGAAAAATGGGAGGGTTCACGGCAGTAATCCAGAGCTTATTCAGATTCCCCCCCCCCCCCCCCCAGATTTTATAATGCTACTGTAAAATCACTAGAGGCTTTTTTACATTTAACAAATGAAATCGGTGTGTGTTGCTGTTGGGTTTCTTCTGACACATCACATACATGTAGGGCCTGATTTCTCATGGATGGTTTCACACTAGTGGCACATCAGCAAAGGGCTCCCATGTCAAGTGCCATCATGCTGATGCCAGCCAACCGGCCCAGGGTGGGCTACACTGGTGTCTTTCCAGAAAAAGTGGAGGATACATGGAATAGCTTTCGAGTGGAGAAAATAGGGGACAAGCCCAGAGGAGTTTTGCTGGTGGGGAAGCAAGGATAGACATGAAGATACACGAAATATTTATTTATTTATTTATTTATTTAAGGTTTTTATATACCGGCATTCGAGATCGCAGTCCCATCATGCTGGTTCACATAAAACAAGGGTGCATCGTGAAACATAAACTAGAACAGTGGTGCGGAAAATGCAGTTACATATAACAGGGTAATTAAAAACTTGGCGGGGAGGAAGAGAAAGGACAGATTATAATTCAAACATGTAAAAACGATAGTGGAGATAATTGATTATAGTGTGGGCGGAGATAAGGAGGCGTGGATGAGATAAATCAATTGGAGTCCGGGAATGCTTGTATGAATATCCATGTCTTTAGTCTTTTTTTGAAGGTTGCGATGCATGTTGGCAGAGAAGGACCATTTGGTCCATGCAGTCTGAACAGTTGCTCATGCATATTCTTGTTGCATCCGTCGGTCAGATGGCTTCGACCTTTGTACCTCACCTTTTTCTCAGCTCTCCCCACCAGCCTTGAGAAGATGGCTACCGCCGCGTCTGCATGCCGCTCTATCCGGTGTCCCCGGAATGGCTATGGCATCTTGTCTTATCTGGACGGAAGAGCATTGGCTTGGGCCTCTTTGTTGTGGGAGCACGATGATCCTATCCTACATGATCTTGCCGGGTTCCTTGAACTGTTCAGATCAGTTTTCGATGACCCTGCCCGCCATACAACTGCAGGATCTTCACTGGGTCACCTGAAGCAAGGTAATAAACTTTTATCAGACTTCGCTATAGAATTCAAGACACTGGCGAAAGAATTACATTGGGACCCTAAATACCTGAGGACCCTCTTCTTTGAATGACTGAACTCTCGTTTGAAAGACAAGGTGGCAGCTCGTGAGATGCCTGGACCTTGGCTGAACTGGTGAAGTTGGCAACAAGGATTGATCGCCGACTTCGTGACAAGGTTCAAGAGATCCCAGAAGACCCCTTTCGGGTGAAACTCAAGTTAAGTCAACACCTAGGCCTGTTCCCTCGGGTCCAGTTGCTGGCGAAGAACCAATGCAATTGGGCCGTAGTCACCTGACTTCAAAAGAGAGAAGAACGCGAAAGAGGATGGGACTATGCATGTATTGTGGACAAGCTGGTCATGCAGTACAAACATGCCCTAAATGTCCGGGAAACTGGCAGACCTTAGTCCTGCAGGTGGACTCTTCTTAGGTCTAACTGCACCCTCTCCTCCACATCCCAATTCTTGTAAGGTTATTCGCCATAAATCATACTTAGATTGCAACTCAAAGAATGTTATTTATGCCATACAATGCCCTTGTTCTTTAGTATACATAGGTCGCACCAACCGGGCCATCCGAGCACGATTGTTAGAACACCGCATTAATAGCTGTGCACTTACCGCAGTTTTAGTCATGCATTGCACACAGCTTTCCACAAGTGTCTGGATTTACAGTGGACAACATTATAAGTAATACAGATACTCCATGGGACAGTGCTGACTCGATAATTTCAAATCGCTGTGAACAATGTTTCATTTTCAAACTGGACACAGTTTTTCCAGCTGGGTTGAATGAATCTATAGACTGGTACACCCTAGAACTATTCTGTGCATTTTCAGTGTGGTATATTCATAGTCAGTTCTCCTAATATCTGAGTGATTACGCTTTCATCGCAAGAACCAGAACCACTCACTCTGCCTTTTTATCTTTTTAAAAATGGCGTCTTTGCTCACGACGACTCACTATAGCTGACAAGAACCTGTCAGGATTATCCCACATAAGACTGATGCGAGAGTTAAAACTAAAGAATAGCAAAAACGAGCTTATAGTATGCCCTGTTTGTACAAGTGTCCTTTTAGCAATATTATAATGTGCTTGGGCCCATTAACGTGTTATGCACGCTCACAATTGCATCCTTTAGCGTTAGATTTAAAACTGTATCTGAGCACGATTTTCCTAATATAAGTTTCTTTTTGTACCCCTGACGCAGATAATCGAGACACTGCCACAGTGTCGGGCCATTATCGAAGAGACAACACAAAACGATGTTCTCTTCTGACAGATAAGTGGTTTTTATCTGCATCTTGAAAAAATCTAAAAGCAAATGAATGTGTATGACCTATGATTATAGACATGACGCCTTGAAACTAAACATCGGTCACTCTGACAAATGAGTGCAGTCAGCGTCTCCAAATATATGAAGGTCAGGAACACTACGTTATACAATATGACCTAATGATTGAAGTGCTTTTTCAGGTATGCTATTCCAAGCATCTACCACCCTCGCAGAAAACAAGTATGACTTCTTGTCCTGGGCCATTTTTTTTTTAATGGAAAATGCCTACATCTGCTTTATTGAAGCCTGTGAGTATGGGGATGTCTGTGGTGCTTTTGCAGCCAAATGAGCACATGGCAGATTATTTAAATGGCACATTCACAAGGACAAGGGCGGGCGTTGGTCCACCATTTTTAAATAAGAGATGCCGCTTGAATACAACAGTGCTCGCAGAAGCTGGATGGTCCGCTTAAAATCAATTTGTTTAGGAAACCTTTTCAAGAGAAGAATTTGTTGCAGCCCCTGCTGAAGGACATTGGTCCGAAACTTGGCCATGTTGGAAGATCAAGCAAGGAACATTAAGGAAGCTGGGAGGATCAAGGAACAGGACTATCAAGTAACTTTTAGGGCATTGTTTTGTGTTTTGTAAGCTGGTAAGCTACAATCAAGGAATTTGTTGAAGCGGACACATCATCATTATAATCGTTGAAACAACAGCAGTAGTTTTTAATTTTAAGAGGAGGAACAGGAATAAAAGAAAAAAAAATATATTTTTGGTGGCACTTTCGCACATTAATTCACGGGAAGGTTGGTGGTAAGTTGCTGATTATAAGTATTACTGGGGTGGTAAACGGGATGGTACCTTAAAAATCAGTATAATATACAAAACTACCACAATCTTCTCATTATAATTTTCATTCTTTGTAAGTTTGTTTGTGCCGCCAATTCAAAGATGTTTTTGTTATAGTTATTAGCTGTAGAATAGCTAGCATATATTTATAGTAAAAAGGGTAATTTTTAATATGAGGGAGTAGGCTGGTGGTTGAGTTTGTGTAATTTCTGCAGGAGGGAAGTGACTCATTCAGAGAGACCAGGTTGGGGACTGAATGTGTGAGATTAACCCTTTCATTACCGGAAAGCAGGCTCGGAGCCGGTGGCAGAGCCTGGGGATGAGGGTTGCGGTGTTTCTACTGTAGCACGATGATAGTCATGAAATGAGTGTACCTTTCAATATTGGGATGAGATTCTCTGTTTCAGGTCTGCATGTGAATCTGCTTGTGTGTCAGAGTATGTGTTTCTATCTGTGTGAGTGAATCTGCAAGGGTTTCTGTACTCAGGAAGGTCAGTGTGATGGACCCTCTGTAGGAGTCAGAGAGCAAAGACAACAGACCTACTACAGATTAATTAGCCAGAGGCACTCTCTCCTTTTGGTTGATTGATGGAGCATCTGCCTCGAGACCTGAAGGTTGCTGGTTCTAGGCCTGGCTGAAATTTTCTCATAACAGCACCTCCAGCTATACAGTGCTTCCTTTGTACTGCCCTGCACTGCCAGCACTGGTAAGACAGCACCTCTGGCAGTGCAATGTCTCCCCTAGAACTGCCGTGAACTGTCAGCACTGGAGGAACAGCACCCAGCAGTGTCCTCTTTCCTCGTCCTGCTCTGCAGTGCCAACAACAT